>NC_081312.1:166537468-167787468 GCF_026419965.1 Kogia breviceps
ACTGGAGAGCAATATGAAAATCAGAAAATGGTTATCAGTGCAATCCATAGACCTTATTTAGATGTCACTAGTTTTCCATGCACTTGTGTGGATGTGTGTGCCTGTGTTCAGTCCTCTGCAACTTTATCACTTGTGTATATTACTTTAACCACCTCTGCATCCAAGATACAACTGTCCTGGCACCACAAAAATCCCTCATGCTGGTCCTTTATAGTCACCCACCCCCTTCTCCCCATATCCCTAGGCCCTGGCAACCACTTCTGTGTTCTTCATCTCTATGTATATGTATGTAAATATATTTTATCTTAAAAACTCACTGATTCCTCTGTTGTCTTCATTTTGCTATTGAACCCAACTAATAAGTTTTCTTTTTGAATTTTTCAGTTCCTAACATTCCATTTGGTCCTTCTTTGTATCTTCTATTTCTTTGCTAAGATATCTATCTTTTCTTTTTTTTTTTTTTTTTTCTTCTGTGCTAGGTGGGCCTCTCACTGTTGTGGCCTCTCCCGTTGCGGAGCACAGGCTCCGGACGCGCAGGCTCAGCGGCCATGGCTCACGGGCCCAGCCGCTCCACGGCATGTGGAATCTTCCCGGACCGGGGAACGAACCCGTATCCCCTGCATTGGCAGGTGGATTCTCAACCACTGTGCCACCAGGGAAGCCCTATCTTTTCATTTTTTAATGCATACTTGTAATGGCCCACTGAAGCATTTGTATGATGGCTTCTTTGAAGTTCTTCACAAATAACTCCAGCCTATGAGTTTTCTCTGTGTTGCGTCTGTTGATGGACTTTTCTAATTCACATTTGGATTTTCCTGGTTCTTGGGATGATGAGTGATTTTCAATTATTTACTGGATATTTTAGGAATTATGGCATTGAGACTCTGGAACATATTTACTCTTCTTTTTATTTGGAGGCAGTCATCCTGTTTAGGTGAGGTGTACATGGCCAGATTGGGGTCAAGGTTTAGGTACTGATTGGGCCCTGCTGATACCAACCCAGCAAATGCAGAGCACTCACTGGACTACCTCATCTTGTCAGGCGAGGGTAGGAATTCTCTGCGCTGTGCCCCACTGTCACTGGGCTGGGACAGGAATGGAGTGCCCACTTGTTCTGCCTCCTCCCTTCATTCTGTCTCCCTGTTGCTTTGTGAGAGTGAAATTTCTACTCCACTCTGAGCCCTGCTGACACCAGAAAGGACAAAGCAGGACACTGACTCCATAACTTCCTTCTGTCTTAACTCTTTTGCCTTCAAATGTGAGAAGAAGCTCAGTTCCCCTCTTTCCCATCCCTGTGGGGATGAACAGAGCAGAATGTCAGCTACCCAAGCCTTGCTCTGCTCGTTCCACGTTGTTGCTGCCGGATTAGGGTGAAGACCCTGGACTTCACTGACTGCCTGGGGTCGGAGGAAGCGGGGTGCTGGTCAGCATCACCTGGCACTGCCTCGTCCACCTCATTGCTGCCACATGGGGTGAAGTTCAGCTCCCCATTGGGCCACGTCTACGTCTAGAGGGCTGGCTAGTGGCGCGGTGACTGTACCACCTTACTGCTCCTGGGATGGAGGAGAAGTTCATCTCCTCAATGGACCCCACAGACATCCTTCCAGTGAAAGAGGAGGAGCACTGACTCCCCACCTTGCTACAACCAGGTGGGGCTGGAAGCCCAGCATCCCAACCAGTCACAGTGATACTGCAGAACTGGGCGGGTTTTACTTTGGTGATTAGTTAGAGCAGGGTGAGTGTCACCAAAATGGTTTTCTATTCTGCTAAACCAAACTTATTCCAGTTCTTTGGCCCCAAGGAGCAAGCTTTTCTTGGGCTTTTGTTGTTTGTGGTTCCAACCACCTGTTGTTGGTTGCAGGTCGCTTGTTTTCTCTAGTGCCGTGTCTGGGATATAGTATGTCATTTCTAAAGCCCAAAGGTCCCCAGCCAGTCTGCTTTCTTCTTTCCACATTTCAGTGTCTTCCTGTCTTTGTTTCCCATTTATGGGCCCCAGTGTTTTAGTTGTAAGGGAGGAGTAGCCTGGAATAGACCTGTGGAAGTGGGCTATATCAACTTAACCAGAACTGGAAATCACTCTATTAACTTTTTTTTTTTCTTACTTATTTTTGACTGCATTGGGTCTTCATTGCTGCACGCAGGCTTTCTCTAGTTGCAACGAGTGGGGGCTAGTCTTCGTTGCAGTGCGGGGGCTTCTCATTGCAGTGGCTTCTCGTTGCAGAACACGGGCTCTAGGTACATGGGCTTCAGTAGTTGCGGCTTACGGGCTAAGAGCGCAGGCTCAGTAGTTGTGGCACACGGGCTTAGTTGCTCCGTGGCATGTGGGATCTTCCCGGACCAGGGCTCGAACCCGTGTTCCCTGTATTGACAGGAGGATTCTTAACCACTGTGCCACCAGGAAAGTCCCTATTAACTTTTTAGTTCTGCCTTTCTTGTTATTTTTAATGGTTGCTCTGAAAATTATAATATGCATCTTTAACTTATCAAAGTCTAGCTTCAAAGAATATTCTTCTGCTTAAAAATACAAAAATCTTACAACAGTATGCTTCCAGTTAACCAATCTTCCAATATCTATACTCTTGTTATCATATACTTTACTTCTAAATATAAGCTGAACAATACATTTTATTATTTTAACTTTAGTCAGTAGCTTTTTAAATATATTTAAAGATTCTGTGTAAAATTAGGGAAATGTTTAAGTTCCGTATATTTTTCAACATATTAACTCTTTCCCATATTTCCATTCTTCCCTACAAAACCAAGACTCCCTTTGCTATTATTTCTCTGCAGCTTAAAGAAGTTCCTTTAGCCTGTTTTGTAACTGAAGTCTGCAGGAGATAAATTCCTTCAGTTTTTGTCTGTTTCAGAATGTTTACATTTTGCTTTCATTTTTGTAGGATTTTTTTTTCTAGATTTAGAATTCTATATCAGCTTTTTTTTTTTCTTTAAGTATGTGGTTTCATTATCTTCTGACCTGTATTGATTCTGGCGAGAAGATAGCCATCATTTTTATTGCTCCTTAGAAAGCAATTTTTATTCCTCCTCAGGAAGAATATGCCCCATCCCACTGATCTCTGGTTTTCAACAGACTGACTATGATATGTCTGGGTGTAGCTTTCTTTGTATTTTCCCCACTTTGGTTTTGCTGAAATTCCTGGGGTTTTGGTTAATATCTTTTATCAATTAAAAAATATATTGACGGGCTTCCCTGGTGGCGCAGTGGTTGAGAGTCCGCCTGCCGATGCAGGGGATGCGGTTCGTGCCCCGGTCCGGGAAGATCCCACATGCCACAGAGCGGCTGGGCCCGTGAGCCATGGCCGCTGAGCCTGCGCGTCCGGAGCCTGTGCTCTGCGACAGGAGAGGCCACGGCAGTGAGAGGCCCGCATACCGGAAAAAAAAAAAAAAAAAAAAAAAAAAATATATATATATATATATATATATATATATATATATATATATATATATATAGGCTGTTGTCTCTTCAAATGTTTTTCCTGCCCCACTTTCCATGTTTTTTCCTGCTAGGCCAGTAACAAATACAATAGACCTTTTGATACTGTCCCATGTATCTTAGATGGTCTTGTCTATGTTTAATGCTTTTCTGTGTTTAATGCTTTTCTTCTCTTTGTGTCTGTGTTTGGAACACCTCTCTATTCTACACAGCTTAAGAACCAGAATGCCTAAAGAGTTTCTCTAATTCTTCTGCCCACCCCCAGAATTCAGTGGGCCCGTGGCCCTGCACTTCAGGTGAGGGTGGGTCCCTCAGCTTTTCTGACCTTTTCCCAAGCATGATTGGAAATATTTGGTGAAGGCCCATGGAGAATATTTGGCAGTTTGCTTCCAATTCTCTTTGTCTTTGGGGGTCCAAAAAGTCTTAATCCAGGTCATCCTTGACCTTTAAACTGCAATAAAAGTTTAGCTGTTTTATCCTCGCCCACATCTATGGTGGCTATTTCTTGCTTCCAATGTTACACCAAGGATGATGGCAGCCGTAGTTACCTTCTCTCCTAAAAGGGACCTTTCATCTTCTAAATTTTACATCATTGGTGTCTTTACACCCTTAGATCTCTAATGTGTTAAAAAATATATATGGTTTTGTAGATTATCTGCCTGATTATCGTTGCTATATAGGTAGTGATATTCTTTTGAGACTTTCTAAATCCTATATAGGAGGAAAAGTCTATTTTTTTTAACTCTTCATTTGTCTTTTACATTTTGTGAATTTTATACTGCATATACATCAGGTTATTATAAACAAAAAATATTTATTTAGGTGTTGTATTGATTGATAAACTGTATATTACCAAAATTTGGATACTGTATTAGTCAGAATGGTCTAGACTATGCTTAGGTAAACAATAAACTCTAATATCTCAGTGACTTCAGTATGTAGAGGATTATTTCTGGGTCACAGAGATTATTTAAAAGTTGGGGTAGTTTTCTCAATGACTCAGAAGTCTGAGCTGCTTTTGTCATGCATTACCAAAAGGCAAAGTTTTAGTATTAAACTCTATTTTTAAAGACCCAGATCTCAAAATCATTTACATCACTTCTACCTACAATGATTTTGTCAGAGCTCAGCTGCATGGTCTTGAATCTAAACAGAAAAAAATTGTCTTTTTGTGTGTCTAGGAAAAGAAAATCATGTGGTAAAAACAGCATTTTCTCTGCCAAACAATAATAATAATGATAAAAATAGGGATACTATCCTTAACAATGAAACTTCATGGTTTATGTTATACTTTTACTATTTAATCATCCAAGTAATAGTTTTGTCAACTGCTGTATTCTTAGAATCTTTATTTTTCTGTGCATGGCAGTGTTTCATAAAATAATTGTGGTCCTTGTTCTTAAATCTGTTTAACTTCATAGGTTAATGAATCAATTCTCTTATTTACAAAGTAATAATTGTTCTTACTGTGATATGCTGTTAGCACAAACTTAGATTACATTCCAGTTAGAATATTCAAATTAATATCATTTAACAACTTGATGTACCAAATTTTATTTCTATTTTATTTCATTAATTAATACACTGAGAGGTTAGTTGCTGCATTTCGGGGGTAGGCTACATGTGCTGTCTGGCTCATGCTTCATGCATGAAAAATATTTTAATTGGAAAGTATTTTGTTCAGCTTGTACGCTTTTGTAAAGGCAAAGATTTTCCAACCACATCCTGCTCCTTGCTTAGTATCAATACATTTAAAAATAGAGTGCAGTATACCTTAAGAGATCACCATGACAGGTACTAGGTATGAAAATGTAGGTAAAGGTTGCTTTGTGGATAGAGTAAAAACAACCCCCATTTCTTTCTCTTTATTCCAGTAAACTGTAAGCTCCTAGAACACAGGGAATTACCGTGGTCCACCCTCGGTGTTTAAGAGATGTCTAATGAATGAGTACTAATTTATTGGATACATTCATCAGTGAGATAATAATATTTAAAAAAAAAAACAAGAAAGGAGAGAAAAGTGGTATCTTAGGACAAATTCCCCAAAGCAGACCCTGACAGGGGAATTCATCTGTAAGAGATTTATTAAGGAAGTTCTCTGAGGGGTGCCCACAGGGAGCAGGGGACGCAGGACAGAAGAGAAGAGGAAGTCAGAGAAGGGTATGATTTCAGGCAACATCCCCATCTCAGCCTGCTTCTGGCCAGGGAGCCCTGGAACATAACTCATGCTCAGGGTGTTTCCCGCCTGGAGGAAAAGTTGCTGGGCTTTCGTGCTCTAACTCCTATAGCTGTATCCGTCAAGGGTTCTGAGATGCAGATTCTAGTGTTGGCCAGCTCTGTGTCTGAAGGCCGGATGCTTCCAATAGTTCAAGAGAAGTACTCCTAAAAGAGTTTCAGGGGTGGGCTGTTAAAAGCCAAGGAACAAAGGCACCAAAAAGAAGCTTACAGAATAAGTAAGTAAGTGTTCCAGAAACATTTGGACATGGTATGGATTGTATATGCTGCAAGTGACGATAGTTGTTTTTTTCCTCTTCTGTTTTAACAGCTTTATCAAGGTATAATTTACGTACCATACCATTCACCCATTTAACGTGTACTATTCAGTGGCTTTTAGTATACTCACAGAGTTGTGAAACCATCACCATAATCTAATTTTAGAACACTTTTCCCACCCCAACAGGAAACCCAGTACCCATTAGCAGTCACCCACCCCATTCTCCACCACCACCCTGAAGACTAGGCAGCCACTAACCTACTTTCTGCCTCTATGGATTTGACTATTCTGGATATTTCTAAATTAATGTAATCATATGATATGTGTTCTTTCATAACTGGCTAATTTCACTTAGCATTGTGTTTCTGAGATTCATATATGTTGTAGCATATATCACTGTTTCATTCCTTTTGATTGTCTAATAATATTTATTCCATTGTGTGGATAAACCACATTTTATTATCCATTCATCAGTTGGTAGACATATAGGTTATTTCCACTTTGGGGAATGACAATAGTTTTTTTGATGACCTTAGAAGAAACATATTAATTACTGTAGGTGCCCATTGTGGACAACAGAGAGGACAGGAAAGAGCTTTGACAAAGTAAAGGTGGTGAAAGAGAGGTCTTTGCAATGGAGTAAGTGTCCACTGATATATGGTGATAACTTAGGACTTTCACTAGTGACTCATCAGTTGATAGTAAATGCGTACCTTGTTTTCTTCCAGAAATAGTTTTATATTCTTATTCTTTAAACACTCAGCGAAAATAACCAAAGCATATAAATGTATCTCATTGACTAAGAAAATAAAATTGCTTTTGACCAAACTAGTAAACATATTTTTCTCTTTAAACATGCAAGGCTTTTAAGAGAGGAAAGAACCACCCTAGGGTAGATTCAGTTCCAGTCAATCCCCAGTGAGATGAATTGGAGATTTCTGGTGTCTTACTGGTGATGAGCTAATGCAATTAGGTGCCTAAAGTTTGTCATTTCCTTCTTAATAGGCTTCTGGGTTTGCCTGAAGCTTCCTTAGCTGGTAAGACTGTAATTCACTTGACATCAGTGGGTTATTTATAGAACATTGGCTCAGGAACTGCAACCTATATAAAATTGGGCTCTTTTAATTCCTGTATGAAGGCGTATTTGCTAAAAATCTGTGTGTTTGAATTGTAAAGTGCAAGTTGACGTGCTGCTTCCCTTTATATCAGGTTAATATTCCATGTTCATAAAATTGTAAGACAAGTTCGAACTCTCCAAGTGAGCTCTGCCACAAGAGGTTATAATTACTGTTTTTTACTTTGCCCTTGTCACCTTTATCCTTGCCCTATATCCTGTTTCATGTCGTTTTTTTTTTTCCTTTCGAAGGCTAATTTTTAATTTCACCTTTTTCTGAAATACAGAATTAGGTTTGGCTCTTAGTTGAAAGATTTTCTAAGTTTGGTTGACACATACCTGACAAATTGGCTCTTGAGTTACATTAGCAAAACTACTATAATTTATTAAGTTAAGAATTAGTACTACTGGGCATTTTCTTATGTCTTTGTATTTTCTAAAGTTATATTTAAAATTTTATATCTCAGGACTTAAAAACTTAGCAAACATTGTAAAATAAAGAGATTCTTTGAAATCATAGGTTGAAATTTCTGTGTTGCTTTTCTTGTTTAAAGGTTGATCACAGTCATTAAAGTGAAGCATTTTTGCTGTTACTTTCAAAACATCTGTTATTCTAAAGGCAGATATTTTTCTCTCACCTCCCTCATCTTAACATTAGATGTACCTAACATCCGTAGAAAATGCCTTCTATTTTCATTCACATTCTTATTAGCATGCTCCTAATATTGAGGCCTCAAATCTACTTTGGACTGTTTAAGAGATTTGGAGTCTTTCTACTCTCAGTTATAGATTCTGAAAGCACGCACATTTGAATACCCTCTCTCAGCCTAAATGTCCTCATCACTAACTGAGGGTAATAAAAGCACCTACCCAGGGGTTCGTAGAGATTAATGAGATAATGCCTGAAAAAATGCTTGCTTAGATAGTAAGGACTCATAAATGATCACTATCATTATTTTAGTCAAATTAATCTTCAAATGAAAACAAAATTTAAATTCCACTCTTGCCACCATGATCCAGAAAAATAATATTTATTAGATATTCATGGTAAATATCTGTTACTGTCTTCCCAACTCCCAGCAGCCTGTGACATCCTTTATTCAGGAACAAGCCACAGTTTCTAGTCCCCAAGTGAGAACCTCCAGCTGCTCTGTTTACATTTCATGGTCTGCCTCACCGTCTGTGCAGAAAGATTCTCTCCCCTGAGGAGCTGAACTGAGTGACAGCAGCATGGTTAGGGTGTTCTTCTGAATGGGGAATATGCATTCTTTTAATTTTTGGGTAGACATGGATGTGAAGCATTGAGAAATCTGAGTTGCAGAGAGAGATGAAGATAGAAGCACAAGGGGAAGCAAAATCAAGAAATGGAGAAAGTACAGGCTGTGTTGCTAATGGCTTTGCTAATTTCTAGTTCTCCATCTCTCCGTGCCTCCTGGGAACTCAGAGAAAGGAAGCCCTGTGCTTCCTACAGATGCCTTTCTCGCCATCCTTAGCCTTTGTTTGTCTCTTCTTCTTCCTCCTCCTCCTTCTCTTCTTCCTTTCACGAAAGCTAATTTATTATATCTGTTTGTGTTACTTGCAACTGTGCAACCACAAGAATTTAGCATAGGTATTTCCTGATTAACCAAGAGATGGTTTGAAAAATTGCAAGTAAATTTTGGAGTGAGAGAAATTAAATTCATACTCAGCTTTTACTCACACTAATGGAATGCTTTGTCCACCCTTATTTTACAATGGGAAAATAGAAAGGTTAAGTTCTTTTTCGAAGGTCACCTTTGTGATAAGTGTGATCCAAATTCTGGTGGCCAGATTTTTTTCCACTTAGGTCTCTAGGGCTCAGTAAGCCCAGAACAAGGATTTTATAAGCATCTCTCTGAATTTCTGTATGGATAACACTTAGAAATTCTTATCATTCAAAGCAAGTGATGAGTACACCATTTATATTCACATAATTATAAGAAACAGAACTAGGTATTTAACATTTAATCAGTGTCAGGCATTATTATGAAGCCACCAAATCTCCCCTTTGTTCTTGTCTTGCTCTCAAATCTCTCATGATGAAGGCTTCCTTCCTTGGGGAACCTTAGATGGTGATTCTTCTACTTGGCTTGGTGACAGCCAGAGTTTCATGGTGCCTGTGATGAAACATGATCCACTCTGGTTCATATGCTTGTTTATTTATTGCTGTTTGATAGTAGTATCAGGATAATCAGCCTGTCTGTTTTCATTCCCATTGACCATCTATTTGTTTTGTAAGTGTTGATAGTTAATAAGTAAGCTATGTTTAGAGCTTTTTGGTAAATCTTCAGCCTCATTATGTTTTCTGGTCAGTCCTACCGAAGAAATCAAAAGCTACTCAGCTAGTAGTCAAGCTGCAGTGTTCCTAATATAACAATGTGTCCAACAAGACTGGTAGGAGATAGACCAAGCCAAAGTGTGATCCTCCAAATGACTAACATACCGTATTTTAAAATATCACTACTTCCTTCCCGTTTACAACTCTGGCCCCACTTTAATCTTTGCACCTCAAGGAGAAAAATAATTGCAGTATCACATTACTGAATTGTTCCTGCTTTTCAATGGCATCATATCCTGAATAGGACCCCATTTCCCCAGTCCTTCAGAATCATCTAGCATGAGTCCAGGCCCCCCACACCCTATAAGGAGCCCTTTTCATCTCTCTCCTCCTGAAACCCTCCTTTGGTTCCCCTAGAGTGTGTTCTCCTTGCTGTAGCAACCAAACAAATCTAACTTTGACTTTTACGTGACTACTAAGGTATTCCTGGTGGCCTTTGGTAGGGGGCTTTAATACTACCAGTAGATAAGTGACATTCCTTATTCCTTTGAGCTGATGTCTGTGTTTACATCTTGACTTCTCATTTTCTTCTTGCAAATTTCTAAATCTCCTTGAGTGAGTGAGATGCTTTTAAAGTGCAAATCCCTGCACACATTAGTGAATACTGATAGCTCTGTTCCCCTCACCACCTCACAGATAATAGAAGGCCCTTCTGTTTCTTGTGACCATTCTTGGTGGAAGCCAGTCAGCCTGTGAACAGATGGGAAAGGCAGGAAGCAGGGGATGATGAAAGGATTCCACCGACCACAATTTGGTGCCTTCAGCAATTTGCCTTCTCTTATTCCAGAAACACACACATTCTATGCAGACACCTCCAATTTGATAAAGGAGATGAGGCTTTAGTTTCATTTACTCTCCCCCTACCAATTCATACTCATTACTTCCTTTTTACTCTTCTTTTTCTGTGAATGCCCAAGACTTATTATCAGTTCTCACTGGAGCCTTTTGTTTATTTTTTCTTAAGCTTTCCTTCAAAAATCCCTCCACCCAGTCTTCCAGGAGTGACAGTCTGATGGGATTTTTCTGGTTTTTCTGCTGCATTACACACTTTGGAATTAGTGCAGGAAAAACTACATGGAGGGCTTCCCTGGTGGCGCAGTGGTTGGGAGTCCGCCTGCTGATGCAGGGCACACGGGTTCGTGCCCCGGTCCGGGAGGATCCCACATGCCGCTGAGCCTGGGCCCGTGAGCCGTGGCTGCTGGGCCTGCGCGTCTGGAGCCTGTGCTCCGCAGCGGGAGAGGCCACGGCAGTGAGAGGCCCGCGTACCGCAAAAAAAAACAAACAAACAAACAAAAAAAACTACATGGAGAGTTGCTTATCAAATTGAAGACTTCCTTTGCAAAGCTTCTTCTCTAAGTTTTTTTATAAATTTAGATTTTTCCCAAGTTTTGTTGACTTAAAATGCCATACTTTTGAATTGATAGAAGTTCATCCTCCTTGATGTGTAAGGTTTCTTTTAATTTCAGCATATTTCCTCTTCAGCAAATTCTTCCTAATTGCTGCGAAGTTTCTTGAAATAGTCATTTGTGTCTTTTACAATACTTTTTGACTTCAGGACAGATTTTATTACTTTTTGTGCATTCTTAGTGTGAAAAAAGTGAACACTAAATGTTGGAATAATTTTAGGCTTTTTTCTCCTGTGAGCTTGCATTTTGTTTTGATGTTTTAATCATCACAAACTGCAAAATCTAAATGTCTGAGGATTGGGGTAAAGGGAAGAAAAATAAGAAAAATCTCAGCAAAACCAAATGAAAGCAACAACATGGCAACAGGATTTTGTTTCCCTGTAGTGGGGAGAAAAAACATCCTATATTAAAGAAATTTATATGTTGATATCCAACAAAGTGACTCCATATATTCAGATATGAGGGATGGAAAAACATATAATTGTTGGGTGGTGGTTTGGGTTCATTTTTTATTTTCTTAAACTAGACAAAAGTTTTGATTGACTAAAGCTCTATTATTGTGCAATTTAGTTTTAACCTGTGAACCTGCTGGGTTTGTTTTATGCTTAAATTTATAACCTAAAAGCCATTTGAAGAATTGTTTCACAAGTCAGTTAGCCCAGGGTCATGGTTAGAATTCATTTCCATATTTACTTTGAAGAACTGTTGCTGTCCCTGGGGCTGAATTCACATAGATGCCTGGGGGTGAGAATGCAGGCTAGAATTTGAAAACAAATTTGAGACTATTTCCAAGTGTCCTTGGAGTTTGTGAGATTCCAGGAGTGACAGACTCTTCAGGCTGTTTCTCTGAGAGGAAGTGTGGTGTCTTCACTCTGCACCAGGATGTTATAAAGAAATAAACTAAACATGTCCACCATTCAAAAGGACCATATTTCATCAATTCTGAAATGCTAACCATTATACAATAAATGTGTTTTGTTTTGTTTTTGTAAAACAAAGAAAAACTCCTTTGCTGCTAAACTATGGAACAAATCTTTTTTACCACTTAGAATTTTTATTTTATGCTTAATCAAAGAGCTACTTAATTTAGACATAGGTTGGTGATTATTATTATATCATTCTTTTAATATATATTAAATGGAAAAGATAGGAAAATGCATTAACTAGGCGGTTCCTAAAACTTCTTCACATTCAAAGTTCAACACTTCTAAAGCAACTTGGGACCCAGAGGCATCAATATCAGTGTTTTTTTTCCTCATCCCCATGTGATATAATTCTCTGCCTTTAAGGTTATTGGTGCAACATTTCTTAAATGATTCTGCACTATATTCTCTAATTTCCAGACTGATGTTTATTCTGCAACCTGAAATGCTGGAACTTTTTAAAAATCTTGCCAGAATGCATTGATAATATCACATATGTCCTGACTACCATCTAGCTAACAGAGATTGTAAAATGCGTACTGATTTCAGAAATGTTATATTATTTTTTTTTTTTATTTTTTTTATTTTTTTTTATTTATTTTTTTTTTTTTTTGCGGTATGCGGGCCTCTCACTGCTGTGGCCTCTCCGTTGCGGAGCACAGGCTCCGGACGCGCAGGCCTAGCGGCCATGGCTCACGGGCTTAGTTGCTCCACGGCATGTGGGATCTTCCCGGACCAGGGCACGAACCCGTGACCCCTGCATCGGCAGGCGGATTCTCAACCACTGCGCCACCAGGGAAGCCCTATATTATTTTTTAAAGGTACATTTTAGAGTCAGAAAAACACTGATATCCTTCCTGTAAGGGAGTGTGCTTCGAAGAAAGACATTTCAGACTGATGCTCCTACAAGTACATATGTTTATTAGTTTATTAACATTCCTGCAAAGGAAAAACAAGCAACATGAAGCCCTTTTAGGTGCCTTGGAATTCAGCTAAACTTCCAGAGACAAAATCCTCCAATAAATATCTATACACAGGCCACAGAAGAAAAGAAGTTCAATGTGGGCCTCCATTTCAAAGGCTAGAAAATATGAATCACTTACATTCTTATACACTATTCAGACTAGTGTGGTAATGTCTCTATAAAATTTCTATCCAAACCACATATTTTTATATCACTAAATTCCAGCAATAAAAAAATCATTTCTAACATCCAGCATGCTAATGGAAATACTATTGCTGCCTTGGCATGTGCATATGCAATTAGAGTAAATATTAACTAAATTCTACTAGGTTATAATTTAAAGACAGATTGCATGCTATTGATGTGGAAGAATTGTAGAGAAAATTACAGACAGTACAAAAGACGTATAATTGGATCCATGTCTTTAGCAAAATGGAGACGCATGGCTGGTAAATATGCCACACTCAGTAGCCTTGCTTCTCAAATTCACTAAATACTAGCAAATGTTGAACAAAATGTTTAAAAACATTTCTCTTTTACTCCTTCTTAAAGCTGCAGTCAATATTTTAGGAGAATAAATTGGCCCTCTTTCTTTTGTATGAAAGAGTTATTTTTAGCATAAATATATAAATATACAAAATACATATTTTATGTAAGTACCTAGAATGTAAAACATATAGAAACAAATGTATTTAGCATAAATAATAAATGGCCTAATATCATGGATGGCTTAGTGAGATCTTAAATCAAGAATTGAGGTCATGAGAGCAGAACACCAGATTTCTAAGATGATTTTTATCATTCCTGTGCTTCTTCAAAGTCATCTCCTTTCATTAACATCAACCACAGGGCTCTTGAACATGGGTCATGTACAATAAACCATACAAAGTACTGGAAGGCATTTTGGTTTATGACAGGAGCTAAAGCCTTCAGTGACTTCTCATGCTGTGAGCACAGATGACAGAGGGCCTGGTAGAGCCCCACTCTGGCCCCCCAGCAGGTCTGTACAGCACACTTCTCTGCTGTTCAGAAACAGGAACTTCAAACCCTACAAATCATGAACACAAAATTTTTCCCCAAATAACTTTATGTCATATGTATTAGAATGTTCTTAGGACACAATCATTTTCGACAATTGTAGGTTATATATATAAATACTTATATAAATATAATATTTTTTCCTGGAATGATTAAAATCAGCATAGTAACCCAGGTAACCCAGACCTAGAGAATCCTTGACTCAAATTTAAAGATGGCATAACTTTACAGATTTCCAGAAAGAAGCATCTCATAAGCCGTTGCCTGTAGACATTTACCTCTGAGAAAGAAGCAACTGCCCTAATTCATTGGGCAAGTGGGTATATCCCACTTTGCTACAATTCTTGTTCAATCATTCTAATTATGATTTGCCTCCAACTAGGCTAGTCTCTCATTTCTAGCCCTGTTTTCTAATAGCACTCCAATATTACATCTGTTTTTTCTCAAAATGTGATATTTGTTAAAATCTATGTTCCTGGGCCCTTTTCATACCAAATGAATCAGAATTGCCATTAAGTTAGACTTTATAACAGGTTCCCCTACTGATACTTCTTCCTGCTAGGGTTTGAAACTTTTACAATCCACTTTCAATCCATCAAGTGCTATATATTCTCCCACCAGAATATAACCTTATATCATTCCCTCTTCTGCTCATTTCTCATCTGGGTGACTAAAATAGCCATTTAATCTAATTTCATTTCCTTCATTCATCTTTGACCTTGCTCATTACAATCCATTTGTTATGTTGTGGTCCTGAACCAGGAGTGATTTGCCCTGTAGGAGATGCTTGATCATGTCTGGAGATATTTTTGGCTATTACAATTGGGAACATAGGGCTACTACTGGCATTTAGAGGGTAGAAGCTAGGGATGCTGCTAAACATCCTACAGTGCACAGGAGAACACAAAAAGAATTATCCAGCCCAAAATGTCAGTGGTGCTGAGGCACTGAGGTTGAGGAACCTTTGCTCTGAGCTGACACACTTCCACTCTTTCCCTGTTCAAATCCACTACGTCGGTTTCTTTAAATGGGTCTGTCATAGTGCCCTGATTACCTTTATTATACATTTTTGTGTAATACTGTTTTAAAAATTATGTTTCATGCTCTGCCTTCCTTTCAAGAATATAAACATTTGATGCCTAGCATCTAGCATAATAATTTATACATTGTATCTGCTTATTAAATTTTAATTAGATTAAGTAGGCCATGCTTACTTGTATATTGTATGTGTTTGTGTATACGACTAGTTCAAAAGAAGTGACGTATGCAAAAGTGCCTCAAACATTAAATCAGTAGCTATGCAAATATTAATTCTGTGAGCCCTTAGAGGGCTTCACAAAATGCTGGAAAAATCCTCCAAAATACTTTCTGTATTCCATTGACTTGCCCTGAGTGAACCACTATGGGTCATAAGAATGTAATATATCTATTACTTTGTATTTTGGGGCACAGTTCATCTGCATTGCAGATTTAAAACAACATTTCACACTATTTTAGATCATTTCCAGTTAAGTGAATCAGACCTGCCATTGGTCTGGCATGGGAATCACAATTACAGAAAAGTAGGTAATAGAGTTATAAAGAGCCCATCCATCCCAGACCCTTGAGTGTAGGGAAGTCATGTATTATTATTTCCATTTTTGAAATGATGTGTCTGAGTTCATGAATATTTACATGCTTGGTCTAGATTCATAATGGTGATACATTTCTAAGACAGAATTTAAATCCCAAACCCTCATTTTATAGATCATCAAGGCTAATAGTTAAAAAACAAAAAAAATGAGTAAGTTTATTCCTTACTCTCCCACCCTTAACTTTTATTTTCACCTTTGGCATGCATCATGATACAGGTGAATAAAGCACTGATATTGGCATCAGAAAACCCTGGATTTGAAAGGCAGTTCTCACTGAGTGACCTAGAGCAAGGATCAGAAGAATTTTTTTTTCTGTAAAGGGCCAGATAGTAAATATCTTTAGCTTTGCACTGCATATAGTCTCTATTGCAAATACTCAATTCTTCCACTTTTGAGAGAAAGCAGCCATAGACAGTATGTAAATGATGGGTGTGGCTGTGTCCCAATGCAACCGTAATTACAAAAACAGGTGGTGGTGGGCTTCCCTGGTGGCACAGTGGTTGAGAGTCTGCCTACCATTGCAGGGGACACGGGTTCGTGCCCCAGTCCGGGAAGATCCCACATGCCACGGAGCGGCTGGGCCCGTGAGCCATGGCCGCTGAGCCTGCGCGTCCGAAGCCTGTGCTCCACAACAGGAGAAGCCACAACAGTGAGAGGCCCGCGTACCGCCAAAAAAAAAAACAAACAAAAAAAAAAACAGGTGCTGGGCATATTTGGAGCACGAGCCATAGTTTGTTGACCTCCGATGAAGAGCAAGTTACTGTCTCTTCTCATCTACACGTGGAAGCACCAGAGCTCAGAGGTTTGATGTAACTCAGAGCAACTGAGATAATATAAGTAACATACCTATGAGAGGATGTAGCCTGTTATAGACATTAAATGTAGCTATCATTATGATGGAGGCAAGCAAATTAATGTTTAAGCTCACTCATGCAATATGCTCTAGGCAAGTCCATGAGAGAGAGTTAATTATTAAAGTAACAAAAGACTGAGTTTATAAGGTTACTTCAGCTTTAATGATGTTCATGTCAAAAGTTCTCTATTCAAAGCTCTGTATCTTGAAACTTTAGTATAATTTTTTTTCATACAAGGACAGAAAATTTTAGATTATTCTTTTAAGAAAATACTACAAGAAGCAATTAGATTCTCTAAATCTGAGTAGTACATCATTACAAAATAGAAAAAAAGTGTAAGTTTATTTTATAAATTGTTCTCACTGCTAGTAATTACTAGCTTCTTTAATGGCTCATAATGAATTCCATGCATTTTCTAAGAAGTATTTTGCTCCCAGAGTTATGTGGATTAATTTAAAAATTAGCATCACTTTGGGGATTTATCTGTGTCCCCTCAACATTTCATGAAGAAATCAGCTAGCTGAAGCTTTTTGAAAATGCATAAATATATACTCTTTAGCACATTTGCTTTTGAAAGTAAACAATATTCACAAATAATTGAACTTTCATTGACTTCAGTTAGCCAAAATTTTAAAAGAAAAAGAAATGCAATTGTGAGCAGACTGTATATCTAATACTTCGTTCTATACTTTGTTTATAGTTTCATGTGAAAATACATCTAACTCAATTTAAAATTTAAAATATTTTATATTACTTCTCTTAAATTAAATCCATGTAGCATCTCATTTCAAGTATCCTGAAATTAAAAAAAAAAAAAAAAAGAATACACCTATTTTAAAGCATCTTACTCTATGGATTAAATTATATGTCCCACATCTAAATGCTATATAGTTTACTAATTGTTTACAAATGTCCATTTTCAAAATGCCTTAGCTTAATCAAATTACATTGATTGAGGAGAGGTGCCACCATTTTAATTCTTGTTTGAAGGATGAAGAATTGCTTTTTCAAGAAATACAATCTTTCATTAGAGTGTCTGTTTATCAGCCTGGGAAAAATATAGATAATAGAAAAAAGTGAATAGATAGATTTAGATATAAATGTAGAGATAGATATATGTACCTATATGTATATATGTATAAAATTTTATAATAAAATAATGTGTTATACCATAGATTTGACTCTATTGAGGATCCTTCCAAAGTTGTATATTTGTACAGTTTGCTAAAATTCTATGCTAATGATTTTGCAATTAATGGCTTGTTCCCATGAAGACCAATTCAACTCATTCTATGCTATGGAATTAGGCCGTGCCACCAAAATCACTCATGTCATTACATTACATGGTCAGGAAAACAAGGATGAAGTAGCATAAATCCATGATGGTCACTATTGTACAAACCCAAATGAGCCTACATAAAACAAAAAACCCTCAAAATGTGAGGAGTAGGACATTGATTTTGTGCCTATGTAATTGATCTACTTGATATACTGTCCTCACATTCCTTTATTTCTCACATCTTTTACGTTTGAAACTACCTGTAAGTAGAACAATTCCATTCTATCCTTGATGTATTATCCTCAGTTGAATCAAGTAGAACAGAAGGACCTCCAGGTATCCATTAACTCTCCAACATCATCCTTCCCATAATTCCTCTCTGAGTTTCTGGTCCACACTGAGGGAGTGGGGTGAGCCACAGAGAGAAATGGTTGTCTTTAGAGTTGCATCAATATAAGCAAAGAAAATTTTAGGGAGGTGTACTTACCAGAGGCATCTTAGAACCCATATAATCCAATAGGCTCTCTTAAAGCAAACAAATAAATAAGTGTATGCTGTGAAATATTATAAAATGCTTTTTAAAAATGCCCAAGAATATTATACATCTTTCCTAACATTCAGGGATTAGATCCCCTACAGCTTTTACCTTCACCATATATGTGTTAAGTAAGTGGTCAGCAGTCTTAAAACTCATTTCTATACTCAGTAATCTGCTTTTCAGGAAGTAAATTTTACCCAAGTAGAGCAAGTAGAGAGTCTTCTTTGACTTCCATTCACATTAAAAAAAAAAAAAAATCTAAACTCTCTAAATTACTGATGTGTGAAGAATAAGATCTTTGTAAAAATAATAATTTACACATTATGTTCAGCAGTTCCACAGTTTCAACCCTCCAGAAGTTAAGGGGAATTCATTATGTCTCAATAATTATTGACATTTTCCTTGCCAAGAAGTTTTAGAAGGCTTTATCTGCACTGCTGATCCTTACTTCAAAGGAGAACTTAGGATAGCAATTCATCCAAAGAAACTCCATTAAAGCATGAATTAAATAATCTAATTATTTTCTCAATTACCTTTTTAATTCAAAGCTTACTTTGAATAACCTCTTCAAATGGTCCCACGGAATGTTTTCTTTGAAGAACTTAAACTTTGATTGTAGAGTTCCTTCAAAGCCCATCAAATGGTTTTCTTTTCTTTCTTTTTTTCTTCCTTCCATCCTTCCTTTCTCCCTCCCTCCCTCTCTTCCTTTCTTTCCTTCTTTCTTCTTTCCTTCCTTCCATTTCTCTTTCTTTCTTTCTTTTCTTTTCTTTTCTTTTCTTTCCTTTCTTTCTTTTCTTTCCTTTCTCTCTTTCCTTTCCTTTCCTGAACCCACTTCTTTATTCACTTCTACCCAGCCATGATTTCTGGACTTCTGTTCCAGATATATATTGGTACACAACAAACCATCCGAAAACTGAGTAGTTTAAAGTAACAACAATTATTTATTTTGCTCACAGATTTTTGATGTGGGCAGGTTTGGTGGGAAAGACAGCTCTGCTTAAGGCAGCTTCAGCGGAGGTCTGGAGGGTCAGCTTCCAATTTGGATTACTCAGCCATAGGTTGCTAATTACTGGCTGTTTTCTGGAAGATCAGATAGAGCTGAGGACTGGGGGCCTCTGTTCTATTTGGTGTGAGACTCCAAGGTGGCCTGGGCTTCTTCTGGAGTGGGTTCCAAAGGTGAGCAGCCCAAGACGGAGCCAGGTGGAAAACTGTGTTGCCTTTTACGCTCCAGCCTCCAAAGTCACATAGTGATACTTTCCCGGTATCTGTTAGTGGAGGCAGTCACAAGCATCTCTGCAGTTTCAAGAGGGAGGAAGCCTAGACTCCACCTCTTGATGGTGGAGGGGCAAGGTTCTGGAAGAACATCTGGGGTAGGAGATATTATTATGGACTTCCAGGGGAACAGCAATCTGCCATACATTCTCTGTTATCATTCAGGTGATTGTTACCCATGAAGGCAATTCACATGCTCGGTAAAAGTTGTTTCCAACTCCTATGCTCTGAACAGTATGGTCTTTCCTCTCCCCCCAACTCTAGCCACCTAAAATGCCTTTTAAATATCCTTTGTAGTTAGAGATGTAATAATCAGAATATTTGTATGATCTTATCCTGTATTCTAAAGAAACTTGAGGTGAATACCTGATGACACTCCTGATGCTAATGGTGATGGGGAAGTTACGTGTAGGCAAACCCTCTATAAAGAGAAGAAAGAATACACTGTTTCTGACTCTGTCTTATAGTGCCACACTATGCCAAAACCTTTAATATTAAACTCAATTCCGGGGATTAAATACATTTTTAACAATTTCCAAGCTACTACAAGAACTTAAGAATCTTGAGTTTAGGCTTTTGTGTAGCATCTCACCCCTTGACTTCCAATACCAGTGGAGGGAAGCTGCAGGGAATAACAGTGCTTATCAGGACATAAGTATTCTTCTATCAGGATACAAATTTACCATGACATTAGACAAAGCAGCTTTCAAATTTCTAATCCATTCAAGCAAACTGACTAATACCAAGAAAATAGCAAAGCATATTTACAAAATGAGCACACCATGCCCAGCTGTGCAAGCAATGGAGTATCTATCCAAAGTGATTAGCTCTGTTTTGTCTCTTGATTCAGAGTGCATTTAATTTCTCCTCTGGCTTGGTTTGCTTCTTTAGGGCAAAACAAGTTTATAATTCAGTGTAGGGATTTCTACCCTGATGGCTATGTGCTTTCAGTGGATCACTAAGTTTGAGGCAGGGGTCTTCATAAAATAAAGAAATTGTCAGGAGTATTAAACAGTAAATGCATAAGGATTTTAGAAGGGAATTATCATTATAAAGATTGGCAGATTCTTGACATAGAATGAGGGCAGAAACATCCTAAAGGCACAAAAATTTAAAGGTCCCCTATCAAAAAATCCACTCACCTCCCCTTAAGATACTATTTCAGGTTGTTCAAAACATCTTTCTTACTGTAGTTTCAACAAACTCTCCAAATTAATTCATTCCAAGCAAAAAACCAACAACAACAAAAAAATTAATGTACTTACATTTTGAAAATATATATTTATATTTTCTTCTTCTTCTTTTTTTTTTTTTCCGGTACACGGGCCTCTCACTGCTGTGGCTTCTCCCTTTGCGGAGCACAGGCACCGGACGTGCAGGCTCAGCGGCCATGGCTCACGGGCCCAGCCACTCCGCAGCATGTGGGATCCTCCCGGACCAGGGCATGAGCCTGTGTCCCCTGCATCGGCAGGTGGACTCTCAACCACTGAGCCACCAGGGAAGCCCTATTTTTTCTTCTTAAAGAAAAAGAATACTTCACTTAAAAAATTGATTACCATTGTTTTATTCTGGCCTATAGATATGACATATTTGTACAGTATAAAGAACACTAATGAAGAAATACGTGTGTATGCATTGTATCTAGCTGAATAAATAGAACATTGTCAGTATTGTTGGAAATCCCATGTAGGCATCTTTTGGATTTGATCCCAGTCTTTCCTCTCTGGAAGTAATTACCATCTCGATTTTGTGTTAATAATTCTCTGTAAAAATTAATTTGATGACTTTTTTTGTTTAGTTTTGCTTATTTGTAACCCAGATAAAAATGGAATTACATACCCCCAAAATGGAATTATACTATATATACACACACAGACATATACATATATATACACACATATATTTTGTTCTGTGACTGTTTTTTTCCTTTTATGTCATAAAATATATAACTATAGTATACTTTTGCTGTTGCATTATACTCCCTTTTATGATTGCCAATTATGCTACTGCTAGCACTTGAATTGTTTTCAGCTTTTGCTCATATAAATGTTATGCTATATACAATGTTTATTATGTCTCTTGATGGAAATGAACATAGGTCTCTTTAGTCACTGAACAGTTAAATTACTGGTCATAAGGTATATACCTATTCAGCTTTAGTTTTAATACTCAACTGCTTTCTGAAATACACATAATTTACACTTCTATCAGCAGAGTATATGTGCTAGATATCCTATTCAACACTTGTTATTATCAAATTTTTATTTTTGCTAATTTGGTATATGTGAAACTATAACATATTATTGTTATAATTTAAATTTTCTTGATTATTAATCAGGTGGACACTTTTTCCACATTATTTATTCCCATTTCCCCTTCAGCAAAATGCCTAGTCAGACTCTTTACTGATTTTTCTTCTTCATAGTCCTTCTCATATTGATTCATTTGGGTTCTTTTAATTTTCTTAATAATGATCTCTTCCAAAAGTGTAGCTAGTGTTTTTACTTTCTTTTGGTGATGAATGATATTTGATGATACAAAGACATGGTTTTAAATTTTCAAAGAAAATTTAAAGTTTTTTTTTTCATATTCTTAATCTATTAGGGATTGCTATGAGAATATAGTTTGAGGTAGAGATTTAGTTTCACATTTTTCCACATAGAAAACCAATGCTTCTGCAGTAATTACTAAGAATTCAATTTTTCCTCTTTGATTTAATATGTGGATTTTGCCAAATATCAAATTCGATAAATCTATCTTGTTTAACCCTATTGTATTTTTAGACTGTCTTAATAAATTGAACTTTATATTTAGTCTAAATATCTGAGAGGATAAGATTCTTCAGCTTTTCCTTTTAGAAGATCTTACCTATCATTAGAATTTTACATTTCCATATAAATTTTATTTTATTTATTTATTTATTTTTGTGCGGTACGCGGGCCTCTCACTGCTGTGGCCTCTTCCGCTGTGGAGCACAGGCTCTGGACACGCAGGCTCAGCGGCCATGGCCCACGGGCCCAGCCGCTCCGCGGCATGTGGGATCCTCCCAGACCGGGGCACGAACCCACGTCCCCTGCATCCGCAGGCGGACTCCCAACCACTGCACCACCAGGGAAGCCCCTATTTTTTATTTTTAGTGATTGTGTGTTTGTTTTGTTTTGTTTTTGTTTCTATAATACCAAGTCACCTGCTCCATATAAATTTTAGAATCAAGTTATCAACTTAATCAAATTCCATAGAAAATGGTGATTGTATTTAGACTGAAATTGTCCTGAATCTAGATCAATTTCAGGGAAAACTGACAGGGAGTAAACATTTAATCTTCCTATTCATAAAGGTGTCGCAGTTCTTCATAGTTTGGAATTTTAATCTATTTCTTGAGGCTTTTTTTTTTAACAAAATTATTTATATTTAGATTATATATAACACACACATATTCTACATATATGTATATATGTGTATTTGTATATAATGTATTTGGTGCTGCTGTGAGTTACATTTTATTAAAATCAAATTTGTTTCTATAAATGCAGATTACTTTCACATAAGATATAATATGCAACACCATTGCCAAACTTGCTTCACAATTCTAATTATTTGTCTTATAGAATCTTTGAATTCTATAGAATAGTGAATTCATATAGAATTCTATGTAGACACTCACATCATCTTCAAATAAAATCTTTCTAATCATTACACACTTTATTTCCTTGAATCTTAACGTAGGGAGCTGACTAGGAACTCTTGTGCAGTGCTGGATAGATGTAGTGGTAGGAATCATTCTTATTCAACTTCTAATTTTATAAAACTGTCCAAAGGATTTTACTACGGAATATAATATTTCATATGGATCTTTTGTAGACACCTTTTATTCAGTTAAGGAAATTGCCATTTATTCCATTAGCTGAAAGTTTTTTTATAGCTTGAATGGATAAATTCTATTGATTTTGTTTTTTTGGTTTTGTTTTACTTTTTTTTAATGTCTCTTGAAAGGATCATATATTTTGTTTAGCTTTAATCTGTTAATGATGAATTACATTGATAAATGTTCTAATATTGAACCACTTTGCATTAATAGGATAAAGTTAACTTAGTCAAAATGTAATATCTTTTCTGTTTGGATTTTTAAAAAATTTTTAGTATTGATGCATGAGATAGGCCTGTAGTTTTATTTTTGCACCAAACCAATTTTAATCTGTTATCAAATTCAATAGCATTATAAATAGAATGGAGGAGGATACTTTAAAAAAAATTTTTAACACTAGAATTATCTGGATTTCTATTGTTGTTTCTTTCACTGTTGCTGTTGTTTTAATATTTTAATAGGACTCCTTTATTTGTGGAAAATATTTGAAAATGGATTCAATTTGTTTAATGACTATAAAATGAAATGGTTATTATTTTAGTTAATTGTGAGCATAGGTTTGTTGTGGTTTTCTCTAGGAATTTCACCTAATCTCTGAGCCATGTCTATTTCTCTTCGAATTTCATCATGCACAGTAAGAATAAAGTCAGGTACTAGGAGGATGCGGAATTCGCATCTCCTCACAACTAGAGTGCCCCCCACCCAGGGCCCTACCTCTACACTCAGAGACGCCCTCCAACGTGCTGCGCCTAAACCCCATCCACACACCCTCACTCAGGGCCCTACCTCCAAACTCCAGAAATCCACACTCCAGGCGCCCTCCTTTCAACGTGCTGCCTCTCCCCTTCTGTGCAGTTTTTTATTTCCCATCTTTGTAAGAAATTCCTCATGTCCTAGACAGGACTTGTAGTTTGTAGATGTGTGGTTTTTAATATTTCTATTTAGAACTTTAATACATTTTGGACATTGTTTTATGGTTATTCAGATGGGTATCTAGTTATTTTACACAATTTATTAAATTAGTCAACTTATAATTGCATTATACTATGATCTATATCTTATACTAAACTGTACTGATTATTAAATCTATTTCTGATGTTTCTATTTTATAGTGCTTTGTCAAACACTATTCACAAATTATATTTATTTGACTACAGTAGTTTATTTTCTTATTTCTAATAAGGTTAATTTCCCCCAATAAATACTCACTGCTGTTCTTTTAAATATTTTTCTTGGTTCTTCGTGACTAAATTTACTTGAACTGGATTGGATAACTAAATAAATTTATTATATCAGAAAATATTAAATATGCTCTCATTCAACAAAAGAAAACAAAGATATTCTAATTAGAATTTGATTAGCCTTGTATAATAATTTGGGAGAAGTTGATGTTTTATTGTTTTTCCATCCAACTATTCAAAAATATGAAAAATGGGCTTCCCTGGTGGTGCAGTGGTTGAGAATCTGCCTGCCAATGCAGAGGACACGGGTTCGTGCCCCGGTCTGGGAAGATCCCACATGCCATGGAGCGGCTAGGCCCGTGAGCCATGGCCACTGAGCCTGTGCGTCTGGAGCCTGTGCTCCACAACAGGAGAGACAACAACAGTGAGAGGCCCCCTTACCGCAAAAAAAAAAAAAAAAAAGAAAGAAAGAAAAATGAAATTTTCTGTATAATCCAGATCCCCAGACTCCTGAAATGGGAATGAAAATGTTTCCCCTAATACTAAAACAGTTATAAAGCATAAAGAAGTAAATGGTAAAGTGAACTGGAATGTGTATTTACCAGTCTGATGGCTGTGGGGCAAAAGGATAAACAGAAAAGAACTTGGAGATAAGGAAGGAGGAAAAAAAAGGATATTAGGAGAGATAAACTATGCTCCCACTGCATATCCATCAGAATGCAGCTAGTTTGGTATTCCTTGAGTATCTAGAAAAAAAATAGCCTGTATTTTTATTTATATTGTTTATTATATTTATATATTTTATTTATTTATAAATATTAATATGCTATGTGTGTATATAAATATTCTTTCCTCCACAAATATCCACACAGGATATGCAGAGTTGACTATAATTTTTTTGTGTTTAAAAAATTTTTTTATTGCTCCATTTCTTTTTTTTTTTAACATCTTTATTGGAGTATTACTGCTTTACAGTGTTGTGTTAGTTTCTGCTGTATAATAAAGTGAATCAGCTATATGCATACATATATCACCATATACCCTCCCTCTTGCTTTTCCTTCCCACCCTCCTTATCCCACCCTTCTAGGTGGTCACACAGCACCAAGCTGATCTCCCTCTTCTATACAGCTGCTTCCCACTAGCTATCTATTTTACATTTGGTAGTGTATATATGTCGATGCTACTCTCTCACTTTGTCCCAGCTTACCCTTTCCCCTCCCTGTGTCCTCAAGTCCATTCTGTCCATCTGTGTCTCTATTATTGTCCTGCCCCTAGGTTTGACAGAAACATTTTTTTTTTTAGATTCCATATATATGTGTTAGCATACAGTAATTGTTTTTCTCTTTCTGACTTATTTCACTCTGTATGACAGACTCTAGGTCTATCCGCCTCACTACAAATAACTCAATTTCATTTCTTTTTATGGCTGAGTAATATTCCATTGTATATATGTGCCACATATTATTTATCCATTCATCTGTCCATGGACACTTAGGTTGCTTCCATGTCCTGGCTATTGTAAATAGTGCTGCAATGAACATAGTGGTACATGAATCTTTTTGAATTATGGTTTTCTCAGGGTATATGCCTGGTAGTGGGATTGCTGGGTCATATGGCAGTTCTATTTTTAGTTTTTTAACGACCCTCCATACTGTTCTCCATAGTGGCTGTATCAATTTACTTTCGCAACAGTGCAAGAGGGTTCCCTTTTCTCCACACCCTCTCCAGCATTTATTGTTTGTAGATTTTTTTGATAATGCCCATTCTAACTGGTGTGAGGTGATACCTCATTGTAGTTTTGATGTGCAATTCTCTAATGATTACTGATTTTGAGTATCCTTTCTTGTGTTTGTTGGCAATCTGTGTATCTTCTTTGGAGAAATGTCTGCTTAGATCTACTGACCATTTTTGGATTGGGTTGTTTGTTTTTTTGATATTGAGCTGCATGAGCTGCTTGTATATTTTGGAGATTGATCCTCTGTCAGTTGCTTCGTTTGCATATATTTTCTCCCTATTCTGAGGGCTGTCTTTTTGTCTTGGTTATGGTTTCCTTTGCTGTGCAAAAGCTTTTAAGTTTCATTAGGTCCCATTTGTTTATTTTTGCTTTTTTTTCCTTTTCTCTAGGAGGTGGGAGAAAAAGGATCTTGCTGTGATTTATATCATAGAGTGTTCTGCCTATGTTTTCATTTAAGAGTTTTACAGTGTCTGGCCTTACATTTAGGTCTTTAATCCATTTTGAGTTTATTTTTGTGTATGGTGTTAGGGAGTGTTCTAATTTCATTCGCTTACATGTAGCTTTCCAGTTTCCGCAGCACCACATATTGAAAAGGCTGTCTTTTCTCCATTGTGTATTCTTGCCTCCTTTATCAAATATAAGGTGACCATATGTTCGTGGGTTTATCTCAGGGCTTTCTATCCTGTTCCATTGATCTATCTTTTTTTTGTGCCAGAACCATAAGGTCCTGATTACTGTAGCTTTGTAGTATAGTCTGAAGTCAGGGAGCCTGATACCTCCAGCTCTGTTTTTCTTTCTCAAGATTGCTTTGGCTATTCGGGATCTTTTGTGTTTCCATACAAATTTTGAAATTTTTTATTCTAGTTCTGTGAAAAATGCCATTGGTAGTTTGATAGGGATTTCACAGAATCTGTAGATTGCTTTGGGTAGTATAGTCATTTTCACAATGTTGATTCTTCCACTACAAGGACATGGTATATCTCTCCATTTGTTTGTATCATCTTTAATTTCTTTCATCAGTGTCTTATAGTTGTCACCATACAGGTCTTTTGACTACTCACGTAGGTTTATTCCTAGGTATTTTATTCTTTTTGTTGCAGTGGTAAATGGGAGTGTTTCCTTAATTTCTCTTTCAGATTTTTCATCATTATTGTATGGGAATGCAACAGATCTCTGTGAATCACTTTTGTATCCTGCTACTCTACGAAATTCATTGATTAGCTCTAGCAAGCCTGTGGTAGCATCCTTAGTATTCACTATGTATAGTATCAAGTCATCTGCAAAGAGTGACAGCTTTACTTCTTCTTTTCCACTTTGTATTCCTTTTATTTCTTTTCTTCTCTGATTGCTATGGCTAAAACTTCCAAAACTATGTTGAATAATAGTGTTGAGAGTGGGCAACTCCTTCCTGCTCCTGATCTTAGGGGAAATGGTTTCACTTTTTCACCATTGAGAATGATGTTGGCTGTGGGTTTGTCATATATGGCCTTTATTATGTTGAGGTAAATTCCCTCTATGCCTACTTTCTGGAGAGTTCTTATCATAAATTGTTCTTGAATCTTGTTGAAAGCTTTTTCTGCATCTACTGAGATTATCGTATGTTTTTTTCCCCTTCAATTTGTTAATATGGTGTATCACATTGATTGATTTGCATATGTTGAAGAATCCTTGCATTCCTGGGATAAACCCCACTGGACCATGGTGTGTGATCCTTTTAATGTGCCATTGGATTCTGTTTGCTAGTATTTTGTTGAGGATTTTTGCATCTATGTTCATCAGGGATATTGGCCTATAGTTTTCTTTTTTTGTGATATCATTGTCTGGTTTTGGTATCAGGGTGATGATGGCCTCATAGAATGAGTTTGGGAGTGTTCCTCCCTCTGCTATATTTTGGCAGAGTTTGAGAAGGATAGGTGTTAGCTCTTCTCTAAACGTTTGATAGAATTCACCTGTGTAGCCATCTGGTTCTGGGATTTTGACTGTTGGAAGTTATTTAATCACAGTTTCAATTTCAGTGCTTGTGATTGGTCTGTTTATATTATCTTCTTAATTCAGTCTTGGAAGATTGAGCTTTTCTAAGAATTTGTCCATTTCTGCCAAGGTGTCCATTTTATTGTCATATAGTTGCTTGCAGTAATCTCTCACGACCCTTTGTATTTCTGTAGTGTCAGTTGTTACTTTTTGTTCATTTCTAATTCTCTTGATTTGAGTCTTCTCTCTTTTTGTCTTGATGAGTCTGGCTAATGGTTTATCAATTTTGTTTATCTTCTCAAAGAACCAGCTTTTAGTTTTATTGATCTTTGCTATTGTTTCCTTCATTTCTTTTTCATTTATTTCTGATCTGATTTTTATGATTTCTTTCCTTCTGCTAACTTTGGTGGGGTTTTTTGTTCTTCTTTCTCTAATTTCATTAGGTGTAAGGTTAGGTTGTTTATTTAAGATTTTTCTTGTTTCTTGAGGTAGGATTGTATTGCTATAAACCTCCCTCTTAGAACTGCTTTTGCTGCACCCCATAGGTTTTGGGTCATCATGTTGTCATTGTCATTTGTTTCTAGGTATATTTTGATTTCCTCAGTGATCTCTTGGTTATTTAGTAATGTACTCTTTAGCCTGTATGTGTTTGTATTTTATACAGTTTTTTTTCCTGTAATTGATATCTAGTCTCAGCACTGTGGTTGGAAAAGATACTTGATACAATTTCAATTTTCTTAAATTCACCAAGGCTTGATTTGTGATCCAAGATATGATCTATCCTGGAGAATGTTCCATGAGCACTTGAGAAGAAAGTGTATTCTGTTGTTTCTGGATGGAATGTCGTATAAATACCAATTAAGTCCATCTTGTTTAATGAGTCATTTAAACCTTGTGTTTCCTTATTTATTTTCATTTTGGATGATCTGCCCATGTGTGAATTTGGGTGTTAAAGTCCCCTACTATTACTGTATTACTCTTGATTTCTGCTTTTATGGCTGTTGACATTTTCCTTATGTATTACGGTCCTCTTATAATGGGTGCATAAATATTTACCATTGTTATATCTTCTTGGATTGATCCCTTGATCATTATGTAGTGTCCTTTTTTGTCTCTTGTAACAGTCTTTATTTTAAAGTCTATTTTGTCTCATATGAGAATTGCTATTCCAGCTTTCTTTTGATTTCCATTTGCATGGAATATCTTTTTCCATTCCCTCACTTTCAGTCTGTATGTGTTCCTAGATCTGAAGTGGGTCTCTGGTAGATAGCATATGTATGTGTCTTGTTTTTGCATCCGTTCAGCCAGTCTGTGTCTTTTGGTTGGAACATTTAATCTATTTACATTTAAGGTAATTATCTATATGTATGTTCCTATTACCATTTTCTTAATTGTTTGGTGTTAGTTATTGTAGGTCTTTTCCTTCTCTTGTGTTTCCTTGCTAGAGAAGTTCCTTTAGCATTTGTTGTAAAGCTTGTTTGGTGGTGCTGAATTCCCTTAGCTTTTGCTTGTCTGTAAAGGTTTTAATTTCTCCATTGAATCTGAATGAGATTCAGATTGTATTCAAATACTTGGTGGATAGAGTAATCTTTTCCCTTTCATCACTTTAAATATGTCCTGCCACTCCCTTCTGGCTTGCAGAGTTTCTGCTGAAAGATCAGCTGTTAACCTTATGGGGATTCCCTTGTATGGTTTTTGTTGCTTTTCCCTTGCTGCTTTTAATATTTTTTCTTTGTACTTAATTTTTGATAGTTTGATTAGTATGTGTCTCTTCGTTTCTCTTTGGGTTTATCCTGTGTGGTACTGTCTGTACTTCCTGGACTTGACTATTTCCTTTCCCATGTTGGGGAAGTTTTCGACTATAATCTCTTCTAATATTTTCTCAGACCATTTCTTTTTCTCTTCTCTTTCTGGGACCCATATAATTCAAATGTTGGTGTGTTTAATGTTTTCCCAGAGGTCTATGAGACTGTCCTCAATTCTTTTCATTCTTTTTTCTTTATTCTGCTCCCTGGCAGTTATTTCCACCATTTTATCTTCTGGCTCATTTATCCGTTCTTCTGTCTCAGTTATTTTGTTATTGATTTCTTCTAGAGTATTTTTAATTTCAATAATTGTGTTATTCATCATTGTTGGTTTGCTCTTTAGTTCTTCTAGATCTTTGTTAAATGTTTCTTGTATTTTCTCCATGATTTTTCCGGATTTTGGATCATGTTTACTATCATTACTAGGTAGGTTGCATATTTTGTCTTCATTACGTCTTTATTTATTCGCCTTGTACGTTTTTATCTTGCTCCTTCATCTGTAACATATTTTTTTGTGGTTTCCTTTTTTTTTTTTTTTTTTTGATGGGTGGTGCTGTATTCCTGTCTTACTTGTTGTTTGGCCTGAGACGTCCAGCACTGGAGTTTGCAGGCACTTGGATAGAGCTGGGTGTTAGTTCTGAAATGAGGACCTCTGGGAAGCCTCACTCCGATTGATATTCACTGGAGTCTGAGGTTCTCTGTTAGTCCAGTGGTTTGGACTCGGAGCTCCCACCACAGGAGCTCAGGCCCAACATCCGGCCTGGGAACCAAGATCCTGCAAGCTTTGTGGCGTGGGGAAAAAAAAAAAAAAAAAAGGTAAAAAGAAAAAAAGGAGGAGTACAATATCAAGGAATAAAAAACAAAATAAAATTAGAAAGATAAAAAAATATATTAGGAAAACGAAAACTATAATTGAAACAACTGCAACAAGGTAAAATAAAACTACAGAGAAATAAGAAAAAAAAAAGGAGGGGGGAACAAACCAAAAGGAGAGAACAATAACAAAGTATAAAGAATAAAATAAAATTTGAAGAATAGAAGATTTATTAGGAAAAATAAAAATATGAAAGAATCAACAACAATGAATCAACAAGGTAAAACAGAACCCAAATCTTAAAGAGGAAAAAAAAAGCCTTGGCTATGGGGGCGGAGTTTAGGCGGGGGAGGGTGGAACTTAGGTGGGAGGGGGGTGTTTAGGGTGGGGTGGAACCTAGGCGGGTGGGGGGTTGATGTTTGAGCATGGAGCGGTGCCTAGGCAGGGTGACATTCAAGTATGGTGCGGGGCCTCTGTTTGGGGATAAAAATGATAGGATGTATTTGGGTCTAATTTAGCCGTGAAATTCCAAAAAAACTTGTGTTTCAGATCGTGGGAGGAAAAGTTACAATTTTGAAATATCCCACAGTATTCTCCATAACAAAGGCCTACCATCCAAGAGAAATGACTTCACCAGGCCATATCTCCCTGGGCAGATGGCAATTAGCCGTCTTCAGCTTCTGTATCCTTTCTATCTCACCTAAGAGAAGGTAAAAAAAGGCTAACTCACAAATCTGAAGGTCACAGCCCAGGAACTCCGGTCCACTAAAACATTATAGACTACTTCCCCTCTCAGACCCTTTCTTCTCATGAACAAAGCTACAATATAATACTGAAAGAGGTCTAAGTCACAGATTCTAGTTAAGAAAGAGGTGTTAGGAGATCCTGATGTAAAAATCAAGCTGTGTGTCACCATGGAAAGAGACAAAACAAGTCACCTCTGCCAGAACCACTGTCAAATGAGGATTACTCTGAGCCCCCTGGAGTCAGGGATGGGGTGGTGTGTGCTTGTGTGCAAGGAATAGTACTCAGAATTGCTACATAATATCATCTAATATGTTTACTTTCCAACAAATATTACAAAGCAAGTAAGTATAACCTATGTGTTTGGGGAAAAAAGACAACAAAAACTGCTAGTGAGAATGATCAGATGTCAGATTTAATAAAACTTCAATGTAGCCATTATAAATATGTTAAAAGAAATAAAAGAATCCATGATTAAAGATGTAAAGAAGAGTATGAGAGCAATGCCACATCAAAAAAAGGTATTGATAAAGAGATATAAATGTTTTTAAAATAATCAAATGGTAATTTTGGAATTGAAATATACAATAACTGAAATGAAAATTTCACTAGAGGGGCTTATCACTACATGTGAACTGGCAGAAGGAAGATTAGCAAATTTGAGATCAACAGAGATTATGCAATCAGAAGAACAGACGTAAAAAAGGATGAAGAGAAATGGAACAGAGCCTCAGAGAAATGTCAGAGACTGTTAAGTGCACCAATATATGTGTAATTGTATACAAGAAGAAGAAAAGATAGAGAAAGGAGAAGAAAAAATACTCAAAAAAATAATGGCTACAGACTACCCATAGTTTAAAAAATATATATTAATTGGCACATCTATTATTCTTGGTGCACTTCGGGAAGAATAAATGAACAAATATCCAATAGTAAAAATGTTGAAAGCCAAAAATATAATATGAAAATCTTGAAAGTGGTAAGAGAAAAATGAATCATTATTTATATGGGGGGGGGGCAAAAAGATTAACAGATAACTTTTTAGCAGAAACAGTAGAGGCCAGAAGACATTAGAACTGCATATAAAGAAGCACTGAAAGGAGACAAAGAACTGTCAACCACGTATCTTGCATCCAGCAAAACTGTCTTTAAAAAATGAAGGCAAAATAAAGACATTCCACGATAGACAAAAAATGAGAAAATTTGTTACTTACTGACCTGACTTACAATAAATACTAAGGATGTTCTTGAGGCCAAAAATAAGTGATCTCGGATGAAAAACTTAGTCCCCCACAAAACTCAAAGCGCAACAGTAAATATAATTATGTAATTATAAAAAGACAGGATAAATGCATATTTCTTCTTTCTTCTCTTAATTGATCGTTAAAAATTGTATAAAACAATATATAAGCTGGGTTTATAGCATATACAAATATATTTGAAAATAATGGCACAAAGGAGGGGGTAGGAGAAAAGCTGTACTGAATTAAGGAAATAATACCAGATTTAAATAGAATCTGCAAAAACAAAAAAAGAACCAGAAACAGTCAATGAGAAGGAAAGTATAGCAAATTATATAAAAACATACTTGCACTCCTTTCTTTCTCACCTTCTTTAATAGACTTAAAATTATATAAAGTGATGTTAGATTTTTATATATATATTATCACACATATATACATACACATACATGTACACATGTATATATGTATACTATATTATACATATATAATGTAATATATATATGTATGTACATATTTATGTATGTAATATATATGTAAATAACAGAACAATTGGGAAGAGGTAATAAAGCTATATAGCAGTAATATTTCTATATCTCATTGAATTAGTATAATACTTAAGTAGATATTTAATAAGATATATATATATATATATATATATATATATATATATATAGTAAGTGGTAGAACAACCACTAAGAAAATAACTTTTAAAATAGGATGAAAAAAATCCTTGAAGTAATTTAAATGGAGAAATTCGAAAATGTTTTGAGATCAATGAAAACTCAGGCATAACATAGCAGTACATATGCTATGCAGGTAAAGCAGTGCCTAAAGGGAAATTTATAGGTGTACAGACATTTGGAAAAATGTAAGAAAGAAATATCTAATATCAACAACTTAACATTCCATCTTATGACACTGGTAAAATAATAAGTTAAATTCCAAGAAAGCAAATGGAAGTAAAAAAGAATTGTAAGGAAAATAAATGAAATTAACTCTAGAAAGCAAAAGAGAAAAGTCAACCTAACCAAAATTTAAAGGTGAAGAAAACTGACAAAGCTGTAGGTAAACTGACCTAAAATCAGGAAAGAAAAAAAGGAACATTACTACTGATCTTACCAAAATAAAAAAGAATTATAAGGGAATTACCTCATTATAGTCCTGATCTCCAAATACTGTTACATTGAGGATTAGGGCTTCAATGTAAGACTTCAGGGGGAACACAATTCATTATATAGCATCCTATAACAAATAAACAGATTAAATTAGTGATTAAAAATCTGCGCAAAAGAAAAGCCTAGGCCCAGATGACTTCACTGGTGAATATTACCAAATATTTAAAGAAGATGTAATACACATTCTTCACAAACTCTACAACAGATAAAAGAGGAGGATACCCTTACCAACTCATTCTATTAGGCCATCATTACCCTCATATTCAAAACCAGGCAAGACATAAAGAAAATAAAACTACAGGACAGTATATCTTAGGAATAGACACAAAAAACCTTAATGAAATATGAGGAAGTTGACTCCAGCAGTACATGTAAAGGATTATATGCTATGACCAAGTGGGATTTATCCCATACAGGTAATGTTGGTTTAACATGCAAAAGTCATTTGATGTAATACACATATGAATAGAATAAGGGACAAAGATCACATGATCATCTCAATGGACCTAGTTAAAGAATTTTGCAAAATTCAATTTTTCTTAATGATTAAAAAAAATTAAGAAACTAGGAAGTGGGGTACTGCCTTGACATGATTAAGCGTATCTAAAAACTCACAGCCAACATCTTATTTGGTGGTAAAAGGCGGAAAACTTTCTCCCAGAGAACAGTAACAAGTCAAGGATATGTGCTCTTGACACTTCTATTTGGCATTGTACTGCAGGTTCTAGCCAGGGATATTAGGCAAAAAAAAAAAAAAAAAAAAAGGAAAAAAAAAAGAAATGAAAGCATCTAGATTGGAAGGTAAAAAGTAAAACTATCTCTATTCTCAGACAGCATCATTTGTTTATTAAAAATCCCAAAGAATCCACAAGAAAGCTTCTAGAATTAATAAACAAAGTAAGCAAAGTTTCTATATACACAATTAAATATATTTTATTAAATATAATATTAATAAAATATATAATTAAATATATTTTTCTATATAGACAATTAACATAGAAAAATCAATTGCATTTCTATATGTTTACAGTGAACAATCAAATTCCAATTATTAAAGAATTAAAATGATTAAACTACCTAAGAGTAAAGCAAACAACTGAAATGCAAAACATACAGTCTGAAAACTATGAGATTTTATTGAAAGAGAAGATCTAAATTAATGGCAAGATATCATATGTTTATGAATCCTAAAACTTAAGAGAAATACTCCTCCAGGGCTTCCCTGGTGGCACAGTGGTTAAGTATCTGCCTACCAATGCAGGGGACACGGGTGTGATCCCTGGTCTGGGAAGATACCACATGCTGCGGAGCAGCTAAGCCTGTGTGCGACAACTACGGAGCCTGCTCTCTAGAGCCCATGAGCGACAACTACTAAGCCTGCATGCCACAACTACTGAAGCCTGTGTGCCTAGAGCCCGTGCTCTGTGACAAGAGAAGCCACTGCAATGAGAAGCCCGTGCACCACACTAAGAGTAGCCCCTGCTCTCAGCAGCTAGAGAAAGCCCATGCACAGCAATCAAAACCCAATGCAGCCAAAAATAAATAAATAAATAGATAAATAAATTTAAACAGACAAAACAATCAAGCAATTTTCAAAAAAAAAAAAAAACCCCTTCACAGTGATATACAAATTCACCATAATCCCCATCAATATCTAGCTGTCTTCTTTGTGTAAATTGACAAGCTGTTTTCTAAAATTCATAAGGAATATTAAGGGACCTAGAATAGCCAACACAATCTTATTAAAGGAGTACTAAGTTGGAGGAGTCATAATTACCATTTCCAAATCTTACTACAAAGTTACAAGTAATCATGACAATGCATTACCTGCGTAAGGGCGACATACAGATTGGCATTTATTTCTAAGAGTCCAGAAATAAACTCACACTTAGAGTCAACTTATTTTAAACAAGCATGCCAAGTCTGTTTGATGGGGAATGAATAGTCTTTTCAACCAACATATCAGGGAAAACTGGATATCCACATACAAAAGAATATATTTAGACCACTATCTTACACCGTATACAAAAATTATATGGATCAAAGACCTAAATATAAGAGCTAAAGCTATTAAACTCCTGCAAGAAAGCACAGTTTAAATCTTTGTAATCAAAGATGGTGGAGGAGTAAGATGGGGAGATCACCTTTCTCCCGACAAATATATCAAAAGTACATCTACATGTGGTACAACTTCTACAGAACACCTACTGAATGCTGGCAGAAGACCTCAGACTTCCCAAAAGGCAAGAAAATCCCCACATACCTGGGTAGGGAAAAAGAAAAAAGAAAAAAACAGAGACAAAGGAATAGGGATGGGACCTGCATCTCAGAGGGAGCTGTGAAGGAGGGAAAGTTTCCACACACTAGGAAGCCCCTTCATTGGTGGAGATGGGGGTGGGCAGGGGTGGGAGGAAGCTTTGGAGCCACGGAAGAGAGCACAGAAACTGGTGCAGAGGGCAAAGTGGAGAGATTCCTGCACAGAGGATCGGTGCCAACCAGCACTCACCAGCCTGAGAGGCTTATCTGCTCAACCGGTGGGTTGGGGATGGGAGCTGAGGCTTGGGCTTTATTTGGATCCCAGGGAGAGGACTGGGGTTGGCTGAATGAACACAGCCTGAAGGGAACTAGTGCCTCACAGCTAGCCGAGAGGGAGTCCAGGAAAAACTCTGGACCTGCCTGAGAGGTAAGAGACCATTGTTTTGGGGTGCATGAGGAGAGGAGATTCCTTCCCTGTCTGCCCACAGTAGGCAGAGCACCACCTAAATGAGCTCCAGAGATGGGCGCGAGCTGCGTCTATCAGCTCAGACGCCACAGACGGGCATGAAAAACTAACACTGCTGCTGCAACCACCAAGACTACTGTGTGCAAGCACAGGTCACTATCCACACTCCCCACTGGGAGCCTGTGCAGCTCACCACTGCCAGGGTCCTGTGATCCAGGGACAACTTCCTTGGGAGAACACTTGGTGTGCCTCAGCTGTTGCAACATCACACTTACCTCTGCCACTGCAGGCTCGCCCCACATTACAATTATACCTACTGTACCCTTCCCTCCCCCCAGCATGAGTGAGCCACAGCCTTCTAATCAGCCGCTGCTTGAACCCCATCCTGTCTTGGTGGGAACAGAAACCTGAAGACAACCTACACTCAGAGGTGGAGCCAAAACCAAAGCTGAACCCCAGGAACTGTGCGAACAAAGAAGAGAAAAGGAAATTTCTCCATGCAGCCTCAGGAGCAGTGGATTAAATCCCCACAATCAACTTGATGTACCCTGCATCTGTGGAATACATGAATAGACAAGGAATCAACCCAAAACTGAGGCGGTGGACTTTGGGAGTGACTGTAGACGTGGGGTTTGCTGTCTGCAACTGACTTGTTTCTGATTTTTATATTTATTTTAGTATAGTTTTTAGTGCTTGTTATCATTGGTGGATTTGTTTATTGGTTTGGTTGCTATCTTTTTTTCTTTTACTATTTTTTTATTTTAATAATTTTATTAAAAAAATTTTTTTTTCTTCTTTTTTTTTCTCCCCTTTTTTCTGAGCCATGTGGGTGACAGGGTCTTGGTGCTCTGGCTGGGTGTCAGGCCTGAGCCTCTGAGGTGGGAGAGCCGAGTTCAGGACATTGGATCACCAGAGACCTCCCAGCCCGACATAATATCAATTGGCAGGAGCTCTCCCAGAGATCTCCATCTCAACATTAAGACCAAGCTCCACCCAACAGCCAGCAAGCTCCAGTGCTGGACACCGCATGCCAACAAACTAGCAAAACAGGAACACAACCCCACCCATTAGCCGAGAGGCTGCCTAAAATCGTAATAAGGTCACAGACAGCCCAAAACACATCACTGGACACGGTCCTGCCCACCAGAAAGACAAAATCCAGTCCCACCCACCAGAACACAGGCACCAATCTCCTCCACCAGAAGACTACACAAGCCACTAAACCAACCTCACCCACTGGGTGCAGACACCAAAAACAATGAGAAATACTAACTGTAGCCTGTGAAAAGGAGACCCAAACACAGTAAATTAAGCAAAATAAGAAGACAGAGAAAACTTCAGTAGATGAAGGAGCAGGGTAAAATCCCATGAGATGAAACAAATGAAGAGGAAATAGGCAGTTCACCTGAGAAAGAATTCAGAGTAATGATAGTAAAGATGATCCAAAATCTTGGAAAAACCATGGAGAAAATAAATGTTTAACAAGGACCTAGAAGAACTAAAGAGCAAAAAAGCAATGATGAACAACACGATAGATGAAATTAAAACATCTCTAGAAGGAATCAATGGCCATCATCAAAAAATCTACAAACAATAAATGCTTTAGAGGGTGTGGAGAAAAGGGAACCCTCTTGTACTGTTGGTGGGAACGTAAATTGATATAGCCACTATGGAAAACAGTATAGAGGTTCCTCAAAAAACTAAAAATAGAACTACCATATGACCCAGCAATCCCAGTGAGAAAACCGTAATTCAAAAAGAGTCATGTACCACAATATTCATTGCAGCACTCTTTACAATAGCTAGGACATAGCAGCAACCTAAGTGTCCATTGACAGGTGAATGGATAAAGAAGATTTGGCACATGTATACAACGGCATATTACTTAGCCATAAAAGGGAACGAAATTGAGTTATTTGTAGTGAGGTGGATGGACCTAGAGTCTGTAATGCAGAGTGAAGTTATGTCAGAGAGAGAAAAACAAAACTGTGTGCTAACACACACACACACATATATATATATATATATATATATATATATATATATATAGAATCTAAAAAAAAAAGGTTCTGATGAACCTAGGGTCAGGACAGGCATAAAGATGCAGACATAGAGAATGAATGAACTTGAGGACATGGGGAGGGGGAAGGGTAAGCTGGGACAAAGTAGAGAGTAGCATTGACATATACACTACCAAATGTAAAATAACTAGCTAGTGGGGAGCAGCTGCATTGCGCAGGGAGATCAGCTCGATGCTTTGTGACCACTTAAAGGGGTGGGATAGGGAAGGTGGGAGGGAGATGCAACAGGGAGGAGATATGGGGAGATTATATATATATATATATATATATATATATATATATATATATATATATAGCTGATTCACTTTATTATTCAGCAGAAAGTAACACAACATTGTAAAGTAATTATACTCCAAGAAAGATGTTTAAAAAATAAAATAAAAATAAGAATGCACACAGACTGCTGGTAGAAGTATTAATAAAACAATATAAAAGATTTTTTTAAAAAATCTTTGTGACCTAGGATTAGGCAATGGTTTCTTAGCTATGACACCAAATCACTAGCAACAAAAGAAAAACATAGATATTGGATATCATCAAAATGAAAAACTTGAATGATACAAGGGATACCATTTTGCCACTTCCAGAATGGGGGAAGATATTTTCAAATCATATATTTGATAAAGGACTTGTATCTAGAATATATAAAGAATGCTTAAAATTCATTAATAAAAGGACAAATAGCCCAACCAAAAACTGGGCAAAGGATCTGAATTTATACTTTTACAAAAATACATTTGACAAAAATCATGTGAAAAGATGGATCCAAGACCGGAATGCAAGTCAAAACCACAATGAGATACTACTTTGAACCCACTAGGGTGCATATAATAAGAAAGACAGCTAATAAAAAATGGCAACAAAAATGAGGGGAAATTAGAACACTCATCCATTGCTGGTAGGAATGCAAAATGACGTTATGTCTCTAGTAAACAGTCTGGAAGTTCCTCAAAGATTAAACTTATAACTGTTGTATGACTCAGTAATACAACTGCACATATACGCCCAGGAGAAGTGTAAAAATGTCTACAGAAAAACTTGTACATGTGTATTCAATGAAGCATTATTCGTAATAGCAAAAAAGTGGAAAACAATTAAATGTCCATAAACTTATGACTAAATAAAATGTGTTATAGCAATGCATTGCGGTACTAGTCAACCATAAAAGGGAATTAAATACTGATACATGCTATAATAGGAATAAACCTTAAAAACATATGCTAAGTGAAAGAAACCAGGTGCAAAGGATCACATATTGTGTGGTTCTGTTTAAATGAACTTCCAGTAATAGGCAAGTCTATAGAGATGAAAAGTAGATGAGTAGTTGCCTAGGGCTGGGGAGGGTCAAGGAATTATGGCTAAGAGTTACAAGGTTTGTTTTTGAACGATGAAAATTTTCTTAAATTGATTGTGATATTTGCATAACCTGTTAATATACTAAAAGTCATTGCTTTTTGCACATTTTAAATGAGTGCTTGATATGTGAATTATATCTCAATAAAGCTGTTAAAAAAATTGTGTGCCTAATCACAGTTTTTAAATAGCAGTTATTGGAAACTATAATATGCCAGACATAACTCTAAGATGCTGTATGTATACACTGACTCACTCTTTTTAAAAACTTTATGGAATTGGTATTATTATGGAAAAACATGGGCCTAAAAAAATGACTTATATGTGCAAATGATTATGGTAGACATATGGTTACATCACACTGTGCCACCCCTTTCAAAGCTCTGCAAAGAAAAGTTAATGCCAAATGTGAAAATTATTTGCAGTACTAACAACAGCCAGTTTGTATAATTACTGTGTAAAGACCTCTTACCTTGAAATAAAGGTGAAATGATATCCCACATTTCAGTTATACCTTAGGAATTAATAATACTTCAAAGAAAAAGCAACTAAAGAAAAAAAATAGTGACTAAAACATGTGACTGTACATTTACTTTAAAATATAATCAAAGTAACTTAAGTTAAAAATAATATGCTATTTCACATAAAAATTTTTAAATGCTGAACAAAAATATTATTTATCTGACTTGTTAAAATGGACTACTGGTGAGAATGTAATTGCTACAAGCCTTCTGAAAATAAATTTGTAAATATGCATCAGAAGGTTTAGGTAAAGCATAACTTTTGACAAGGTATTTATCATTCCAATAAGGAATTATTCAGAATTGTAGTCAAAGCTACATCTTCAAAAATCTTATAGATAAGTTATTTATCTTTATTAAAGATCACTACACAACTTATTCAACCCCATGTATCCAAATAATTTAATAAAATGGAAACATGCTCACAATGTAATTCCATGTGAAAAAAAGGTTAAAAATTTTATGTGTTGGTCTTAATATTGCATAGTCAGAGGAGAAGAGAAGTTGATCAATTACTTCACATGAAATAGAGTGGAAGAACAGATTTATAAGTATTTTATTTTTTCTTACATTTTTCTTCATTTCAAAAATTCCTAAAATCAGTGTATGTCATCGTTTCCTTGAGCAACATGATAGAATTACTGAAAAGGCAGCAGTAGTTTAAGTGCATTACTGTTAATTTGCACCTACTACATGTTTGTAAATATAATCTCAAAGCAAATATAACTCCTAACTACCTGTTCTAATGCTTTTTTGTTTCAAAAGATCACAAGAAGTGAAAAAGTAGCTCATTCTTGGAGAATTTTTTGGCGTTGACATTTTGCTCTGTGTGGTGTTGTATCCAAAGTCAAAGTGATCTTGTAAACTAGTTGTACAAGTAAGATTCCACAGAGAAAGCAACTAAAAGTCAGTGCTGACACAGATTTAAATGTCAATGTGGGTGGTTAATATTAGAGTTACAGTGATCACTCAGGGCTGAAGAGAGTTATTAGAAGCTGGAATTTTGGAACTTCTTACAGAAGTGTGTGTCATTGGGATGGAGGGAAATTATGCAAATACAGGAGTATGTAGGCTGCATTAGAGTGGAAGCATAATGATCAAAATGTTAAGTTACAAAGACGGGAACAGTATAGTGTGTGGAGAACAAAAAGGAAAAAGAACAGATGTTGAACTTGTTCTAGGCATATTCAATTTTTTTTTTAAGTTATAGAGAATTGAGTGTCAGAATTGAGACTTTTCAACAAATTTATGGTCTTTGGAAACAACCAATGTGATGGGATTAAATTGATTGTTAAATATGCTGGGAATCCTTCTACTTGCCAGTTTCTGGATGAACTTGAAAGAGGATTAAATTTGGGAAAGGAAATAAAATTCATCCCTGAATAATGAAATATAATCTTAAGATGGAAAATATTTTGTAACCATTATCTAAACTATTATCAAAATAATCAGTAAAACTTAGGAAAGATTTAGTTATAAAGAGTTCAGCATAATTACGGAAAGGATTTGAAATGTAGGCAATACTATTTACCTAAGCCAAGAAAACAAACGTCTTCATTCTTCATTTCTGCTTTACCTAGAAACCAATCCAAGAGCATATATGCAGGTGGTCTCTAAAGTTAGAATTGCCAGATAAAACAAAGGATGTCCAGGTAATTTTTAATGTCAGATAATAAGTATTTTTATTCTAAGTATTTTGCAAAGTATGAGACACTTATACTAAATATATTATACATATTTGTAGTTTATACCAAATCCAAAATTAATTGGGTATCCTGTGTTCTCTTTGCTGAATCTGGTAACATAACTCTAGAGGCTGATACTTCTGAGTACATTCTAATGACCCCAGTTGGGGACAGAAAAGTGTCCAGCTTCCCCTTAGGAGGCAGAGCAAGATAACTCACCATATCTAGTCAATTGTCTGACTAATGAATACACTCTGACATCTGGGCCAAGCACTGATTGCCTTAATAAATTTGGTTGCAAGAAATTCAATTTAGTGTGTTTATAGGATGAGCAAGGGGAGTTGTCCAGTGAATTTAGACAAGTAGTGTTTGGATTTCATGATATAGATCTAGTTAGGAAATGTTGGAGACATTTTTATTCTGTCAAAATGGTGGATGAGATTGTCCAGAAAGAACATACATAGAAGGAAGAGAACACAGATCCTTAAGACATTGATATCATAGGTCAGATACATAAGATAAGTTTTCCTTAACAGGCAAAAGTAACCAGTTATTAGCCACTAAGAAATTACCTGTTTGATAGACAAATGCACAATAACTTTGATTGTAGGCAAACTGTAGAATTTCACTGTTTATATTTGCTAACTTAATTTTTAATACAGTTCAACATAATATACATCCAACATTTAATGGGTTCACAGCAAAAGCTCTCTATAGAACTTTTAATAACATATCAATTTTCTTATCACATATGTATTCTAACATACAGACACCTTTCAGAACCATCGAACCATGGGAAGATAGAAGGAGAATTTCTATATTCTTTATAGATCCTAGATAACATTTTAACTGTATATTATTGAATTGTTTTAGTACAATCAGTGTAGTGTGGCATGTTGTAATAACTGTCATTAAGTTCTCTGTAGAATAAAAAGACATCAACCAAACACTTCTGAAAACACATCCTGTAATTTCCAATAGTATAAAGATATCTAGACGATAGTTTAATTGTACCTGATTGACCATATAAAAATTTCTCCAAGAATAATTCCATTTCCTACTGTCTCATTAAATGAAGTGACATAAATTTTTATGGAGATTTTACTTTATAGAGATTATATCAATAAACTTCAAAATAGCTTTCATTGGAATTTTTCATTTCTTAGAGCGTTTAAACAAGACATGTCAAAAGCAATAAAATAAATGCTAGCTTCAGTATTCGGCCTAGTTTCACCATATTAAAAATGCTATAACCCAACAGTTTTAACTTCAATAAAATATAGTAATGATTTCCTTTAATGTCTTATCCTACAAAGGTAGAAGAAACCAGAATGTCTCTAAACAGTATTTGTATAGCTCTAAATATCACTGCAGAAAAGCATTATTCATATTTGTAATACAGCTTTATGGCACCAATTTAGCTGAAAGAATGTATATGTATATGTCTTTTATGGCACTTTCACTTCAGAGAATTAGATACGACTTGTTTATGTAATGCTGAGGAAAAGAGAAAGATTTTTTTTATTTTTTCTGGTGGCAAAGCTTGGTATTAAGAATGCTTAATCTTACAAGGAGACCTTGATCATGAATGTAACCAGAGTCACATCTCAGAAAAGGCAATATTGGACTTGAAAATATATGGGGAACTCTTGTGAAATGTGGGACCAATTTTGAGTCATATTATGAGAAAAGGAGAAATATAGGAGTCATTGGTCACCAAATGCTGTTTCAGCCACACAACAAATAGTCAGATATGGGGAGAATCGCTAGTGATTCTCCCACTCTTTTTTGTCCTTACTTTTATGTTTTATTCTGGCTATTAAAAAAAAAAAATCTGCCTTCTTGGTGTGTTAGACAAGAACTCCAGGTGAAGATACCAAGCACTTGGTGCTGTCTCAACAGAACGTGGCACTTTCAGTTCGAATTTAGATGTTTTTATGGTCGCTGAAAACAAACAGGGTTTTAGAACTGGCTCTGTGGGGATCCTGACACTGTGTTTCATTTACTTTTTTGTTCTGTGCTGCATTTACCCATTTTCCCCTTTTTAAGCCATGTGACTTCTAAAACCTCTCCAAAGGAGAAAGACAAGAAGAGAGGTCCTTTGGACTCCTCATCATGTTACATGTTTCTTCTTAGAGTCATCTTTGATCTTTATTCTGCATCACCTCAGCAGAACTCTTCAGAGCAAGGCTTGTTTATCAGTGTTCTCCTAATTTCCCCAAGTTTATGGTGGAGCATTTGCTTCCTCAGAATGTTAAGAGACATTAATAAAAACGGTTCCAGGGTCAACTCCAACTGGAAAATACTTGAAGAGTTAGGATGGGAGTCTTTTTTAGTTGCAAGAACTTCTCAATTCTGCAACTTTTATATTTTTACATGCTTTCAAAAACATTTTAATCTGCTAAAGTACAGTGTGATTTTCTAAGTGGGAGACGCAGTAAGCAAAGTTTCCACATATGATTGTGAGACTTTGTTTTTTGGTGAGCATTTGTGGAACCAATGATCCACCAAAAACACTTTAAAAATATGAACCTGGGGCAGAAGCTTTCATCTCTTTGTTATTTGGATCATTATAAAGATTTATGCCTTTAATAAAAGAACAGAGATGTGCTAATGAAAAGCCAGGAAACTGGATGTATTCTTGGGACTTCCCTGGTGGTCCAGTGGTTAAGACTCTGTGCTTCCACTGCAGGGCATGCAGGTTTGATCCTGGTAGAAAAACTAAGATCCCGCATGCCTCAAGGTACAGCCAAAAAAACAAAACAAAAAGGAAACTGGATGTATTCTCTCACTCATTCATTCCTTCGGACACTTAGTGAGCTTTTATGTTATCCACCTAACTGCTGGGAAGACCTCAGTGAACAAGACAGGTCAGATGAGTCCTTTACACTCTAATGGGAGGAGGGTGAGAGGGAAGAAAAGATAAACAAAACATAAACACACCAGCCTCTTTGTTGTTGCTCGAATGCATCAGGTATTCAGCTGTCTTAAGGTCTTTGGACTCACAGTTCTCTGTGCCTAAAATGTACTTCCACAGATATGCCCATCACTAGCTGGGTCATAGAGTAAGTATGTGTTCAACTCTTTAGTGGATAATGCCAAACAATTTTCCAAATCATAGAAGTAATTTAACTTCTCACCTTCAGTTCATAAGTGTGTCAGATCCATATGTTCTCCAAATTCTGTATATTTTGCCCATTTGAATATCCTCTGTTCAATCTCTGACCCATTTTTCTATTAAGTTTGCTTTTTTTACCCTATAAAGGGTATTTTTTGATGGACAGACATTTCTAATTCCCTTTCCAATTAGTAATATTTTCTTGGTTAAGACAACTTTGATTACCTTAAAATCATGAAGATTTTCTTCTATGATACCTTGAAGAAGATCCTTTTTTCTTCTTTAACATTTAGATTATTATCCATCTAGAATTGATTTCTGTGTATATTGTGAGGTATAGGTGAAAATACATTTTTCTAAATGATACCCAATCGACATTTATTGAACATACCATCATTTCTATGCTGCATCCATATACAAGTGAGTCTCTTTGTTGACCATCTATTTCATTGGTCTTTCTCTGTGTCTATCCTGTAGCTTTATAATGACTTTATTTACAGTTATCTTCCATTTTTCTTTTTCTTCTTCAAGATTATCTTGGCTCTTCTTGGTCTTTGATTTTGATTGAGACAGTATTTATCATATAGATCAATTAGAGGTGAATTGATGGTTTTATAATACTGTCCCTTTTAATCCATGATATATTCCTGGTAAATATTTCTGAATCTGTCTGTGAGTATGTCTCTGGGAGAGATTAGGCTGTGAATTAGTAGACTGAGTTGAAGAAATCTTCACCAATGACAGCAAGATCATCCAATCTGTTGAGGGCCTGAATAGAACAAGAAGGGGGAGAAAGGCACATTAGCTCTCTCTTCTTGAGCTGAAACATCCATCTCCTTCTGCCTTCAGACATTGGTACTCCTGGTTCTTGAGATTTGGGACTCAGATAAGGACTCACACCATCAGTTTCCTAATTCTCAGGCCTTTGGACTCGGACTGAATTACACCACTGGCTTTCCTGGTTCTCCAGCTTGCGGATGGCAGATTATGGGACCTCTCTGCTTCCATAACCAGGTGAGCAAATTTCTGTAATAAGTCTCCTCTTATATATCTCTCTATATATCCTATCGGCTCTGTTTCTCTGGAGAACCCTGACCTATTACACCATAAGTCACATTGTTAGGACAAACTTATCTGGTCAAATGGGTGCAGCATAACCCAAAGTCAGAGGCATACAAAAATGGTCTTATCAAGCAGAATATTACAAGAGTAAGGAGCTCATTTCCTAGGAGCCAGCCAAGGACCAGCCCTGAAGACAAGCCTTTCTTTGGAATGTGTAGGGTTTGAGCAACCCTGGTTTAATGAGGTAACCCTTTCCTGAAGAAGTGCCAACGTTTTATGATGGTTTGGTCATAGGAGCTAGGAGAATATACTGAAATGTGAACATTGTAAGAGTGTAAGTTTAGGAGAAATATCATACTAGGTTCTAACCATGAGATGTGTTGAAATTGTAGGGCCTATTGAACATCTAATAGATGTTAATTAGGCAGACAGATATACAGGTCGGGGGTCTGGTATGGAGTTTTAAGCAAAAGATATGATTTTGAGAATCATGATCATACAACCATGACAGTCTATGGGTCCATGCAAGTACTGGATATAGATAACCAAGGGAAGAAGACCAAAGACTAAGAACCTAACTTATTCTAAGGTTGGAGGTCTTAGAGCCAGCAAAGGAGATAGGGGAGGAATGTCCAATAGAACCAGTTTCTCTTTTCATTGATTTTTCTCTTTTCATTGATTTTTCTCTATTGACTGAGGGCCATCCCAGGAAGAAAGGAACTCTCAGGTACTTCTGGTTCTCTGTGTATTTAGCCAAAGTGATTCTATTAGGCTAATGGCAGTCATCAAAGGCAGTATAGTTAAGAGCTTTTATAATCAATAAGATACAAAAGCCTTAAAAGAAGCATAAAGAAACAGTAAGTGGGATCTGAAGAGAAATGGGCAAAACATTAGCAATGTCCATTATATAATATATGTAAAAATTATGAAGCATCATAATAGAACTTACTGGTACACCCACCATGGAATTTGGTAAGTAAATCATTATCTACGCCAGTGTCACTATTAGTGTATTTTCTTCTGATCCTTGCAACTCCTTAATATAACCACTGTTGTGAATTTTATATTTACTATTTCCTAGCTTTTTTAAAAAACAAACATTTCAAACATTATACAACTTAAAATATATAAAATTGATTTTGCTCTTTTCAGTTTTATAAAACTGATATCATACCATCATAGCCTTCTGAGTTTATCTTTTTTTATTCAATATTGTTTGAATTATTTTTCTAAGATTTATTTATGTTATTCCATGTATGAATATTTGTTCATTCACTTTGCTGTGTAAAATTATATAAAAATTTAAACATTTTTAATTATAAAGTATATTTTGGGCTTTCCTAGATTTGTTTTATTTCACATAATGTTACTACATTCATTCTTATATGCATGTAAAACAATTTAGCAACTTAAGGAATAATGTTGTTTAGAGAAAGGTATATGCATGTTCATCTTTAAGAGCCGTTGCTTACAAAGAGATCTGTTTGTATATTTGTGCATCAAAACCAAATTTTTGTTTATTTATTTATTTTTTAATTAAAATTTTTATTTGACGTATACTTGATGTACAATATGATATAAGGTATAGGTGTACATTATAGTGATTCACAATTTTAAAAGTTTATAATCCATTTATAGTTATTCTAAAATATTGACTATATTCCCTGTGTTATACAATATATCCTTATCTCTGTATAAGGATATATTATATCCTTATCTTTGTATCCTTATCCAATATATCTTTGTAGATAATAGTTTGTATCTCTTAACCCCATGTTCCTGTTTCACCCCTCCTCACTTCCCTCTCCCCACTGGAAACCACTAGTTTGTTCTCTGTATCTGTGAGTCTGCTTCTTTTTTTAATATTCACTAGTTTGTTGTATTTTTTAGATTCCACATGTAAGAGATTTCGTACAGTATTTGTCTTTCTCTGTCTGACTTCTTTAGCATAATGCCCTCCAAGTCCATTCATGTTGTTGCAGACAGCAAAATTCCATTGTTTTTATGGCTCAGTAGTATTTCTTTGTGTATATATACCGCATCTTCTTTTTCAATTCATCTGTTGATGGATCAAACTTTTAAAATTATAGAGAATGCATATATTTTAATAATTATTAAGGCTCTAGCTCATTATTTCTCTTTTTTTAAAAAAAATTTCATTACTAGGCATTGATCTGTTCAGATTTTCTATTTCATCCTGATTCAGACTTGGAAAATTGTATGTTTATAGGAATTTATCCATTTATTCTAGGTTGTCAAATTTGCTGGCATATAACTCTTCATAGTATTATCTTATGATTGTTTGTATTTCTGTGATATCAGTTTTAACTTTTCCTGTTTCATTTCTAATTTTATTTATTTTGGCCCTCTATTTTTTTGATAAATCTATCTAAAAGTTTATCAATTTTGTTTACTTTTTAAAAAAATCATCTCTTACATTGATCTTTTGTTGTTTTGGTCTTTATTTTATTTATTTCCACTCTGATCGTTATTTTTTCCTTCCTTCTGCTGACTTTTCATTTTGTTTGTTCTTCTTTTTCTAATTTCTTTCCTTTAGGTGGAAAGTTAGGTAGTGTTTTTGAGATTTTTCTTATTTATTGAGGTAGGCCTGTATTGCTATAAACTTCCTACTTAGAATTGCTTTTGCTGTGCCCCATAAATTTTGGAAATATTTGTTCCTGTTTTCACTCGTCTCAAGGTATTTTTTAATTTCCTATTTGATTTCTTCATTAACCCATTAGTTTCCTAGTAGCGTGTTGTTTAATCTCCAAATGTTTGTGATTTTTTTCTGGTTTTCTCCCTGCAGTTGATTTATAGTTTCCTATCATTGTTGTCCGAAAAGATGCTTGATATGATATCAGTCTTTTAAAATTTATTAAGATTTGTTTTATGGCCTAGCATGTGATCTATCATGGAGAAAATTCCATGTATACTTGAAAGGAATGTGTATTCTGCTGTTTTTAGATGAAATGTTCTGTAGATATCAATTAAGTTCATTTGATCTAATGTTTCATTTAAGGCAACTGTTTCATTTTTTTTTTTCTGTGTGGATGATCTATCCATTGATGTAAGTGGGGTATTTGAAGTCCCTTACTATATTGTATTACTTTCAGTTTCTCCCTTTATGTCTGTTAATACTTACTTTAAGTATCTAAGTGCTCTTTTATTAGGTACAAATATGTTTATGAATGTTATATTTTGTTCTTAGAATAACCATATATTTTAATAAGAATTTTAATAATAATCAGAAAACCAGAAGAGAGAGAAATATATATATATATTTTTTTGCGGTATGCAGGCCTCTCACCGCTGTGGCCCCTCCCGTTGTGGAGCACAGGCTCCGGACACGCAGGCCCAAGCGGCCATGGCCCACAGGCCCAGCCGCCATGCGGCACGTGGGATCCTCCCGGACCAGGGCACGAACCCGTGCCCCCTACATCAGCAGGCAGACTCCCAACCACTGCACCACCAGGGAAGCCCGAGAGAAATATTTTTCAAGGCCATAATTGACCATGAGAAATTCACCTTATATGTGAATTTGCTAAAGTCATAGGAAGAAAAATAAATCACATAATACCAAAAACATGCCTGAATAGTTTAATAGAGGATTTTGCAATATGTTAAAGGAACTGTGAAATCATTGATTCACATTATAATAACTATTCTCAATCAGATTACTTATCACATTTTATTTTAATTGATTTTTTTTTGTTCCCATCTGCCATTACCTCATGGTAAACTCGGATCATTTTTGTCTCTTCACTACTAATTATCACCTCTGTATGCAGTATTTTGTACATGTAGGCAAAACAATAAATACTCACTGAATTAATCACTGGGGAAAAAACATATAATAACTGTGTGCCAGTTGCTGTTCTAGGTGTGGCTGGCACAATGGTAAACAAGACAGAACAATCTCTGATTTCTTGTAAGTTACATCATCATTTGGGGCTTTAATTTTAGTGAGGAGGTACAATATAGTGGCTGTGATACACTATTCCTAAAATAAATTACCTGTGTTACCAGTTGGAAAGAATTGTCACAAAATTATTATCTCCATTATGTTTGTTCCTCTTTCAAGTAACTCTACCAAGCATTACTAAAGCAAAGCTGTATGAGTGTGTGTGTACACATATATTAACTCTCCAGTTAGAAAAATCACACATGCTGGTACACCATCGATGGACATAGTTATGTAAAACTCACCAGTGATAATGATTTTAAATAATTTAACTTAAAATCATCTCCTGAGAGCTTATGGTATTCATTCTGTCTCTGAGAAACACGAAAAATAAAAAACAACTCATCAACCTTCAGTGAGGAGGTCACCAAGCAAACGAGCACAGAGGCTCAGACACCATACCTTCCAGTCCAGTTGGAATGGCTCTGTCAGCAAGACCCTGTCACTGAAGCAGCACCAGATGTTAGAAATGTAACTAACTGCAGCAAGGTTTCTCTGACAGCACAAAAGGGAAGGAATGTTTTTCAATGAAATTTTAAGGGTTATAAAATGGATTTTGAAGTCAGTGGCATCATGTGAGTAAAGTTTTATTTAACTCTTCTGCTGAATGAGTCAACACAAATTGGAGTCATTCAACAAAAAGGGACACCTTACCCTTCAGAAAGAGAATAAATCAGGCACTTTTATGAAATAACATAACAGCCATCTTTGGTAGCATTGGCAAAAAATATGTGCGTGTGTGTGTGTGTGTGTGTGTGTAGTAGGTGCTTGCATTTTACCATCTGGCCTTGTAAGAGGAAGGAAACTTTTTACAAAGTGGTGGAGTATATCCTAGTTAGTACAGGTTTGTCTCAATTTCTACTTTTTATTGCCAATAGGAGAAAAAAGCTTTCAATTATATGTCCTGAAATCTCAGCTGATTTTTTTTTCTTTTGGAAAAAAAAGTAGGAAAATCATATTATCCATGCTTCAAAAATAAATTATTGCTACTACATTTGTCTGCTATTCCTCATATTTTGAAAGCGATACAAGAACTCAACCTATTGCTTGAGTCATCGAGCTTGCTTTCTTTATGAGATGGTATTTTTTGGATGACGAAAATCTGAGGGTATTATGAAAAACTAGGTTCTTACCTTTTGATACCTTTTGATATTTTTATCATTCTGTTGTAAAATTCCTTGCTGAGTCTGGACGTTTACAGCTAAATGCTTTCCTAAAGACAGATGAAGAATGTACTTAAGTTTGATTGCAGAAAGAGACCCTAAGAGATAACTGAAATGTCATTTTGATGCATACTGGCAAGTCTGTCTGCATGGCTGTGTTCAGGTGGTAACGTATAACTATGTAAACAATTATATCTGTAAAACCGATTTCCTGAGACAACCATACTGGAAGAGAAAAATTAAGAATGGTCAGTAGGGGCTTCCCTGGTGGCGCAGTGGTTGCGAGTCCGCCTGCCGATGCGGGGGACGCGGGTTCGTGCCCCGGTCTGGGAGGATCCCACATGCCGTGGAGCGGCTGGGCCCGTGAGCCATGGCCGCTGAGCCTGCACGTCCGGAGACTGTGCTCCGCAACGGGAGGGGCCACAACAATGAGAATCCCCCATACCCCACCCCCCAAAAATGGTCAGTAGATGTTGACTAGTTGTCATTGATATGTTTCAAAAGAACAAAATGCTTTTGCCATCAACACAGATTTAATTATTAGGACTCACTTCCTATCCAATATAGGTGATAATTTTATGTTCTTCTATGTATTCTTCACTGACCATTTCATGGAACTTAGATTCAAGTTCTGATATTTAATATCTATGAAATATTTTGAAATTGTTTTGGGTCTTTTTTCACAAGTGGTGAGTTGTTTCTATAATATCATGCAATTCTGCGAAAAAATAAACCCCCGAAAAAGAAAATACAATTTTATTTCCCTTTCATTTCCAAGAAAATATGCCAAAAGAGACCAATTTTAATGCAATTAAATTGAAAGCCATGCCTTTTCTGGTACTGCTCTGCTTTGAGAAACACCATAGAATTTATGTTGGCATCCTTGTATTGTAGGTATTTGCATAATCTCTATTTAAATTTGTACCATAAGCATTGATGATGGGCTAAAAGGCTGTTGCAGAAAGCCAAGGACTGACTTATTATATAATACATTTTTGACATGAACACTAGGTCCCGTGTTTCTCTGCTTGGCAAGGATGAATGTTTACTTCAAGGGCTGGAGAAAATATGCCATGCCCCATGCCTCCAACAATTTCTGTTATTCGGTAGCTAGCCTCATTGAGAGCAGAATGGAGAAAACAACTGAAGAGCTGGAGCTGCTTAAACTGAAAGCAGGTCCATGGAAACTGGTCCCTAGGTGCTGCTCTGAACTCTGTTAAGAGTGACATCAGTGTTTCCACACTCAGTCATTTCAAAATTCTTGCATTTTTATGTTGTTTATTCATATATTTTTGCTTTACTTATGCTATTCTTTTGGCTTCGAATTCCCTTCTGTTGCTTTATCAGAAGGAATAATGCCTTAGCTTTGTTATTCCTCCTCTTAAAATAATACTCAGAATACTGTAAGTCCTGAATAAATATTATATAGGAGGACCCCATGAATAAATGCAGTTCTTGAGCATCTCCATAGTATAAGATCTTTGATATGAGATATGGTTTTTATTATGTACAACTGTAAACTCTTTTGTTTCTAAAGGTCAATTGTCAGTATTTCAAATCATCAAAGAAAGGAATCAAAAGGGCATTCTGGCTACTGAAAATTCTTTTTAGTCCTCAAGCCCTAATTTGTATTTCAAACTGATGTAGGTGGCTTCCCCCATTCTTTCCCTAGGTACCCATCTCCGTAATGACTTGACTACACTTACATTCATGTGGTAGTCTAGATTTAATTATTCATTGCCTCTACTTTGATGCATTCATTTACACAAGTATTTATTGAGTGACTCTGATGTGCCAGGCACATAATAGGCAGCACAACATATGGAACAAATGCCATACTGTCTGGTTCAAAACCTATGTCCAAAAAATTCTGTCTCTATGACTTTGTGCCAGTTAATCTCTCTGTGACTTACTTTTTTCATCTTTTAATGGGGATAATAATAGTAATAATAAAAATAGTTTTGTTTCTTTTTACTCCTAGAGAGTCTTATTTGGGGAGGAGAACTCTATTTAATGACAAAAGTCAAAGACTGGTGCTGATATCAACTCCCTGGACATGTCTTTGGAGAGACTTGGGCTGTATGGGAATGCCCGCAGCCTTCTCAATACAATAGTCCCTCCTGATCCATGGTTTCATTTTCTGTGATTACAGGCACCTGTGGTCAACCATGGTCTGAAAATGTTAAATGGAAAATTCCAGAAATAAACAACTCGTAAGTTTTAAATTGTACGCTGTTCTGAGAGGCCTGATAAAATCTCACGCCTTCCCGCCCCATCCTGCCTGGGACGTGAATCATCCCTTTGTCCACGCTACATTTGCTACCTATCAGACCGACTCTCACAGTATCAACAGTGCTTGTGTTCAAATAACCTTTATTTTACTTAATAATAATGTCCCCAAAGCACAAGAGTAGTGATGCTGGTAACCTATATATTCTCTTACTGTGCCTAACATATAAACTAAACTTTATCATAGGTGTGTATGTATATGGAAAAACTATAGGATTCTGTACTATCTGTAGTTTCAGGCATCTATTGGCAGTCTTGGAACAAATGTATGCCCCATGGATAAGGGAGGGCAGAGCAATGTATTCCCATCTAGGAGATTAGGAAAGGCCTCTCTGTCAACCATGGTTTAGGGATTAAGAAGAAACAGAGTCATGAATTACATATTCCCTGTGTAGGATCACTGTGAGCTTTACCAGTGCTATTTCATTCTGTCCAACTCATTCTATTTCAAATCCACATGGTTGGTAGGATTATCTCTATTTTACAGACTGACAAAACCAAAAGCACAAAAACTGAGAATCAGAGAGGTTACATATTTTTTCCAAGATAACAGAGTAGGAGGCAGAGACAAGAGTCAAAAATCATGGTTTTCCAAATCTAAGCCGTATTGTCCTCAATCATCTCCACAGCCACCAACTTCACTCTCTAGCTTCAGTGCTAATTTTATTTTTCTTCATATAATAAGAGCTAATAATATACATGTCAGGCTGAGGTCTAAGTGCTTTCTATCAATCCTTCTAACAATCCTGTATGACAGGCTCTGTTATTCCCTTCATTTACAGATGCAGAAACTGAGGCACAGAAAGGTGACTAGGCCAAGGTCACACACTTCATATGTGGTGAGATATGCAATCTGTTCTGTGCTCTTAACCATGTACATTAGTACCAGCGTATGATATGCTACCTATTTTTACTTATTTATTTTATTTTTGTGTCGGTTTATTCTTCTCTGACTATAATATCAACTCCATGAGAACAGATTTTTGTCTTTCTTTTCTTTGATTCCCTGCCTTTTTCCAGGGCCTATCATATTAAGGACTCTTAATCAACATTTATTGAATAAATTGTGCTGCTTCTTTTGGGGTATAGGAAACTGACATTGGAGATGTGAACTCTTAAGAGTTTGGCCCAAAATAGCTCAACCTAGGATGTTAGGAGTGAGGCATTTCCCAATTGCATGGGAGACTGGCCTTCAATTATTTCCTGGCTGACCCAACAGGACAATTTCTGGCTAAGGAAGCTCTGTTGTTCAGTCTCTGAGGATCATCTGTTCTGGTCTGAGCATCTAATTAAAGGAATCATAACACCTCTGATTGCAGATTTTTGTGGGGCTCCCCTAAATCTTCCTCATTTAGGTCTCAGATACAAAGTAACACACTGAAGAATGTGACACCTTGCATTAAATTGGACCTGACAACTCAGACATTGTGACCTGGGGAGTGTTTCTTAGCATGTCTAAGCTTTGGTTTTATTCTAAGTCAGGCTTAAAAACATTGAGCTCACAATAATTAGTTTGTAATCTGGTCCATAGTAATGGATGCAAATTTAGTTGTGCTCTGGAATTTGGAGGTTGTTTTAGTTCTTTTATCTCTGATTCCACCTACTGTTGAAAGTTAGAGTTGGAACAACTCAATTCTTTAGCATATTAGACAACGGAAAGCTGCTCGGATGTTGGGTCTGCAGTTCAATTATGATTGCTCCATGTCTTCATCCCTGAAGATAAAGATATCAGGGCAAAGGTCAAGTTCATTTGACCAAGTACAAAGTCATCATTTCTAAGAGTTGGAGCAACTCTAGAGAAAGATTGAGGATGAAACCCAATCACCAGTGTTTGAAGGAGAAGCCAAATTTAGAAAAGCAGAAAATATTTTCAAAATGAATGTTGGTCCTTGTCTGACACCTTGGCAAGCTGGTCCGGAAAACGACACATCTAGAACAGTGATTCTCAGCATCTTTAAAAAAAATATGACCCCCCCTTGGAGCCTTTGAAAATATTTTTCCCATAATCATCTTCATAGTCCTATGAAAGTTTAATGCCACAGATATGCTATACCTGTGTATTCTAGGGCTGCTGTAACAAATTACCACAAGCTATGTAGGTGAAAGCAACAGAAATTTGTTGTCTCATAATTCTGCAGACTAGAAGTCTGATATCAAAATGCTGGCAAGGCCATGCTTTCTCTAAAGACTATAGGGAGGATCCTTCCCTGCCTCTTCCTCATTTCTCATTGTTGCTGGCAATCTTGGTATTCTTTGGCCGGCAGGAGCATCACTTCAATCATGTGGCACTTTCCCTGTGTATCTTTCCAGTGTCTCCTCTGTGCATGTCCCTGTGGCCAAACTTCCCTCTTCTTATAAAGACACCAGTTATTGGATTAGGGCCCACCCCAAATCCAGTATGAACCCATCTTCCCTTAATTATACCTGCAAAGGCACTATTTCCAGATAAAGTCACATTCTGAAGTTCTGGGTAGACATCAATTTTTGGAGACACGATTCATCCCAGAACAATCTGTTTTTGTACTGTATCTGTGCTTTGTACAAAGAGTAAGTTTTTTGCCACCCTCCCTGCCAAGGTCTAATTTACAACCCCTTGGGGGTGATATAACCCTTGATGAAAAGTGCATGCTTTAAGACAGGGGTAAGCAAAATATGTTCTGAGGGTCAAATCCAGCTGATCACTTACTTTTGTAAAGAGTTTTATTGGTACATAGCCACACCCATTCATCTGCATAGTTTTATGGCTGCTTCTGGGCTATATCTACAGGGTTGAGTAGTTGTCACAGAGACTGTCTAGCCCACAAAACCTGAAATATTTATTATCTGGCCCTTTACAGAAAAGATTTGTCATGCCCAGCTTTAGAGCACTGGGACTGAGAATTAGATGTAGAGAAGTGTTTTAGTTCACAGAGTGACAAGTTATCAAATAATATTTTGGCTTTATGTTTTCATAATATTCATAGGACCTAGGGTGTTGTCATACTGGGGTGTTCATTACGGTGGAACAAAGGAGAGTCAGCAGAGGTCAAGCTAATTCCACGAGGCTATTTAGGTGGAAGGTTGTTTTTTAGATATTATGAGCTTAGATGGAATTGATCAGGTCAAGGGTTTAAAATATTATCAGGAGAAGCAAGCCAGTACCACAAAGCAGGCAGATTGAATATTAAGTCTGGGTATTTGCTTAGAAAAGAAATGGGAAAACTTTGGCTTAAAAAAAAAAAAAAAAGGCAAAATCCATGAATCAAAGATAAGCTGATATTAATAAAATAATAATTGCTTTAAAAATGTACCAATAGCTAACATTTATATGAAATGATGTTTGTTTGCTTGACATTGCTCCAGAAACTCTCAACTTATTCACTCAATAAATCCTCAAAGAGCTGAATATCAATATAATAATATTAAAAATAATATCAGCAAAAAGATTTAGCATTTATTGACCATCTGCTCTGTAATAAAACCGAACTTCAAAAATCACCCCTGAAGACAGGCAGTTTCTTTCCATTTTACAAACGGGGAAACTGATGCACAGAGAAGGTCCTTGTATGAAATCACAGAGATATACCCAGTACATGGCAAGGGCAAGACTTGAACCCAGGTTTGTCTGATGCTAATAGTGGATTTTGCTCTGCATTTCTTCAGACGCACACCAGGAGTATAGATAGACAAATAGAATCCAAAGACAAGGAAGTCAATAAAAGTAGAAGGATAAATGGGCACAAAGAATAGCGATAGGAAAAAAATTAATGGTTTCTTTTTCTAAAACAGGAATCTTTTCTTTCTGTCTTGCAGTGACTTTCCATGTTCTGCTTGGGGTTCCAAACTCTAATAGGTATGTGTTTGTATATACTGACAAATTCCAATTAAAATGACAAAGATGTGAACTTCATGATGATTTTTAAGAGTAGTCACAATCTTTTTCACTTCTGATTAAATGGCATCTACTGATCGGATTTTAGACTGATAAGAATTTTGACTGAAATAGAAATACTCAGCTCTGCCTCACCATCCCGGTCTTATCAGGGAAAAAAATAGAACTTTAGTGTCCCATTTAGTTTATTTAACACATATTAGATATCTGCACTGTGCCTAGTATCTGATCTTGCTTTTCCCTGTTAGACACAAGCCAGGAAATTGCAGTTTCTTCTGGGCTGATCCACAGGGGATGGCAGAGTGGGAAGTACAGTGTCCTTACCTGTGTCTGATAAGAATACCTACCTTGTACTATTTTTAAGAGGTTTAAATCATATGATACATAAAAAATATTTGGAGGAATACTTAGCAAAATGTAGGTTCTCAAAACTGGTGGTATTTTTTAAAGAGGAACAAGAGCTAAAGGAACAAACTGGGAAAGCATCTTGGTCAGAGAAACCAAAGTCAAGGGGGAGAACAATGACACCTGGCCAATGACAACTTGACCAGCCACCCCTGGCCCTAGAGGGATGGAGCCATGACCTAAGGAATATGGGCAGCCTCTAGAAGCTAGAAAAGGAAAGAAAATGAATTATTCCCCAGAGACGCTAGAAGGAAGACAGCCCTGCCAAACCTGACATTAGCTAAGTGAAACCCATTTTATACTTCTGGCCTCAAGATTGTATGATACTGTGTGTTTGTTTAAGCCACCAAGTCTGTGGTAAGAAGCAGTAGGAAACTAACACAGTCAACCTACCCTATTCCAGGGCATGTCAGTAGATGTAATGTCCGCAGCCTTCTTCACTGGCACTCAGAGATCTCATGATTCTCCTTCTAACATCTAAGATAGGTAGAAGATTGCTCTTCAGAACCCTAAATACAATCTGTATGACCAAGCAGGAACCCACTGAGTGTGATTCTTTTGAGCAGAATTAAAGTGTGCTAAGGTTTGGATGGACAAATTCTTTGCCAAGGAGTCAGTCTCATGTACTGCTTTGTCCAGGTGCAATATATGGCAGATTTAGAAGTATGCATTGCTTGTAGAACTCACCCTGTAGGTCTGCCTCTATCTTTAGTATTTTGCATTGTTGTATATATGTTTCAGGATACAAAGTGCTATGACCCCACACCCATCTTCCTCTTCCAGTGCTTCATTCTGCGTTATGGATGGAAAGGAGGTAAGAGGCTGAAGTATGTGGATATGAGACTGTAGAAGAGAGACATATTTTGGCTGTTTCACAGTTTGTTTTTCACCTCACAGAGATGGACAGAAGTGTTGTGGGAATTCTTGGATTTCTGTTTAGTGTAACCACTGTGCTCCAGAATTGTGCCAAACAGTGAAAGAAAGCCAGAGGCTTATTTAAGTCATTCCCTATCAGCCGGGGTCTTCTATCACAGCTGTTACTGCTTTTGATCTCAATCCAGTTCCAATTAGGAGAAATCATTGCAGATGTTTCCATGAGGTCTCTCGTTAGACTTTGTTCCTAGCACTCCTGTATTGGGTTGGCCAAAAAGTTCCTTCGGGATTTTCTGTAACATCTTTCAGAAAAACCCAGATGAACTTTTTGGCCAGCCCAATACATTTCCATCCTTTTAAAAAACGTGCACCCTCATGGAAAGCTGAAAGGGATTTATTTTTATTTTATTATTTTATTGAATTTATTTTAAAATCAAGGGTCAAAGAATTTTTGTCCATGGCAGAAATTTATATGAAATAAGGTCTGCTAAAAAGTTAGGATTTGGATCATTGTGTTCCCTTATGTCATTTTACAAATCTGCAGCCATTATCACATGGGAAATATATTCTTATGCTTAAGGCAGAATTAGGTATACAGTGAGTAGACTTTGGACCACTTCCACAAGATTTCATTTCTGCAGAAAAATAATCTGTATCATCTACAGTTTAGAATTCTCAGGATTTCTTTGTCTTGACTATGGTGTGCCTGCCCATTCCATTCCATTCCTCTATTACAGGCTTTCTCAATCTGGATACAGTTGACATTTGAGAGAGATGGGTAATTCCTTGTTATGGAGAGCTGAGCTGTCCTGTGCTTTGTAGAATATTTAGCAGCATCCCTGGCCTCTACCCGCTAAATGCCACTAGTACCTGCTTAGTTGTCACAACTAAAAGTGTTTCCAGACATTGACAAATGTCTATTTGGAGGCAAAATTATCACCAGGTGAAAGCCATTGCTATATGACAATTAGGATCAACGGGAAATGATGGTTCTAGGTCTTGATTCCATTGTGAAACTGTCATCTAAAAGGTACATTCTAGTCACAGAGAGAAAATGCCTATGAGTGAAATGAGAAAGCTGTTTATTAAACTCTGTCATATCTTAGAAACCAAACAAGATTCCCCTCAGAGTCTTAAAGTGCTTAGCACACAGGGGAAACATCCATTTTCCTTTTATTTCACCACAGACTGAGAACAATTCCAGTTGGCACTAGTGGTCAGCAGAAGTGGATTGTCAGGACAGCAGAAGGGAGTGGTGGCTCAGGGAAAACCCTGGACCAGTTACAGCAGTGGTCATCATCATCAGTGAGTCAGAACTTACAGAAGCAAGCATTAATAGGGATACGGCAACTAACTTGAGGACATAAAGACATAAGGTACCTAAAGCTAAGTTTCTAAGGCTCATAGAAATAATAGTAGCTGGTCAGATCTTAAAATGACCAAAGTGAGCTGTGATTCCAAACTGAACTTCAATCAGAAGGGATAATTTGTAAGAGAAGCAGTGGCAAGGGGGGTAAGGAGCCTCTGTTCCCATTGCTAGTAAGGACAGGTGATTCTGCTCCTTGAAATAGCCCGGCGGTATGTAAAAGGGTGGGACAAGTTAGTCTAAAGAGGGCTTCAGTCCTGAGTGGGTAAGTAGGGGAAATCAAACAGCAAGATCTGGGTTTTAAAATTAAAATAGGTTCATTTGAATCCATAGGCTAGTGAGAACTAGGAAAAACATGGTTATGTGCAAATCAATGAACTATCATTTAAAATGAGTGTGCTTAGGCACCTTATGTGTTATAAATATGTGAATTCAGTAACTCAAACTAGTAATAAAAATGAAATTCTAAAAAAGTTTTTAGTGATGCTTCACTATACTTCATGACAACCAAGAAAATTTTTAAATTGATTAGCATATCATGGTGTTTCTTTCCTCATTTTAATAAATGTATTCCTAAGTGAACTTATGGTCCTATCCTACCAGTGTCTATTTGAAGTTCACTTCATTCTTTGAAGGTAAAATGCAATTATTTGTCTGTGATTACATTATGTGATTCATGAGGCTTGGAATACATAGTTTAAGGTATGATTAAAGTACAGTGGTTTCAAGCATGGACTATTGAGAAAATATACTGAGATGTTCAGATAAGTGAGGAAAACCACAGCTAATCAACCTCATCAACTATTTAGTGGCCCAATAGTAATCTTTAACAACATCTTTAATAGTGTGACTCTTATAGATGCATATGGCAGCAATGTAAGACTTCTTTTTTTTTTTTTTTTGTAACACTTCTTAATACAGCATACTGACTCTCCTCTAAATTTCATGAAAATGACGGTAAGATAATAAAGGAATAGATCTACAAGGGCAAAGAGAAAAGGAGAAGAGATAATAGCAGACAAGAGATTTTAATAGTTTTCAGGATATAAATAATATGCTTGATTGGAGGAGGAAGTTATAACTTAGGTGACTGCAGAGGTTTATACCAAAAAGAAGCAAAGCTACCTTTCCCTATAGAATCCCCAATGCTTAGGAATTGGAGACCCAGTTTATCTCAGGAGCAGTAGATCAGGTGCTAAATTGAAGACATGGGAATTGGTTGAAAATATGGATATGGAATGACTAGACTAGACAACTAGCCCTTCTGTTAGTGGGAAACTGGCAAAACTGAGCAAACAGACTCTGGGACTTTAGTGATATGACAGGATAGTGAGGAAACATGGGAGAAAACATGGAGAGGAAGAGACACATGTTGAAAATAAATATGAAGTGAAAATCTAAATAGACAGTTGTGCACTCAGCTCTCTTACTCTACCCACTTCTAGAATGGAATTGGCTGGAATTATACCTCATCTTAACTAGGGCATAGCATCTGAGGACTAGAGAAACTAAACCACCCCAGAGAAAAGGACTTTTATAATTAATAATTAAGTTTTATCCTCATTAAAAAAGCCACCTGATCACACATTTCACACTACAGTAAACCCAACAATCAATAAGCCTTGACCACTCACACAGAAATGCCAATCAAATTTTTAATGTCTCACTCTTAAAAAAGGGATTCCACTTATAAAACTCCTAGAAGATAACATAGAAGAAAACCTGTATGACCTTGGCTATGGTGATGCCTTTTTAGATATAGCACCAAAGACAGGGTCCATGAAAGAAATCACTGATAAACTAGATTTGTTTAAAAAAAAAGACAAAAAAACGCAAAAAAACCCACTTCTGCTCCATGACAGACAACGTCAAGAGAATTAGAAGATAAGACTTAGACTGGGAGAAAATATCTGCAAAAGACACACCTGATAAAGCATGATTATTCAAAATATACAAAGAATTCTTAAAGCTCAGCAATAAGAAATAAAACAACTCAACTAAAAAATGGACCAAAGACCTTACCAAACAGCTCACCAAAGAAGATATAAGTACAGATGGCAAATAAACATGAAAAGATAATCCACGTCATATGTTATGGGGAAATGCAAATTAAAAAATAATGAGCTACAACTGTACCCCTATTAGAAAGGCCAAAATCTGGAAACACTGACAACACCAAATGCTGGTGAGGATGTGGAGAAATGGGAATTCTCATTCATTGCTGATAAGAATGCAAAATGGTGCAGCCACTTTGCAAGACAGCTTGGCAATTTCTTAAAAAACTCAACTTACTCTTCCCATATGATCCAGCAGTCGTGGTCCTTGGTACTTACCCAAAGGAGCAGAAAACTATATTCATACAAAAACCTGCACAAAGATATTTATAGCAGCTTTATTCATAATTTAAAAAACTTGGAAGCAACCAATATGTTCACCAGTAGATAAATGAATAAACTGCATTGCATGTAGACAATAGTATATTATTCAGTGCTAAAAATAAATGAGCTTTCAAGATGTGAAAAGACATGGAAGAGTCTTAAATGCATATTACCAAGTAGAAGAAGCCAACATTCTGAATGATCCCAATTATATGACACTCTTGAAGAGGCACAACTATGGAGAAAATAAAAAGTTCAGTTTCCAGGGTTTAGGGGCATGGAGAGGGATGAATATGCAGATCATCACAGAAGAATTTTAGGGCAGTAAAAATACTCTGTATGATATTATAATGATGAAAATATGTTGCTATACATTTGTCCAAACCCATAGAATGCACAACACCAAGAGTGAATACTAATGTAAACTTCAGACTTTGAGAGATTATCATGTCAATGTAGGTTTACCCCTGGTAACAAATGTACCACACTGGTGAGTGAGATGGATAATGGGAGGAGACGTGTGGGGACAGGGGACATATGGGTAATCTACCTTTCTTTCAATTTTTCTGTGAATCTAAAACTGCTCTAAAAAAATAAGTATTTTTTTAAAGAATTGTGTAAGATGTAAAATATTCATGGGAATGAGCAATGAACAAGTAGAAGAATTGGTATTAAATTATAATTATGAAATATGCACAGTAACATGGAAAATGCTTATGACTTAATGTGAAAAAAAGTTACAAAACAAAGGATTCCCACGTTTTTGTTTTTGTTTTTGTTTAGTGTAGAAAACCAGAAGGATAAATTAAAGAAACTAGAATAAATAGATTAAATGGTAGGAAGAAGGAAAAACTTCCAAAAAATAGTCAGCTGTAATTGTTGGAATGAGAAAGGCAAAATATGAACTAAGATGCTCTGAATAAAAGAAACAATCAAAGAACAAAAATGAACTCTTGGTAATTAGAACACTTGAGTGTTCTGGTTCTAGGATGATACAATAGATGTACTTTTTCTTGCTCCTCCACTAAGTACAACTAAATGTCCTGGATGTGGTATATTAAACAAATGAAAGAAGGCTCTGGAAGGTGGGGGAAGAAGACGGACTGGCTAGGTAACTTGGAAACCAAGGAGCAACACAGTGATGAGACTCCTGGTTTTGTTTTATTTTGTTTTGTCTCATATACCCCATCCTAGGTGCTAGAGAAATTGGCAACTGGGAAATGTCAAAAAGTGCAGAAGGAAAACACCAAGTAAACCCTCTTCTTTCTAGCCAAAGGATGGGAAAGAGGGTGCCTAACAGAAAACTTTTAGCTAATAACTACCCTATCCCAGACAAACACCAAAAGAATTAATGTAGTCCTAATCCCACCCTTGCCAGCAAAGGCCACCTAGAGCCTAGACGTCCACCCTTGTCAAGCTGTACCAAAGTACTCTGGAACTCCATAGGGTCAGTGAGGATCACAGGGAGATTGGACCTCCGCCTCCCATTCAATGGTAACGCACTACCCTTCCTTTCCCTGCTGGGGTAGTGTCGGAGGAGGGGTAGTGCGGAGTCAGAAATTTCAGCACCCCTCAGCAGGAGCAAAACAGGGAGATTTAAAACTGAGAAAAGATTATGAACAGATTCCAATACTAAGATGACATCGATATTAGCAAGATATTAGAATTATCTGACAAAGTTTTTAAAAGCAGCCATAATACAAATGCTTCAGTGAATATTTACAAATGTAATTAGGCAAGTGAAAAAATAGGAAGTCTTGGAAAAACAAAACACAAAGTGTCAGAAAAGTATATAAAGATATAAAAAACAACCAAATGGAAATTTTTAAAAAAACATAACAATCAAATTTAAAAAAAGAAAAACTCAATTGATGGACTAACAGCAAAATAAAGAGGAAAAAAGAAACAATCTGTGACCTTAAAATGGAACAATAGAGCTCTACCCGCCACCAGTCCCTCCCATCAGGAAACTTACACAAGCCTCTTAGATAGCCTCATCCACCAGAGGGCAGAGAGCAGAAGCAAGAAGAACTACAATCCTGCAGCCTGTGGAACAAAAGCCACATTCACAGAGAGATAGACAAGATAAAAAGGCAGAGGGCTATGTACCACATGAAGGAACAAGATAAAACCCCAGAAAAACAACTAAATGAAGTGGAACTAGGCAACCTTCCAGAAAAAGAATTCAGAATAATGATAGTGAAGATGATCCAGGACCTCGGAAAAAGAATGGAGGCAAAGATCAAGAAGAGGTAAGAAATGTTTAACAAAGACCTAGAAAAATTAAAGAACAGAGATGAAGAATACAATAACTGAAATGAAAACTACATTAGAAGGAATCAATAGCAGAATAACTGAGGAAGAAGAATGGATAAGTGACCTGGAAGACAGAATGGTGGAATTCACTGCTGTGGAACAGAATAAAGAAAAAATAATGAAAAGAAATGAAGACAGCCTAAGAGACCTCTAAGACAACATTAAACACAACAACATTCTCATTATAGGAGTCCCAGAAGGAGAAGAGAGAGAGAAAGGACCAGAGAAAATATTTGAAGAGATTATAGTTGAAAACTTCCCTCACATGGGAAAGGAAATAGCCACCCAAGTCCAGGAAGCACAACGAGTCCCATACAGGATAAACCCAAGGAGAAACACGTCAAGACACATAATAATCAAATTAGCAAAAATTAAAGACAAAGAAAAATTATTGAAAGCAGCAAGGGAAAAATGACAAATAACATAAAAGAGAACTCCCATAAGGTTAACCGCTGATTTCTCAGTAGAAACTCTACAAGCCAGAAGGGAGTGGCATGATATACTTAAAGTGATGAAAGGGAAGAACCTACAACCAAGATTACTCTACCGGCAAGGATCTCATTCAGATTTGATGGAGAAATCAAAAGCTTTACAGACAAGCAAAAGCTAAGAGAATTCAGCAACACCAAACCAGCTCTACAACAAATGCTAAAGGAACTTTTCTAAGTGGGAAACACAAGAGAAGAAAAGGATCTACAAAAACAAACCCAAAACAATTAAGAAAATGGTCATAGGAACATACATATTGATAATTACCTTAAACGTGAATGGATTAAATGCTCCAGCCAAAAGACACAGGCTTGCTGAATGGTTACACAAACAAGACCCATATATATGCTGCCTACAAGAGACCCACTTCAGACCTAGGGATATATACGGACTGAAAGTGAGGGGATGGAAAAAGATATTCCATGAAAATGGAAATTTTTTTAAAAAGCTGGAATAGCAATACTCATATCACATAAAATAGACTTTAAAATAAAGAATGTTACAGAGACAAGGAAGGGCACTACATAATGATCAGGGGATCAATCCAAGAAGAAGATATAACATTATAAATATATATGCACTCAACATAGGAGCACCTCAATACATAAGGAAACCACTAACAGCTATAAAAGAGGAAATCGACAGTAACACAATAATAGTGGGGGACTTTAATACTTCACACCAACGGACAGATTATCCAAAATGAAATAAAAAATGAAACACAAGCTTTAAATGACATAATAGACCAGAGAGATTTAATTGATATTTATAGAACATTCCATCCAAAAACAGCAGGTTACACTTTCTTCTCAAGTGCGCACAGAACATTCTACAGGGTAGATCACATCATGGGTCACAAATCAGGCCTCACTAAGTTTAAGAAAATTGAAATCATATCAGGCATCTTTTCTGACCACAATGCTATGAGATTAGAAATCAGTTACAGGGAAAGAAATGTAAAGAACACAAACACATGGAGGCTAAACCATACGTTACTAAATAACCAAGAGATCACTGAAGAAATCAAAGAGGAAATCAAAAAATACCTAGAGACAAATGACAATGAAAACACGATGATCCAAAACCTATGGGATGCAGCAAAAGCAGTTCTAAGAGGGAAGTTTATAGCTATACAAGCCTACCTCAAGAAACAAGAAAAATCTCAAGTAAACAATCTAACCTTACACCTAAAGGAACTAGAGAAAGAAGAACAAACAAAACCCAAAGTTAGCAGAAGAAAAGAAATCATAAAGATCACAGCAGAAATAAATGAAATAGAAACAAAGAAAACAATAGCAAAGAGCAATAAAACTAAAAGCTTGTTCTTTGAGAAGATAAGCAAAATTGATAAACCATTAGCCAGACTCATCAAGAAAAAGAGGGAGAGGATGCAAATCAATAAAATAAAAATGAAAAAGGAGAAGTTACACCAGACACCGCAGAAATACAAAGCATCCTAAGATACTACTGCAAGCAACTCTATGCCAATAAAATGGACAATCTGGAAGAAATGGACAAATTCTTAGAAAGGTATAACCTTCCAAGACTGAACCAGGAAGAAATAGAAAATATGAACAGACCAGCCACAAGCATTGAAATTGAAACTGTGATTAAAAATCTTCCAACAAACAAAAGTCCAGGACCAGATGGCTTCACAGGCGAATTCTATCAAACATTTAGAGAAGAGCTAACACCCATCCTTCTCTAACTCTTCCAAAAGTTTGCAGAGGAATAAACACTCCCAAACTGATTCTATGAGGCCACCATCACCCTGATACCAAAACCAGACAAAGATACTACAAAAAAAAGAGAACTACAGAGCAATATCACCGATGAATATAGATGCAGAAAACCTCAACAAAATACTAGCAAACAGAATCCAACAACACATTAAAAGGATCATACACCATGATCAAGTGGGGTCAATCCTAGGGATGCAGGGATTCTTCAATATATGCAAATCAATCAGTGTGACACACCATATTAACAAATTGAAGAAGAAAAACCATATGATCATCTCAATAGATGCAGAAAAAGCTTTTGACAAAATTCAACACCCATTTATGATAAAAACTCTCCAGAAAGTGGGCATAGAGAGAACCTACCTCCACATAATAAAGGCCATATACAACAAACCCACAGCAAACATCATTCTCTACTTTTTTTTTTTTTTTTTTTTTTTGCGGTATGCGGGCCTCTCACTGTTGTGGCCTCTCCCGCTGCAGAGCACAGGCTCCGGACGCGCAGGCCTAGCGGCCACGGCTCACAAGCTTAGCCGCTCCGCGGCATGTGGGACCCTCCCGGACCAGGGCACGAACCCGTGTCTCCTGCATCGGCAGGCGGACTCTCAACCACTGCGCCACCAGGGAAGCCCACATCATTCTCAATGGTGAAAAACTGAAAGCATTTCCTCTAAGATGAGGAACCAGACAAGGATGTCCACTCTCACCACTATTCTTCAACATAGTTTTGGAACTCCTAGCCACGGCAATCAGAGAAGAAAAAGAAATAAAAGGAATACAAATTGGAAAAGAAGAAGTAAAACTGTCACTGTTTGCAGATGACATGATACTATACATAGAGAATCCTAAAAATGCCACCAGAAAACTACTAGAGCTAATCAATGAATTTGGTAAAGTTGGAGGATACAACATTAATGCACAGAAATCTCTTGCATTCCTATACACTAATGATGAAAAATCTGAATGAGAAATTAAGGAAACACTCCCATTTATCATTGCAACAAAAAGAATAAAATACCTAGGAATAAACCTACCTAGGGAGACAAAAGACCTGTATGCAGAAAACTATAAGACACTGATGAAAGAAATTAAAGGTGATAGCAACAGATGGAGAGATATACCATGTTCTTGGCTTGGAAGCATCAATATTGTAAAAATGACTATACTACCCAAAGCAATCTACAGAATCATTGCAATCCCTATCAAATTACCAATGGCATATTTTACAGAATTGGAACAAAAAATCTTAAAATTTTTATGGAGACACAGAAGACCCCAAATAGCCAAAGCAGTCTTGAGGGAAAAAAACAGAGCTGGAGGAATCAGACTACCTGACTTCAGACTATACTACAAAGCTACAATAATAAAGACAATATGGTACTGGCACAAAAACAGAAACATAGATCAATGGAACAAGATAGAAAGCCCAGAGATAAACCCACGCACCTATGGTCAACTAATCTATGACAAAATAGGCAAGGATATACAATGGAGAAGACATTCTCTTCAATAAGTGGTGCTGGGCAAAGTGGACAACTACATGTAAAAGAATGAAATTAGAACACTCCCTAACACTATACACAAAAATAAACTCAAAATGGTTTCGAGACGTAAATTTAAGACTGGACACTATAAAACTCTTAGAGGAAAACATAGGAAATACATTCTTTGACATAAATCACAGCAAGATCTTTTTTGATCCACCTACTAGAGTAATGGAAATAAAAATAAAAATAAGCAAATGGGACCTAATGACATTTAAAAGCTTTTCCACAGCAAAGGAAACCATAAACTAGATGAAAAGACAACCCTAAGAATGGGAGAAAATATTTGCATACGAGTCAAAGCATTAATCTCCTAAATATCTAAACAGCTCATGCAGCTCAATATTAAAGAAACAAACAACCCAATCCAAAAATGGGCAGAAGACCTAAATAGACATTTCTCCAAAGACATACAGATGGACTAGAAGCACATGAAAAGCTGCTCAACATCACTAATTATTAGAGAAATGCAAATCAAAACTACAATGAAGTATCACCTCACTCCAGTTAGAATGGGCATCATCAGAAAATCTACAAACAACAACTGCTGGAAAGGGTGTGGAGAAAAGGAAACCCTCTTGCACTGTTCATGGTAATGTAAATTGATGCAGCCACTATGGAGAACAGTATGGAGGTTCCTTAAAAAACTAAAAATAGAGTTACCATATGATCCAGCAATCCCACTACTAGGCATATACCCAGAGAAAACCATAATTAAAAAAGACACATGCACTCCAATGTTCATCACAGCACTATTTACAATAGCCAGGTCATGGAAGCAACCTAAATGCCCATTGACGAATGGATAAAGAAGTTATGATACATTTATGCAATGGAATATTAGTCAGCCATAAGAAGGAACGAAATTGGGTCATTTGTTGAGACGTGGATGGATCTAGAGACTGTCATACAGAGTGAAGTAAGTCAGAAAGAGAAAAACAAATATCGTATATTAACGCAGGTATGTGGAACTTAGAAAAATGGTACAGATGAACCGGTTGGCAGGGCAAAAGTTGAGACACAGATGTAGAAAACAACCATATGGACACCAAGCGGGAAAGCCGCGGGGGGGTTGGAGATGGTGGTGTGATGAAGTGGGCGATTGGGATTGACATGTATACCCTGAAGTGTATAAAATTGATGACTAATAAGAACTTGTATTAAATAAATAAATGAATGAATGAATAAATAAATAAAACTGAACAATAGAAGCTACCAATCTAAAAAACAGAGAGAAATTACACCAAGCAAAAGAAAGACAAAAAATATCTCAGGAAATTCTGGGACTATAAAAGAAAGAGTTGTGAGTCCCAGAAGGAGAGGATAAAATGAATGAAGTTGAAAAATATTTAAAGAAATAATAATGTAAAACATCCCCAATTCGGCAAGAAGTATAAACCTACAGAGTCAAGAAGCTGAGTAATCTGCAGACAGAATACACTCAAAGAAATCTATGCAAAAACACTTTATAGTGAAACTCCTGAAAAGGAAAAACTCTTAAGAGAAGCCAGAGAAATGAAGCTTTACCTATAAAGGAGAGATCATACCAATGACAGTGTGTTTCTCATCAGAAACTATGATTTCCAGAAGGAAGCCTTGTATTATTTTTCAAGAGCTGAACAAAAAGAACCATCAACTGAGAATTCAATACTTAGTGAAAACCTCCTTCAGGAATAAAGGGGAAATCAAGACGTTATCAGATGAAGGAAAACTAAGAGAATTTTTTTTTGCCAACAATTCTACCCTAAAAGAATGGCAAAGGAGGTTCTCTAAGCAAAAAGTAAATGATAAAATGAGAAATCTTGGAACATCTAGAGGAAAGATTAAATACATAAAGTGCAAAAAATGGGTAAATACAATAGATTTTTCTGATCCTCTTGAGTTTTCTAAATTTGTTTGATGGTTGAAACAATTATAGCTGTCAAATGTGGTTCTCAAAGTATGTTAAGGTGATATTTAAGAAAACTACATTTTATATGGGGGAAGGTAAGGGGAAATAACGTTTCTGCACTTCATTTGAGTGGGTAAAATGTCAACACCAGAAGACTTTGATAAGTTATGAATACATGGTATAATATCTAGAACAACTTTTATAAAGCTACACAGAGATATAGTCAAAAACACCATAGGTATTTCAACATGGAATTCTTTTTAATGTTCAAGTAATTAACTAGAAGCCTGGAAAAAGGAAATAGAGAAACAAAAATCAGAGTGAACAGAAAACAGACTTAAGCCTTAATATATCAAAATTACATCAAATGTAAACAGCCTAAATATGTTAATTAAAATACATTCACAGAGCAGATTAAGAAAGAAAACACCTATATGTTGTCAACACATATATAATGATATATGTATGTTAAAGGTAAAAAGTTAGAAAAAGTATACAATCAAACATTAAGCAAGGACTTCCCTGGTGGTCCAGCAGTTAAGACTCCGTTCTCCCAATGCAGAGGGCCCAGGTTCAATCTCTGGTCAGGTCCCACATGCCACAGCTAAGATCCCGCTTGGTGCAACTAAAAAAGATCCTGCACATGGCAATGAAGATCCCACTTGCAGCAACAAAGATCCTGCATGCAGCAGCAAGGATCCTGAGTGCTGCAACTAGGACACAGCCAAATAAATAAAATATATAAATATTTTTAAAAATTAAGCAACATAATCTAATCAACATTCATAGAATACTGCACCCAAAAATAGGAAAAAGCAATTTCTTTTTTCAAGTGACCATGGGACATATACCAACGTAGACCATACCCTGGATCATTAAACAAACATTAGCTAACAAAAACACTGAAAGCATATGGGATGTGCTCTCTAACCATAAGGAAATCAAACTAGAAATCAATAACCAAAAGACAACAGGAGAATTCCAAACAAAACATCACACTTCTGAGTAATTCTTGGGTCAAAGAGGAAGTTTCAAAGGAAATTAAAAAATAAAAAAATATATAATGACCTGGATTAAAATAAAAACACAAAATCTTTATGGGATGAAGCCAAAGTGGTGCTTTTAGGGAAATTTATAGCAATTTATGCTTGCATTTGAAAATAGGGAAAATATTAAATAAATAATCTAAGCTCCCAACTGAAGGAACTAGGAAAAAATGGAAACCAAGCAGAAGAAAGAAAATAATACGGATTTGAGCAGAAATCAGTGAAATTGAAAAAATATATAGTTCTTTGAAAATATCAATAAAATTGATAAACCTCTGGAAAGATGAATAAGGAAAAAAGACAACACAGATTAATACTAGGAATGAAAAAGGAGATATCACTACAGACCCTGCAGATATCAAAAAATAGTAAGGGAATACTGCATACAACTCTATACACTTCATAACTTAGATGATATGGAGCAATTCTTCAAAAAATACAGCCTGTCACAACTAACCCAATATAAAATATTAATTTGAATGCACCAGTAACTATTTAGGAAATTGAATTGGTAGTTAAAAAATCTCCCAGAAAAAGATATCTCTAAGATCGTATGATTTTAATGGAGAATTCTACCAAACATTTAAGGAAGATGTAACATCAATAGTATATAATCTCTTCCAGGAAATGGAAGAAGAGTAAATATTTCTCCAATGGATTTATGAAGCTGGAATTACCATCATATTAATACTACTCATGAATATAGATGAATAAATTATTAACAAAATACTAGAAAGTAGAATTCAGAAATATATACAAAGAGTTATACATCAAAATTAAGTGGGATTTATTCCAGGCTGATTGAATAGTCAAAACTCAATCAATGTAATTTACCATATTAACCAGCTAAAGAAGACAAGTTACATGACCATATCAACTGATGCAGAAAAATCATTTCATGAAATTCAAAACACATTTATGATTTTTTTAAAAAACCTGAGAAAAATAGAAATAGAAGGAAACTTCCTTAACTTGATAAGATACTGCCAGTTAACATTATCCTTAATGGTGAAAGATGAATGCTTTCCCTATAAGATCAGGAACAGTTGTGTCCACTCTCACCACTGCTCTTTGAGATAGGACTAGAAGTAATAGCCAGCACAATATCAGAAAGGGATAAATAAAACTGTCCCTATTTGCACATGACATGGTAGTCTACATAGAAAATCCTCGGAAATATATATATATTTTTTATACATACATTTATGTAAAACCTCCTAGGACCAATAAGTGAGTGCATCAAGGTCACAGAATATAAGATCATCATACAAAAATAAATTTAATTTCTACATCCTAGTGATGAATGTATAGAAAAAAAATTTTCTTAATGACATTTAAAATCACTGAAAAAATGAAATACTTAGAAGTAAATTAACAAAACATCTACTGGTCTCATGCTGAAAACTACTAAAAGCTAATGAAAGATATGAAAGAAATTTTCAGTAAGTGGAGAGACATACCATGTTCATGGATTGGAGGACTCAACCTATTAAACATGAAAATTCTCTCCCAAGTTGGTATGCAGGCTTAATGCAATTCCTGGCAAACCCCAGAAATAGTTTATGGTAGATTTAGAAAGCTAAAATTTATAAGGAAATGCAAGCAAAATAGAATATCTATAACATTCTGGAAAGGATAAATAAAGAACCAATTTCAAGACTTAGGTAGCTACAGTGAATAAAACTCTGATATTGGTGGAAGCATAGACACATAGGTCAATGGAACAGAATAAAGAACCCATAATTAGCTCCACACTAGTACGGGCAACTGATTTTTGACAAAGGAGCAAAGCAATTCAGTGGAGTAAGAATTGTTTTTTCAATAAGTGGTGCTGGAGTAACTGGACATCCATAGGCAATAAAAATGAACTTCAACATAAACCTCACACCTTGTATGAAAATTAAGTCAAAATGGATCCTAGGTTTACATGCAAAATTATAAAATTTTTAGAAGATGATAAGGGGAAAAATCTTTGGGATCTAGAACTTGGTGAAGATTTAGTAGACATGTCACCATAACGTGGACCTTAAAAGAATAAAATCAATAAATTGAAACCCATCAAGATTACAATCTTGGGCTTCCCTGGTGGCACAGTGGTTGAGAGTCTGCCTGCCGACGCAGGGGACACGGGTTTGTGCCCTGATCCGGGAAGATCCCACATGCTGTGGAGTGGCTAGGCCCATGAGCCATGGCCGCTGAGCCTGTGCATCTGGAGCCTGTGCTCTGCAACGGGAGAGGCCACAACAGTGAGAGGCCCGTGTACTGCAAAAAAAAAAAAAAAAAAAAGAAAATTACAATCTTTTCTCTGTGAAGTATCTATTAAAAGAATGAAAACACAAGTTCTGGACTGGGATAAAATATTTGTAAACCACAAATCTGACAAAGAACTCATACCTATAATATAGAAAGAGCTCTCAAAACCCAACAGTAAGCCCCATCCCCCTCCACACACCTTCAATCCAATTAGAAAATGGACAAAAGCATGAAGAGAACTTTCACATACATAAAAAGATATAAAGGTGGCATATAAGTATGTGAAAAATATAAAACATCAGTAGCTATTAGGGACATGCAAATTAAGAACATGGGTTAATATACAATATTAGAAGAGCTAAAATAAAAATAATGAAAATATCAAATCTGGAAAAAATGCAGAGAAATGGGATCCATAATGTATTGCTGGTGGAAATGTAAAATGATACAGCCACTCTGGAAAATAATTTTGCAGTTTCCTGAGAAACTAAGCATAGTCTTACCTCATGACCCAGCAATTTCACTCTTGAACTATCTCAAAGGAAAGAAAACTTACGTGCACACAAACACCTGTACAAAATTGTTCCTAGCAGCTTTATTTATAACAGCAAAAAGAAACTGGAAACAATTAAAATGTCTCTTAATAGGGGTATGGTTAAACTAATGGTGGTATACTCATACCATCGAATATTATTCAGCAATTTAAAAAAGGAATAAATTATTTTTTAACATCTTCATTGGAGTATAATTGCTTCACAATGGTGTGTTCGTTTCTGCTGTATAACAAAGTGAATCAGCTATACATAAACATATATCCCCATATCTCCTCCTTTTTCATCTCCCTCCCACCCTCCCTATCCCACCTCTCTAGGTAGACACAAAGCACCGAGCTGATCTCCCTGTGCTGTGTGGCTGCTTCCCACTAACTGTTTTACATTTGGTAGTCTATATATGTCCATGCCACTCTCTCACTTCGTCCCAGCTTACCCTTCCCCCTCCCCATGTCCTCAAGTCCATTCTCTATGTCTGCATCTTTATTCCTATCCTGCCCCTATGTTCTTCAGAACCATTTAAAAAAAAATATTTATTTAGATTCCATATATATGTGTTAGCATATGGTATTTGTTTTTCTCTTTCTGACTTACTTCACTCTGTATGACAGTCTCTAGGTTCATCCACCTCACTACAAATAACTCAATTTCGTTTCTTTTATGGCTGAGTATTATTCCATTGTATATATGTGCCACATCTTCTTTATCCATTCATCTGTCGATGGACACTTAGGTTGCTTCCATGTCCTGGCTATTGTAAATAGAGCTGCAATGAACATTGTGGTACATGACTCTTTGAATTATTGTTTTCTCAGGGTATATGCCCAGTAGTGGGATTGCTGGGTCATATGGTAGTTCTATTTTTAGTTTTTTGAGGAACCTCCATACTGTTCTCCATAGTGGCTGTATCAGTTTACAAGGAATAAATTATTGATACACTCAACAGCTTAGATGGTTGTCATGCTGAGCCAAAATTGCCAGTCTCAAAAGGTTACATACTGGATGATTCCATTTATATAACATTCTCAAAATGACAAAATTATATAGATGGAAACAGATTAATGGTTGTCAGGCATAGGGAGGGAAGGGCATTAGTGTGTGTGTGGGGGGGTGCGTAAGTATAGCTATAAGTGGGTAGCACAAGAGGAATCTTTGATGGTGTAATAATTCTATATCTTGATTGTGGTGGCAGTTACACAAATTTACACAAGTAATCAAATTACATAGAACTATATGCTCACATTGTATCAATGCTAAATTCCTAGTTTTTATATTGTATTTTAATTAGGTAGGATGCAACCATTGGGAGAAGCAAGATGAATAGTACCTTCCTCTACTATCTTTGCAACTTCTGTGAATGTATAAATATTTCAAAATAAAAGTTAAGAAAGTTAGTGCCTCACTTTTAAGAAAAGTCTAGTAACATAATTCTAAGGAGGGTTCTTGGAAAATAAGAGAGACAAAGATAGAAAATAAGAAAAGGATGAAAAAATCATAGATCTAAATAATGGGGTAAGCATCCCATTAATAGGAGTTATAGAAAGATAGGATATGGAAAACAGATGAGAAGGAATCCTTAAAGAAATAATGCCCCCACATCCCCAGAACTCATATGTATATACTCCTAGGTTCCCAAGTTCTGCTTAGTATTCATCATCATAAATGAAAAAATTATGCAAACCATGTTACATTAATAGGACATAAGTTAACAAAAAGATAAGCAGAATTGTCTTGAATAACACTTGATGTTAAGGTTTGCCTCACTTTTTTAACTCTCTGGAGCAATTAAAATGTTGCAAATTATGTTATCAACATACTAGATGGCAAATTAAGTCACAGCTGAATTCCTGTATAGTTTTCATTTTTTCACATAATAGCTAGGTGTGAGATCTGTTGTAGAAGCCACAGAATTGTGAACAATAATGCTTAGTACTTTGTCTTCACTAAGCTTTACAGAGGTCATCTTGCAGTTCTATATTATCTTCTGTGCTTTTTTAGACTAGATCATATGTAATTCAGGAGCAGATACTTTTGTTTATAGAGTAACTCAACATTCCTCTTCCATTTTTTGGTCTTTGCTGACATCATTATATATTCTTTATAATTTATCAACATTTATATGAATTACTACTCAGCGATTTGGGTAAGTTCTGAGGGTATAATCTTACAGGGAAAAGTGGAATTGAGAAAACAAGATAAAAAGAAAAGGTAATGAAAATTTAAGCAAATCTACTGGTTAAATAAAGGAACAAAAATAGAAATCAAAAAGGCTATGCAAACAAGTGCTGGCCATCTACCAGAAATACCAATATAAAAATATATCTTTAAAAAATAAAAGTACAACATACTTCTGAGCCTATGTGTGGGTATGAATATTTTTAAAAACAGAATTTAACTTATGTATCTACAAATAAAAAGCTTCTTAAATTTCAAAAATTAAAATCTGAATTTTTACATAAAGAGTAAAATTTATATCCAACAGTTACTGCCTATGGTTCTGGTAATAATATTATGATCCATACAATGTATATGCATATAAAATTTGAATATACAAGTTTTACACCACAGAATGTTATAATGCCATGTAAGACTTCATTATTTATGAAACCCATAAGACCAGTTTAAAGGCTTGGTAAATATATTTATGGACACAATCAGGTTACAATCTGTATTGCAAATAGCAATTCAGTATGAAATAACCAATAAACTTTAAATGTGGGCACATAATCTTACTTTCCATTATAATAATAGTTTAAATAGAAGATTGACGGAGTTTTAGAAAACATAAACATATCACAGGAGATATTTTAAAGATTTTTTTAAATGTGTACAGTGGATTTTTAAATAATTCCAGAGGCCATCAAATTCCATTACAATAATGTCGATTTTAAAGATTCTTTTATACCAGAAGGCGGTAAAAATATTGGGAATATAAGTCATGTGAATACCAGAGCTAAATTAAGGGTAAAGAACTGTCACTAGAAATGTTTAACAACTATCCCAAGATGGCACGGTGAACTTCTGTCAGTCAGTATTAGAAACAAAAGTTCCTATTGTCAAGAACATTTTTAAGTCAAATTGTTCAGTTCTTATTTATAACGTGTGTGGTGGCAGAGAAAATCTAATGTGATCTTCAACTTTATTTCCTTTATCTCCTGGGTACTCAACGAGATTGTATTTCCCAATTTCCCCTGCAATGAGGTGAGACAGATGACTGAATTCTGAGGAATGAAATGTGGTTAGGTGATGCATGGTATTTATAGGCTGTTAACTAATGCTTCCTAAATAACCCTCCATGCTAGCTGTATGCCTTCATGCAGAAAGGATGGTAGAACCAGTAATGTAAAGGAGCTTTCCTGGGTAATTGAAATCCCATTTCTTGCTCACGCTGCCATTCCGTCACCCACATTTCACTCTGATGTGAGAAAGAAATAAACCTTTATTTTGTTAACCCAAAGTTATTTCGGGAGCTCTTACAGAAGGTAATCGAACCATAATAGTAATTATCTCACTCATTTTTTGACAAAAGGAAAAAAATTAACTTTAATGTAAAATGTATCACTAACCCACTAGGATGGATATTAGCAAATAATGGATAATAACAAGTTTTGGCAAAGATGTGGAGAAATTTGAACCCTCATACCTTGCTGGTGGGAATGTAAGTTGATGCAACGGCTGTGGAGAACAGCTTGACAGTTCTTCAAAAATTTCAGATAGAACTACAGGATTCATCAATCACTGCTAGGTACATACTCTATAAAAAAGAAAACACATCTTACACTTGAATATAGCAACATTGTTCATAATAGTCAAAAATGTGGAATCAGCAATTCCACTCCTAGGTATTTACTCAGGAGAGCTGATAATATATGTTCTTATAAAAACTTGTAAATAAATATTCACAGGAGTATTATACATAATAGGCAAAAAGTGAAAATTACTCAAATGTTCGTCAAATGATGAACAGAAAAATAAAATGTACAATATATCCATACAGTGGAATACTATTCAGCAATAAAAAGAAATAAAGTACTCAGTTATGCTACAGTATGGATGAACCTCAAAAACATTATGCTAGGGCTTCCCTGGTGGCGCAGTGGTTGAGAATCCGCCTGCCGATGCAGGAGACACGGGTTCGTGCCCTGGTCCGGGAAGATCCCACATGCCGCGGAGCAACTAAGCCCGTGAGCCATGGCCGCTAGGCCTGCGCGTCCGGAGCCTGTGCTCCGCAACGGGAGAGGCCACAACAGTGAGAGGCCCGCATACCGCAAAAAAAACAAAACAAAACAAAACAAAACCCATTATGCTAAGTGAGAGACGTTATCACATACTGTATGAACTATTTGTATAAATATCTAGAATGTGCAGATGTATGTATAAAGAGAGTATGGATTGTTTGCTTAGGGTCGAGAAGAGGAGGTTGGGGAGGGATGCCTAATGGGTGTGAGGTTTCTTTAGGTGAGATGAAAAGAAAATGTTTTACAGTTAGATTGTGGTGATGGTTATATAACACAGTGAGTACACAAAAAAATTTTCATCTTAATTTTGTAAAGAAGGAGGAAAGGAGAGAGAGAGTACTATCAATTGGCTAGATGATAGCCGCTCACTGGAATACATCGTTGCAAAGCTAATATTTCATTTCTCATCTTAGACTGAAGAGAGGACTTCAAATCTGGGTTTCTTCTGGCCCTTCTTTTCTCTGTGGCAACTTCCCCATTGCCTCTGAAGCAGATGAAACCTGCCTTAGTTTACACTTTCTCTTCTGATTTCAGTCTTCATAAACCTCCACCACAAACTTCTGAAAAAACAGCTTCTCAACCCTCTTCTCTAGCTCATCACAGGAAACAGTGAACAGAAGCACATATTTTAAGAAAAAAACACCTAGCTGTTACCGAAAGAACATGCACTTTGAAATCAGAAAGACCTGGGTTCAAATCTTTGCACATCCCTTCAAAGATACATGCACTTGTCAGTTCATATGGCCTGAATTAAACTACAACAGTTTCTTCATCTGTAGAAGAGGAGTGCTATGAGGCTTATAATTAATAAATATTACAACTAATACAAAATTAAGTAATTCTTTTGGTTTCTGAATTATACACAAATTCATATATACTGCACCCTGAACTCAAACCTTTCTACCCAACCATGCTTGAGTCATAAGAAAACCCAACAGTAACCCAGCACTAACAGGGTCACTAGCACAGTGGTCCTTATGCTGGGGGAAATATGGAGCCATATCTCTCTCACTCTCCAAACCTGGAAAGCTAAGGGTAAGGCTGGGTGTTTTTGTTTGAGAATTTAATATGTTCCTCCTACTCCATCCCTAGATGAGATCACTTATAATCCTTCTGAAAAGTGTATACCTTCTAATCCATATCTCTCTGTGAATGTATATCTTTATAGGGAAGGAAATTTGGGGCATTTAACAGAAGTATTAAAAGCAGCCACTGTGGAAGATTGATTCTTATTTCAGAGAACCCACTGATGAACTCTTTTTTTTTTTTTTTAAATGTAGGAGGCCCTTGACAAACATAGATGAAAGAAACAAGAAAAGAAGAGGAAATTGATCTATTAAAAAGGAACATTATCCCCACAACATTTTCCTCATTGTAGAGAACTTAAAAAGTATGATTTTATTGTAAAAAGAAAGAGTAGCAGGACTTAAGTTTGCAGAGTCACCATGGGTGGTGAACCTGAGAAAAAAGAAAAAGTAGGGTCTCTGTGAAGAGAAAGTATGTTCATTGATAATGTGTCTAGAGGTTAGGGCTTAAAAATGGGACATGGCTAGTGAGAAATTTCTTGTGGCAACAAATAACAGGTTTAATTGTAGCATCAGTAAGATTGGAATTTAATTACCAATATCTTTAACTGTTGTTTTACCCTTAAGCCTTCTTTACTAGAAGTCTAGTGTTAACGGTACTTTGAATACTGAAGGGAGAATGGCAGTGTTCCAAGAATTTGAGTTGGTGACCAATAGTTAAATAAAAAAATCCTTAACATAGAGTTGAAAGCTATCATTCAGACTAGAACAGTGTGGCTTGAAATTGCACTGACTCAAAAGGAAATATGAGCCAAACTCTTTTGTAAGAAATGGGATTCTAAACTAGGATGATATTCTAATTAACATACCATATATATATATAATTTATATACAATATGCAGATATACTTCTGCACATAAACTACCCAGATCTATGGAAATATTTAGATGCTAGAAAATCTGCTATATTGGGTAGTCCTATTGATTTCCAAAGATATTCCCTTTCTTTGATAGGCTAAATTAATAGGGATTTAGTCTCTCAGTTGAAAAGGCATGAAATTAGAGTCTTTTACACAGAATTTACAATACAGATTTATCATGCAGTAGATAGATTCTGAATATGGCATAACAATTCCTCCCTTCCCTGTATGCACATGCCTGCCTCTCTTTCCATCAAGAAGTGGAGACTGTTCCCTCCCCTTGAACACGGACTGGAATTGTGACCTGCTTCGGCACCGTGCCTTGCTTTTAAGTGGTGTGGCAGCTTCTGCTTTTGCACTCTTGGTGAAGTGGGCAGCCATGATGTAAAGGAGCTTGAGCTAGACTATTAAATGATGAGACTGCAAGCAGACAGAGGGAGAACCCACGTGGAGAAGCACTGAGGCATCAGGCATATGAATAAAGCCATCTTGGATCTTCCAGCCTAGATCAACCAACATCTAAATGCAGCTGATGAAGTGCCCTCAGCCATTGCCAAGTGAAGCTGGAGAAGCACCCAACAGACCCTACCTGAGTTCCTAACCCAAAGATTCATAAGAAATAACAAACCGTTGTATTGTTTAAACCACCAAGTTTAGGGGTTATTTTTTACCCAGAATTAGATAACTGAAACAAAAATGGATACCAGAAATAGGTTGTCACCATAAGAAAATCCTAAAATATGCGCTAATGACTTCGTAAGAAGGAGTGTAGGAGCCTGAGGACACGTGAGGAGATTGTTAGTGGGATTGGAATACAGTGAGGAAATTGCTCTTGGAGGTTAGAGAAAGGACATACCCCTGTAGTAACAGAGAAAATAAAAATTAAAATATACCTAAGGAACATGAGAATCTGGTTACAGAACTTTCCAGGTAGAAAGTATGAGAGTAAGTGATCACAGCTAACACCATCTGGGCCATAAGTAGTGTGAAGGTGAAGCCTACCCAAATTCCTAACCCACAGAATCGTAAGAAAAAAAAAAATCTTGTTTTAAGCCACTAAGCTTTGGGGTTTGTACATACCAATAGCTAACGGATACAGACCACCAACAAATCCCACGTGGAAGAATATTTTCAGGATGCTGGTCCCCAAGGTTGGTCTTCCAAAGACAGTTAGGAGCATAACCGCATACCTTCTAAGCTGCACACACCACCAAGTATGAGTAAGTTGCAAAGCAACAAGAAAACACAACATAAAACTTTACAAGGTTGAAATCAATTGTACTTTTGGATGGTTTATGCCTATAATCGTGGTTCTTAGGTGATTTATTCATAACAAAAATCTCTCCCATTTCTCCATTATGAAGAACTGAGAGAAAAAAATTTTCCAGGCACACTTCAAGCCTCAGGCACATTCTGAAGGCCTTTGGGGGCAGTCTGACCCTGCTTCTTTAATTTTTTGTGAAAATCTTTTTTTTTTTTTTTTAACATCTTTATTGGAGTATAACTGTTTTACAATAGTGTGTTAGTTTTTCCTTTACAACAAAGTGAATCAGTTATACATATACATATGTTCCCATATCTCTTCCCTCTTGCATCACCCTCTCTCCCACCCTCCCTATCCCACCCCTCTAGGTGGTCACAAAGCACAGAGGTGATCTCCCTGTGCTATGCAGCAGCTTCCCACTAGCTATCTAATTTACATTTGGTAGTGTATATATGTCCCTGCCACTCTCTCACTTCGTCACAGCTTACCCTTCCCCCTCCCCATATCCTCAAGTCCATGCTCTAGTAAGTCTGTGTTTTATTCCCGTCCTACCACTAATCTCTTCATGACATTTTTTTTTCTTAGAGTCCATATATATGTGTTAGCATACAGTATTTGTTTTTTTCCTTCTGACTTACTTCACTCTGTATGACAGACTCCAAGTCTATCCACCTCTTTACAAATAACTCAGTTTCATTTCTTTTTATGGCTGAGTAATATTCCATTGTATATATGTGCCACATCTTCTTTATCCATTCATCTGTTGATGGACACTTAGGTTGCTTCCATGTCCTGGCTATCATAAATAGAGCTGCAATGAACATTTTGGTACATGACTCTTTTTGAATTATGGTTTTCTCAGGGTATATGCCCAGTAGTGGGATTGCTGGGTCGTATGGTAGTTCTATTTGTAGTCTTTTAAGGAACCTCCATACTTTTCTCCATAGTGGCTGTATCAATTTACATTCCCACCAGCAGTGCAAGAGTGTTGCCTTTTCTCCACACCCTCTCCAGCATTTATTGTTTCTAGAGTTTTTGATGATGGCCAATCTGACTGGTGTGAGATGATATCTCATTGTAGTTTTGATTTGCATTTCTCTAATGATTAATGATGTTGAGCATTCTTTCATGTGTTTCTTAGCAATCTGTATATCTTCTTTGGAGAAATGTCTATTTAGTTCTTCTGCCCATTTTTGGAATGGGTTGTTTGGTTTTTTGTTATTGAGCTGCCTGAGTTGCTTATAAATTTTGGAGATTAATCCTTTGTCAGTTGCTTCATTTGCAACTATTTTCTCCCATTCTGAGGGTTGTCTTTTGGTCTTGTTTATGGTATCCTTTGCTGTGCAAAAGCTTTGAAGTTTCATTAGGTCCCATTTGTTTATTTTTGTTTTTATTTCTATTTCTCGAGGAGATGGGTCATAAAGGATCTTGCTGTGATTTATGTCATAGAGTGTTCTACCTATGTTTTCCTCTAAGAGTTTGATAGTGTCTGACCTTACATTTAGGTCGTTAAACCATTTTGAGTTTATTTTTGTGTGTGGTGTTAGGGAGTGTTCTAATTTCATACTTTTACATGTAGCTGTCCAGTTTTCCCAGCACCACTTATTGAAGAGGCTGTCTTTTCTCCACTGTATATCCTTCCCTCCTTTATCAAAGATAAGGTGACCATATGTGTGTGGGTTTATCTCTGGGCTTTCTATCCTGTTCCATTGATCTATATTTCTGTTTTTGTGCCAGTACCATACTGTCTTGATTACTGTAGCCTTGTAGTATAGTCTGAAGTCAGGGAGCCTGATTCCTCCAGCTCCATTTTTCGTTCTCAAGATTGCTTTGGCTATTCGGGGTCTGTTGTGTTTCCATACAAATTGTGAAATTTTTTGTTCTAGTTCTGTAAAAAAGGCCAGTGGTAATTTGATAGGGATAGCATTGAATCTGTAGATTGCTTTGGGTAGTAGAGTCATTTTCACAATGTTGATTCTTCCAATCCAAGAACATGGTATATTTCTCCACCTATTTGTATCATCTTTAATTTCTTTCATCAGTGTCTTATAGTTTTCTGCATACAAGTCTTTTGTCTCCTTAGGTAGGTTTATTCCTAGATATTTTATTCTTTTTGTTGCAGTGGTAAATGGAAGTGTTTTCTTAATTTCACTCTCAGATTTTTCATCATTAGTGTATAGGAATGCAAGAGATTTCTGTGAATTAATTTTGTATCCTGCAACTTTACCAAATTCATTGATTAGTTCTAGTAGTTTTCTGGTAGCATCCTTAGGATTCTCTATGTATAGTATCATGTCATCTGCAAACAGTGACAGCTTTACTTCTTCTTTTCCTATTTGGATTCCTTTTATTTCTTTATTTTCTCTGATTGCTGTGGCTAGAACTTCCAAAACTCTGTTGAATAAGAGTGGTGAGAGTGGGCAACCTTGTCTTGTTCCTGATCTTAGTGGAAATGGTTTCAGTTTTTCACCATTGAGAACGAAGCTGGCTGTGGGTTTGTCATATATGGCCTTTATTATGTTGAGGAAAGTTCCCTGTATGCCTACTTTCTGCAGGGTTTTTATCATAAATGAGTGTTGAATTTTGTCAAAAGCTTTCTCTGCATCTATTGAGATGATCATATGGTTTTTCTCCTTCAGTTTGTTGATATGGTGTATCACATTGATTGATTTGCGTATATTGAAGAATCCTTGCATTCCTGGAATAAACCCTACTTGATCATGGTGTATGATCCTTTTAATGTGCTGTTGGATTCTGTTTGCTAATATTTTGTTGAGGATTTTTGCATCTATGTTCATCAGTGATATTGGCCTGTAGTTTTCTTTCTTTGGGACGTCTTTGTCTGGTTTTGGTATCAGGGTGATGGTGGCCTCATAGAATGAGTTTGGGAGTGTTCCTCCCTCTGCTATCTTTTGGAAGAGTTTGAGAAGGACAGGTGTTAGCTCTTCTCTAAATGTTTGATAGAATTCGCCTGTGAAGCCATCTGGTCCTGGGCTTTTGTTTGTTGGAAGATTTTAAATCACAGTTTCAATTTCAGTGCTTGTGATTGGTCTGTTCATATTTTCTATTTCTTCCTGGTTCAGTCTCAGCAGGTTGTGCATTTCTAAGAATTTTTCCATTTCTCCCAGGTTGTCCATTTTATTGGCATAGAGTTGCTGTAGTAATCTCTCATGATTCTTTGTATTTCTGTGGTATCAGTTATTACTTCTCCTTTTTCATTTCTAATTCTATTGATTTGAGTCTTCTCCCTTTTATTCTTGATGAGTCTGGCTAATGGTTTATCAATTTTATTTATCTTCTCAAAGAACCAGCTTTTAGTTTTATTGATCTTTGCTACTGTTTCCTTCATTTCTTTTTCATTTATTTCTGATCTGATCTTTATGATTTCTTTCCTTCTGCTTAATTTGGGGTGTTTCTGTTCTTCTTTCTCTAATTGGTTTAAGTGCAAAGTTAGGTTGTTTATTCGAGATGTTTCCTGTTTCTTAAGGTATGATTGTATTGCTATAAACTTCCCTCTTAGAACTGCTTTTGCTGTATCCCATAGGTTTTGGGTCATCGTGTCTCCATTGTCATTTGTTTCTAAGTATTTTTTGATTTCCTCTTTGATCTCTTCAGTGATCACTTCGTTATTAAGTAGTGTATTGTTTAGCCTCCATGTGTTTGTATTTTTTACAGTTCTTTTCCTGTAATTGATATCTAGTCTCGTAGCGTTGTGGTCAGAAAAGATACTTGATATGATTTCAATTTTCTTAAATTTGCCAAGGCTAGATTTATGACCCAATATATGATCGATCCTGGAGAATGTTCCATGAGCACTTGAGAAAAATGTGTATTCTGTTGTTTTTGGATGGAATGTCCTATAAATATCAATTAAGTCCATCTTGTGTAATGTATCATTTAAAGCGTGTGTTTCCTTATTTATTTTCATTTTGGATGATCTGTCCATTGGCGAAACTGGGGTGTTAAAGTCCCCTACTATGATTGTGTTACTGTCGATTTCCCCTTTTAAGGCTGTTAGTATTTGCCTTATGTATTGAGGTGCGCCTATGTTAGGTGCATAAATATTTATAATTGTTATATCTTCTTCATGGATCGATCCCTTGGTCATTATGTAGTGTCCTTCTTTGTCTCTTGTAATAGTTTTTATTTTAAAGTCTATTTTGTCTGATATGAGAATTGCTACTCCAGCTTTCTTCTGATTTCCATTTGCATGGAATATCTTTTTCCATCCCCTTACTTTCAGTCTGTATGTTTCCCTAGGTTTTAAGTGGGTCTCTTGTAGACAGCATATATATGGGTCTTGTTTTTGTATCCATTCAGCCAGTCTGTGTCTTTTGGTGGGAGCATTTAATCCATTTACATTTAAGGTAATTATCGATATGTATGTTCCTATTACCATTTACTTAATTGTTTCGGGTTGTTCTTGTAGGTCTTTTCCTTCTCTTGTGTTTCTTGCCTAGAGAAGTTCCTTTAGCATTTGTTGTAGAGCTGGTTTGGTGGTGCTGAACTCTCTCAGCTTTTGCTTGTCTGTAAAGGTTTTAATTTCTCTATCAAATCTGAATGAGATCCTTGCTGGGTAGAGTAATCTTGGTTGTAGGTTTTTTTCCTTCATCACTTTAAATATGTCCTGCCACTCCCTTCTGGCTTGTAGTGTTTCTGCTGAAAGATCAGATGTTAACCTTATTGGGATTCCCTTGTGTGTTATTTGTTGTTTATCCCTTGCTGCTTTTAATATGTTTTCTTTGTATTTAATTTTTGACAGTTTGATTATTATGTGTCTTGGCATGTTTATCCTTGGGTTTATCCTGTATGGGACTCTCTGTGCTTCCTGGAGTTGATTGACTATTTCCTTTCCTATATTAGGGAAGTTTTCAACTATAATCTCTTCAAATATTTTCTTAGTCCCTTTCTTTTTCTCTTCGAAAATCTTTTTCATTTTCTGTGTTTCTCTTTGGAAGGAGAATAAAGTGTTGCATGGTAGGTACTCCTGGCCCTTTCTTTCTCAGGCAAAATATGTGCCACAGAGCTGCTTCCTGCAGTTGTGTTATCTAAATGAGTGTCCTTGATAATGATAATAATTTTCTCCATGATTGCTCTCGCTAAAAGGGAAAACCAGAAGTTAAAGGATTTCTCTATTCTCCTCTAATATAATTTATCCTGAAAGCTGAAATAAAAGCATGTCCCAGATGGCACAGTGGTAACCCTTTTCCGTCAGATGTTCCTGTATTTTAAGTTTCTTAGCTGTACAACCTAAAGTAAATACACCTACTTTGGAGAAAAGAATTGACACAGTATTAGCATTTGTCACCATAAACTCATATCTGACTGTCAAATTATTTTTATAGTTTTGTTGTTTTGTTTTTTAATGAATACATGGAAGAAGGAATAGGAATAGGGGGAAAAAAGAACACTGATAAGAAAAGATCCAATGCTCTGCTTACTCTTTTTCTGTTTGTTATTGCATTAATTGAAATGAAAATTGGGCTTGGTGGTCCACTCCCTGGTCTAATTGCTGTTGGAAAACTTAAAAAAAAAAATCTTGCATCTTCTCAAACTAGTCTGATACAAAGTTTAGAAAAGGCTATTAGGAGTAAAGCAAGCCCAGACTGTACTCTTGATTCCTCTTTTCTACTTACTTACAAACCTTGAATATAAAACATATTTTCAAAAACATAAAATGAATTAAAAGTCTTAATATGGTATATAAGTTGTCCTTACCCAAATATGTAAATAATATTTTAGCATTTAGTAAATATATATTTTAGGAGATGCATTTTTGGAAAATATAGTGTCTATGATGAAGATGGCAAATACATTTTAATTTACATGCCACTCTCATAAGTGGATTGTGGCTTCAGCAAGATTGTGTTGTAGACCTATCTTTGCTAGTGTGAAAGAGTCTACAATAAATGCAAGAGGGATAAATGTGCTAAGAATTTTTCACTTCTGTTACATAAGAGTAACACCTGAATTAGGCATATAGAAAACAGAAGTTGTCAATTGCAAGAAGTTAATGGGGTTAACCAACAGGAAGAATGGATATTCTAATAGGAAAATGTATTATAAATGCTTGCTTATTGGAGTATCAGGAAGTTTAATTATTTTGATCTGGCAAAGGGAAGATTTGTAAAGTGTGATACTCTTTAATTGAATTTGAAGAGTAGCATACATTCACTTAACGCCCGACTCAAAATGAGAATATCAGAAAACATTGGACCAGGAGGACAAACATATTTCTGTGATCTGTAGCATAAACACAATTATATATGACACAGTGTTCTTTGTCAATATTTGTTCTCTAAACTTGGAGAATATGAGGAGGATACCACTCTTTGATTGAGGAATATCTCCTTATAGTGAATATATTTGCATTCTTTTAAAGTCAGATAACAAAGGGGACAATACAGAATTGCCAGAGAAATTGAAAACGAGATTCATAGGGAAGAAACATGCATGATAATAAATGTGGTCTAAGGAATAGGAAGTAGGATCATAGTTGGGGGTGAAAGCAGGGCAAAGGCACGGAAGGTAGTGCATGCAATCTTCTTGTTCAGCATGGTTGCATTGAGAAAAGGGTAACAAGATGTGCAAACAACACACACACATGAATTCACTCCATACCAAATAGGTACATAAGGTGAGCAGCAGTGACTGGTGAAAAAACCATGGCTCATGGGTAATTAATGGTTACAGATGAACATAATTCACCAAAAATGCACTGACCTAAATGGACCCAACAGTCTCAGCCTCTTAGCCATCAATATTCAGAGGAGAAAGAAACTTTAAAATCCAGCAATGATAAAAGAGTCTGTGTTCATCAACATCTGGCTGATGTCTTGGAGAACAAAAATAGCAAATGGTATGTGGCAATAGAAAAATAGAAAAGCAAAGATTGGGTACATGTAAAACAGAGAAGACACAAGTGAAACAGCTACAGCAGCATGGTGACCCCATGCCTGGGGAGCTGGGAGAACCTTCTGTTGGAGATTTTTTTTGGGGGGCGGGGATCCGCACTGCACAGCTTGGAGGATCTTAGTTCCCCAACCAGGGATCGAACCCAGGCCCCTGCAGTGAAAGCGCCGAGTCCTAACCACTGGACCACCAGGGAAGTCCCCTGTTGGAGATTTTTGAAGGGACTCTCAAGGAGCCTCAGAAGGATTCGTTCTGATGCTATAAAATTCTTACATGATGGCTGCACCTACTTCAAGTTGCTCTTTTTCTTGTGATTTATTCTCACAGCAAAGTGAAACTAAGTTGCTCACAGTATGAATATAAAGTTTTCCCTGCCTACAGTTCTCTTAAGAGCAGCCTATTGGACGCCTTTGAATTCTTTCAGCTTATGCAGAGACCTTTTATAATAAATTGTGTTTTTCATGTTAAAAAGGAAACTTCGAAAGAAAGTGTTAACATAATTGAGGCATGATAAGTTTGACAGTAAGTGTCATTATGAGAGTTCCACTGACAGCTTTTTGAAGTCAAAAAAAATATTCTTTCTACATAAGCACAAAACCTCTTGCAGTGTTTAAACAATTTCACCAAATATATTAATATTCTACAATGGCCCCTTCATTCTGAAGGTTACCCAAGTGAAATGGTTTTCATGATATTTGGGTTTTTTAATCTATTGAACAAAGTACTCGCTGGTATTCAATATAGAGAAAATATAAAAGTTTAAAGGATGAGCTGAAAGATAAAAATATGAAAAGATGTTCTCATGTTTGCCTTCTGCACACCAATGACTCACCTTGTATGCACACCAGGATGAACACCCTCCACTTCGAATATCTTCACTGCAAGTAATGTGGAAAAGATGGATAAATAAGTCAGATAAATCTGGGTCGTTCAAAGCTTTGTCTAAATTTACCATAAAACCAGGATGTGTTTTTTAAAATGAATTATTCCTATTTTTAGCATTTCCTATAAATAGAGTATCCCTTAATTGAGAAATTCATCACCTCTATATACAAGCTGCTACCTCTCATATAGTAAAATTTTAAATCCTTTCTTCTTAGAGCTTTCTGGATTTCTGATTTTTGTCTTACAAAGAAACTACTAGTGCAAATGTCCAATAAAACAACAAAGAACACTTATAAAGAATTAAGCAGTAATGTGTTGGCAAGTAAATCTTGGAAGGAAAAATGTGTGATTAAAAAAGAAAAAAAACAAGTTAGAGACAAGAGTGGAACAGAAAACAATACCAAACTGAAATAATGTAAATAATATTAATAATAATAAGCTGCAGTTAGATAAAACTTGATTCTTAACACAGTACACATTCCTCTGAAATGCCTTGGGGGAAAAGAGTTAAAATTCACCAGGAAAAGAAAGTTAGGGAAGAGTCTTCTGACAAAAATTTGGCTTAAATATATTTTCCCATAAGTTTTATCTTACAAAGTATAAAAATTAGTGAAAGTTGAATTTTAAAAATTCATGTTCTGTATATATTTTTAAAATTGGATACACTTATGAATATTACACAGAGTTTAGCTCTGAACACATAAGCACAAAGCAGGTGCTGGAAGTAATGCAGACAAAAAATAAGTAAATCTGGGCTTTCCTGGTGGCACAGTGGTTGAGAGTCCGCCTGCCGATGCGGGGGACACCGGTCTGTACCCTGGTCCAGGATGATCCTACATGCCGCGGAGCGGCTGGGCCCGTGAGCCATGGCCGCTGAGCCTGTGCTTCCGGAGCCTGTGCTCTGCAACGGGAGAGACCACAACAGTGAGAGGCCCGTGTACTGCAAAAAAATAAAAAATAAAAAATAAATCCATCTATTATGAGGTATAAGTCATGTTGATAGAGCTGAAGAAATCAACCAATCCATTTGACATCCTTTGACACAATTTCTGAATATGTAATCTGGTCTTATCAGTTTATTACTTTTCCCATCCTTCATAAGACCTATGGGAATAAGTATTACATTATAATTTGTCATTTCACAAATTGAGAGATTAAGATAAATTGATTTAATTATTGTCCCTCCTGGCCAATCCTCGCTCTTGCCTAACTCACCTCCCTGATCTCTCAATATTAATATAGCTGGGAAAACCATCCATAAAATCAGAATAATTCTCTAAAATAATGATTCCATCATCTTATTATATCCCTTATATTCATTCAAAACATATTTATTGGCATTATTGTGGACCTATCACTTTACTAGATGTATTTTTGTACATTAACAGCCTCACAATGGGCACACAATAAAAATTGGGTAAACAAATAAGCAATAAGGTAAATAAGATGTGAAATAAAGATATGTAATAGGGTGACTACAATTTCGAAAACCAAGAAAAGTCTAGTGGTAGAGTTGTACATATACAACTAAAGGAAGGAGCAGCTATAGTACTGTGGGAATAGGTCAGGTTTAGAGAAAAGCACACAGAATAAATATCAGAAAACTTGGTCTGAGCCATGGCTTTGCCACTTACCGCTGGGTGATCTCAGGCAAGTAACTTAAAAGTTCTGAATTTCAGTTTTGGATTGATTGTGCTGGGAAGAATAAAACCAACTTCCCAAGCTTTTTTCTAGAAAGTAAATAATGATTTCTACTTCCTATAATGGCTGGCCATAATTTGGAACAATTCTCCTGCTAAAGAAACCTAGGAACTGTTTTCAGTGCCAAGATCTAGAAGACATTTGAGATCCAAAGGAGTGAGTCTGACATTTGGGGATGCTTTTTCTCCTGGGGTTGTTTGCCAATCTGGAAAAGATCAGTGAGTTTCTGAGCACCTAAGAAGGTTTTTGTTTTGTTTTTTTGTTTTGTTTTGTTTTGTTTTACTTATTCCCAGTGTTACGAGAGTGAAACGTTGAATACAAAGTTAGTCAATGTGTAAGCTATAATAAATCCCATGGGCTATGTGTTAGGACCCTGACAGTTGCACCATAGAAAAAAGAATAAACCAGAAATAGAACAGTAGGCACTGCAACCCAATTTCAGAAATGTCTATTCCTAAAAGTGGAGAGGGTAACCTCTAATTGTTGGTGCCCCTGAGCATCTGAGAGTAGTAAATCTAATACCCTTAAATTATATCTAGAGGTGAATGTTTCAAGTAAAGAGTTCTGTCAAAATAATAAAAATAGCTAAGTACGTGAAAAATTGACCAAAGTGAACCATGAACTAGAAATAGCACAAAGACACCAATACAGGTCCAGATTTTTTCATTATTAGACATAATCATTCATAAAATAATATGTCTGATATGCTTAAGAAAAAAAAAGTTGAGAATCTCAGAAAAACTCAACGTTATAAAAAAAATGACATGGAAAATTCCTAAAACTAAATAGATGCATGAACTGAAAAATGAAATAACCCAATTTAGAATATCAAAGAAAAGCTTTCACATCAGATTGAACACATTGAAAAGAGAATTCTCAATCTGGAAACAAAGAAGAAAATAACCACAAAGAATCATGTGAGAAAAATAAAGGAAAATGAAGAATAGAAGATGAGGGACATAAATATACAGCAAAAACATAGGAAGTAAAAACTTATCATTTAAACAGGGCCTTAAAAAAAAAAAACAGGGCCTTACCTAGAATATGTTTGTGAAGCTCCTGTTTATGTAAGCAATTTGATTAAAATTTTAATAAAGAATTGATGAGTCCATAGTGAGTTACTGATATATATTTAGCATAACTAATAGAAAAGAGGCATTTACATACTTATTTATCAACCAATCAGCGTATGTGAAGTTGTTTTACAGCACCCAGGACCATCTCTTTCTATTCAGGCCTGGAAACCATCCCTAATGTTTGTTTTTATCAAATGTGTGGTTCCTGGCTAACTTTATATCTCCCACTATGAGAAAACATTAGTAACACTCACTTCTGTCTTGGCTCTTTGGAAACTGATTGGATTGAGTCAATACAGATTTTCTTGCCTCCAAATTTCTCTAATCCCAATTATTAAATGCTGGTTGCATCATTACTTATGATGCCTCCCATGAATATTTTTCACTGTCTCATAATTCATTACTGTGCTTCATTGATGATGATTACAAACACAAGTCTTACCCAGAATATGAAGGAAATGTTAGCAATCATTTGTTTTATGCTATGTAAATTTACTGTTCAGAATTTTATAACAAAAATCTAGGTCACAATCAAGAAATTCCTTCCCTAAATATTGACTGCTCCCCTGTCTTCCACACACTACCCTGTGGAGATGACAGGCAAGGGGTCCACGCACAAAGCAGGAAGAGACCCCTCATTCACACGGGAACATTCATCCCTTATCCAGAATGGCTTAAACAGATACCAAGGGGGCTTCCCTGGTGGCGCAGTGGTTGAGAATCCGCCTGCCGATGCAGGGGATACGGGTTCGTGCCCCGGTCCGGGAAGATCCCACATGCCGCGGAGCGGCTGGGCCCGTGAGCCATGGCCGCTGAGCCTGCGCATCCGGAGCCTGTGCCCCGCAACGGGAGAGGCCACAACAGTGAGAGGCCCGCATACCACAAAAAAACAAAAAACAAAAAACAAACAAACAAAAAAAAAAAACAAAAAAAACAGATACCAAGGAAAGTACAGTATCACTACAACTGTCAGAGGCAAGAGAGAGAGCGATTAGAAGTGCCCATTGGTTTTGTGGAGTAACGGCCTTCCGAGCCCTCAGAGAGGATAGAAACAGCCATCCCCAGAGGGACTGCCTGGACATGCCACAGAGCCTGTGAAGGAGGTGGGTGACTTCTGTGGGTATGGTGGTATCGTGTGCACGGGTAAAGGATCCCTGCCGATACTCCCTCTCGCCTCGGGTACTGTAGATCAGAAGTAGCAGCCCAGTTAGAACATGCATAGATGTAGGCTGATGCTCTCAGCCACATACACAGGCAGTGGACCATTGGCAGCTCAGAACCCTGAACTTGTATTGTGTCTGATGTGAATAAAAATCCTCAGAGTTATGTCAGTACTATTCTGGCAGCACCACATGGCATGATCCCATAAAAGAAATACTGCCCCAGCCAGAAGGAGCAATCTGTTCACCCGGCTGTCCTCCTGAAATTGAGGTCCAGGCATAGGGTCCCTGAAAAAGTCTATAAGCAGAAGTTCTGGAGCTACTTGGCGGATCTGATTGACCCACCTGTGGTGTAAAGGGTCAGAGAGGTCTTCAAATGGAAGAAACAAGGTCCAGGGTCCATGCAGGTCCCAGTCCAGGCTTAGGGCATTCCGCCCAGTTAGCACTGCCAGAAAGGATTTAGAAAATTTTAAGTAAGACATTCCAAAGCCCAGGGCTCCCTGAGGCATGCGACTTAGACCATAAATCCTGCTTTTCTAGGTCTAAAGACAGGAATAAACAAACATATAATAGATGTCAGAAAGATAACAGAGACGAAATAAAGTCGAAGCAATATTTGAAGCAATCTGGTAAAAGCAAATATAAACCACAAAGACATACCACTAAATTGGCAAAAGGTAAGACATTTAATAATATCATATCTTAGAGAGGGCATGGGTCAGTGTGAACTCATACACACAGCAGGTCAAGAATAAACTTGGTACAGCCACTTGTGAAAACAATTTGGCATATCCTCTACATTTGGACACTCACTACTCCCTAACTCAGTAATTCCACTCCTATGTGTATATGTACATCCTAGAGTTAATTTTATGTGTGTACATCAAGAGACATCCATGAATGAATGCTCATACTAGCATCAATCATAGTTTCAGAAAACTAGGAATGACCCCAAAGTCCAAACAAGAGTGGAATAATGAAACAATGAACCAGAAGTGGTCCATGCATTTTGCAGAAGGATTTATAAAGTTTGATTCCATTTTCATTAAGTTCAAAAAGTGTCAAGACTAAATATCATATTATTTAAGCATAGATTAATGATTAGGAAATTGAAAATAGGAACAAAAGAATGACTTTTTTACAAAAGCCAGGATATTGTTTACCTCTGGAAGAAAAGCAGGTTATAAGATGAGAGAGAATAACGTAGGAAAAGAAAGATACTGATAATATTCTAATTTTTAAACTGTGTGTTAAATTCATAGGTACTCATTTTATTGCTATCCCTTTATGACTTCCATATATTCCTTTGTATGCACAAATAATAGAACCAATATTTTAATAAGTAAGAATATGAACTAAGGTATATATATTGAGAATGAATAGGAAGCCTATGATAGCGATATATCTTGAAATGTACTAGACTCTTGATGAGGATTTTATAGATTATTAGAATGTATTGAACCAATAAAAATGTGGTTGGAATACATGAGCTTTAAGGAAACTTGAAGACTCTAGAATATAACCATGACATTAAGTTAGTTATGATAAATTTCGTGAGAAATATACACAATACCACTTAAAATTGTAAGGTATAATCATTTGGAGGAGTCCAGTAAGGTTTATTAGAACACATGGCATTAGATATTGTCCTTAAAGGAAGATTCAACTTGACCATCAGAGGGAAGTTGAGAGTATCTTCCAGTAGGAAATGAAAAATTGACAGTAGTAGTGAAAAGTCAGTTGATGCCATATTTAGAAACTAGACTGAGGAACAGATATTGATTCTGCAATATATGGAAAATTCCTCGAAGAGCATAAACAGGGATTGTGGATCTAGAAAATTAATCTTGCAGACATGTGTAGGGCAAATGTGACTTGTGAGTGACCAGAAATAAGGAGACCTATTAGAAAGCTCCTGCATCTTTTCCAGGTAAGAGTAAGGGCTCTGACTGGAATGGTGGTAATGGAGACTGAATTCTTTAAGGTAGTACAGTTGGAAAAAAAATTTCCAAGCAGATTTACAGCTCTGAGTTTAATAAGTAGAATACTGAAAGCTCTGATTTTCTCATGGAGAGATTAGAAAAAGTAGGCCATCTATATAGTAATTCTCCAAGCACAGATTTTAATGACAACCAAGAAACCAGTCTGAATGAACTTAATCCCCAATCTGATGTTTCTAGGGTCATATAAACAGTTCTGCCCTAGTTTTTCTCAATATCAGGTACTCCTTGGTTTACTAGTGTCCATTATAATTTTGAAGATGATTCCAACCTACAATATTAGTTTAATTCCAGTAGCCTAATAAAAAAGTAATCTTGGAGTTTGCCTAGGGGCCATAAAAGATGAGGTGTCTAAAAAAAGGTTAAATGAGAGGAAATCTCTACCTCAGACTTCCTAGAATTATAGCAAGAAGACAGCAGTGATTTTCCTTTTCTATGGGAATTTTTCAAATGAATAGATGCTGTCCTTTCTGATAGTGTCATTGACAAAGTTATTGAGAATTTCAGTGTTGGAAATAATTATACTCTCCTGACACTATTGGAAATAACGAAATGGTGAACCATAAGGGGTTTTGGTTTAAAAAATAGACTATTTTTAAGATATTTTTCAAATGCCAGTAAATGTGTGTGTGCTTGTATGTATACATGCATATATGCAGATATTCAGATTAGCAATATTTTCTCTATATACACATTTAAGGAATTAGTACTTTTTAAAACTGATTTAAGGAATTTGTATTATTTGTATTAAGTTCATTGTTTGCACTTGTAAATTTAGACCTTGGAAAGCTAAATTCAGTATTTAAAATCCTATTAAATGTTGAAAAGATACATGGCTTTATCACCCATTGGAAAAACACCAGAAGTGTAGTACCACTAACTGTAACAGTGGCCAAAATTTAAAAATTGGAAAATACAAATGTTGGCAAAGATGTAGAGTAGCCAGGACTCAAATTGCTGGTGAGCCTATAGTGTAAATTGGTACAATTGTTTTGCCACACTGTTTGATGGGGTCTACTAGAATATGCATATGCTATGACTCCGTAGTTCAAATCCTAGAGATATACACAACAGAAATAAGTGCAAATGTTCATCAAAACGTGTAGAATGTTCAAGGAGACACCAGTTTTAATAGGTCCTAACTGGAAGCTCCCAAAATACCCAACAACAGTAGAATCGAGAAACAAATCCTGTTCATTCACACAATGGAATATTATTTGGCATTGAGAGTGAATGGCCTACAATTGCATGCAACAATATGAATGAATCTAACAAACATCTGTTTAAACTTGAGACTAAAGGGCATATAATGTTTTGTTCCATTTATATAAAGTATACAAAAATAGGAAAAACCAATTTACACTGTTAAAAATCAGGGATAGTGGTTATCCTCCATGGGTACCGGCTGGAAGTAGCATGAAGGGATCTTCTCGGGTGCTGGTAACCATTTGTTCTTTTATTTTGGTGCTGTTATAGCAATGTGTGTGTGTGTGTGTGTGTGTGTGTGTGTGTGTGTGTGTAATATATAATATGTATATCCTTAATTATATATACACATGTATATCATTTTACATACTTAATATACAATCCTGATTATATATTCTTATTTATATACATATGTGTATATATAAATATATAAATAAAGTTTTACAAAGTATTATTAAATCATTTAACTTTTAATGGCCACTGGGAAGACAATAGCTTCAGCTGAAAAATATGTAGCTGACAGTCATTTCATGAAAATTAAATTCAAACTGTGGGTGAGTTAGGGTTCTCCAAAGAAACAGAACCAATAGGATATCTATACTGTAGAATGAGGTTTATTATAAGGAACTGGCTCACGGCTCACGTGATTCTAGAGGATGAGAGATTCCACAGACTGCTGTCTGCAGGTGGAGGCAGGAAAGCTCAGGGTGCTGAGGGCAGGAGAAGATGGATAGATATCTCAGTCAGTAGTTAGGCAGAGAGTGAATTCAGCCTTCCTGGCCTTTGTTCTACTCGAGCCCTCACCTGCAAGTAGGATGATGTCCACCCACGCTGGGGAGGATCCTCTGCTTTACTCAGTTCAACAATTCAAATGCTCATCTCTTCTGGAATCACCCTCACAAACACATGCAGAAATAATGTTTAACCCGATATCCGGGCATCCCATGACCCAGTCAAGTTGACACATAACATTAACCATCACAGTGAGGAAAATTTCCTGTTAAAAATGGGCATTCTCTTTATAACTAGAAATTAACTGAGGGTCTAAATTTTATGAACATTTAGCATATAGCTATAATGTTTTGTTTTCTTTTTTCCCCTTTGAATATGTCTGTTGTTCATAAAACATATTTATGCTCACTTAACATAAATACAGAAAAGTATAAAGAAGATAATAATCCAGTCACCTGGAGAATAATACTAAGAACATTTAAGTCCATAGGCATGTCAATCAAGCATTCAAAATATTTGTGAATATTTAAGTTTGTGCCAAGCAATGTAGAAAATGCTTTGGGTACAATGGTGAGCATTACCAGACACTCTCTGGCCATTGCTAGGTAACATTTTATTGGGAGAGGCAGAAAATAATCACACAATCACCTAAAAATATACCTAACGTTAAAATTGTCATGAATGTCATGAAAAAGAGACATGCTAAGAAAGAGTACAAAAGGGGCATTTGACTGGTGGAGAAGGACAAGTGTGCTGGGATCTGGAAGAAGAACAGGAGATAGCTATTGAAAAGGGCAGAGAAAAAAGAATGTCAGACAGCGGAAAGAACATGTGAAAAATGGGGGTACTGGGGAGCATGGCCAATTCCAGGAGCAGAAAAGGTCAATGTGGGTGGATCACAGGCATCTGAAGTAGTGGTTGTCAAACTATCATGCATCAGAATTTCCTGGAGGGCTTGTTTAAACATACACTGTGGGTCCTCCACCAGAGTTTCTGATTCACTAGGTTCAAGGTGGGGCTTGATAATTTGCATTTCTAACAAGTTCCCTAGTGATACCTATGCTGCTGGTCTAGAAATCATACTTAGGAAACCACTGACCTAGAGGAAACATGGTGTGGCATGAGGCTTAATAGGAACCACACCACTTAAAGCTTTAGCGGGTATGTTCAGAAATCAGTTCTTCATTCTAAAAGCAGTGGGAAGGGGACTTCCCTGGCGGTCCAGTGGTTAAGACTCCCTGCTCCCAATGAGGGGAGCACAGGTTGGATCCCTGGTTAAGGAACTAAGATCCTGCATGCTGCACATCACCGCCATAGATAGATAGATAAATTTTTAAAAGTGGTGGGAAGTACTAACGTGTTTTTAGCTGGGGCTTCATATGATGTGGTGTCATTCCACTTCATTCCAGTACTATCATGGCACATGAATGACAGTACTAGCAATCAGGAGGCTATTGTAACACTCTGGGTTAAAGGCTGATGGTAACTTGGACTATAGTCATAGTGAGGAAGATAGAAAGGTACATATTAGAGAAGTTTTTGTGACTCATCCTTTAACCACAGGACTTTGTGATGGATTGGATATGGATGTTTAGAGAAGACAGGAAAAAAGGATGACTCCTGTATCTCTGGCTCTCATAACTGGATGGTTGCGGCTGTCACGCACTGAAATAGATAATAGTGAAATTTCGTTTTGATCTAGTGGCGTTGCAATGTCTTTGAGAGGTTCAGATACAGATATTAAGCATGCAGTTTTGATTTACCAGCTGAACACTCTGCATGTTCGGAGAGTGAATGTGTATATTTAGGAGTCACCTGGAATTTGGTTGCCATGAAACCAAGTTGTCCTAGAGAGAGAATTTAAAGGATGAAGATAAAAAGGACTCAGGATTGAGTCTAGATGAATTCCCACATTTAGCAGCCATATAACAGTGACAAGCCAGCAAAGGAGAGAGGGCATGTTGCCAGAGATGTGGGGAAAAAAAAACCAGGAGTGTGTGGTGCCTGGAAATTCAAGGGAAGAAAAATGTCCAGTAAGATGAAGACTTTTCAAGAAATATATCAAATGATGGAGAAAATAGAATAAGGTAGTAGCAGGAGAGGGAGATTCATTCATTCATTTGTTCATTCATTCATTCATTTTGGAGAAGTTAGCATGTTGATCCCATTCAGAGGGAGAGTTAAGGGCCATGGACCCCGCAAGATTTTACATTCTGTATCTCTCTCTCTGTCTCTCTCTCTGTCTCTCTCTCTGTTCCTTTCACACACACACACACACACACACACACACACATATATGAATTCTCATGATGCAAAAGGGTACCTTGATTGAAATTGCATTTTATTACTCATTTAGTTGAATCTTTTTAATATACCATTACCCATTTGCATTAGTTTTTTGGAGTATGAGCTGCCTGATAATGTCCTTTGTGTATTTTTTCTATTGGAGCACTCATGTTTTCTTATTGTTTTGTGACAACACATTATATATAAAACCTACTTGTTTATATTTATTCATATTACTTTTTAAAAACTTTTTGTCATGTATTGTGTATATTGTGTGAATCCTAAAATGTCGTTTAACCAAAACTATCCATTCTGTCCTTTTTAGTCTCTGATTTTGGTGCCAAGCTAAGAAACATTTTTCCTACATAGAAATTATACAAATATTCACATATATCTTATCCTAATAATTTTAATACTTTTTTTTTGTCTTTTGAATTTTGAATCCAACTTGTATTTATTCTTCCAAAGTATGAGACAGAAATCTTACTTATATATTTTTTTTCCCATGAATACTTAACCAGTTTTTGAATACTGCGTATTTTTGAACTTCTATTTGAAATGTCTAAAGGGTGATGACAAATGCTGAGCTGAATTGTCACTTTGGATTTTTCTGTGTTCAAGTGGAGAATGTACTTGTGCTTTTGGAAGTTCTCACTAAAGAAAAGCTGACTTTTAATGTATAGCCTTTATATTCTTTCACAATCTTTTTCTTCTCTTAGCCCAGTTGAAGTACTGAAATTACTTCCCTTCAAAAAAAAACACACCTAGAAAGTTGACCTAGATTGTAGTTGCCCATCTGTTTAAAGAAACATGCTGCCTGGAATATTCTCTTTCTGTTCTGGTTATCTATTAGCAATTTAGAATATATACAAGGGTATCCAAAATTGATTATATTTAGAATCTTGGTCCTTTTAGAGATCACATGTCTCCTTTAGCTTACCTTTTTAGTAACCAAATCATAACAAAAAGAGAACATGTTTTTACGAGTATTTCCCCTGTCATGGGACAAATAAAGAGGTTATCATTTCAAGGGTACAATGTAAATGGCATATTTGTAGCAGTCACACTTGGAAAGACATGTTGCATTCACGATTTCCTCTATTCTCTTCAAAAGGTATGATATTTTATATAATAATAATAAATGCTTGTATAAGATGCAATGATTATGATTGTGCATAGAGTGGAATGTAAAAGGCCACTCTCTCGCCCACTCACCCCCCGCCCCCACCCCCGCTCTTTAGTTGTATATGTAACTGGAAAGTTCTTCATGACTAATTGAGATTTTGTTTTGTTTTGTTTTACATAAATGAGATCAATGTGAATATATTTTTTCGTTCAATAATATGTCTTGGGGATTTAGTTTGTGAGTTACCCTAAGTCTACCTCATTCTTTTTAATGGCTACATAATATTCTATAGAATTTTAATTCAGCTAAATCTGTAAGACAGTACTGATGAGGTTAGGTGTTTTTTTTCCTTCCTCTGCTACAGTGTTGCATTAGATATGTAAAGATGCTGTACACTCTTCCTGACTAGTCTCCCCGAGTCTGCCTTTGACCCCTAGGCCTCTGTAATGCAGTAGTCAGGTGACCCTGCAAGGGCCTTATCTGAGCACGGACTTCCCGCATCACTGAGATGATGGCTGGCAGCCCCTGCACTGTCTGGACTTGCATTGCCTCTCTGACCTCCTCTCCTTCTTTCCTTCTCTGCACTTAGCTGCAGTGGTGTTTTTGATGTCCAGTCATCACTGTAGGCATGTTCCAGCCTCAGCGTCTTTACCCGTAAGGCTTTCTGTCTGGTATGCTCAGTCATCTGATATGTACATGGCTTTTTTTTTCTCTTCTTCCGGAAGCTTTTCTCAAATGGTGTCAAGGTGAGGCCTTCCTTGGCCATCTTCTCTAAAACTGCAACACATGTCCCCAATCATTTGTGACATCAATCCCTGCAACCTTATTTTTCTCCTGAGCACTCACTACTTTATAAATAGGATATAATATATATGTCTGTTTTATTTGCCTTGTTTATTGCCTGTTCCATCTAGGCAGGGACAGAGATTTATGTCTGATATATTTCTACTATATCTCTTCTGTGTCTATATCCTCTAGAAACATGCCTAGCCCATAGCTTTCATTCATTAACTATCTCTCTAATGCTCGAATTTTGTTCACATGTGTGCATTTGTCTGTAAAATTGATTCCTAGTAGTGAAATTATTAATAGGAAAAGTATGGCCATTTTAAATTCTGATGGTCCTCCAGTTCGATGTCAATTACATTTGCATCAATAGTTATGAGTGTTTATTTCTTCATATCCTTGCTAATAATGGATATTATCAATTGTTTTAATTAATATAAGTGATGTTGTTCGTTGAAATAAATTTTTGATTACTTATGAGGAAATAATTTCTTATGTATATTTTAATTCATTTCTCTATATTATATTAATTGCTTACTTCTTTGCCTTTTTAAAAAATTTACAGGTAGTTTCATTTATTTTCATTTATTAGAACTGCTTACATATCTTTGGGTATACTTTGTACCCCAAATTTGTAAATGTTTTCTTCCATAATAATGCATGATTTTAGTTTTATGACAGCTTCTTTCTGATTTTTATTTATTCAGATTTTTTTTCCTTCCTTCATAGATTCAAGTTTGTATCTTCCTTAAGAAAGCATCCCCAGCTCCAGGGATATATTTTCTTTTAATGCTTTTATGTTTTACATTTAGCTCTCACATATGCCTGGATGTTGTTGTTGTTTCTGGGGGGAGTTGGTATATGAATAGTATAATATGGATTCTTTCCTAAAATTTTAAATGATTCAAAGATTACCTCTAGACAGTATTTTATGCTTAAAAGATGTTAGTTCCCACTGTTTTTGGAAAGATATGTATACTCCTGTTTAAGATGTTTGAATATTCTGAAACTCAAAGACATTGAGTTTTGTATAAATTTGAAAGAATTTTTTTAAAGTATATTCTCCATTGCTGGATATTATGCTTTTGACAGCTGAACAGACCTTCACAGAGCCCGACTGGCCATTAGTCCTTTGATTTTCACAATGCCTTTCTTTACTTAATAGGCCTGAAATATTGATTAACATTTACAGATTCAATTCCAAGCACTTGCCAGAGGTTAGGGAGGGCCCAGAGTGTGCTGTTCGTGCCACTCAAATTCTAAGGTGTAATGAAATTCCCCACTATGCCTGTCAACTTGTCTGCTGAACAGGTCATTTCCCACATGGTCTCTGGTATTGAAAGAAGCCATTTCCACTTCATATATTTCATAGACAATGGGAAAAAATGATATGGCGCTAATATTTTGTTCTTTACCCTGCTGCAGAGAATTGACTAGACTCCATTATATAGTAATGCTCTTTTGAATGAAGGCCTTATCTCCCTAGAAGTGTTCGTGAGCAACTCCAAGGACAGTCATGGCATTTCAGGACTGACTTGGGCCTTTCACGAGTGTTTGTTTTCCTCCTCATTTCCAAGTTTCAGGCACTGGGGATTCACAATTGACTACGTACAAAAGTCATGGGTATTCACTTCAGTCTGATGCTCCTACATATTTACTGACCCAGCCACGTGGGGGACTGGGCTCTTGTTCCTTCCCTTTAATCAACTGTTTTTCACTTCCCCCTTGCTACTTCTAAAGATTCCAACCAAAAGACCTTGGAAACCAATCCAGAGCTTTGCACTGCCATTCTTAAGATCATTCTCATTTCACTGCTTTGGAAACTACTAGTTGATTTCTTTCTCCTCAAGACATGGTGTAATTTATAATTTCACTTTTCATACCTTTTCTTGTTCTCCTCTCCTTAAATGATATAAAAGTATAGCCATGGTAACAATCCTGGAACTTACCCAGAGAGTAAACTATTTAAGACATGGATCATTATTTGGGAGATCTATAAATAAACAAGCAGAATGCTACATAAGGGGTAGCTAATTAATTTCATACAGTTTGCAACTAAATAGGGTTATTTCTTTAAAAAGGAAGAGGTGTTTAAAAAATAACCCACCAAAATAAATGGAATTTTCTTTATTGGAAATAGTCTGGGAGGGCCTTTTTACTTCACTATTGTGAATCAGATTGACTCAGTTTGTGCATGTGTTTATGTGAGTGCCACTTCTATTTTCTTAAGGAAACTGTTTGGAAGGATTTGGAGCAGCTCTAAAACTGGTCTGTGCATCTTTCCTTTTTTTCACAGACCTTTACTCAATGCCAGACACTATGCCAGTGAATTCAAGTGTTCAGGTTTATTGTTCTTTTTTGTTTTTATTTATTTTATTTTGTTTTTGTTTTTCTTGGCTTTCCTGGACTTGGAGGCTGGGCTGGAGTCTTAAAGTTTAAGGTGACTTGTAAGCCTCCTGCTGCCATGGCTGAATAAAAGTGTTTGTGTTTGTCTACTGAAGGTCTTCAACTCTCCCTAGACTAAGTCTACAGATTTAGCTAGTAGTAAGTCAGAAAACCCAGGAAAGAGCTCCTGAAGACCCAGCCCCAAAGAAGCAAAACCCAACAAAACGAAACAAAATTTTGCCTGAGAGGTGTGGGCTACAAGGACAGTAGTCCGTGTAAACAAATGACTATTGATAAACCAGCCAAGAGCCACTCCTGCATGGGATTGGATCAGGAATGTAGGAAACATGTAATCATTATTTCCTGAGAAGACATGCTTCCAGTGTATCAGTAGATCAGGAGTAAGAGGAGAGATTGCGAAGCTTCGAGGCAAATACATATTAGATGTCAGCTCCCCGAAATATATATTGCTTTGCTTCAGAGGAAGAGAATTCTACTATCCTAATGCCTCCCACCTCTTTTGGCCAACCTGTCTCATTCCACACCCTCCATAATATTTAGTGTGAAGGGTCTCCAGCTTTTGCTTGGGCTGCACCTCATAGGGTATTTGCCAGCTTATTTACACTAATTTAAAAAAAACAACAACAACAAACTATGTGCCAGATAAATATTGATTAAGCAAAGGAAGTTGAAAATATTCAATTTTCTTCACAAGGGAGCAAAACGCATCCCCTTAAATCCAGTCTCCTCAAGTGCTGATCTCTGAAAAGTATAGACTCCTTGTTCCAACACAGTCTTACCATCAAAACAAAACAAAACAAAACAAAACATTAACATATATGAACAAACAAAGAAATAAGCAAAAACTATCAACCATTCTCAAATTATTTCTCTCTTCTGTATTTTGTCTGTGTGGTATTCGGACTTGCCTATAATACAGTCAATGCAATTTTAAGTATGTTGACATTATCAGAACCCAAGTCACCCCTGGCTGCAGTGATGCTGTGGGCATGAAATCTAACTGTTTTGCTGTAGGCAAAGTTCTTAAGTAGGTTACATTCGGATGATTGGGCATAGGTGTAAAAATCAAATATAATGAGTGCAAATTGGTAGTGTCAAATGTATTTAGCCAGGCATAGAGTAAGGTGGATGGGGTAGGGTTTTGTATGTTATTAAAATTTTTTTTTTTCTTTGAGCTTTGTTTTGTTATTAACTAGTTTCAGAAATAAGTGAGCTCCCTTACCTCATGGGGAGGACATGGCAGCAGTCATGACTGCTCCAGGGGAAACTAGATTTCAAGATGTATAATCTTCTCTATACACTTAGTCACTCCTTATTTGTGTGGCCCAGGGCAATTATCTTTTCCTCTCCGTATCTAAGTCTCTTTATGCCCATAATCATCAAAAGACAGAAATAGACAAAGGTCATATTCTGGGAACCAGGGAAGCACAGGGAAAATAAAAATACCACTAGAGATGCTATTAGGGAAAAAGGCTTGTCTTTCAACTTTATCAGTACTGCAGCAGAAAAATTTACTGTTGTGAAATCATCACTCCAGCCCTGAGTTTGACATAAATAAGCAGATAAGGAGCATTCCTACTTCAGGGGAGTTGGTCATGTGTGGTTGTTTTACTTTCATCCAGTTGGCAATTTTAATACATGTAGAAATCATAAGCAACAATTTAAAGAAATTTGTTAACTCACCTCTTTCAATTGGATTTGTACTCATTCACGTAATCCAAACCTTGATTATGAAGAGGGAGGGTATTTGCATGGTAAAATACAAGTCGGTAACTCTGGGTTAAACAAACAAAAGCATATTTCTTTAGGACTTCTCAGAGCTTGTAATACACTCTCTCTCCAAGAGGAGGTATAGCATAAAACATTTCCAAAATGTATTGGGACATGAAACATTCTTTCTCACAATACATCCATTAATGTTTCAAGATGCATTTTCATTCTAAAGAACAAAGTTTAGAAAAATGTTAAAAGGATTCACTCGAAACAGCTGTTTGATTTCACCTGTATTTTCCAGGAAATCAGAAGTCAAAAGATATAGGACCCTAGGTAAAAATCAGAATGACTTTTATGTTTAGTTCCTTCTATTCTTGTCTTTGCCTTCATCACCTTTTGTGTGTGGGGGGCAATTCTTAAGTTATTTTGTTTGGATAAAAGAGTACTTTAAATTCATTTATTAATTTAAGAAGAAATCACTGTAGTTATAAGTGATTAATGCCCTTGACTATTACAGAGACCTAAAGGGATTATGTATGGAAATACAATATGTATTACTTATCAATGATAATGCTAAAATGAAGTCCAAAGGAAAAAGCAAATATTAACCACATTTATGTCCTTTTTAGTAAAACCAGATAGAAGGACACTGGATCAGTATGATTCCTCTGGTCCCATGTATTGAATACTTCACCTATTCCATGACCCTGTATCTATCACTTACTATGTAATAGACTCTGTCAAGACTGAACATTTGCTGGATGGGAACTTCCTTTTGACTTTCCCTTTGACAGATGCAGCTTGGGGGGGTCTTAATAAAAGTTAACTGTATTAATCCACTCCTCTTTTGCAGGATAAAAAGGGAAAATATGAGAATAACAAAACCAAAGAATATTATACTAAAATTCCATAAATAGCTGATCACTGAATGTTGGAGCAAATATAAATAGATAACTTCTTATCTCAACAAGAATCTCTCTTAACAAAGAAGTGACTGTTCGGGTGCCCATGGGAATCCCTTTGCAGTTTACAGAAGACTGCTCATGCTCCAGGTAGAGTGGAATGTTGCATTTCAGTTCGACAGAAGACAGCTGTGCTGGGCCCAGTTAGCCTTGAGGTGTTGAGCTGGGCTGGGCTGGGTGAGCTCTTCCTTCTCTGCATCTTGCACTTAGGTGTACATTTGAACGTCGTCTCTTGTCTATAGTGGTTTTGTTTTATCAGAGATTTAGTACCATTATAACAGGATCCATAAATAGAAACTATACAAGTCATTTGAGAAACAAGGAATGCAAATGACTTGATGGCTTCTGTGGCTCCAAAGCATTCTGGCGTCATCACAGGGATGGGCAGCAGCTGGGTTCTACAGAGCTTCTTCCCAGAGCTGGGCGAGGGCCCATCGCTGATTGTCAGAGGTCAAGTCGACATCTGTGCTCAAAGTCCGGGATGGCCCTGAAATGTGACCTTCTCGAGAAGGGCACACATGAATTCAAGAATTACCACTTTTTCTTGTTTATGTCGTGGTTTCTAATCCAAGGATCACAATATCATTTTTCAAAGTCTAAAAGTTACTTAAGTCAGACAGGTGGCGAAAAGTGAAACTTAGGAGAGAAAATAAAAGTGACTAAATCCAGAAATAGTTTGAACACAGTGATCAAGCCTCCCAGCTCATTGTCCCACAGGCTGAAAGACATGGAGTCTCATTAGTGTCCCAGAGTCATTTTCAATAGACAAAGAGCAGTTTCTAGTTCTATTTAAAGTCAAGGTCACTTTTCAAAACACTGAATGAAAGGTAGCGTTGGTTATATATATATATATTTTTATATAGAAAACAAGCATACCTACAGCTCTTAATTTTTAGTTTAACGTGTAAGTAATAAATCTAGGGTAATAAAACATTGCACATCTTCTGTCTTATTTCATCAGCGAGGCTGTGCACATTTGAACATCCCATGAGATAAAATGCAGTTCCTGGAGGAGAAGGAATGAGGAGTCAGAGACTCTGAGATGAGTGGCTAGGAGCAAGTCTCCAAAGAAAGAGGAGGTCAAAGGGCAAGATGGTGAGAGTTGGGGTGCTGGGCAGGGAAGGGTGTTGGGGTATGCGTTGTGGTACACTATGACCCACATATAATTCATGTCTCTACTGTGTATGCACATGCATCCCTTTAGTTATTTATTGTATACCTTCCATTCCTTTTAAAATAACATTTTTATAACTCCATAAATTCTTTTATATATAAATTGGATCTGCTTTATTTCCCATGTCTCTCACATTTTATCTTTTCCCTGTGAGTTCTTGGTATCATCTACATCAATAATCATTTCCTCCCTTGATCTTTTGTCTGTGGTAGTATCCTTCCCATTTTATAATTTGGTGGTCCTGTTTGTCTTCTCTTACAAATCTTAATTTTTTTTTTTCTTTAAGATGACAAAGCAGTTGGATTGATGTATTTTCTCAAGTTTCTTTAGAACTCTATTCTGAATTAATCTATATTTTCTGCCCTATCTGGTGTGTCTCTTTCAGAGAGCTGAATTCCTCTTGTTTAGAAAGATGGCCCCTTAGTTTTTACCCAGTTACATTTTTATAGTTATAAAAGTTGTATAGTTTTATAGGTATTTACAGTTTTTCCATGTAGTAGGAAGCACAGCTGGACTAGTTTTTGTTCAATATAGACTATTCCCAGAAAAAAAATCATTCTAGTCTGTACTCTCATTTCTGACCTTTGTGCCAAATTCTCACCTGGTCCTGAGGGACATCCTACAGACCCCCTGCCTGCAATGTCACCTCCCACACTAGGAATCATGCTGATGGCTCTGCTGTCTATCTCGTGCATGGTGGTGAAGGAAGCTTGGCCAGGCCTTCCAGCAGTGCATTCTTGCACAGAGTTTCTTCTCTCCCTTATCTCACTGTCTTTCATCCTTCCAAAGTAGTGGTGTTTGAACAGTGTAGGGATTTTGTCTCCGTTATCTCTATTTATTTCCTGTTGGCCCTCTGTACCTCTTTCATTACATTCCCATCTTTACTCCATCTAAAAGGCATTTTAATTTCTGACCTGTTACAGTCATCCCTGTGTTATAGTCATTCCCACTTTTCCTCTGGGACTGTCAGTTGCCAGACAGCTAGGGGCTGAGGCAGGGGTGGGGGTGGGCAGCTAATTGCTGCCCAGAAGTATTTCCTCCCTTGAAATCAGGGAGCATCCCATTCATTTCCCCTCTTTGTTCTCTAATTGCTCTGTTGTGGAATGAATGTTTATGTCACCACCAAATTCATACACTGAAGTCCTAACCCCCAGGTGATGGTATTTGGAGGAGAGGCCTTGGGAAGTAACTTTACATGAGGTCATGCGAGTGGGATTAGAGTCCTTGTAGGAGGAGATGTGAGAGAGCTTCTCTCTCCCCCGTCTCTGTGTCCCCTGAGGACGCTGCAAGAGGACAGTCATCTGCAAGCCAGGAAGAGAGCTCTGGCACCCACATCTCACATTCCAGCCTCCAGAACTATGAGGAAATACATTTCTGTTTTTTCAGCTGCTCAGTCTTTAGTATTTGTTATAGCAGCCAGAGCTGACTAAGCCATGCTCCTTCTCTATCTTGTTTCCATTCACTTAACAAGAATTTGTTGAGCCTCAAGTGTGCTCCAAGCTGTGTGCTAGGCAGTAAACAAAGCAGGAAGCAAAACAAAAATCCTTGTCCTCATGCTGAGTAGAGTAGGGAGGCGTTATATAATGTATGCTAGATGGTGACATGCCCGATAGAAAAAAAAAAAAAAAAAAAAGTAGCAAAAAGGAAAGGTGGGAGTTCAGAGGGGTGGTGGTGGGGTGCACTGTTAGAGTCAGGAAGGGAGGCCTGATCACCAAAATGGCACTTGCACAGAGAAATGAAGGGTGGGATGGAGTTAGGAGTGGGCCATGTGAATACCTGGGAAAAGATATTTCCTGGAGGAAGGAACAGCAAGTTCAAAGGCCCAGAGGTAAGAGCAGCCTTGGTGGGTTCATGGAACAGCAGGGAAGCTCATGGAAGGAGAGTGGAATGAGAGCAAGTAGCAAGAGATGGGTTCAGGCAGCTTGTTAGCACCAACCCAATCACCTAAAGGGTAGATGCACCTCTGCTCAAAGCCTTCAATGGGTTGAAATTGCCTGAAGAATAAATTTCAGATTCTTTAACATGGCATTCAAAGTCTTGTTCCACCTGGACTTTCCAATACATTTAATCTCACTTCTTCACCCTGCCTAGTTCTCCACTCTGGTTACGTTCACCATTTTCCCAGACAAACCTGTGCATGTTTCTAGCTCTTGGAAACTTTGCCAGAACTCTCCTTACCTACCAAAGTTGGTTTCATCCTTAAAGATTCAGCTTAAATGCTACCTTCTACTGACACCTTCCTCCAGTGGTACCTGGGTAAATTTACTCACTCCTACCTTTGTTCTTCCACAGCATTTTGACTTTATTTATACTGGGATATTTATTTAATTATTACCTCTACTTTAAATTAATAGCTAGTTACATGGCTGTTTCTCCTACTAAATGATACGCTTCCTGGCACAAGGGTCAATGTGCATCTAATATATTCCTTTTGTTAGTTTTTAAAAGAGAACTGACTCAGAACCGATTCTTTTTATAATCTTTCCAAAAGAAAATGGACATTTGTCCCAGATTATTTAAATATTATTTTTATAAGCTAAGGTGTCTGTAACCAGATGACATATCAATGGAAAGCTGTGTTTTGGATATATCAATCCAAAGCTGTGTTCCCACCGACAATTTCAGAGATGTGAAATCTAACTGACTATAGATTTTTGTCTTTGGTGGTCAAGGTCATTCACACTGAATTGCACACTGAGATTCCATTGTAAAGAAGAGTATTTGTAGCCCTTTGTCTCTTAGAAGCCCAAATTTAAAAATCCATAGCATCACAAACCATGTGAAGTCCTCATGCTGCTTCTTTTAAAAATTTTCTTATAAGAGAAATATTGAAGCTTCAGGAATTAGCATCTGCATCCCTGTAACTGTAGGTAACCTCCCAGGAATACTAGTCACAGCTGCCAGGTAACTGAGGATACCAGGTAGTTTGGATGGACTGAAAGTAATTGGCAACTCTAAAGCAGTACTTAAGATCCTGGAAGAAACACCTGCCACTGTTCCAGGAGAAGCGTGTTTTCTGAAGAATTCCTGCTGCCTGCCTTTCTCACATCTCCTGTCCCAGGTATTCACTTAGAGTGGTAAGATGTTTCTGTCCTATCTCTCTGTTACAGTGGGGACAGATCCATCTTTGGAGGATTTGGCAGTAAGAATGACAAAAAGCAATACAGTAAAACCAAGCAAAACTTCATGATTTCAAACTTTTTCCTTGAAAACTCATATCTTCCCAAGAATAGTTCCATGGAAGTCCTTCTCAGTCATCTGGAATAGGACGTGGGAGACTGTCCCTACCTGTACCTTGGTTTCAGGTAGGTGATGGTCACTAGACGTTTGTTCCTGCAATTTGAGTTTGTATTTTTATAAGTGATCCATTGTCTTGCTCAAATTTTGTTTGCAAATACAACCAAAGAACTAGCTCCATCTTGGAAAAATTGAAATAGTTTTGATATAATGTCTGTCGAGAGTAGTCAACTGTACAACGAAAATGAAGCCACAAAAAGACAGCATTGCTGTATCCCTCTGGCTCCTCGGCGACCTCTACCACACAAACACACATAGAATGACTCAGAGATGTCACAAAAACATACTGGAAATTCACCACTGGCAGAGAGAAATGTGTTGTCTCAGAGTTTTATTCAGAAAGGTATTAGCTTTTTTTCATATTGAAATTGAACATACAGGCTGCTGACCAAAAAACCAAAATTGTAAACCTTATTCCAGCAGACCCAACAAATTCAAAGGTTTTGGTCTCTATCGAATACTCAAGAATAGTCCATTTCATATAAAAATGAACTTCCTTTCAAAAATTAATCTAAATATGATCATTATAAATAGAAGAGTTTGATCCTTAATTTGGTGCTTAGCATGGAGGAGTCATACTTCCTTTTTAAAGCCTCTCATAATGTTCTATGCAACCAATATAAATTAAGGAGAACTTTGCAGCCCTTTTAAAGCCCATTAAAAACATTAAAAGCTATGAGGTAGAATAATACCACGAAAGCATCTCTGAACTGGAAGTCAGGCACCCTGGGTTGTGGCATTGGTCATACCCTTTAACCTTTCTGGGACTCAGTTTCCTCTAAAAGGAGATATTTGAACTAGATATTTTCTACAATCTTCTCACCTCTGGAATTTTATTTTTGCCTAATAGAGGAGTGCAGGAGACAACTATCGTCCAGAGTGCTGATCTTGTAAGGCAGAGGCATTAGCATTACCTGGGACTTGTTAGAAATACACATGCCCTGGCCCCACCCAGACATACAGACTCAGATAGGGTGTGGATGGAGCCCAGCACTGAGTTTTCAGACACCCTCCAGGGGATTGTGACGCCTGCTCCAGGTGACAATTGCTCATGTAAGGAGTGTGCTTCAGTCTTTCGATCTCACACTGCTAATGCCACAGTAGAGGTAGTTAAATAAGAAGACATACTCATTCTAGGGTCAGAAAGGGACAGCAGAGGTGGATGGGAAGGGAATGAACAGCTCAGCAGCCCTTGGGGCAGGTCACCTCTGTGAGAAGGTAGGACTGTGTAAAGGTTAGAGATCATTTGGTGCCAGGACTTATGCTTCACCACTGACCCTAGTCCCTGGTATTTGGGCAAAAAGTATTTAAACATAGTACTAAATGTTAGTTTGTAAAGTAAAGTCTGAACACCCCTTGCTCTCTTTGAGTTGGGTCTTCAAGCAGATGTCACCTTACCTTCCTATCTAGTCATCAGTAACTTATTCACATAGTTTTATAACTAACAGCTCAGTCCTGTTGGGCTCTCACCTGAACCTCGATTTAACCTGGGGAAGGGAGGCTTTGGCTGGGAGAAGACAGTCAGGTGGCCCTGCCATTACACATCACGTCACTCTATGGTTTTAAGGTTGTGCTGCTTAGGATGTTGAAAATATGTTGTTCAACGGTTGTTGGTCTGATTGGGGGGTGTTTGTTGCCACCTGATGGGCTTCCCACTTTGGACCGAGGCTGGAGAATGATGTCCATTCACTGTGTTTGTTGTGGCCCCAACACTGCTCATCTCAGTGTCCACCCCTTCAGCAGTACTACTATGGCCGCAGAGGCCCCTTTGATCTGCTGAAATGCTGTCACTCCCACGCAGTCTCTTATCAGCTCCCACAAGTGCCGGAGCTGCCCATCCAGTTCCCACAGATCCGTGGTGTCCCCTTAGCCTCCCCACCTACTCAGCCCAACACCTCTGGACTCCAGCCTCCAGCTCACTCACTGGGCCAGGGTTTTGTTCTTGATGTCTGATGATTTTGTCGGTGGCACTGATCGAGTTCTGCAGGTGAAATGCAGCCTCCTCCAAGAGTGTTTTTTAAACCTATGCCATTTTAATTTACTTTGGGAAGAGCTGCCTGCACCTCCAATATGTTCTTTCGTATTTCTGGTCACATCCAGGGCAAAACATGTTAATGCATAGTTGTTCTGGGATTAGGAAAATGAAACAAAATGCAGTCACTTCTTAGCTACATCAGCCAAACTCGATGAGCATAGGTGTGTATGTGTTTTCTTTTCTTTTCTGAGAACCAGCTAATATTAAGGCATTCAAGACAAAGATATTTTTTGAAGAAGCAAAAGAGAGGAAAAGTGTAATCTCTTTTGTGAGCTACATTTACCCCAAGGCATTTATCATAAAATGCACTTTGTTTCTGATTACATCACTCTGACAGCTGGGACAAGGAAGCAGCCACGTTGGGAGATTGTCACACACACTCACAAGCTCCTTTGGCTTCTATCAGTTTAATCTTTTTTCTTCTTCTGACCAGAAAACTCTTGGTTCAATTCCATTTGAATGTCAACAATAAAAAAATTAAAAACACAGCAAAGTCTTCATGAGCAAATGTTCAAACTTCAGGGGAAAATAATCAAAGGACCAGTTATTCCTATGTACCTCCCTAAAGATACACATACCGTTTGATGTGCACATACAATTTAATATGACCTTCTGAAAAGCTAAAATGATCAGAACAAGAAAATTCACCATTTGAAATATTTGGGAAGAAAGTTTTATATCATCCTTTCATGTGAAACTTCTCCAAACAATGGCCCTCCTGGAAAATATAGAAATAGCACGGCTCGTGTTTTGGTAGGAATATATGTTTGGGAATGTCTTCCCAATGACATTCACGTCGTAATGGGAAAGGAAAGAAGACGATAAGAACTGTTGGTCTGGTTTCCTAAAACAGGCTCCTAAATGTAATTTAAAGAAAATAAGTATGACAGCCCAAGGTCATCAATCATTTCTAATGATCACTCTTATTTTAACAGTGGGGGAATGGAGCACAGGTGGGTAACAAGTCAGAGATGACCTTGTAAGTCAGTTGCATCAGACGATATAAAATCCCCAAGGACTTTTCTTTCTGTGTTTCAGCTGCTGGCTTGTGTGAGCTTTTCATTTTAGTTGTGTCTTGGCTATACATTTTTAAAGCATCTAATGGCATGCAACCCAGCAGGGTTTGAATGTGATTAGACCCAGGTGAAGCACCATTAAAAATGGGAGACATGTTCAAATGACATGACATTTTGAATGGGTGCCCAACGTGGACCCCAGTGTGTTGGCTTTGTGTTTGTACTCGTTTCTTTGATTCTTAAACCGACTTCTTTTCAGAAGAAAATGTGCTTTCCTGAAACAGCTAATAGGATGCTTCATAGGTCACATGCTATTTTCGGGACCAGAGAAGAACAGCGTGTGTTATGGATGAAGTGAAAAACATCATTGCTGAGTTTCCCAGCTTTTGTAAGCTGAGGTCAAGGCATTACCTTTGATTTAACTTTTCAGTTGCCATTAAGTTTTCTTTTTTTCTTTGTTGACTGACTTGCAGCTTTGCTCCACCAATCAACCTTAACGCATTCACCCACCAACTCTCTTTGAACTTTAAATGTATAATGGTCTCATCAACCCAAATTTTCTACTGCCTTTTGTACTAGGACTTGGTTCTGTGATTTCAATTGATCTCAACCAGTTCAATACAGCAGGTGTTTATGCCATACACAAAGCCTGTGCCAGCCATTGTTTGAAGGCCATTTTTAAACTCTATGCCTAGCTTATGTCTTACTCAAAAGTTCACACATTATATGTCCTCAAAACATAAGTGTAAATGAATGTATGGACATGTTTTTGTAGTTGTTTGCTTTATATTTTATAGTATTTAATAATGGACCTGAAGTGTTTGTGGGTTGCAGTGTAGAAACTGTTGATTAGACCATCTACACTGTTATTTCTCACAATGTTATGGGGGGAAAAAAAAAGGTTGACCTGGCTTTAGATAATATGATCATTTCCCTCATAGCTAAAACGTTACATTCAAAGTTATTATCATGAAAGACACTACATAAGGAATGAGGGTAAAGAGTTAACTGTTCAACTTACTATGAAGTTGTTATTTAAATGCATTTTAGTAGAGTTGACCAAAACACATTTGCATGTGACTAACGGCTCTAAAATCATAGCATGTTAAGATTATAATTTGAGATGGGCAGCTAGGATATGTCGCCTACCTCTTATGGCCCATGTGTCTCTAGGTGACTTCCTTTTAGAGCTCTTATAACAAGCACCCACGTTTTAGAAATATTGATAGTGGAGTCAAGAGCATTAATTCAACTTTTTACACATGAGTAAGGAGAAAAACATGGTGACTCTCAATACCAATCTAGTTCTCTATTCACTACTGCATGCAACCTCTCATCATATCTGTTGTAGATGAGCCTGGTGGGATCCTTAGTTTGAAATTTTCTTTTATGAGTTTTCTCATCCACTCCATCTCCAATTGAAGATTTGGCATGTCTGGAAATCACAGATTTTTTTAATTTGCTATATTAAAAATAAATCAAAATAACTTCATCTTGACCCTCACGTTAAGATCAAAAGCCTTATAATTTAGATGATAACATCATACCTAAACATGGTTATAATATCATGGAAATTATAGGACCCAAAGGAAAATCTTCATACATTATAGTGTAAAAGATCACATTTTTGCCTGCTTTTAGCACATAGAATTCTTCTTGGTAAGTGTAAAGTGCTGCATATGTACAGAGAACTTGTCAGCTAAAAATGCTTGAGGCTTTAGTCTGTATTTCAACAGGATGTGTTTCAGCAGATGTTTATTTCAACACTTCATCAGTTGAGCCATCGCTGTATATTTACCTAAAGAGGAAGAAGACGACGTCTGAAATGGATGAAAGAGTGAACAATGAAATACTCAGTGTAGCACAGACAGATATGAGGAAGCAGAGAAAGCTACTTTAGGTGATATTCTAAACGTTTAACACTGTACAGGCTAAGTTATCAGAAAAGATACTACCCTCAAACATCTACAGACATGTACCAGTGCCTAGCAGCCAAATAAACGCCCTCAGCTGCACGTCATCTCTGTTTACAGTGCCATGTAAGTTAGGCTCGCTCTTCAGAGAGAGCACATGCCAGAGGGTCAAAATCATGTGCTGTTCTCCTTTTCAAGAGCCTCTGATGATGAAATAACAGATGGTTTATCTAACCTGCTGTTTTCCTCATTGTCCTATTTTTCTGTTTGTTCCCACTCAGTATACTTCTTTGATTTGTATTTCTTTGTCTCCACAAGTATTGGCATTTTCTATATTCCCAACCTCTACCCTCTTAATTTTGTATTCTACTCACCCTCCACATTTTCAGAGCTACCGTCATTTCCTAAGGAGAGGTGGCTCCCAACTCTTGCAAACCTTCATTGCTTACATGGATCATACTCACTGCTCACACCCTCACATCCACCAGACTTGCTGCCCCTCTTGTATCACCTACTACAACCATGTGCCATTTGGTCATCCTTGACCCCTCTCTCAACTTCAGATCCACTTCCTGCCCATCAGCAATTGCTCTTTTTCTTACGCCTCTCAATGTCTACACCCAAATCTCTATGTCTTTACTGTCAGAGCTTAGTACAATTCCTTATCATCACTAACTTGGAGAAATTCAATGGTCTCCTAATGCATCTTGTCTCCACCCTTGCTCAGCTCAATCCATCTTCTACCATGCTACAGGAGAGCTTTCTCAAAAGCACAGAAACAATTAGGTCGTACCTTGCTCTTCTTCCCACTTTCCTAACATTCACTGCGACTCCCAGAGGTGAGTTTGTTTTAGTTATTTTCTTTCAATTCACTGGGAGAAAAATCATCTTTAACATGAAAAGCTGTGGGTAACATTTCTGAATGAGCAAGGAAATCAGAATATTTTAAAAGCATTTGTCAGATAAAATGCATCTTAGCTATAGCATAAAGAAAACTTCTTGCCTATAGAAGAAATTTATGAGGCCAAAAAAAAAAATTAATGAGGAACCTATTGCAGAGCTAAATTGCAAATCTAGGTTAAAAAAAATATCAGGGCAGCACCTCCTAAATTAAACTTAATTGAACTAGATTAAGCTGAATTAAAATTGATTAGGCCAAGCCTGACATCATTATGAATTTTAATAATAATAATTAAAAATGTTTATTGAACACCTAGTTGATATAGGGTAAGACACAGTCCCTTCCACTGCGTTTATAATCTAAATTAGAAAGGGAGACTAAGACTCTGCTGAAAAAGTAAAAACAAGAAATAGACCTCAGGGAAATGAGTTCTAATCGCAGTGACTCCATCAGGAGAGAAAAGCTTAGGGTTGTAATGAAAGTAAGTAACTGCACAGAATGTTGGATTGTTTGTAATTATTTAAGGGAGGGATAAGGCCCAGAAATGTTATCCTATACAGCAGTTACTGGTGAGGCGAAAGTGTTTTGTCAGTTTTAGTGAAAAAGGAAAATTTAAGTGAATGAGGTACTAGGTATGATGAACCAAGAGGAAAAATTCACGTATCATTTCATTTGGTGAGGAGTAAGACTCAGTAAACCTGTTAATGGTACTTTCTTATGTATATTTGCAGTAACTTAATTTCTTTAAACACTGATCATGTCATATCGTTGTACATGGGTCCTTTTTTAAAAAAATTTTATTGACCTTATTTTTTACAACAGTTTGAATTTCACAGCCAAATTGAGTGGAAGGTCAGAAATTTTCCAAATGGGTGCCTCTTGCCCCCATATGTGTGTAGTGTCCCCCATTACAACATCACCACCAGAAGGTACATTTGTTACAACTGATGAACCTACTTGGACACATCATCATCACCCAGAGTCCATAGTTTACGTTACAGTTCACTCTTGCCATTGTAAATTTATAGATTCTTTGATTCTTTTTTGAATCTGAAAAGGTCGAGTTAAATGTTGGTTTTATTTTTTAATAGCAACTTATTAATTACTTTGTTTTCCAATAATCATTATTTTGAAACATGATTAAAAAGCAAGTTGAATTGTTTTTCTTCTACTTCTTATAAATGCCTTGAAAAGCATAATTCCAAGGAATAGTTCTGAGAGTGTCTTGAGCAATGACAGCATCTTTAAGACAAATAAGTATCCTTTCAGAATGCTACAATCAAAAAATTAAGCTTATTATGCCATATTATATAGTCAAAACTTTCAAAGATAAACATAAAATTGTCAGGAATAGAAATTTTCTAATTGCTAATACCTGCTCTTTAAAAATCCACTTTGTCACTAGAGGGGTTAGCACTCTCTTTAACTTGATCTGTTTCCTCTCTTGAGTCATATTGGAGAGGAAGTATACCCTGCTTTCCTCCAGCTTTAGCTGATGGTCTTTGAGTTATTCCTTGGGGAAAGTGTCAGCAGTTTATTCATTGCTGGTGTCAATAATTGATTCAGGTAGAATATGTTTCCCTCCTATAAAAGGAAGCTATCAGTAAATGAGGTATATAATGGCCATGGCTTCGTAGGAATACAGTGACCAATGTCATGGTTCCAAGGCACACTCATCCCTTTCTTCCTAAGAGTAAAAATGTCCTCTTGGGAACTTAAGGACTCAGGAAAAGATTACAAATTTAGGCTAGCAAGAGAAAACATGCATCCTTTCTCAACAAATACATCATGATTTCTCAGAGTAGGGAAATATTGTATATGTTAGAACTGTGATGAACCAATCAAAATTGCATGAAGTCTGGTAAGTAACTCATAAACTCATGGCTCTTTCCCCCAATGGTATGAAAAGTATAAATTTTTTAAGATTAAAAATAAATACCAAAAGAGAGTATGTACATGACCTTGTATTTGGCAATGACTTTTTCCTTACAATACCAAAACCATACTCCATGAAAAAAAAATGGATAGTTTGGACTTCATTAAGATGAAAAACATCTGATCTGTGAAAGTCACTGTGAAAAGAATATAAACAAGCCACAGACTGGGAGAAAATATTTGAAAAACTTATATCTGATAAGTGACTTTTTTTTTAAAAAAAAATATACAAAGCTCTTAAAACTCAACAATAAGAAAACCACCTAATTAAAAGATGGGCAGGAACTTCCCTGACGGTTCAGTGGTTGAGACTTCACCTTCCATTGCAGGGGGTTCAGGTTCAATCCCTGGTCGGGGAGCTAAGATCCCACATGCCTTGCAGCCAAAAACCAAAACATAAAACAGAAGCAATATTGTAACAAATTTAATAAAGACTTTAAAAATGGTCCACATCAAAAATAGAATCTCTAAAAAATTTAAAATAAAAGATTGGGCAAATCTCTGAACTCATAAAGATGGACAGATGCTAAATAAGCATATGAAAAGCTGTTCAACATCATTTGTTATTTGTGATTACAAATTAAAGCAATGAGATACCACAGCACTGACAACATCAAGTGCTGGTGAGAATGTGGAGCAACAGAAGCCATGTCATTCACTGCTGATAGGAAAGCCAAATGGTACAGCCACTATGGAAAACTGTATGACAGTTTCTTACAAAACTAAGATAATTTTACCACACTATCCAGCAACTGTGCTCCTCAGTATTTACCCAAATGAGTTGAAAACATGTCCATAGAAAAATCTGCACAATACTTATAGCAGCTTTTTTCATAATTGCCAAAACTTGGAAACAATCTAGATATCCTTCAATAGGTGAATGGATAAACAAATAATAGTACATACCTACAAGGGAAAATCATCCAGTGATAAGATATAGGGATATATGTATATGTATAGCTGATTCACTTTGCTATAAAGTAGACACTAACACACCATTGTAAAGCAATTATGCTCCAATAAAGATGTTACAAAAAAAAAAAAAAAGAAAAGAAATGGTCTATCAAGCCACAAAAAGACATGGAGGAAACTAAATTGCATGTTGCTAAATGAAAGAAGGAAGGCAGTCTGAAAGGCTATATACCCTATGATTCCCACTATATGACATTTTGGAAAAGACAGAAGTATACAGGAGGTAAATACATCAGTGTTTGCTAGGAGTTTGGGGCAGGGATGAATGAGTGAAGCACAGGGTATTTTGAGGGCAATGAAACTATTCTGTTAGCTATGGTAATGGTGGATACACTATCCATGACATTATGCATTTGGCAAAACCCACAGAAATGTACAACACAGTGAACCCAAATGTAAGCTATGCTCTGTAGTTAATAATAACGTATCAGCATTGGTTCACCAATTGTAACAAATGTACCACAGGAATGCAAGATGTTAATAATAGGGAAAACTGGAAATATGGGGGAAAGGGGTTCATGGAAACTCACTATGCTTTCTGCTCAATTTTTGTATAAACCTAAAACTGCACTAAAAAATAAAGTCTACTAGGGAATTCCCTGGTGGTCCAGTGGTTAGGACTCTGGGCTTTTGCTGCCGGGAGCCCAGGCTCAATCCCTGGTCGGGGGAACTAGGATCTCATGTGGCATGGCCAAAAAATAAAGTCTATTGAAAATTTAAAAAATAAATACCCTATCAGCCCAGGTCATGGAGAACCCTCATACCACCATGCCCAATATTTCTGTACATTCCTCATCCATCTATGGATCAAGGAGTCCTCAGGCACAATTTGTGGATTTAGGGTAGGGTACATGTACTCTGACAGAAACCTTTGTGATTTAGTGTGATAGAGGGCTTTTTTTTTTCTCTTCTGTGCTAGGTGGGCCTCTCACTGTTGTGGCCTCTCCCATTGCGGGGCACAGGCTCCGGACGCGCAGGCTCAGCGGCCATGGCTCACGGGCCCAGCCGCTCCGCGGCATGTGGGATCTTCCCGGACCGGGGCACGAACCCGTGTCCCCTGCATCGGCAGGCGGATTCTCAACCACTGCGCCACCAGGGAAGCCCCATATTTTTTATTAGAGATGGTTTCTGGGTTTTTTTGCAAACAACAAGGTGCCGTTTAATCTGCTGAAACAGGTACTTGTCAAATGTTTTTACCTAATGACTGTCCGTGTACTCACAACACATGATCTCACCACATGGACGCAATTTATTTTGGTTAAGGTAGTTTGTCTTAAGCTACTAAAGCAGGTGCCGTGCTCTGACCATGGAGCTGATGGTTGAGTGATAAACATATTTAGCTGCCCAAGAAGTCTAGCACCCAACCCTGTCACAGTGAGCCAGGGTAAGAGGAGAAATCAGTTGGCTTATTGTCATCTTCCCTATAGATTGACTTTCTAGACACTTTGAATTACAAAAGACAAGTATTGAAGGAAAGATTTGACCGTGTGAATCTCAAAAGATGGTTCCTTATAGTGAAATAAATGATGATCTCAATGGAATACAGAGAAACTTTAAAATTGCAGTGGCTTAATAAACTAGAAGCCTTTTCCTTACTCCTGTAAGGGTATAATCATGGGTATGTATTGGGTGATGAGTTTTAAGATCCACATAGTCATTGAAGGACCCAGTCTGATGAAGGTTTTGTCACCTTCAAAGTGCGGCTTTTTTAGCCATCATGAGTGTTGCTATTCATCCAGAGGATGACAAAAGAGAGAAAAATTAACCATGGAAGCTGTTTGGGGACAGGTGCATATTACTTCTGCCTGCATTCTATTGGCCAGAATTCACTCAATGGGCACATCTAAGTATAAGGGAGGCTGGGAAATATGGAGGTAAAGGAAGTGAGTATGCTGATAAATATAAATGTAGATACAGTTATAGATAACTATATAGATATAGATACAGTTGCGGTTACAGTTAAATATAGAGATACATCCTCCAAGTGCATATATCTTATCCATTTTTATATTAATTTATTGTATTTGTTATGTACATTAATTAAGAAGATAAGAATGGATTGGAATTGGGGGGTGAATATAATTTACTTAATGAAACAAGAGTGAATCTTTCCATGACAACGTCATATTTTAAGGAATATGACTAATGCACCTTTTTGTAGCAGAAATTATATATTGAAATATATATATATGAAATGAGAAAGTTAGGCAATCCTACTAAAAATGGTTAGATTTCTTTCTCAACTTGTTGAGGAGAGACATCATAAGTTTCTTTCTATTATTTTAAGTTCCGTCAAATTTTTTCTTTCCCAGGAGAGCTAATTTCTCACTGCAGTCTTGAGTCATGACAGATAATTAGGAAATCTGGTCAGGCTTCTGCGGTGCCATATTTCTGCAATTTTTATATTGTTATAAAATAGCTTCAGGGGAGACACACATACAAAAAAAAAAGATAATAAGGGTGAGAGTGCATTAGCCTAAAGTAGAATTTTATTGTTTTCCATCTGTTGTAATTATGAAAATAAACTCTCTTGTACTCTGATCAGCAGGATAAGTCATCAGAAAGATGTTTGTGTCTTGCAACGTATCTTGTTACATGTTATAAATAGGAGCATCTTATCTGTATGGCTCTTTTTTTCTCTCTTTTTCCCTTAGGAGCAGAGCCATTGCAATCTTCCTATTAGAAGACTAGTTTTTTCCCCCAAACCAACATAGCTTGAGGGAATAGTATTTGTTTCAACCAAATCATTACTGCATGTGGGATTTAGATTTGCATTTGCACATATTTCCAAGGTGACTGAAAAAGCATCATTTTAAGAAAAGAACAATTTAAATATCATAGTTTAGGAGATGTGTTTTCTCTCTATATACTGATTAAGAGTAATATATGTGCTTTCTATTGAGAATGGTAGAGTACTCAGTGAGCATCCTTCACCTAAATTTTACAGTGACAAACTGACTCAAGAAAAAGAAGCTCTATTCTTCCTCTCTCTCACATTCATATTGCCTGAGCTACTGAAAGCTTTCCTTAAAGTGTGTGCTGATTATTTTAGAATATTAAGGAATGATTTCATTATATTGAAGAGAATGGCATAGTCAACTGCCTTAACCCTACATTTATTATCTCTAACTTAAGGGAAGGACCTAACTTTGACACTGATGATGGAAAAAATAAAACTCAAGGTTTTGCCTACAATATCATTTTTATCTTTTCCTTAAAAAAGTGAAATATTAATGGTTATTAATTGACTCCTATTGTATCATACAGTGCATTTTTAATAGACCGTATTTTTTCAGAGCAGTTTTAGGTCTACAACAAAATTGAGCAGGAAGTGAAGAGATTTATCCTCAACCCTCATCCCCTAGATATGCACAGCCACTCCTATAATCTGCATCCCCCACAAGAACGGTATATTTGTTACAAATGATGAACCAGCATTGACACATCATTATAACCCAAGGTCCATAGTTTACATTAGGGTTCACTCTTGGTGTCGTACATTCTTTGGGTTTGGACAAACGTATAATGGCATGTGCACAAGATATGGTATCATATGCACTCGTTTCACTGCCCTAAAAGTCCTCTGTGCTCCACCTATTTGTCTCTTCCTCCCTCCAACCTCTGGCAACCACTGATCTTTTTACTGTTGCCATAGCTTTGCCTTTTCCAGCATGTCATATTCTTGGAATTATACAATATGTAGCCCCTTGAGATTAGCTTTTTTCACTTAGTAGTATGCATTTAAGTTTCCCCCATGTCTTTTGATGGCTTGCTAACATTTATTTTTGGTGCCGAATAATATTCCATTGCCTGGATGTACCACAGTTTGTCCCCTCACTTACCGAAAAACAGCTTGGTTACTTCCAGGTTTTGGCAATTATGAATAAAGGTGCTATAAACATCTTCGTGCATACAATGGATTTTTCATTATGGGTGGGAAATGGAGGGGATGGAAACACAAAAAAAGATTTTTTAGATTTTTGAAGGGGCTCTAGAAATCATATGAACCAGTGATCCCCTCAAATCTAATTTCCAAAGTCTCTTGATAAATTTCTTATACAGATTCTTTAACTTATTGAATAAAAACATCCAGGGATGAAGCGGGGAAACTATATTTTCAACAAGTTTGTTAAATATCTCTAGTCATCAGCCAGATTTGGGAGCCACTGCTCTGGGCAACTCATTAACTTTAGAACACAAGAGACAGAGAGCTTAAGTCATTCAAGTAGGGAGTGGCAGGGTAGAGAGTAGAGAAGTGTTCTTGTTTTTAGCCCCATGTGATCGTGTTAATTATAAATGTGAGAGCAGAGTCTTTTTCCTATTACCCAGCATAAATACTTGTTGACATTACAGGAAAGCAGTGATGCAATTTCTCTACCTTTACACTATGTGAAGGCCCAACAAAGTGGTGAAAACTCACCCTTAATTCAGGGTGCTCTGAATGGACTCCAATTTTAGCCAAATAGAATATTGTGACTTTTCTTCTTTAGGGCTCCCTAGTTAATCCATGAAGAAGACTGCTTAAGCATTTTGATTTTAAGCATTTTGATTTTCAACATCTTACCATTTGGGGTATTTGAGCAAAGGGTGCCACTTGCAATTTTCTAAAGACCCTGACATGAGTTGAATGTCTAGGAGATTATACACTGAGGGGAAGGACCATGAAGAAGCCAACCCACAGTCTGATAGAGCTGTGATGAAGGTACCTTTCATATTTTTGTTATTTCGTATTTTTCTCTGAAAAGAAGACACTTGTACAATACCTTTTCTGTTCCATCTGTGCTCTTATCCCCAGACCCGCAGAACCCATTATAGTTTGGTTACATGGTTTTAGCTGACTCCTATGATGTATAATAAATGTGATTTTTAAAAATTTATTATAATAATAATAGCTCTATAAACATGTAAAATTAGGGATAGCTTTAGAAAATAATGGGAAGATTAAAGGGGCCTCCTATCTCAAACCATTCTGCATAGAGTCTCCCAAAGTGGATAGGGAATTACCAATTCCTCTTGCCTGGGAGTCACCTCAAGGGGGAGAATGACTTATAGGACAATCAAATGTATGAAATGACAGTAATTACTTTGTGACCACAGTGAGTGTAAGGAAAAAGCAATTACATTTTAAATGTAAAATACATTAAAAAAATCTAAACTATAATCAATCTTTAGGTTCCACAAAAAGGGTGAACAATTTGATAAACAGTTTACATGACAGGTTTCATGTGCAATTTGTAGGAAGAAATCTTTCGAGTACTTCTGGTTGGGTTGTTATAAATGAATATATTTTCCAATATGTATTGAAGCTGGATAGTATTTGTAGATGGGGAAGAGGAAGGAAAGACTATGTTATGGCAGGATGATGATATGGACAAAAGCAATGAGCTAGAATACCTCAAAATGCCTTTAGGGAATGATGAGTAAACCAAGGCTGGTGCACATGGATGAAAGTCTAAAGATAGGACAGAATTAGCTGGCAGTTGAGTGAAAATTATTAAAACGGAGCAGGACTCTGTTCCTTTCCCCTCGCCCCCCGCCTCCGCAAACCTGAAGTCTTCCGCCTGCCTTTTGTCTGTAGAAAAACTTTAGCCAAATAATAAATTTAATCAGAGAAGTGAGAAAATGCAGAAACAAAGGAAAGCAAACAGGACAAAACAATAATGGTATAGTTATTAAGCAAATTCAAGGACCTTTGGCTCCTCCTCAAGGGCTATATTCTGAGCCATATCCTGTGAGCTGTCTTGTAGATACTGAAATCCCCACCAGGTGGAATGAGTTAACTACATGATGACCAGACTGTAGCCATGACCTAAGCTGCCACAATTCTGAGAAATGGCCTCAAAGAAACGGGAAAAAACCGACCCTGGAACTGAAGACTAAATGTACGTAAAGCAATCAAGATGACACTGGTCAGACCACCGAAGGACCAATGTCAAGATGACGGTCAGAGCTGACTGTGCTGCTTCTACACGTAGCCCCCTGCCTCCGCCTGTAAAAGCTCTTGCCCACTGATTGGCGGGGCGGGGGTGGGGGGTGGGTAGGCCTTTGCACAGGAGTCCCCTCCCCCCATACCAGGTTGCCGGCCTCTGAAATTAAGCAAACTTTCCTTTCCACCAGCCATGCCTCTTTATTGGCTTTAGAGCGGCGAGCAGCCGGAACCCCACTTCGGTCAGTTTTTTGGCGCCCAACGTGAGGCTGCTGCGCTCTCGCGACATCTGGCTCCCGGGGTTTTCCCAGAGCAGAGCGGCAGCCATGAAAACTCGCACGGGTGGCTGTGAGGAGCCGCTGCTCCTGGCTCACTGTCCTCAGGAGGGGGTTTTGGGGGGACATTCCTAGCAGCTGCCAAAACCATTTGTTTGGGGGATCCTCCCTGTTTCTCCCTTGCTGGGCACTGGCTGCCAACTTACGCTTATTCCTCAGTGGAACAGAAATATGCATCTGGACGAGCTGACGAGCTCCAAGACCGAGTAAGTCCACCGGTGTTTCCCGGGCAAACTTCCCTTTTGAGCACGGAGCGCTATTTGGGCATTTTGCCAGTTGGTTCTGACGCGTGCCTTACATTGAGGGCCATTTCTGTTGGGGAAGTGTTTGTTTGGGACTCCATATCAACAACCATAAAATTAACAACTTTATGCATTTCAAGCAATCTTTATTCCATCAGTAATGTTCACGTTATTACAAGTATGGGAATGTATCTTGCATAAAACTTTTATCCTATCTTGTGTTAATATATTAACGTGAGTGTTGTTCAAGACATTTCGGTCCACATGCATTCTTCCTTCGGTTAGATGATTTCTTTTTTTTTTTTTTTTTTTTTGTGGTACGTGGGCCTCTCACTGTCGTGGCCTCTCCCGTTGCGGAGCACAGGCTTCGGACGCGCAGGCTCAGCGGCCATGGCTCACGGCCCCAGCCGCTCCGCGGCACGTGGGATCCTCCCGGACCGGGGCACGAACCCGTGTGCCCTGCATTGGCAGGCGGACTCTCAACCACTGCGCCACCAGGGAAGCCCTGGTTAGATGATTTCTGTATTATCCTAGTGCAATCATTCTCAAAGTATCGTCTCCAGACTGACAGCATCAGTATTATCTGGAAATTTCTTTGAAATGCCCAGTTTGAGAACCACTATATTAACCCTGTCAGGTGACTCTGAGAATTGCCAGAGCAGAATTATTGATTTCTTTACGTTGTATCTCCTTTATGACCTCAGGTGTTATTGTCAAAGGAGTATATGCTAAATAGCTGTAAAGAAGTTGTTTTATTTTTCATATTTTTGATGATTTTACTTCCCATAAGAGGGAGACAGTCAATCGGATCATCTGTGCTCTGATCCCCAAACCCCAAGAATCCATGATAGTTTAGTTTTATAGCTTTAGCAGACTCCTAAGCTACAATTAACCAAAAGTATATAATAAATAGATTTTGTGTTTTTAAAATTTTATTATAATAAAAGATACGACATTTGAATAGGCATGTTTGAGAAAAGTTCTGAGATCTCTGTCAGCAGCAGTGATTCCTTTCAGAACAGCCCTGTATGGTTGTTCAGGCTGTGAACTGCACAACTTCTGGGAGTGCCATTCACTTAGACAGAAGTATAAATGATGCTTCTTGGAATTTCACAATACAGAGCCCCTGATTCCTATGTTTAGGCAGGAACAAAATGGACTGTAATAAGAAATATGGGTAGTCTAATTTTCTAAAGAAGTGACTAATGTTTATCCTTGATAATCTCTATCTTCATTTCAAATTGGCTATTTATTTGAGGCTATAGCGAGAGCTTAAATAAGGTGTTTTGTCATACAAATTTTTAAAACTTAAGTAAATACAGATTCGTTATAAAAATGGCTACCATTTAATTTTGCACAACTGACAGGAGTGTAATTGTTGAATGAACTAATTTAACAAAGGATCATTTAGACATTTTAGAAGAAAACAACTAAAATAATCCTTTCCTCTGGAGTTATTCTGAAATATGTTGTTTTTCAAGTCTTCCTGTTGAAAATTAGGTAACTTCAGAAATTTATGCTAAGTAGATGGTTAATGTTATATTCCTCTGTGTGTGTGTTTATTTGCATAATATATTCCAAATAAACACATGTGAAAGCATCAAGTCAGTGTTTAAATGTAGACATTTCTAGGTATGTTCTATATAGTATGGCAAAGCAATACAATTTCTGTCTTCTATAATAACAGTATAATTTCTCCTAAAACTGTATTCTTCATGAACAAATGATACATTGACAGAGTGTACAGGAATTTATTTATATCAGTCAAATCTGGACTGGAAACACCTTCCACATTTCCTTTGTGATCTTAGTCTAGTCTTCATAACAATTCCAACATTGAGATGGAATCACCTACAGTAGTAGGTTAGGGTAGGGAGGCTTTCAAATATCAAATCTTCCGGTAGAATTAGTGGTTCCAGATGTTTTAGCATCTGTTTGTTGTCTGGGCATAAAGTTTTCACATGAGGGCTCAAATTAAAATGAAAAGAAAAATCTTATTATGAAGATAAAGATATTTGCTGTGTTTCTAGCTCTGGGTTTGGTCTCAAAGACAAAAGCAAGGGCTAATTTATATTCATTTACTTATACACTTTTTTTTAATCCCACAAAGGAGTTTTGGAGGTTTACAGAACTGCATACAAGGAACGGAAAAACTACAACTAAATCCCTGCAGCAAAGAAATGTAAACTGGAGGCCAGTGTTACAGGCACTGGATAGAATGCCATGGTTAATGTTCTTAAGGAGTATTTGGACAATTCTGAGTAACTAAAAAAAGATTTCCAGGGTTAATATACAGTGCCGTAATTGCAGGTTAAACCTAACAGATTTGAGTCCCCCAAATGAAGTGTTTTCAGTATATATAATAAAAGCATGACCCTAAAGGCACTAGCGGAATTTCTTGGTTAATTTAGTAGAAGATAGAGTCTCATTGTTATTCCTACTCATTTGGGTTTAGTTTAATCAATGATATTCTTTTGCTACTCAGATCACGTGCATGGTGAGAACAGTGACAGCTCAGGTAGTAAGCAATAGGACTGGCTGGCATTTTATACCTAAACTTGACCATAACATTGGCTATAAGGCAAAAGGTCACTCAACATACAGTGAAAGGTCATTACTAATAAGTGATTTCTAGTCACTGGAATGGAGATGCTCAGAGTGTTCCTTAACATTTTGCAAAGTTTCTTTTTAGTAGGTGATAAAGTGCCTCAACTGTGGCTATCTTTTGTGATAGGAGAACCAGGTAAAAACTGACTAGCCTCAGAAAGGCTTGAAGTTCTTACTATGTTGTTGAAGTCAGCACATCACTTTCTCTCCTATGTGCAATCACCATTCACCCAAATGCCCACATTTGGAAAGATGCATTCAAATTTGACATCTCCCTCTGTCTCATCCCACATGTTCAGCAGCCATTTCTATCAATTCTACCCTATAAATGTCTTCCTTTTCCTTCAGAGATACATTTATCATTCAGTCTCATTAAACCTTAATTTACTAATCATAGTCAACAAAACAGGTTGGAATGTAAACAACTACAATTTACACCCACTGCCATGGCCCTGTTTTTTGTCTTTCAGAATCCAGTGGGATGATTCATCAATGGCAGATCTCTGGGCACTATGACTAATTAGGTTAGGCAAGCAACATGGGAAGCAGTGAATGTTATATTTTTGTTTTTTATTTTTTCGTTTGTTCAGTAGCATGAGTAGAGGATTTGGAGCTTCTATAGAGATATTTGTATAGTATTTTCATGAAATTCATTTATACTGTATCATAGGTTCCCTCCAGTTGCTTTCTAAGATAACAAGTGTTTGGATTCCTCTCACCCACTCCACCTCAATCTGCCTTTAAGGCAACTTTAGTGCTTTCTTGAAATCCTATGGACTGCAAGTCAGACAAACTGTTTTATTCCCTAGAATTTTGTGTCTATGGTTCCTTCCTCAGAGCATCCCACTAACTGTAGTGTGGCCCTGAGCAGTGAAATCTGGAACTGTCAGATCTGGAGGTCATTAAAATATGCCAGAAAGCAGAACGGAGGCCTCTCAATTCTTTCCTGGTATCATCTATTTCTGATGATAATGGAAAAAGACTGATCCCGCATGAATTCTTCCACAGATGATTTGGTGAAGGGCGAAAATTAGGGCCCCTCTCTTGCACCATTTCACTCCTCCAACCCATGCTATTTCTTGCCAAACCAGAAGAAAATTAAGCCCCTAGAAGTTAAATTTCATAAAAACATAAAATAGAACCATGTCTTACATGTTTTCACACATATAACTATGTAGGAAAGGAGGGAGGTGGACAATTACGTGTTCAGAACTGTTCTAGTACCTGGGAAAGTCATAGGTGGAAAGGAACCTGGGCACTATAGACAGGCAAACCAGGCATATTTAATCTACCCCACAAGTCTAAGGCATATCTGAATCCCTGCAGTTGAGGACCACTTCACAGGAGACAGGCTACAATATTTTCAAAACTAAATTAGTGAAGATCTATAGGGACCAAGCAAAAATGCATCATAATAAGAATGTAGACCTTTGGAGTCATTGCTGTGATAATTATGATTTTCACTTTGTTTGCTTAAGAATTGTGCAATTCACTTTGTTCACTTTGTAAGCTGTCAGGTAAAAGTAATAGCTCTACCCAGAAGTGTTTTTAAGGAGGTTGGCTCTTCCTGTTATCAGTGGCATCTGTGTTGAGCCCAACAAATATACAGAAGTAATCAATAAAATTTAAAGCAAGAACTTTTGACTTTTAAACTCTTCTAATAATTAGGCAAATAGTTCTTTCTTAATTTCTGTGACTTTGCTCTTCTGAGGGCAACAGGAAAGTTCACAGAAAATAAAAGCATGTGTTGCATGATGATTGAAGAATACCTACATAAAATTCTTTTAATACTGAACTATTTTAAGATTTGGAGGTATTTACAGCAAATATTCATTACATTAAAACCTAAAATGAAGTATGTAAAAGAATCTGGTTTATTTTTTCCATACTAATTAAAAGAAGATCTTTCCTTTTAATTTTAGCAGAATACTATTTATTTTTATTACACAGCAACAGATTGCATAACAGAGACTCATAGAAGTTGGGAGGCTAAAAATTTTCAGCCTGATGTTGGCTGATTGTACGAATAAATGGATTTATTATTGCTTAAAAATGGCTCTGCAGTAAAGGAATTGTTTCCAATGCTCATGTATAAAACTCTGGTTTGGATAGAGTCCAGAAAAGATAGTCGGTCTACAACATTTACAGGAAAGAAGCAGACATGAGCGATGGGATGCTATAAATCCTAGTTATTATTTTATTACTCCCTCTCAGTGGTCTCTACATTTTGAAATATGTTATCCTGACTGAAATTTTGAACACTTTCTGATTATCTTGTTTTCCCTTTAGGATGGGATTTTATGACCTGTCCCTAAATCCCACTTCTGTGGTTCTCTCCAATAGAGTGATTCTTTAGCAGACATCAGATTTGGGAGAATGAGAGAAAATAAATATATGAACTTCTCTCCCGGAATTCAAATAGCACTTTTTTTTTTTCAAATAACACTTTTTTTTTTTTTTTTTTGGATGCTGGGAGGAACAAACCTCTGAGTTCAGATTAATTACTTTTCTCTGTTTTTCTTTTTAACTAATAATTATAGTAAGAATATGTTTGATTCAACTTTTATTCTATTATACTTTCCCCCCATATTTAGTTATTTTTCATTATTCAATTATCTCAACTTATTCTTATAAGCAATGCTAATAGAAAGAACAAAGGAATTACTTTGGAAACTATAATGACCACTAAATTTTATAAAAATTACATATATTTTGTTTTATGGAATACATTTATATTATGCTTAAGCACTACTATGTTTAAAATCTGAGATGCTGATGAAAGCAAAGGGATTGATCTTCAGTACACAGGACAATCATTTGTTCATTCACCAATTATTTCCGAAGTAATAGTAAACAGTACAGTATGATCCAACCTAGGGTTAACTAGAAGTAGTTAATGTAGATTATATCATAATTTTGCTATATGAACTTAGCATTTCAGATATAGTTTATACTATTTATCAATACCACACATTTAGTCATATCATGAAGTGCTTTTTTAAAAAAAAATATTTATTTTTTAAATTGAAGTGTAGTTGATTTACAATACTGTGTTAGTTTTAGGAGAACACCAAAGTGATTCAGATTTATATACATTTTTTTCAGATTCTTTTCTGTTATAGGTTATTATAAGATGTTGAATATAGTTCCGTGTACTATTCAGTAAATCCTTGTTGCTTATCTATTTTGTATATAATAGTTTGTATCTGTTAATTCCATACTCCTAATTTATGAGTGCTTTTATAGATAAAGCAAGAAAAATATGTGTAATTTCTAGCCTTTAAAAAAATTCATCATATTTCATTTGTTTTGTGTCAAATTCTTGTTACTTTCCATGCTTCCTACCCATAGGTTTGAACTTTTTGTGGTTTCTTTCTGAAAGAGAAAGCTACTCAACTCTGAATTATACTCTCCCTACAGATTTAAGTACCTGGAGAGAAGAATATGTTTCCTATCCCAAAGTCATGACTCAAAGAATAACAAAAACAACTCTTCCTTTACAAAAAGTACTAAATCTAAGGAGAAATGTTATCAGATGAGCAATAAGTTATTTCTAGCAAAATCAGTCCTGGCACACTGAAGAGTACAGAGTCTTTGGCCTGCCAAGAATTTCTTTCCAGCCAATGAATCTGTGACAGGAAGTGAGATTTAAGGAAAGCCTTTTCTCACTCTGGAATTTTACCATTAGCCCACATGGCTGAAGGCTTAACATTTTTCATCTCATTTAAAAAAAAATTACAGTTGTATTATATTGTATAGTTTTTAAGAGCCATTAATACTCTCTTTGTTGATTGGACTAACTAGACAATTACCAAAATATCCTGAGTATTCAAACATCGTAAAATGGCATTAAAACTGCAAGATATAAGGAAGTATTGTCTGATAATATAATAACCATGCAAGGGGAAAAATTCAGAATAGAAAATGAAGTCTGTCACTTGGCTGTCCCACTGGACTAGGCTGACTTTTTTGAAAAAGATATTTTACGGCTCCTTGAAGAGCTATGAATCCTGAATCTGCCAAAATAGATTAAGCAGTTGGTTCACAAGATAAGAGCTCTACAGGGAAAACATTTAGGGTCCAATTAAGTTTGGATGTCGGCAAAACTAACTGGAAAGAAGGTCCATGATGCCAGTTGATTGGGTAGGATTTACAGTGGCTGAAGATTTCTTGATAAGTGCTACAATTGCAGGTCATCTCTGAGATGGCTTTATCTCTGAGCTGGGTAGCCATTCAATTGCCCTTTAAGTGTCACACAGTTATTTTCATGGACTCTTAGAGTCTTACCAGGTCAACTTGCTGTCTTTCTAACAAGTGCTGGAATGCTTTCTAAATATCCCTGACAAAGGCTAACCAGTCTTTGTTTAAACTCTTCCAAATAATGGAGAGCTCACTACTTCACAAGGCAATAATCTTTTTCAGTCAGCCTTTTGAAAATTCTACTTTATACTGAACTTATTTTACTTATGCCTCTCACCAAATTGGTTATATCTTAGAGTTCTAATTAAACCTCTTCAGACACAATTTAAGGCAATACATATATATGCACATAGAAACCCTCAAATATTTGAAGACATTCTGGGGTTTGAATTTTGGCTCTGCTGCTTACTAGCTGTGTGAAGTTGGGTAATTTAAAAAAAAATTACCCTGACTCTAATTTCCTCACTTCTAAAATAGGTATAATAAGAGTCCTTCTTTTATTGAGCCAATTAGAAGATTAAATGCCTGACACATAGTACATGCTTAGCTAATGTGTGTTCCATCTACATAATCAGTCTGTCACTAGCCTCCTCCTGATATCTGGTACTGGAGAAACAAACTTTACCTAATGGAGTTTTCTTTGTAGTGAAGAAGACAACAAAATCTTAAGTATGCAATATCAATAAAGAGTTCCGGGTTCTCTGAGAGAAGACACACAGTGCTGGGGGTGGGGGGGACGATTGACAGGGCAATGGGCAGTTCACATGGGGGTCTAGGAGCAGTTCCTGGCAGAAAGGACGTTTACTGTGAGATTGGGTAGATAGTGAATTGACCAAGTGAAGAAGATGAAATTATGAGAGTCCCAAGTAGATGGAAAAACATGTAAAATAAACTAAGAGGTAAAGAGGAGAATAAACGTTGTAGAAATTAAGGCTGTTTAGTATGGATTGAGTAGAGTATGTCAAGCTATGGGTAATAATAATAATAATAATAATAATAAATCCTAGGATTTAGGGAGGGGCCTTGTAAGCCATGTTAACTACTGGGATAATGAGAAACGATTGAAAGATTTTAAGGAAAGCAGTAACATGGTTGATTTGTAGTAAGGGAATAATGTGAGCATTTTTCAGATGGGCCAATCAATTGTGATAGAAATTGTCAAAGTTCACAGTCCCAGTGAGGCCCAACTGGGAGGGGTGCACACCTTGGGATGTTTCAGGGATATCATATATAAACTATTATCGTTTTAAAAAAAATCACCTAGCACTTATATCCCAATTTTTTTAGGACACTCCCAGGTTACACCTGTAGTCGAAGATGAACTATCCTTAGCTCCCTCTCCCTGTTTCAGAATTGTCCCATTAAATGAAAAAGGCATGGTCATTGTGCGTAATACCCATAAACGTGGAATCTTAATTTATCTCCCATTCTTTGAGAGCGCTTGCTCTAGAAAGCCTATGTTTCTAAGCAGGCTTAAACTTAACCTGGTAAGTATAAGAAGATGTTGTTCCTGTTTTGAATTTCCTGTTTAAGGGGCAGTATAATGGTATAATTATGCTACTCGTTTGATCTCTTCCCAGTAAGTTACTGGGTAGAAGGGAAAAGCTTTCTATGTTCTAGTAACCCTTTATTTGACAATTAGATGTTCTTTCTTCCAAAGAAGGAAACGTCTGTTCTATTGTGCTGAAGTTATTTTCCTTTTCATGTTTGATGCTAAGCATTCCACAGTGGAAGTAATCACTGACTTGGGAGACTTGGCTGTACTAGGTAATGACTGGGTTCAGGTGAGTGCAGATGTGGCCGTAGGAGAGAGTAGCCACAGCAAATGCAAGAGATCATTGTTTAGACCCTAAGCATTGGATAGACATTGGACAGTCTTGGGATAATGGTAGTCTTTAGGGTAGAAGGGAAACCAGAGGTCCAGTACCAAAGTCTTTAAAAATCAGGAATATTGCCCAGAGTCTTCAAATTGCAGCAGTCAAAAGGGATGGGGGACAGTGGATCAAAGATGTGTACTGAAAAGGAGCAGGGAATTTTACATGAGGATTGAGGAGACATGATCTGGAAATGGAGGCAGAGGGGGAGAAATCCTTAAGCCAGACCTTCATATATATATATATAGATATATATATATATATCCCTTTGCAGAGAGGATGGAAAGGAATGTATTGAATGTGGTGAAGATTCCATGTAACACAGGAGAAGAATAGTGGAGGTTTGAGTGAATTGAGGAGAAACATACAACACAGTGGAGCTAATAATTTGAGATTGGGCAGAGGATCCTGGGTTTCTGCTTTATGTACTGGGCCAGAAGTACAAAGATGCTGGCATGCTGTACTTAACACTCTTAAAGATATAAAATACCCAATCACATCAAGTTCCTAGGAGACTGGAACTGTAGAAATAGCCCTCAAGTTTTGTAGGGGACAGTGAGGCTTACTGGCATAGGTTTGACCTCTGCACAAATTCAAGTCTCAGCATGGAGTGACTTCTTCTATGGAAGTAGTCAGCTATTGTCTGGCTTTAACGGGCTGGGGAATGTCTCAAGAAAACTGTCCAAGGTTCAAGGATACAGGCAGACAGGTCAGTGAGAGTATGCCAGGTTCACAGTGGATGTGAGAGACAGATTTGGGGGCATTTGAAGGCCATGGTCTCTAAAGTCGAATCTGACTGTGATACTTCTCTTAAAGGGTTCTTGTGATTATTAAATGTGTAAAAACAGAGACTACAGATAAGAGTTCATGACCCATAGTGAGCGCTGAACAAATGCTAGCTACTGTTGTTCATATGGGAGGCCCAGTACCCGCTGTGAGCTTCTTCTCAGACTGGATGTAGCTCAGGGAAATATTCGTCCACTTCTCAGGTGTGGCTGTAGTCTGTGTGAGGCTCCTTGAGGTGGGCGAGAAGCGAGTCAGGAAGCAGTGAGGTCTTCCTGAAATGAACAGAAGGGCTATTAAATGGGAACGCAAGGTCTTCTTGTCACTAGGTAGTGAATGTTACTTCAAACCCTGTGCTAGTTTCATTATGATTACATTCTGTACATAGAAACAGTGGTAGCATTTCAGATCCATTTCAGTTTTCCCATGACATCCAATGCACAGCATCTCCCCATGGATGGCTTACCCTGGCACTCCATGAGGCGTCTTTTCAATGATCCCTGCTCGTGTGGCACCTCAGGGAACTTCTCTGCCACCCATAGGGCCACAGCTGCACCCTCTTGAAGAAGGTCTGTATCTCAGTCCAGGGGCAACAAGGAAGGCAGGGGGAGGGGTTCTCATAGATGTGTTCCTTCCGGTCTTAGGTAATTTGTTGGAGCCCCAGAGATAATGACTCAGAGATAATGCTCCCTATATGTGTTATTCCTGTATTCTTCAGATTTTTATTTATGCCTTAGATAATATTTCTTTTTTTTACTATATTATTTTTATATAATATATTTAATATATATATAATATTATTATATCTCTTTATACTTAATATTTCTCTATACTAAATGTTTCATTTTTCAGATAATCAGTTTCTGTCTCCTGTTTGGACCCTGACTATTGAAAGGGTCCAGCTAAGATGCTTCCACTTCCAGCATCCACAGCTGGATGCATTCCTGCTTCCTCTGTATACCTGTAACACTTTGCTAATATCTGTCATGCATCTTAAGAGAAATATGGTTATTATTATTATTACTCTTGTTGTTATTTGTAATGCCTACCTTACCCACTGCATGAAGAGCTTAAGAAATAGACTGTTTCTATTTGTCTTCGATTTTTTCCTCTCCATCCTAACACAGAGCTGCTTTCACAATGATACCCTCAAAGATATATGTCAACACAATAAAGTGGTCCCACAATGCACTTGGTTAAATTGTCAGTTGACCATTTGTCAAAATAGTCAAATTGATAACATGCATGAAAACTGAACATGCCATTGCTAATGTTGGGACATAAATTCAGTACTTAACCATTCTGACTTCATACACAGCGTATTATACTGGCTCTACACATCTCCAAGGCTTAATTCCCTTCACACCTGTTTCCTCACAATGTCTTCTGTTAATAGTACAGAAATCAAGGAACACTTACTTACATACAAAATCCATTCTATGCTTGATTGAGCACACGAAATGTTGCCAGCTGACTGCCGGAAAATGCCTGGTTGCCCCATGGAGTCATCTGACCCTGACTTCCAAATGGTCAGGAGTTAATTTAATAAAAGCAGAAATTCACCACCTAAATATATGGTTCAACAGACCTGAGAAGGAAGGGGAGTTTGCTGACAATACGGGATACCCTTTTTGACTGCTATAGTTTGGATAATGCCAGATTTCCAGAGTTTGCAATTTTGCCTCCAGGAAATTCCCAAGGCTTATTTGCAGAGGAAGAATCATGAGCCTGGAAAAATGAACACAAGTGACTCCCTTTTGCAGAGGGAACCTCTTAACTTCAAACACAAGACTCTTCCATTACAGTGTCTATCTTTTCACTACTCAACAGCTTATCAAGGAGTAGAGCTTTGAATACTTTCTCTTCATTTAATCCATATTAAGAAAATTGAATATATAATGATTCTTTCCAAGGTACTCATGATCATATGTAGAAACTATTTGTAGAAACTTTAAAGGTACTTGGAGTTGAGAATAAAGCCCGTTTTTTTTTTTTTTTTTTTTGCCTTGACTGATCTGCACATATTCACCCTAACCTGTTTTATTGTCACATGGAACTATCTGCTTTGGTTTAAATTTGGACTGTGTATTTGGTTAACTCCATGCTCACAGATTGCATACATTGACTCATGCATCTATACAGCAAGGATCTTTCATATTCATGGATCTAAGTTTGAAGCGTCAGCCACCAGTTGGCAAAGAGATGCTATAGGTTGATGAATGTCTCTGATATCTTCCCTCTACTTGATCCTCATTCCCACTACATACTAGTAGATTGTTTAGCTGTCGTGGTTAGGGATTGTGTTGTAATTTTCTGTCGTCAGCAACTAGAATGGTGCATGTCACATAACATGTACTCGGTTAGCTATGTGTTGGATGGGTTACCTCATCCACTCTTTAGTTATGTATTGATCTTAACAGCATAGGGCATCTTTCAGGTAACAGAGAAAGGGAGGGGTCAAACCCTAAAACAACCAATTCAATTATTTGTGCACAATACGTTCGCCTTTAATATGAAGATTAACCTCTTTCCTCTTAACCCTGCTGGAAATAACTGTTAAAATGTTAAGTTTTGAATAAGATGGGCTGCACACAAAGTGGGATTTTCCCACTGGGCTAACTAGAAGCCATCTTTGAAGGTATGTAGCTTTTTAAAATGTTCTTTACAGGAAATACTTTTCTATAGCTCTGACTCTAACTTCTTCCTGCAGGTATCTGCTTCAGAATATTTTTCTCCTGATATATCAGCTCATATTTTCCAAGTTGGACCTCATTAGTTATATCCTGCCTATTTTCCAATTCTCTGTGGTCCTTAAAAGAATTATTATTTTGCCTTAGTTCTGACTGGGGTTTATAACACCTTCCTCTCATATATTATCTGCAGGTGTTATTGATATTTGGCTTCTATACACTGTTGGATCATTTGAGAAGACATCACATTCAAGTAGACCTCACACCAATCTTTACAGTCCCTCTGGTCCCTCCCCTCTTGAAATGATGTCATGTCATTTATAATGTTTCTTTATCCTAAACGCCTTGCCAATTCTAGACTCATGAAGCAAGGCTCATACCTAAGCGAGTGTGAACTCTAAATACTTCAATACTGTCAAGACACCAGACCCTCCTTAAATTATAATAATATAATATCATCTGCTCAGTATCCCTCCTCATGATTCTACCCTGACATCATTAAGTTCTTACCTTTTTACTTGGAAACAAAATTCCTTGCATGAACCCAGATTGCTGTCAGAATTTTTTTTCTATTTTAAGTTGCAGAATAATATACATGGTGGAAGGTTTTTCTTTGTTTCTTTTTTATATATAAGATTGAGGTTGGACTAACTAGCCAATGAGTTTATGGAGTATTGCTCTTGTGCTTTCTGAATACCAGAAATAAAATCGCTTTTATTTTTTGTGTAGTCCTTCAACATATCACCTTCCCAATTCTGGAAGACTTTTCAAAAACAGTTGCTGGTGTTCCAGTAACTTCATCAGTTAATCCCTTAACACCCTGGAGTATGTCATCCAGAGCTACAGAAATGATACAATTCAGTAATTTTTAAAAATTTGTTTTATTTTTTAATTTTTTAAAAATAAATTTATGTTTTATTTATTTATTTTTGGCTGCATTGGGTCTTCACTGCTGCACACGGACTTTCTCTAGTTGCAGAGAGCGGGGGCTACTCTTTGTTGTGGTGCACAGGCTTCTTATTGCAGTGGCTTCTGTTGTTGTGGAGCATGGGCTTCAGTAGTTGTGGCACGTGGGCTCAGTAGTTGTGACTCACGGGCTCTAGAGTGCAGCCTTGGCAGCTGTGGCGCACGGGCTTGGTTGTTCTGTGGCATGTGGGATCTTCCCGAACCAGGGATCAAACCCGTGTCCCCTGCACTGGCAAGCGGATTCTTAACCACTGCACCACCAGGGAAGTCCCAATTCAGTAATTTGAGAGGAAGTTGGGGTCAGGTTCTTTGTAGCATCTTCGACTTTTTTTTTTTTTTTTTTTGCGTTCTTTACTAGTTTTATCAAGTTCTAGTATTCTTCCCCTTTATTTTTTGACTCCTTTACATACCAGATTTCTCATACTTTGATTTTTCACTCAAAAGGATGTGTTTTCTCAGGCTTTCAACACTTTTTGGACTTACGTCTAACACCTCTGTTTCTCCCACTAATTAAACAGCTTCACTTTTTCAGTCACTAACATGTTATCAGTAAAGAGGATATTTTGATGTGTCAAGTTATCTTGAAAAAATTCTGCCCTTTTGGTCAATAGTATAGTTAAATTTTCACTGGCTCAGTAATGAAATGGATTATTTATTTTCAATATTAGACCATGTAAATATCATGTGATTTTTCAGGTGGTAACCTTTTAAATACTACTCTAAAAGTTATATTTCTTTGCTGGCATACTTTTCAGTCCTTTAAACCCACAACTGTGAATTATGTTTAGCATTCTTTGGATAATGAAAAAAATTATACATAATAAAAGCAGCACGGACTTATCTCTTTACTGAATATTTGAACACATTAAAAAATCATACTATTTTAGTGTACACATAAAAAATTATAACTGATTTACATATTAGGTATAAATCTATAAGCAGGGTCATCTGAAAATACATACTTTGAAGAAGCTGTGAATCTACCACACACTGAAATGAAAATTTTAAATGAAAGCATTTATTTTAAAAATTTGCTTTGAATCATTCCATTGTCCAGTCCCAGTTAAGCTGTAGAAGAACAACTTTTTCTTAGAAACCATTTTTGATGATTTTAACTAATTCCACTCCTTTGATATAAAAGTAGCCTAATAGAACTGTTGGAACAACTAAGACAGTAACTCATTTTAACACTTGAAAATATGAAGTGTGGATTCCGAACACCTTTATTCAATGACTTGTGCTAAAATATGTAACATTAAAACCATGACGTGTTACTTAACAGTGTATTATCAGACTAAAAGCACCTACTCTCTAAGGGACACATAGAATGCTAAACATGAAGAATTTATGGATTTTCATAAACTTTCTAAATAACTTTTAAAATTTTAGTTAATAGTACTAATTTAAGTTTGGACAGCCTTGTATTGCAGTCTTATAATTGTTATCTGTTCTTCCTTCTGTCAGTTGGAGAAACTAGAGTCCATTTCGTTATTGATTATTATCCCTAATATTTTAAATCTAGGAGTTAAATCCTATGCTGTAATTTAAAAATATGTATGTTTATAGGTTGAAGGTTGTTTGTTTTATGATGTGACTTTTACCTCAGAAAACATGTTTTCATTTTATTAAGAGATTTTGAAGGTACACAGACTTAAACCAAAGGAATTAGTTTCATTACTAATGGCAATGATTTTGCATGTAAGAACGATTTTTTAAATTAATAAACTTAATAGAGCAGTTTTAAGGAAGGTCTTGGTAAAATTGATTGGGAGGTATAGAGTTTCCATAATACGCCCTGTCCACCACACATGCACAACTTCCCTCATTATCAACATCCCACAACCAGAGTAGTACATTTGTTATACTCAGTGAACCTACACTGATACATCATGATCACCCAAAGTCCGTAGTTTGCATTAGGATTCTCTCTTAGTGTTGTGTATTCTACGGGTTTTGACAAATGTATAATGACACAATTTCACCATTGTTGTATAAAATAGTTTCACTGCCCGAAAAATCCTCTGTGCTCTGCCTACTTATCCGTCTTTCCCTCCTAAATATTGGCAGCTTCTAACCTTTGTAATGTCCCCATAGTTTTGCCTTTTCCAGAATATCAAATAGTTGAATCATACAGTATTTAGCTTTCCAAATTAGATTCTTTCAATTACTGTATTTATTTAAATGTCTTCCATGTATTTTTATGGCTTGAAACTTCATTTCTTTTTAGTGCTAAATAATATTCTCTTGTATGAACATACCATAGTTTATTTATCCATTCACCTACCAAGGGACCTCTTGATTGCTTCCAAGTTTATCAAAGAGAAATAAAGCTGCTATAAACATCTGTGTTTAGGTTTTATGTTTTCAACTCATTTGAGTAATTACAAAGGAGGATGGTTGCTAGATCATATAGTAGTAGTATGCTTAGTTTTATAAGAAACCACCAAACTGTCATCCAAAATAGCTGTACCATTTTAAATTCCCACCAGCAGTAAATGAGAGTCCCTGTTGTTCTAATTCCTCAACAGCATTTGTTGGTGTTAGTGTTTTGGATTTGGGCAGTTCTAATACATATATAGTGGTATCTCATTATTGTTTTGATTTGCAGTTCCCTAATGACCTATGGTGTTGAACATATCTTTATATGCTTACTTCCATCTCTGTATCTTCTGTGGTGAGGTGTCTTTTCAGCTCTTGTGTCCATTTTTTAGGTTGTTTGTATTCTTATGAATGCGTTTTTAATTTTAACATCTTTATTGGAGTATAATTGCGTTACAATGTTGTGTTAGTGTCTGCTTTGTAACAAAGTGAATCAGCTATATGTATACATATATCTCCATATCCCCTCTCTCTTGCTTCTCCCTCCCACCCTCCCTATCCCCCCACACCTCTAAGTGGTCATAAAGCACGGAGTTGATCTCCCTGTGTGATGCAGCTGCTTCCCACAAGCAATCTATTTTACATTTGGTAGCGTATGTATGTCAGTGCTACTCTCTCATTTCGTCCAAGCTTGACGTTCCCCCTTCCCGTGTCCTCAAGTCTATTCTCTACATCTGCATCTTTATTCCTGTCCTGCTCCTAGGTTCTTCAGAACCATTTTTTTTTTTTTTTAGATTCCATATATATGTGTTAGCATACGGTATTTCTTTTTCTGACTAACTTCAATCTGTATGACAGACTCTAGGTTCATCCACCTCACTACAAATAACTCAATTTTGTTTCTTTTTATGGCTGAGTAATATTCCATTGTATATATGCGCCACATCTTCTTTATCCATTTATCTGTCGACGGACAATAGGTTGCTTCCATGTCCTGGCTATTGTAAATAGTGCTGCAATGAACATTTTGGTACATGAGTATTTTTGAATTATGGTTTTCTCAGAGTATATGCCCAGTAGTGGGCTCCTGGGTCATATGGTAATTCTATTTTTAGTTTTTTAAGGAACCTCCATCCTGTTCTCCATAGTGGCTGTATCAATGTACATTCCCACCAACAGTGCAAGAGGGTTCCCTTTTCTCCATCACCCTCTCCAGCATTTATTGTTTGTAGATATTTTGGTGATGGCCATTCTGACCAGTGTGAGGTGATACCTCATTTTAGTTTTGATATGCATTTCTCTAATGATGAGTAATGTTGAACATCTTTTCATGTGTTTGTTGGCAGTCTGTATATCTTCTTTGGAGAAATGTCTATTTAGGTCTTCTGCCCATGGATTGGATTGTTTGGGTTTTTTTTGATATTGAGCTGCATGAGCTGCTTGTATATTTTGGAGATTAATTCTTTGTCAGTTGCTCTGTTTGCAAATGTTTTCACCCATCCTGAGGGTTGTCTTTTCGTCTTGTTTATGGTTTCCTTTGCTGTGCAAAAGCTTTGAAGTTTCATTAGGTCCCATTTGTTTATTTTTGTTTTTATCTCCATTTCTCTAAGAGGTGGTCAAAAAGGACCTTGCTGTGATTTATTTCATAGAGTGTTCTTCCTATGTTTTCCTCGAAGAGTTTTATAGTGTCTGAAGTTACATTTAAGTTTTTAATCTATTTGGGGTTTATTTTTTATATGGTGTTGGGTAGTGTTCTAATTCCATTCTTTTACATGTAGCTGTCCAGTTTTCCCAGCATCATTTATTAAAGAGACTGTCTTTTCTCCTTTGTATATTCTTGCTTCCTTTATCAAAGATAAGGTAACCAAATGTGAGTGGATTTATCTCTGGACTTTCTATCCTGTTCCATTGATCTCTATTTCTGTTTTTGTGCCAGTATCATACTATATTGAATACTGTAGCTTTGTTTTATAGTCTGAAGTCTGGGAGCCTGATTCCTCCGGCTCTGTTTTTCTTTCTCAAGATTGCTTTGGCTATTTGGGGTCCTTTGTGTTTCCATACAAACTGTGAATTTTTTTTTTTTTTTTTTTTCAGTATACGGGCCTCTCACTGTTGTGGCCTCTCTTGTTGCGGAGCAGAGGCTGAGTGCAGGCTCAGTGGCTATGGCTCACGGGCCTAGTTGCTCCGCAGCATGTGGGATCTTCCTGGACTGGGGCATGAACCCGTGTCCCCTGCTTTGGCAGGCGGACTCTCAACCACTGCGCCACCAGGGAAGCCCCAAATTGTGAAATTTTTTATTCTACTTCTGTAAAAAATGCCATTGGTAGTTTGATAGGGATTTCACTGAATCGGTAGATTGCTTTGGGTAGTGTATTCATTTTCACAATGTTGATTCTTCCAATCCAAGAACATGGTATATCTCTCCATCTGTTTGTATCATTTTTAATTTCTTTCATCAGTGTCTTATAGTTTGCTGCATACAGGTCTTTTGTCTCCTTAGGTAGGTTTATTCCTAGGTATTTTATTCTTTTTGTTGCAATGGTAAATTGGAGTGTTTCCTTAATTTCTCTTTCAGATTTTTCATCATTGGTGTATAGGAATGCAAGAGATTTCTATGCATTAATTTTGTATCCTGCTTCTTTACCAGATTCATTGATTTGCGCTAGTAGTTTCTGGTAGCATCTTTAGATTCTCTATGTATAGTATCAAGTCATCTGCAAACAGTGACAGCTTTACTTCTTTTCTGATTTGAATTCTGTTTTCTTCTCTGATTGCTCTGACTAAAACTTCCAAAACTACATTGAATAATAGTGGTGAGAGTGAACAACCTTGTCTTGTTTCTGATCTTAGTGACCATGATTTCAGTTTTTCACCACTGAGAATGGTGTTGGCTGTGGGTTTGTCATATATGGCCTTTATTATGTTGAGGTAAATTCCCTCTCTGCCTACTTTCTGGAGGGTTTTTATCATAAAGGGGGATTGAATTTTGTCGAAAGCTTTTCTGCATTTATTGAGATGATCACATGGTTTTTATCCTTCAGTTTGTTAATATGGTGTATCACACTGATTGATTTGACTATATTGAAGAATCCTTGCATTGCTGGGATAAACCCCACTTGATCATGGTGTATGATACGTTTAATGTGCTGTTGGTTTCTATTTGCTAGTATGCGGGCCTCTCACTGTTGTGGCCTCTCCCATTGTGGAGCACAGGCTCCGGACGTGCAGGCTCAGCAGCCATGGCTCATGGGCCCAGCCACTCCATGGCATGTGGGATCCTCCCAGACTGGGGCACGATCCCACATCCCCCACATTGGCAGGCGGACTCTCAAACACTGCACCACCAGGGAAGCCCTGTTTGCTAGTATTTTGATGAAGATTTTTGCATCTATATTCATCAGTGATGTTGGCCTGTAGTTTTCTTTTCTTATGATATCTTTGGTTTTGGTATCATGGTGCTGGTGGTCTCGTAGAATGAGTCTGGGAGTCATCCTCCCTCTGCTATATTTTGGAAGAGTTTGAGAAGGATAGGCGTTAGCTCTTCTCTAAATATTTGATAGAATTCACCTGTGAAGCCATCTGGTCTTGGGCTTTTGTTTGTTGGAAGATTTTTAATCAAAGTTTCAATTTCAGTGCTGTGATTGGTCTGTTTGTATTTTCTATTTCTTCCTGGTTCAGTCTTGGAAGGTTGTGCATTTCTAAGAATTTGTCCATTTCTTCCAGGTTGTCCATTTTATTGGCATATAGTTGTTTGTGCTAATCTCTCATGGTCCTTTGTATTTCTGCAGTGTCCATTGTTACTTCTTCTTTTTCATTTCTAATTCTATTGATTTGTGTCTTCTCCATTTTTTTCTTGATGAGTCTCGCTAGTGGTTTATCAATTTTGTATATTTTCTCAAAGAACCAGCTTTTAGTTTTATTGATCTTTGCTATTGTTTTCTTCATGTCTTTTTCATTTATTTCTAATCTGATCTTTGATTTCTTTCCTTCTGCTAACTTTGGGGTTTTTTTGTTCTTTCTCTAATTGCTTTATGTGTAAGGTTAAGTTGTTTATTTGATATATTTCTTGTTTCTTGAGGTAGAATTGTATTGCTGTAAACTTCCCTCTTAGAACTTCTTTTGCTGCATTCTGTAAGTTTTGGGTCATTGTGTTTTCATTGTCATTTGTTTCTAGGTATTTTCTGATTTCCTCTTTGATTTGTTCAGTGATCTCTTGGTTATTAAGTAGTATATTGTTTATCTTCCATGTGTTGTATTTTTTATAGATTTTTTTTCCTGTTATTGATATCTAGTCCGATAGCATTGTGGTTGGAAAAGATACTTGATACAATTTCAATTTTCTTAAATTTACTAAGGCTTGATTTGTGACCCAAGATATGATCTGTCCTGGAGAGTGTTCTATGACCACTTGAGAAGAAAGTGTATTCTATTGTTTTTGGATGGAAAGTCCTATAAATATCAATTAAGTCCATCTTATTTAATGTATCATTTAAAGCTTGTGTTACCTTATTTATTTTTATCTTGGATGATCTGTCCATTGGTGAACGTGGGGTGTTAAAGTCCCCTCCTATTATTGTGTTACTTTTGATTTCCCCTTTTATGGCTGTTAGCATTTGCCTTATGTCCTGAGGTGCTCCTTTGTTGGGTGCACAAATATTTACAATTGTTATGTCTTCTTCTTGGATTGATCCCTTGATCATTATGTAGTGTCCTTCTTTGTCTCTTGTAATAGTCTTTATTTTAAAGTCTATTTTGTCTGATATGAGAATTGCTACTCCAGCTTTCCTTTGATTTCCATTTGCATGGAATATCTTTTTCCATTCCCTAACTTTCATTCTGTACGTATACCTAGGTCTGATGTGGGTCTCTTGCAGACAGCATGTATATGAGTATTGTTTTTGTATCCATTGAGCCAGTCTGTGTCTTTTGGTGGGAGCATTTAATCCATTTACATTTAAGGTAATTATCAATAGGTATGTTCCTATTACCATTTTCTTAATTGTTTTGGGTTTGTTATTGTAGGTCTTTTCCTTCTCTTGTGTTTCCTGCCTAGAGAAGTTCGTTTAGCATTTGTTGTAAAGCTTGTTTGGTGGTGCTGAATTTTCTTAGCTTTGGCTTGTCTGTAAAGGTTTTAATTTCTCTGTTGAATCTGAATGAGATTCTTGGTGGGTAGAGTAATCTTTGTTGTAGGGTTTTCCCTTTCGTCACTTTAAATATGTCCTGCCACTCCCTTCTGGCTTGCAGAGCTTCTGCTGAAAGATCCGCTGTTAACCTTATGGAGGTTCCCTTGTATGTTATTTGTTGTATTTCCCTTGTTGCTTTTAATATTTTTTCTTTGTATTTAATTTCTGATCATTTAATTAACATGTGTCTTGGCATATTTCTCCTTGGGTTTATCCTGTATGGGACTCTTGTGCTTCCTGGACTTGCTTAACTCTTTCCTTTCCCATGTTAGGGAAGTTTTCAACTATAATCTCTTCAAATATTTTCTCTCTTCTTCTTCTGGGACCTCTATAATACGAATGTTGATGTATTTAATGTTGTCCCAGAGGTCTCTGAGACTGTCTTCAATTCTTTTCATTCTTTTTTCTTTATTCTGCTCTGCAGCAGTTATTTCCACTATTATATCTTCCAGGTCACTTATCCGTTCTTCTGCCTCAGTTATTCTGCTATTGATTCCTTCTAGGAAATTTTTAATTTCATTTATGGTGTTGTTCATCATTGTTTGTTTTCTGTTTATTTCTTCTAGGTCCTTGTTAAATGTTTCTTATATTTTCTCCATTCTGTTTCCAAGATTTTGGATCATCTTTACTGTCATTACTCTGAATTCTTTTTCAGGTAGACTGCCTATTTCCTCTTCATTTGTTTGGTCTGGTGGATTTTTACCTTGCTCCTTCATCTCCTGTGTGTTTTTCTGTTTTCTCATTGTGCTTAATTTACTGTTTATGTGGTCTGCTTTTCGCAGGCTGCAGGTTCGTAGTTCTCATTGTTTTTCGTGTCTGCCCTCAGTGCCTAAGTTTGGTTCAGTGGGTTGTGTAGGGTTCCTGGTGGAGGGGACTAGTGCCTGTGTTCTGGTGGATGAGGCTGGATCTTTTCTTTCTGATATACAGGACTGTGTCCGTTGGTGGGTTTTGGGCTGTCTGTGACCTTATTATGATTTTAGGCAGCCTCTTTGCTAATGGGTCATGTTGTGTTCCTATCTTGATAGTTGTTTGGCATAGGGTGTCCAGAACTGTAGCTTGCTCGTCGTGGAGTGGAGCTGCATCTTAGCGTTGAGATGGAGACCTCTGGGAGAGCTTTCGCTATTTAATGTGGAGCTGGGAGGTCTCTGCTTGATCAGTGTCCTGAATTCGGCTCTCCCACCTCAGAGGCACAGGCCTGACACTCGGCCAGAGCATCAAGACCCTGTCAGCCACATGGCTCGGAAGATAAGGGAGAAAGAAAGAAAGAAAGAGAGAGAGAGGGAGGGAGGGAAGGAGGGAGGGAAGGAGGGAGGAATGAAGAGAGTTATTAAAATAAAAAACCACAAATTATTATTAAAAATTTTTTAAATTAAAAAGCAATTTTAAAAAGAAAGATAGGCAGAAGAGAGCAACCAAATCAAAAAGCAAATCCACCAGTCATACCAAGCACTAAAAACTAGTTCAGACAGAACCTTAGTACAAATGATAAAAGCAAAGCTATAGAGACAAAACCACACAAAGAAGCATACACATACACACTCACAAAAAGAGAAAAAGGAAAAAAACACATATTGTTGCTCCCAAAGTCCACTGCATCAATTTTGGGATGATTCGTTGTCTGTTGAGGTATTCCACAGATGCAGGGTACATCAAGTTGATTGGGGCGATTTAATCAGCTGCTCCTGAGGCTGCTTGGAGAGATTTCCCTTTCTCTTCTTTGTTCACCCACCTCCTGGGTTCAGCTTTGGATTTGGCCCTCCTCTGCATGTAGGTCGCCTGAGGGTGTCTGCTTTTCATTCAGATAGGATGGGGTTGAAGGAGCAGCTTATTAGGGGGCTCTGGATCACTCAGGCTGGGGGCAGGGAGGGGTACAGAATGTGGGGTGAGCCTGCGGTGGCAGAGGCCAACATGATGTTGCAACAGCCTGAGGTGCACTGTGTGTTCTCCTGGGGATATTGTGCCTGGATCACGGGACCCTGGCAGTGGCAGGCTGCACGAGCTCCCGAGAGGGGAGGTGTGGATGGTGTCCTGTGCTTGTACACAAGCTTCTTGGTGGCTGCAGCAGCAACCTTAGCATTTCATGCCCATCTCTGGTGTCCACGCTGACACCCACAGCTCACGCCTGTCTCTGGAGTTCCTTTAGGTGGTGCTCTGAATCCCCTCTCCTCGTGCACTCTGAAACAAAGGTCTCTTGCCTCTTAGGCAGGTCCAGACTTTTTCCCGGACTCTCTCCTGGCTAGCTGTGGTGCATTTCCCCCCTTTAGGCTGTGTTCATGCAGCCAACCCCAGTCGTCTCTGTGGGATGTGACTTCCGATGAAGCCGGAGCCTCAGGTCCCATCCCCCACCTGTCCTGGTTGGCGGGTGAGCAGAGAAGCCTCTGGGACTGGTGAATCCTTGTCTGCATGGATCCTCTGTGTGGGAATCTCTCCACTTTGCCCTCTGCACCCCTGTTGCTGCTCTCTCCTCTGCGGCTCCGAAGCTCCGCCTCCACCCCGCCACCCCTGTCTCCTCCAGTGAAGTGGCTTCCTAGTTTGTGGAAACTTTTCCTCCTTCACAGCTACCTCCCCGAGGAGCAGGTCCCATCCCTACTCTTTTGTCTGTTTTGTCTTTTTCTTTTGCCCTACATAGTTACGTGGGGATTTTCTTGCCTTTTGGGAAGTCTGAGGTCTTCTGCCAGCGTTCAGTAGATGTTCTGTAGGAGTTGTTCTACATGTAGATGTAATTTTTATGTATTTGTGGGGAGGAAGGTGATTTCCATGTGTTACTCCTCCGCCATCTTCAAAGTCCCCCTCATTGTTGAGGGCTTTTTTTCTTTTTTTTTTGTGGTACTCGGGCCTCTCACTGTTGTGGCCTCTCCTGTTGCGGAGCACAGGCTCCAGATGCACAGGCTCAGTGGCCATGGCTCACGGGCCCAGCCGCTCTGCGGCATGTGGGATCTTCCCGGACCAGGGCATGAATCCGCGTCGCCTGCATTGTAGGCAGATTCTCAACCACTGCGCCACCAGGGAAGCCCTATTGTTGAGTTTTAAGAGTTCTTTGTATATTGTGGATAACAGTCCTTTATTAGATGTGTCTTTTGCAAATATTTCCTCCCGTCCTATAGTTTGTGTTTGTCTCATTCTCTTAATGTTGTCTTTCACAGAGCAGAATTCTTTATTTTAATAAGTCCAGCTTATCAACTGTGTCTTTCTTGAACTTTGTCTTTGGTGTTATATCTAAAAAAATCATCACCATACCCAATGTCATCTAGATTTTCTCTTATTTTATCTACTAGGAGTTTTATAGTTCTGCATTTTACATGTATGATCTAATTTGAGTTAATTTTTTTAAAGGGTATAAGGTCTGTGTCTAGATTCTTTCTTTCTTTCTTTCTTTTTTTGCATGTTGATGTCCAGTTTTTTAAGCACCATTTATTGAAAATACAGTCTTTATTTCTCCATTGAATTGCTTTTGTTCCTTTGTCAAGGATGAGTTGACTATATTTATGTGGATTATTTCTGAGTTCTGTACTTTGTTCCATAGGTGGACTTATCTATTCCTTTTTTTTTTTTTTTTTTTTTTTGTGGTACGCGGGCCTCTGACTGTTGTGGCCTCTCCAGTTGCGGAGCACAGGCTCCGGATGCACAGGCTCAGCAACCATGGCTCACGGGCCCAGCCGCTCTGCGGCATGTGGGATCCTCCCAAACCGGGGCACGAACCTGTGTCCCCTGAATTGGCAGGCGGACTCTCAACCACTGCACCACCAGGGAAGCCCCTGGACTTATCTATTCTTTTCCCAATACCACGCTGTCTTATTACTGAAGCTTTATAGTCAGTCTTAAAGTCAGGTAGTGTCAGTCCTCTGATTTTGTTCTTCTCCTTCAAGATTGGGTTGGCTATTCTGGGTTTTTCATCTCTCCTTACAAACTTTAGAATTGTCAATAGCCACAAAGTAACTTGTTGGGATTCAAGCTGGAATTGCATTGAATCTATAGACTGAGTTGGGAAGAACTGATATCTTGACAATCCTGAGTCTCCCTATCCATAAACATGGAATATTTCTCCATTTATTTGGCTCTATTTTGATGCCTTTCATCAGAGTTTTGTAATTCTTCTCAAAAAGCTCTTGTACACATTTTGTTAGATTTATAGCTAGTCATTTAATTTTGGAGATGCCAAAGTAAACGGTGTTGTGTTTTTAATCTCAAATTCCACTTGTTCATTGCTGCTGTATAGTGAAATGATTGACTTTTTTATATTAACCTATATCCTGCAACCTTGTTATAATTGCTTATTAGTTCTAGGCATTTCTTTTTGTCAACTCTTTAAGGTGTTGTTCATGGATTTGTAAATGTGAACAAAAATAATTTATTTCTTCCTTCTCAATCAATACGTATACCACTTATGATCATGCATTTTTTCCTTTTTAATCTGTTGATGTGATGGATTGCATTAATTGGTTTTACAGTGTTGAACCAGCCTTGCTTACCTGTGATAAATCTCACTTGATTGTTGAATATGATTCTTTGTATATCTTTTTGGATTCAAGTTGCTCATTTCTTCTGTGGATTTTTGTATATATGTTCATGAAGGATATTAATCTGTAGTTTTCTTCTAATGTCTATGTCTGGTTTTGTTATTAGGGTAACCCTGGCCTCATAGAATGAGTTAGGTGAGATTTCCTCTAAGTCTATTTTATGAAAGAGATTTTAGAGAATCAATAGAGTTTCTTCCATAAAGTTTGGTACAGTTCTCTGATGAATGCATCTAGGCCCGCTGCTTTCTATCTTGGAAGGTTATTATTGATTGAATTATTGATTCAATTTCTTTGATGGATAAATGTCTCTTTAGATTATTTTTTCTTGTGCATGTTTAGGGAAATTGTGTCCTTCAAGGAATTGGTCCTTTTCTCCTAGGTGATCAAATTTGTGGGCAAACTGTTTTTCATAATATTCCCTTATTCTTTTCATGTCCCTGGCATCTGTAGTGATGTGTCTTCTCTCTGTTTTTCTTAGTCAGCATGACTACAGGCTTATACATTTTATTGCTCTTTTAAAAAAATCAGCTTTAAGTTTTTAAAAATTTTATTGATTGATTTTCAGTTTCGGTGATTTTAGCTCTAATTTTTATTATTTCTTTTTTTCTGCTTCATTTGGATTTAATTATTATTATTTTTTTACCAAATGCTTTATGAGAATTATTAATTTTATTTACTATTTTTAACTTAATCTCTATATAAATATAATCACATCTTCTTGATCCTTTTCCTCTCATCCATCAATGGACACTTAGTATTTTCCATATCTTAACTATTCTAAATATTGCTGCCTTGAGCAAGGGATATATATATGTCATTTGTAGTTGTTTTCATTTTCTTTGGATATATACTCAGAGGTGTGTGAGCTGGGAGTTTATATAGCAATTCCCATTAGTGGTTAATTGAGGGCTATTCCCAGGGTATGTGGGAACTGGCTATTCCCAGTTCCCTGGCACCTCTGACCTGCAGTGCATGTGAGGGCAAAAGGATGTGTACTAATGGAAAGAAGTTTCTCAGGCATGGGTTTGCAGACACTCTAGTCTGACATAAGCCAGAAGACACTGACTTGGTAGGACCTGAGGAATATGGGGGGGTGAGGCACAGCCAACATCTGCTAGAGTGTGTAGTAGATGGTGCTTATTATTAACACAGTGAGCAACCAGATATGGTTAACAGGTATGCACTACTGTATATAAAATAGACAAACAACAAGGACCTACTGTTATAGCACAGGGAACTATACTCAATAACTTGTAATAATCTATAAATGGAAAAGACTCTGAAAAAAATATATAAAAATGAATTGCTTTGCTGTACATCTGAAATATAAGTCAATTATACTTCGATAAAAAAAAAAAAAAGAAAGAAAAGAAAAGTGCAGGAGAGTGTGGAACTGAGAGGATGGAATTGGGCCTCCTGTCCTCTGGCTGAAGACAGGTAATGAGTTCTATGTCTCTGCCGCAGGGTCAGGCTCCATCAGAGAAAACCCTGTGCAGAATTCTGAAATGCGCGGTGCCAGCCTTTTTGTATAGCAGAGATTCTCCAAACCTGCTTCACCACGGGACGAGAGCATTAGATAATGTTTAACAGTAGAGCTGGTGTGTGTGTCGACCCAGGCGTGCTTCCTGTCCTTGCCACTGGATGGACAGCTTGATCAATCGTGAACAAATGTTCACAGAGAAGTCAAACAGAAATGAAAAGGATGGGAAAAGCTAATGAGCGATAAAAGATCTTGAAACGGCCTGCAAATGAGTTTGACACTCCTTTTCCCTTTAAAAGGCGATCACTTTAAGTGATTGGGAATTTCTCCTTCTCATTAGGATTGTCAATATTTAGGGTTGCACCTTCCTTCTGATCACAGATGCTCACATAATAGCTGTGTCAGTTCAGTTGGACAAATATTTTTTCAATCACATGTGACTATCAAAGTGAAGAAATGAAGACTACTTGTCAGTTATAATTCTGAGTTTTGATAAGAAGTGGTTTAGAATTTTAACTGTCATGTCCAGTGGACTTAGGGTTTGATTCCTCATCCACCATTAACTTAGTTACTTACTGTGTAACTTTGGGCAAGTAACTCAAAACTCTCGAAATCATTGTTTTCTCATCTGTAAAATGAGTAAAATGATAGCGATACCCAGCTCATAGACTCATGAGGATTAAAAGAAATTATCCATGTTAAAGATTATTGCCTGTAATATAGTAAGTATTAAGAAATAGATTTAATTATAACGTTTACATAGTTGTTGTGGTTGAAATGGTGGTAGCCATGGTTGTATTAATCGTGGTATTACAAGTATGCTGGTCCCTTTCACTGCTGAAGGCATTGGAAAGAACATGGATTTTGAAGAGAAACAATCCTTAATTTTAATTCCACCTGTATGCACATTCGAGCATTTGTTAGAAATGTGCTGAAAAATGCTTACAAAACACCAAGAAATATTTGAAACTGAATAAAAACTAAAGGCTAAATAAATATGAACTCCCTTTTCCTCATTTCTCTTCATTCTGGCTTAAGTGCACCCAAAGGTGAGTGATCCTTAGAACTTATAAACGTTTTTTAAATTATTATTTTTAAAAAGTATCAATAACTCTAGCATGAAAATAAAATTAAAAATTTTTCATGTATACTGTAAACCATTTGACCATGTTACTGAGGCAGTCTTTTAAATCTATTAGTAGTTCATTCACCAAAATAATTTTAGCCTCAGGGAGTATGAGAACAAATTTGTGCCTCTGCAGAGTATGCCATGACCCAGAGTTAAAACTCTTAATAGGTAAGACAATTTCATGTGAAATAAAAGAGAGGTAAATACACGTAATTTGTAAATGCAGTTCAAGGTAGGTTCAGAAAAATGCCAAGTCTAAAACCATTAACACAAGTGAAACCTGCTCTTTTTCTAATCTGTGACTCTTTGGGTGGGAGAGCAGCTTTTGACCCTATATCATCACTTTGCCAAACAAAATATTTAACTGCTTTTGAAGAAAAGTTAGCAGTGGAAAAACTGTTTTGTTCAGAATCACAGAGGTGGATAATGCATTGTCTGTGATAGCAAGGACTTTAATGATTTATTAGGTGATGGAAACCTATATTCAGGTGTGTCCAATATACCTCATAATTTTGTTGTGTAATTTATATGCTGTGGTAAGAGTTGTCCCTTTACTTTCATGACAGAAGTTGCTGCCAGTACATAATTATAACTTGGTGTTATCTGAGAGATATGCTTTATTCTAATACTTTTGTGATACATATTTTTATTGCATAAAATATTTTATTTTCTAAAAAATATGGAATTGTCCATGTTTCCTACTTTTACAGTGTATTTTATAGAAGATATTATTAATATATATTATTTTTACATGGATTATTTCATTTTGCAGGATGAGATATTAATTTAAAGCAAACTGTTTAAAAAATAATGATACGCCTCCATTAAAGTTGGATAAACAGTCAGGCTAACATGGGCTCTAATTTCTACCATTTTCTTTCTCATTGTACATCGTCTCTTTGGCACTTCAATTTCTCCATCAATAAAATGGGAACATTTTCAATATTTTCCATAAGAAAACTACCTGTCACTCCAAAAGGCTAGAATTAAAACTCAGGATTGTTTCTCTTCAAAATCAGTGCCGGGCTTCCCTGGTGGCGCAGTGGTTGAGAGTTCGCCTGCTGATGCAGGGGACGCGGGTTCGCGCCCCGGTCCGGGAGGATCCCACGTGCCGCGGAGCGGCTGGGCCCGTGAGCCATGGCCGCTGGGCCTGCGCGTCCGGAGCCTGTGCTCCGCGACGGGAGAGGCCACGGCGGTGAGAGGCCCGTGTACCGCAAAACAAAAACAAAACAAAACAAACAAACAAAAAATCAGTGCTCTTTCACTTGTATTGGGTGGGCCAAAAAGTGCCTTTTGTGTTTTAAGTAAAGATAAAAGACACATTTTTCATTTTCACCAAGAACTTTATTGTACGAAGTATTCACCCTTTTGTTCCACTACCTTCTGCCATTTTTCAGGCAGCTCCATAATTCCATCTTCCCCCAAACTCTATCTTTTTGACCAAAGAAATGTTCCAGGTACCTTTTACAGTCTTCCAGGGAATTGACATTTTTTCCATGAAGAGAATTTTGTAAAGACCAAAATAAATGGAAATCCGAAGGTGCAATGTCTGGTGAATACAGCAGATCAATCAGAACTTCCCAGCCATGTTGTAACAGTTTTTGCCTGGTCATCAAAGAAACATGCGGTCTTGCGTTATCCTGATGGAAAATTGCGTTTTCTCTTGACTAATTCTGGACACTTTTCTTCGAGTGCCACTTTCAGTTGGTCTAATTTGGAGCAGTACTTGTTGGAATTAATCATTTGGTTTTCCAGAAGGAGCTCATAACAGAAGACTCCCTTCTAATCCCACTATATATACATCACCTTCTTTGGATGAAGGCCGGCCTTTGGTGTGGTTGGTGGTGATTCATTTTGCTGCCCCATGATCTCTTCCATTCCACATTGTTGTACAGCATCCACTTTTCATCGCCCATCACAATTTGTTTTAAAAACAGAATATTTTCATTACGTTTCAGTAGAGAATGTCATGTGGAAATACGGTCAAGAAGGTTTTTTACGCTTAACTTACGTGGAACCCAAACATCAAAGCGATTCACATAACCAAGCTGGTGCAAATAATTTTCAATGCTCGATTCAGATATTTTGAGTATGTCGGCCGTCTCCCGCATGGTATAACGTTGATTGTTCTCAATTATTGTTTCGATTTGATAGCCATCAACTTCAGGTGGTCTACCCGACTGTGGAGCATCATCCAGCGAGAAAACTCCAGTACGAAACTCCGCAAACCACTTTTGACACATTCGATCAGTCACAACACCTTCTCCATACACTGCACAAATCTTTTCTTTGCGTTTCAGTTGCGTTTTTACCTTTCTTAAAATAATAAAGCATAAGATGCTGAAAATATTGCTTTTTTCTTCCATCTTCAATATTAAAATGGCTACACAAAAATTCACCAATTTTGGTAGGTCTTTTTTTAAATGCATGCTGATATGACAATTGTCACATACAATCTAACAAAATTGTTTCGAATGAAGTTAAAGACAACTAAGTGCTACTAGAGCCTTCTTACGGGAAAAAAAGAACGAACGTTTTGGCCCACCCAATACTAAGTCACTGAAGGGAATAGTCACTTTTTCAAAGTCTTTCTGTGTCTGTGTTTTTTCATGGGGAAAAAGTCTAAGTGATATTTTCATGTAGAGGATCATCTATTGTGCTTGTATGTTGATTCTGTTTGTTTCCATCTCAGTTAGATATGTGAACAAATAAAAGCACACCTATGGAACCTAGATGCCTCACTTCTATGGAATGCAAACATTGAATCCAGGTAGCCTATTTTCATTTACCAATGATGCATACTTCTGGGCTTTGGCAAATCACAGTTGCATAGCATGACAAATATTACAACCATTCATCTCTGCTTTACTTCTTTCCAGTAAACTGTAGGTTTGTACTTCTACATTCCCTCTTATATCCTGACTTTGACATGAGGCATAGCTATGGGATGAGCTTTGTTCAAAAAGTGTGAGTGGAAATGATGCATGTTATTTTGAGCAGAGGCACTTCATTGCTGGTACACAACTCTCAGCCTCTCCTTTTCTCTTGCCATGGCTATTGTAAACACCTCTGGTGACATGGAGATGTAAGGTTGAGCTGTCATGTGGAGGACATGTATCCTGGTGATTGACCTCAGCCCACATTAAACTTTGGCTGTATCAGTAATTAACTACCATTGTTTTAAGGTCTAGAGATTTTAGAATTCTTTATTATTACAAGAAAACTCAACCAATTCTGACTAATGGATATGCACATGAAACAGCCTCATCTATTTATCCCAAAAGCAGCACTTTGAGTATTGAGTAGGCAGGTACAGCCTCAACATTCAACCACTGCAATTAAAAATATGTCATTTTTTATCATTTTGAACATGCTTTCATAGTGCCACTCTTCAGGCAGTACTCTAACTACTAGAAATATGAAGGGATATAAACTCATGATTAGATTTTCTCATTTCTAAGTGGAAGGTCAAACCTCATAATCACATTATCAAAGAAGAAAAACAATTAATGAATGTCCCACAGGACTTTAGATAGATGAAGGCTATTTTTCAATTGCAATCTATTTTTCTTACATCATAATAGTTTGTTTCCATGAAGTCCTTAGAATTTTAGAGTGAGATTCTTCAAACACTCAAAGTGCCATTTCACTTCCAACATACAAATAATATTTTCATAAATAAAATGAATCTCTGTGTATTTGATTGTTACCATAACATATTAAAATGGTGGTAATCTTTTCACCATACCGAGAAGTTGTATTTGGAATATTCTTCCATAGATAACAGACTCTATGATATACTTAAAATTTTTCTTGTAGGGCTCTCATTAGTTCTCAGAGATACAGGCATTTCCCTCTTGAGCAGCTGAAATTGAGGTGCAGTGAGTGGCCCTTGACGTTATTAAATGTCAGCAACAGAAACACCAGGGACAAAAATGTAAATAGTAACCTCAAATAAGAGCTGCAAATCAAAAGTCATAAGGATGGACACTCCAATTTGTGGGTGCCATAGTATAGATAAAGCTAGAGTGCTTTATCATAAGCTATTTTTTAATATAGATAACTGTATGAAGCCTGCTCGAGGGTTTATTACAATAAAGCCTAATTTATTTCATTATTAATGATTCCTTTTTGACAGTGCTGAATAGGTCAGTTAGATTTTACATGAAATGGAAAAATTCTTAATCCTTGCCAATTTTTTCTATATAGCTAAGCTTTTTTCCATGTGGGATAAATATAGTTCGTAACTCTTCATTTCTAATCATGAGCATTTAAAATACCTTAAAAACTCAACGATTACTCTTTTTCTGTTGTTTTCTAAAAAAATTAATTTGTAAGAAAGGAACATTATTAAATGCTTTATATTACTGAACATCTTTCTTATTATGAAAATAAAGCATGCTAATTTAGGACATTTAGAAATTAAAGGAAATTAATTAAGGGAAAGCTAAAAATATTAATAAAAAATAATAGCCAACACAAACTGGGCACTTTTTTCTTATGAAGTCACCTGTAATCAAACAATTCAGAAAAACACAATTGGCATTTTCCTTTAGTCCTATTTTCTAAAGATTGACTTATTTCCTCTATAGATTGTACCCTGAAATCTTTATTTTGAAGACAAATTCATCCATTTATTCTTTGAAATCATGATATTTGAAAGGTGTGTAATATTTCATCACTTTGTGTATACCTGAAATGGTATGTACATCCATTTCCCTATTCTATCATATTTAGTCTGTATTGTTTCATGCTTATAAATAATTTTATAGTTAACATCTTATATATTTATCTTTGAACACAGTATTAAGAAATCCATAAAGGGCTTCCCTGGTGGTGCAGTGGTTGAGGGTCTGCCTGCCGACGCAGGGGATGCGGGTTCGTGCCCCGGTCCAGGAGGATCCCACATGCCGCAGTGCTGCTGGGCCCATGAGCCATGGCCGCTGAGCCTGTGCGTCCGGAGCCTGTGCTCCGCAATGGGAGAGGCCACAATAGCGAGAGGCCCGCATACCGCAAAAAAAAAAAAAAAAAAAAAAGAAATGCATAGATAAGATTCTGAAAATTGGAATCAATGAAGTTGAAAAATCAAAGGATCATGAAATATATTGCCAATTAGCTCTTGAGAAAGATAAAAATTTATTCCCCCACTATTCATGAGTTTATTTATGTGTTATCCATATATCCATACTGTTCTAAGCACTGAAGATATAATAGAAAATAAGATAGGACTAGTGATGCACCAAAATTTGGTTTTAGGTGATATTCGGTAAATTCTGTTATTTGACTTTGGCTTTGTCCTTGCAATGTTGAATCTGAGAGGATTCTTCAGTGTCATTTCTGCCACTTCTAAACTTTACTGGGGTCTATGATTGTCACAAATTTTAAAACAGATAAAATGGACCAATTCTTTGAAAGACACAGTTTCCAAAACTCACACAAAGATAAAGAGAAAAACTGAAGAGCCATATATCTATTAAAAAATTGAATGAATAATTAATAATCTTCCAAAAAGAAAGTACAAGGCACAGATAGTTTCACAGGTGAATTCTACAAAATGTTTAGAGAATAAATTATATCAACTCTCTATAATCTTTCCCAGAAAACATAAACACAGGGAGCATTTCTTAACTTGCTCCCTGAGGCCAGCACTACTAAATCCAGACAAAGACATTACAAAAATGGAAAACTATAGACCAGTATCTCTCATGAACATACTGGTAAAAATCCTCAACAAAATATTAGCAAATTAATCCAACATTGTGTAAAAATTGTTGTACCTACAATCCGGTAGAATTTATATAAGATATGGAATCGAGACATTTCCTTGGCATTAAAATTTTGGATCCTTTGAAATTTATTTTACTGTGCACTGAGTTATTGATCTAATTTTTCAAGATTCTAAACACAAATTAATACATTTTTAAGGAGAATTTACATATTTATAGTTTTGTCTTCTGGTTCTAGAAATGTTTAAACTCTTCATTATTTAATTTAATTTTGTTTTTATGTTCCTTGTTTTTTTTTAATCATTTTCTTCTTTTAGGTTTTGGACATTATCTTGCTGGTTTATTCCTGAATATATTTTGTCATCATTTGCAATAGAATTTTTTCTAAATAATTATTATCATTTTTTTAAAATGGAATCAAGGAAGGGTAGGTTTCTTATTCACTTTAAAAAAAATATTTGTTATTTATTTATTTATTTATTTTTGGCTGCGTTGGGTCTTTGTTGCTATGCGTTGGCTTTTCTCTAGTTGCAGAGAGCAGAGGCCACTCTTCGTTGTGGTGCGCAGGCTTTTCACTGCAGTGGCTTCTCTTGTTGCAGAGCACGGGCTCTAGGCACGCGGGCTTCAGTAGTTGTGGCTCGCGGGCTCTAGAGTGCAGGCTCAGTAGTTGTGGTGCACAGGCTTAGTTGCTCCGCGGCATGTGGGATCTTTCTGGACCGGGGCTCGAACCCGTGTCCCCTGCATTGGCAGGCAGCCTCCCAACCACTGCGCCACCAGGGAAGCCCCTAAATAATTATTGCTTATATACTTTTTAGTTCAGTCATTCAACAGAAGTTTATTGAACATCTGCTGTATGTAAAGCAATGGGCATCAAAAATAGAAAAGGCTTTACAGGCACTTCCCCTAATGGAGTTTTAGTCTTTTGGGGGGAAGTGGGAAAAAGCACAAAAATAAACAAATGCAGGAAATACTAACAGGTTGCATTTGTGCTTGAACAGGTAAATAAGGAAAAATAAGAGCAAAGGAGTTTATGGTTCCTCAGCCTGAAGGTGGATGCTTTCAACCAGTCAGTGAGTGTATATGGGCTACTAGTCAAAGATTAGTAGGAGCACACCCACAGTGGTGAATAAATTGGGTTTCATTCTTGTTGCAATTGGGGAGAACATGCAAAGTGAGAAACTGGGGGGCATCTCAGTAAGAAGATGTAAGAAGGGGCTTCTTAAAGAATCTGGGCTTTAGCTTGGTGATTCTGATGAAGATTCAAGGAAGTAGGGACTTTCTCTGCATTGGGTGACATCAGGAAGCGGGATAATTCTATGATTGGATATGTTGATAAATCTTATCTAGAAAAAAGGCAAACTAGAATGAGGCTGAAGCCATAATTGTTAAAGAAGCAGCAGTCAGTCATATTAGCCAAGAGCTGGGGAGGGTTCAGTGTTTTGTGGGATGTACAGGGAGCTTGTTAATATCTGTGATTAGACACAAATATGAAGGGATCTTGATTTTGGTAACACGATAGCCTGGTCTGATGTTGCTCTGTGAAATTGTTTCTGTTCAACAAGAGGACACCAAAGCCTAGTGTGAGTGAAACCTGAAATGTGAATTAAATACATATACACACACACCCAATAAATACATGTATCTCATTAGACAATAAAGCAGTCATAACTTCTAAATGAAGAGAGGTATTGACAAAGAACCTTTCAGACACATTATTAGTTAAGAAGCTTTAGTGGAGGATGTTCAGACCTTCAGACCCTGAAAACTCCTTCTCCTCATTACTGATGTATACAAACCCTTTGGCTTGTCTTGCTTTCAAAGTGAAAGTTACAATTTATTGATTTCATTTGTTCTCTGAAAGAGAAAAAAAAATTACTTTGGGGAATTGTGAGAGGCTGTGGTAAAAGAAACTTGACTATCTTCCCAAAGGAAATAGGGGAAGGTTGAGGGATTTTAACAGGAAGATGAAAAAAAAAGGCCTTTTAGTTCACTCAGCAGTTAGGAGAGTGGGTGGCATGGAACAAAATCAGAAGCAAAGGTAGGTTGGAGGCCAGTCATTATGCACTGTCAGTGTAGACAGAGGTGAGGACTCTGGTAGGTAGAGATCACAGGATGGGGCAGATGGTTAAAAATGGAGAGTGAGAGAGAGGTGAGACTTCATGGTGTTTCCAATTTAACATGAATCTTCTATAACTTCATTTCAATAAGTGATCATAATGGTAAAGGTTGAAGAGGCTAGTGACAGCTATTATTTGAAGACAGGTAATACCCTATTCTGGCTCTTTTTCTATGCATGAGCCGTGCTGTCCTCACTTTGTGACCAGTAAGTCATTTCCACTCATTTGTACGTTGTGGTTTAGAGCAATTACCTGTTGACTCTGCTTCATAGATGAAACCAACATCGTTCCATTTATAGGCTGAATGTGTGCAGTGCCTTCCTCACTGCAGCAGGAGCATCTTCCAGCCATAATATTTTCCATTGAACAAATAGATTATCATCCAAAACTGAGTACAGCCTTGTCCTGATGTTCATACTCATAGGGATGCCTTGCCCTTTATCAGTTCATTGAGTCTCAGTCACCTGTTCTTTGTTATTTAGTGGCTGCCGCAAAATGGTATAAATAAAAATAAATAAATGTTCTCTCAAATAGCCCCTCTTGACAATTCCTGGAAGAAGTAAAACAGCAACCACCACCATTATGACATTCAGAGCTTTTCTTGAGCACTTGAGTTCCCTGTTTAAGGAGGGTGAATAGGAGCCCTGGTGAATAAGAAAGCAGTTTGAAAAATCAGGTCCCTGTCCTCAGAGTTTTATGATAGATAACAGGAGAAAGAGTAGCATCTGTAACAGGAATTACAGGAAACTGTAAAACTGCCGTATGTGTGTCCTGGAAAAAAAATAACCAAAGAAACAAAGTGCTGTTTATAATTCACCCATGATGATTTGGGATTTTGAAATGTGGCTTCCTGTGTATGATCATTTTTAAGATATTGAATGAAAAGAAGAAGCAGTGTCACAGATCTCAGAGATGAAGGCTCATTTGTCATTTGCAAATGTTGATAATAACATTAAAAATAATAACAGCCTAACTGATGTGTTAAGCTCTGTGGAGGGCCTTTATAGATGTGACATTATAATTTGCAGGACAATCACATACGGTTTTATAGAAGATAAAACTGAAATTAAGGGAAGTTAAGTAAATTGTTCAATGTACAGTTCATATACCTGGTAAATGATGTTCCTAATTGATCTGTAGAATTGTAGAACTAGTCCTAATTTATGCCAGTTTATTGGAATTCCAGCAGATGTGGACTAGAATGGTTACTTAATTTAATAAATATTTATTGAGCATGAAATTTATCTTAAGCACTAGTCACTAAGGATTTCTTAAGTGAAAACTATATATGTTACAGAGACTAAAGCAGTTTCAATAAAATTCTGTAAGTAATCAGGGCAACCACAGTTCAGATGAAATCATTTATGAAAAAGTGCCAAAGATGTGTCAAACCTGGACCAGAATTTGGAGGAAAGGGCTTTGCTAATTTTTTTGCCCAAGATCTGTGTTCCTGGTTTCTTTTTTTCAGTACTTAGTTGGAATAAAGCTGAGTTCATACCACTGAGATGTTGTCTTTAAGAGATAATGGTGTGTGCTGTTTAAAAAATAACAAAAACAAACAAAAAAAGAGATAATGATAATGCCAGTAGAAAAAAAAATAAGCTCCCCACAAATAAGCTGAGCTTATTCAGGGGCACAAAGTGTTCCTTTTTTCCCACCTCCAACTAGCTGCAAATAACAATGCTCCCTATAGCTTTAATAAAACAAAAAATTATATGAATAAAGCATATTCATGTACCAAAATACTACTGAATAGTTTTCCTATGTAAGTTTGGAATTAGATTTCCCCAGCTGCCCATGCAAAAATTCATTGTGTGAATGGGGGAGCCTCTGCTATTCTATTAACACTAGTAGTGCTGAGAACCAGTTTTATGAGATTCAAATATCAGTCTTTCCACATCATTGCTTTCCCCATTTTTGATCACAGAAACCTTAGAAGGCAGCTTTCCCGATTCTCAGAGAAAAGCTCACTTCTTCTGATCTGGCACTTTAAAGAGGAAGATATATTCCTTCATTTTCTAGTTTATTTCAGGATATAGTATTTATATTCTAATAGTGAAGGGCTAGAGAGCTCTGATGTGAATACTTTTCCTTCCCTGACATAGTTATCTTTTTATTGCTGGTCTCAATCATCTCTTTTCCTTTCCTGATGTAATAAAAACAAAGCACTACCTGCCCCCAACCCCTCAAAAAATGAGATTTGAATGACTATATTCTCAAAATGTTTCTTTAACACTTACTTCTTTTTCAACTTTAATCAATTTAGGAGCTGCAAAAATTGAAAGCTTTGATTTTTAGAGTGCCATCTTTAGAGGCCAATTTCTGACATTAAATGGAAATCGTATCCAACATAATGGCTGGCTTAATACAACCTATTATGTTTATAGAAGTCTCTACTTTTATTTCGGCAGTCTATTCTAGTTCTTTGTGCATGAAATACACACAGCATTAGAAACAAATTTTAAATTCCAAGTTACTACTAATTCTTAAAGTAAAAGTGGTCATTCTGTTTTCCCTGCTTTATTCATTCTTTTTTGTAAAAATATAATTTTGAACACACACTGACTATTCAGTATATGCTTCATATTACAATTAGATTTGACAACTAGTATCAGAAAGGCAATGTTTTAGAATGTATCATAATCATGTCCGTAAGTGAGCACAGTAAGTCAGTGTTTTTGATTTGTTTTTTTGTTTTCATGATTTACATTACAGGTTTATTTGAATTTCAGCTTAGCCTTACTTTTGATGATATAATATTTTATTAATATTGGCTATTTTAATCTGAAATATAAAGTATAAAATTCAATTTGATTCATTACATATTTAGTAAAAATAATATTTGAGCTTCAGAAATGTGTTATAGAAAAAGAAATAAATATTTTCTGCCTTATATCCTCATGATCTTGTGGAGACAAAAGATATATATGTGTAATTGTACATATACAAGTGAACTGGTTAGATGCCATGGATGTCTGACATACATCATTATTTAGAATCATGGCTCTCTCCCTGGTTCCCAAACTTTAGTAAGTTCACAATCGCAGAATCCTTTGCATGAAAGGAATTCTTAATGAAGCCTGAAATCCTCTTGAGGAAGAACCCTACAACAGTGCCTAAACTGTATACTGTAAATCTTCCCTGTAGACTTGCCTCAAAGGGGGACCTACAGCTATAGTATTAGAGAAAGGAAAATACTAAGGTTTTGGGGAGGTTTACTGAATACTAACTCTGAACTAATATGCTAAATCCTCATGAACCAAAAAACAATTGTGACCTACTGTTAAGAGTGGGAACTTGTGTCTTTAGGTAATTAATTGAGTTTTTACTTGGTCTATCTCACAGCAGGCCTGATGGATACCAGAACAAACCCCATGATCATTTATGCATTTCTGAAATACAGTTGAAATAGACATACTCAGCAACTGGTAAAGTCTCTGTATTGGTTCCCTCTCATGAAATAAGGATTGTTATGGTAGGAAATACCAAGTTTAAACACCTAGAATGCCTCCGTCTACCAAAATAGTAAATCAAAAGCAATACCACATTCTTGGGAATGTTGCAGAGATGCAGCTACTGTTGCAAATATGGTTTCTTCCGGGGAGCAAAACATCATATAAGTACCTGATATGTAGGTATTTATCTGTCAATTTTTTTTCCTGTATATATTTTAGCAGCAATTTGGTTTCACCTGAAAAGGACAACGATATACCATCACAGTCTTAACTCACCAATATTCCATACTCTATCATAATTTAATCTGCAGAAAACTTGATTTCCAAACATTCTACAGGAAATCAGCCTGGTCCACAACATTGATGATATCATGATGATTGTTGATATGATGATATCTGTTGATCAAAAACTAGGAAGTATTCTAGATGCTTTGTAAAGAAATATTGGTTCCAAGGAATAAAATAAAACAACAGAAATTCAGGGTCCTGTCACTTTGGTGAAATTTCTAGAGGTTCAGTGACCCAGGCTATGTCAAGATGCCCTCTCCAAGGTAAAGGACAAATTATTTTATTTAGCATATCTTATCACTATAGAAGAAGCACAGTGCCTAATAAGACTCTGAATTTTTGATGGATTGTATACTTTTGTGAGGTATTCTAATCCATACACAGTTGCCAGTTTTTAGTGGACCTCGGGGAAAAAAAAAGTCTCTGAAATAGTTGCTGCCACAAAAGCTACCTTGTCAAATAGACCATGAGACTAAGCATATCATATGTTACTTGAAGTGTCTGTGGAAGACAGTGATATGTTCTGGAGCCTGTAGGATTGCGTAAATGAATCACAGAAAAGCCCTGGGATTTCAGGGAAAAAGCTATTCTGTCTTTTTCAGATATTTATTTGAAAACCAACTGCTGGATTGCTCCTGAGCCTTAGTGAAGGCTGAATGTCTTTCCGACAAGCTTTCAATGTGCCATGTGACACAAATTGACCACCATGAACTGAGTTGCCTGAACCATGATTTTGGGCATGGGCAGTAGCCCTCCATCATCACATGAAACTCTGTAGAAGTTTTTGTTTGAGTACATCCTAAAGGCGCAAGTAGGTAGCATGAGCAAGTGGCTCTGATTCCCATGGCAGTTGACTGGGGAAGAAAAATTCAGTCTGACTTATAGATAGCTCTGAACAATGTGCTGGCCCTTTCCAAAAGTGGACAGATTCAGCACTACAGCCTTTCAGTAGTAGTGTGGCCCTAAAAAACATCAGTGCAAAGAAATACTCCTGGGGGAAAAAAATTGAATAATGCTTTTTGTTTGTTTGTTTCATTTTTCTTTTATCTGAAAAGAGAGTTGATGGTTATAGTTCCAATCTGAGTCCAAACCTTCAGAGACTAATGTCTCTCTGAGTCAGAGAGAGAGAGAGCGAGAGAGAGAGAGGGAAAATTCTTACTCAGCCTTTTATTCTATTCAGGCTTTCAAAGGTTTGGATAAGACCACCTATATTAGGAGGGGCCATCTGGTTCATTCAGCCTATTGACTTAAATATTAAAATCACCCAGAAACACCTTTACAAACATACCAAGAAATAATGTTCAACCAAATATCTGGGCATGCTGTCAAGTTGACAGTCAAGTTGACACATAAAGTTAACCATCACATTCACTTACCTAAAGCTCGTTATTCCTTCATTTACATCTTCTAGGGTAATTCAGGAATTTTTACTTTGCTGAGAGTTGGCCATTGTTTCTTCCAGGTATCTAAGAGCCACCCTAGCAGCAAATTTGCCACATTCCCTAGTGTTTTTGTAGGGTGTTAAATTTTGTGTCCTAAAGAAGCACCCCTAAGTCACTTCTTGCTTATTCAGCCTTAAATTCCAGCCTTCTTGATGATGCACCCTAAGATACAACCCCAGGAATAACCCCATAGCTTCTGTTGGTACATGCCACATAATTCTTATATTTCTCTATTTATATCTTCTCTCTACAGGCTCAGTGTGGAGGGAAGGGGCAGCTTATACTAGAATTTAACCCCTGGTATCAGCCTAGCCTCTAGGATAGAACATGGGACAGCCCCTGAGGGGACATATGTTGCTTTGGGGAAAAGAGACTTCTGCAGTGTCTCCTAGCACAGTGTAAGTGCTAACCATTACTAGAGGAGGATGGGCCACCTCTGCATACCCCAAAAGTCCAGGGGGATGGTAGAGTCAGTGCCCTCAGGGACAGTCATCCAGGTGGCCTAATCCTAGTTTTCAGGATCCCGGGTTTCCTCTACCACACCCTGACCTTCACATAACAGACCTGCCTTAGCTGAGAATTCAAATTTCTGGAGCTCTGCTCACACAATTAAGTCTTCAACCTCCTGTTCATCTGTGTCTACCCTTTCAGTACAGGTGATAAGAGCCCTTTATATATACCACTGAGGCTCTCTGACTCTCACACTTAGCCATTAACAGCTGCTTGTTAACAGCCCCTGGTTTCTCATTATCCTTCTACAGAGAGTGAATACAACTTGGCAAGAACTAGCCAACTCCACTGCATTTGCAGACTTTGCTTCATATATTTCAAATGCCTATATCATTGCACCTACAACAGCATCCTTGCTCCACTGGGATAATTTCCCAGGTCACCATTGGTGAAATCTTTCACAGTCAAGTCGTTGCTTTATCCTACCTGTATCTATGCCCCATCCCACCTTTGAGTCAATTCCAAATACCAATCTTACTGTCTGTTTTCTCAGAGCACTCTTGGCACCACTTACGTTAGCCCAGATCCTCTGAGAAGCAGACTCTAAGATGAAATTAAACACGTGAGTATTTTATTAGGAAAAATGCTAGTGTGGGGGAAACTGGGAGGGAGCCAGAGAAATATGGGAAAGTTGTCAGACCGGGATGAAATTCTGACCCAGAGTGAAAGAGAGGGAGAAAAGCTTGGGTGAAAGGGTCCTAGATTGCAGGTGATCTCAGGAAAGAGAGATGGGCAAAGATTTAGAGGAATCTTCAAGCCAAAGACAGCTGTCAGAAGAGCCCTATGTGTGCCTTAGTATCTGTGTGTGTCACTCAGTCATTGGCTGGAAGAAGCCAGTGGGAGGTGTGGCCTTGTTTAAAGCAGTAGTCAAGTACATTAAAAATATGACACTGCAACACAGTGAGGGTAAGAATGGTCTAATCAAGAAATGATACTGGATAAATTAGATATCTATATAGTAAATAATTTTCACCTCTACCTCACTGCACATGAAATTGTCAATTCCAGATATATCAGACTTCTAAATGTAAAAAATAAAGCAATAAAGCTCTTAGAGGAAACTTATTGGTTGGAAGTAGGAAGTATTACAGAAGAAATCACTAACTGAAGGAAAAAAATGTACTAATTTCAAGGTCAAACTTCTGTTCATGAAAAAACACCATTAGCAGAGAAAATAGAAACTAGAAAGTGGGAATAGATTTTTATACATATATTTTTAAAGGATTTGTATCCCGATTCTTATTGATTTTATAAGGTTGTATGCAAAAAACCTCATAAAATCAATAAGAATATGAAAATAATTTTTAATGAGCAAAAGACTTGAACAGTTACTTCACAAAAATAAGGTTATCCAGATCAAATGAACTATATAATATGAGAAGCTGTTTAGTTTTATTAGGCATCATGGAAATACATGTTAAAATCACAATGAGGTATCACTACAGATCCACAGAATAATTAAAATTAACCAAAATAACAAGTGTTTGGAACAATTCAAACTTTCATGAGTTACTGGAGCAGGGGTAAATGTGTCACACCAATTTGGAAACCTATTTGACACTATCTCCTAAAAAGGAAAACATACATGTCATATTATTAAGCATTTTCCTCTTATAAATATTGCATATACTTAACAGAGATATGTACCCCTTTTCAACAGAAAAAGAGTTCAAACATGTTGATTAAAGCATTTTTCATAGTAGTCAAAACTAAACATAACCCAAAATGTACATTACCAAACAATATAAATTGTTTTAGTTTCTTATTCCTGCTGTAACAAATTATCACAAACTCAGTGGCTTAAAACAACCCAAATTTATTATCTTACAGTCCTGGAGATTAGAAGTCTGAAATGGGTCTCACTGGGTTAAAATGAATGTTTGGCAGGGCTGCATTCCTTTCTGAAGACTTCAAGGGACAATCTGTTGTTTTGCCTTTTCCAGCTTCTAGAAGCTTCCCCCATTCCTTGGCTATTAGCCCTGTTCCATCTTCAAAATCAACAATGACCAGTCAAGTATATCTCACACCCCATCCCTTTAACACTGATTTTTCTGCCTCCTCTTCTTCTCTTAAGGACACTTGTGATTATATTGGGGCCCACCTGGATAATCCAGGACCCTCTCTCTATTACAAAATCCATTGATTAGCAACTTTTACTTCATCTGCAACCTTAAGACCCATTTGCCATGCAAACTTAACCTATTCACAGCTTCCGGGAGGATTAAGACAAAAGTCTTTGGGAGGCCACTGTTCTGCTTACCTTGAGGTGTATTCATGAATTGGAATACCGTATTGTATTGCTAGGAGCAATAAAACGGACAAATTTCATAAGTATAAGGTAGAGTGAAAGAAGCCTCCCACACAAAAATGTACACACTCTGCATTTGATTCTGTTCATGTAAGGTTCAAAAAAATAGGCAAAACTACTCCATGGTCCAGAAATCGGAATGGTGTTTACAACTGAGGGAAAGGTAGTGCCTGTAAAGTGCTTGCAATGTTTTATTTCCTATTTTGGGTCTGGTTCCATATTTGGGTTTAATTCATGAAACTATTGTTATCTACTCATTACTTGTGAACTTTTTGTATGCATAATATCCTTCCATAAAGGATTGTTTTTTAAATAATACAATCAGACTCTTGGATAATTTCCCGAGGAAAGACAATAGATGCTGTTATCAGAGGAAAGAAAATCTACTCTGGACAGGCAAAAGCAGTGTACTGAAGTGTTGCATGCAGTGTTTTAAAAAATGTATTAATGTATGTATATAATAGGTTCTATATCAGAATAAATAACAAGTCCAAGCAAAACCAAGCAATATTGATAAGTTTAAAAATAAACAGTGCAAGAAACATTATGAGTGATTTGAGATGAGTTACCAAGGGGTGATTTTCTTGGAGACATAAAACTTTTGGATTTTGAGAAACAACTGTTAGATAGTTATATAGATAAGTAGGAGAGATGTTCTGAACAAAGAGCAAACGGGGGATTGGCTCATCTTATATGCAGCTTGTATAAGTGACAATCTTTTAGAGGGATTTGGCCATAGGTAGCCTTTCTGGGGCTACCATTTGCCCACCTCCCCACTTCATAACTCACACTTTGGTCAAAATGAGATGCATGAAAAGTCCATGCCATGGTTTTATTCAGCACTGTGTTCCATCCTTTATATAAAGGTGTAATGCCTGTGTTCCCAGTTTATATTTTTTAGATATGTCTTGATTATTTACTGAAATAGTGGACTTGTTTAGACTTTTTTTTTTCTGAAAAGGAATATCTTCTCATTAGATCCAGTCTGTACATCAGGCAGAAAGTAGCTAACTACAGCTCCCATTCTAGCATGTTCTTAAAAAGAAATGTTAATCCCTAAACTAACTAGGTGTGTGTCTATTGCAGCAAATAGGAAAGAATCTCGAATATTATGAGTTGGAAAAACCTTCAAAATAATTCCAAACACACACATTCCTACAGCAGAAAATACCCAATAGAGATTTAGTTGGAGTGACAGAGGTGGGGAGAGACTCAGTAATTATAAGAAAAGTTTAGGGGGTACCTATTAAAGGGAGATTCTCTGTAACTTTCTAAAGGAGTCTGTGATATCTGATCAGATGTCTCGACAAGCAGGGGCCCCATAAAGCTAGGCCTGCTAGGCAGTGACTCTGGGGTGGGGGGTGAGGGGGAAGCAACACTTCCTCTGCTTGTCAAAGTACAGGACAGGAATGGTGAAGGGTACTCACCCCAGTCAGTGCCTGCTGGGGAGGGGGAGGGTTTCTTTTAGTTTTACACCTAATTCAGCTCAATTAATCAGGAATTAGAAAAAGACTATGATTAGGGAGGTTCAGGGATGGATAGATGGAACACAGAGAATTTTTAGGGGAGTGAAACTATTCTGTGTGATAATATAACGGTGAATACATGGCATTATACATTTACCCAAACCCATAGAGTTGTAACAAATGTACCATCTGGTAGGGGATGTTGATAATGAGGGAGGGTATGCATGTGTTGGGGAGGGGGATATATGAAAACTCTGTACTTAGCTCTCAATTTTTCTGTGAAACTAAAACAGCCCTGAAAATAGTCAAAAAAAAAAAAAAAAAAAGCCTATGAGGATTTAATAACCCTTCTTCTTGCTGACTGATAGTGCATGCTCTTTGCTCTAGCTTCTTGAGGCTAGGAATTACAGTGGGATACTTCTTTACCATATGGGAAGTATCTTTTAAAAGAAATAGTTGTTCTTTTGAATAATTATTGGTTTTTCTATAATACGGTCATTACTTTCTTTGCTTCATTTTTATTTCTTCCCCAGAACCCTTTATTCAACATACGATATTTAACAGTTTTATACAACATACAGTATTTAACAGTTTTATACTTAAATAGTAAGAACCCAATAGATCCCAAGCAAAACTTTACCTTCTTGCCTTATCATATCATGTTCAAATGTTTATTACCATTTTGCTCTTTTTTTTTTTTTTTACTTGTAAGGAACTCCCTTTCCATTAGTTCTTTAATGTTCTTTAAATGGAACATGTGACTTGTATCATACATAAAAATATTCATTATCCAGGAGCAAACTAATACTAGTAATTCTAATGAAAACTACCAGATTAAAGAGAACTATATTCCTTGTAATGACAAAGCAAATGAACAAAATTGAAAAGAGGGAATTAACCACAGGTTTCAGTGATTTCTGAATTTTATCACATTCAGCCTCTTAGAAATCTTTTCACTTATCTTTTAAAAGCAGAGAAATTTTATCTGAAGAAAGAAAATCTGAGGAATGACTTAATAAATTCCTTCAAGTCTAAATTGAGTATGCTGATCTTCATCTGTTCTCTAATGATGTTGATAATAGGACGAGAAAGGAAGAAAAAACAGATTTATGTGGCAAAAAGAAGAGATTCAGTAAAGACATGAGAAAGAACAGTTTGATAAAAGAAATAATTTTTAAATATCCAATCCTACCAGTACCGTAAATCTCTTGAATGTCCCTTCTAGCTCTAAAGAATGATGAGATCAGTCAAAAAGTTTGATCTACCTAGAGTACCATATTGTTGAAAGAATTCAATTTGGTTCATGCTTTGCCTTAAAGTATAAACATTCCACTCTAGACATTTAAAAAAAATACACTCATCTTTTGGAATTACCCTCATCTTAAAAAAAAAAGCCTACTTTTTCAGGTTTTATTTGATTAATGAGGCATTTACTTGATAATGACAGATGACTAGAAAGAATAAAGCCATTAACTTGATTTATAATTAATAAATACATTTTTAAAAGCTTCTGTTCTATACATACAATAAGTTCAAGCTGGAGAAATTTTAACATTAACAGTGCTATTTATGAATACAAAATATTGGTATTGATAATGATGTTAGCGTAACACATTAACAATAGCCTCATAGGAGTTTATAATCTAGCGTTGTTAGCAAGTTTTTTTTTTTTTTTTTTTTTTTGCGGTATGCGGGCTTCTCACTGTTGTGGCCTCTCCCGTTGCGGAGCACAGGCTCTGGACGCGCAGGCCTAGCGGCCATGGCTCACGGGCTTAGTTGCTCCGCGGCATGTGGGATCTTCCCGGACCAGGGCACGAACCCGTGTCTCCTGCATCGGCAGGCGGATTCTCAACCACTGCGCCACCAGGGAAGCCCATAGCGTTGTTAGCAAGTTTTAAGAGTCTTTAACTCTTTTTTTTTTTTTTTTTTTTTTTTTTTTTGTGGCACGCGGGCCTCTCACCGCTGTGGCCTCTCCCATCGCGGAGCACAGGCTCCGGACACGCAGGTCTAGCGGCCATGGCCCACGGGCCCAGCCACTCCACGGCATGTGGGATCCTCCCGGACCAGGGCGCGAACCCGCGTCCCCTGGCATTGGCAGGCGGACTCTCAACCACTGCGCCACCAGGGAAGCCCAAGAGTCTTTAATTCTTAATCAATTTGTGATTTTATTTTTTTTAATCATTGAACCGGTTTTTTATTACGAAAAATAACTGGCCATTGAGATATACAAAAGAAAACCTCATATTAATCATCTACAATGAGTAAATACTGTTTTCTTATGTGTAATTCTAAATCACTGTGACTAAAGGGCTAATTAAAATATTACTTATAAAATCCACCATTTGAATAAATTTTCCTCTATGTATCAGTCTTCCTTAAAACATATGTCTGTTTGAAATTCACCCTCCTTAAATATTTTGAAAAATTTATACCAAGAGCCTGCAGTTTTAATTACAATTTATAGGCTTGAGTTTAAGTTGCATTTTAAACTAATTTGGTTTGTTCTTAAAGTTAATTAACTAATTGGGAGAATGTTTCTTGGTTCAACTGAGATAAAAGAGCAGATGTGGAAATTTATTGGCATCTCTTGGAAGCATCCCGAACTTCGATATTTTCTCTTTGTCCTGCTTAACTAACCTTTGAAACCATGTACTTCTTCAAGGTGAGAGATGGCATTCACGTGTGTTTACAGTGGACAGTTAGCAAAAGTCAGGATAGACAATTGCTAGTTTATTACCTTTAAACTTTTTATGTTTGAGTTAAAACTAATAGTGCCTTCTACATAAATTCTATTGCTGGATGCTAGCATTATACAATTAAAGGGAGTATATGTGGGTCATATTCTCACTGTAATGACGCAAATTAGTTTTTTTCTTTTGCTCCAACTTCATAGCTCATTCAATTATCCATTCCTGTTTCCTTCAAGTAGCACAGCCCTATGAAAGACAGTTCCTGAGAAAAAGCAATGAGTTTGACCATGAGGATGATAACAGTCATGTATTTGACACCTTCTCTGTACAGAATTCAAACTCTGTCACTCTTTCCTTTTTATTTCCTCTCATGGTATCTCAGTGAGGTATGGAAGAGCAATTTCTATACATGTTCCTCATTACTGAAAAGGTAGTAAGTAAATATTTATTAAATGTTGGTGTTATGATAGTTATCTACAAAGTGCTTTTCAACCCTGATAATAATATATTGTACTATTCAGTACTAGTTTCCTTTTTACATCTGAAGAAACTCGAGCACAGGGAGGATAGGTAATTTGTCCAAGATCCCTTAGGGAATAAATTTACAACAAAAGATTCACATATAAGAAGGCTGAATTCAGAGCACAGTAGTTTTAAAGAAAAATACTTGAGCATATGTATTTGCCTAGGTATTACACATAACATTTGACATTCTGCCGTCTTTTATTAAAATGGCATAAGCATTCTTCAGATTTCTATAGTCTTCATAAGAATAATTTTAATGGATGCTTAATAGTTTATAGTTTACCTGGTTTATACATCTTAACTGATTATGTAAATTCCCCTATTATTAAACATTATTAGAACACACGCAATCTTCACTATAAATGTATATAAGGACCTTTATCCAAATGGGGCTTTGCCTAGGCTGATTTATGCTCTTAAAATTCTCAGAAGTGGGATAATCAGCATAAAGATACTATTATTTTTATGTATCTTATAATATTTTATATATTTGTCAAAGAGGCAAATAACAATCAAGTGGTTTATAAAGACTATGCATTTACTAATGAGGGAGGTATTTCCACTCAAATCACTGGTGCATATGATATAATTCAATTCAAATAGTTCAGCCACTATTCAGGAACAAATGTGGCTTTAACAGAGAAAGCCATATAAATTTCCTGACCCTCTACAGCCTAAGGATTTATATCAGCGTTTTTGGGTTTTTTTGGCAGGGGTTTTGGGGTGGGCACTAACAGTATATTCCTAATACTACCAAGACCATTGACAAATTGTTTGAATATTTGTCGTTCAGAAGTCCAGGTGTATAAATTATATGTTAGTATTGGTAATTACAATCCTTTCTAGAGAACAATTAACCTTTCTCAATACTAGCATTCGGGAAAGGGATAATGCTAATTATCTTGCAGGTGGGCTGTGTTACAGCAGACTTTTTTATATAGGCAATTGTTATGGTTCAGAGGAATCATTTTGATCTTAGAATGAATAGATATATTTAATTCTATGGGATAATATAATACTATGTTTGGTCTGTAATGTAAAGCATAATATTTTAGTTATAGAGTGTCTAAGAAGGATATTAAGATGAAAACCCCATTCATTTTGTAGTCACAAAGTACAAACTACTTTCCCAGCAGCACTGGTTTTTATCAGTTAATAATTTTTTTTTAAAACTAAGATACAAAGGGATTATTTTCTCTGTGTGAACTAAGGATTTCATAAAATAACTATTCCAAGTTTAATTCCGGTGTAAACTAGTGAACCTAAAGCATTTAGCTCATACCTATGAAAATCAGCACTATGGACAGTGCAATCTTTTGAGGGACTTCACCCTAAAGATGATTAAATGTCACAAAATGCTCTAAAACTTGGGTTATTTAAGTGCAGAATGGCCATCATAACCAATTAATTAGAGCTTATAGAGAGCAGAAACACAAAAAGTAAGCCAAAATTTAGATAACTGTGACCATTCAAATGAGTTTTACAATTTTTCAGATGCAATGCAAACTCCTGTTCATGTCTCAACCGCTATTATTTTTCCTACCATATCCAGTATGTGTGGGTCAGTGCCTTAAGGGCCACTAATACTACAGCACAAGTTTCAAAGAGTAGATCACAGTTAGCCTTTGGTTTTGTATTTGTAGCAGAAACAAGCCTACCAGTGGTTTGTTAGTGTGCTTTGATACTCTCGTACTCTTGTTTCATTGACATACACAGGGCTGACATCCAGAGACAGTCTTCTTGGGCATTCATCTGAATCAGGTCTGGTATTCTCACTGTCAGCTTGATAGGCCCACTAAATGACTGTGCATTGATCCTGAAGCAACTATTCTTCGTTCTGTACAACTTGTTGGAAGATTTATGCATAGTGTTCTGGATGACAGCTTTATTATTATTATTTTTTGGCAATGATTATTGTCGCATTTAAATGTCTTTCCACTCTCTTCCTCTTCAGCTAACATTTTTTCTTTTTGTTTTTCCCCCACCTTTTCTCAAAAGATTTAATTCTAATTAAACATATGCAAAAGAAATCTCTATTATTTTTATAACCATAAGGTGAGATTTTCTTCTGCTTGGGAATGGTTCTGTGGTGTGTGTGTGTGTGTGTGTGTGTGTGTGTGTGTGCGAGAGAGAGAGAGAGATCAATCTTATGACACAGGCAGGTAGATACAGTGACAAAGACTTTGCTGTGTATTATGAATTCTGCATAAAGTCACTATTGTAAAGTCTATCCCAATACATTTTCATTTGTCTTCCAACACTATAAGGAAGACTATGGCTAATATGTTCATTTTACTCATGCTTAGCATTTTATTATTAATTTTCCTTTTCTCTTTATCTCCCCCATACATGTTTAGTTTATCCTTTGACATTAAGTCCCTTTGCAAACTTCCAGATAAGTTTTCACATGTTTGAGAACCAAGTTAGCTCAAAATGAATCATGTCCTAATCAATTACAAAAATATCCTCTAAGGTTTTTCCCCTCATTATATAATGAGTCATTATAATTGTGTAGATGTGTAGGCTCAACACTGCTTATGAGTCTTAAAAGAGAAAAAATTTACACAATTTCTCTCTATATATTATCTGAAGAGTTACCCCAGATTTAGAAGACAGCATATCCCTCTGAATGTATGACTCCACAAGTTGATAGAAACTACCAAAATATATAGAAGTTTCTACCTCCTAGGTTATGTATTATATATTATTATAAAGTAGATTTTATGGAAGTAGATTTGACCAGAAGAAATATGGTATATTTTTGAGGACCATGATTTAAATCTAAGGCCTGGAGACATACTAAAGTTTTAAACACTTCAGTTCTCTTATATTTCTTGTGTGGGTTAATAGTATTTGATGTTCGTTTGAGAATTAAATGAGGTAGTACTATGAAGTGCATATCACCTTATCAGATAGATGGTTATTGCTGAGTAAATGGTAATAATAACAAAATAGTAATTAGAATCAGAATCATACTCAGATAGTCCAGCCAGAAGACTACTATATGGCAGGCTCACTTTGCTGAATCTGGTGGAATCCACTCTTTTGAGATTAAGTATATTTAAGTGAAGCCAAAAGTGGGCAATTGTAAGAAGGACTGAGCAGCCAAGAAATAGAAAATGTATCTAAATTCTCTATCACCTCGAATTATATTCAGGGCCATCATATAGCAGAGATCATCGGTCATTTTGAGGGAAAAATAACTGAGTTTAAAAAAAAAAAACACCAAAGAATTCCACAATACAAAGACATAGAAAGTTGAATGTTATTTCAGTTAAATGTTATTTCCTATGGATTTGATGCTCGAATACTGATTCTACTATCTAAATACATGAGACAATTATTCAACACCTTTAGAGCTATGACCAAAGAGTTCAGTCTAACATCCCATCAGAGCTGCTTATAAGACTTTATTATAGTGTGATGATGATATAATTTAACCTCTAAGTACATATGTGAGCCAAAAGGCTACATTTTATAGACCCATTATCACAAGCTTGAGGGGAAAAAAGCATAGAATTGTCATCTGAGAATTTGCATTGGTATTGTAAAAATATGAGTGAGCAATGATAGCATATTCATTTTCAATAGAAGAAAATATCACTGAACTTCAGTTTTTGTTCACTAAAGTGAACAGTACATTCCACTAAATCCTTTTGGGCCATCAATCCTAGAGATAAAGTAATAATAGACTTGGGAATGCTTATCATTTTAAGAGAAGGTGTGTTCAATTAAGTCTCATTGCTGATGAGGTCATAAATGAGAAGAAGAAAAAAAAAAGGAAGAGAATGAAATGAGCACTTTTTTCAGGGATTGGGAAATTAAAAGACTATTACTGAGCCCCTCAAGGCAATTTCATTAAAGGTAAAATAGGTTCATGGAACCCGTTTCTACAGACCATTGCCAAACATTCTTTTTTTTTTTTTTCACATCTTTATTGGAGTATAATTGCTTTATAACAGTGTGTTAGTCTCTGCTTTATAACAAAGTGAATCAGCTCTACATTTACATATATCCCCGTATCTCCTCTCTCTTGCGTCTCCCTCCGACCCTCCCTATTCTACGTGGACACAAAGCACCGAGCTGATCTCCCTGTGCTATGCAGCTGCTTCAAACTAGCTGTTTTACATTTGGTAATATATGTAAGTCCATGCCACTATCTCACTTCGTCCCAGCTTACCCTTACCCTTCCCCATGTCCTCAAGTCCATTCTCTATGTCTGCATCTTCATTCCTGTCCTGCCCTTAGGTGTTTCAGAACCTTGTTTTTCCCTTAGATTCCATATATATGTGTTAGCATATGGAATTTATTTTTCTCTTTCTGACTTACTTCACTCTGTATGACAGTCTGTAGGTCCATCCACCTCACTACAGATAACTCGGTTTCCACCTAAGGATGGACACTTAGGTTGCTTCCATGTCCTGGCTATTGTAAATAGAGCTGCAGTGAACACTGTGGTACATGACTCTTTTTGAATTATGGTTTTCTCAGGGTATATGCCCATTAGTGGGATTGCTGGGTCATATGGTAATTCTATTTTTAGTTTTTTTAAGGAACCTCCATACTATTATCCATAGTGGCTGTATCAATTTAAATTTCCACCAACAGTGAAAGAGGGTTCCCTTCTCTCCACACCCTCTCCAGTATTTGTTGTTTGTAGATTTTTTGATGATGGCCATTCTGACTGGTGTGAGGTGATACCTCATTGTAGTTTTGATTTGCATTTCTCTAATGATTAGTGATTTGAGTATCCCTTCATGCGTTCGTTGGCAATCTGTGTATCTTCTTTGGAGAAATGTCTGTTAAGGTCTTCTGCCCATTTTTGGATTGGGTTGTTTGTTTTTTTGATATTGAGCTGCATGAGCTGCTTGTAGATTTTGGAGAATAATCCTTTGTCAGTTGTTTCATTTGCAAATATTTTCTCCCATTCTGAGGGTTGTCTTTTCATCTTATTTATGGTTTCCTTTGCTGTGCAAATGCTTTCAAGTTTCATTAGGTTCCTTTTTTTTTTTTTTTCCATTTCTCTAGGAGGTGGGTGAAAAAGGATCTTGCTGTGATTTATGGCATAGAGTGTTTTGCCTATGTTTCCCTCTAAGAGTTTTCTAGGGTCTGGCCTTACATTTAGGTTTTTAATCATTTTGAGTTTATTTTTGTGTATGGTGTTAGGGAGTATTCTAATTTCATTCTTTTACATGTAGCTGTCCAGTTTTCCCAGCACCACTTATTGGAGAAGCTGTCTTTTCTCCATTGTATATTTGTGCCTCCTTTATAAAAATAAGGTGAATATATGTGTGTGGGTTTATCTCTGGGCTTTCTATCCTGTTCCATTGATCTATATTTCTGTTTATGTGCCAGTACCATCCTGTCTTGATTACTGTAGCTTTGTAGTATAGTCTGAAGTCAAGGAGCCTGATTCCTCCAGCTCCATTTTTCTTTCTCAAAATTGCTTTGGCTATTCAGGGTCTTTGTGTTTCCATACAAATTGTGAAATATTTTGTTCTAGTTCTGTCAAAAATGCCATTGGTAGTTTGATAGGGACTGCAATGAATCTGTAGATTGCTTTGGGTAGTATAGTCATTTTCACAATGTTGATTCTTCCACTCCAAGAACATGGTATATATCTCTCCATCTGTTTGTATCATCTTTAATTTCTTTCATCAGTGTCTTACAGTTTTCTGTGTACAGGTCTTTAATCTCCTTAGGTAGGTTTATTCCTAGATATTTTATTCTTTTTGTTTCAATGGTATGTGGTAGTGTTTCCTTAATTTCTCTTGCAGATTTTTCATCATTAGTGTATAGGAATGCACGAGACTTCTGTGCATTAATTTTGTATCCTGCTACTTTACCAAATTCATTGATTAGCTCTAGTAGTTTTCTGCTAGCATCTTTAGGATACTCTATGTAGAGTATCATGTCATCTGCAAATAGTAACAATTTTACTTCTTCTTTTCCCGTTTAGGTTCCTTTTATTTCTTTTTTCTTCTCTGATTACCGTTCTTAAACTTCCAGAACTATGTTGAATAATAGTGGTGAGGGTGGACAATCTTGTCTTGTTCCTGAACTTGGAGGAAATGGTTTCAGTTTTTCACCATTAAGAACGATGCTGGCTGTGTGTTTGTTATATAGGGCCTTTATTATATTAAGGTACGTTCCCTCTATGCCTACTTTCTGGAGGGTTTTTATCATAAATGGGTGTTAAATTTTGTCAAAGGCTTTTTCTGAATCTATTGAGATGATCATATGGATTTTATCCTTCAATTTGTGAATATGGTTTTTCACATTGTTTGATTTGCATATATTGAATAATCCTTACATTCGTGGGATAAACCCCACTTGATCATGGTGTATGATCCTTTATTTTTTTATTTTTATTTTTTGCGGTACGCAGGCCTCTCACTGTTGTGGCCTTTCTCATTGTGGAGCACAGGCTCCGGACGCGCAGGCTCAGTGGCCATGGCTCACGGGCCCAGCTGCTCCGCAGCATGTGGGATCTTCCTGGACCGGGGCACGAACCTGCGTCCTCTGCATTGGCAGGTGGACTCTCAACCACTGCGCCACCAGGGAAGCCCTGTATGATCCTTGTAATGTGCTCTTGGATTCTGTTTGCTGGTATTTTGTTGAGAATTTCTGCATCTATGTTCATCAGTGGTATTCGCCTATAATTTTCTTTCTTTGTGACATCTTTGTCTGGTTTTGGTATCCGGGTGATGGTGGCCTCATAGAATGAGTTTGGGAGTGTTCCTGCCTCTGCCAAATTTTGGAAGAGTTTGAAAAGGGTAGGTGTTAGCTCTTGTCTAAATGTTTGTTAGAATTCGCCTGTGAAGCCATCTGGTCCTGGGCTTTTGTTTGTTGGAAGATATTTAATCACAGTTTCAATTTCAATGCTTATGATTGGTCAGTTTATATTTTTTGTTTCTTCTTGGTTCCGTCTGGGAAGGTTGTGCTTTTCAAAGAATTTTTCCATTTCTTCCAGGTTGTCCATTTTATTGGCATATAATTGCTTGTAGTAATCTCTCATGATCTTTTGTATTTCTGCAATGTCCATTTTACTTCTTTTTCATATCTAATTCTTTTTTTTTCTTTTTTTTTTGGGGGGGGGTGCTATGTGGGCCTCTCACTGTTGTGGTCTCTCCCGTTGCGGAGCACAGGCTTCGGACGCGCAGGCTGAGCGACCATGGCCCACAGACTCAGCCGCTCTGTGACATGTGGGATCTTCCCGGACCGGGACACGAACCCGCGTCCCCTGCATCAGCAGGCGGACTCTCAACCACTGCGCCACCAGGGAAGCCCTTCATATCTAATTCTGTTGATTTGAGTCTTCTCTCTTTTTTTTCTTGATGAGTCTGGCTAATGGTTCATCAATTTTGTTTATCTTCTCAAAGAACCAGCTTTTAGTTTTTGATCTTTGCTATCGTTTCCTTCATTTCTTTTTCATTTATATCTGATCTGATCTTTATGATTTCTTTCCTTCTACTAACTTTGGGGTTTTTTGTTCTTCTTTCTCTAATTGCTTTAAGTATAAGGTTAGTTAGTTTACTTGAGATGTTTCTTGTTTCTTGAGGTAGGATTCTGTTGCTATAAACTTCCCTCTTAGAACTACTTTTCCTGCATCCCATAGGTTTTGGGTCATCGTGTTTTCATTGTCATTTGTTTCTAGGTATTTTCTGATTTCCTCTTTGATTTCTTCAGCGATCTCTTGGTTATTTAGTAGTATATTGTTTATCCTCCATGTGTTTGTATTTTTTAGAGATTCTTTCTTGTAATTGATATTTAGTCTCATAGCACTGTGATCAGAAAAGATATTTGATATGCTTTCAATTTTCTTAAATTTACCAAGGCTTCATGTGTGACCCAAGATATGATCTATCCTGGAGAATGTTCCATGAGCACATGAGAAGAAAGTGTATTCTGTTGGTTTTGGATGGAATGTCCTATAAATATCAATTAAGTCCATCTTTTTTAATGTATCATTTAAAGTTTGTGTTTCCTTATTTATTTTCATTTTGGATGATCTGCCCATTGGTGAAACTGGGGTGTTAAAGTCCCCTACTATGATTGCATTACTGTAGATTTCCCCTTTTTTGGCTGTTAACATTTGCCTTATGTATTGAGGTGCTCCTATGTTGGGTGCATAAATATTTACAGTTGTTATATCCTCTTCTTGGATTGATCCCTTGATCATTATGTAGTGTCCGTCTTTGTCTGTTGTAATAGTCTTTATTTTAAAGTCTCTTTTGTCTGAAACGAGGATTGCTATGCCAGCTTTGTTTTGATTTCCATTTGCATGGAATATCTTTTTCCATCCCCTCACTTTCATTCTGTATGTGTCCCTAGGTCTGAAGTGGGTTTCTTGTAGACAGCGTATATACAGGTCTTGTTTTTGTATCCATTCAACCAGTCTGTGTCTTTCGGTGGGAGCATTTAATCCATTTACATGTAATTATTAATATGTATGTTCCTATTACCATTTTCCTAATTGTTTTGAGCTTGTTATTGTAGGTCTTTTCCTTCTCTTGTGTTTCCTGCCTAGAGAAGTTCCTTTGGCATTTGTTGTAGAGCTGGTTTGGTGGTGCTTAATTATCTTAGCTTTTGCTTGTCTGTAAAGCTTTTGATTTCCCCGTCAAATCTGAATGAGATCCTTGCAGGTAGAGTAATCTTGGCTGTAGGTTTTTCCCTTTCATCACTTTAAATATGTCCTGCCACTCCTTTCTGGTTGCAGAGTTTCTGCTGAAAGATCCTCTGTTAACCATATGGGGATTCTCTTGTATGTTGTTTGTTGTTCTTCCCTTGCTGTTTTTAATATTTTTTCTTTGTATTTAATTTTTGATAGTTTGATTAATATGTGTCTTGGCATGTTTCTCCTTGGATTTGTCCTGTATGGGACTCTCTGTGCTTCCTGGACTTGATTGACTATTTCCTTTCCCATATTAGGGAAGTTTTCAACTATAATTTCTTCAAGTATTCTCTCAGTCCCTTTCTTTTTCTCTTCTTCTTCTAGGACCCCTGTAATTCGAATGGTGGTTCGTTTAATGTTGTCCCAGAGGTCTCTAAGACTGTCCTCAATTCTTTTCATTCTTTTTTCTTTATCCTGCTCTGCTGTAGTTATTTCCACTATTTTATCTCCCTGGTCACTTATCCATTTTTCTGCCTCAATTATTCTGCTATTGATTCCTTGTAGAGAATTTTTAATTTCACTTATTGTGTTGTTCATCATTGTTTGTTTGCTCTTTATTTCTTCTAAGTCCTTGTTTAACGTTTCTTGTATTTTCTCCATTCTGTTTCTAAGATTTTGGATCATCTTTACTATCATTACTCTGAATTCTTTTTCAGGTAGACTGCCTATTTCCTCTTCATTTGTTTGTTTTCGTGGGTTTTTACCTTGCTCCTTTATCTCCTGTGTGTTTCTCTGTCTTCTAATCTTGCTTAACTTACTGTGTTTGGGGTCTTCTTTTTGCAGGCTGCAAGTTCGTAGTTCCCGTTGTTTTGGTGTCTGCCCCCAGTGGGTGAGGTTGGTTCAGTGGGTTTTGTAGGCTTCCTGGTGGAGGGGACTTGTGCCTGTGTTCTGGTGGATGAGGCTGCATCTTGTCTTTCTGGTGTGCAGGACCGCATCTGGTGGTGTGTTTTGGGGTGTGTGTGACCTTATTATAATTTTAGGCAGCCCCTTTGCTAATGGGTTGTGTTGTGTTCCTGCCTTGCTAGTTGTTAGGCATAGGGTATTCAGCACTGTAGCTTTCTAACTGTTGAGCAGATCTGGGTTTTAGTGTTGAGATGGAGATCTCTGGGAGACCTTTCTCCATTTGATATTATGTGGAGCTGGGAGGTCTCTGGTGGTCCAGTGTCCTGAACTCTGCTCTCCCACCCTGCAGGCACAGGCCTGACACCCAGCTGGAGCACCAAGGCCCTGTCAGCCACATGGCCAGGTATGTGGGGAGTTTCTTGCCTTTTAGGAAGTCTGAGGTCTTCCGCCAGTGTTCAGTAGGTGTTCTGTAGGAGTTGGTCCACGTATAGAAGTATTTTTGATGTGTTTGTGGGGAGGAATGTGATCTCGTCTTAGTCCTCCGCAATCTTGAAGGTCTCTCAGCCGGGCATTCTTACACCCTATTCTATTCCAACATCCAGTCACACACACACGCAGACTCAGAAAGACTTAAACAGGTAGTATCCAAAGAGTTTTCACTTCCTTGCTTTCAGAAATATGTCCTGATAAATGAAGACTTTTGAATAATTTGGTTAGGTTATATAGGGCCAGTCTTACATGTCAATCTAGGTATTCACATAAGCTATGGAAGCTTTTCTGTCCATGGATATATCATCTATCAGCTATGTTTTCTGCCTGATGATCCTATTCTTAGGATTTTCCTATGCATGATAGGTTGTCATTTGTGTTTAGGAGTCCCATGCTCATTTACAAATGTTGCTAACAGGCATAAAATATAAAACTATCTTCACCTAACAACAAAAGTTTGCATGAAATGACATTAATAGTAAGAGAGTCACTTTTTCTGTTCTGGGAAATATTTGTTGAGAATATTATAATGTTTTGTATGAGGAAAGATAAAAAGGGTAGGAGTGAAGGATTAATTATTATTCAGGGGAATAATTTTGTATAAAAGAAGCCAAACATACAACAGACTGTTCGAGGGATTGAGTACCTGAAGGAAGAAAATATTGAAATAGATTTACTGTATTTTAATTCTTACTCTGTATTTGAAATAGTAAGTTTACTTAAAATGAAAAGTAAAACAGACAAAAAGAAAAGAAAGAAAGAAGATCATGGATCTGAAAGCTGAAAAAACCTCAATCTCTTGAAACTTAAAGAAGACCACAGGACACAACATGATCAAATAACTTACAGCCAGTGGTAAAAAGAAAAACCTAAAAGCAGCAAGAGAAAGTGTATGCACTATGTACAAAAAACAAAGAAAAAGATGACAGCAGACTTCTCCTTGGAAATAATGCAAATAGGAAAACAGTAGAACAACATCTTTAAAGTACTAAAAGAAATAGTCTAGAATTCTATACCCAGCAAGAATATTTTTTTGGAAATGAAGATGAAATATAAACTTTCTCCTACATAGAAAAGTTGAAAGAATTAATTACCAGCTCTTGCATTACAAGAAATAGTAAAGGAATTCCTTTTGGCAGGAGGAAAATGATACCAGAGGGAAACATAATCCACATAAAGGAATGTAAAGAACCAGAATGGTAAATTCAAAGGTAAATAATGAATAATTTTTTTCTTATTAAGTAAATGTTTTAAAGAAAAATTGTTTAAAACAGAAACAGTAACAATGTGCTGTGCAGTTAAAAAATGTGTACAAGTAAAATATAGGATAATAATAAAACAACGGTTAAGTACAGAGGAAAATGTGTGTCTGAAGGGTTCTTTACTATATGTGAAGTAGTATAATATCACTGTGAGTGGACTTTCATAAGTTAAAGATGCTTACTATGTATGCTATAGCAACTACTAATATAACACAAAAGGAATAGTTGTAGCTAACAAGATAACAAAGGAGATTTTTAAATTTACTAAAAATACTCAAATGATAGAAAAGAAAACAAAAAAAAGAAAAAAAGGAACAAAGGGCAGATGGCAAAAATAGAAGTCAAAGAGCAAGAGGGAACATTTAACCCAACTCTATCAACAATCACATTAAATGTAAATAGTCTAAATATCCCAATTAAAGCCAGATATTGAGAGATTGTATTAATTTTTTTAAAGGCCAGACCCAAATAGATTCTGTCTATAAGAAATTCATTTTAAAATTAAAGACAAGAATAGGTTAAAAGGGCAGGATAGAAAAAAATATACTAAGCTCACTCTGTTCCAAAGAAATTAGAAGTGACTATAGTATCAGATTTCAGAGCAAAGAATATTAAAAAAGTAAAAAAAGAGGATCATTTGATAGTGATAGAAGTTTTAATTCACCAAGGAGAAATAATAATCCTAAACTTGCATGAACTTGATAATAAAGCTTAAAATCCCATGAAGAAAAAAAAAATTATAGAGCACCAAGGGGAAATAGATAAATTTGAACTCTTCTTTCAATAATTTATAGAACGAGCCAACAATAAATCAGTAAGGATTTAGAAGACTTGAATAACACTATCAATCAACCCAACCTAACTGACATGCATAGAAGACTTCAACTTACAACATCACAGTACACACTTTTTTCAGGGGCACAAGGAAAATTTATACTGATCAACCATTTTCTGGACCACAACACAAATCTCAAACTTAAGAAGAGTCAAGTCATAAAATGTATGTTCTATAACTACACTACAAATAAATTAGAAATAACTTACAAAAAATATTTGGAAAATCCCCAAATAACAGATAACTAAATAACACATTTCTAAATAACTCCTAGATCAAAGAAAAAAAATCAAGAGCAAATTAGAAATTATTTTAAACTAAGGGAAAATGAAAGCAAAACATAAAATTTGTGGAATGCAGCTATGGAAGTGCTTAGATGGAAATGTATCACCTTAAAAATCCTGTATTAGAAAAATAGGAAAGGTCTCAACTTAATGACCTCAATTTCCACCTTAAAATTAGAAGAGAAAATATGGCAAATGAACCCCCATAAGACCAGAAGAACAGAAATAATGAAGATCAGAGGAGAAATCATGAAATGGAAAATAGAAAACAGTAGAAAAGATAAATGAAACAAAAAGTTGATTTTCTGAAAAAGTAGAAATTGATGAACCTCTTGCCAGACTAATCAAGACAATAAAGGTGAAAATACATATTATTAATATTAGGAATTAGGTGAGATGTCAAAAGTTTCTACAGAGATTAAGAAAATAATGAGGAATATTATGAACAGCTTTTGCCAGTAAACTCCAAAAATTAGATAAAATAAACAAATTCTTTGAAAGATGTGAACTATTCGCTGAAGGAAAAAGTAGCTAACCTGATTAGCCCTTCTCTTATTATATAAGGAATTGAATTTGTTTTTAAAAGCCTTCCCACAGCAAAACCTCCAGGCCCAGAGGGCATCAGTGGTAAATTCTAATAAACTTATAAGGAAGAAATAGTGTGTGTTCTACACAAATTCTTCCAGAAAATTGAGGAGAGAATCCTTCCCCACTCACTTGATGAGTTCCATATTACTCTGAGACCAAAATGAGACAAAGACATTATAAGAAAAGAAAACTTCAGGCCATTATCCCTAGGGAAAATAGAAAAATTCTTATCATAATTTTAGCAAATAGAATCCAAGAATATATAAAAAATAATACATTATGAATAAGTATAGTTTATCCCAGAAGTACAAGGTTTATTTAACATTAAAATAATCAGTATAATTAAGAGACTAAAAAAGATTAAAAAAATATGAGCCTCTCAAAGGGGGCAGTTTACTGCATTTGATAAAATCCAACATTAATGCCTAATAAAATATCAGCAAACTGGGAATAGACAGGAACTTACTTAACCCAGTGAAAGATACTTTCAAGAAATCTATAGCCACGAATATACTTAATGGACAAAGACTGAATGCCTTACTCGTAGCATGAAGATCAAGGTAAAGATTCCTACATTCACCACTTCTTTCAACATTGCAGTAAGTTTCTAGCATGTGCAGTAAGGCAAGAAGAAGAAATTAAAGGTATTAAGATTGGAAAGATTTTTTTCAAAGACATGATTGTCTATGTAGAATTCCTATGTAATCTCTTAGAAAAATAGTACTAGAACTAATTAGTGGGTTTAGAACGTATGCAGGATTCAAGACCAATATACAAAACCTAATTGTATTACTATATACTAGTAATGAACAATTGGAAATTGAATTGAAAAATATTATCACTTGTAAGAGTAGATCTCATGTTAAGTATTCTTATCACAAAAAATGTTTTAAATGACTAATGCACTTCTTGAAATCTATTTGAAAAGGATGTAGGCCTCCCTTTGTATTAAAAAACAAATCTATGCTTTCTTTTTCAAGAGGTAGGAATTCGTTTTAAAAATAAAATTCACATTGCATCAAAAACCACTTTGTTAGCATTAAGAATATGAAGTATTTTGATAAAAATTTGGCAAAAGATAAGCAATACCAATACACTGAAAATTACAAAACATTGCTGAAGGAAATTAAAGAAGATATAAGTAAATTGAGCAACATAAGATGTCATTGATTCAAAGGATCAATATTAGGCTTCCCTGGTGGCTCAGTGGTTGCGAGTCCGTCTGCTGTTGCAGGGGACACGGGTTCGTGACCCAGTCCGGGAAGATCCCACGTGCCGCAGAGCGGCTGGGCCCGTGAGCCATGGCCACTGAGCCTGCACGTCCAGAGCCTATGCTCCGCAATGGGAGAGGCCACAGCGGTGAGAGGCCCGCATACCAAAAAAAAAAAAAAGGTTCAATATTATTTAGATATCAATTCCCCCCAAATTGATCTACAAGTTCAATGCAATCCCAATAAAAATGCAAATTGACAATCTTATTCTAATATTCAAATGTAAATGCAAAGAAGGTAAAGTAGCTCAAGCAACTGTGAAAAAGAGGACACTATCTAACATTAAGAGTTATTCTGTGCTCTAGGCATAAAGATTGATAAATAGATCAAGGAAACAGAATTGAATCCAGAAATATACCTACAGATGGATTCAATTTATTTTTGGCAAAGGGATACAGCAATTTAGTGGAGTAAGGAGAGTCTTTTCAACAAACAGTCCTGGAAAAATTGGATATGCATATTTAAAAAAAAGAAAAATTGTTCATCTGTATGTCTCATCACATAAAAATTAAACCACATTAAAAAATCTCTCTCTCTCGAACTCTAATACTTGCAACCATACTATTATTTCCTCATATTAAAATTTTTTTTCTCTTGACTCCATGTTTATCTTCATCTACTTCCTCCAATTTCTTGCTACCCATTTGATGCAGAATTCCTGAAAGGGTTGTCTATTCTTTCTATCTCCAGTTTTCCTTTTCTGACGCTTAAATCCACTCTAGTCAGGCTTTCATGCCAGTCACTACACTGAAAATGTCCTTGTTGAGATCATCAATGATTTCCACACTACTGGGCCCAGGAATTGTTTCTCACTCTTTTCCTTAATAAAACTCAGCAGCATTTGACATAGCTGATCACTTCCTCCTGGATACAGCTTTGTAATTTAGCTTCCAGGACACCATTCTCTGTGTTCCACCTACCAAACTGTCCATTTCTCCTCAGTCTCCTTAGCTCTCTTTTTCCTCTTATTCTCAGCCTCTTGGTGTTGGAGTATCGTAATGGTCAGTCCTTTTCCTTGTCCCTCTTTTCCACTCTGTAAACACTCAAACATTTGATGAGCCCATCCCTCCCATGCTTCTAAATATCAATCATTTAACAGCTGTCAGATGGATAGATACAGCTCACACTTTTCACGTAGTTGCAACTCATATATCCAAAAGGATATGTGACATCTCCTCTTACATGTTTAATAAGCATCTATGCTTTGACATGTCCAAATCTGCCATCTTGATCTCCCACACATTTGCTCCACAGAGAGCCTTCTGAATCAATTGCCATTAAATACAGCTTTTTAGTGATTTGAGCCAAAAATTTCACAGTCATCTTTGACTTTTTTCTTTATTTTACACCACAAGCCACCCTTTAGGACACATCAGAATCTGGCCTCTTCTCACTGTTTCCAATGCTAACATGCTAGATGGGCACTTATTTTTTGTTTGATTTAGAGAATTTCTCTATCTCATGTAATAGCAATCCTTTGTCTAATATCTTTTATCAAAGATTTTTAGCTATCCATCTCTCTACCTATCTATATTTACATATATAATTTTAATAGATTCAAATGTGTCTGTATTTTCTTTTAAGCTTTGCGTTTTGTGGCGTATTCAAGATATATTCCTTAATCTGATTTAATAAAAGATATTTTCCTGTATTTTATTCTTCATACTTTAAATGCTTGCTTTTCATAATTATGTCTCTAAACCATTTAGAACATTTTTCTGTTTGATGTCAAATAAGGATCTACTTTCCCTCAAAAACACAGTTATTGAATTGTCTATTCTTAAAATGCTGTATTGTAATACTATTGTAATAACTTCTTAGCCAATGTTCTCTAGAAAGCAAACTCGGCCAGGATTAGGGGCTAACACTTTATTTGCAAAATGCAAGCCTAGGTGATGAAGGTGAGGAAAAAATGAAAGTGAGGTAAGAAAAGATGAGAAGCAAGGCCATATAATCCATTGCCATTCCAGTTAAAAATGGTGCTCCAAATGAACTTCTAAGACACACAGCTCCCTCCAGGCTCCTCTGGCAAAGCTGACCATGGATTACCTTAGAATTGTCCATAGGAGAGAAGATGGTGAGGAGATATATCTGCCTGTCTGTTTCGCTTCTCTTTTTGGTCCATTGGTCAATGCTCACAAGCACAGGAAGCTAACTGCCCTTTATATCTGGGTTACATCTCCAACCCCTCAGCCACTTTTCAGGAAGATATATTTCATACTCCACAGGAGAGTGTCTTATCCCAGTTCAAAAAAGGAAAACTGATGGGAAGAAGGTGCCAACTGGCTAATCAGGAGAGAAAGAAGAGAAACATCAAGGGATTCTGAGAATGCAAATAAGATTTATGTCTAATGCAGTAAACACGGAAGGAAGGTAGCTTAAATGGTTGGATCTGTTTCTGAGCTCACTGTTTTGTCCCACTAGTCTATATGTCTGTCCCCAGAGTAACATGGAGCTGTTTTAAATACCATAGCTTTACAATAAATTGTATGTCTGGTAACTCATAATTATCCTGACTTTTTTATGGGCCAGTTTTTCACAAACATTTTAACCAACTTGTCCAGTTCTAAAAAAGTAAAACTATTCAATATTCATTGATATTGCATCATACTTATGAATTTGGGAAGAATCATCATATTTTTGATGTAGAATCTTTCCATCCTTGAACATAACATTTTGGGCTTTTTCCATAAATATCTGGAACATTTAGGTTAGATTTATGCTTTAGGGTTTTTTGTTGTGATTGGTAAGGGGGTTTCTTAAATTCCATGTTTAAATTGGTTATTCTGCTATATTAGAACACTATTGACTTGTGTAGGCTGATCTTTACCTAGCAAGCTTACTGAGCCCTTATTCTGATAGGGCTTTCCATATGACATTTTTTCAGACTTGATGGTATATTAACTGTTGACTTGGGATTCTCATGCCAATGTAAATATCACAAAGATATTATAATTGCATCCCCCATAGGTGGGGGTTTCAATTCATGTGAAATCATTTTGTATGATTATTTGTTCATTTTTATTTTTGCAAATCCAACGACAGATATGAAGCTTTTGTTACTGCTTCTCTAGGCAAATGGGAGATATTTTCTAATTTGCTTTTCATGGCCAAGTCGAACCTTTGACAATTCAGCTTTATGAAATGCTTAGATACAACTCTTTATCTACTGAAGAGTCCTTAAGGACTTTGTGCCAACACCCCAGTCACCAGCTCCTTCAACCTGTATCTAAATCTTATATACCACCAGACTTTCAAAGCTTCAATTCAGGCTCATTACATTACATTTGAGTTCCCTCTTTGCTCTTGTCTTTGCCTTTCATTGTATCTTGGCTTCGTATTTAAAACCAGCGTGGTCATAATTTATCCATCATTTCTCTGTGTTTATAGTGGGGAAGGAACCACTCCACTGTTGCCAGAAGTCCTGGCTTATTCATTCAGCCTTCTCCATACATTTTGGTTTCTGGTAATTAAGATTCTCCCCACTTCTAAGACCTACACTGGGGATTGCGTGGCAGAAGATAAATATCACCAACTGCATATTCGCTTTTCTCTCTCTCTCTCTCTTCTCTGTTCCTCTCTCTTCTTATTCCCTCCTTGTTCTCCCCACTCCCCTACCAAACCCCTTCCATTCATCCTATTTGTATGCTCTGTCCAGATTTTTCCCTGCGCTTTTACCAATGTCTTTCTTTAATCCTCAAGCCTAGTTTATTCAAGTATGCTCGCTCTCTGAATAGAGCAGTAACAGGATGTACAAGCTATAGAAATTACATGGAGAATTAAGGAAAAGATGAAATGTGATATGATAAAGGGAAATAGTATTTTTTCCTACATTTAATAACTGATAGAACCATCCAGAAATAATGTTCTTGGTAGATTTATTTTCTCTCATTCAATTTTCTACCTTATTCCTACTTCACATTTGCTTGGATCAGGCTTTTAAAGAATAGGTGGTTAAATTTTCACCAAGCATATTGTAGTATACCATACATTCATGTTAATACATGTGGTGTTGTTATAACAGCTATAACTCATATGCTGTCTGTTATTCCAGGAGTAGATGAAAACCAACTCTATTCTATGATATTTTATGAAAAATACATTCCCTATATGAGTAATAATATCAAAGACTCATGTATCCCAAAGCAGCAATTCTGATTTTTATGGCAGAATCTATTTAAGATTTTTAAATGACTTGACTTTTCCAGAAGAATAAAATATTTGCTCATATGTGAGTGAAACAGGATAGTTTTTGTAGAGGTCCCTTGTGAAATGTAGGGTCTTACTTTGATATCAGTAACATTTGAGAAGTAGATGAAATCACAGAGCAGAATGTATCATTCAGTGATAGATTAGGTGGCTGCCTATGGCCTATTGCATAGAAAAATTTGTTTTCATGTGCACGGTCAATGTCCTAAGTCATGTTCAGAGAGAACCCTTATTTATCACCACACTAACTTAACTCTTACACTTATATAACATTACCCCACCAAGACCAACATTTTACTTTTGACTTGACCATTAATTTGATAATTCCCAGATATATCAATGGCAGGTCACATATATCATCGAGATTTGCTCTCAGATATAATCTGCAAGAAGAGCTTGTGATGAAAAGCAACATCCTGCTGCCTGTCAATGGGCTGTATATGTCATATCTGTGTAATCTGTATAGGCTAGGGCTACAGGATTGGCCTTACACATCCAGAAGTCAGATAGTTCATGTGACCTTAGCTAAGTTATTTAACTTTCCTGAGCTCATTCCTTCCTCTGTATAGTGAGGGAGTTAGACTAAATGATCACTAAGATTTCTTCCAGCTATTCCTTTTCTCGAACGAACACCCCCCCCAATGAAAGCTATGAAGCAAGTCACATGTGATGTGACCTCATTATTCTCTGAAATTGCAGACATCTCTGCTCAATGAAATAAAGATTAGAAGCATATTCTTCTCTGACTGACCATCTTCCAGAAGTCTACGATAACAATTGTTACGTAGTATTTCATAGAAACACAGCAAAGGGAAAACTTCTCAGACATAGCCTACAGTGAGGTGTAGGGCATCAGCTCCTCTCTCTGGAATTATCCAAGGCCTATGATCAACCCCATCCTACCCCTCCTTTTTGATTAAAATGTCCTACTTATATGCTCTCCAAACACCAATCACTTGATCTTAGTATCAGTCACACTACAGTGTAAAAATTTTTTAGATTTGTTTTTATTGTGGTATAATAAATGTAACAAAATTTACCATTTTTACATGCACAGTTCAGTGGTATTAAATACATTCAGAATTTCGTGCAACTATCGTCACCATCCATCTCCATAACTATTTTCATCTTGTAAAACTGAAACTCTATACTTATTAAGCAATAGCTTCCCATTCCTCCTCCCCCCAACCCCTGACAACCACGATTCTACTTTCTATCTCTGTGAATTTGACTACTGCAAGTATCTCATATAAATGAAAACATACAGTTTTTTGTCTGTTTATGACTGGCTTATTTCAGCTAGCATAATGTCCTCAAGATTCATCCATGTAGCATACTGCAGAATTTCCTTTCCTTTTAAGGCTGCATAATATTCCACTGTATGTTTATAATGTGTTTTGCTTATACAGTCATCCATCGATAGATACTTGTGTTGCTTCCACATTTTAGCTATTGTGAATAATGCCATTATTAACATGAGTGTGCAAATATCTCTTTGAGACCTTGTTTTTAATTATTTTGAATATATACTCATAAGTGGAATTGCTGGATTGTATGGTAATTTTATGTTCAATTTTTTGAGGAACCGCCATCCTGTTTTATACACATCAGCTGTATCATTTTATGGTCCTATGAGCAGTGTGCAAACATTCCAATTTTTCCAAATCCTCACCAACACTTGTTATTTTCTGCTTGTTTATTTGTTTATTTAATTTATTTATTAAATTATAGTTGATTTACAGTATTATATTAGTTTCAGGTGTACAGCATAGTGATTCAATGTTTTTATAGATTATAGTTATAGCTATATTTCCCTGTACTGTATAATCTATCCTTGTTCCTTATCCATTTTATATATAGTAGTTTGTATCTCTTTATTCCATACCTCTAACTTGCCCCTCCCTCCTTCCCTTGCCACACTGGAACCTAGTTTGTTTTCTGCATCTATGAGTCTGTTTTGTTTCATACATTTATTTGTTTTATCTTTTAGATTTCACATATAAGTTATAACAAACAATATTTGTCTTTCTTTGTCTGACTTATTTCACTGATCATAATACTCTCTAAGTTCATCCACATTGTTGCAAATGGCAGAATTTCATTTTTTATGGTTGAATAATGTTCCACTGTGTATATATTTATATACTGCATCTTCTTTATCCATTCATCTGTTGATGGACACTTGGGTTGCTGCCATATCTTGGCTGTAATAAATAGTACTTCTATAAACATTGGGGTGCATGTATCGAATTAGTTTTTTTCCTATTTTCATATATATATATATATATATATATATATATATATATATAAACAGGAGTGTAATTGCTGCATCATATGGTAGTTCTATATTTAGTTTTTTGAGGAACCTCCATATTGTTTATTTGGGTCCTCTCACTTTTCTTCTTGATGAGCCTGACTAAAAGTTTATCAATTTTGTTTATCTTTTTAAAAAACTAGCTCTTATTTTCATTGACCTTTTCTATTTTTTTCCCTCAATTTTAAAATTTCCTCTCTGATCTTTATTATTTTCTTCTTTTTGCTGACTTTGGGCTTTTTTTTCTTCTTTTTCTAATTCTTTTGGATGGTAGGTAAGGTTGTTTGTTTGAGGATTTTCTTGTATCTTGAGGTAGCCTGTATCATTACACACTTCCCTCTTAGAACTGCTTTTGCTGCATTCAATAGATTTTGAAAAGATGTTTTACTATTTTCATTTGTCTCAAGGTATTTTCTGATTTCCTCTTTGATTTCTTCATTGACCCATTGGTGTTTTAGTAGCATATTGTTTAGTCTCCACGTGTTTTTGTTCTTCCCATTTTTCTTTCTGCAATTGATTTCTAGTTTCATACTATGGTAGTTGGAAAAAATGCTTGATATAATTTCTATTCTCTTAATTTTGTTAGCACTTGTTTTGTGGCCTAGCATGTGATCTATCCTGGAGAAAGTTCTGTGTGCACTTGAAAAGAATGTGTATTCTGCTGTTTTTGGATGGAATGTTCTGTAGATGTCTATTAAGTCTAACTGTTCTATTGTGTCATTTAAGACCACTGTTGCTTTGTTGATATTCTGTCGGTATTATCTGTCCATTGATGTAAGTGGGGTGTTATTTTCTGTTTGTTTTTTTTTTAATAGTAGCCATCCTAAGGGATGTTGTAGTTTAGAAAAACTGAAGGCAGAGTAAAGGTAATTACAAACTATCCAAGTTGTTATGCCAAACTTAAGTGAAAATGAGATCAAAATTCCATGCCCTTTCTGCTAGAGTATTTTGTCGTGTTAATTTAATGTTGGGCCAAGACAACAACAACAAAAAATCATTTTTTGAATTATTTTCTTAGAAGTCAGACTTATGCTTGGAGTAGAAAACACAATACTTATAGTTTGTTGGAGTTAAGAAACCAGGTTTCTTTTGTTTCCAGTCACGCACTTCATTTTCCTGGGAGAATTCTAAAGTCAAATTTCATCTAAAATATTATTAACTTACCAGTTGGTTTTGAAAAATAAGTTCTTAAGCAATTTGCTCAGAGCATGTTCTCTCAACAGAGTGCTGGCCCCTGACCAGGGGTGGTCACTTACTGCAGTTCCTGGTTCCCATGAGCTAAGATGTGTGCTCCAGCTTCTCTGGAGTCTGGATTTTCATTGTGCCATGTGTCACAAAAATTGGATATTTTATTCTCTAGCAACTCAAGCCATTAAATGAAATTCTGACAGTATTTTTTTTTCTTTTTCTTACATAAGCCCTTCCTTTGCTATTGTTAGTTTTGTCCCAATTTTAGCATTAGTCTTTTCTGGGCTTTCTTCCTACCATTGCAGGAACCAAAGAGTTTCTGCAGAGCTGAATTTCTCCATGCAACAGAATGATCCACATGCATTCCCTCTCCCCTACTAACACTAGATGTAAAATTCACAATTATTTTTCTTATTATTTGTCAAAAATGAATCCAACTCAAGCACATCAGATAACAGGTTTGTGGAGAAAATTATTAGAATTCAAATGATAGCTTGAATGGTGTAAAAAAATTCAAATTTATGGCCATGTTACATTTAGTGAGCTATATAAAAGTGTATCTAGTTGGAATTTGGAAGTAAAAACAATTCAATGATTCTTTTTTCAATTATAGAGGCCTTCTTATTTCCTTTTTACACTATACAATAAAACCCATTTAGCATATTTTCTGTTAAAGTGTCTAAAAATGTACTGGCTATTCACTATCTTTTGAACCATTAACTCATATCTCTTATATGGGCTTCAGATTATAAAGAGGGAGGTATTAATGGCATCAGGTGCTGAAAATAGTCAGAAGTTTCCATCTTTTAATATACTATAAACCATCCTGAACTTTCTACAGTAGCCATAAAAGAAACCAGCCTCAGTCTCTGGAACTGGCCTTTTTCCCAGCATCCAATAAGTACCCATTAATTTAAGGAAGAATGGTTAAAGGGTGCAAATATTTTCCCTCAGCTATACAGCAGAATGAGAGGAGCAAAAATTCAACAACAAAACGTACTTAACAGAAACCTATGGAAACAGGATTCTTAACAGAAACTATAGCTTTCACATTATAGTCAGATACAAGAAAAGGATGCCTGTTTTCACCATAGTTACTATCTATAATACATACAATTATTCAAAGTGTTATAAAGCATGAAAATGAGATTTTAAATGGTAATGTTAGACATAAAATGCATTTCTATGATTGTATACATATAGAAAATTCACTATCAAAGTATTTGCAAAGAGAATTCCGTAAGGTGAGTGGATATGAGATCACTATAAAATAACCAATAGCTCTTTATGTTCCAGAAAATCAATTAGAAATATAATAGTAGTAACAAATTTATAAAATACATAAGGATAAGCATATCAAGAAATGTGCATGATCTTTATTAAAAATGCCTATATAATATGACTACAGGTTATGAAATATCTGAATACATGGGAAGAGAAAAAGTTTATGGAGTTAAAGCTAACTCAAAAATTAATATGTAGGGCTTCTCTGGTGGCGCAGTGGTTGAGAGTCCACCTGCCGATGCAGGGGACACGGGTTCGTACCCCGGTCCGGGAAGATCCCACATGCCACAGAGTGGCTAGGCCCGTGAGCCATGGCCACTGAGCCTGCGTGTCTGGAGCCTGTGCTCTGCAACGTGAGAGGCCACAGTGAGAGGCCTGCGTACCAAAAAAAAAAAAAAAAAAAATTTATATGTAATATTAAGAAAACTAACCAAGATTTTGCAGAAGAGAAATTGTACAGTGATGCTTACTCTATCAGATATGAAAATATATCATGAAACTAATAGTAATAGAAGTATGTAATATTTGTGCAGAAATGGACAAGTATACAACCGGACCAAAAATAGGTAATCCGTAAGTAGATGCAGTCATGTATGGCAATTTGGAATATGAAAATGATGGCATTACAAATTACTAAGGGGCTTCACTGGTGGCACAGTGGTTGAGAGTCCACCTGCTGATGCAGGGGACACGGGTTCGTTCCCTGCTCTGGGAAGATCCCTCATGCAGCAGAGTGGCTGGGCCCGTGAGCCATGACCACTGAGCCTGCGCGTCCGGAGCCTGTGCTCCGCAACGGGAGAGGCCACAACAGTGAGAGGCCTGCATACTGCAAAAAACAAAACAAAACAAAGCAAACAAACAAACAAACAAATTACTAAGGAAGAATGCCTAGTCAGTTAAAGGGTATTAAGACAGTTGACCATGGATGGGAGATAAAGATCTAATTTCATGGTTTATTTTAGATAAATTTCAGTTAGACATAAATGTAAAACTAAAGAAAAATAGAACTATGAAATCATCATGAATAAAATATAGGATATACACAACTTGGAAATTCATAAGAAAAAATACAGTTTTTTCATTCCTAGTCATCCCTAATCAATCTGATGCTTTTGATAGTATCAAAATGTAAACAACTTTGAAACAAAATATGCCATAAAAGAGTTAAAATACAAGGAACAAGATGGGAGAAAATATTTACAACATATAAAACAGAGGTAAAATATTGTAAATATATAAATTAATAAATTTATATTGGTTAATTATATGTAAAAGATATATACATTAATAAACATGTTGGGTTTCCCTGGTGGCGCAGTGGTTGAAAGTCTGCCTGCCGATGCAGGGGATGCAGGTTCATGCCCCGGTCTGGGAAGATCCCACATGCCGCGGAGCGGCTGGGCCCGTGAGCCATGGCCGCTGAGCCTGCGCGTCCGGAGCCTGTGCTCCGCAATGGGAGAGGCCACAACGGTGAGAGGCCCGCGTACCGAAAAAAAAAAAAAAAAGTTGACAATACAAAATAGGGTAAATAGATATAAAAGCAAAAAACCAGACGAGGTAATAAATATGCCCCAAATAATTTTAAACCTAACCACTTACTAACGAAATGCAAGGAAAATACAAAGTACTAAGTATCAAATAAACATTTGCAAAAATGCAAAGTAAATGAAGTTTTGTGTAAATGCACCCACATTATGGAAAGCTATGCAGGAGCTTTAAAGAGTGAAGTAGTTCTAGACATACAGACATGAAAAGATCTCAAGGGCAAGTCATTTCATCAATAACAGGTTAGACTCAATATATTCTGGGTGAAAATTTTTTTCCATTATATTAAACTGGAAGTATGAACCCAAAAATACAGGAACTAAGAGGATGGATTTTAACTCCAGACGACTGCAGAAGACATGACTGTGTAGTCCATTGCTAAAATATGAGTGAATATATGACAGACAGATAAGCAGTGAATAAGACTTCTAGGAAGAGGCTGTACCGTGAATCTAAACTCCTTATAACTGCTTTTCCAATCTTCCCTGTCAGTCCTGCTACTGCATCTATAATCAATCCCCAACCTCTACCCTCTCCCAGGTTGTAATCATTCATGTCTTTTTGCCTTGTACCAGTCGGTTTCCCTCTACTTAACATATTCCTTCATTCTCCCCGCAGTCTCTCTTCCTATTTGCTTGGCTAATTCCTTCTGCCCTTAGCTAGGGCACCACCTTCTTCATAAATCCTTTCCTGACCCCTATTTGCTCTCTCTGAGCTTTCTTAGTTCCTCATGCCTCTTTTCCTATGGAAGTCATTCTACTGCTTGAAATCCAGAATCAAAATGGATTAAAGAGATTGATTATTTTATTAACTCAGTAAAATATTGATAATAGAAATGGACTAAACTCCCCAAGCAGCATGTGCATGTGTTTCAGTGAACAAATATGGAAAGTGAAAGACCAATGAAAGAAACTAAACAATTTTGTAAAACTGATGATAATTATGCAAATAATGTTATGTCAAAATTAGTATAGAAGCAATGTTATTCACCACCTAACTACCCACCTTCCTACTTGTAGATCAGGTAACCCCACATAAAGTCACATTTCCTTGATAAACACACATAGGTGTGAAGATTTTTTTTTCCTCTTTTGGAATCCAGACTGCTAATGTCTCTTCCTCTTGTTAAATTTATAGATGTCAGAAAGAAAAAAAGAAAGTAAGTAAATGCATAAGGTAAAACTTATAGATTTGCAATGTCAACACAATAATTTTAAAAATACTGTTGTTCTCTCATGGACATTAGACTGCAAAATTCAGGAAGAAAATGTGCAACAAGTTTAAAATAAGTAACAAGCAGTCAGTAAATTTTTTTCTTCCGTTATCAAGACTTGAAAAGAAGTGAACTCTGTTGCTGAATTTTAAACAAAAAAGAAAAAAAAGCAATATGGATTTGATCATCAGTGAAGAAAAAATATTCATCATATATAATGATATATGTAATCTATCTAATATCATTATTATAATATTATAACACTCTAACCAAGCAAAGGGATTTCAGAGCCCATGTGAATAGAGTCTATGACTAGACAAGGCAAACAAGAAAACTAGATAAGAGCAAGAAAAAATCTGAATATTATTGGAATGACTTATTTATTCCAGGCATTATCAGTCACCTTCAGTTACCTTATTTGATTTAATCTAAGTTGAAGTTTAGGTTATTGAGACTCAGATGCAATCTATGTGGACTGGGACCATTGTCATCTGATACCTGAATTCGGTGAAGTCGAATAATGACTCCCTCCTCCCTCATGCTCTTTTTAGAAGAAATAGAATAAAACTCAGATCCCCAGTTGCCAGGAAATAACCACCAATTGCTGAAGCATAACAATGTTGTCTAGATTTAGAAGATTAATTGCTGTGCACAAATCATATTTTGGGCCTGTCATGTCATACCTCAAAGCACTGTGTTTGCTTAATATGTTGGAGGTTTCAGGATACCCTTTAGATACCTCAATTAATACATCACTAACCTAGAAACCTTTCAATCCAGATGGATAAGAAATTAACATGTTACTGAATGAATTACATCCATGGTTTAGAAAAGAAAAAAAAACAGTAACAATTACAAAACAGTGATTTGAAAGTTATATATTGATTTCTGCTGTTAAAGTGACAAAATACTAACTCAACAAAAATCAGTAACTCCTTTCACTTCCCATTGTGCTTTTAAAAACATCATTCAGTTTTTTCAAAAAGGGGATGTTTAATTCAGGACATGTTCCTAACAGTTGCTGCCTTAGTTAAGAATACACAATAAAAGTTGGCAGAATAAAGAGGAGGAGATTCTAACTAAATGTGATGTCTGTGCATTCTGAGATTCATTCATTAGACTTATTCTGATAGGGAAGGATAAAGTGAACACTACTGAAAGCTAACTTTTTCATCAACTCCCAAGGTTCAAGAGCTATGTGATGATAGTATCAACCCTTCATATGAAATAAATTTGTCAATTTTAGCTTCAGTTTTGAGGGGGAAGCTAAAAAATGTCTTTAAGACAAAAAACGATTTTCTTTATTACTTGGCCATTAAAAGACCAGAGAATTCAATAGCCCCTGACTCACTAGAAGCTTCACTTACATTATGAAACAGCTTAAGACCCTACCTGGTTCTGGTCTCATCTGTCGAAAAAGTCATGTCCATCGTCTAACTCATGGGTTACTGTAGAACAAAATTAAATAAGGCTTTATTTCTCTTAATTCCTGCTCCTTAACCAAAGGCATTATGCAAATATGGCTTGTTAATTGAGAAGTTCTCTAATGTCATTCGTAATTATGTGTATGCATTATCAGAAATAGTACTTTCACAATATATCTGAGCTGTTATTTAGTACTAAATGTGAAACATAATTGAGAATATTTATTTTCAGTATTCATTCAAGAAATACAATAAGCTATCAGTTTTTTCTTTAAATTTTCACAAATATAAAAGCACCTGGTCCTTTTATTTATTTTTTTCTGTCAACTCTGATACCTTTCCTTAAAGAATTTGAAAGCACAGTCTAATCACTCCTAAAGGAAATGTGTTTTATTTTTATCTACTCTACAATTTAAAATTTCTTTCAATTTTTCTCCTGCAAGGAAAGTTTAATGAGGCATATTTGCTTGTTTCCATGGTATTTCAAAGGAGGATTCCTAGCTGAAGGCAAGAAGATGTATACAAAAAAAAAATAAAAAATAAAAAGGGAATAAAAAGGAATAAGTAAGAGCCCTTGCAATAAGAGAAAAACTCTCCTTTTCAAATAAATTCCATAGGGTAGTAGTTACTCATTTGTTATCTATAAACAATGCGAATCATTTTGAATGTTATTTAAAGACAGGTTTTCCTGAAAAAAAAGTGGTAACAAAAGTTTCATCATATAACACAATCTGTCACTACAAAATGCAAAAATACCCCATCTTAGTCATGGATCAAAATTCAGTTCTGTATAAAACTATTGTATGGGGCTTCCCTGGTTGCGCAGTGGTTGGGAGTCCACCTGCCAATGCAGGGGACGCGGGTTTGTGCCCTGGTCCGCGAGGATCCCGCATGCTGCAGAGCAGCTGGGTCTGTGAGCCATGGCCTCTGGGCCTGCACGTCCGGAGCCTGTGCTCTGCAAGGGGAGAGGCCACAGTGGTGAGATGCCCATGTATTGCAAAAAAAAAAAAAAAAAAGAAACTATTGTATGTATAAAAAACAAGGATAAAGTCCACTTGCATTGTCTGTGATCTGATAAATAGTATGCTGAGCCATTTTTCTGCGTTACAGAAATTGTCAGGGTCCTGTTCTGTTAGCTTCAAATTCCAACTCTTGCAAATCCAATCACCCGAGGTTGGTTTTCCTAGGAGCAATTAGCAAAGGAGCCAATTGTGCTGCTCCAGATCTCTCTCATCTCCAAAATATATAGATTGTTGGGTTTTTAAAAAAATTTGTGTTATAAGTATTTTTGATGAGATCTGAAGTTAAAAATATAAAGCAATTAATTCAAAGATTTCTATAACTCATGCAGGGATATTACAATATCATATTTATAACTTGTGATGATAATTAACTACTATTCCATTAATATCTTCCATCTCTCTGTTACATATTTCAAATGGAGTGGGTGAGAGGTCACATATAAGTGGGACAGCGGGTCTTAAGCATCTCTGAAAAAGGAATACTGGGCATGAGAAATGTGATGTTGTTGAAGGCAGTTCAGTACACTGGCAATAGATAAAATATCAACAACAACAACAAAAAGAAGAGTGTAAATCATTAGAAAATGTCAATTTTATGAGGCAGTGTGTTCTACTAGAAAGCACCATGAATTGAAGTTAGAACGAGTTGGTCTCTAATACTAAGTTTGCCATTAAGTAGAAATACAGAGTCTTGAACCTCAGTTTCCTCATTTGTAAAATGGTGGTAGATTGGATAGGTGGATTGGATGATGTCTAAAATACAATTCAGGCCAAGATAAATTATTCAAGCTAATATAAATTATTGGGGAGGGTGGTGGTTGGTAGGTATTATCTCTCTGGTCATTGAGTAGCTGTGAGCTCAAGTTTAGAAAAGAAAAAGAGCCACAGAAAGAGGAGGTTAAACAAAAAGGGCACTATCCTACATTGATCTTTCCCTTGTGTGCAATCAGAAGACCACAAAATCCGAAATTGAGGTTCTGAGGGCTGGCGGCCAACCACTAAGACCTTCTGGCTTGTGAAGATCCATGTGGCAGCTGCAACATAAATCAGGACATCAAAGGAGCCAGCTTCACTCAAGGTAATGGGGCCAGTGAGGGTGTTAGAGAAAACCAGACAGACTGTGGTTAGAGTGGCAAAACCAGCTTTCATTCAGGAAGTACTGCAGTAGGGGAAAAGAGACTTCACTATAGAACTGGGCTCAACTTCAAATACAAGAACAAGTGGGGATTTATAGCAAAGAAGCGGAGCGAGGGGGATCAGTGGGTGGGAAATTACTAAGAGGAGAAATCAAGGGTAGGGGAATTCTTGCTGAACTGACCTAATAGGTTTCTTGCTGAAGTCTCATCAGGGTGATCAGACATCACCTGGGGTACGTTTGATCACATAACTATCAACTGAAAAAAAAAAAGCACAAAGTGAGAGTTGAGTTAAGGTTTAGTTGGGGCAAAATGAGGACTATAGCCCGGGAGACAGCACTACAGATAGCTCTGAAAAACTGCTCCAAAGAGGTAGGGGGGAAGGTCAGTATATATGTGATTTTGGTGAAGGGGGAGTACATACAATCAAGCACATATTTTTTGCAGAGGTTTCTGCTAGTCTCATGAAGGTTACTGCTAGTCATGAGGAGCAGACGTCACCATGAAGGATTTTAGTGCTTTTCTAGATATGAGCAGATGCAAGAATTGGGCTCATAAAATCTTCTCCTGAAAATATCTAAGTATCTGAAGACTTGTTCTGCCAGTTTTTTCCAGAGCACAGAAAGCCTTATTCCTGATCTCCCCTCTGAACTGTTTTCAGGGGGTGTTTGTCAGCAGCTGCAATGGCTCATAATTTAATCCCTGTAGAGGTAGATGGCAAGTGCTGATGTGTAGGTGACATAACAAAGGTGATCAGATATCAAGGGTGGGGGATTCTCCCGAAAGTGCCTTAATGTAATTCTTGCTGTAACTGTGCTATTCTGGCCTAGCAGGTTGCAGGCCAAGGTCGAGGCCTCCTGGAGAAACAGCTCAGTGGAGCCTGATTAAAGCTTGGTCCAGGAGAGAGTACTTTTCAGGGACAAGCAGTGCGTACAGAGAACCCTCAGAGCACAAGAATCACTCAGATCAGACATACCAATGAGGGTACTTCCAATTCTGGACTGAAATTGTTTTAAGAATTAAAAAAAAAAAAATAAGCAAATACGTGGGTCTATTAAGAGTTACACACATCAAACCTAGCCTGTGTTTTTCTGTTTTTCCTTTTTTCCTAGCAAAAAAACCCAAACTGTTGGTGGTCTTTCCAGCTCTATTGATCTTACACGTTTACACAAATGTCCTCATTAAAAATTCAGATTCTAGAAGCTCTCTGTAGAGAAGACCAGTGCCCATTTGAATATTTCATATAGTTTAAAATAAAAAGGCTAAGATTTCCTTGGTTAGTTGAAATGTTCTGAAGAGAAAAAGAAAGGAAAAACTTATTCAACTAAAGTGTTAAATATTCTCCAATATCTAGAGCTAGCAACTTCTCGGCATGGGTTGAGCTGAATTTCAAAACCATTGTCATTCCTGAGACAACCTGTAGTTTTAAATGACTAGGCTGTCAGCCTTTTAGCTCTCTACATTTCCCTTTTCTGCTTTAGTGAATAGTAACAATTACATTGCAAAAGCATGTTATTTCCAACTGTTTTTTTGACAGAATCTTTGTGTTACAAATATTGCAAACTTGAGTTAGTTTGCATGAGTCATTTTTTATGTAAATCATAAGGGTGGAGAATTTTTTTAAGGCTGCCATAAATTTGGTCTTTTAAATAATATTTACTTATCTTTTCACATTAAAAAATACTTGATAAACAGAATAGGTCAGAAGGGTTTGTATAGATTTGGAAATAATTTTTAACACACTATTGTTAGGTTCATAGGGCAAGACATTTTAATGGTTAGAATTCACAGATTGGGGGAAGTTGTACCGTTTGGAAAGAGGAACCAGGGATATTATATATTCCTTTTTTCAAAGAACTTGTTGCAATGTCCCCATTCGTAAAAGGGAAGGATTGATTTATCTTAGATGTAACCGACTAAAAATATCTTTTCTGAAAGAAGACAGAATTTAAGAAAGAATTTTTGTGTTATAAAGTTCAGTAAGCTTGGGGATAGCACTGGGATGAGCCAGACTCTTCAAGATGTTTATCTTTCAAGCTGATTTATACTTATAGCAACTATTGAGTCTTTCAAGATCTAAGGAAAAACCAGTAGGATCAAAGCCTATGTTCTGATTTTTAAAAATACTCTTAAATATCTGAAACAGACTTTTCTTAGCACAACAGCATTGCTTAGAAATGATCACATCTTTTTTCTGTAGTAGATGTATAATTTATTTATAGTAATTTATAATTCATGTAAGTATGTTTATATATTGTATGTATATTATGCTATATATAATATAAAATGTATATAATGAGGAGATTGGATTGTATGTGTCATAAGCTCTTTTCCATCTTTAATATTTTGTGGTTCTATTAAATGCTTACTGTGCACTAAGTATGTGCAAGGCATTTATCTTTGTAAAGAGGGATAAGTGGATACAAATGTTTCAGCCCTTGACCAAGAGGTCCATAACGTTCCCCCAGCTTGACTAAACTTGAGACAGATTTCTTCCTGTCTATAGGCCCCTGACCTCCTTTTTTCTTAGAGCATTTCCTTTAGAAAACTTATAATTGTAAATTCCTTCTCTGTCCTTTTGAGATGTAAATCTTCTCCCAGCCTCTTTCACTTTTTATAACCCAGAAATGCCCTTCTCAAGGACATAGGAACCATCTTTTGGAAATGTCATCATCAGAGGAGACCACACCCCTATTTCCCAGTCTCTTTGGGAGGGTAGGAGCCTAACATTGATAAGTGACAACTAGCAAACACAAATGGCCTAATCATATAGAGCAACTTCCCCCCACCAGTCTCTAGTACATGCTTTACGCTTTCACCAGTACTTAAAAATCCTCCTGCCTTTTGTTTCTGCGGACTTGCATTCGAACTCCATCCCTTATTGCCATAGTCTTGAATAAGCTCTTCCTGTTTAATTCTGTCCACTGAAGTTTCTCTTTGGCACCCACAAGGAGTACAAAATCTACAAGAGTAAGTCATGCATATAGTTAATTTAATACAAAACAGGAGTCTTATGAATTAGTATAGAAAAAGTGTCACCCAGGCCTTCGAAAAAGAGAGATTTTGCTTCGTAATTACGGATACAAGCACTTACAATGAACATATAACCAATATAATTAACTTGATTTTAATGCATCACAATCATTTATTTTTATTTCATCGTAGATACCTGCTTCATTCCCAAAATGATTTGAAGTGACTATAATGTATTATAATTATATTAGTGAATATACATTGAAATATGAATGTTTAATAATTACCTAAACTAAATATTTGTTGACAGCATCTGTCCGCAATGCTTATTGTGAACGCTTTTACCTCTAAATTATGATTTTAATGTCACGATTCAATCAGTGTTTGCAAAATATCAATCCTCAGATCATCCTAAATTGTTCTTTTATTTTTTGTACCCTATATATAATTGGCTGCCAAATCTTATCGTTTCTTAATCCTTTCCTTTATTTAACCATTGCCACCACTGAGAGTCAAAACCATTTGTAACTATGTATTTTACTGTGAACATTAACATAATACATTATCCAACAACATGTATTAACATATCTTTCTTATTTCAGGAAGCTCTTACCCAGGTAGATGAAGAGGAGCAAATAACTTTGTTTCAGAAATCTCCCCCAAATCCATTTATCCAAATAATAGAGGACTTTGAGGAGCCCTCAGGCCAATACATTTTTTCAGCTAAGATCATCATCGAAGGTACTTTAGCCCTCACTGGGCTTTGTCTGTCAATCCCACATTAATTATGTCATAAACTGTATTCAAGCCCTATCAGCAACTCCCCAACTATTGATAAATACCCCTTTTTCAGATGACCTCCTCAACCAAAACCTCATTAACAGCCTCCCCTTTCCTTCTCTCATCTAAGAAGTGACTAAGAATCCTATCAAGGGAGTGGTCTCATATCAGAGTCAGCAATAAACTTAACTTTGCTTTATCACCAGAGTTTCCATGGTCTTTTGGGGACATCTGCAGTTCTTCCACTAAAGACCAGGCCTGTATTAATGCTTTCCTTCCTAGATTCCTGTTGTAGCCCCTGAGCTAATCTGATCTCCACCCTTTCATCTGTCTAGGATATTCTGTTCACTACAGCTAGACATCTTCTGTAAGGATTTGGAAGGACTTCATCTACCAGATAAAATCCAATTGCTACTGTTTGACTTAAAACATGTGTCAAGCTCCCTATCCAGAATATTGTCCGTCATTCCCCAATAGTCAAACTTAATTTTAACGAGAAGGGTCTATTCAGTTTTCTCTGTCTCTGTCCTCCTCCTTCTCCTCCTCCTCCTCATTTCTAACTTTTCTACATTATTTTCTCTCAACCCTTATGTGTATAGATACTACTCAAATTTCAAACCTAATTCAATTTATATTTCAACTAATAAATCATCTCTTATTTTCTCTGTTTGCCTTTTCTATGGTCTGGATTCTCTACCCTTTTGGAAAGTCTCCACAAATCATTCTTGTCACACAGTTGGCCCTTAATTTTCTCTGAGTGTCTTGTACATTTTAGTTCTATCTGCCTAGATTGATTGGCTCCTTGCAGGCATGAATTAGGCTCTAATCACATCCTCCTTCCTTAGGTGCTTTCCAAAAGTCACCTTGTTAACATAACAAAAGATAACTTTATCACTCTCAACACTCAGGAAATTCCAAGGGTTTTAGGAGCTCTGTGTCAGAAACAGGGACAGAGACCAAGTATATATGTCTTATTGTAAATTATAACATCACACATATGAAAACATCTTTGAAACCATCAATATAATGAAGTTAATTAACATATCCATCACTCTCAAAGTTCTTTCATGCCCCTTTGTAATCCTTTTCCTCCACTTCTCCCAGTCCTCATCCAACCATTGATCTGCTTTTTGTAACTATAGATAGGTTTGCATTTTCTAAAATTGTATATAATGAAATAAAAAAGCATGTACTTCTGGGGAGAAGGGATTCTTTCACTCAGCATTATTTTGAGTGTTACCCATGTTGTTTCATGTGCATACTAATAATAGATATTTACAGCTAAGTAGACATTTAAGACATTTATCGCTATACCAGTTTGTTTCACTGTTGGCTTGTTGTTGGACACTTGTATTATTTAACACAAGTTTATATAATGACACTTGTATTATTTCCAGTGTTAGCCTATTTAAAATAAAACTGCTACGCACATTCTTGTGAAAGTCATTTTTATGGAATATGCTTTCATTTCTCTTCGGTAAATAGCTTGGAGAAGAATGATCTAATCATATGGTAGGTGTATTTTTAACATTTTAAGGCACTGCCAGACTATTTTCCAAAGTATTGTATCACTTTGCTTCCTACCAGTAATGTATAAGAGTCCTAGTTCCTCCAAATCCTCACTAACATTTAGTATAATCACAGTTTTAATTTTAGCCTTTCTAATAGGTGTGCAGTGTTATCTCATTGTGGTTTTAATTTGCATTTCCTCAAAGACCTACAAGTTGAACATCTTATGTGGTGCAGTGTCTATACAAGACTTTTTACATTTCTTAATTGAATTGTTGGTGGTCTTATTATTGAGGTTTGAGAGATTTCTATATATTCTTGTTATAAGATCTTTATCACTTATGATTTGCAAGTATTTTCTCCCAGTCTATAATTTATCTTTCTTTAAGAATGACATTCAAAACACAGATATTCTAATTTTGATAAAGTCCAATTTATCTTTTTTAGTTGTTGAAAATATTATGCTTTCACCACTGAACTGCATTTGCACCTTTTTCAAAATGACTATATGTATGGATGTGTTTCTAGAGGCTCTACTCTTTTCCACTGATCTGTTTATTACTCTTTACCAATCCCACACTCTCTTGATTACTGTAGCTTCATAGTAAGGCCTGAAGTCAGGTAATATATTTCCTCCAACATTGTTACTGTTTTTCACATTTGTATAGGCTATTCTAGGCTATTTTCATTACCATGTGAATTTTATTATTTGTTGAATATTCTACAAAAATTTACTGAGATTATGAGTATCATTGTATTGAAACTTTAGATCAATTTAGAGAAAATCGATATATTAACATATTAAAATTTCTGATCTGTGAATACAGTCATCTGTCTCTCTATTTACTGCAGTGTTTATTATTTTTCAGCATGGTTTTTAGATTTTAGTGCACAGGGCTTATGTGTCCTCATGAAATTTATTCCAAAGAGTGTCATATTTTTTAACACTCTTTTAAGTAGTATTTTTTATTTTGATTCCCAAATGTTTGTTGCTAGTATGTAGAAATACAATTAATGTTACTTATTTACCTTGTATCTTGCAATCGTGATAAACACATTTATTTGTTTTTATGACTTTTTGTGATTCTGCAGAACTCTTCTACATAGATGACCATATCATCTACAAAGAGAGTTTCAATTTTTCTTTGTTAAACTGGATATTTTAAATTTATTTTCTAGTTTGCACTGAATAGAACTAGAAGTGGTGAGAGTGACTTGTTCTTAATGTTAGTGTAAATACATTCAGTCTTTTACCATAATATATATTGTTAAGTGTATATATTTTTTTAGATACTCTATATTAGTTTGAGGATATTTGCCACTATTCCTAGTTTGCTGAGAGTTTTTATCAACAACAGACATTGGATTTTATCAAAATTTTTTTCTAACTTCTTGAGAAAATGGGTTTTGTTTCATAATCTGCTAATATGGTGAATACATTGATAGATTTTTGAGTGTTATATCAAACTTGTATTTTGGGGATATGCTCCCAATTTGTCATGATATATTATCATTTTTATATATTGTTGGATTAGATATGTTATGATTTTGTTTACAATTTTTGCATCTAGGATTATGAAAAATATTGGCCTGTAATTTCTTTTCTTGTCATGTATTTATATGGTTTTGGTATCAGAGTAATGCTGGCTTCATTAAATGAGTAGTCATGTAGAACTTGTTTTATTTTTTCCTAAAAATTCAGTAGAACTCACAAGTGAAATTATCTGAGTGTGCTTTTTTTTTTTTTTTTTTGGAATGGTTTTAAACTACAAATTAACTCCTTTAATACACATGAGGCTACTGTGGATGTTTGTTTCTTCTTGATTGAGCTATTATAGTTTAAGGCTTTCAAGGAGTTTTTTCATTTCATCTATATTATCAAACTTATTACATGGAAATTTTATAATATTTCATCATTATCTTTTTTGTATTATAGATTTTGCTGTGATGTCACCACTCTCACTCCTGATATTGATAATTTATCTATTCTCTCTGCATATCCCACATAGAAGTTGATTATTTTTATTGAATTTATCAGAGAACCAGCTTTTGGTTTCATTCATTTTTTCTTTTCTATTTAATTGACTTTTTAAAAATTTATTTATTTATTTATTTATTTTTGGCTGTGTTGGGTCTTTGTTGCTGTGTGCAGGCTTTCTCTAGTTGCGGTGAGCTGGGGCTACTTTTCCTTGCAGTGTGCAGGCTTCTCATTGCAGTGGCTTCTCTTGTTGTGGATAATGGGCTCTAGGCACGCAGGCTTCAGTAGTTGCGGCACGTGGGCTTCAGTAGTTGTGGCTCGCAGGCTCTAGAGCGCAGGCTCAGTTAGTGGTGGTACATGGGCTTAGTTGCTCTGAGGCATGTGGGATCTTCCCAGACCAGAGCTTGAACCCATGTCCCCTGCATTTGCAGGTGGATTCTTAACCACTGCGCCACCAGGGAAGCCCTATTTAATTGACTCCTGCCCTGGTATTTAGTATTTACTTCTTCTCCTTACTTGAGATGTAATTTACCTTTACTTTTGGTTCTAATTTGCCTTCAGGTAGATGCTGAGGCTATTGCTTTGAAGCTTTTTGGGTTTTTTTATGAAATAATGTTTTGTTTCAATTTTTGTTACCTTCAAAATATTTTCTAATTTCCATTTTGATTTTTTTAACTTAATTATTTAGGAGGAAGTTATTTAGCTTCCAAACATTTCAAATTTTCAAGTTTTCTTTCTGTTATTTACTTCTAATTTAATTTCATTGTGGTCAGATGACATATTTTATATGAATTGTTTACTTTTATGTTTACAGAGACTTGTCTTATGGGCCAGACTATTTTGGTTTTAGTAAGTGTTCCACATGCATTTGAAAAAGTACATTGACTCTTGTATTCATGGAATCTGTTATTTTCAGATTGAATATGCTGAAAACATCAACTAGGTCAACTTAGTTGTGTATTGTTCAAGCCTTTCATGTTCTTATTTATGGCCTGTACACTTATTTTAGTGATAATTGACAATAGGTTATTAAAATTCCTCAGTATAATTGTGGATTTGGCCATTTTTTCTTGCAGTTCTATCAGTTTTCCCTTCATGAGTTGTGAAGCTCTGTGATCAGGTTCATGGTCATTCAGGATTGTTGTGTCCTCTGGATGAATTAACTCCTTTCTCATTTTGAAATGGCCATGTTTATCCTTAGTAATATTATTTACTCTGAAACCTACTTTCTCTGATATTAGTAGAGCCATTCCTGTTTTTCTTTCATTAGTGATTTCCTGGTATATATTTTTCTTACTTTTATGTTTAACCTATTTTTGTCTTTATATAAAGACATCTTGCTCTTTTAGGCAAAATGATCATGTATGCCTTTTAATTGGGATATCCAGACAATATCATACATTATGATTATTGACAAAGTTAGATTTAAATCTGTCTGTTTAAAAATTTCCCCCAATTTCCTCTCTTTTTCCTGGCTTTCTTTTAATCAAGTATTTCTCATAATTGCATTTTATTTCATTTGTTGCCACCTTAGGTATAACTATTTGTTGTGTTGGTTTAGCAGTTACTTTTGGATTTGTATTATATGTCATTTACTTATCACATTCTACATTCAAGTGACATTATAATCACTTCACATGTAAGAATCCCATGGCAATATATCTCTATTTTTGCCTTCCCATTTCTTGAACTAGTCTTGTCATACATTTACTTATACATCAGACAGTTATTATTTTTGCCTTAAACAGTCCATTCTCTGTTTGTTTTAAAATAGACTTTGCTTTCTAGAGGAGTTTTAAGTGCAGAGAAATATTGATCAGTGTCCCCGTATATCCTTTACCTCTGCACACGTACAGCTCGCCACGTGATCAACATCCTGCACCAGAGTGGTAGGGTTGTTACAATCAATGAACCTATGTTGATACATCATTATTACCCATAGTCCATAGTGTACCTTGGGGTTGTCCTATGGATTTTCTACATTCTGTGATATTTTACATTCTATGGGTGTTGACAAATGTATGATGACATGTATCCACCATTGTAGTATCATACAGTTCTACTGTCCTAAAAATCTTCTTTGTTCTGCCTATTCATCCTTCCTTCCTCATTTGCCCTAAAAAAAAAATCACTGATCCTTTTTGTTGTCTCCATAGTTTTGCCTTTTCTAAAATGTCATAAAATTGGAATCATACAGCACGTAGCCTTTTCAGATTGGCTTCTTTCACTTAGTAATATGCATTTAAGCTTCCTCCATGTTTTTTCATGGTTTGATAGCTCATTTATTTTTAGCACTGAATAATATTTCATTGTCTAGATATACCACAGTTTATATATCCGTTCACTTACTGAAGAACATCTTGATTGTTTCCAAATTTTGGCAATAATAAAGGAAGCTTCTATAAATATCCACCTATAAATATCCAGTCTTTGTGTGGCCATAAATTTTCAACTCATTTGGGTATATACCAAGGAGAGTGATTGCTGGATTACATGATAAGTGTATGTTTAGTTTTGTAAAAACCTGTCAAATTGTCTTCCAAGTTGGCGGTACCATTTTGCATTTGCACCAGCAATGAATGAGAGTCCCTTGCCAGAATTTGGTGCTGTCAGTGTTTGAGAATTTATCATTCTCATAGATGTGCAGTAGTATCTCATTGTTGCATTTCCCTGATGACATATGATGTGGAACATCTTTTCACATGGATATTTGTCATCTGTATATCTTCTTTGGTGAGATATCTGTTCAGATCTTTTGCCCCAATTTTTTTTTTTTCAGTCTGTGGCTTGTCTTCTCCTTCTCTTGATTCATTCCCCTATAAAGAGATTAAACAGTTATAAGTGTGGTCTTTAATATTTACTTACGTAATTGCCAATTCTGGTGCTCTTTATTCCTGTGTGTAGGTCTATATTGTCACCTTGTATCATTTTCCTTCCATCTTTGACCTTTCAGTGTACCTCTGCTAACACTGAACTCATTCAGTATTCCTATGTGTAGAAAGAACTTATCTTGCCTTTAATTCTGAAAAATATATCGATTGGGTATAGAAATCTAAGCTGACAGTATTTTTGTTTGTTTGTTTTCATCATTTCAGCACTTTGAATTTTTTTCTCCACTGTCAATTGGCATGCATTGCTTCTGATGAGAAATCAGCTGCTATTCTGATATTTATTTTTGGGAACATCTGTGTGATGATTGTTTTTGTTAAAGTTGGAAATTTGGGGTATTATTTCTTAAAATATTTTTCCTTTACAGGCTCCAGTTAAGCTGCTTGAAGTTGTCTCACAAATCATGATGTTCTGTTTACTTTTTAGCCATTTCCCCTGCTCTGTATTTCATTATGTATGGTTTTTATTGCTATATCATCAAGTTTACTAACATTATCTACTGCACTGAATAATATACTGTTAATATGTTAACCCCTCCTTTGTATTTTTCATCTCAGACATTGTGGTTTTCATCTCTAGAAGTCCAATTTGGGTCTTTTCTCCCCCTTATCCTTCATGCCTCTGTTTAACATACTCAATCATTCTCCTAGTTTTTTGACTGTATTAAATACAATTATAATAACTATTTTGATGTCTTTGTCTATTTAATCTATCATTGGTACCATTTCTGATTTGGTTTTTACAGATTGTCATTTCTGTTAAGTATGAAAAATATTTCTGCTCCTTTGCATGTCTAGTAGTTTTGTATTGGTTTTAACTCATTATGTCCTTATATTTTCACATTCCAATAAATATTCTTGAGAATTTTTAGGGAGATTCAGCAAAGTTGTTAGGAAATTGATCTTTTTAGGTCTTGCTTTTTCAAGTGTGGAACAGAGCAGTATTTATCTAGGGTTAACTTTGTCCCACAGCTGAAACATAGCTTTTCTGCATGCTCTATGTGTTACTCTATGAATTACTCTGGCTTTGTAGGAAAAGGAATTATTCTCAGCCAGGTTTGAACCCTAGGAGTTTTTCCTTCTAATCCTTTTAATGGTACTTTTCCCAGCTTCAGTTCACGTTCTCTCATGCATTCACTGATCAGTACTCAGCTGAAGACTTAAGGTGGGGTTTGGGGGGGGGGTTGTCTGCAGATCTTTAGTGATCTCTTTCTGTGTACAGCTCTCTCTCTCTCTGTACTGTAAATTTTAGACATCTTTCCTAACCAGAATTCAAGCTTTATTTCATCACAAAGACTTCTGGGCACTGCTGTTGTTCCCCATCTTATGCTGTGCTTTGGAAACTGAGTGACAAGATGATAAACTGAGTGACAGGATGATGCAAGATGATTCAAGAGCTCATCTCATTTGTTTCTTGTCTCTTTAAATCATTGTCCTCTGTTGCCTGATTTCTTTTAAATCATTTTTCTTATATTTTGCTGGGTTTTTTTCTTAGTTGACTCTGGTGAGAACTTCATCTGGGTTGGAAACATAAATTTTTCTCTGTTATTTTAAAGCTGTTCAACTTGTGTTTCTGAACCATGCTAATTATCTTATTTAGAGTTTTATTGAATTTGAATATTGATGTAACCAGAAAAATATTGAAATTCTAAAAATGCAACATATGGACATACTTTACTTTGGGATTGTAATAGCCACAATCCAGTCACCTAGTCTTTTTCAAATGAGCACTTATATATGCATTAAAAAAATTATTTAAAGCCAAATTCAAACACTGGGTTTTTTTTTCTCTTTTTATATGTAACAGTTTGAAAAAATAATTTCCCATAAGGTCATGAACTGCTGTAGGTTTTACTGAAAGATATGTTAGTTGCTCTTTCTTTGGATGGGAATTTTTTTTTCTTTTTTTTTTTTTTAATTTTTAAATTTTTTTAACATCTTTATCAGAGTATAACTGTTTTACAATGGTGTGTTAGTTTCTGCTTTACAACAAAGTGAATCAGTTATACATATACATATGTTCCCATTGGATGGGAAATTTTTAATGAGGTCCTTTCTCAAGACGAATGATTTTTAAGGTCCTTTCCAAGATCTTTCACACTGTGTAATACTAGAACTTGCTTTCATTGCTAATTTTTATAATCTCACGTATAATTTTTCTTTTCCTTAGCAGCTCTCATACATTTTAAAGTTTTGTCAAGGTCTGCATGAAACTAGTAATTCCAAATTTTTACCTTAAATTGTTAAACTTCTTTGTCAATATTACATTATTATTGGACTTGTAAATACAGTAAAGATAGAGGAGGGTTCAGTAAAGTCAATGTCTGAAAATATCTCCCAATAATTAAAATATGATAATCAACCCAAAACACTCTTTTCATTTAATAGATGCTAAATTAATACAGAATAGCAATGGACTCTTAATTAAGAGTATTTTGATGGCCAGGCAGCTCCACTTACAACCAAATCAGCTTTACTGATTCATTATTTTTCCTTCCTGCTTTCCTTCCTTCCTTCCTTCCTCCCTCCCTCGCTCTCACCCTTCCTGCCTTTTTTCCTACCTTCCTTTCTTCTTTCTTTCTTCTTATTACTTAGGGGTATTTTGGAGTAGTGGTGCTGAGTTACAATGATAAACAATAATGGTAAAGTGGTACCTAGTAGATTTGAATTTTAACACAAATAAAAGTGAAAAGAATTTACTGTAGATGCTTTTCTTCACTTTTTTATTTCAGTTGATAGTACAAGGAATAGTTTCAGATTCCTGCACGTATAAGTCTCACAAGTACATACACAATGAAAAAAGTTCAAAGCAATTACTCAGATAACTGAGGCCTTAGCATTCTCACTTCATCTGATATTTCAAGCTAATAAAAAAAGAAATAGTTCAAAACTTTTTTTGGGGGGTTCCCTGGTGGCGCAGTGGTTGAGAGTCTGCTTGCTAGTTCAGGGGACACGGGTTCGAGCCCTGGTCTGGGAGGATCCCACATACTGCGGAGCAACTGGGCCCGTGAGACGCAGCTACTGAGCCTGCGCATCTGGAGCCTGTGCTCTGCAGCAAGAGAGGCCGCAAAAGTGAGAGGCCCGCGCGCCGCAATGAAGAGTGGCCCCCGCTTGTCACAACTGGAGGAAGCCCTCGCACAGAAACGAAGACCCAACACAGCAAAAATAAATAAATAAATAAATAAATAAAACTCCTACCCCCAACAACAACAAAAAAACTGTTTTTGCTTCAAGTATCTAGAGCTATGCCTTATTTGCACTGTGCTTTTTGCATACAAATGTACCTTGATTGTTTCCCGGGGTCTTTCAGACAGGTTAAAGTTTTCTAATTGATTTGACTGGTGATCTCACAACTGAATTTAGATATTCACACCCAGACAATTATCAGGTACTAAAATAAACGTTGACAAATGACAAATAAAAAAGTTTTCCCACTTGAATAATGGCTGAGCTGAAACAGACTTGTGAATTTAATGAGCCCTAAACTTGGTGTAAGTGTGTGTGTGTGTTAATATATCTAAATAGAGAATCTCCAGTTTTATACTTTTTTCAAGTTTTTATCCACCAAGCAGCTTTGTGACACAGATGCTGCTTATTACATCTTTGTCTTCTCCAAGTTGATGTTAATTTTAGAAGTCAATGTGAAGCATTAACTCTAAAAGCTAAAAGACTTTGTCAGATTAAATGTGGCAAAGAAGACATCAGAATATTACAAGCGTCTATTGGAAATGTATCTGCTCATTCGTTCTTATATAGTCATCTTTCTGCAGGAAGATATATTTATGCATGTTCCTTGTTTGCTTCCTTAGAAATCTATAAATTATATCTATATCCATCAGTCTGACAAATGTATTACCTTATACACCAAAGGAGAATTTTATCAGGAGAATATTAATGGCCTGTAGCTATCGAACACAGCTGGTGACAAACCATTTCTTCTGTTATTGACCACAGCTTTAGAACAGCTTTCAAAACAGCATCCTAGAAAATCAGAAAAATTGGGTACAATATGTATCTTTCATTTAAAATAAGATACTGTTTATAGAAGAAAAATGCAGATATTCTTAGCTTTATTATTGAATTTAAATTGCAATTAATTAAGAATACCATAATTATTATATCTGACCCTCTGAAAAAAATCTTTAAATTTAAGCCCTGAAAAAAAATGTTATAAAATTATACCACTCAGGGGACTAGAATAGGTTCAGTAATTCTATTCCTAACCCTTCTCATTCAGAGTACAACTGTGATCTCAAAGTTTTCCAAAATGTTTCCATTCACTATATGTCTAGTACTTTAATATATTATTTAATCTTCACCAAAACAAACAAATTTATGAGGTAGGTAATCTTTTGCTAATGAGAAAACTAAAAGTTGGTTAGAATCAGTATATTGATCAAATGTATACAGTTGACATTTATACTGGGACTTTTCTACTAACAAACTTTTTTTGTTTGTTTTTGTTTTGATTACACAATATGCTCTCAGTTAAGTAGTAGAGGGTGACACTATAAATGAGAACTTTAATTAGGTAGGTTGTAAAAATAGGGATTCATATATTCCCTAGCACATATTCAGCATTAAATGAAATAATGGTTGAATAAATTGAACATCAAGAGGAAGAGATACATTTCTTCTTTTTAATTTATTTATCTTATTTATTTATTTTTGGCTGCCTTGGGTCTTCGTTGCTGCTCATGGGCTTTTTCTCTAGTTGTGCTGAGCGGGGGCTACTCTTCGTTGTGGTGCCTGGGCTTCTCATTGCTGTGGCTTCTCTTGTTGCAGAACATGGGCTCTAGGCGCCCAGACTTCAGGAGTTGTGCCTCAAGGGCTGTAGAGCACAGGCTCAGTAGGCACATGCACTTAGTTGCTCCACGGCACGTTGGATCTTCCTGGACCAGGGATCAAACCCGTGTCCCCTGCATTGGTAGGCAGATTCTTAACCACTGCGCCACCAGGGAAGCCCTACATTTCTTCTTGAAGTGTTTCCATTCTTTTTCTCTGTTTACCTTTCTTGCTGTGTAGTATTTAATAATGTGTCATTGTAAGAAAATAAAACTAATGTAAAAGTTCATAGTAATGTTCATTAAGCACCCTAGGTAGCAGAAGTCATAAACCCATTTTATTTCAGAATAGTTTTCAGACCACTTTGTTTGACAAATTGCTATGCATTTTCAGAATCAACAAATAAGACACTTTGCTTACCAGTTGTTTTATGGTAATAAATGTCATTTACATGTGTACCATCAATTGCAACATTACACTGAAATTTTAGTAAAATAATTTTCTTTTTTAAAATAAAAATTATATTCTTCAGAGTGCCTTAATTGGAATTCCATTGTTACTTTCTTGAAATTTGGTCAAAACTAGACCATAAAGGCAGCTAACTGCATTAATAAGTAGTGCTTTTACTACTTAAAGGTGCAACTCTATTTCAAATGCTTATTTTTGTGCCTTGAATATGAAGATTAGATATTATCTCTTATAAGAAAAGAAAAAAGAACTGACTGATTTCTTTTGAATCTTATGACTCTATGATCCTTTTCTTTTTGAATCAAATTCATGTATTAGGGATGATTCTTCTCAAATAATGAAATAATTATAAAACATTTCCCCAGGTCTATCTTATTCAGTAATTTCCAACCTTAAAACTAGATTTTTTTGAACTAATTTTTTTTTTTTTTTTGGCCATGCCTTGTGGCATTCAGGATCTTAATTCCCCAACTAGGGAATGCACCGGTGCCCCCTGCATTGGAAGCGTGGAGTCTTAACCACTAGACCACCAGGGAAGTCCCCAAACTAGATTTTCATTGATTCATTCATATATGAAATATTATTGAATACCTACCATATGTCACCTCTGGTGCTAGATTCTAAGAATAAAATGGTAGAACAAAACAGACATAGCCTTAGCAGTAGGTTGTAGAGGGTTGGCCTGGAAGATATTAATCAAATTAGGATAGAAATGCATTTTGATAAATGATGTCAAGTGCTTTGAAGAAAAAGGACAGGGTATTCTAGAAATATAACATCAGGAGACCTGTTGTAATCTGGTGTGGGATAGGGAATTTGTCTTGGGAAATCTTCCTTGAGAATGATGCTAAAATTGATATATAAAAGGATGTGTAAAAATTAATTAGGCAAAGAAAGAAGAAAGGTAACAGTAATTCAGAATAAGAAACAGTACAAGCAAAGCCCCCTGAGGTGAATAAGAGCATTGCTGGCTTAGAAGGAAAGAGAGAGTGACATGAGATGAACCAAGAGAGATAGAGGGAGACCAGATTACATAGGTCTTTGAGGTGGTTCTATGTTTTTTTAGTCTATTCTGAGACCATTGGGAAACCATTTAAGGTTTATACCTATTGCCCCTGAATAAATATTTAGACCTTTTTTTTTTCCCCCTTGAACTACCCCACAAGCTAGAAGAGGAAATATTCCCTTTGGCTGTACATTTAAAAGTTGAACATGGTAAAGTAGTATATATATTTGGTCTTGAAGTACAGTGCTCTCTTCCTGTAAAATGGATAATGACATAGGACCAAAAAAAAAATCACAATATTCACTGTTTGTTAGAGGATGGCTTGGTAAATGTTATTACAGAATTGCTCTATGAGGGCTATAGAACATGAGTGTTCTAAACTAAATTCTGTTACAAATAAGTGATTAACCCTACTCCCCATTCCTTGAGAAATCTGACTCTCAATGGAGTTCCAATAGAGTAGTTAATTAGATTCTGAAAGGATTAAGTGTGGAGAATCTGTCATCTGCAGACACTTGGGTCTGTCCTTACTCTTCCCTGACAAGTTAATTTCTATTTATCTAATATATCTTCAAATAATGTTTTCCTAATTTGTTCCCTCTTCAACTTATGAAATTATATTCCACTGTTTATCTTTTTCTATATTTCGGTATGATTTTGACTTCATTAATTTTATCACTTTATATTTACTTTTATTTTATCAAAGTATCTCATGCAAATGTAATATTAAATAAAAGTTGAAATACCATTGATCACCAAAAGGTTATATAAAAAAAAAAAATTAGACTCTAATTTCCATTCCATCTTTGCATTCCCCAGGTATCCAAACTTTTAACTCTTTAACAATTTTTTTCTGAAAAAAATAAACTTCCAAGTTTCTGAGTATCAGTATATTAAGATCATAAAGTCACACATCCCTGTTTTCTTCCCATATTATACTACTTATACATTTATAATCTCTGCTGTAGTAAAATAAATAATTGCCTCATTTTTACATTTCTAGTTATACAGACTTTAATTTCCTTCTCTTTAGCTTCCCAACTCAGTTCATTATATTCTAATTTTTCAATTTCCTGAGCACTTCTTGCTGATTTCAGGGCAAACAGGTTTATTTCACCTCCTTTGCAATCCTCTACCTGCAGATACTTCCTTTTGACTGCCATGATTCATGCACACGTGCACACAAACACATATTGGAAATCAACATTCATCTCCCTTCCCTTTTGATTCCCTTCTCTTTTCTGCTACTAGAGGCTGGAAGCTGCCTGGGAACCACATGTTCCAGAATTCTGTGGTAGCAGCGTTCTAATTGACTCCATTCATAGGAGACAAGTATCCAAGTCATGGAATTGGAAGAGAAGCAAAAGCCATCATTGCAGATACATGGGTTTTGCATATGGCAGACATGAAGTTTAGCCAGTGGTTCCCTGGAATTCTATTGCAATCACACTTCAGTGCCGAAGGCCATTGATTCCTGATTTCCATTATTGTTGCAACTTTCTGATTTCCTAAATGCTAGTCTATTAATGGACTCCCCACACCTTCACTTTCTCAGACTTTCAAACATTTTGAACTACTAAGTCCCTCTATTAACCCTTTCCCTGTGTCAAAAATATCAACTTCCCCCCCTGTTTGGAAAGTCATTTCCCAGTTTTTCAGTCCATTTTTATTTCATGTATTAGGCTTTGTTTTTAGAAATACTTCCTAATTTTATCAGAGATTGAGTTTATTTTTCCAATTCTCAAACTTTAATAAATTATTCATTTTAGCAATGATTTACTTATTAAAATATTAAGTGAATGCCATTTCTGTACCAACTAAGAGAGTACACACATATAAAAAGTATAAAACCCTTTCAGCATTTACCATATTAATTAAGCCTCACATAGAATAAAGTTTCTAGTTTTATTTAAAAGGAGTTAGACTCTAAGGCCAAGGGAAAGGTATAACCAGTTCCTTCTATTCTTAAATATTCCTAACCCGAGTCTATGAGATCTATCCTCCTCAGCAGCATATTTACTAGCACAAAATATAGACGGTACAGAGGGTCCTAACTGCAACCCCTGTTAGGGACTCAGGGATAGAAATCAAAGGGGAAGGCCTATCAAAGTGTACCAAGAAGTCTGAGTCTAGATAAGAATGAGAGAAACAGGCAAATTATCTGATTTTTAAATTTTTTTTTTTCTTTTTTTTTTCTGGTTGTGCCCTGCAGCATGTGAGATCCTAGTCTCCCGACCAGGGATTGAACCTGCACCCCCTGAAGTGGAAACGTGGAGTTTTAACCACTGGACCGCCAGGGAAGTCCCGAAACAGGCAAGTTAGAGCTACATTTCATTGAAGGATGAGGTCCAACATTTAGTTTTACACAAGCTGACTTGGAAATTTTAGAGGACAGCAGGACTTATAAGTGTAATTATTTATACATTGGTCCTGGAAGTTGGAAAAAATAATGGAAGGAAGATATTGTGATAGGTGGATGGAAAGAGAATATTCCAGAAGGGTGATTCTCAATCCTATCCTGCCCAATCAACTATTTTGTAGTGCCTATTTACTATCCTGAAATGAAATTTATAGATTGTAGAACCTACCTACACACATTTAAAAATTATTATAACTATAATATAAAGTAGCAATTAAAAGAAGACAATTTATAATAAAATGATATATATTTCCAGATGTAAATACTTGGGCAGACAACTATAGAAGAATCAGTACTCAAATGTTTGCATCTATTTGTAGAATAAATAAACGTGGTAGCTTCGAAAGCAGGAAAATACAGGTACATTATATTGGTTACTTAAGTGCCTTGAGTATAATCGTCATAGTTGGCATAATTTTTTGAATATGCAGAAAAACTCTTGAAAAGGTTCCAAAGGAAAAACATATATTATTTTCCTCATTTTACATGTTAGTTGCATTTTTGTAAAACTTAGTGTATATGAAAGATGTACAATTTTATAGTATTTACACATCAAATGGAACTAGGTTCTCAACTGTAAATGGGCTTTTCATCTTCATAAATATCTAGGAGAACATGAGAAAGTCTTGTGTGATATGGGAAACCATGTATTTAAGGACATCTAGCATCACTATGGCCTAGTCAATGTAATTAGCATCCACCACAAAGATTGGAACAGTGAAAAAAATCTCCAAAAAACCTTCTGGGTAGAGGTAACATGTCTTATTAGTCACTGTTCTAGGGACATAGTGAGAATGGACTAGATATGAGTACGATTGGATCCAGGATTTTAAAAAATATTATTTTGATGATTGATCCTTAAACCCATATTCTCCCTGGGATGTTGTGTTTTCTTTCTTTTTTTTTTTTTAAGGGTTTTTTTTTTTTAAATTATGTGTAACACAAAGTTATTTAAGTCAATAAATTTTTAAGGAATTTCACACGTTCTGATTCTTTCCACTGCCAATCACCTTAGTTCCTCCAAACTCATAATCTTCAAGATAAAATAGCCCTAAAGAAGAGAGTAGACATTGGTTAAAGTTGGAAGATATTTACATTTATTTTTACTTTCCCTAATCATGGGTATGAGTGGCTTGTATCTCCATCTGGAAAACATAGCACTATCAAGTTACTATTATATCCAGTGGAGAACTCAGTCTTTGGTGTGTTTTCTTTCTTGCACAGATTCCTTAAGTCACATCATTTTTCTCTCCCATATAATGTTTCTCACTCTTTACCTCTCATCTAGATGAAGTGTACAGAAATAGAATTATTGGATTAAAGAATGTTAAATCTGGAAGGGTCTTTAGAGATTACCTTCATCTTAGAGCCAAAGAGAGTAAATTCACAAATTGTATAATATGTCCCAATGGTAGGCAGAATTGCCAGTGGAAAACTTGATATTTTAGCTGACAGATTCATGATATTTTTAACCACATGTACCAAACGCATAGTTTAACAATTAAAAAAGTCACAAACTTTTAATTATTATAGAAACACAAATTATAAAAGCACATAAAACTTCTAGCACTTGGCTGTAACTCCACTAATTCTGGTACTTCAGTCTTGGAAGCTCCAGCCAGCTGGTATCTGAAAATGCTGTCCACATATAGGTCTGTGTCTGCCCAACTGTTGCACAACTTTACATCTCTTAGGGTACATCTTCAAACACTCATTTATTAAATGTTTTATCCATGGTTGGTTGTAGCTTTTTTGGTTGGTATTGATAGTTTTTTGTAAATTATATCAGAAAAAAATCAAATTTATTTGCTCTTGGGCCATTTATAGGGCGTTACTACTTCAAAAACTTATGTTGACTTAGTTTCCTGATTTGTTTTTCACATCATGATCTCTTTCCTCACCTGGCCAACGATCCTTGGGAGTGATCATGTAATGTGTAAATAGAGTCCCAGAATTAGGAGAAATTAATGTATTTTCATGTACTATGTTGTTTTAGAATCAGGCAGAGCAGCATGTAGCCTCCTCATTCATAGTATATACATATGGATGTATGTACATCTATATATGCATGTACGTGTGTATACAAACATGTATATATGCCTGTATTATACATATAAACATATATATAAACATTTATTTATTCACTCATTCATTCATTCATTCATTTATATGGCTGGGAGTAGACTTTCTGTTGATGTTCCTATTTCTAAAATACTATGCATTTGAGAGAAAGGCAATCTGATGTGCAAAGACACACAGTAAGGAAATTAGATTACAATCTCAATTCTGCCACTGACTGATGGTCCAGTGCTTCTTCAACCACACAAAGAATCTCAGGGGGCTTTCTGGTCATACCTATTGGATGACCCAATATGCTCCTGAGGGTCTTTCCACTAGAGTGAATTTGTATAGAAATTTGCTTTAACTAGAGATTTCCTTCCAACATATATATATATATATATATATATATATATATATATAAAGCGAAATAGCCAAACCCTGTAGAGGAAGAGCTGTCCTCTCTCACTTCTACATTAGGAAAGAAACTTCTACATAGACAAAGAGGCTCTAATTCAACTGCTTATAATTTACAGAAGAAGCATATTATATCTAGAGTTTATATTTCAGTTGTAAAATGATTTTGGGGTTTTTGTGTTTTCCCTCCTTTTTTCTCCCACTGTTGTTTAACTTCCCTAACTTTGGTGACTTTTGACAGATTTTAATGGATGTTCTTATAGTAATAGGGAAAGTTGGGATATTCATATCAGTTCACTATTTGCCATTCTGGAGTGATTCATCAATATGTCAAATCAGTGTAGGGAGAAATAAAAACACAGTCTATGCGATCTGGTAGGTCCAAACATCTAGTCCCCATCCCAATCCCTACCCAGAAAGAGCCATGAAAGAATTTTGCTTAGGAATTCTTGGGTTTTTGTTTTTTTGTTTTTTCATTCAGGCAGCGTACCCTTAATGATACCTCATTGATTTTGTAATGTTTAATTTAAAAGGGCAGTCAGGCTAGTACATAATCTTGTGTTGAGTAAAGACAGGGTTATTTATATGGCAAAGCACCAGTTGAAATGTAAAAGTTCCAACTGACTAACAAGTACATAATTCAAACCATATCACATCAGGGGAGACTGTGTAGGTTCCAGCACAAAAGCATCCCCAGGGACTGTGGCACGGATCTCTTTGTACTGAAATCAAACCTATACAAATTGTACGGAGTTCTCAGTGTTTGGATTTTTAGTAAGAAACACCTCCTGTGAGAATTCATCCCTGCCTCCTGACCATAGGGTACTCTCCACATGCTTTTTGGAGCTCTAACAGTCATTTCTTCAAATTTTAAAGTGGCAGTAATAAAGCCTTTATCATAGAGTTATTCTGAGTATTAATGAAACAGGTATACAGAGTGCTTAGCATACTGCCTGGCATACCACAACATTTAATAGAGGGCTGTCATTCTTTTTCTTCTCCTTTATTCCTTCGACAGATAATTACTGAGTGTCTCCTTACTGCTGGGTGTTGGGTGCCAGGCAAATGACATGGATTAAAATAGACAAATTCCGTGCTCTTGGTGGGATAGGGGTGGGTCTATAAACTAAATAAATAAGTGAAAATACATATAATATGTCAGGTGCTGAAAACGCTATGACAACAAAAACTATGAGACAAAAATAAAGGAATCAGGCAGTGGTGGGAAGGATTCATTGCTGTTTCTGTAGGATTGTCAGAGACATATTCTCCATGACAGTGTCAATTAAGCAGAGACCTGAGGCATGGGAGGGAGGGAGCTCCCCACATGTCCAGGGAAGAGCAGTCCAGGTGGACAGGAGCGAAGATATAAAAGCCCTGAAGCTGGACCGTGCTTTCTAGCTTGGAGTTCAAATCAAAATTACCTCCAAGTCAAAGGGGGAAAGTAAGAGAAGGAGAAAGGAAAGAAAGGAATTTCTTTTTTTAAAGGAGAACATTGAATTCATATGTAGCTACAATATATTGGCCACTTCCTCTGTGTGCTCACTTGATCCATAATAGGTACTCAATATCTATTGAATGAATTTGAAAACTGCTATAATATGGAGACATTGTTTTGGGGAAGATCCCTGGTATTCCCTTTACTTGCTGCAAGTAATAAATCCTTCTTTCTCCTGAAAAAAATAGCTATAATATACAAGCACTTACTCTAGTCTAGATCTGGTTCTAAACATATTTTATGTCATACCACATAGAATCCCTACAGTGAACTACAGATTGGTGATCCACAACCACATCATCAGTGAAATGTTAAGATAAATTATTAAACAAATAGATTGTGAATATTTATTAAATAGCCAATAGTCTAAATATGTGTTTACTTCCATGAATGCCAAACGCTTTTTTTCAATTTTCGATGGTCATGAAAAATGAAGTCTTAGAATTGCAGAAGATACCAGGATTTCATCCATGTACTTGCCAAAGACTCTCAGGGCATCCTGTCTTCAGTGGCCCAAGCCCAGGCATTCTTACCCAATGAACAAGTTGAATTAGAGTTACTAAGGATGGAGTCAGATTCCCCACATAAAACATGAAGTCATCTACTTTTACTGTAAGCACTTCTCCTATTCTGCTTTCATAATTTGTAAAAGAAAAATATGTTCATTTTTCAGGTCCCCAGAATCATCCCTGTAGTGTTGTTTCAAACACTTCCTTTTCCTGTGCCCCCAGGGGAGTCCCCACACATCCAATGCTTTGATTCTCTGGTTGGCCCTCACATTATCTCGATGAGCTGGCCTTTCCTCACCAGTCCCACAGCCATTAGCAAAGTCCAAGACTGCTTACCTTTTTACCTTGTATCAATAAATCATCATATATATAACCTCTAAAGGCAAACAGATTCTAATTCATTAATAATCTATTCGATAAAAATAACAGCTTTGAATTTTCTGTTGAATTGTATCTAAACTCTTTACTTACACATTATTCTGTCAGCAAGGAGTGATAATTTTGTGCCAAGTTTCAGCAGTATTTACAAAGATAAAGGGGTGTACTAGGTCATCACATAAAGAGCTTTGGTTCTTAAACTGAGTACTCATAGCAGAAGGCAAGTTGGATGGACATAATGAGAAACTGAGCGGAAGTAGTTAGGACAGGTTGTGAAAGTTCTGGTATCAAGTGAGATTGTCTAATTTTATAACCACACAATTATTAGGCACCTTTTACACGGCTCATAATTTACTTGCTCCAGCTTTGATAGTTTCCCAATGGCAAGTTGGAGGCTCTTGCATTGAAATTTACATTTTTATTCACCTCAGTACTTGTCACGATACGAGGCTCACTTCTGCGTTCAGCAAATAGATCATTTTGGCTCTGTCACTAATAAAGTCTGTAACCTTGAGCAGAAATTTAAAACTCTTGACCCCTTGTTGGATTAGATCTTCTCTAAGCTCCCATCTAACTGTAAAAGTTAAGAGGATAATCAGAAAATTCCCCAAAGAGTGTGCTCTGAATGTGTTCTCTTAAGGATTGTTCATAGAAGCAAATGTTAAATATCCATCAATAGAAGATTGGCTAAGTAATTATAGCATATTATTAAGATGGACTAAACATGTTTTTTTAGTGACTCTACAGTATTTATGAGCTGACATTCACTACTGGATGTAAAAACAGTTTATAAATCATGTATAGCATGGCCTCATTTATGGAAGGATATTACCCACAGTGCAAATTTCAGTAATCTCTGGAAGGAAGAATTTTGGAGAAATTCTGTTTTCCTCTTTATATGTTCTTCATTGTTTGATGATTTTTGCCATGTTCCTGGATCATTTTTGGATTTAGATAAAAAAGCAATTTAAATGTTGGAGAAAATAAAGTTGACTACATTAGATTATCAAAATAAACATGAAATATAACCCTATGATTATGTAAATGAATGTGCTACCCCTCTAGGTATTTCACAGCATCCTCAACTTATCTATCCTCAGAACAAAAATTCCATTTCATTCAGATATTTGAACATTCTAAATGGTGGAAGAGAGAGGCAAATGTTCAAGTCTGCTATCATGATTATAGCTTTCTTGTCTGAATTTTTAAAACATTGCAGTCATTATCCAAGGCAATGGAGTAAGTCAGTGAGGAAAAATCTGGTTCTCAATATACTGATCACTCACTTCTTTTTATTTATTGGTCATAACAGGCAACTAGCCCATTAAGATTTCCATTCAGTTTCTCATGTGAAGATGTGAGCTGCTTTATTTCTTCCCTCTGTCTTATTAAGTAAAAACTGCAAAAGACTCAGAATCATGGCACCTGAGTTCAATCAGCAGGGCCCTTTGCAGTTTCAAAGTGGAATATGGTTTAGCTCTTCAGTCCCCACTGCTTGAAAATGCTGTATTCCCAATTTAGAGTGTCAAAAAGCTATGGCTAATTATTGTCATAGCAACGATAATCACACCAATTATGATTCTTAAAAGAACCGAGGAGACAAAAGTACAGATAAGACTCACAAAGGCAAGTTAGAAAAAAAAAAGAATGATTTCAAATGTTATGAACCTGAATCTGCATAGACTTTTCCTTTTGGAAAGAATAATAATTAAAAATGTATGAGGGCTTCCCTGGTGGCGCAGTGGTTGAGAGTCCGCCTGCCGATGCAGGAGACACGGGTTCATGCCCGGGTCCGGGAAGATCCCACATGCCGCGGAGCGGCTGGGCCCGTGAGCCGTGGCCGCTGAGCCTGCGCGTCCAGAGCCTGTGCTCCGCAACGGGAGAGGCCACAACAGTGAGAGGCCCGCGAACCGCAAAAAAAAAAAAAAAAAAAAAAAAAAAAAAGTATGAAAGTATCAAATTATCCCTAGTCAATCTATTGGAGGTGGATGAGCCAGCATTTGTACCATCATAGTTATTCCCACACATGGGGACTACTGCCAGCTTCCTGTTTGTAGCTGTCAAACTCTGTCTTCTTCCCACTCCAAAATTTATGTAAAAAAATGATCAGCAGCAGCTTGAAGGAAATGAAAATTATAAAAGGAAATATATTGTTCATTGAAGAGAGTTTATCTTTAGGAAGCTAGTAAAAGTTACAGCTTTTATAACCGTGAGTCATAGGTTAATGCTTTTATCTACAAATGTACATAAACATACGTTTCTTTCTATTTTACTTCTAAACACAGGGAAGACTTGTATTTTGCTGCATTAGTAATAGTAACAAGGAAAATCATCTAGATTCTTCTTTTTGTCTGTTGCTCAAATATTTGATAAATCAGTAAGTAACAGTTTTTTACTTCAAAATTATACTACATATTCCATGTCAATTATGGTGGTCAAAACAGAGTAGGGTTTAATTTACAATCTATTAAGTCTGCAAAAAAGATTCATATATAACTAGTACAGTCCTAGAGTCTAAATGGTGGGTATATCACAGAAATTATGAAGTCTATAAGCTTATTGAAGCAGTGAGATATGTTGTCAGGAATGAAAGTCTTCTTTTCTTGTCTTTTGCTCTCAGTTTCCATAGGAAGACAACGAATTTTTTCAGATTAGTTGCAAAATCTGCCATACTAGAAACCTATCATTAGACCAGATAGGTATGTAATAAGTAGTAGAAGTTTATATCCCTTTGCTTGGTTCAGATTCCTACAACAAAGTACCATAGACTGGGTGGCTTATAAACAACAAGCTTGATTTCTCATCATTCTTGAGGCTGGAAGTCTGAGATCAAGTCTGGGACCTCTTATGGTCCCAGACTTCTGGCTTTGCACACTGTACTCTAACACTGTGGAAGGAAAAAGCTGGCTCTGGCCTTTTCTTACAAGGGCACTAGTTGCATTCAGGAGGGCTCTAACCCTCATGATCTAATCACCTCCCAAAGTCCCCACCCCCAAATATCAACACACTGGGGGTTAAGATTCCAACACATGAATTGGGGGAGGGGGGCACAGACATGCAGTCCATAACACCCTCCAATTCACTTTTTGGAATGAGGTAACAAATCAATGAATGAATGAATGAGTCAGGACTTGCTGCCCCTAACAAGAACATACATCATGGTTGCTGTGATCACAGATGGAGATATACATGCCCAGCATCCTTGCTAAGGGCCCCTATAAAAGAACTAAGTGTTTAAATGGAAATCAGGCTACTTCTCTGCTTTTTAAGCTTCGCTGATTTCATCCCATTTTCTACTAATGCTCTAGGTGCTTCTGAAAATAACACCAAGGGACTGTGCTGCCATATGGCTGAGAGGCAGGCCTTTCTGAAAGTGTCACCCAGAGGAGTTCGCAGAGGACTCTGAGCCGTGGGCACATCCCTTTTTCTCTCTCTGCCGGCTTCACTCCCCCACCTCCCCACCCTCCTTCCACTCCCGCTGCAAATGTTCTGTAGCTGTCAGGTTTCTTTTATAGAAATAAGTGAAATTATAATGAGACAAGAGTTAGACGTGCTGGAGATGAAACGAAATACTTTAAGGAAATAAGAAAAAGAAATGGCTTTCTCTTTGAAAGCCCTAAAGAGGAGGCAGGAGGTAGATGAAGGGGTTACGCTGCTCAGGAAGATCTCTCCTTGCACATTTGACTTTTCAGAAGTGCCTCTGATCTTTGCCCAGGGAGCTAGTGCTGAATTCAGCTGGGTCCAAACAAAGCTTCACTGTGGGCTAAAAAAAGTCAAGACCCAAGGATTCTTTCCTTTTGGCCTGAATGGCCATGGCCTCTGAGCTGCCAGTCACAATTCCTGACCTCTTCAAGTTTTTCATTCAGAACAGAGGCTGCAGTTATATAGGAAGCATAAGTCTTAAGATTGTTAAGATCTAATGTATAGCATGATGACTATAGTGAATTATACTGTTTTCCATACTGGAAATTGTCTGAAAGAGTAGATTTCAGGTATTCTCACCAGAAAAATTTTAAAAAGGTAAATATGTGAGGAAATGTATATGTTAATTAGCTTGACTATAGTAATCTTTGTATTATATATAGAGAAACATTATGTTGTGTTCCCTAGATATACACAATTCTTATTTTAAAAATAAATTTAAATAAATAAATTTAAAATTTTAAAAAAGAGAGCGGAAACAGATACCTTCCCACTTCCTGATTTTTATGACATAGCCAGTTGGTTTTGTTGTATTCGAGAGCATATTCTGGTCTGTTCCTTTCTACACCCATAGAACCTGACTTTGAACTTTAAAAAAATTTTAGAGATAATAATCGTAATAGCAAGTATTTGTGTAATGTACATTTTACAAAATGCGTTCATCTGTATCTCCTTCGATTTGGGGGGTGTTCTTTGTCCCTCAACAACCTTACGAACATTGTGTTGTTATTATCATTGTACAGATGACAGAATGGTCAAAGTCACATAGTTAGGAAGTGGTAGAGTCAGGTCTCAAACCTTGGCTGCCTTCCAATTTAAAATATCCCATTTTATAGGTAATACCATTTAGGCTCCAGAATGTTCAGTGACTTGCACAAGATCTCTGCCTAAAATTAGAGGCAGAGCAGGCACCAGAACCCCGGGCTTCCTTATACCAAACAGGCAGCCATGCCTCTCTGTGTTCTGGAACTGTTTTGGTGTGAATATGCATGCTATATACCGAGATAACGGAGGTTTGGAGGAGAAGATTACAGGCTTAATTTTGAATATGATGAGACTGACCTGTCCGAGATAGAGTTAAATGGAATTCCATCTGGTCTATGGAACTGGTGTTCATGGGAGATACTTGGACAGTAGATACAAACTTGAATTCATGAGTCAGATAGAAACTGAATCCAGAGGAATGGATAAAAATAACCAAGAGGAGTGCACTGAGTTAGAAGAGAAATGGATTTCGAATTCGGCGGTAGGGAATGACAGCACTTAAGGTCCAGGCAGGAGGTCATGTCTTTGAAAAAGGATGAGAAGAAGTAACTGGGTAACTGGGTAAATTGGAAGAGAGTTTTTATCTGCAAATTTAATTTCTAAAAATTAAGTTTTTGTAGCTTATTTGGCAGCAAAGCCTGACCTGACCTGACATGAGGACTGCATAGTAAATTCCAGGGTGTCTCTTGACTTAATAATGAAGAGACATATCTGGAAAAGCATGTAGGGTTGGAATAATGACTTGATTAAATGAACCATAATTCAATGTCATTCTGAACTTATTCATATACCAATGAAACTAGAGTCAAATGGGTAGTGGTGGTTTTAGCCACATGCCTCTATCAAGACCTAGGTGAGAAAAGGCCTAGAAAGGCCAAAAATTGGGACCTAGAAAGAAAAGGCCAGCCACATGGATCATTAGCAAGCTTTACATTTCCTTCAGTGTCAGGAACTCAGGATGAAGGCTGCCTCAGTTTATTGCCTTAGTTTTCTCTACGAAGACATGATTAGAGCTAATAGGTATTGGTAACCAGAGTGGATGTTCTATTAATACCCACTCCTCTATATGATAAAATTATTTTTCAAAATAACCATGTAATTATCAGTATTATCATTATTTTTGTTCTTTAGTTGTAAAACAATTAAAAGGGAAGAATAAATTTCTGTTTTAAAGGTATTATTGAAATTCAATAAAATATTTCATGTATGAACTAAAATTTAGACTTGACAAACAAAAATACTACATCTCACAGTTGGCATTCTGTTTCACTCTTGCAAAGGTTAAACACAAATAAAAACTTCAGTGTATGCAAAGAGAGAACAAAAGAAAACAAAATTAGTTTCTTTGCCTTTGCAATAACTGTGCCATCCTGTTTATCCGAACTACAGGTTAAATGCAGGAATATGTAATACCACAGGGGCATTTGGGGATACAAACTGCACCTGAAACAAACTTGAACAGTTTCCAACATTTACATACTTGCTTTTGAAATAAATGTATGTAGATGAGACTGTATATGTTAGAGATTAACCATTTACATGGTGGTGCTCAGAATTACCTTCCAGGTAAAATGCAATGTTTATTAAAGGATAAGTAAAAATGTGTGAATTTAAAGCTTATGTATTATTAAAACTTAATGATAGCAATTGTTTTGAACTTAGACCAACAAAAGATTTTATCAGAAAGGACTATTTTATCACTGACATTGTTTAGAATTGCTGGTAAATGGTAATAATAAAAAGCAGACCAACTTTAACAAGTTTTACCATGGTTCTTAATTTTCTTAAGGCATCTTCTTAATGTTTGAAACCAGGCAGACTGACATCCCCACACCCTGCTCTTTGTATGTCATTGGTTAAGAGTTCCATGGTAGGGAAAACAATGTTTTTATATGCTTTTTAAGCATTAGGAATGAGAAAAAATATTTGCTATTTCTAAGTTAATGTGGCTAGATTGTGGGTGGCATAGTGAATATGGGTAGAGTTGTAGTTGTAAATGACTAATTCCGGACCTGGGGAGAAAAAGTGGGTGGGGGAAGTTGGTGGAGATCTTCCCTGACCCAACACTCCTGTGATTATAGGAGTGTTTTCCAAGTCTGGGATTCAGTATTAGCAAGCATCCTTGACAAATAGACCTACAACTGTGCTTACCTCTGGGTCCCTATTGATAGGACACCCATCTAGAGAGTTGATGTATGTGCTTCTCTCTTTAACCTTGCTTCCTTTCTAGGGATATTCCTCAGCCTGGCCCTTAGAAACACAGTCATTTTACATCCAGGATTCATTCAAGTAGCCATGCAAAAATGTACTATCAGCTTGGTCCACCCCAGTTAGCACACTTAATCAAGGATCCCTGATAGACACATCTATCGAAAAATTCAGCCTAATCCAAAAGAATTCTCTCCCCTCTTTGCTTGAATCTATTTCCACATCTCTTCCCCAGGTTTTTACTGAAATAAAAAAGGAATAAAAGTTTTACAACTTGGGGGATTTGTCAACTTTCTCCTTCCAAGGCGAAGTTTGTACTTGCATCTTCCTGGGGTTTGCCAGGATCTGGTTATAATCAGTAGTCTTGAAACTGATCGCTGGTGGTAGAGCATGAGAGGAATTGCCATCCCCTTGCATGTGACGATGAGTAAGCCTGTTCCTGGGTCTTTGGAAGGGTAGATAAGTCCCTCCAGATAAGAGAATGGAGGGTGCTTACTTCTCAAAGAGACTTAAGGAAGATTTGGGTGCCGCCAATTTGGGGGACAGGAATTGTTCAGGGAACTCTGAATGTTCTTGATTACCTTAGGCTATCATTCCAATTCTCAATGTCATAAACTTTTCTAGGAAATGTCCTAAAATTCTCATGGGAGACCTAGACTGTAAATTTAAGTGAGCTCACAATCATGGGACCCATTGGATCAGCGCTCTTGGTGCAGCAAGTAAAAAGATCTCTCAGCCTCCGTGAGAAGGCTAAAATTAGAGTTTCTCTGAACACAGTCATAAAATAAAAATCCCTTTTAGCACAGTCACAAAAAATCAGTCTATAACTTGTTTTAAGAATTTCAGATTGGCAGTCTTTTTATTTTTTTTAGCTTCCCAGCATTTTGTTAGAAATAGGCACCCATATCACAGTCTTCGAATTCAGCCATCTCTTCCTAGAAGGGTCCTCTCAGGTCCCCAAAGCTTAGCCTTCAGTGGCACTTCACAGCAGGTGACCACAGGTAAGAATTAAGATTAGTTTCTTCACCACTGCTTGCTGTGAAGTGCTGAGGTCAGATTCCCTGATACCAGTTGATTTTTATTACCTTCAGCTCTAAGCAAGCTGGAAAACCAATTCCAGCTCTTCCCTGTGATGGTTTGTTGTGCGTATCCACTCCTGGAGCCAATTTCTGTATCAATCTGAAAGAGTTTGAGTTGCTAGCAACCAAACAAACTCTGAATGATTCAAGCAGAAAATAAAGGTTTTGAAGTTATTAGGGTGTTCATAGACTTACTGGAGACGCTGGAGAAGTAGACAGAGAAAACTGGAAAAAACAAATGGACTCGATGAAAATATGCCCAGATCCCTTCTTATGGGATGCATCTGCTGCCTTCTCTAAGTATGGGGTACCAGACTTTTCTTTGTCTCTCTGAGGTCCCAGATTAGACCTTGGAGGCCTCTGTTGGCACCCCTGCTACTACTATATCTTGTTGTCATCCATTTCTAGCTCCAAATTCTAGGTCTGTCCAATTGGTCTAACCTAAGACGCATGCTCATGGCCTTCCATCCCCCACCTTGTTTGGTGTTTGCATAGAGAAGCTGCAAAAGCAAGAGACTCAGGTTGTTAGTTTCTATATTAGGAGGCAAATTCTGCTTCCTGCCAGACTGTTAACGGTGAGGAATCCTCTGAACATTGGGAAGAGGGCTGCCAAAAATCAGTCAATGTTTACTCTACCCCCATGTTCTGCACCAACCACACTGGCCACCTTCTTCATTTCATGGAACACTCCAAGCACCTTCTTTTTTTTTTTTTTTTTGCGGTACGCGGGCCTCTCACTGTTGTGGCCTCTCCCGTTGCAGAGCACAGGCTCTGGACGCGCAGGCTCAGTGGCCATGGCTCACGGGCCCAGCCGCTCCGCGGCATGTGGGATCTTCCCGGACCGGGGCACGAACTCGTGTCCCCCGCATCGGCAGGCGGACTCTCAACCACTGCGCCACCAGGGAAGCCCCTTCTTTTTTAAAGATCCTCCTACTGGGGACTCTCTTCCCCAGATCTTCCTGTGACAAGCTTCTTCTCCTAATACATCTCCCATAAATGCCATCTCCTTAAAGTAGTCATCCTCAGCTACCCTATCTAAAGGAAATTGGCTGGCCTCATCCATTTCCATCAATCACTCTTTACTCCATTACTCAGATTTCCTTTCTGCATCCCTTCTCACTCTCTGAAATGATCACATGTAAGTGTTTAAGTGCTTATTGCCTGTCCTTCCCATCTAGAATGTAAGTATCATAAACTCAAGGATCTCGACTGTGACCTTATTTGTTTTGTTTTCACCACTGAATCCCCAGTATCAAGAATAGTGACTGTCACATATCAGAGTTCAATTGGTATTTGTGGAAAAAATAAATTAGTCAAGATCCCAGTCTGTTGTAGGCAAAGACCCCTGTGGAATCTCAGGCTTGGACAGAGCTGGGATACAGGGACCTCCCATAACTCTGGTGTGTATTATTATTGGCTTTCATTTTTCCCAAAAGAGTGCTCAGCACAGGGGCATCAGCTCCCAAGCTCAGGCTGAATCTAAATAACGCATGATTGTGAAAGACTTTGAAAATATAAAAGACCACATCAATTCTAAATTGTATTCTCAATGTATGTGGATTGTTCTGCAGGTACCACTTTCTGACCAATCAAACTGCACATTATATGTGATGTAGAGGTCCTACTGAGTAAATCACCATTTCAGCATATACAGATTTATGGCAATTTTTTGTTGAAATGATGAATTCTGCATGCCTCTATGGTGTGTGCCTTTAACATGCACCGGGCAGTGTTACAAATGTCAGTGTCTGGGGTTTTTACCATTTACCTTAAGGGAATTCAGCGTATTTCCTGATGTCTCTGAAAGGCTCCAAAAACATGAAAACATCCTCAAGGCAAAGTTTCAGTGATTCTGGGACACCAGGCAAAATTTCCAAGGGTATCTGGATAGGACAGTTCTCACACCCTTCTTCTAAAATGGCATAAAATATAGCTTACACCATATCACTGAGTAAATGATAATTTGCTTGAAGCAGTTAGATCTTGGCTTTGGAGTCTCAATTCGACCAAAAGACAAAAGTGTATTGTTCAGAGACCCAGGACTGAATCCATAACTGGATTCTCATTTCTGCCATTACCTAAATGTATGATCTTGGGAAGTCACTTTACCACTATCAACCACAGAATATTAGATAAAATAATCTCTAAGTCCCATAGTACTGATATCCCTGTTCTTTGAGCTCTAGGAATTAACCTCTATATACCCTGTATGGTGAAGGTAGAAACCTCTTCATGAATCTGAGATGAAACTTGATTTGATTTTGAAAAACATCATGTCTCAATCCTATTTTTTGACATTCATTTCCCCCCATGTGAATTATAAAGGTGATCTCTTTCTAGATTTCCCCCTTCAGAGAAATATTGTCTATTAACTAAAACCAGGTAAATATTTGAGATTTCCATTCTGGACCTGTCTCAGTGGTTTCTAAGTAGCCAATGTTATGAACTCAGGCGATGACTTTTGAAATCCCCTTCTGCTTGCTGCCTCATTTAGCTTTGACACGGGGGAGACTTGCCGTTATCTTTAGAAATTCCTTCTCTTTTTGTTAGCTCTGCAGAAAATCATCTCCATTTTTATTACTTTGCTCTATCAGTGATTATGATGTAAGCCCCTGATGTCATTGTAAGAAGCTCCTGATCAGCTTTGGTTGATTAGCTTCCTGGAGGAGAGGCACTGGGTTCAGTGAGAGCACCTCTGGTTTTGCTTTAAGGCGAAGGCAGCTGCGCTCAGCTGCCAAGTTGATAAGGAACAGAGAACTGGGAACCATCCAAGCAGAAAATTCAGAGTCTCAAAAATTGCTAAGGCAGAGAAAGGCATAAGACATATGTGACTAGTTCTGAGCATATGTGCTCAAGTCAGAGAAGAAAATTTAAGGAAAGACTTCTTTCTCGTGCCAATTAGAACTCCTTATATCATTCATTTGACAAGCAAACCTATATCCCTTGATATTTCTAAATTACAACATGTCTCTCACATATGGCATAGGGTATTTTTATCCCCAAATCCACATGATCTCAAAAGGGAAATTATAAAGATAGAACCATAGCAATATGTCTGGGGGAGAAATTGGTCACTCAGATACCCTTGTATCTCTTTGGCTCCATCCCCTGTCCACTCCACTGAGGGCTGTGACCTGTATTCCCCTTATGTCTGCTCCCAATATATATATTTATTTATTTTAAATGGTCAACTTCACTGAATATGTATCAAATGCCTATTTCAATAGGGTGCATCAAGGAAAGCATTGTTGCAGTAAATTTGCATGCAGCAAAGTTTTCAAAATTTGAGGCCCAGAGATACTGTAAATTTCTACCACGTGCTGTTATTGCAAAAATAAAAACCTAAATGACATGAAAAGATACATTGTCCCTCGAGGCATGTACTCTGTTTTTTTTGGCTGCATTGGGTCTTCGTTGCTGTGTGCGGGCTTTTTCTACTTGCGGTGAGCGGGGGCTACTCTTCATTGTGATGTGCAAGCTTCTCATTGCGGTAGCTTCTCTTGTTGCGGAGCACCGGCTCTAGGCGTGTGGACTTCAGTGGTTGTGGCACGCGGGCTCAGTAGTTGTGGCTCGCAGGCTCAGTAGTTGTGGCTTAGTCGCTCTGTGGCATGTGGGATCTTCCCGGACCAGGGCTCGAACCCGTGTCCCCTGCATTGGCAGGCAGATTCTTAACCACTGCGCCACCAGGGAAGTTCCCAGGCATGGACTCTTGGCGAAGCTCTTCAATCCAAGCTCAGGTTGCGGTTGGAATTAGTATTCTCTTATTATCCAGCTTCTCCACAAAACAAACCATCATGTAAAAATCCTATTCAGTTACCTGCGGAAACATAAACAAAACTCAGGCTTCTTGGTGTCCCCTCCAGTCTCCCAAGAGATTCTTCAAGGAGATACTGACTCACCTTGAGCACTGTGACTCCTGGTGACCCACATCTCATTTAGGAAGGCCACACCCACCCTGGAAGCCTCCGAGGGTCCTGTGCTTTCTCATCTGCATTTTTAAAGACATTTGTATTGGAGCCTAGTTGATTTACAATGTTGTGTTAGATTTAGGTGTACAGCAAAGTGAATCAGTTATACATAAACATACAGCCACTTTTTTTTTAGCTTCTTTTCCCATATAGGCCATTACAGAGTATTGAGTAGAGTTCCCTGTGCCCTACAGTAGGTCTTTATTAGTGATCTACTTTATATATAGTAGTGCGTATATGTCATCTGCATTTTAAAGTCACTGTTCTGATAGTCATCTGAATTGGCCCTTATGTGTTTACAAAAAGCCTGCTTCTCTGGGATGGGAATGTGGAGTCCATCTCATTTCCTGTGTTTGGGGGCAGAGTGGGATGGTCCTTCTGGAGCCGCATTTAGTGGTGATATCATGCAGGGCTGGCTGCTTGCCACCTCCCCTTCATCCCGTCAGGCTGATGGAAAGATGGTCTATCGTGGTAGGTATTGCTTTGTGTGTAATTCTGGATGCCTGGTTTGACTCTAATTCAACTGCCTACTAGCTCAGGAGGAAGACTTGAATATTTTGTGTTGCAATTTTCTAAAGTCCAAAACAGACAGGATAATAATGGAAACTATCTCAAAGCTGCAGTGAGGACTAAAGGGGTAAAATATCAAAGTGTTTAGAACAGCGCCTGGCCCATGGTAAGCATTCTATACATGTTTGCTATTATTAGTATGTGATACATCAACATTTTACTTGTTAGGGGCAGAAGTGACTTTTAAATCAGTACTTTATATAATATCTATCACGATTAGACGTTTCTCTCCATTGGTACCACAACTCTGTGCGCTAAGTAGGAAAGATAAATTTGCCCCTTTTTACTGATTAAAAACTTGATATTTCTAACTGTTAGCTATGACGTTAGATAGAAGGAAAATTATACCAATATTCATGTTTATTCAGTGCCTACAATTGGTCAGGAATGACCACAAGTCCAAAGATAATGGCTGAAGAAGCCGTTCTGTAGTTTTGGTTCTTAAGAATTGTATACTTGGACTTCCCTGGTGGCGCAGTGGTTGAGAATCTGCCTGCTGATGCAGGGGACACGGGTTCGTGCCCCGGTCTGGGAAGATCCCACATGCCGCGGACCGGCTGGGCCCGTGAGCCATGGCCGCTGAGCCTGCGCATCCGGAGCCTGCGCTCCACAACGGGAGAGGCCACAACAGTGAAGAGGCCCGCATACCACAAAAAAAAAAAAAGAATTGTATACTTAATTAGGAATACATAAAGTGAGCAGACATTTTATTAAAATCCATGTGCTATAAAAGTTGTTTACTATAGCTATGGTGGTATAGGAGAGAGAGTAAGGACTTCTGCCTGGGAAAATCAGGAAAGGCTTCACAAAGGAGGTGATATTTTTGGATGGCCTTTGAAGGAAAAGTCAGATTGCTCTAGAAGAGGAAAGAAGCAATGGCATTCCAGGAGGACGTTTGGTGACTTCTAGCTAGATTTTTTCTCATAACAAGTCTGTTCTCGTCAGTTAATAATATCACCCAAAAACTGTGTTCACCTCTTGGTGGTTGTTGAGCCAATAGATACAACCAAGCCAAAGATCAGGAGAAGGAAGGATTTATTATTACTTGCAGCAAGTAAAGAGGACCCCAGCAATCTTTCTCACGGCAGTGTCTCCTTAACAGCAAAATTGGGCAAGTTTTAAGCTAAGGGTCCATGCATATTCATGAAGGGGCTGGAGCAGAGGAGAATTCAGCATAGAATTGGGGCAAAGGTTGACAGAGTCCAAGCCAGCCTTAGTTGATTGAAGTCAGGAGAGTCAACATCATCATTCCATCCTCCACCTGGCAGGGGTCTTAGTCCCTGCAGAACTCAAAGATATATTATTATGTATATCCCTTGAGGAGGAACTAGGACTCTGCTTTATCACTGCACTATTGTTTGACTGCCTTTTCTCTGTTCATGCATTCCTTTGTTTCCTTAAGATCCTTCATTACCAAGACCTGTTCAAGGGCACGCTTTGTAACCAGGCTTAGAGCACAAAATGGCTTAGGCCAAAATGGGTTCTCTTATGTCCAGAAAGCCATTCCTGGTTCTCTTTCCCCAGGGACCCCCTATCCTCTCTGCTTAAAATAATGCCTGTCATCTCTGGAAATGCTGAGACCAAACGTACCCTCAGAGCCTGCTCCCTTAGTGTCCCAATCATAGTGTTCTCAAGGCCCCATGAATGCACTAGGTTTGTGGCCCTGGGCAGACAGAGCCCTATCACTTAAGGGAGCAGCCACTTTCATTTCTGTAGCCCCTCTAATGCTTTGCTGCAAGGAAAAAGTACTTATGCTCACTTCTATCCCAGCAGGCGACAGCAAGGTGGGGAGGGTAACCTCAGTGACCTCAAACAAAACAGTATATAACACTTGTCATACAGGTTCGGTGTGCAAAAACTTTAAAGCCCATCAAGCATTGCCTTCTTCAGGAGTTAGTTTCCATTCTTTCCTTCTTAATATCAGTGAGGCTCCTTTTATATCCATCTTCAGCTTAAAATATTTGAATTTACCTGATAATCCAAGACAGTACTATCAATAGCCAATCCTGCTGCCTATTAAAGAGAAGGTTTATCCCTGAAACATCCTGCCCATCACGGTCTCCAAAGCATTGTCCAACTCTTCCTTCTCCAAGAAGCAGAAATAAAGGAAGACCTGACTGGAATTCTTTTAAAAACATCATGAACATTGCTACCCTCCTCACTTTCTGTTTTTTGTGAGATATCAATGCATAAGAAAGGCTAAGATTGGATTTCTTTAAAGTAGACTCAATCCACTCTCTAATTTTTGTTTTCTTGTGATTTTTTTAAAAAGGAATTATTTTTTTTACAGCAGTTTTAGGTTTATAACAAAATTAAGAGGGAGGTATAGAGAGTTCCCACATAACCCCTGCCCACACACATGCATAGCCTCCCCTATTATCAACCTCACTTGCCAGAAAGGTACATTTTTTGCCAAAGATGAACCTAAATTAACACATCATGATTATGTGTCAGTTTAGTCCAAAGTCCGTAGTTTACCTTAGGGTAACTCTTGTTAGTGTCTTATGGGTTTGGGTATAATGATATATATCTGTCATTATACTATCAAATATATTATTTTCACTGCACCCCAAGTCCTGTGTGCTCTCCTAATCGTATTTCCTCCCCCACCACAGTCCCTGCCAGCTGATGATCTTTTTGTTGTCTCTGTAATTTGGCCTTTTCCAGAATGTCATATAGTTGGAATCTCACAGAGTATATAGCCTTTTCAGATTGGCTTGTTTCATTTAGTAATATGCATTTAAGCTTCTTCCATGTCTTTTCATGGCTTGATAGGTGATTTCTTTTTATTGCGAATAATATTTCATTCTCTGGATGTACTACAGCTTATTTATCCATTCACTTACTGAAGGACATCTTGCTTGCTTTCAAGCTTTGGCGATGATGAATAAAGCTGCTATAAACATCCATGTGCAGGTTTTTGTGTGGACATGTTTTAGATTCATTTATGTGAATACTAAGGAGTAGTATTGCTGGATTATAGGGTAAAAGTATGTTTAGTTTCGTGAGAAATCAGCAAACTGTTCCAAAATGGCTGTACCATTTTGCATTCATACCATCAATAAATAAGAGCTCCTGTTGTTCTACATCCTTGTTGGCATTTGGTGTTGTCAGTGTTCTGCATTTTGACCATTCTAACAGGTATATAGTGATATCTAACTGTTGTTTTAATTTCCATTTCCCAGACAACATATAATGTGGAGCAACTTTTTGTATGCTTATTTGCCATCTGTATATCTTCTTTGGTGAGGTATCTGTTAAGGTCTATGGTCAATTTTTTTTAAATTGAGTTGTTTGATTTCTTATTGTTAAATTTTAAGAGGTTTTTTTTTGTATATTTTTGATAACAGTCCTTTTTGTGTCTTTTGCAAATATTTTTTCCAAGTCTGTGGCTTATCTTCGCATTCTCTAGTTATTGTCTTTCACAGAGCAAAATTTGTTAATTTTAATGAAGTTCAGCTTATCCACTATTTCTTTTATGGCTCATGTCTTTGTTGTTGTATCTAAAAAAGCATTACCATACCCTACCTAGGTCATTTAGGTTTTCTCCTGTGTTATCTTCTAGGAGTTTTATAGCTTTATATTTTTACATTTAGGTCTATGATCCACTTTGAGACAATTTTTGTGAAGAGTGTAAGATCAATGTCTAAATTCTTTTTTACCTGTGGATGTCCATTTGTTCCAGTACCATTTGTTGAAGAGATCGTCTTTGCTCCATTAGATTACCTTTGTTCCTTTGTCAAAGAACAGTTAAGTATATTTATGTGGGTCTATTTCTAGGCTCTCTGTTCTATTCCACTGATCTATTTGTCTATTCTTTCACCGATACCACTTTCTTGGTTACTATAGCTTCATAGTAATCTTTTATTTTTATATAAATTTTTATTTATTTAATTTTTTGGCTGTGTTGGATCTTCGTTTCTGCGCGAGGGCTTCCTCTAGTTGCGGCGAGCGGAGGGCCACTCTTCATCACAGTGTGCAGGCCTCTCACTGCCGCGGCCTCTCTTGTTGCAGAGCACAAGCTCCAGATGCGCAGGCTCAGTAGTTGTGGCTCACGGGCTTAGTTGCTCCGCGGCATGTGGGATCTTCCCAGGCCAGGGCCCGAACCCGTGTCCCTGCATTGGGAGGCAGATTCTCAAACACTGTGCCACCCGGGAAGCCCCTTCATAGTAATCTTGAAGGCAGGTAACATTAGTCTTCCAAATTTGTCCTGCTCCTTCAATACTGTGTTGGCTATTCTGTGTCTTTTGACTCTCCACATAAACTTTAGAAACAATTTGTTGCTATCCATAACATAGCTTGCTGGTATTTTGATTGAGATTTCTTGTGATGTTTTACAGTGACTAAAGCTATGGTGTTCAATGCAGTAGCCATGAGTCACAAGTGACTAATGAGCCCTTGAAATATAGCTGGTCCAAATTGATATTTGCTATGAATATAAAATACACACAGGATGTTGAAGACCAAAGATAAAAATAATGAAAACGATATTATTGTTTTTTGTATGGATTACATGTTGAAATGACTATCTTTGGCGTATGTCGATATAAGAAAATATATTATTAAAATTTATTTTCCCATTGCTTTTTACTTTTTCTTAATGTGGGTCCTAGAAAATATAAAATTCCCTATGTGGCTCACATTATACTTATTTTGGATAGCAATGCTTTGGAGAGCCTGGGAATGCCACTGTATTCTGCTCTCTTTACTAATGTTCTTACTAGCTGATTCATTGGAGCATCTAGGATAGTTTACAGAAAAATAACTTTAGTCTAGACCTGGATTTCCTGTTAGCATTTCTAATTAACCTGCAGGAGTCCACAGAAGTCTGTTAGTTCAAATTATCTTCATTCCATGAAAACATCTTGAACCTGAATCCCTTTACTTAAGTTACTACCTATGGCAGACACTATAGAGTATCTAACTTAACTTGCATTCTCAACTCTTTTCTTCCGTGATGCTTTACACTTTGAAAGTTGTACATATAAAAAAACTCTTCTACTCTGTCTCCCCATGGAGCTCGATAGGCCCCAATAATACCGTTTTCGACAGTAAGGCTTGGCTGAAGCCTACTGAGGAAAGGTCACTTGCAGCTCCTAAAATCCCTTCCCCTACTTCTTTTTGTCTCCAATGCACATACGTTGCTGACACTTCAGCATCCAACTTGTGTCTGGGAAGGAAAGGCCAAGAGAATGACACAGATCTTGTGTGTGTATCTTTGTTAAGCTACTAAGGTAATGTCAATGATCACTCAACTTCGTACTTTTTGTAATATGTGAAATAATCTGCTTGTTGTATAAACTTCTGTAAATTAGGTTTCCTGTTACTTGCAGCTGAACATATTCCCAACTGATGAACCAAAGCCATTATTCCCAGAGTGTCCAGACTTGGAACCTGGGTGCCATCGTTGACTGCCTCCTCTTCACCAAAACCTTAAATCTGTCATTGAGCCCTTTGTTATCTGTCCCATGCACTCCTACCTTTTCAATTTCATTCTTGACACCATAGTACAACCCCTAGATACCTATAATTCCTGGTGAAATGAATGATGCCAATTTCCTCTTCAAACCTTTTTAAGCAATTCTCCAGTCTAATCCAATGAAGTCCAATGGCCTAGCTTGGCAAATAATTCAAAGTCCTCCACAGTCTCTTCATAATTTACCTTTCTAGACTTAACTGTCCTGTTAACATACTGTAACATTTTATCCATTCGCATCTTATTTCTCCAGCATCTCCCTAAGTATTTATTTTACTCCCTTCATATCCTTAATTATAGCTCCCCCTCTGTCTGGAATACTGTACCTCTCCACGGCACAGTGAAAAGCCAGCCCATCTTTTAAAAGCCAAGTGATATGTTACATTGCTCTGGTCATGCTTTCTGATTCATCCCCAGTCAAAAGTGATCCCTCCTATCCTGTAGCTCTTTTGGTCACACACAGATTTTACTAAGGCCCAGGCACCTGTAACAAGCACTGTACTAGCTATTAGGAGTTGAACAATGAGTCAGACATAGTCCCTCCCATTGATGTGCCTATAGATGTGTGGAAGAGACAGAAAAATATAATTTCAGTATATAAAGGTCACTTAGCTCAGCCTTGGAGGGTCAGCCTTTGAGATGGTGATGCCTTAGGCAAAATGAAGAGTCAGTAACCAAATGAAGAAGCAGGCAAGGTCATTCCAGACAGAAGAAATAGACAAGAAACACCATGCTGGGTTTAATGAACTATAAGCAATTCACTGTTGCTAAAGTTTCCTTCAGTCAATGACCAAACTTTATAGAGATGAAAGGCAGTTTGATGGACTAAAATGTCCTCAGATTTGATTTGGTGGCAAACACTTATGTAATACCACAGTCCTTTCTATGGCTGGGCTATTAGTAATGCTTCAGTTTATTTTTTTAAAAAAAGAAAAATGAAACACAAAATGACCAATATATGTAACTTGGTAAGATTGTCAGTCTCTTCTCTTTTTGCACCCTTCCTCTGGATTCTCTACAGAATTCAATCTCTGGTGGGTATTTATTATAAAAAAAATAAGGAAAAATATTTATAAAAATATTAACCCTCATTTACTAAACTATGCAAGGATGTAATATCTACATATAATAATGAAGAGATCATATTGTTTAATTCTTACACTGTCACGTGAACTTATTCTTCAGAAAAGAGATGATTCGTTAAGGTATTACTAACAGCTGTAACAGATCAAATCTAAAATTTCTGTCACTTAGCACAATGAAAGTCAGTTTCTAGTGTGCTTATCAAACCAATGTGAGCCTTTCTACTTGAACAGTTCTCTTCCAAGGAGTTATTTGGAGATCCCTCTCACTCTATCTTAAGGCTCTTTTTTCAATACATGGTTCCTAAGTTCGCCTTTTCACTGTTCTAGCTGCGTGGGAAAAGAAAAGGTAAAATCTTGTGTAGGTGGTCACTTCTTCACACTACATTGTTTCTGCTCACATTGCTTGAGCTGGAATTTCCAAAGTATAAGGGAAGTTTGGGAATATGGTTGCGTTTGCATCTTAGAAACATAGAAAGTGATCAGTAAACAGACTGGGCCACATGAGACAATTAATTGGTAAATTAATTTATCCCAGCAGACGTGTGATGACTTTGTGCTAAAAATTTAAGGGGCTAATATATTTTATTAGAAGAACAAAACTGCCTATTCTATCACTTTTATCCTCTAAAGGCATTTAATTTTATTCATGGATTGATTCACTCCCTTGTTAATTTCAACAAACATCCACTAAGCACTTAACATAAGCTAGACATTATATTAGGAGTGATTGCAAAGAGACACAAATCAGAGATATTGATATGCAATAATTTGTCTCTCCATCTGGTAGAGTGCTTGTCCCAAAATAGGTGCTCTCTAAGCATTTGTTAAAATAATTATTCAATAAATGATCAATCCAACATTGCAAAATACGCTGTTAGAGGGCTGGAATAATTACTACAGAGGTGATGAAGCTAACAATATTTTACATTATATTGGGCTATCTGAATTCCAAAAAGCTGCCCTGAGTGTATTTTGGCTATTTGTTGGAGAGATGAAAACCTCATATACTGATTTGCTTCCACTGTTCATTAATTCCTTAGCTAAATACTACAACACCTAGAACAGTGCCAAATACCAAAGGAACACTCAATTATATGCTACTTAATGAGGGTGATGACAATAAAAGTTACACATCTGGAAAATAAATAGAAATGCAATGATCCCATTTTAACAAGCTGGATGATTCTTCAAAATTGCTACATTTAGGAATTGGGACTTTTTCTTCATTTTTTTTTTTTTCGCTTTTTTTTCCTTTTTTTTTTTTAAAGGAATAAGACTTATTGCCATCTAGTATGGCATTTATAATTCTTTTATTGATAATAGATTCTTTCTGGAAGCCACATGGGTGTTAGCAAGATAACCATAAAGAAAAAAAAATCTATAAATTTGTGGCAAGGGAGTTTTAGATCAATTTGTCAGCTTACATTTTTAGAGGTAGGGAATATTGTAAGATTAATGAATTGGCAAGAAATATATTTTATAGGTATGGCACAATAAATGGATGCTCTGTATATCATTTATATCCAAATGATATAAATATAGAATAATAATAAATAACAATGTAAATGAGATAGTTGATAGGTTGTCTCTAGCCTCATAAACAAGATAGATATTTCTGTCCATGTTAAGAGTACAGAAAACTGAAAGCTAAAAGGGAGGCAGGCATTGGTACCTAGGGTCTTGGTTCCTGCCAGGAAACAAAGCCTAAGAGTGCTCATGCAAGAAGGGCTGAGAAGATGAATACCTACATTTAAAGCGAGAGATTGGAGAAATTGGTCCTTAACAATATACAGGAAAGACTGGAACAACTACACTGCATGGGTCCATGACTTCATAGGAAACTCTGGGCCTAGGAAGGCCAGAAGACAAAGATGAATTCTGATTCCAAGGAGGTGGGACAGAATAACATCTACTCTATGAAGAGGTGTTTAAATATTCCAAGATCATTGCAGAGAAGGATCCCTAAACCTCGTTCCTGCCTGGGAGCTACAAGCAATCAGGTGGAAGAAATACCTAAAACTTTAGATAAGAAAGGGTATAGTGAGAAAGAAACAGACAAAATTAAAAACATAATTTTTTCCATTTAAAATAAATCTTTAAGCCAAAATTTCAAGTACTTAAAAAGATACTAAGATGAAACACCACAGAATTAATTATAGGTACAGACTTAATTTCAGATACAGTATTTGATTTAAAGAATTTGGAAAACTTTCAAATTAAATAGAATTTTAATGCTCAAAGTAATAAATGAAACTCACAGTGGATGTGAGTGAGGAATTAGGAATATTTTATAATTATAAGGTACCTGCACTACTTGTAAATCAGTAGAGTGTTATCTGAAAGTGGACTTGGATTAGCTGTAAATGTATATTGCACATTCTAGGACAGCCACTTTAAAAAGTTAAAAAAGAAGAGAAAATGGAAGCATATGGAATGTTCAGTTAAAATCACAAAGGCAAAAAAAAGTGTGCAAGACAAAAATAAAAAAAAACAAGGGCAAAAAGTAGAAAATAATGACAAGTATGGTACATATTTAATTATATCAATAATTACTTTGAACGTCAGTGGTCTGAAAATACCAGTTAAAAGACAGATTGTCAGAGTGGGTCAAAAATAAGACCCAACAATATGCTGTCTTTAAGAAATCCACTTGAAATATAAAGACACATATAGGTTAAAAATACAGGGATGGAATAAGATATATCATGCTAACAGTAATCAAAAGAAAGCAGGAGTAGATGCTTTAGACTTCAGAGCAAGGAAAGTTCTCGAGGATAAAGAGGAGAATTACATATTGATAAAGGAGTCAGCTCTCCAAGAGAATATAGCAGTCCTTAATGTGTTATGTACCTAAAAACAGCATCAAAATACCTGAGGTAGAAACTGATTGAAGTGCAAGGAGAAATAGGTGAATCTACTATTGTAGTTGGAGGCTTCAACGTCTCTCTATCAGAAATGGGTGGATCCAGCAGGCAGAAAATCAGTATGGACATGGTAGAACTCAAAGTACCATCAATTAACTGGATACAATGGACATCTATCAAAACTTCATCCAACAACAGCTGAATACACATATTTCTCCAGCTTGGAGCATTCACCACAGTAGACCGCATTTGGAACAATAAAACACCTTAATAAATTTAGAAGAGTAGAAATTATGCAGTGTCTGTCCTCACACCACAGTGGAATTAAAGCAGAAATCAATAACAGTAAGATAGTTGGAAAAGCCCCCAAATACTTGGAGATTAAATAACACATTTCCAAGTAATGCACAAGTCAAAAAGAATTTTTTAAAATAACTTGAACTAAATGAAATTGAAAATAGAATGAAAAAATTTAGAGGGAAATATAGCATGGAATATATATTAAAAAAGAAGAAAGATCTAAAATTAATCATGTATGCTTTCACCTTAGGAAACTGGAAAAAAGAACAAAATAAATCTAAAATAAGCAGAAGAAAAGAAATAAAAATTAGAGTCAAAATCAATGAAATCAATAGAGAAAAATCACCAAAATGAAAAGCTGGCTCTTGAAAAGTCAGTAAAATCAATAAGGCTTTAGCCAAGCAAACTAAAGAAAATATGAATTGATGCAAATTACTCATATCAGAAATGAAGGAAAGGACATTACTACAAATCCCATAGACATCAAAAGGATAAAAAAGGAGTATTATGAACAACTCCATGCCCACTAAGTTGATCACCTAGATGAAATGGAGCAATTCCTTAAAAGACACAATCTACTAAAAATCACACATGAAAGAACAGACAATCCAAATAGGCCCATAGCTATTAAATAAAGCTCATTAATAATAACCTTTCAGAGCAGACACCATTTAGGCCCAGATGGGTCCACTGGTAAATTCTACCAGACATTTAAGGAAGAAATTATACCAATTCTGCAATCTCTTCTAAAAGAAGCAGAGAAAACACTTCCTAACTCACTCTATGAGGCAAGCATTACCCTATTACTGAAGTAAGACATTGTTGAGTCGTGGAATATTTTCATGATTTGCCCAATGTCACATAAATGATAAGTGTTATAGTCAGAATTTGAACTTGAATCCATCCATTTTCAAACACCATGTTCTTTCATGGATTCTCAGCTACATCACAGTCAGATTGAAGATCACCAGGAATTCTTTTTTCTTATACCACTTTGCCTTTCTTACTTTCTTACTGTGGGGCCAATGAGCCAATGATGAACTTAATCATTCTTTTACTTCTCTTGATCTGGTGTTTGACAGGGACTTGAAAACATAACTCTGGGAATTTGTATTTCTTATCTCATGTTCTGTTTTCTGTCTCTGATCTATCAAACTCATCCCCAAGTTTGCGTTTAAAAATTATTATTTCAAAAAAATTTTAGGGCTTCCCTGGTGGCGCAGTGGTTGAGAGTCTGCCTGCCGATGTAGGGGACATGGGTTCATGCCCCGGTCCGGGAAGATCCCACATGCCACGGAGCATCTAGGCCCGTGAGCCATGGCCCCTGAGCCTGCGCGTCCGGAGCCTGTGCTCTGCAACGGGAGAGTCCACAACAGTGAGAGGCCTGCGTACCGAAAAAAAAAAAAATTTAATTGTGACAAGCCTGATCTTGATGCTAATTATTAATTCAGGGTGAATTTTTTTTTTTCCAGTTAGAATAGTATTTGCAATTTGCAAGATGACTAGCCAGAATTAAGAGTATATTCTGTGGCCATTCAATAATGTTTTGTTTTATGCAAGTGGAATTTTATTCTATTATAATATTCAGGTTCAAGTAGGGAATTAGACCTTTCCCCTTATTTGGAAATAAATGCTATTGAAAACTGAGAATTTTGGCATAAATATAACACAATTCTGAGAAATCTATATGTATGGTAGTTCCTAAATTCAGTTAATAACTGCAAAATAGGGAGAAATGTAAATTATTCTATTTGGCACCTTTGTTAGTGTATACTAGAGTCAATTTCAACATGATTCTTTTCTCCTGGATAAACATTTTTCTTAGGTTATTATTATTTTTAAATTCAGTGTCTTTTTAAAAGTGCAACCAAGTTTACAATGGAATACACAGATATCTTATAGCTCTAATGAAAATACAAAAGAATCTTTAATTTCTTCCTCCTTCTTTTGCAGAAACACTTATTCACTATTATCCAATAATAACCTATATGTCTCATCTCATTTCGACTTCCTCCTTTATAATCTTTTGCAATGATAATAAAGTATTATAACTCAATAGCACAGACTTCATCAGAACACACATTTATTGATAAGATTTTACTTTCCTGTGACTCTGCTCAAGACATGATCATCAAAAACCTGTTGACAATGCGTACCTGTTAGAATTACCAGAATGGCCTAAAAAGAAAATTGTAAATACCAAGTACTGGAAAAAATGCAAAGCAAGTGGACTTTTCATAGATTGCTGGTAGAAATGCAAAAAGGTGCAACCACTCTGGGAAATAGTTTGGAAGTTTCTTATAAAGTTAAACACGCACCCTTCTATGGTCCAGCAATTCCACTGCTAGATATTTACCCAAGAGAAATAAAACAGATGTCCACACAAAAACATGCATGCAAACACTTAGAGTGGCTTTATTCGTAATTGCCCCAGACTAGAAGCAATTAAAATATTCATGAGCTGGTAAATATAATATCCATATAATGAAATACTATTCAGCAATAAGAATGAATTGACTACCTCTGCTTTCAATAACGGGAATACATCTCAAATGCATCAAGTTAAGATAAAGAAACCAAATTCAAAAAGTTGTATAAATACTGTATGATTTAATTTATATGACATTCTGGAAAAAACAAACCTAAGGGAACAGAAAGCAAATTAGAGATTTCCTGGGGCTGGGCCTGGGAGGAAGAGGTTAAATACAAAGAATGAGGTAGAATTTTTTGGGATGGTGGAAATGCTCTTGTGGTGATGGTGGTGCTCATAGATTGTATGTTTATCAAAATTCATAAAATTTACACAAAAAGGGTGAATTTTATTATGTATCAATTATATCTCAAAAAACCTGAAAAGGAGGAGGAGAAGGAGGGGGAGGAGGGGTCAGAGAAGAAGGAGGAGAGGACAGGAAGGAAAAACAAATGAAGGATGGAGCTATCTGAGGGAGTTTTCTGGGCACAAAGCTTTCAGGGTCCAGAAATCCACGATGATCAGGCCCAGGTCTAGTGCAAATTCAGCCTTTTTTTTCTCTGGGAAAGGATTCCTCCCCTTGCATACAACCCCTCCAGTCTTCTCACTCCCTTCTGATCCTTTATACGGAGCCCAGCTTCCACCACACACAGGAAATCTAAAACAAAACAAAACAGATGGCAAAATAAAACAACAAGAAAACCATCTCATCACCAAGATGTGATGGCCTGGCTGAACCTGAAACCAATGAGTTTGTCTTGCAAACGTGGACAGTTCCTAATACAAAAGGGAAGTTGGTGTGGTAGAAAGAGGGCGTTAAAATAAAAAAGGAACTGAACAGGGCTTCCCTGGTGGCGCAGTGGTTGGGAGACAGCCTGCCGATGCAGGGGACACGGGTTCGTGCCCCGGTCCGGGAAGATCCCACATGCCGCGGAGCGGCTGGGCCCGTGAGCCATGGCCGCTGAGCCTGCGCGTCCGGAGCCTGTGCTCTGCAACGGGAGAGGCCACAACAGTGAGAGGCCCGCGTACCACAAAAAAAAAAAAAAAAAAAAAAAAAAAAAAAAAAAGGAACTGAACAACTTACTATACAAATTCTCCTTGATTTCCAGATTCTTCTCTTTGGCTTTATTTTATTTCTGAGGTTAAAAAATATATCTATATCTGTATATAAATATATAGATACAATAGGTTACTTTTTTTTGGTAAATTCAGATCACAGTTTTAAAAGCACAGTCCAAAACACATATAAAATAATTTAAAGGAATGCACAATTCATTGTTTTTTCTTGAATGATATTGAGGTGTTCCACGTTCTAACCCCTAGCAATATTTCTCTCATCCCCACCCTCCTTACCCCCACATACCATGGACCCTCTGACTCACCAAATCCTCACAGTATTCTTTCCTATTCACCACTGCCTACTTTGCAGTGGCCAGGCATGGTGGCAAAAATACCCTCCTCCTACCATGCCTTGCCATAGTCCTGACTGTGGCTCCTTCGAGACTGTTCCTGTTTTCGTGTCCTTGTTTTTCTTCTGAGAATTCTTCCTGGGTGTCTTCAGTTCATTTTACCACTTCCCATTGCAATTCTGCATCTTCTGAGGAGACTGGATTTCCCAGAGTTTACAGAGTATAGAAAATGAAGCCGCTTCCTGGGAAGCCAACTTTCAAAATGAAGTTCTTGTGGAAGAAGCACAATATGACAATCAAAAAGCAATTTTTGATTAACTTACGGAATTTCATTTACTCTAAGACACACATTTTCCCACACTTTTACATCTCTTAATTAATAGTGTGTCTTAGTTTAAAGGGCAGCATTTACTTTTCTTAGTGACATAAAATGTTATATCTTTTAATCAGGGACCACAGATTTGATAAAATTCCATAAATGCCTTAATCATGTTTTTTAAACACTCAGAAAATACTGTATAACCTAGAGCAAGCACCCTGGAATCTCTCTTCATATAACTTCAGCTCTCCTAACTCACTGAAATCCTCCCTTGCCAGCCTATTTGGTATGTCATTTCTCCCCAAATGCTTTCTTTATTGTATATAAAGAAATGTTTATTAATTCTATGGGTCACAAGCCCGAAGAACATTAACTGGTGAGGTAGGAGAAGAAACTAAGGAATCAGAGTTCAGTTTGGATGAGCGGAGCTTAAACTTCTAGACTCCATATTAACAATTTTTACCCTATCACGTTTATTAGGAGAAGCCTTATGAAGCAAGACATTTAATATCCCTATACTTGTTTTTTGACTTATAAAATACTAACATAATTCACAAAGTTTATCATAATAACATCACTGATTCATTTCTCTGAATTCCTGAAATAAAGTGCCTCTATCAAGACAATGGACAATTGTCTTTATTCATAAATCCATCGACAGACACTTAGCTTGTTTCCATATCTTGGTTATTGTGAATGGTGCTCCTGTGAACATGGGAGTGCAAATATCTCTTCAAGATAATGATTTCATTTCCTTTGGATATAGATCAAGAAATGGGATTGCTGGATCATATGGTAGCACTATTTTTAATTTCTTGAGGAATCTCCATACTGGTTTCCACTGTGGCTGTACCAGTTTACAATCCCACCAACAATGCAAAAGGGTTCCCTTTTCTCCACATTCTCACCAGCATTTGTTATCTCTTCTCTTTTTTATAATAGCCATCCTGACAGGTGTGAGGTGATCTCACTGGGGTTTTGATTTGCATTTTCCAGATGACTAGTGATATTGAGCATGTTTTTTTTGTTTTTTTTTTTTTTGCGGTATGCGGACCTCTCACTATTGTGGTCTCTCCCGTTGCGGAGCACAGGCTCCGGAAGCGCAGGCTCAGCGACCATGGCTCACAGGCCTAGCCGCTCCGCGGCATGTGGGATTTTCCTGGACTGGGGCACAAACCCGTGTACCCTGCATCGGCAGGCGGACTCTCAACCACTGCACCACCAGGGAAGCCCTATTGAACATGTTTTCAAGTACCTGTTGGTCATATGTACATCTTCTTTAGAAAAATATCTATTCAGGCCTTTGCCCATTTTAAAATTGGGCACCACTGAATAAAATTTAACCTTAAAAAAGCAGAAGAAACCGTGTCATTTGCAACAACATGGATGAACCTGGAGGATATTGGAGTATATGCTAAGTGAAATAAGCCAGACAGAGAAAGACAAATAATCCATGTTAGCACTTACATGTGGAATTGAAAAACATAAGTTAAAAAGATGAACTCATATCAACTGTAGTTGATAATACTGTATTGTATAATTGAAATTTACTAAGCGTGTAGAACTCAAATATTCTCACCCCAAAAAAGTAAATATGGGAGGTGATAGATGTGTTAATTAACTCCTGTGGAAGGAATCCTTTCACAGTGTATACATATATCAAATCATCACATGTACACTTTAAACGTCTTAGAATTTTATTTGTCAGTAATACCTCAATAAATTTGGAATAAAAGACAATGCACTATTCGCTTGTGCATAATATTGAGACAGATAGCATTACTTTCGTTATATATATCATCAGGGGTAGGGTGTGTCAGGGTATTTCCTTGAAATTAAAACCTTCCTCCGAAGCTAGGCTCAACTTTATGTTTTGACATGAAAGCCATGATTGCACTAAAAAAATCAGCCTTTGGTCTTAGTTTTTGGCAAGTGTCTACTCTTTTCTAATGGAAAACATAAAGGAATGTATACCAATGTAAGTCTCAGAGAATAACTGGGTCAAAGAACATATTTATCACAGATTCATAACAAATTACTTATATCCTTTTTTATCCCATCAGGCTTTGTGACTTCACCTCTGGGGAATTGTAATTTATGCCAAGGAGGTAAGAATAATGGTTTTATTTTCATGGGTTCATTTTCTTCCTTTTAAAATAAAGAAATTATAGTACTAAGGTGAGATTTGCTACATCAGCATGACTGCCATTATGATAAGTAAGAACACACATATTTGCTCACTTTGTTGGTGAAAAAAATTCAGTTGCATTAATACTAAGTTAGACTAACGTGGCTATTTGTTAAGTTGTATATTCATGGACACATCTTCCAAGAGGGCTTACACATTATTTCCTATGTTGAAAAACAATCCCAAGTACTAAGAAATGGTCTTTCCCTTCTCATATATTATCTTTTCTCACCTCTTGTGTCTCTCTAGAATCTTAGCTGTATATATTAAAATTGGAGTGATAATTGATAATTACATTAAGTAGTTATCTCCCCAGTTAAGCATCACTTAAGGAGCTAATGTTGCTGTCAGATAGTTTTAGATTTAATACTGTCAGTGTTTCAGTACCTTATAATGAAAATTTTACTGAAAACTCTAGAGCTGCAGACATTTGAACTTACCAATATGTATGATGATGCCACTAGATAGGCCACAGTTTTGATGAATAGAAGTATTCCTGTTCCTTCTGTAAATTCTGTTTTTTTTCCTCTGTATACTAGAACTCTGTTACTATAAGTATTCTAGAGTTTTATCAGATCTGTTTTTCTAGTTTTTGAAAATATTTTGTCTGTTATATAACTGTCCATTGAGGTTTTAATTTTATTGACTAAAATTTTCATTTCTTTGTGTATGTGTGTTGTTTTCTGAAGTAATTTTGGTCTTTTGAAGTAATTTTCTCCTTTTGGTAAGTATCTTGTTTTTTCTCATATTGTAATGTTTCATGTCTGCCATTTAACATGTTTATTTATAATCTTCATATTTAAAATCCTTATCTAATGGTTATGTATACGAAGTTCTTGGGGTATACATGTTGTTTCTTATGTGAGATCAGTTTTAGCTAACTATGAAGTTTTGATTAAATGTGTTTCCCTTATAAAAAGTTTTTATTGACTTCTACAAATGAATTCAGAGGTCTTGTCAGTCTGGGATCACTTTTTAATGTTAATTTCCAGCCCAAGGCTTCTTATAACTTTTAGGTAGCACACATTGGAAACCCCAACTTTGTGATAGTAGGTCTAAGACCACACATTTTCAAGATAGACTATATTATTTCAAGCAAGAGAGCAGACCAAGAGAGTCAAGTTTCATTTTTGTCTTTATCTGCTGGACTGATGGACAGCTTTTCTACAGTCTATCTCTTCATTGAGGTTGTAGCCATCAAAACCCTGCCTTTTTGTGTTGGGTCCAAATGTCAACTTTACCTTACCTGGGACCAAGTACAGTCATCCTTGGGGGGCTGTGGGAGATTGGTTCTAGGACCCGCCCTGAATATCAAAATCTGTGGATGTTCCAGAACTACAGTAGGCCCTCCGTATCCATGGTTCCATATCCACAGGTTCAATTAACCTCGGATTATGTAGTGCTGTTATTATTTATTGAAAAAATCCATGTGTAAGTGGATGTGTGCAATTCAAACCTGTGGGTCAGTTATTCAAGAATCAATTGTACTCATCTCTGTTCCCCATGGCCATAAAATTGTAACTCATTGGTTATCAAGACCTGGATATCTTCCAATGAAAACCTCTTTGTCAACCAATTTTGCTATTCTTCTTTTAATTTTTCTTTTTGTCTTAGAAGATTCCCCTTAATTCCACAGGAGCATAACTATGCATCTTAATGAATGTTTGTTATATTCATTCAGAATTTCTCTTTGCTCTGTAATTGGAGGTTTTTTTTTCAGTTTATATAGTAAATCACATTGTCATGAACAAAAACATATTCTTTACTAGGAATACTCTGATATCATTCTTATATATTAAGCTTCTCATAGCCTGATGTCCTCATTAGTCATCTCATCTCCTAAAACATCATTCTTTGTGGCTCCAAGAAGTATGTACATCATTAGTCTATGTGGATGAATTTTTTTTTTCCCTTTTTATCCTTAGTTAAACCCTGGTCCATAAAAAAAGGAGCATCCATAGATATGATAGCTGCATCCATAGACATAATGAAAGGAGTAAAATTTTAATATACATATAATGAAAATTAAGTTTCTTCATTAACATACTACATTAGTATTATTGAAAAATTTAATGCTGTCTTATATAAAACCTTTTATTTTCTTCATCTGAAATTCAGAAAAGTACATTTATAACACAACTTCTGTGTAATGATTCAGTATGTCTCTTGACATTTTTTTAGAAATGCCACCCAAATTATTAATGCTAAGTATATTGTTGCTGAAAGAAAAGTTAAGGACATGTTGAATATCAAGATTCTGATCACCTAAGTAATATGACATAGGCTATTCTTTGTAATTGCTGTTGAAACCAAATTGGTCAAAGAATTAATTAAGAATTAATTCAGAGACTGTCATAATGTTTTCAATTTCTGGCCATATTCCATGATTATATTAGCCATTAGCACAGCTATTTTATCAGAGGTAAATGTGCCAAATTAGTTTCAACTGAAGATCTGGGGACAAGAAGGGCCCACTGAGATTCGCAGAACATATGCTGCTATAAAAAATAGTATTAGTAGCAAAGAAGAAGGAAAAGTACAATGTGAGAGGAAAGTGAGTGAAGGTCCCAGGTGGAGGATCCATGGACAGTGTCAGAGTTTAATAACATAGGAGATAATTCACTGTCCTTGTGTTGCACGGGTAAAGCCAACCACAGTTAGCATCAGGTAGTAGAGATCCAGCTCAGACTTCAGACTTTGAAAAGACTAGGGAAAAAGGCAAGAAGTGGTGCCATTATTTCTAGGTCACTTGCAAGGCAATCAAAGAAGTATTAAAGATCAAAACACAATAGACTTGGAATCAATCTGGGCAAGAACTTAGCAAAAAATGTTGATGGACAATTCCTCACTGTAAGGTTAGAGTCTATATTCCCTTTGTCAAAGGCCAAATAGATTACTTAAACTAAGATAAACCTGAAGTTTTAGGTGTGCGTCGATGGGAAGAGAGGAAAGGACAAAAGACAGGTCTCTGTAGAAAAAGATGAATGCATTGGAAGGACTCGGGGAAGTTCATCAGGCAAGACACTGGGTCAGTAGAATTTGTTAGTCTTGTTGGATTTGTGCATAATCATAACAAACATTTACATGTATGTGCTATTAACGTTTTAGTCAGCTCATTCAGTTTCCTTTTACTTACTGTCAGAGGAGGAAATTTCTATTAATCCATTTTCATGATAATTGTGACAAAGCAGACACTGTAGATGGATTTGTTTATAGGGTGGGATATGCTTTAGAAAATGATAAAAAAGGGTTGGAGGGGTACCTTCAAGAAAGGAGAGGAGTAAGAAGTGGAGATCACCTTCCTCCCCACAAATACATCAAAACTACATCTACATGTGGAAGAACTCCTATAGAACACTTACTGAATGCTGGCAGAAGACCTCAGACTTCCCAAAAGACAAGAAACTTCCCACATACCTGGGTGTGGCAAAAGGAAAAAGAAAAAACAGAGACAAAAGAATAGGAATGGGACCTGCACCTCGGGGATGGAGCTGTGAAGGAGGAAAAGTTTCCACACACTAGGAAGCCCCTTCATTGGCGGGGACGGAGGGTTGGTGGGGTGGGGGAAGCTTCAGAGCCTTGGAGGAGACCAGAGCAACATGGGTGCAGAGGGCAAAGTGGAGAGATTCCCACACAGTGGATTGCTGTCAATCAGCACTCACCAGCCTGAGACGCTTGTCTGCTCACCTGCTGGGGTGGGCAGGGGCTGGGAGCTGAGGCTCGGACTTCAGAGTTGAGATCCCAGGGAGAGGACTGGGGTTGGCTACATGAACACAGCCTGAAGGGGGCTACTGTGCCACAGCTAGCCAGTGGGGAAGTCCAGGAAAATGTCTGGACCTGCCTAAGAGGCAAAAGACCGTTGTTTCAGGGTGTGCAAGGAGAGGGGATTCAGAGCACCACCTAAACGAGCTCCAGAGAAGGACGCAAGCCACGGCTATCAGTGCGGACACCAGAGATGGGCATGAAATGCTAAGGCTGCTGCTGCAGCCATCAAGAATCCTGTGTGCAAACACAGGTCACTATTCACATCTCCCCTCCTGGGAGCCTGTGCAGCCTGCCACTGCCAGCGTCCCGTGATCCAGAGACAACTTCCCCAGGAGAGCACACGGCACGCCTCAGGCTATTGCAACGTCATGCCAGCCTTTGCCACCACAGGCTCGCCCCACATTCTGTACCCTCGCCTCCCTGGCCTGAGTGAACCAGAGCCCCCAATCAGCCACTTCTTTAACCCCATCCTGCCTGGGTGGGAACAGACGCCCTCAGGTAACCTGCACACAGAGACAGGGCCAAATCTAAAGCTGAACCCCAGAAGCTGTGCGAACAAAGAAGAGAAAGGGAAATTTCTCCCAGCAGCCTCAGGAACAGTGGATGAAATCTCCACAATCAACTTGATGAACCCTGCAACTGTGGAATACCTGAATAGACAACAAATCATCCCAAAATTGAGGCAGTGGAATTTGGGAGCAACAGTAGAATCGGGGTTTGCTTTCTGCATCTGATTTGTTTCTGGTTTCCTGTTTATCTTAGTTTAGTATTTAGAGCTTATTATCATTTGTAGATTTGTTTAATGATTTGGTTGGTCTCTTCCTTTTTTTATTATATATATATATATATATATATATATATATATACATTTTTCTTTTTCACTTTTTGTGAGTGTGTATGTATATGCTTCTTGTGTGATTTTGTCTGTATAGCTTTGCTTTTGCCATTTGTCATAGCTTTCTGACTCATTTTTTTTTTTTTAGTATAGTTTTTAGTGCTTGTTATCATTGGTGGCATTGTTTTCTGATTTGGTTTCTCTCTTCCTTTCTCTCTTTTTCTAAAATACTTTTTTATTTTTAATAATTTTTTTCTATTTTAATAACTTTACTTATTTTTTCATTCTTTCTTGCTTTTGTTTTCTTTGTTTCCTTCCTTCCTTCCTTCCTTCCTTCCTTCCTTCCTTCCTTCCTTCCTTCCTTCCTTCCTCCCTCCCTCCCTTCTTTCCTTCCTTTCTTCTCCCTTTTCTTCTGAACCATGTGGTTGACACTGTCTTGGTGCTCTGGCCGGGTGTCAGGCCTGAGCCTCTGAGGTGGGAGAGCCAAGTTCAGGACATTGATCCACCAGAGACCTCCCAGTCGCATGTAGTATCAAACAGCAGAAGCTCTCCCAGAGATCTCCATCTCAATGCTAAAACCCAGCTCCACTCAACGACCAGCAAGCTACAGTGCTGGACACCGTATGCCAAACAACTAGCATGACAGGAACACAACCCCACCCAGTAGCAGAGAGGCTGCCTAAAAGCATAGTAAGTTCACAGACACCCCAAAACACACCACTGGACGTGGTCCTGGCCACCAGAAAGACAAGATCCAGCCTCATCCACCAGAACACAGGCACCAGTCCCCTCCAGCGGGAAACCTACACAACCGACTGAACCAACCATACCAACTGGGAGCAGACACCAAAAACGACAGAAACAATGAAACTGAAGCCTGTGAAATGGAGACCCCAAACACTGTAAGTTAACATGAGAGGACAGAGAAATACACAGCACATGAAGGAGCAAGGTAAAAACTCACCACACCAAACAAATGAAGAGGAAATAGGCAATCTCCCTGAAAAAAAATTCAGAGTAATGATAGTAAAGATGATCCAGAATCTTGGAAATACAATGCAGAAAATACAAGAAACATGTAACAAGGACCTAGAAGACTACAGAGGAAACAAACAATGATGAAAAACACAGTAAGTGAAATTAAAAATTCCCTAGAAGGAATCAATAGCAGAATAACACAGGCAGAAAAATGGAAACTGACCTGGAAGATAAAATAGTGGAAATAATGATTGCAGAGCAGAATAAAGAAAAAAGAATGAAAAGACTTGAAGACAATCTCAGAGACCTCTGTGACAACATTAGATGCACCAACATTCGAATGATAGGGGTCCCAGAAGAAGAAGACAAAAAAAAAGGGGACTGAGAAAATATTTGAAGATATTATTGTTGAAAACATCCCTAATATGGGTGAGGAAATAGTCATGTCCAGGAAGTGCAGAGAGTCCCATACAGGACAAATCCAGGAGAAACACACCAAGACACATATTAATCAAACTATCAAAAATTAAATACAAAGAAAAAATATTAAAAGCAGCTAGAGAAAAGCAACAATTAACCTAAAAAGGAATCCCCGTAAGGTTAACAGCTCATCTTTCAGCAAAAACTCTGCAAGCCAGAAGGGAGTGGCAGGACATATTTAAAGTGAAGAAAGGGAAAAACCTACACCCAAGATTTCTGTACCCAGCAAGGATCTCATTCAGATTTGTCAGACAAATTAAAAGCTTTACAAAGAAGCAAAAGCTAAGAGAATTCAGCATCAGCAAACCAGCTCTACAACAAATGCTAAAGGAACTTCTCTAAGTGGGAAACACAAGAGAAGAACAGGATCTACAAAAACAAACCCAAAACAATTAAGAAAATGGCAATGGGAACATTCATATCGATAACTACCTTCAATGTAAATGGATTAAATGCTGCAACCAAAAGATATAGACTGGCTGAATGGATACAAAAACAAGACCCATATATATGCTGTCTACAAGAGACCCACTTCAGACCTAGGGATACATACAGACTGAAAGTGAGGGGATGGAAAAAGATACTCCATACAAATGGATATCAGAAGAAAGCTGGAATAGCAATTCTCATATCAGACAAAATAGACTTTAAAATAAAGACTATTACAAGAGAAAGGACACTACATAATGATCACGGGATCAATCCAAGAAGAAGATATAACAACTGTAAATATTTATGCACCCCATATAGGAGCACCTCAATACATAAGGCAAATGCTAACAGCCATAAAAGGGGAAATCGACAGTAACACAGTCACAGTAGGAGACTTTAACACCTGACTTTCACCAATGGACAGATCATCCAAAATGAAAATAAATAAGGAAACACACGCTTTAAATGACACATTAAACAAGATGGACTTAATTGATATTTATAGGACATTCCATCCAAAACCAGCAGATTACACTTTCTTCTCAAGTGCTCATGGAACATTCTCCAAGATAGATCATATCTTGGGTCAAAAATCAAGCCTTGGTTAAATTAAGAAAATTGAAATAGTATCAAGTATCTTTTCTGATCACAATGCTGTGAGACTAGATATCAATTACAGGAAAAATTCTGTAAAATATACAAACACATGGAGGATAAACCATACACTGCTAAATAACCAAGAGATCACTGAAGAAATCAAAGAGGAAATAAAAAACTACCTACAAATAAACGACAATGAAAACACGATGACCCAAAACACATTGGATGCAACAAAAGCAGTTCTAAGAGGGAAGGTTATAGCAATACTGTCTTATCTCAAGAATCAAGAGACATCCCAAATAAACAACCTAGCCTTACACCTAAAGCAATTAGAGAAACAAGAAAAAAAAAACCCCAAATTTAGCAGAAGGAAAGAAATCATAAAGATCAGATCAGAAATAAATGAAAAAGAAATGAAGGAAACACTAGCAAAGATCAATTAAACTAAAAGCTGGTTCTTTGAGAAGATAAACAAAATTGATAAACCATTAGCCAGACTCATCAAGAAAAAAAAGGAGAAGACTCAAATCAATAAAATTAGAAATGAAAAAGGAGAAGTTACAACTGACACTGAAGAAATACAAAGGATCATGAGACATTACTAAAAGCAATTATATGCCAATAAAATGGAAAACCTGGAAGAAATGGACAAATTCTTAGGAAAACACAACCTTCTGAGACTGAACCAGGAAGAAATAGAAAATATAAACAGACGAATCACAAGCACTGAAATTGAAACTGTGATTAAAAGTCTTCCAACAAACAAAAGCCTATGATCAGGTGGCTTCACAGGTGAATTCTATCAAACATTTAGAGACGAGCTAACACCTATCCTTTTCAAACTCTTCCAAAATATAGCAGAGACAGGAACACTCCCAAACTCATTCTATGAGGCCACCATCACCCTGATACCAAAACCAGACAAAGATACCACGAAAAAAGAAAACTACAGGCCAATATCACTGTTGAACATAGATGCAAAAATCCTCAACAAACTACTAGAAAACAGAATCCAACAGCACATTAAAAGGATCATACACCATGAACAAGTGGGATTTATCCCAGGAATGAAAGGATTCTACAATATACACAAATCAATCAATGTAATAAACCATATTAACAAATTGAAGGAGAGAAGCCATATGATCATCTCAATGGATGCAGAAAACGCTTTTGACAAAATTCAATATCCTTTATGATAAAAACCCTCCAGAAAGTAGGGATAGAGGAAACTTACGTCAACATAATAAGGGCCATATATGGCAAACCCATAGCCAACATCATTCTCAATGGTGAGAAACTGAAACCATTTCCTCTAAAATCAGGAACAAGACAAGGATGCCCACTGTCACCACTATTATTCAACATAGTTTTGGAAGTTTTAGCCAGAGCAATCAGAGAAGAAAAAGAAATAAAAGGAATCCAAATCGGAAAAGAAGAAGTAAAAGCTGTCACTGTTTGCAGATGACATGATTCTAAATATATATACATAGAGAATCCTAAAGATGCTACCAGAAAACTACTAGAACTAATCAATGAATTAGTTAAAGTAGCAGGATGCAAAATTAATGCACAGAAATCTCTTGCATTCGTATACACTAATGATGAAAAATCTGAAAAAGAAATTAAGGAAACATTCCCATTTACCATTGCAACAAAAACAATAAAATACTTAGCAATAAACCTACCTAGGGAAACAAAAGACCTCTATGCAGAAAACTATAAGACACTGATGAAAGAAATTTAAGATGATGCAAACAGATGGAGACATAATACCATGTTCTTGGATTGGAAGAATCAACGTTGTGAAAATGACTATACTACCCAAAGCAATCTACAGATTCATTGCAATCCTTATCTAACTACCAATGGCATTTTTCACAGAATTAGAAAAAAAAAATTCACAATTTGTATGGAAACACAAAAGACCCCGAATAGCCAAAGCAATCTTGAGAAAGAAAAATGGAGCTGGAGAAATCAGGCTCCCTGACTTCAGACTATACTACAAAGCTACAGTAATCAGTACCTTATGGTTCTGGCACAAAAACAAAAATATAGCTCAATGGAACAGAATAGAAAGCCCCGAGATAAACCCAAGAACATATGGTCACCTTTTATTTGATAAAGGAGGCAAGAATGTACAATGGAGAAAAGACAGCCTCTTCAATAGTGGTGCTGGGGAAACTGGACAGCTACATGTAAAAGAATGAAATTAGAACACTCCCTAACACCATACACAAAAATAAACTCAAAATGGATTAAAGACCTACATGTAAGGCCAGACACTATAAAACTCTTAGAGAAAAACATAGGCAGGACACTCTATGACATAAATCACAGCAAGATCCTTTTTACTCACTTCCTAGAGAAACAGAAATAAAAACAAAGTAAACAAATGGGACCTAATCAAACCTACAAGCTTTTGCACAGCAAAGGAAACCATAAACAAGGTGGAAAGACAACTCTTAGAATGGGAGAAAATATTTGCAAATGAATCAACAGACAAAGGATTAATCTCCAAAATATATAAGCAGCTCTAGTAGCTCAATATCAAAAAAACAAACAACCCAATCCACATATGGGCTGAAGACCTAAATAGACATTTCTCCAAAGAAGATATGTAGATTGCCAACAAACATGTGTAAAGATGTTCAACATAACTAATCAGTAGAGAAATGCAAATCAAAACTACAATGAGATACCACCTCACACCAGTCAGAATGGCCATCATCAAAAAATCTACGAAGAATGCTGGAGAGGGTGTGGAGAAAAGGGAACCCTCCTGCATTGTTCTTGGGGATGTCAGGTGATACGGCCACTATGGAGAACAGTATGGAGGTTCCCTAAAAAACTAAAAATAGAACTGCTATACAACCCAGCAATCCCATTACTGGGCATATACCCTGAGAAAACTATAATTCAAGAAGAGTCATGTCCCACAATGTTCATTGTAGCTCTATTTACAGTAGCCAGGATATGGAAGCAACCTAAGTGTCCATCGACAGATGAATGGATAAAGAAGATGTGGCACATATATACAATGGAATATTACTCAGCCATAAAAGAAGTTAATATGAGTTATTTGTAGTGAGTTGGATGGACCTAGAATCTGTCATACAGAGTGAGGTAAGTCAGAAAGAGAAAAATGAATACCATATGCTAACACATATATATGGAGTCTAAAAAAAAAAAGAAGAAAAGAAATGTTTCTGAAGAACCTAGGGGCAGGACAGAAATAAAGATGCAGACATAGAGAATGGAGTTGAGGACACCGGGAGGGGTAAGGGTAAGCTGGGACCAAGTGAGAGAGTGGCATGGACGTATATACACTACCAAATGTAAAATCAATAGCTAGTGGGAAGCAGCCGCATAGCACAGGGAGATCAGCTCAGTCCTTTGTGACCACCTAGAGCGGGGGGTTAGGGACGGTGGGAGGGAGATGCAAGAGGGAAGAGATATGGGGAAGTATGTATATGTATAGCTGTTTCACTTTGTTATACAGCAGAAACTAACACACCATTGTAAACTAATTATACTCCAATAAAGATGTTAAAAATAGGTTTTTTTAATTTAAAATAAGCAAATGATAAGAATAGCCTATTTTATGTTAAAGAAAAATACAGTTATTAGATAATAGAGTCTTAAATGAAGTGTCTTTTCATTAACAAGTCCTCAAGTTTTGACTTAGTATCTATTTATGGAGGCTGGTTTTATATTTCTACATTAATGTTATAAAAGTCCATTTCTTCCTATTATATTGCACAGCGTATGCTTTTCAAGCTTCTGCTACAATTATCTTTGACTTCTTTTAATTATTTAATTATTATTTTTATTTAAAAATAAAGTTGTGTAATAGAACCATAGTTTGAAAAGTTACACCCCGAGCTCTCTGGAAAGTCTTCCATTCCACAGATGGAAGTAAACACTTAATAATGAATTTTAAAAGAATTGAAGGCATTGGCTCTACACTTATTTAAATAGCATGGTTTCTTCATCGTATTCCCAATGAGTCACTCTCAACAAGAAACAGAAATCTCTTTATCTGCATGAACCACTGTTACACTTTTTACCCCCTTTTCTTATTCATTATGAGCTGAAATTAGCCTATGAATTCTATTAATAATAATCTAGAAGGATATTGTCATTTATATTATTTGTCATGGTCTCATTGTTAATAACAATGTTTCTTGCAAAAGTTGGTAATGGGACACCCCTTAACTTGTCTTTTGACTTGGTCCGCATGTTTAGGGTGTCCAAAAACCTCGATCTGCTAGGCTCTTGGCTACCTTTCTTTTACTGTCCATTCAAGGGTATTACTGTTCCGTCTTGGTGAATGACTCTGATTTATACAAGAAATGTTTATACTTAAAAAGAAAAAAAGACATCTTTATGATATGTGACTTTTAATGTCACACATCCAATATCTGATACCAAATTTGATTATTTTTCATGTTTAGCAGAGATGGTAGATTCATGGGAAATGCCAAAGAAAATGTCCCACCTACTATTTTTATTTAGTTTTGGAGTCTATTTGTTGGTTTTCCCCTCAACAGATAATAATTGTAGACAGTTGTATTATTCTTCCTAATTATTTTCTATGAAAAGAATATTTTATGAGACAATCTGTCCCAGTGTGAAGCAAAATGCACAAAAACATAACTTTAAGAGCTCAACTTTGAAAGTTGAAAGACTGCCTTGTCCTATTTTATATCATTGTGGAAGACTACTTCTAAAAGAATAAGGATTGAACTTGTCTTTGGACTTTGAAATAAGCAACTGTGCTTCAACTTAGTGGTTTGAGACCCAGTGAATTGAGCTTAATAAAGGCTTTCAAATCCTCAGTGTACAAGTAATGGGTTTGCAGGAACAGTCTGTTGAAGGGCAAAAGTATTTTCATACAGGTGGCTTTTCTTCCCTTTGTGGTTGGAATTCTTTTTCAATTGTTATGATTAAAATAAAAATGCCAGAAAAAATTCATGTGTTTAGCTTGGAAGGTTGGTGTTCTGGAAAACTGGGGACTGATTAGCTGAATATTTTTCCTCCTCAGGAATGTCACATGTCCATACAGTTTATATAAAGTTCATGTTTTGCCTCTTTTTGTCATCCTCACCACTCCTGAGGAAGGAAGGGGAGGAGAGCAGGGTGACATGTAATTAGATCTTCCTTCAGACTTCGCCTTGGAAGGTCTGGTAGAGTCCTCGCTGATGGGGTACAAGGCTGACTGTCCTGGCTGACTGCTATGAGATGCGGTAGTGACCTTTTGGTACTAACCAAAACAAATAAAATGCCCTCCTCATGAAGGAATCGTACCTGAGTGTCTTCTTTCATAAGTACTACTCTTTAATAAAATTTAAGCTGTGAAAGTAAGACTTCACTACTTGTAACCTTAAAACGAGGATTCAGAATATTTGTTAGCATGTTTGCAAAGTCCTATTGGCTACTTCCAGCCTCACCCAGCTTGCCTTATTACAACATGGAGCTTAAGAGAGGAATGGAAAAACTCCTTTCATTCTGACTTGCAAGATTTTTGAGAGGAAACTTAGTCTTATTCGCCCTTGGTCCTAACATGTTCCTGCAAACCCATTGCACTTTATGAAGTTTCCATAAAAAGACCTTTTTATGGATGACCTTTTTTTGGTGGGCATTATATCATGAGTGGGACATGTGTAGGGTTGTTTCTGCAGAGAAGTATTGACACAATCACATATATCAATGAACATATAAATAGTGGAGAATTGCAAGTGGCTTTCTAGCCATCAAAATGTGTATTACTTAATTAGTGCTAGTTAATAGCCATTAAAATTTAAATAGAGACCTGACCATAACTTATATCTGTCTTTATTGCCAAAAGCAAGATTCACCCTGAGAAAGAAAGGATTGGTGAGTCGATATTTTTGTTTTATCTTGCTAGTCCAGATCCTCTAAAATATGGCATATTTCATTTATTCCTCTTCATTCCCTTGCTACCTTCCTTCTTGAATTTAACAAATATTGCTCAATTAGCTAATAAACATAAAACTGTATTTGTCATTAAAGAAATGTTAAAACAACTATAAAAAAGGAACCATCCTATAATATTATACTTAAATTATGTCATTGAGTATCATTAAATAAGATTTAAACAAGATTTAGGAAGGCATTCATTGGAGGGCTGCACACGTGAATTCTTTTCCCTCCACGATGGATAACAGCCATGCTAACACAACGTGTTCAATTATCTCACATTTGTCCAGTTAAACATATCCACCTCCACATCCATGACTTTATTATTCATGCTCCCTGGAAATGGTCTAAACTTGTGTAAGTTCTATTCCTTCAAGTGCCAACTGAAGTCTCTTCCTTTCTATGAAACTTTTCTTTCCTGTGCCACCCATAGTGATCTCTTCCTTTTTTCAACAATAAATTGTTTTTGAGATAACTCTATTCTGCATGAGTTTATCTTTTATGTATAAACCTGATCTTTACAAACTTATTATTAATTCCTTACAAGAAGAAATAATACCTTCTGCTTCACTGTAACCCTGATTTTTGCCATGCATATTTCTTAACAATAGAAGGGAAGGGAACAATGGAAAACGGATCCAGAGAATGCAGAAAGGGTGTCATGTTAAATTATGATCTCTCTTCCTTCATGTTCCATTGGTAATAGGAATGCCTGGTCCACCGATTTCACATTTCATTCTCATATATGTGATGCTGTTTTACAGTTTTATACACAGTTTTTTAAGTGAATATCTAAAAAATAAATCTAAAATTTTAGCATCCTGTCACCAGGTGGTGACAAAGTCACAGAGGTGCATAGTTTGAGCATTCCCAAATGGTAAATCATAAACACACTTGAATGAATAGTAAAATTACAAAAACATAGACACATGTAATTTCAGATTCTTATCTAGCTACTTTCTGTTCTAAATTCCAGAAGTACTCAACCTCAACTCAAGTTGCAAGAGACACTCTTTTCTATTCCTACACATCCACTTTTGTATCCTGGCCACCTAAGGTGCACAGTTCACATGTGTCAGTTTCTCATATCTCTCAGCTCTCAGAGAGAGCTCAGAACGTGACAAAAAGGTTGGCTTCCATTTTCCCTCTTAGTTGAAAAATTATGATCAGGCACCTTGTGATTCTTGTTATGGCGACCATTCCGTTATTTTAATGCCAGAAGGAGAAAAGATGAAAAAAGACACAATAAATGTTCATTCAGATTTTCAAACAATTTTATTAAATGTCACAGCTATTATTTACCAATTAAAACAAGAAACGTGATCGTTTGTCTAAGAACTATGGTTCTGTCTTTTCAAACTTACTTCCCACACTGCACTGTGTATGCCAGTAAATATGGCTTCCATCTCTGTCCTCTGAACATACCCAATATTTCCCAGACTGTGCATTTACCATGCTTGTATACTCCATGCTTTCTCTGCCAGTCAGAATCTCACTTATATTTCAGGTACAGTGCAAACATCGCCACCTACATAAAATATTCCCTGATGCCCACTGGTGTTTGGGATCCTTCCCTCTCTTAAATGCTTATCTCAGTTTGTTCATTCTTTTACTGGAACTCATATACAGCCCAGGATTGTATTTATTTTCAGAGTCCCATTTTACTTTCTTTTAAACTGAAAGCATCTTATAGCACAGACCAAGCTAACTACCTTGATTTCCTCTATTCCATTAGAACTCACTGCATATGGCTTCCTCCTATTATGGGACAAAAGACTGGAGATTTAATATGAACAGAACTTAAATACTTAGCTTTTGAGTTGCCTTGGTTATACACAAGATTTTTAAAGAAACAGAATGAACAATTAGAAGAGAATTAAAGAAATCTTTATTATTTGCGCGCACACACACACAGAGTGTTAAACTGACTCTGTTCACATTCAAGGACATACATTTTGGGGCACCTATTTTGACATTTTTCAGTTGTCTCACACTACACAGGAAAACACAGGGAGGAAAGAGACCTTTTTTGAGGTTTTAGGCCAATCAAGACTTTACTAATGATTTATGTGATGGGAATTTACACGAAGAGCGGAGCATTAAGGGAAATTTGGTGGGGGGCAGGTAAGGTAGCACTAAAGTCATAGACTATATGGAAAAAGGAAAAAAAGTTTACAGAAATAAATTAATAAGTGAAGTAAATTACTAAGGGTAAGCTCAAGAAGCTTGAATTATATGTGGAAAGCAAGTGGGTGCAAGAGGAATGATTCAAAGAGAAAAATTACATGAATCGAGTGGGAGAAATGTGTGATTTTACAGTAAAGCATTTTTAAGTACATGGGAATGAAAGGAGAAAAAATCATATGCAGTTACAAAAATTAAAGTTCCCTTAATAAAAATGTGAGCAATCACACAAAGAAAATGATTCATTGCAGAATGAAGGGTGAGCCTCAGATCTGTAGCAGTCATCTCAGTATGTTGACCTTTGTAGATTGAAGAAGAAATAGGAAATGCCAACAGGGCATCCACCATCAGCACAAGGAGGCAAAGTTATTGTAAGAGCCATAGATTTAAGCTACTACTGTGAAAAAAAAAAAGAACAGTTTTACAATGACAAGAACCATAGCCCTAGAAAAACAAAATCCTAGGAATGGTTTTTTTAAAAGGCTAAAATTATATGCCTCTCCACTGTGAAAATTCTTCAAGCCTTCTGGGGACCAAAGAACACAACTATACAGTATATTTTTTTGAAGTTTTTTTGTTGTTGTTGCCAAGAATGTGTTTAATAATCTATTTTAACAATTATATATTGATATTAATATTAGAATAAGACTGATCTTTATTTTGATCACAGCTCAGTCACCTTCTATCTTTGTAATTATAGGCAGATTTCTTAAACTTCCATATTTTCATTGCCTTTGCTGGTAAAATATGAGTAATGCTACCTACTGATCACAGTACTTGGAGAATCCGGAAGGTGAATTGAGTAACATCAAGCCTAGAGCTTGTCAAGAAGTAAGCCTTCAGTAAGTTCTATTATATGGTGTGGCACTTTGTAAATAATGCTTCTAACCCATGCTTTGTAAAGGGAATTTTTAATTGAATATTTAACAATGTGTTAATTTCTTGAATATGCTATTGTCTAGCTGATTTTCTCCATGATTTCTTGAGTTCAGCTCAAATCTAGAGACTAGGTCTCATAAAATTGTAAAGGTCTGATTTCCTTAGCCAATCTATTCCGTTTTCTGTGGATGTTTTCTATGCTCACCCTCCATCCCAACTCCCATACCACTACTGCCCAATATTTCCATTAATTAGTCAGGAATGTAGAGATATTTTATTATTCAGGTGGAAGGTGGTGCTAATTGAATACAGAAGAGTCCGCCCAGGGTAAAAAATCAACACAGCAAAATAAAACAGAAAGAGATCCGCCAGGAAAAATTTTGGCTTTCAAGGTCTCTGTAGAAGTTGTGCACCACAATGAATTACTTTTTTTTTTTTTTAGTTTTATTTTATTTATATTTTTATACAGCAGGTTCTTATTAGTCATCAATTGTATACACATCAGTGTATACATGTCAATCCCAATTGCCCAATTCATCACACCACCATCCCCACTCCCCCACAGCTTTCCCCCCTTGGTGTCCATACGTTTGTTCTCTACATCTGTGTCTCAACTTCTGCTCTGCAAACTGGTTCATCTGTACCAATATCGTACTGGCACAAAAACAGAAACATAGATCAATGGAACAAGATAGAAAGCCCAGAGATAAACCCACACACCTATGGTCAACTAATCTATGACAAAGGAGGCAAGGATATACAATGGCGGAAAGACAGTCTCTTCAATAAGTGGTGCTGGGAAAACTGGACAGCTACATGTAAAAGAATGAAATTAGAATACTCCCTAACACCATACACAAAAGTAAACTCAAAATGGATTCAAGACCTAAATGTAAGACCAGACACTATAAAACTCTTAGAGGAAAACATAGGAAGAACACTCTTTGACATAAATCACAGCAAGATCTTTTTTGATCCTCCTCCTAGAGTAATGGGAATTACTTATTCTTGAAAACCTGTGGAGTATGTGTGTGTGTTTGAACTCTTGTGAAAGCAATAATGTTATCATATAAAGCTTAAGTGCTTAAAAGCTCATCATGCAGCACCATAAAAGAACATCAGTGAAACTGATGAAATGTTCCATAGCCACAGTAGTTTCTAGTTAGGCCCAACATACTGACCCATGAAACTTACATTTGTTAAATCCAGATTTAGCCTCTGGTATTCCATCTTGTATATGCCTCAGTGATTCCATGAACAGTATTTATCTCCTTTTAGTTTCCTTCATTCAAAATGTTCTTTTCTTCCTTTCTGACATATGGTAGATACTCTAGACTGTAGTTAAGTAAGATAGAGAGTAAAGATTAGAAGAATTTGAAAAATTGTTTTAAATTGTTACATGCTACTTCAGAGATTTCAAATAACATGAATTCAGATAGACTTAATTCATTAACTTCCTTTGGTATCCATTATTTGCAAGGCATAGGTATGATGGGGTATGTGGAGATAAGAATAATGAAATCCTTACCTACAGTCAACATTGTACAAATAATAACAATATTATATATAACTAAGTAGAGTCCATCAAAGGAATATTGGAAGAGTTTAGTCTTAAGAGACTGAAGGAGAAAAACTATATGACCTTATTAATACAAACTTGTATATAAAACTCAACTCATGTATTGAAATTTCTTGGAAAATACAGAATGGAAAGATAATTGCTTAAATTGGGAATGACCAATGTGATGAATATACCACAAATATCATGTTTAACAGTAAAACATTAGAAACATTCTCTTTAAAACCTGGGTAACAAAAAGGTGCCTGCTATCACCATTATTTTTTAGCATTTTACTGGGACAATCTAGCTAGCACTATAGGACAAGAAAAATCCTTTAAAAGATGACAGATTGAGAGGGCAGAAGCAATGAATCAAGTTCCCTAAAGAGGAACATTAGGGAAATTACTAGAATTAATAATTAATTCCTATGAGAAAAGAAGAAATGAGATGAGCTTACAGCCTAGAGAGTTTCCAGGAATCAGCACAGGGGAGGGGAAACAGAAGCAGATCTCAGCACCCTCCCTTAGCTGAAGACATAAAATTGGGAATCACGTTGGCCAAGGCAGCCAGAAATTGCAAGGCAGAGTCACAGAGAGAAAGTTGCAGAAGGAGCTCCAGAGATCTGCAGAGGATCACCCTCAAGTGTTCAGATAAGTAGCAGTTAGTGTGTGTTGCAAAGAAACCATATTAAAATAGGATAAGAACCATCTGAAAGGAGTAGGCTTTCACAAAAGAGTTTCTACTGAACCACAAGCAAGAGTTAAACTGCATAATACACAGTGCCCCAGGTAGAGTACTTTTAAGTAGTGACACAGTAGTGAGGCAAAACTAGCCATAGACTAATATCTTCTCTGACTGATCTGATGAAGATTAAAAGCAAACATCAAAAATATCAATCCGGTTTCAATGTCCAAAAATATTTTTAATACAAAATTATCTGGAACCCAATAATAAAAAATGCACAATGTCTCTCATCTATTCAAAAATTAAGCATGCAGAGAAGAAAGAAAAATAAAAAGATACAAAATGAAGAGAAAAGTATATCGATGAAAACTGAACCAGCCTTTTTCTGGTCTAATATGTAATGATCTTGGAAGTCATTCTAATCCTCAAAACAAGAAAATAGCTAAAGAAGGTGAAAATCAATAACTTCTTAGATTCACTAGAGAACTGAGGTCACTGGCAAACTTCTGCTTCCAAATTTGAGAGAGAGGTGAATACAGAAAATTACAGCTTACTAGAGCAGAACTGCAGAACAGAAGCCCACCACTAGAGCTAGTACCAGATTCCTTTTACCCAAGACATTATGTCCTGCTTTCCACAAAACTTACAAGGTGTATTAAAGATAAAACACCATTTACAGATCCAGATGATATGACAGAGATCTTGAAATTATCAAATTAAGATTTAAAAATAACTATGATTAATATGTTAAGGCATCTAATTTTAAAAAGTAAACAAAATGAAAGAACAGAGAGTAATGTAAGCAGAGAGATGGAAACTCTAAGAATCAACATCATAACACAAATGAAGAATGTCTTAGATGGGCACATCACTGGACTTCAAGCAACTGAGGAAAGAATCAGTGAACTTGAAGAGAGGTCAACAGAAACTTTCAAAACTGAAAAGCAAAGAGAAAAAAGTAAATAAATAGACTGCCATAAAAAAGAAGGAAATCCTGCCACGTATGAAAACATGGGTGAATATAGAGGGCATGATGTTAAGTGAACTAAGCCAGAAAGAGAAAGACAAATATTATATGGTATCACTTACATGTGGAATCTAAATAAACATTTTTTTAAAGTTGATTTCATAGAAACAAAACAGAATGGAATAGAATGGTGGTTGCCCAGGGCTGGCGGGAGGGGGAAAGCAAACAACACAAGTGAAAAATGGCATAAACATCTGTACAGATACATCACCAAAGATATACAGATGGCAAGTAAGCACATGAAAAGATGCTTAACATCATATTCCATCAGGGATTATGAATTAAAACAATAATGAGATACTACTACACACATATTAGAATAGCTAAATCCATAACACTGACAATACCAAATGCTGGTGAGAAATTGGAGCAACAGGAACTCTCATTAATTGTTAGTTGGAAAGTAAAATGGTACAACCACTTTGAAAGACAGTTTGATGAGTTCTTAAAAAAATTAAACAAATTTTCATACAACCCAGAAATCATGTTCCTTGGTATTTACCCAACCAAGTTGAAAATTTATGTCCACACAGAAAACATGAACACAAATGTTTATAGTAGTTTTATTCATAGTTGCCAAAACTTGAAATCAACCAAGATGTTCTTTAATATGTGAATGGGTAAACAAACTGTGGTACATCCACTCGATTTAATATTATTCAGTGTTAAGAAGAAATGAGCTATCAAGCCACAAATAGAGATGGTAGAAACTTAGGTGCATATTGCTAAGTGAAAGAAGACACTGAGAAGGCTACGTACTGTATAATTCTAGATATATGATATTCTACAACAGATAAAACTACAGAGACAGTAGAGAGATCAATGATTGCCAGTGCTATTTGGGAAGGGAGGGAGGGTTATGGAGCACAAGGGATTTTTAGGGCAGTGAAATATTCTCCATCACACTCTAGTGGTAGATTCCTGTCATTTTACATTTGTCAAAACCCATAGAATGTACAAGACAAGAGTGAACTCTAGTGAAAAAAAAATGAACTTTAGTTAACAATAATGCATTGATATTGCCTCAGCAATTGTAACAAATGTACCACACTAATGCAAGATGTTAATAGTAGAGGAATCTATGTGGAGAGGTTATATATGGACACTCCCTGTACTTTCTGCTCAATATTTTGTAAATCAAAAACTGCTCCAAAAGTAGTCTATTAATTTTTAAATAACTGCCCCAGAAATACCACAGATGACAGAATTAGTAGACAAAAGATTAACACAGATATTATAATTGTATTTTATATGTTCATAAAGATTGATTTTGTCAAGTAGAAACATGGCAAGTTATTTGAAAAGAATTAAATTTAACATTTGTAGATAAAATGCAGTGCCTGAGTTGAACAAATATACTAGATGGAATTAACCAAAAAAATTAGACACTGCAAAAGAAAACACTGTTGAACTTGAAGACATAAACAGAAACTATCCAAAATGAAACAACAAAACAAAACAGGACAGAACTTAGCTGTGGTACAACTTCAAGTCACTAAATGCATATGCAAGTTGAATTCTCAGAAAAAGAAGAGATAGAATGGAGAGAAAAATATTTTTTAAACTAATGGCCAAATATTTTCCAAATTTAATGAAAACCACCAATGCATAGATTCAAGAAGCTCAATAAGCCACAAACAAAAGAATCATGAAGAAAACAACAAGGCATATGTTAATGAAATTGTTGAAACTAATTTTAAAGAGAAAAGTGTGAAAGCAGCCAGAGGAGAAAGGCACAGTATCACTATGTACAAGTGATGAAAGGAGATGAGCCTGAGGATAGACTTCTATTAGGAACCTCTGAAAGACAGAAGAGTCTGTAAATACCAGAAGAAGAAGCTGTCAAACTAAATTTCCTGTTCATGGAATTATCTTTCAATAATCAATATGAAATGACATTGTTAGAGAAAAGCTAAAAATTTTGTCATCATCAGACTTGCACTACAAAAAATGATAAAGGAATTCCTTCAGATATGGAAACTAATACTAGATGGAAATGTGCTCATCTACACAATGGGATAAAGATACTGGATATGATAAATTTGTCACTAAATATTTTATTTTAAGTTTCTAGTTTTGAAATCAATTTAAAAGAATTACATAATGCAAAGTAATAGCAATATAGTTTTTAAGCTTGTAATAAATGTTGGAGCACAATGTAGAATAAAGATAGCACAAAGATCGGCAGATAGGAAATGGACACTCTTGTATATTCTTCTACTAAACATGAAGCGATGTGGTGTTACCTGAAGGTAGACTACAATAAGTTAAAAATATATTGTGTAAACCCTAATGAACCATCAAAAAAACAAAGATATAGCTAATAAATAAGCAAAGGGGACAGGATGTAATTATAAAAACACTTCAAAACAAAGCAGAAAAGAAGTTAGAGGGACCAAAGGATTGAGGAAAAAATAGAAAACCAATAACAAGATGATAGACTTAAGCCAACCGATATTATTAATCACATTAAATGATAACGTTATAAATATCCCAAATTAAAGGCTGAGATTCTTAGTTTGGATTTTAAAAAATAATCAAGTCCCCACTGTATGCTATCTGCAAGAAATCTATTACAAATATAAAAACTCAAATAGTTTAAAAGGATGGAAAACTATATATAATACTAACACATAAAAACAAAGCTAGCGTAACTGTATTAATATTTAGAAAAAATAGATTTCAGAGCTAAAAAATAATATTACCAGGATAAACGGGATATTTCATAATGATACAGGAGGCATCAAGAGGCATAATGATCATAAATTTTATGTATTCCATAATAGAGCTTCAAAACATCTGAAGCAAGAGCTGATAGAGCTGACAGAAGAAATAGAGACATTTTAAATTATTGTCAGTGATTAAAAAAATCTATCTCTCAATAATTGATAGAACTAGACAGAAAAATCAGTAAGTATTCAGAAGACCTGAACAATACTATCAACCAGCTGAATGGAATGAATTTTTTTAGAACATTTCTACTCAACAACAGCAGAATACTCATTCTTTTAAAGTACACACAGAAATTTTACAAAATAGAACATACTCTGAGCCATAAAATGTCTCAATAAACTTTAAAGAATTCAACCATAAAACTATGTGCTATGACCAAAATTATATTAATAACAGAAATAATATTTCTGTTATTAATAATAGAAAGATATCTTAAAACTCCACAAATATTTGGAAACTATAATATAATCCATGGGTCAAAGGGTAAAAAAGGAAATTCAGATATATTTTGAACAGAAATAAATGAAAATACAGCATATTAATATTTGGGAGATGAAGCTGAGGCAATACTTATAGGGAAATTTATATGACAAAAGACTTATACTGAAAAAGATAAAAGGTCTCAAATTAATGCCCTAAGCATCCACATTAAAAAACTAGAAAAAAAAGAGCAAATTAAATCCAGAGTAAGTATATTAAAAGGAAATAAATATGAGAAAACAAATTGAAAGTAGAGAACAAACAGAAAAGTTAATATATTTTTTTCTTGAGAAGATCAATAAAATTAATAAATGTCTAGTGAGACTCATCAGGACCAAAAGGAAAAAAAAAAAAACACAAACACAAATTACCAGTACCAGTAATGAGAAAAGTGATATTTCGACTTATTCTCCAAATGGTATTATCATAAGAAATATATTTGGTTTTGTCCCCAGTTCCTGGTACAGATCTCCTAAAACCCTTGTAATTTCCTTAGTAATAGGGGTGCTAGGAGTATGTTTTGTTCTAATATTTGATCTTTGATTCTGTCCCCTGACGTAAAAACTTCTAAGACACGTGGGGGGGGGGGTCTCTGGAGTAATAATAGTGTCTTTTTGTATCCTAATAAGATGACAAGGCTGGGAGCCTCCCGATAGCTTCAGGGCAGAGGTTGGTCACCAGAAAAACCAAGCCACGATTAGGAGTTTGTAACTTTCAGCCCCACCCCTAGTTTCCAGGGAGGGGAGAAGGGCTGGATATTGAGTTATTAATTTATCAGGCATATGTGATAAAGCCTCCATAAAAATCCCTAAACTTTGGGGTTTGGAGAGCATCTGGGATGGTGAACATATCTATATGCTGGGAGTGTGGTCACATCTCAACTCCACAGGGACAGAAACTCTTGAATTCAGGACCCTTCTGGGCCTTGCCCTATGTATTTCTTCATCTGGCTGTTTATCTGTATCCTTAATCATATCTTTATAATAAACTGGTAAATGTAAGTAAGTGTTTCCCTGATATCTGAGAGTCTTTGTAGCAAATTATCAAACCTGAGGAGTGGGTTGTTGGAACCCCCCAATTTATAGCCGGTTGGCCAAAATTCAGGTTGGGACTTGAACCCACAGTCTTTTAATTGAGATCATGCACCTGGCCTCAGGACTTAAAGAAGCTCAGGTTCTTTCTATCTCATCACAGAAAGAATTCTGTGAGAGACAAAGTGATAGGTAAGAAGTGGATTTATTTAGAGAGGTACACATTCCATAGACAGAATGCAGTCCATCTCAAAAGGTGAGAACAGCCTTGGGAGAATCACACTCCACAGACAGAGTATGGGCCATCTCAGAAGGTGAGAGGCCCCGAAATATGGGTTGGTTTGTTTTTATGGGCTGGGTAATTTCATAGGCTAATGAGTGGGAGAATTATTCCAACTATTTTGGGGAAGGGGGCGGAGATTTCTGGGAATTCTGGAATTCCAAGTGGGCCACTGCCCACTTTTTGACCTTTTATGCTAAGCCTCCGAACTGTCGTGGTGCTGGTGAGCGTGTCATTTAGCTAATGTATTAAAATGAGTGTATAATGAGGCTCAAGGTCCACTGGAAGTTGAATCTTCTGCTATCTTGGACCAAGTTGCTTCTAGCAGTTTATGTCTATACTCAAGTGCTGTGTCATTCTTTTAGAGGTTGTGCCCTGCCTTCTTCCCTCCTGTTTTGGTAGAATACTCAGTTAGTGTCCAGAGAGTTGAAGAATTGGTTGATGTGGAAAAGAAAATCCCACATATTTGATGTCTGAAGTATTGTGAGCAGAGGAAATATGGTTTTCCTTTTAATTAGTACAGGAATATAATAAATAATTTAATTTCAATAAGTTCAACAACTTAGATGCAATGGACAAATTCCTTGAAATATCCAAACTACCAAAGTTCATGCAAAAGGTAATAGATAACTGAAAAACCTTATATCTGTTAAATAACTGGAATTTATAGTTTAAAATCTTCCCACAAGAACAACTCCAGGGCTAAGAGTCTTCACTTTAAATTCTATCAAATATTAGAAGTAACAGTGACTCTGCACCAATTATTCATGAAAATTGAAAAGGAGAGAATACTTCCCAGCTCATTCTATCAGGCCAGCATTGCTTTGATACCCAAATCAGATGAAGACATTCAGAGAAAACAACAAACCAACTCCCTTCATGCTTTTCCTAAAATTTTAGCAAATTAAACCATATAAAGAAAGGATAATATATCATGACTAAGTAGGGAATTCATGGTGGTTCAAAGTTGACATTTAATTAATTAATTAATTAATTAAAATTAATGTAATACACCATACCAAAAGTCTAATAAAAATGTTATCACCCTAATAGGAGCAGAAAAATAATTTGACAAAATTTAGCATGTATTTATGATAAAAATTCTCAGTGAACACAGTTCCCTGACCCTTCCTGCATGTTAAGTACTTCTACTTTCTGTTTCCATATCTTCCTATTATTTTTCTTACAAAATTCCTCACATTTTGTTGTTTAATTGCCTTTTTAGTTAGCCTAATGTTAACTAATTTAGATTTAGTAGAATTTCTGTTACATAGCTAATACTCAATTGACAAATTACTAATAAATGATTAACATTTGGTTCTTGGCTAACTGGGAGACTTAGGATCATTTTAACAAAATGGGAATTTATAATAGCTAATTCTTATGGAATACTTTTATGTGCCAGGCAGAGTGCCAAGTGATTTACATCCCAAAATATATTATTTTACAACCACCACATAAGACAGGCACATTATTATAATTCCAATTTTATACATGAGGAACTAAAGCACAGCAGTTATAAGCTATGTACCCAAAGTCACACACAGGGTAAATAATAGGGCTGGGACTTGACCTCAGGCCATCTGATCCCAGAGCTTCCACGTTGTACCCCATCCTCACTGCCCCTCAATCAGAAGAAAGTGCTGATGTGGGAAAGGTTATAGAGGAAAGAAGATGTGTTTAACCCCGGCCACAATAAGTTTAAACCTTTACATAAAACATTTGTCTAGCTGCTATGTATAATAGAACATCAGTGGACTACAGTGTTTGCCCTCAGTTCAATCAGAGGAAAGATACAAATTCAGTGATTAGGTTAATTAACATATATTTAGAAACTTTTATCTGCTGTAACTAACCTGGGTGAGGGTTTCAAAGATGAATAAGACATAATCCCTGTCTCTGACTATCTCAAAGTCTATGCAAAACTTGCCAAATTAAAAAGGATTTTCTTCCTTTTATTCTCCATGTATGCTGACCTTATTTCAAATTTAAATTTATAAACATTAAGTGATAAAAAGAAAAACTGTTCTAGTTCTAGGGTTTTTTCCCCAGTACATAAAAATAAAGTTCATTTTCTTTTTGAAAGTTATGATAATTGAAATGTTTCAATGTGAGAAAGATTTAGATTGAAGTAAATAAAACACATTCAGTTAAACATAGATCTGTGACATTCGTATCATATTCCTGACCTGTCCTGTAAAAAAAGATCTGAAAATTATACAGCTGTTCAAAAACCCTACACATCTGCTAAAATGGACATCCCAAACTTAACTCTTTCCCTTAGAGTAGTAAAATTCCATTCACCAACAATCTCTCATAATATAACATAGACTAGTTAAATATGGCTTGTTGTACCGTTTCACAATTTTTTTTTAAGTTTCCTTTTTCTTTTTTTTTCACAACTCACATACACACACACTATAATTTATTTTTACAAGAGGTAAATAAACTGACACCAAGCATTGTAAATGGATGACCACAACAAAAGCAACAGTGATTGCAATTACCAAACACGAAACACACTCATACTATGTTATAATATTGACATTCAGTCCAGTAATCCTCCACTGTAACAGCTCCTTTACTTCGCAGTGAAAATTGATTTGCATTTTTTTTGCCTCTCAGTCCTTGTGGGATTTTTATTATTCAAACAGAAAGTCACAAAAATTATAATCATCCTCATCAGTTCACTCAGTCCCATGTAATTAATTTTTTTTCATCTTGATCTTTTGTTAGCACTTTTATGAATTCATCAGTTTTCCATTAGAGTTCTGAAAATGCTTATTCATTCAGTTCAGCAATATAGTCAGTTACCAGAAACCTATACTTGTCAGTCTTTTCCATGAATTCTTTGAAGATGAAACCCTTTTATAGGAATATTTTTGCGAAAGCATCAGAGTACACCCAGAACTGTCTGTAAATGACAAAAGACTTATAAATGACCACGGTTAAAGATTTCTTGCAAGTTCATAATAATGCAATTGACAAGGAAATTTAGTTATTTCTGAGATATACATGTTAAAGTAATAACTAGAATTTTGACTTATTATACCAGAACTTATTATACCAGAACATATAAGATATTTAGAAATTTCATGTAATGTCTGAAACATTTATATTAACATATTTCCATACAAATAACCCAAAGAAAGTTTTGTATTAGTTGTTTTTTTGTGTGTTTTTTTATACTGCAGGTTCTTACTGGTCATCAATTTTATACACATCAGTGTGTACATGTCAATCCAATTGCCCATTTCAGCACACCACCATCCCCACCCCACTGCAGTTTTTCCCCGCTTGGTGTCCATACGTTTGTTCTCTACATCAGTATCTCAGCTTCTGGCCTGCAAACCAGTTCATCTGTACCATTTTTCTAGGTTCCACATACATGTGTTAATATACGATATTTGTTTTTCTCTTCCTGACTTACTTCACTCCATATGACAGTCTCTAGATCCATCCATGTCTCAACAAATGACTCAATTTTGTTCCTTTTTATGGCTGAGTAATATTCCATTGTATATATGTACCACATCTTCTTTATCCATTCTTCTGTCAATGGGCATTTAGGTTGCTTTCATGACCTGGCTATTGTAAATAGTGCTGCAGTGAACATTGGGGTGCATGTGTATTTTTGAATTATGATTTTCTCGGGGTATATGCCCAGTAGTGGGATTGCTAGATCATATGGTAATTCTATTTTTAGTTTTTTAAGGAACCTTCATACTGTTCTCCATAGTGGCTGTATCAATTTACATTCCCACCAACAGTGCAAGAGGGTTCCCTTTTCTCCACACCCTCTCCAGCATTTGTTGTTTGTAGATTTTGTGATGATGCCCGTTCTCACTGGTGTGAGGTGATACCTCATTGTGGTTTTGATTTGCAATTCTCTAATTATTAGCAATGTTGAGCATACTGTCATGTGTTTGTTGGCAATCTGTATATCTTCTTTGGAGAAATGTCTATTTAGGTCTTCTACCCATTTTTGGATTGGGTTGTTGTTGTTGTTGTTGTTTTTTTTGATATTGAGCTGCATGAACTGCTTATAAATTCTGGTGATTTAAATCCTCTGTTTGTTTGTCCTTTAATTCTTCTAGGTCCTTGTTAAACATTTCTTGTATCTTCTCCACCTTTGCCTCCATTGTTTTATCGAGGTCCTGGATCTCAAAGGATTTAATCCTTTGTCAGTTGCTTCAATTGCAAATATTTTCTCCCATTCTGAGTGTTCTCTTTTCGTCTTGTTTATGGTTTCCTTTTCTGTGCAAAAGCTTTGAAGTTTCATTAGGTCCCATTTGTTTATTTTTCCATTACTCTAGGAGGTGGATCAAAAAAGATCTTGCTGTGATTTATGTCAAATAGTGTTTTTCCTATGTTTTCTCTAAGAGTTTTATAGTGTCTGGTCTTAGATTTAGGTCTCAAATCCATTTTGAGTTTATTTTGTGCATGGTGTTAGGGAGTGTTCTAATTTCTTTTACATGTAGCTGCCCAGTTTTCCCAGCACCACTTATTGAAGAGACTCTCTCTTTTCTCCATTGTATATCTTTGCCTCCTTTGTCATAGATTAGTTGACCGTAGGTGCGTGGGTTTATCTCTGGGCTTTCTATCTTGTTCCACTGATCTATGTTTCTGTTTTTGTGCCAGTACCATATTGTCTTGATTACTGTAGATTTGTAGTATAGTCTGAAGACAGGGAGTCTGATTCCTCCAGCTCCGTATTTTTCCCTCAAGACTGCTTTAGCAGTGTTTCCATACAGATTTTAAGATGATTTGTTCTAGTTCTGTAAAATACGCCATTGGTAATTTGATAGGGATTGCATTGAATCTGTAGATTACTTTGGGTAGTATAGTCATTTTCACAGTATTGTTTCTTCCAATCCAAGAACATGGTATATCTCTCCATCTGTTGGTATCATCTTTAATTTATTTCATCAGTGTCTTATAGTTTTCTGCATACAGGTCTTTTGTTTCCCTAGGTGGGTTTATTCCTAAGTATTTTATTCTTTTTGTTGCAAGGGTAAGTTCTATTTGTTAAGACAATTTATAAATTTTATCTAAACTGTCAAGTTAATTTACATTAAATTGTTTATAATATTATTTTTATTAACTAGTTAATGTCTGATGAAGTGATGCTCAGTTTTTCATTCCTGATTATAGATGCCCCTCCCCACTTTTAACCTATAATCACTAATCTGTTATTTTCCCCCATCACCCTATTTGGTCAGTTTTGCTAAGGGACTATTGCTTTTTTTCTATAGTTTCCAACAACTAACTTTTGCTTTGTTGGTTTTCTCTATTACACATTTAGTTTCTATTTTGTTACTTTTTCCTCATATTCCTTACTTCTACTTTCTTTGGTGTTTATTTGCTGTTCTTTTATTTAACTTCATGATATATAAACTTATATCATTGCTTTTTTAGACTTTCACTGCTTCTAATATATGAATATAAGGCTATAAGTTCCTCTCTGAGCACTGATGTATTTTTCTTTATCATTAGTTCAAAATATTTCTGAATTTTCCTTTGTTATTTTTCTCTTAATCCATGAGTTATGTGTAAGTGTATTGTTTAATTTCCAAGCAATTGAGAATTATCTATATTCATTCATTCTTTCTTTTGTTAACAATTTCTGGCTCAATTCCACTAAAGACAGAATATGTAATCTAAATTTTTTATGTCTTTTAACATTTGTTAAGGTTTGCTTTATGATCTAGCGTATAATTTTCATTAATTTTTAGTAAGTATTCCATATGCTAAAAAAGAATTAAATTCTCTTTTTGTTGGGTGCAAGATTCCATAAATGTCAATTAGATAGACACTTTGAATTATATTTCTCAGATCTCTATTCTTTCTGATGTTTTTCTGTTTTTCTTGCTAGTCCTTGAAGGAGATATATTCAAATCTCCATGATTGGTAGATTTATTTGAATGTGAGTTTTTCTGTTTCTCAATTTAATTCACCAAAATTTGTTCAATATGTTTTAAAATAATTACTGGTGAATGATGATTTTGAACTTTGAAATACATCCTGTAGGCTAAATTCTTTATCATTGTGAAAGGTATCTTTTTATTTCTAGTATTGTTTTCTTTTTGCTTGAACATCTACTATGTTTTATATTACTAAATATACACATATCAATTTTTTTTCTTTGGTTAGTGTTTATACTACTACTTCTATCCTTTTACTTTCAACATTTCTGTATTTTATATGTAATGTTGGTATATTGTAAGCAACATATAATTAAGTTTTGCTTTTTAATCTAGTCTGAAAATGTTGGTCTTTTTCTTGAAAAATTTATTCCATTTAATTTAATGTAATTACTGACATAGTTAAATTTATATCTGTCATTTCACTATTTTTTAAAAAATTTGACCCACTGGCTCTATACTCACTTTATCTTTCATTACTTTCCTTGGGCTAATGAAACTTTTATAATTATTTTATTTTCCCTTTGGTCATTAAATATTTTTCGATCATTCCTTAGTTCTTACTTAGAGATTATAACATGTATCTTTGATATATTCTTAAAAAATATTTTTAGAATATTACAATATTTTTACAATTTCTGTAATGATAGAACCTTAGAACACATTAACTCCATTTACCTTCCTGTTTCTTTTTTTTTAACCATGTGGGTTTTTTCCAGTTTTGTTGATATATAACTGACATACAGCACTGTATAAGTTTAAGGTATATAACATGATATGACTTACATAATCCTGAAATGATGACCACAATACATTGATGACCACAATCCATTTTCTCATATAGATTCAACATTAAAGTAATAGAAAGATAAAGATATTTTTTTCCTTGTGGTAAGAACTCACTCTTTTAGCAACTTTCATTTATAACACACAGCACTGTTAATTATCTATATCATGTTGTACATTACATCTCTAGTACTTATTTATCTTATAACTGGAAGTTTGTACCTTTTGACCACCTTCATCTAATTCCCACCGCCCTGCAGTAGCAGCTGGTAGCCACAAATCTAACCTCTTTTTCCATTAGCTTGCTTGCTTGTCTGTTTGTTTGTGACATATGACTGACCTACAACACTATGTTAGTTTCTAGTACACAACATAGGGATTTGATATTCCTATATATTTCAAAATGATCACCATAATAAGTCTAGTTGCAATTTGTTACCATACAAAGATACTATGTAATTATTGACAATATTCCCCACACTGTACATTTCATGTCTGTGACTCATTTATTTTGTAACTGGAAGTTTGTACCTCTCAACCTCCCTCACCTATTTCTCTACTTCCCCTACCCCCACACCCCTCTGGAGACCACCTGTTTGTTCTTTGTATCTATTACTGTGTTTCTGTTTAGTTATGTTTATTGATTTTTAAATTTTTTTAGATTGCACATATAAGTGAAAATCATACAGTATTTGTCTTTCTCTGTCTGACTTATTTCACTTAGCACGATACCCTCTAGGTTCATTCATGTTGTTGCAAGTGGCAAGATTTCTTTTTTAATGACTGAGTAATATTCTATTATATATATTATATATAGGTATATAATATATATGTATACCACATCTTTTTTATCCATTCATCTATTGATGGGCATTTAGGTTGCTTCTATATCTTGACTATTTTACAGTAATGCTGCAGTGAACATAGGGGTGCATACATCTTTTTGAATTAGGCTTTGTTCTCTTCATATAAATATCCAGGAGTGGAATTGTTGGATCATGTGGTAGTTCTATTCTTTTTTTTATTTTTTGAGGAATCTCCATAGTGTTTTCCATAGTGGCTTTACTAATTTACATTCCCACCAATAGTGCACAAGTGTTACCTTTTCTCCACATCCTCACAACACTTGTCATTTGTTGTCTTTTTGATAATAGCCATTCTGACAGGCGTGAGGTGATTTCTTGTTGTGGAATTGATTTGCATTTCCCTGATGATTAGCCATGTTGAGTATATTTTCATGTGCCTGTTGGCCATCTGTATGTCTTCCTTGGAAAAGTGCCTGTTCAGGTCTTCTGCCCGTTTTTAAATTGGATTGTTTGTTTTGGTTTTCTTTGTTTTTGATGTTGAATTGTATGAGTTCTTTATATATCTTGTGATTATTAAATATTGGACATTGTGTGCAAAGAAATGTAGATTCTCAAACTCTAGTCCACATAAAGAATCAAGTTGCTTTCTTTTCTCAGACTTGTCTTCTTTCTGTGTTTGTGTCTGTCGGGAAAGCGAGGAGGATATGGAGTCCTTGACCCATTGCTTTAGTTATAAGAGACTGAATTATTCCTGTTACAAAAAACCAATAAATCCAATGTACTTTTTTTTTCTGAATTGAGAGCTCAATTAGAAAATAATAACTTCTTTCAGATGAATTTAGTATTAAACATTGTATTAATTTTAATTGTATTGTATTGAGAACATTGTATTAATTAAGGACAAAATTTATCCAGGAGAAAAAGATCAAGTGAGATTACCAAGAAAAATTATTAAATAATAGATACTATACAAGAGAACATCAGCTCTATGCTCCCAGCTTGCCTTTCAGAGGTTTTCCCCACTCTGTAGCTTAGTCCCTCTAGTCCTCATTACCTCCACAGTCTGTGGTGACTTTACAGATGATTGCTGTGTATTATCTGGCTTTTCAAGTTGTTTCTAATGAGGGTGTTGTTCTCCTGCCAAATTCTACATCCTAGCCAGAAGTAAATGTTCTGTTATACCATTTTTATTCTGACAGTAAATTGAGAGAAAGATACTATTGTTCTTCACATTTATGGCTGAGAACATATCCTCAGAAAAATCAAACAACTTACCGAAGGACACACTGTTAACTTGATCAAGGTTATCAGAAGGATGGACAAGTATCAATTCCAGCCCAGATCAATGATACTTCAGAATCTGGGTTCTCAAGCACTTGGGTGTATTTCTTTAGTATTTCATTCTTGATATAGAATTCTAATTAGAAATAAAGTAGGTCCCTCATAACCAAATCAAGCCTTTGTGGGTCCTGGTATTAAGAAATAGAAGAGAATAAAATACTGTATCTATGGTAAGAATCCATCTGAAGACTGTAGTTATGCTTGGTGTTCACAATCCTAAACATAAGGATATACAGTGAGTTCTTTGCTGATGAAGAATCTTGTGTTGATTTCCACATTTCCCCAGAATTCAGAGATGAATGCAATTTTTTATGTCTCTTCTCATCCCACATAGAAATGGGCTTTTTAAATCTAACATAGTTGAAATTCTTTAGGAGGAGAAGTTTTATAGAATTTAATGTCATTGTAAGGAGTTTGAAATAGCATTACTTAGATCAATCCGTGGCAGCATATTCTCAGTCTTTGAATGGAAAAAATATATTCATGTTATAACCTTCCATTGTCAAGATTTAGAGATCATATAATTTAAAGGGTATTGCATGTCTCCTGTAGTGCCAATGTAGGGGCAATGAAAGCCCCCTGAAGTTATTTTGTGAATGAAAGAATACAAATTTAAGACTATGTATGGGAAGACTTTTAAAGACTTTTAAAGACTTTTAAAGCATTTAAAGGAATGTGCCACCTCACCCAGTGTATTTGCATCTAAGTTGTAAGTGGCTGATGGCAAGTGAGAAGCAGAGACGTTGGGCTGGCCAAAAAGTTCATTGGGGTTTTTCCGTAAGATGGTATGGAAAAACCGGACTGAAGTTTTTGGCCAACCCAGTACATCCAGTTATTCAGAAATATACCCAGTGTCCCAAGTTGCTTTCTTATCTCAGACATGTGTCTTCTTTCTGTGTTTGCATCTGTCGGGAAAGCGAGGAGGATGTGGAGTCCCCGACCCATTGCTTTAGTTATAAGAGACTGAATTATTCCTGTTACAAAAAAAACAATAAATCCAATGTACTTTTTTTTTCTGAATTGAGAGCTCAATTAGAAAATAATAACTTCTTTCAGATGAATTTAGTATTAAACATTGTATTAATTTTAATTGTATTGAGAACATTGTATTAATCAAGGACAAAATTTATCCAGGAGAAAAAGATCAAGTGAGATTACCAAGAAAAATTATTAAATAATAGATACTATACAAAGAAATGCTCCTATGGTTGTGGGTCAGAAATGCCCCTGGGTCTAGTTGAAGTTTTGCCAGGAGACAGAAATCAGGACCTGACTGGCAGAGAAGGTGCTTTACAATAAGAATCTAAGGACAGCACCAAGGATTTACCTAAAAGAAACAGTTTGCAGAAAGTGACTATTCAAATTTTTTAAATCTAAAAATAGAACATTTTCTCTTTTTAAAAAGTTATTTTAAAGTTCCAGTTTCACACTGTTGGAGACTGCAGCTTTAACCACTCATGGTGCTAGTGTTTGAATTACTTAATATTCTCTTAGCATTTGCCTCAGGTTTGTTTCAGATCCCCCCTGTAAACTTTATGGTGGTAGCCCTCTGATCATGATAATAGTTTACATATCCTTCATTTTACCTTCAAGCATCCAGTTAGATCTAGTCTTGCTTCACTCTTTTTGTTATAGGGAGATGCTTTAGAAAATATTCTAATAATGTGTACAACCAGAAATACAGTTATACAGTAGCCTAAACATCTTAACTTTGCTTAATAGGGCTAAAACCCTAGGGCTACCCATTCTATCATATTTTTAAGTCAAAAAACATTGTGTACAAATTCAACAAATATTTGCATTTTAGAACGTATTTGTGGAAATACAGAATAAATAATGTGACACTGAATGTACATTATCAAACAGATCTAGAATCTCAGGTAATGTGTACGTAAGTAGCATATGACAAATTTTACTGTAAGTGCTAGAAGAAAGATTACAGAAGTTCAATGGAGTGTGAGTTTTAATCTTTTGGGAAATGAGGGAGTAGGAATCTATGGGAAGGTAATATTTGATTTCGGTCTTGAAGTATCTGCAAAATATTGGGAAGTGGACATGTTGGGGAATGTAACCCAGTTGAACGTCAGAAGAGTATGTGGGAATAGGAATACACGAGGCGTGCCATATTAACAGAAAAAGTCCAGTGCGTACATAGATGTGTTTAATACAGTAATTAATGTTAGTTTTTGCAGCAAATTCCAAATCTCAGTGGCCTAACAAACTAAAATGTATTTCTTGTTCACATCACAGTTCCATGAGTTGTTTTGCAGGCAGCATTACACATGATGACTCAGGAAAGCTGGGTCCTTCAATTCTGATATGACATCCTTTTCTAGTGTCTCTGCAAAGAGTTCAGCTGGCCCACAGTCAAAGAAATTAAAATAAAAAATTATCATTCGTAAGGTCTTAGAGAGCAGGCCTGGATGCACTTTATATCATTTCTGACCATATTCCATAGACCGGGACTTAACACACAGTACCATCTAGAAGGAGGTTAGGGAAATGACATCTTCCTGTGTGTCCAAGAGTAAAAGCAAATGATGTATTGAACACATAGCATTATCTCTGCCACAGGGAATACTGGCTGATAGAGCTAGAAAAGGAGGATGGATTGAAATCATGGAAGGCCCTGAATGCCAAGTCTGAATATTTCTGCTATTTCTGTTTCTGCTGCACCACATAGGTTCTACCCATCACACAACATTGTTGACTTAAATCATTATGTGATGATTTCAAGGTTGTTAGAAAATTTTTCATGTAACAACCAAGTCTAAGAAAAAATAATATGTGAAACGTATGAGTACGTGAGGCTATTATCCCTTCTTTTAGAAATCCAAATCAGCAAATGCAGGTATTTTAAAGTGATTATCACTCAGTAATGATTCTTTTCATGACAGTTTAACTTACACTGATTCCTCTCTTCCTTCCCTACATCTTAACATAAATTTCTAACATTTACATAGTTCTAATACGCGGGTGAATTTCCATGTCTTATCATTGTCATGATATTAAATATTCTTTGAAAATAAAGCCCTTTATAACCAATTATTTTATTCTTGTCCAAATTTATGCCCATGTCTTTGAAGATAGCAGACCCTCAATAAGCTCATGAATAAATGACTTCATAAGGAGGGATCTACCATATTAGAACCTTCATCTCTATATTAACAGAATTTTGTACTGCCTTTATGACAATTATGGAAAGAGAGGAAAGGATGCCAAATTTGTTTAAGCTGCAGACACTTAAGGAGCACTTCATATATGTCAGGTATTATAATGTGACTTAGGAAATAAAAATTTAATGGCAGAAAATTGAAAATAAAGCAAGGAATGATGAAACCATATGAAAAGATGTCTATTGATATTTCAGGCCAATGTTATAGCCCAAGAAGTTCCAAATATTCAATTTTTTTCCCCCAAGCTTTCCCTAGATTCTATAGATTCCTCTGTCCAAAATGTATTAACTGATTTTTTTTTAAGGCAGTTTCACTGGGGAGGAATTGGGTGTTTCTTATTACTTCCAGTGAAGAGGAGTCATCCATGACTTAGAGGTTTTGGCTTTGCCTCTGCTGATAATAATGTATGGATATTGGAACAAGAACAAGAAATGAAAAAGAAATTGGTGGTATAGACTTGTCTTCCCTTGCATGTTTCAAAACTTTGACTAAAAATCAGGGTCTGGGGCTTCCCTGGTGGCGCAGTGGTTGGGAGTCCGCCTGCCGATGCAGGGGACACGGGTTCGTGCCCCGGTCCGGGAAGATCCCACGTGCCGTGGAGCGGCTGGGCCCGTGAGCCATGGCCGCTGAGCCTGCGCGTCCGGAGCCTGTGCTCCGCAACGGGAGAGGCCACAGCACTGAGAGGCCCGCGTACCAAAAAAAAAAAATCAGGGTCTGTTTTTTGTTTTCTATTTCACCCTTTGATGTTCACTTTAGCCTTTTTTTTTTTTTTTTTTGGATAGAAGCCATTTCTCAGAGAGAAATGCTTAGTTTGGTAGCTTAAATAACATTCAAGTTCATGATTTCTGACTCTGCTGCAATTTAAATAACTTTAGGGGCGTTACTTTTCCTGATTTCTATTGATATTGTGATCTACTGGTGATTCATTATTCTGATAGTACTATAAAGTCAGGTAGACACGTACTTTGTCAAGATCATTACTATATATGTTTTATCATTACTATGATATTGAAGAAAAGATATGACAGCAGATAAGGTCTCTAAGAACAAAATGAGAGATTTGGCTTATAAAAAAGATTATATCTTTTGAGAAGATAGATATCTGATGAATTTTTACTGATCTGAGAGTTCTATAATGAGAAATTTAAAGGACATATTAAAATTTGAGATACACATGGTAGGTGTGCATCTAAAAAAGAGCACAAATCTAAAAGAATACTCTTAGGTAAGTTAGAGGCTAGACTAAACATTGGAGAAGGGTGAAAGAAAGGATTATGTAGATGAAGATCCCCAAATGATTGAATACCACCTTCTGTTGATTCCAAACTGGAGCTTAATCTCAATGTCAGGATGACCCTTTCATATCCCTTATTTAAAGATTACCTAATTAATTATAAATTTCTTTCAACCTCAAAAATATTTCTTTTTTCCTTTTTAATGATCCTGCTGTCACAGTCATACTTCAGACTCCTGTCAGCATCACCTGAGGTACTACAGTAATGCAGATTTGTCAAAACTGACCTGATTAGCCTATGGCTTCAGAACCAGCCCTGTTATTATTTCCAAATGCATCTCTCTTTTGTTTCTTACCAGCTAAAGTTTATTGAGTTTTTATGCCAAGATTGTGCAAAGTGCTTTGGCATACATTACAGATGTTATTTCAGTTGGTCCTTATAATAATTATATAAGATAAGTGATATTATCTTCATTCTACAGATGAGAAAACTGAAAGTTGGGGAACTTACGTGACTTGTCTAAGATCACACTGTGAGTAAGTGGCAGTGGGGATTTCTCCTCAAGCCTGTCTCCAAAGCCAGGGTACTTAGGCAATGTTCTATACTGTCCAGCAGGAGAAGGTAGGAGTCTCTGCAAACATTTTCATATTTATTAATTTGGAGATTCTTTAGCATTCAGGAACTATCTTTTGAATGTTAAAAGTTTATTGCAGTAGAATCGTTTACTTTATCCTTGAATTATTCCCAAATCCTCAATCAAATTCTTCCCTCTAAAATTCAATCCACTATATCATTTCCTCCACTTACAAACATTAATGCTCATTCTCGTTCTCTTCCTATTTATTCCTCCTCTTACCCTTCCCATTTATCTATTTCTCTTCTTGAAAATTCACTCCTAAAGCTAACAAGGTGAGGATGCCTGGGGGGCAGAGGTGCCCTGCAATGGGTGGGTGGGAAGCAGGATCCGCGTGGCCCCGAGGTGGGTGTTGGAGAGTGAGCAGGTGAGGGCTTGTTGGCACTATGGGGCAGCCCAGCTACAGGATGCGAGAGCCCAGCATGAAGAATAAGTCATTTACGTGTAAGGTGTGCAGAGGCAGACCAGGGGTGAGATGTGCCAGCCAGTCTGCCTGGGGCTGGGACCAGGAAGGGGATCCTGTTTCCCAGTGTCAGAGCAAGGTGAGGAAGGTGACCTGGGGAAAGGCTGCCCACCACAGAGATTTGAAGCCCAGGAAGAGTGATCAGGGCTTTTTTCTCAGGGACCAGCCTGGCCCAGTGTTTCTGAGCCCAGGGCCGGGTGAGACGGCTTCGTGCTCGTGGATGGTGGTGGTCCATGCAGGGTGCTGGAGCCAGAGTAGGCTAAAAGAGGGTACTGGTGGGGTTAGTGGGGACAACTTAATGGCAAAAAGAGACTGGTACATATAGGAAGATTAATCCAATAAGTAAATAAGGATAATGAGAGTCATATTCATCAATGCCAGCGAAGAGAATTACAAATAAAGAGGAAAAGAGAGAAAAAGAACAAAAACAACAAAAAAAAGGAATGAGCCCTGTGATGATAATTTGGAATTGGAGATGTTGGTATGATCTCAAGATATATGGGTAGGTCCAGAGTAGAATGTAAATGTGTGAAATTATTGTGTGTGCATGTATGCGTATACATACACAGATGTATTTACACATGTGTTTTCTAGCTCTGTCGACTAAGAGGGTCTGGGAGCAGCAATACCTGAATAGCTATTAGTAGACCTAGTGCTTGGATCTTGGGTAATAAATATTATTCTCCCCTGAAGGAACGAGGTTGATTCCAGGTATGGGTAAGAGAAATTGTAAGATAATCTCAGAATATCTTGTTTCTAAAACTAAAGAGGTACATGCTCAAAGAATGTCAGGAACAGGTAAAAGGACACAAGGGCAGCTTGTAGGGGCTCCCTTTGGTCAAATCTAGAATCACTTGAGCATCTAAATAAATAATAAGAATAAATTATAACCAACAGAATAAAACAGCATTAAATAGGATTCCTGGAACATACTAAAATTTGATAAAGAATGGGAGATATACATGTCTATAAATATATCTTCCTACAAAATATAATCACATAGTGATGAAAAAGCAACTTTACAGTAGAAAAGTCTAGCATATACCACCTACATGAAGAGATCAAGTTTGGCAGTTTGGAGACATAGAAAAATCATGTGTGCCACATTATAAAATGGAATGAGAAAACCATATAACAAGTAAAATTCCCGCCAAAGAGACATAACCTGACTATAGTCACACTGAACTATCAGGGAGAACCTAGCTAAGAAACGTTCTATACAATAACTGACCCGTGCTCCTCAGAAGTCAAGGAAACGAAGGGAAGACTAAGGAACTCTTCCAGATTGAAGGCATCTAAAAAGAAATGACGGGCTTCCCTGGTGGCGCAGTGGTTGAGAATCCGCCTGCCGATGCAGGGGACACGGGTTCGTGCCCTGGTCCGGGAAGATCCCACATGCCGCGGAGCAACTAAGCCCGTGAGCCATGGCCGCTAGGCCTGCGCGTCCGGAGCCTGTGCTCCGCAACGGGAGAGGCCACAACAGTGAGAGGCCCGCATACCGAAAAATAATAATAATAATAAAATAAAAAGAAATGACAACTAAATGCAGCACATGCTCCTGGCCATGGCCTCTTTGCTGTAAAGGAGAAAATTGGATGTGTTCTGAGGATTAGATGGTAGTATTGTATTGATGTTAATTTCCTGATTTTTCTGGTTGTATTTTCAGGAGAACGTCCTTGTTTGTAGGAAATACAACCAGAGTATTTAGAAATGAAACAACACCACCAACTAAGATGGTTTTCAGTGTCTCTAAAGCATGTGTTAGGCACATATACTGACCCAATTTACTTTTTAAAACTTACTTCAAACACACACATCCTGCTTTCCAACCCGTATCACATATCTTATAATACCACTTTCGTTTTGCACACGCAGTTTTACTTGATTTTCTTCAACTTTTCTACTTGGAAAATGTTTGCTCTTTAAATATTTGCAATTAAAATTAAGTATTAAATAGTAAAATATTTGCAAATGATATAACTGTTAATGGCTTAATACCAAACGTACATAAACAACTCATACAGCTCAACATCAAAAAAACAAATAACCCAATTTAAAAAAATAGGCAGAAGAACTGAATAGACATTTTTCCAAGGAGGAATGCAGATGGCCAACAGGCATATCAAAAGATGCTCAACATCACTAATCATCAGGGAAAGGCAAACCAAAACCACAGTGAGATTCCACCTCACACCTGTCAGAATGGCTATTATCAAAAAGAATGCGAATAACAAATGTCAGCAAGGATGTGGAGAAAAGGGAACAAGGATGTGCAAACATGCAGTGTTGATGGGAACATAAATTGGTGCAGCCACGGTAGAAAACGTATGGAGGTTTCTCAAAAAACTAAAAATAGAGCTACCATATGACCCAGCAATTCCACTCCTGGCCGTATATCTGAAAAAAACACAAAAACATCAATTCAAAAAGATACATGCACCCCAGTGATCATAGCAGCATTATTTACAATTGCCAAGATATGGAAGCAACCTAAGTGTCCATCAACAGATGAGTGGATAAAGAAGATGTGGTATATAAAACAATGCAATACTACTAAGGCATAAAAAAGAAGGAAATTTTACCATTTTTGCAAGAAGGGTGGACTTGGAGGGTGTTATGCTAAGTGCAATAAGTCAGACAGAGAGAGACAAATACTGTATGATATCACTTATATATGGAAACTGAAAATAAAAAATACAACAAACTAGTGAATATAACAAAAAAGATGCAGACTCACAGATATAGAGGACAAACTAGTGGTTACCACTGGGGCGAGGGAAGGGAAGAGGGGCAATATTGGGATAGGGGAGTCTATTTGTGCCTCTAAGAGGTACAAACTATTAGGTATCAAATAAGCTACAAGGATATATCGTACAACATGGGGAATATAGCCAATTTTTTTTTTTTTTTTTTGCGGTACACGGGCCTCTCACTGTTGTGGCCTCTCCCGTTGCAGAGCACAGGCTCCGGATGTGCAGACTCAGCAGCTGTGGCTCACGGGCCCAGCCGCTCCGCGGCATGTGGGATCTTCCCAGACCGGGGCACGAACCCGTGTCCCCTGCATTGACAGGCAGACTCTCAACCACTGCACCACCAGGGAAGCCCTAGCCAATATTTTATAATAACTGTAAATGGAGTATAATCTTCACAAATTTTGAAACACTATATTATACTGTGATTCAAACTGTATACTGTAACTTATATAAGATTGTACATCAATTATATTTCAATTAAAAAAATTTTTTTTAAAGATTCAACTCAATGGTACCCTACTGTATAAAAACTTGTATCACTCAACCAGGTACCTTACATTGCTCTCTCCTTATTATAGACCTTGTAGTCTTTTTAAAATAGTAGTTAACCCTGCTATTGCATTGTAATAATTTGACTTTTTTTTCTCCTCCAGAACATAAGGGCTTCTTTAATTGACCTTTTGTTAAATTTCGAGTGCTTACTGCCTGTAAAATCTGACATGCAGTGTGTGCTCAAATATGTTTTGAATAAATGAATGAAAATGCTGTGTCAACCTGAAGTGTTTTGTATGCCACAACTATCAGCCCTCAATCTGTGACAGCAATATTTTAGTTAGATGAGAGTGCATGTATACAGCTGAACAAAATGTGGATGTCAGCAATCTTTTTAACATAGATGATCCCTCATAATGTATTTTAATCCTTTCTGCTTGAAGATCATAGGAAAATCCACTACTTTGTCTCCTGACCTGCTGCCAACAGCTGTCATCTCCTAGACTATCCCTCAGAGTCCCTTTCACAACCACAAATAAATTGAGAGATCTCAGTGTCCCCTCCCCAGACACCCTGAGGTTGCAGAGGCCAGTGGATCTCAAACTTGAGCATGCATCACAGTCACCTGGAGGGCTTGTTACAACACAAATTGCTGGGTCCTAACCCCAGAGTTTCTGCTTCAGTCGATCTGGGCTGGGACCCAATAATTTGCATTTCTAGCATTTCACAGTTGATACAGTACCACTGTCCTGGTGACCACCCTTTGAGAACCACTGCTATAGGTTTTTTCCTACAAACTTGAGGTCAGCCAGTTCTGACCATGACTCATATCATTAATCCTCTGAGTCAACGTGAAAAAGGAAAACCCACCCCCCATGACTTGCAGGTCAGTCATAACTTCCCAGGCAATCATTTTCACTGGGTCAACAGACTTGATATACCCTACACAAAATCTCCACTCCTCCATCATCCCCAGATTGTTCCACCAAATCTTGATTTAATCCCATAACAGACTTCCAACAGCCTGAACCCTGTACTCTCATCACTGCCTCCTCAGTGATGAGGAGTGTTTGTTGCCTTGACATTTGGACTTCCTTACATTTTAAACATTGCTATAGCCAATAAATAATTATGGTCAGGCTAATAAAAAAGGAAAATATAAAGCAAACAGTTTGTGGCCAAACTGTATGTGGTCTAAAGCTCCATTGTGATTGCTTTTTTTGCTTTGTCCACTTGGGTAGGCTGCAGTACCCGGTTATTCAAGAAAGTGCTAATGTAGGTGTTGCTGCAGATATGATTAAAATCTCTAATCAATTGATTTTAAGGGCTTCCCTGGTGGCACAGTGGTTGGGAGTCTGCCTGCTGATGCAGGGGACTCGGGTTTGTGCCCCGGTCTGGGAAGATCCCACATGCCATGGCCGCTGAGCCTGCACGTCTGGAGCCTGCGCTCTGCAACGGTAGAGGCCACAACAGTGAGAGGCCCACGTACCACAAAAAAAAAAAAAAAAAAAAAAAAAAATTGATTTTAAGTAAGCAAGATTATCCTGGATACTATATGGGGCCTGATTCAATCAGTGAAAAGGCCTTCAAAGCAAGGCTAAAGCTTTCTCAAGAAGAAATGCAGCCTGTAGACAGCAGTTTCTACCCAGACCTGTGAGTTCAAACCTGCCCATGCTATTCCCTTAATTCTTTCCTCATGGCCTAGCCTACAGATTTCAGACGCTCACAATTGTTGTGTAAGCAAATTTCTTGTAATGAATATTTTTGGGTCTGTCTCCCTCCCTCATAAATATGTGTGTGTATTGTATTATATGTTATATGTGTGTGTGTGTGTGTGTGCATGTGTATAGATAGATATTTAGAGATATAGATAGATAAACAGATAGATAGACCAATACATAGAAACATAGATACATAGATATAAAGACAGATCAGTCAGCGTTCAACCAGAGAGGAAGAATATATATTCAGGACTGCGACTGATTCATCCATCTTGAGGGAAGTTCTTAGGAAGAGGTATTTTTGGTTTGGTGTTAGTTTTTAGGGAAAGTGGGCATGGTTGTCCTGCAGATAGCAGCTAAGGTTATGAAGAGAAAAATTGGGGTTAGTTATACAAGGTTTAAATTACATCTGCATTCTCTAGAGCTTCTTGGGGACTTCATGCATTGTTTTTCTACCTGACTTTGGTGGAGTCAGTGTAAATAATATAGCAGTTGATGGATCTACACACCGATCTCAACTCTTCTGTCTGGTGCTACATGTAAAGATGCTTTATGGGAAAAGAGCTGGTGAAAATACAACACACTACTGCTTATTTTAAATGGTAATGCATCACAAAATAACTTGCATCTGACTATAGAAAAAAATTCCATTTTTGGTGTAACAAACAATAAGGAAAATGACAGTCACTTGATAGATTTTTCCCACTGAACCATCTGTGAAACTATTTGACCCATTGATAATAGTCTATTTAGGTTCATTAACCTAAAATTTCATTCATGAGGCATAATGGAATAAGCTCTAAAATTGTATGTTAATTATTGAAATATGAGTTTCTATAAGCTCATTAATTTTCAAAAGTTATTTAGAAACCCTCAGGGATTCCATTAAGCCCATGCATACCATAGCCGTATTCTTTGGGCAGGGAGCAGAGACAGAGAAGATCACTTCTATTTTTATAACTTGGAGGTTTGGGGTCTGCCTTGAATGTGAAGTCCAAATATGATGTTTATTTCTAGTACGAACTAGTTAGAAAATTTCTGTGCCACATTATCGTTATCTGCAAAAAGACAGGCAATATTTCTAGATTTGAGTGCTGCATGGATTAAATGCAGTAGAGGCAAAGCTTTAAAAGTTGTGAAATTTATCCCTTGTGTTATTTTATACAACTTCTGCAAGCTTTCATTTGCAAATGAAAAATCTTTCCTTTTGGTTCTAAAATTATATTCATCTATGTAGATTTTTATCATGTGGAAAATCTATCAGAGTTTTTCCTGTGTTTGTTGTTTTCTAATGGTCCTCCAGTGGATGTTTGAAACACACACACATATATATAATATATATATTTTTTACATATATATATATATATATATATATATATATATATATATATATATATATATATAAAATCTCCGAAGTTATAGCAACACACCCCACTATATCTTTAGGCTTGTGCAGTCAAGCTCCTGAGAGCAGATTGAAAGGCTGAAAGAGAAAAACAGAGAAATTACCATAATATACCATAACACTGATTTTGAGAAGTCTCAGAAAGGTAAATTAGTGCCATAATAAGAGTAAATTGTTTTGTGGCCTCTGTAAACCAGAAAGAAACCCATTTCTCAGTTGTCATCAAGGTCCTCATAAATTCTTTTGGATGATATTCTAGAAGATGAAAAAATATGCCATTCCCCCTTGAGAACGAACTTCATAGGTCGACATAGGGATTTGCTTGATCTGTATAGTAGGAAATGTGCAAGCTTGCTTTCCTTTTAAAGCTATTTATTTAAGGCAGCAGATATATATCCATCAGAATAGCTAGGCATGTTTTATTAAGGAACCTTAATTAAGGAATCAAAATCTCAGTGGCTTAACACAGTGAAGGTATACAATCTCTGACCCAGGAGAAGAGGGAGTTGAAGAATTATTCATCAGTGCCCTCATCTCATTGTGAAAACAAGTCACATGGTCACTGCACCTCACAGGATCAGGGAAGCACAATCTTGTGTGTCCCCAAGGAGCAAAACCAGCCAACCTGCTGAGTAGTACTGAGAACTTCCATGGCAACTGCTGCAGTCTAACCAGTTTGGCGTCTTTAGTGTCATCACAGACCAGTAGAGAAACTGTTATTTGTGTAGTATTTAACACTTTATCTCTAGGTGTGGTTTCAATTGAAGAGATGCTTTGTTTCATCTAGCAATGACTTCTGAACAAAATTACTATTTATCTTTTATTCTAGAGGTCTTATGAATGAAATTTTTAAATTTTATTAAGCTCAGTTGAGTGATTCTAAGTATAATTCTTACCATTTTTTTCATACTTTGAATTTTGTTCAATTCCAATTCAAATTAGCATATCACATTTATGTAATGGAACACAGAGAGAAAGTTCACTGGACATTTATCTATTGATACTATTAGGACAAATTCCTATAATCTTTTTTTTCAGTCTCCACTGACATTAAACATCAAAAATTACCAAAGCATATTCTAATTTTTGGATAGTCTATTCTTCGGACAGTAACAGAAGAAAAATAAATCTCATACTTTACAAAAATGTTGCCAAAACTTTTACAGGTCAACTCAGTTGACAGGAATCTACTTTAGATAAGTGCTTCTTATATGGGTGATACATATTTTATTACTAAATATATTATAATCATGTAGAAAGCAGAAGAAAGTAAATCACAGGCTTATTCGTAACAGTGTGTACTTTTGCAATGCTAATAAAATTATTTCTTCCTGAATGTTTAACGTGTAGTTTATACATCATAGACTTTGAAAATAAATATGAAATCTGAGGTGTACATTTGTTTATAAGAGGCACAACATCAAATCCTCTGTAGAATGAGTGTGATCCCTCTTTCCCACAAAATCAAATGTATACACTTTGGTTTGAGTGTCGGTATGTGTAATAAGGAATGCTTTGAGGGTAGTGAAGAATTGCATCGACCTACCTCAGGTAAGAAAATTGGAACTAAGAGATGATGCCTTGATTTACTAAGAATTCATGGGTAGGTAAGGCTTGTTGGTGTACCCTTTGGAAAACACTGACTCTGAGGATACAGTTACTAATTTCAAACTCAGGAAAGCCACTATGTTTGATGGTTAATATTCTTTATTTTTTATCCTATGAAAGAAACCAGTATTTCTAGAATGTCAGAGAGAAAACTTGAGCAACTACCTATATTTGCCAAGTATCTTTCAATATATTAAAAATAATTATATACCAGTAGTAATGCTTTTATGTTAATTTCTTCTTTTTTTGTATTCACAACCTACATTCATTCTCTGTCATTTAAAAATGTGTTAATTTTGAAATGAAACGTTCTTACACACTCAGGGTATGTTTATAAATCAGGTCAGGAATTTTACATTTTATTTTTTAAACCAGCTATATATTTATGCTCTACCAGCATTAGAAGGGAATCTCTGCATAGCCTTTCAATGATATGAAAGGAGTGGCCCTCAGATTGAAGGAGCAGTGGTAACGAGATCGATTAGAGAGGCACCATTGCTTCTTTGTTCTAGATACAATATATTTTCCAAAGTCACCTCACACTGCAAAGGCATTTCTAAATCTTTGTCCACTTATTCAGAGAGGCAGCATGGCTCAGTGGTCTGAAATAACAGGCTGGAAGATCAGGCACTGTGAGTTCTGATGTTATATTTTTTAAAAAAAGCAAAAATGTCGCTTGGTCTTTTTAGATACCTTTAAAATCTTTCTTTAATATCATGTTCCATTTATTCTTTCCTTTTTATTTTTGTTCTGTTCAGGTGGCATTTATCATACGGGTCATGGACACAAAAGTAAAAGTCAAGGCTGTCCCAGTGACTAAAAGACACCGTAGGAACAAGTAGGGATGCATCTCACAGAGACAGTGGCTTCCTTCTTGTTTGATGAACACCTGGAAGATTCCCAAAATAGTTGAAAAGTAAGTATTGGTTTAATACTTACAGAACAGAATAGGTTGCAGTTAAGAAAGAAATTTCAGCAAGATGCACTTAAAGCACTGGGTTATGGCAAAATTGAATCTGTGGGAATATTTCTGTAGTACTCATTTAAAATGGGGTATGAGGATATAGCCCCAGCTGAGATGTCCGTTGCCTTCTCTATTTCTCTAAAACTGTCAGAATAAGTCATTTAAATATCAAGTTCCCTTTTCAGGTCATATGCAAATTTTAGTGTGTTCTGCTGAGTTATATCTGTAATCATACAACATTTTTCCTCTTTCATGCTTGATGTGGACTTTCAACATTCTAAATCTCATAAAATTAAAAGTGAAGAAGCTATTCAATAATGGCACAAATTGAAACAGAGCCAAATCAATGCTGAGTAGAAGTGAGCTTCACTGGCTTCTGACAGATCAGAATTAGATTTACCCCACTGATATATAAGGCAAGGCCAAAGCACCCTCTCCCTCCAACAATTTCTACAGATGGTAGAAGTCACTTACGAACCTGCGATGTACATCTTGCAAAGATTTTCTTTCTGTTACGTCTGAGGGCCTCCTTTATGACCCTAAAATATAACTAAACTTAATTGCAATCATGTATATTTATCTTCCCTGGGCTAATAATGAGTTTTTATTTTAAAGGATCCACAGTAAGATTTCTGGTGCAACATCAGGTGTTACATACACTGTGGGGAAGAATTCCATTGTACAAAAACGATATGAATTGCCAATGAGGGCTCATTGATAACTATACGTTTAAAAAGTAAATATTTATAAGGCTCAGTCTATTTTTTTAATTATAAAAGAGGTCATTTTGTAATGTCAAAAGAAGCTAATCTGAAATATTTTAGGAACTAGAAGCAATAGGAAATAGATGTGTCAGAGAAGTGTAAACATGTGATTAACATGCTGGCTTCAGGAAAGAAATGCATGGGTGTAATTAAATAATAGAAAAGTTTTATTTACTTCGTGTCCTGTCCCCCCAGAATTATATCAAATTTCTCAGCTTGGACATTTTCTTAAATGTGTCAAATTGTTCACTGTTGCCTTATCAAATAAATGTCTTACTTGTATTATTAATAGTTCACACACACAACACTAATGGAGGCTTATAAAATTTCATCCACACTTTGGCTGTGAACATCTATTGCAAAAGAGCCCGTCTAACTTTTTCATGGTTGATTTCTTTCTCAGAAGTCTTAAAGCATTAAAAGTATTTTATAGTTTCAAAACTATATTTTGTTTTTTATAGTTTCACTTTCATAGTTACAAAACAAGCCTCGTTGCTTGGAAATGCTGAAGTCCTAGATCTTCATATTGAAAGTCATAGAAATTTTAAAAGATAGCAAAGTTTGAAAGGAATTCTTGTTAATGAAGTAAATTTATGTTGTTTAGGCCAACATTACTTTCATAGGATAAAAAAAAAAAACATTAATGGTAAAAAATGTTTTTAGCATAGCAAGCACTCGACAAATACTAATTCTCTCCTTAGGCCTGGGAGGAAACTTATTAATCATCTTCTAATCCAATAATTTGCCAAATGTAGTTGTTTCATTGCAACATCTCCGATAGCTATCTCAGAAATCAAAGGCATTCTGTTTCAATCTGCTTGTTTTAGAAATGGAAAAAACTTGTCCTATTGAAGTGATTACATCAAGATTACATAGCAAAGAGCTGATTGAAGACAAGAATCTAGTTTTTTTAATGCCAAATCTGCAATGTTGTTTCCAAATCAGATGTAGCTGTTTCCTTTGTCTGCTTCTTCAAAAAGCATTAAAACAACTGAACTTATCCTATTAGAGCTAATACAACCAAATAGAAACAAGATCTATGTTTCATTTTTATTATAAAATGTATTATATATACTGCTCTTTGCAGCATTTGACAAGAAGTGTCTTTGTTCTGATGTGGCCTGCCATGCATGTATATATTCTCCCTCCCTCCCTCCCTCTCTCCCTCTCCCTCTCTCTCTCTCTCTCTCTCTCTCTCTCACACACACACACATACACACACACACACTCCCACACACTCCCACACACTCCCACACAGGCTCACATGATTTCTTTCTCAGACTGTTGCAATAGCCTTCTTGTTGAAACTCTGCATTTAAACTCTTCACACCACCCTTCCTTCTCTGGCTCTCAGCTCCCTGTTAATCCTTTCCTCCACACAGCTTCCGATTTAATCTTTCTGGAATTAAAAAACCTGACAATGTTTCTCCTCCAACCAACATTCTTCAGGTGTCTCATACACGACATATAAAATCCTTTCTGATAAGGCCATCACCCCACTATTGAGTTAAGCTTTGTTCTGTGCTCTCCTTAATTTTTTTAGAGCCTTTTATTTTGGAATAATGTTAGATTGACATAAAAGTTGCAATGATAGTGCTGCAAGTTCTCATAGACCTCTCACCCAGTTTCCACTAAGGTAAACATCTTTCATTACCATGGTGTAGTAAAAAAAATTAGGAAACCAACATCGGATCAGTGTGTGATGATTGACTCAATTCCAGATTTTATTCAGATTGTACTTGCTTTTATCTAATGTCATTCTGTTGGGATTCAATCCAGGTTACTACATGACACGACACATGTCATCATATCTCCTTAGTCACTCTAGTCTCGAGAGAGGGCTTCCTTTGTTCCTATGGCTCCACATGAGGAGCCCAGAGACAGAGACGAGCATGAGCTGTAGGGATGCTCGAACTCTGGCAAAGGTTAGGAAACTCAGCCTAGACGAGAGGTTGGGAATGCGAGCAGCTAGCAGGGCTGAAGAGTCTGTGCTGCTTCTCTGACAAGGAATTCCTCAGCCAGGGAGATACAGAATGAGGTGGTATAGCTTGCCCCCAAATCGCTCATGCACACCACCTTCCTGGACACATTTCCTGCAGCAGGGGCCATCAGCACCAGATGGAACCAGCCAGACCCCCAAAGTCAATGCTGTGAGGGGCCCTCTGCTGTCCTAGCTGTCTGGCACATACCCCGCCTTCACGCCAAGGTTCTGGAAGCACAGGCTGAGCTCAGGGAAGAGAAGAGCCGGGCTCTAAACTGATTATTGCACAGAAGTTTTTAAAAGGACAGGACTGAGTGGTGACACATCAATGAAATGATTACACATGCACATCTATTTCCCCACATGACTGTTCATTCCTGGGAGTTAGAAACCATATATTTTTGTTTTATACCCACAGCCTCTTTTGAGAATTCTCAACTGGAAGTGGGGATGGGGGGGTGTTCTTCCTTCTCCAGAATGTTTGGAAATGAGTTGAGGTTTTTGTTCTTTGTTGTTTATTTTCTTTTTTGGGGGGGAATGCTCAAGGTATATAGTCAGTGGGAACTGTTAATTCTAAACGGTCTGCAGGATTGTGCACCATAGTGGAGACATGAGTGAAGGGACAAATGCATGAATGAACAAGTTAGTGAATGAATTTATCTATTCATTATTGATAGGATAAATGCGGTCAAAACTTTTCTAATGAGTGAAAATATGGCTTCCAAAACAAATGAAAACGGATTTTAAAGTCTTTGAAACTCAAACATTAATATAAAAATAAAGCCGTGCTTTGTATAGAACCAAGAGTAATCTACATTCCCACCTTCTGTACTCACATTTTAATGTGAATTTTATTAACATGTTTGCTAGGACACAGAGCATATTTTTATTCCCCTAAAATTACAAATTTTCTTCCTTAAGTATATCTCCTAAGAATTTCCTTATAGTATAGCTCACCCATACACCGTCCTAAAAATAGAATTTCTATCCAATATGCCCCTTGCTTTCCCATCTAAGCTCTTTCTTGGTGTTCCACTTTTTCTCCCTTTCAGTGCTGTCTTCAATCATCCAAAATCCATCTCTGCTATATGGCTGCGATTAGTAGAGTATGGATCCAAATAGAAGCACTGCTCTGGGTTTTATTTTCATTCCCCAGTGTACATTCCATCCACATGATTGCCAGAGCCTCTGAGAATGCTAATTTCTCATCCTATTCTTCTTAGGCAAATGTGCTAAGGATGTGGCTGCCTAGCCCCTGAAATGATGGGCAATAGAGGGAGTCAGGAAGCTGGGATGGCTGATGTTTCTTTAACAAAGTCACTACCATCTTCTGTGAAGTGTCAAGGACTTGGTGGGGTTTTTTTCTGCCAAAATCGTGCACGTATGTGACTCCAGCTTTCTTTACAAGGGGAGCCATGACCCCCATAGGGCCTCCATCTGTCTGCCTGGAGCAGGTGGTCTCATTGGTATGGCAGTTGCCATGGTTAAAGCTCATTAGAAGATGTGCTGACATTGATGTCAGGTCTTCACATTCCATTATTTTCTTCAAGCATGTTTACCTTTACATTGAGAAAGTGTGCTATCATAAAAGAAAAAAGAAATCTGTGCTTTAAGATACTCTAATACATATATGTAAGCCACTGACTGTGGGGAAATCAGGAGGCATGATTTCGGAAGCATCACTTACATAGGAAGCAAGTCCATTTGAAACATTTCTATCATACAAAAGAGGCAACAGACCTTTTGCCTGACCAGGAGCCACCATCTCCCACCCGAAACAAGTAGGTAAGTCTTTGGAAAACCTTTAAAGTATTTCAATGTAAGATTTCTTTCTGTCTTCCTTTTTTTTTTTTGCCAAAATCTGAAAGTCCATATTCTTAGTCAATTCTGATTCAAAACAAGACTAGAAATAGCATACTGGGACATTTTCATTCCTAAAAGTTCCAGCTGGAAATTCAGCAGAAACTGTTCCCTTGGCACCTCCCAAGAAATATGACAGGTTTCAGAGCAGCAGCTGAAGTAGAAAAAAAATGAGGACCCACCATCACCAAAACAACAACAAAAACAGCTATTGAAATGATTTAGTATCTAAGGTTCAGGGGATATTTTGCTTTTTTTTTTTTTTTTTTTTTTTTTTTTCGTTTGTTTTGAAGTTGCAGCAGGAGATTTGTGTAAGTTCCTGAGACTGCAGATGGATAAACACAGATTGGAGAAAGGTGGAAATGTTCTTATTCCCTGGTTATAAAACCACCAGAGGGAATATCTTACATTATCCTAAAAGCTTTAATTCCCTCCCCGTGCTTCCCAGTTGCCCCCTCACCAGTGACTTTGCATCACTGCTAGGAGTACATGCTGTGTGAACAGGGCTCCCCGAACACATTGCCTCCTGCTCCACAAACATCCAGCTAGAGAAACACCGTGGTTTAGCTCACAGCTCAAGAAAGCTTTTATCTAAGCCTGCTGACCACTGGCTGTTTTCCATGCCCCTGACAAGTATATATCTGGAATAGTCTTAAGAACTCACGTTTCTAATGCTCTGTCCTCATTGTTCAAAACCACATTTGTACACAGTATACCATGAGCCCTGATTTTTTTTTATATATTAGAATTTTATTCATAATATTTATACCCAGTTTCTTGCCTGCTTTGAATGCTTGAGACCTTTATCTATCACTTTTTTCTAGGAGTTTACCTTTGTAGTATTGTCCTTTCTGTCCTATTTTGAATTGGACTTGAGTCTAGCATCTTTGTGTGTGAGTGTCTGTTTGTGTGTCTGTGTGTCTGTGTGCCTCTGTTTGCCTGTGTGTCTGTGTGTGTCTGTGCCTCTGTGTGTCTCTGTGTCTGTGTATCTGTTTATCTGTGTGCATGTCTGTGTCTCTGTGGTCTGAGTATATGTGTGTGTGTGTGTGTGTGTGTGTGTTTATAGCAGGGAGTAGGGGACATTAGCCTGGGGATAAGACGTGAGAATGTAAAACACTCGGAGATGTCATGGAGGTTTTCTGTATGATTATCTGGTGAACTGAAATGTCACAGAGTTCCCCAAATAGATATTCTTCTCTGGTCTAACATACAAAGAAATACTCAGCAAGGTACCATATCCTCAGTTCCTAGAAGGGGTAACATTTCCCAGTGGGGTAAATCGTAATGGATCAGATGACAATATAGCACCATGGTTTTCATAAGAGAAAATGCTCTGGAAAATTAACACTTTTGGACAATATAAAAACTAACACCCTCAATCCTTTGCCCTAGAAGGGCAGAGGAACTCTGTGTGTACACGAGCTGCTCTGAAACTCAAATAATGATTTCTCTGATGTGGTAATATTGCTGCTACCATGGGCTCCAAGAGAGCAGGGCTAATTGTACGGTGTCAGATGGTAGGTGTGTCAGTGGAAAAATTTTAAGAGGCACATCAGTGCGGCTTTCTAGAACATAATAAGCGCTGATTAACCAGCCATTTGGCTGGCAGCAGCGTGCTCGCCTCTGACTGTTAACTATGAGCACGGAGGCCAAGTTGAGCTGCAGAAAAACACAGTGGTGCCCAAGGAGAAGATGGCTGCACACCCAATATTCTTCATGGGGGATTAGCTATTGCTCTGGAAAAGGATGGGGTGTGGAGCAACGGCAAAACTCCTCTGTCGGGCTTCTTAGGTGCCTAATTGTTGAATTCTGGTCGGCTCTGATTTGAACGGAGGTCCCTTTGTTTGCTATATTCACAGAGGCAGGTAATCCTACACCTGGATGGGGTCCTCTCAGACCATCCAGCTCAGCCGCCTGTTCCCAGGCAGACTGTCCATAAACCACCCAACGTCTTTGACAAACATGGGAAGCAGGGCTGTAGAGTTTGGTTGTTACTTCTGTCCACTGACAACATTTTCTGACTTCCCAGTATCGTAATACCTGTGTCCGGCATGGAACCAGTATGTGATAGCGGACAGGGGCTGACTTCTTTCTTCCTCGTGTCCTTTACATGATGTCACCCACTTATACCTGGTGCTGCTTCTGAAGACTTTTTGTTTTCTGATTCACTCCATGCTTTCCATTTCCAGAGTTTTGCCCCTCAACCAGTGTCGTGCCCTCATGCCAGAATTCCAGGCCCTGCAAATGAACAAAACCAGGACCTGTCAGAGCAGAGTCCCTTAAACAGCAGGGGTCGCATCTGCCTCCTGCTTTTCAGGCTGTTCATCACTTTTCCACCGCCTCATCCACGCTTCCACCGCCTCACCTCTCCCTAAGTCCCCAAACAGAGCTTCTCATACCGATAGGCCAGGTTACTTTTCTCTCTTGTACACGTGGTTTGCTTTCTTTCTATTTTGTTCCTTTGCTCTCCCTTCTCTAGTCCATACTTGGAATCCTGGATTCCGTATTTCCTTCAGTGAAGCCTACAGCATATGGTAACTACTCAAAATTTCTCTCCCTTAACATTGTCTTTGCTGACAAGTCATTTGCTTGGATTACAGGCTGCATCCACTGTAGACTGCCACTGCCCCCGTGATTCAGAACAAAGGCCCTGGCCTCAGTTAAACCCAGGTTAAAACTCTGAGTCTCCTATTTAGCCTATGTCCCATCTTGATCACCCATAAATATATAGCAGACTTCACAGTGTTGTTGAGAGGATTTAATGGGATAACTTACATAAAATGCCTGACACATGGTGGGTAATTGAGAAATGGTACTGATTACCAGTATTGCTTTTAGTATTGAACTAGTCTTCTTAAACAAGTTTTAATAGCACTTCTGTACATGAGTTGTACTTTATTATTGTTCATTAATAAAATATTCACATATATTCACTTAAGCCTTAAGTAGCCCAATAACAGGATCACAAACCTTCATCCTTTGACTTGTCCCCTAATACCTGCCCCCAAATCACATAGCATTAGACTGTGCTTGGGGTCAACCTAAATATTAGAATGAGTGTCTCTCTGATATTAAAAATTCACAAATGGAATAACATGCTCTATTTTCTTTGTTTATTTAAGAAGAAGTTTTTTCATTCATACTATTTTTATCTTGTCTCCTTTTTTTCCCAGATCCCACAAAAATATGGGAAAGAGGTGATTTGAGAACATTTTATAAAATTCAAATGTTCAATATACAATGAGCCAGACTTCTTTTTTCCTTTAATCCTTCAACCTTTTAAATCCACATCTCTAAATTTAGTATTTTAAATTTACGTAAGTAAATTTTAAAAAATTAATCCAAATCATACACTAATCCAAACCAGCCCTTGTATATTGTTTGTTGTTGCTTTTTATATTCCATATTATTTTAAGTGACAATATCATTATTCACTATGATATGAGATTATCTAACATTGTACATGTTTTTCCCTAATCTTGAATGTGTACTCTGAGTCCTCCCTACCCTTGAGGTTGCCATTTTACCATTGTGCTTATGCAGTCTCCTATGTGATGAATAAAAAGTATATGAATGATACTAGTCAATATGAATCAAGCACTTACTCTGTGCTAAGCCCTTCACATGCATTATGCTACTCTAGACCCTCCAAGATGGGATTAGGCATGCAAGAGATTTATTAGAAAACAGCTGTGAAGGATAAAGGGGAGGGAGCCAAAGAAAACAGGAGGAACCTTTAGACAGCAATGCAGGAGATTGGGTAGGAAGAATCTCAAACTGTAGGGCAGTTCTAGGAACGTTCCAGCCAGGATGAGGGGAACCTTTAAGCCAAATTTGCCCATCAAAGGTGTTCCTCATCTTGCAGGCATTGGATCTGCATTAGCACCTTTGTTGAGCACAGGAGTGGATCTAGGAAATCAGCAGCTGGAACCATCACTCAGTTTTGCTGCCTGCAGAGGGATTTCTGAGCAGTGCATATCCATCGCTGCCACATGCAAAAATTCACTTAATCTCACAACAGATAAAAACAAGAACTGTTACACAACTTCCCTAAAATCACAGAGCTAATGAGTGACATAGTTGGATTTTAACACAAGTAGTCTGATTTCAGAGCCTATGACGGGTAGGTATATAAGAAGGTAGCTGCATAGCTAGCTATGCAATAATATTTATGAAACAAAGTAGATGTGTAGATATGATGTAAAATGTTAACAAATTCAACATTTGAGTGATTCTATTCCTTTTATAAATGTCATAAATCATTCTTAATCTTTCAAATTAGTCATTGGAAGTCATGATCATTATTTAGGAGAGAACCTCGTGCATTTCAATATAGATAGCTTTAGACCAAATGTTGAGGTATTTCCGAAGATAATAAAACTTGAGTCTCCTTTTCTTGTATTTAAAATCAGCTACTGGCCTCAATGATAAATGGTAATATTTCATTATTCAAATAAATGGAAAACATAGGAATCTCTTGAAATGATGCTTTATTCTTTTTTTTTTAACATCTTTGTTGGAGTATAATTGCTTTACAATGGTGGGTTAGTTTCTGCGTTACAACAAGGAATCAGCTGTACATACACATATATCCCCATATCTCTTCCCTCTTGTGCCACCCTCGCACCCTCCCTATCCCACCCATCTAGGTGAACACAAAGCACGGAGCTGATATCCCTGTGCTATGCGGCTGCTTCCCACTAGCTATCTATTTTACATTTGGTAGTATATATAGGTCCATGACACTCTCTCACTTCATCCCTGCTTACCCTTAGACCCTCCCCGTGTCAAGTCCATTCTTTACATCTGCGTCTTTATTCCTGTCCTGCCCCTAGGTTTTTCATAACCATTTATTTATTTATTTTTAAGTTTCCATATATATGTGTTAGCATATGGTATTTATTTTTCTTTTACTGACTTACTTCATTCTGTATGACAGACTCTAGGTCCATCCACCTCACTACAAATAGCTCAATTTTGCTTCTTTTTATGTCTGAGTAACATTCCATTTTATATATGTGCCACATCTTCTTTATCCATTCATCCAATGATGGACACTTAGGTTGCTTCCATCTCCTGGTTATTGTAAATAGAGCTGCAATGAACATTGTGGTACATGAGTCTTTTTGAATTATGGTTTTCTCAGGATATATGCCCAGTAGTGGGATTGCTGGGTCATATGGTAGTTCTATTTGTAGTTTTTTAAGGAACCTCCATACTGTTCTCCAGAGTGGCCGTATCAATTTACATTCCCACCAACAGTGCAAGAGTGTCCCCTATTCTCCATCCCTCTCCAGCATTTATTGTCTGTAGATTTTTTGATGATGGCCATTCTGACTGGTGTGAGGTGATACCTCATTGTAGTTTTGATTTGCAATTCTCTAATTATTAGCAATGTTGAGCATTCTTTCATGTGTTTGTTGGCAATCTGTATATCTTCTTTGCAGAAATGTCTATTTAGGTCTTCTACCCATTTTTGGATTGGGTTGTTTGTTTTTTTTGATATTGAGCTGCATGAACTGCTTATAAATTCTGGTGATTAATCCTTTGTCAGTTGCTTCAATTACAAATATTTTCTCCCATTCTGAGGGTTCTCTTTTCGTCTTATTTATGGTTTCCTTTTCTGTACAAAAGCTTTGAAGTTTCATTAGGTCCCATTTGTTTATTTTTATTTCCATTTCTCTAGGAGGTGGGTCAAAAAGGATCTTGCTGTGATTTATGTCATAGAGTGTTCTTTCTGCCTATGTTTTTCTCTAAGAGTTTTATAGTGTCTGGCATTAAATTTAGGTCTTTAATCCATTTTGAGTTTATTTTTGTGTATGGTGTCAGGAAGTGCTCTAATTTCATTCTTTTACATGTACCTGTCCAGGTTTCCCAGCACCACTTATTGAAGAGGCTATCATTTTCCATTGTATATTCTTATGTCCTTTATCAAAAATAAGGGGACCATGTGTGTGTGGGTTTATCTCTGGGCTCTCTACTCTGTTCCATTGATCTATATTTCTGTTTTTGTGCCAGTACGATACTGTCTTGATTACTGTAGCTTTGTAGTATAGTCTGAAGTCAGGGAGCCTGATTCCTCCAGCTCTGTTTTTCTTTCTCAAGATTGCTTTGGCTATTCAGGGTCTTTTGTTTCCATACAAATTGTGAAATTTTTGGTTCTAGTTCTGTGAAAAATGTCATTGCTAGTTTGATAGGGATTGCAGTGAACCTGTAGATTGCTTTGGGTAGTATAGTCATTTTCTTAATGTTGATTCTTCTAATCCAAGAACATGGCATATCTCTCCATCTGCTTATATCATCTTTAATTTCTTTCATCAATGTCTTATAGTTTTCTACATACAGGTCTTTTCTCTCCTTATGTAGGTTTATTCCTAGGCATTTTATTCTTTTTGTTGCAGTGGTAAATGGGAGTGTTTCCCTAATTTCTCTTTCAGATTTTTCATCATTAGTGTATAGGAATGTAAAAGATTTCTGTGCATTTATTTTGTATCCTGCTCCTTTACCAAATTCATTGATTAGCTCTAGTAGTTTTCTGGTGGCATCTTTAGGATTCTCTATGTATAGTATCATGTTATCTGCAAACAGTGGCAGTTTTACTTCTTTACCAATTTGGATTCTCTTATTTCTTTTTCTTCTCTGATTGCTCTGGCTAAAACTTCCAAAACTATGTTAAATAATAGTGGTGAGAGTGGGCAACCTTCTTTTGTTCCTGATCTTAGTGGAAATGGTTTCAGTTTTTCACCATTGAGAACAATGTTGGCTGTGGGTTTGTTATATATGGCCTTTATTATGTTGAGGTAAGTTCCCTCTATGCCTACTTTTTGGAGGGTGTTTATCATAAATGGATATTGAATTTTGTCAAATGTTTTTCTGCATCTATTTCAATGATCACATGGTTTTTATCCTTCAATTTGTTAATATGGTGTATCACATTGATTGATTTGTGTATATTGAAGAATCCTTGCATTCCTAGCATAAACCCCACTTGATCATGGTGTATGATCCTTTTAATGTGCTGTTGGATTTTGTTTGCTAGTATTTTGTTGACATTTGCATCAATGATCATCAGTGATATTGGTCTGTAGTGTTCTTTTTTTGTGCCATCTTTTTTTTTTAACATCTTTATTTGTTTTTGTGCCATCTTTGTCTGGTTTTGGTATCAGCATGATGGTAGCCTCATAGAATGAGTTTGGGAGTATGCCTCCCTCTGCTATATTTTGGAAGAGTTTGAGAAGGATAGGTGTTAGCTCTTCTCTAAATGTTTGATAGAATTCACCTGTGAAACCATCTGGTCCTGGGCTTTTCTTTGTTGGAAGAATTTAATCACAGTTTCAATTTCAGTGCTTGTGATTGGTCTGTTCTTATTTTCGGTTTCTTCCTGATTTGGTCTCAGAAAATTGTGCTTTTCTATGAATTTGCCCATTTCTTCCAGGTTGTCCATTTTATTGGCATACAGTTGTTTCTAGTAATCTCTCATGATACTTTGTATTTCTGTAGTGTCAGTTGTTACTTCTCCTTTTTCATTTCTAATTCTGTTGATTTGAATCTTCTCCCTTTTTTTCTTGAGGAGTCTGGCTAATGGTTTATCAATTTTGTTTATCTTCTCAAAGAACCAGCTTTTAGTTTTATTGATCTTTGCTATTGTTTCCTTCATTTGTTTTTCACTTATTTCTGATCTGATCTTTACGATTTCTTTCCTTCTGGTAACTTTTGGGGTTTTTGTTTTTCTTTCTCTGATTGCTTTAGGTGTAAGTTTAAGTTATTATTATTATTTTTTTAGATTGTTCCATTTGAGATGGTTCTTGTTTCTTGAGGTAGGATTGTATTGCTATATACTTCCTTCTTAGAACTGCTTTTGCTGCATCCCATAGGTTTTGGGTTGTCGTGTTTTCATTGTCATTCTTTTCTAGGTATTTTTTGATTTCTTCTTTGATTTACTCAGTGACTTGCTGGTTTTTAAGTAGTGTATTGTTTAGCATCCATGTGTTTGTATTTTTTACAGATTTTTTTCCTGTAATTGATATTTAGTCTCATAGTGTTGTGGTTGGAAAAGATACTTAATATGATTTCAGTTTTCTTAAATTTAAGAGGCTTGATTTGTGACCCAAAATATGATCTATCCTGGAGAATGTTCCATGAGCACTTGAGAAGAAAGTGTGTTCTGTCGTTTTTGGATGGAATGTCCTATAAATATCAATTAAGTCCATGGTGTTTAATGTAGCATTTAAAGCTCATGTTTATTTATTTTGATTTTGGATGACCTGTCCATTGGTTAAAGTGGGATGTTAAAGTCCCCTACTGTGATTGTGTTACTATCGATTTCCCCTTTTGTGGCTGTTAGCATTTGCCTTATGGCCTGAGGTGCTCCTATGTTGGATGCATAAATATTTACAATTGTTATATATTTTTCTTGGATTGATCCCTTGATCATTATGTAGTGTCCTTCTTTGTCTCTTGTAATAGTCTTTATTTTAAAGTCTATTTTGTCTGATAGGAGAATTGCTACTCCAGCTTTCTTTTGATTTCCATTTGCATGGAATATCTTTTTCCATCCCCTCACTTTCAGTCTGTATGTGTCCCTATGTCTGAAGTAGGTCTCTTGTAGACAGAATATATACGAGTCTTGTTTTTGTATCCATTGAGCCAGTCTGTGTCTTTTGGTTGGAGCATTTAATCATTTACATTTAAGGTAATTATCTTTATATATGTTCCTATTACCATTTTCTTAGTTGTTTTGGGTTTGTTACTGTAGATCTTTTCTTTCTCTTGTGTTTCCTGCCTAGAGAAGTTCCTTTAGCATTTGTTGTAAAGCTGGTTTGGTGGTGCTGAATTCTCTTAGCTTTTGCTTGTCTGTAAAGGTTTTAATTTCTCCATTGAGTCTGAATGAGATCCTTGCTGGATAGAGTTATTTTGGTTGTAGGTTTTTCCCTTTCATCACTTTAAATATGTCTTGCCACTCCCTTCTGGCTTGCAGAGTTTCTGCTGAAAGATCAGCTGTTAACCTTATGGGGATTCCCTTGTATTTTATTTGTTGTTTTTCCCTTGCTGCTTTTAATACTTTTTCTTTGTATTTAATTTTTGATAGTTTGATTAATATGTGTCTTGGTGTTTTTCTCCTTGGATTTGTCCTGTATGGGACTCTCTGTGCTTCCTGGACTTGATTGACTGTTTCCTTTCCCATATTAGGGAAGTTTTCAACTATAGTATCTTCAAATATTTTCTCAGTCCCCCCTTTTTTTTTGTCTTCTTCTTCTGGGACCCCTATCATTCGAATGTTGGTGCATTTAATGTTGTCACAGAGGTCTCTGAGAATGTCCTCAAGTCTTTTCATTCTTTTTTCTTTGTACTGCTCTGCAATCATTATTTCCACTATTTTATCTTCCAGGTCAGTTTCCATTTTTCTGCCTGTGTTATTCTGCTATTGATTCCTTCTAGGGAATTTTTAATTTCACTTATTGTGTTTTTCATCATTGTTTGTTTGCTCTGTAGTCTTCTAGGTCCTTGTTACATGTTTCTTGTATTTTTTGCATTGTATTTCCAAGATTCTGGATCATCTTTACTATCATTACTCTGAATTCTTTTTCAGGGAGATTGCCTATTTCCTCTTCATTTGTTTGGTGTGGTGAGTTTTTACCTTGCTCTTTCATGTGCTGTGTATTTTGCTGTCCTCTCATGTTAACTTACTGTGTTTGGGGTCTCCATTTCGCAGGCTGCAGTTTCATAGTTTCTATTGTTTTTGGTGTCTGCTCCCAGTGGGTATGGTTGGTTCAGTCTGTTGTGTGGGTTTCCTGCTGGAGGGGATTGGTGCCCATGTTCTGGTGGATGAGGCTGGATCTTGTCTTTCTGGTGGGCAGGACCACATCCAGTGGTGTGTTTGGGGGTGTCTGTGAACTTATTATGCTTTTAGGCAGCCTCTCTGCTACTGGGTGGGGTTGTGTTCCTGTCATGCTAGTTGTTTGTCATATGTTGTCCAGCACTATAGCTTGCTGGTCATTGAGTGGAGCTGGGTTTTAGCATTGAGATGGAGATCTCTGGGAGAGCTTCTGCTGTTTGATACTACATGGGACCGGGAGGTCTGTGGTGGACCAATGTCCTGAACTCAGCTCTCCCACCTCAGAGGCTCAGGCCTGACACCTGGCCAGAGCACCAAGACAGTGTCAGCCACATGGTTCAGAAGAAAAGGGGCAAGGGAGGGAGGGAGGGAGGGAGGGAGGGAGGGAGGGAGGGAGGGAGGGAGGGAGGGAGGGAGGGAGGGAGGGAGGGAGGGAGGGAGGGAGGGAGGGAGGGAGGGAGGGAGGGAGGGAGGAAGGAAGGAAGGAAGGAAGGAAGGAAGGAAGGAAGGAAGGAAGGAAGAGCAAGAAAGAAAGAATGAAAAAATAAGTGAATAGAATAAAGTTATTAAAATAGAAAAAATTATTAAAAATAAAAAAGTAATTTAAAAAAAGAGAAAGAAAGAAGAGAGCAACCAAACCCAGAAACAAATCCATCAGTGATAACAAGCACTAAAAACTATACTAAAATAAAAAATGACAGAACCCTAGTACAAATGGCAAAAGTGAAGCTATACAGGCAAAATCACACAAGAAGTGTATACATACACACTCACAAAAAGTGAAAAAGAAAAATAAATGGATATATATATATATATAATAAAAAAGGAAGAGACCAACCAAATCAATAAACAAATCTACAAATTATAATAAGCTCTAAATAATAAGCTAAGATAAACATGAAACCAGAAACAAATTAGATGCAGAAAGCAAACCCCAATTCTACTGTTGCTCCCGAAGTCCAGTGCCTCAATTTTGGGATGATTTGTTGTCTATTCAGGTATTCCACAGATGCAGGGTACATCAAGTTGATTGTGGAGATTTAATCCACTGCTTCTGAGGCTGCTGGGTGAGATTTCCCTTTCGCTTCTTTGTTCGCTCAGCTCCTGGTGTTCAGCTTTAGATTTGGCCCTGCCTCTGCTTGTAGGTCACCTGAGGGTGTCTGTAACCCACCCAGACAGCACAGGATTAAAGTTGCAGGTGTTTAGAGGGCTCTGGGCTCACTCAGGCCAGGGGCAGGGTGGGGTACGGAATGTGGGACGTGCCTGCGGCAGCAGAGGCCAACATGACCTTGCAACAGCCTGAGGCGCACTGTGTGTTCTCTCAGGGAAGTTGTCCCTGGATCGTGGGACCCTGGCAGTGGCGGGCTGCACAGGCTCCCAGGAGGGGAGGTGCGGATAGTGACCTGTGCTTGCACACAGGCTTCTTGGTGACTTCAGCTGCAGCCTTAGTATTTCATGCCTGTCTGGTGTCTGCACTGATAGCCATGGATCACGCCCATCTCTGGAGCTTGTTTAGGCAGTGCTCTGAATCCCCTCTCCTCGCACACTCCGAAACAATGGTCTCTTGCCTCTTAGGCAGGTCCAGGCTTTTTCCTTTGCTCCCTCCTGGAAGGAGTCACCTCCCTAGCTGTGGTGCCTTACCCCCCTTTAGGCTGTGTTCATTCAGCCAACCCCAGTCGTCTCTGTGGGATGTGACCTCCGATGAAGCTGGAACCTCAGGTCCCATCCCCTACCAATCCCAGCTGGCGGGTGAGCAGAGACGCCTCTGGGACTGGTGAATCTCTGTCTGCATGGATCCTCTGTGTGGGAATCTCTCCACTTTGCCCTCTGCACCCCTGTTGCTGTTCTCTCCTCTGTGGCTCCAAAGCTCCCCCCACCACTGCCACCCTGTCTCCACCAGTGAAGCGACTTCCTAGTGTGTGGAAATTTTTCCTCCTTCACAACTCCCTCCCCGAGGAGCAGGTCCCATCCCTACTCTTTGTCTCTGTTTTGTCTTTTTCTTTTGCCCTACCCAGTTATGTGGGGATTTTCTTGCCTTTTGGGAAGTCTGAGGTCTTCTGCCAGTGTTCAGTAGATGTTCTTTTTTTTTTTTTTTTTTTTTTTTTTTTTTTTTTTTTTTTTTTTGCGGTATGCGGGCCTCTCACTGCTGTGGCCTCTCCCGTTGCGGAGCACAGGCTCCGGACGCACAGGCCTAGCGGCCATGGCTCACGGGCCCAGCCGCTCTGCAGCATGTGGGATCTTCCCGGACCAGGGCACGAACCCGTGTCTCCTGCATCGGCAGGCGGATTCTCAACCACTGCTCCACCAGGGAAGCCCTCAGTAGATGTTCTATAGGAGTTGTTCCACATGTAGATGTATTTCTGATGTATTTGTGGGGAGGAAGGTGATCTCCACGTCTTCCTCTTTCGCCATCTTGAAGGTCTCCCTGATGCTTTATTCTATTAACCAATTTCCTTTTAAAAATTCTTTCTATGGCTTGATCCTTCAGGAGTACCAATCATTGACTTCAGGAATACCGATAATAGTTTGTTTGTTTTTCTCTCCTCAGTACTATTTTATATACCTCTGTTAGCCACTTGTATTAGGTCATTAAAATAAGGTAGGGTGAAATAACAAAGAAACCCAGACATGGAATTAGTCAGATTGACAGAAATGTTCTCCTCCATGTGATCCAAGCTCCTTACATCTCATGGCTACTCACATGGGGAAAATTCATAGTGGTCCACAGTCAATGAGATGTTATGGATCAGACCTAGAAGTGGCAGACACTATTCTTGCTTACATCCCGTTTGAGGGCCCTAATTCATGTGAACACATCTAACTGCATGGAAGACTTAGAGATATAGTCTAGCCTTAAGCCCAAAGGAGGGATCAACAAGTTTTGGCTATTGAGCTGACAGTCTCTGACAAGTCATATAGAATGTTCTTGTAATCTCTTCAGTACTCCAAGTTCTTTCAATTCGGACTTCCTTCCATCGTAATCTTCTTCACTTTGGACAGAGTCCCAATATCTTTCTGCACACAGATGAAACCTCATTTCAACATCTGGATTAAAAGGCTGTGACTCTGACTCAGGTGACCATGGCTGCCCTACTCAGGGCCAATTATTACATTTGTTTGATCAAGTTACCACAGAAAATCTTGCTTAGTCAGGAAAAGTACTCATTCAAAAATATTCAAAATAGGCTGTTAGGGGCAAGTCTTAGCTCTCTCTTTTATTGACCATCTTTATTCTTGACAATATTTGTAAGACACCAATATGACCATGGCCCCTTCAGGATAAGAACTATCTCCTTATCGTCACCAGGATGCCTTGAATGTTGTAGTTGCTGTGTGTGATTCTGTAGAAAGAAACTTAGATTGGAAATTAGGAAAGCATGGAGCTGGTTTTAGATCTGCCACTTATTTGTCATGGAAACGTAAAGAGTGATTGACCTTCTTAGCTTATATAAGCTGCCCTCATGGAAATCTTGCCCCTCTGGTTTCACAGAGTTAGGGTGCATGAGGTATGTGAATGTGCTTTGAAAACCATGGTTCAGGTGCCAAAGTGTAGCAATTCTTGTTATATTCACATCAGAAGATAAACCATATCCCTTTGTTGAGTTCCTAATTTGTTCAGGTTCTGTACAAGGCAAGATAGAGTGATAAACATGAATCAGGAGCCATAAGTTAAGTGTTCAAGATAAAAGAAACAGGCACAAAACTAGGATAAAAGATAAAAGATACCAGCTCAAAGAAAATATGAAAGCATTTGCAAAGAAAAACAACTTGGCAGCGCTGAGAGGGTGCTAGAGATAATCTTTTGATCAGTGTGGTGTGGAATGAATTAGGAGAGCCTTGCTGATCACCTTTGCTGCAGTTGTGGTCCACGCCTTGAAGTAATCAGTGCTGCTGGGGCTGTCAGTTCCACATCAGATTCCCCGTGTGTATCCTGTGGGCTTCAAAAACTCAATAAGAGTTTCCTTAAAGGACCCAGGACCTGGACCCTAAGTGAGAATCATGAGGGCAGGTATGAAGCCAACTTATTATTAATATGAAAACTATGTTTTTTCCATAACTGAGAGTCCATAGATTTATAGCAAATCTTTTGAAACATCCATGGAGGTCCTGTGACCTTGTGATACATGCAGTACAAATTGCTTGGCCTAAGAGTGAAGAGATGGTTCACACTATCACCAGAACGTGCAATAATCTGCCTCATGAGCAAATCTGAAAGCAAGATCACTGAAGTATCCAGAATGTACAAATAACTGTACAGGGTGAAAGGATGACCAGCTAAACCAGAGATTTATATGGGAGATTTTATAGATACCTGGACACTGTTGTACTGCATGAGTGATTGTACTATCATTATTGATGACATCATATTTGATAAGCTGAAAATAATCACAGATATTGGAAGAAAATGATATTGGCTAACATTTAATACTAATTCTGTATTGGTTAGGACTATGATAGCTGCTGGACCAGATAAACTAAAAAGTACCAATGCATTAACAAAACAGAGATTTAATTCCTACTTTTGTGAAGTCAGTTGGTAGCAGGATGTGGTGGGGTCTCTGCCCCATGAAGGTATGCAGGTACCCAGACTGTTGAAGCCTCCACCATTTTCAATACAAAGCTTCCAAGTTTATGCTGGGCATCATTATCAAACCAGCTACATAGAAAAAGGCTTATATGGGAAATTTTTAATGAGTTAGACCTGTAGGTACTGTCTATCTCTTTCTGCCCATTCCATTAGTCATAACTTAGTCATATGGCCATACCAAGCTGTGAAGGATGCTTTGACATATAACAAATCCATGTACCCAAAAGGAAAACTAAACAGTTTTAAAGATGAAATACTTGGGGGTTGTTGACATCGGAACTAACATTTGTATAGGTCTTGTACATATAGATCTCTTTCTTCTTGGAGTCATTGGATTACAAATAAGTCAAAACCCTGTGAATTATTTTAGTCATCACCCTTACTTTTGGGAACAGAAACAGGGGTTCCATGGTTATGCGAATTGCCCATGGTCACATACGTGATAATTTGAGGACCTAGTACTCAAATTCACGTCTTTTAACCCCAAAGCCCACATTCATTTTTCTTTTTTTTTTTAAACATCTTTATTGGAGTGTAATTGCTTTAGAGTGGTGTGTTAGTTTCTCTTGTATAACAAAGTGAATCAGCTATATGCATAAGTATATCCCCATATCCGCTCCCTCCTGCATCTCCCTCCCACCCTCCTTATCCCACCTCTCTAGGTGGTCGCAAAGCACCGAGCTGATCTCTCTGTGCTATGCAGCTGCTTCCCACTAGCTATCTGTTTTACGTTTGGTAGTGTATATATGTCCATGCCACTCTCTCACTTCGTCCCAGGTTCCCTTTCCCTTACCCTGTGTCCTCAAGTCCATTCTCTACATCTGTGTTTTTATTCCTGTCCTGGCCCTAGGTTCATATATATGTGTTAGTACATGGTATTTGTTTTTCTCTTTCTGACTTACTTCGCTCTGTATGACAGTCTCTAGGTGTATCCACCTCACTACAAATAACTCAATTTCGTTTCTTTTTATGGCTGAGTAATATTCCATTGTATATGTGCCACATCTTCTTTATCCATTCATCTGTCGATGGACACTTAGGTTGCTTCCATGTCCTGGCTATTGTAAATAGAGCTGCATTGAACATTATGGTACATGACTCTTTTTGAATTATCATTTTCTCAGGCTATATGCCCAGTAGTGGGATTGCTGGGTCATATGGTAGTTCTATTCTTAGGTTTTTTAAGGAACCTCCATACTGTTCTCCATAGTGGCTGTATCAATTTATGTTCCCACCAAGAGTGCAAGAGGGTCCCCTTTTCTCCACATCCTCTCCAGGGTTTATTGTTTGTAGATTTTTTGATGATGGCCATTCTGACTGGTGTGAAGTGATATGGCATTGTAGGTTTGATTTGCATTTCTCTACTGATTAATGATGTTGAACATTCTTTCATGTGTTTGTTGGCAATCTGTATATCTTCTTTGGAGTAATGTTTATTCAGGTCTGACGATTTTTGGATTGGGTTGTTTGTTTTGTTGATACTGAGCTGCATGAGCTGCTTGTAATTTCTGGACATTAATCCTTTGTCAGTTGCTTCATTTGCAAATATTTTCTCCCATTCTGAGGGTTCTCTTTTTATCTTATTTATGGTTTCCTTTGCTGTGCAAAGCTTTGAAGTTTCATTGGGTCCCATTTGTTTATTTTTGTTTTTATTTCCGTTTTTCTAGGAGGTGGGTCAAAAAGGATCTTGCTGTGATTTATGTCATAGAGTGTTCTGCCTGTGTTTTCCTCTAAGAGTTTTGGAGTGGCCTTACATTTAAGTCTTTAATCCATTTTGAGTTTATTTTTGTGTATGGTGTTAGGAAATGCTCTAATTTCATTCTTTTACAGGTACCTGTCCAGTTTTCCCATCACCACTTATTGAAGAGGCTGTCTTTTCTCCATTGTATATTCTTACCTCCTTTATCAAAAATAAGGTGATCATATGTGAGTGGGTTTATCTCTGGGCTTTCTATCCTGTTCCATTGATCTATATTTCTGTTTTTGTGCCAGTACCATAATGTCTTGATTACTGTAGCTTTGTAGTATAGTCTGAAGCCTGGGAGCCTGATTTCTCCAGCTCCGTTTTTCTTTCTCAAGATTGCTTTGGCTATTCGGGGACTTTTGCGTTTCCATATAAATTGTGAAAGTTTTTTGTTCTAATTCTGTGAAAAATGCTTTGGTAGTTTGATAGGCATTGCATTGAATCTGTTGATTGCTTTGGGTAGTATAGTCATTTTCACAATGTTGATTCTTCCAATCCAAGAACATAGTATCTCTCTCCATCTGTTTGTATCATCTTTAATTTCTTTCATCAGTGTCCTAGCTTTCTACATACAGGTCTTTTGTCTCCTTATGTAGATTTATTCCTAGGTATTTTTTGTTGTTGTTGCAGTGGTAAATGGGAGTGTTTGCTTAATTTCTCTTTCAAATTATTCATCATTAGTGTATAGGAATGCAAGAGATTTCTGTGCATTAATTTTACATCTTGCGACTCTACCAAATTCATTGATTAGCTCTAGTAGTTTTCTGGTAGCATCTTTGGGATTCTCTACATATAGTATCATGTCATCTGCAAACAGTGACAGTTTTACTTCTTATTTTCCAATTTGTATTCCTTTTATTTCTTTTTCTTCTCTATTGCTGTGGCTGAAACTTCCAAAACTATGTTGAATCATAGTGGTGGGAGTGAGCAACCTTGTCTTATTCCTGGTCTTATTGCAAATGGTTTCAATTTTTCACCATTGAGAACGATGTTGACTGTGGGTTTGTCATATATGGCCTATATTATGTTGAGGTAGGTTCCCTCTGTGCCTACTTTCTAGAGAGTTTTTATCATAAATGGGTGTTGAATTTTGTCAAAAGCTTTTTATGCATCTATTGAGATGATCATATGGTTTTTATCCTTCAGTTTTTTAATATGGTGTGTCACATTGATTGATTTGCATATATTGAAGAATACTTGCATTCCTGTGATAAATCCCACTTGATCATGGTGTATGATCCTTTTAATGTGCTGTTGGATTTTGTTTGCTAGTATTTTGTTGAGGATTGTTGCATCTGTTCATCAGTGATAGTGGCCTGTACTTTTCTTTTTTTGTGACATGTTTGTCTGGTTTTGGTATCAGGGTGATGGTGGCCTCGTAGAATGAGTTTGGGAGTGTTCCTCCCTCTGCTATATTTTGGAAGAGTTTGAGAAGGATAGTTGTTAGCTCTTCTCTAAATGTGTGATAGAATTCACTGGTGAAGCCATCTGGTCCTGGGCTTTTGTTTGCTGGAAGATTTTAATCACAGTTTCAATTTCAGTGCTTGTGACTGGTCTGTTTATATTTTCTCTTTCTTCCTTGTTCCGTCTCAGAAGGTTGTGTTTTCTACGACTTTGTCCATTTCTTCCCAGTTGTCCATTTTATTGGCCTAAAGTTGCTTGTAGTAATCATTCATGATCCTTTGTGTTTGTGCAGTGTCAGTTGCTACTTCTCCGTTTGTATTTCTAATTCTGTTGATTTGTGTCTTCTCCCTTTTTTTTTTTGATGAGTCTGGCTAATGGTTTATCAATTTTGTTTATCTTCTTAAAGAACCAGCTTTTAGTTTTATTGATCTTTCCAATTGTTTCCCTCATTTTTTTCATTTATTTCTGACCTTATCTTATGATTTCTTTCATTTTGCTAACTTTGTGTTTTTTTTGTTCTTCTTTCTCTAATTGCTTTAGGTGCAAGTTTAGGTTGTTTATTTGAGTGGTTTCTTGTTTCTTGTTTCTTGAGGTAGAATTTTATTGCTATATACTTCCATCTCAGAACTGCTCTTTCTGCATCCCATAGGTTTGGGTCATCCTGTTTTCATTATCATTTGTTTCTAGGTATTTTTTGATTTGTTCAGTAATCTCTTGGTTATTTAGTAGTTTATTGTTTAGCCTCCCAGTGTTTGTATTTTTTACAGTTTTTTTCCAGTAATTGATATCTAGTCTCATAGCATTGTGGTCAGAAAGGATACTTGATATGATTTCAGTTTTCTTAAGTTTACCAAGGCTTGATTTGTGACCCAAGATATGATCCATCCTGGAGAATGTTCAATGAGCACTTGAGAAGAAAGTGTATTCAGTTCTTTTCATGTGGAATGTCCTATAAGTATCAATTAAGTCCATCTTGTTTAATGTCATTTAAAGCTTGTGTTTCCTTATTTATTTTCATTTTAGATGATCTGTCCATTGGTGAACGTGGGATGTTCATGTCCCCTACTATTATTGTGTTACCATTGATTTCCCCTTCTATGGCTGTTAGCCTTTGCCTTATGTATTGAGGTGCTCCTATTTTGCATGCATAAATATTTATAATTGTTATATCTTCTTCTTGGATTGATCCCTTGATCATTATGTAGTGTCCTGCTTTGTCTGTTGTAATAGTCTTTATTTAAGAGTCTGTTTTGTCTGATAGAATTACTACTCCAGCTTTCTTTTGATTTCCTTTTTTCATGGAATATCTTGTTATTGTATCCATTCAGCCAGATTATGTCTTTTGGTTGGAACATTTAATCCATTTACATTTAAGATAATTATTGATATGTATGTTCCCATTACCATTTTCTTAATTGTTGTGGGTTTGTTTTTATAGGACTTTTCCTTTTCGTGTTTCTTGCTAGAGAAGTTCCTTTCACATTTGTTGTAAAGCTGACTTGGTGGTGCTGAATTCTCTTAACTTTTGCTTGTCTGTAAGGTTTTAATTTCTCCATCAAATCTGAATGAGACCCTTGCTGGGTAGAGTAATCTTGGTTGTAGGTTTTTCCTTTTCATCACTTCAGTATATCCTGCCCCTCCCTTCTGGCCTGCAGAGTTTCTGCTGAAAGATCAGCTGTTAACCTTATAGGGATTCCCTTATTTGTTGCTTTTCCCTTGCTGCTTTTAATATTTTTTCTTTGTATTTAATTGTTGATTGTTTGATTAATATGTGTCTCAGTGTGTTCCTCTTTGGCTTTATCCTGTATGGTACTCTCTGTGCTTCCTGGACTTGATTGACTATTTCCTTTCCCATGTTAGGGAAGTTTTCAACTATAATCTCTTCAAATATTTTCTCAGACCCTTTCTTATTCTCTTCTTCTTTTGGAACCCCTATAATTCGAATGTTTGTGCATTTAATGTTGTCTCAGAGGTCTCTGAGACTGTCCTCAATTCTTTTCATTCCCCAAGCCCACTTTCTTTAAACTGCCCCCTGCACTGCCCCTTGCCACATGCATTAGTGGGAAAGAGAAAAACCCAGGAATTAATGGATCTTGCCTTAAAAGTGCTTACAAGAATGCACATAATTACAGAGCAATATTTAGAGAAATATCACTTTATATATATAGTGACCAAAAGCACTGAGATGCAGTAGCATAATTCATCTAATGCTTCCACTCACATAATATTTATTCTGAAACCCGGATGTTTGTCTAGGTTTTCAATAAGGTTTCTTGGAAATAGATAATGTTCTAAACATAGATCTGGAAGCTGTTTCTTTTCCTAGTCCTGGAAACGGTTTCACCCAATGCTATTCCATTTCAGGGATCTTGTAAATCCTCAAGTAATGATTCATGGAGCATGCTAAAAGGAGAGTAGTTCTGGAGGAAAAACAGACAAGCAAAAATCTAGAGTAAAATCCCCAAAATGAAACCAAAAAACTTTATGAGAAAAAGGTTTATTAGTTTTATATTCAGCCAACATATATTGAGTACCTAATAGAAACTCAACACTTCAGATCATTTTACCATATTATTTTGTTTGTTCAAATGAATTTATGAGGAAGCAAAATAGGATTTGTATTGTCTGGAGATATAAATTATGTATGTTTTCTTTGGATCTCTTTAGTATGGGTAAATGCTATTTGGCTTCAGTATTTTTTTGCTAGTGATTTCAAATTTTCCAAAAGTTGGCTTTATTTTTTAATAAAACCTCAGATCATGGAGCAGGAGGAGATATCAAAAGCACATCTGGTTTCCCTGTCTAACTTCAGGAAACAAGTGTTGTTTCCTTACTCATTGGCTGTGTAACCATGAGCAAGTCACATTTCTGAGCCTCAGGAATTTCATATGAAAAATGATAGTACTAACATGCCTTCCCTATCTCCAGTGCTGATTAGCTGGAAGCATCAAATGTTCACTGTGTTTTCTAAACTATAAAGCACTATGTAGATATCAGGTGGTGTTTGATCACCATGGAACAGAGGAGACAGCCAAGGGTCAGAGTGACACCAGGACCTTCTAGGTGTCACTCAAGTAGAAGGTTGTGAAAACCTCGACTTATTACTTCCAGGACCACCTTTTTTTGACCTGAACACTAACTACTTTAATTTCAAAAGACTTGAACAGAATTTGCACAGTTTCTTTTGATCTTTCCCAAGATTAAAGTGGATAAAATATCAACCCAGAATCATTTTGTTCACTGGGTAAAGGAAGCAGCAGCAACAGCCTCCCCTATTAGAGTGAGTGGCTGGCCCCATCAACCGATGTTCATACATTTAAATCACAAAACTATCAAGGGGCCCTAAATTAGTTCTATTTAGTAAGTGCCTCCTGAACAGAACACACACACACACACACACACACAAACTCACTATTCAGGAAATTGAAACCCTTATGTCTTTTCACATGGACTGGTAAAATGGCACCAATTTGTGCAAGGGGCAAATTCTAGGGTCTCAAATGATATAATTTTTGTCCTGTGATAGAATAAACATTAACTCCTCCTTATAATCTCACTGCAATTAGTGTCAGGAATCCATAACTGAGGGTCGCCTCTGGGAATTCATTTTATATTCTGGTAAGAATTTGCCAGTACCAATTTGGAACACAGTTTTGGCTGAACAGACACTCAAGGCAGGCCTTTTAAATAAATGGGAGGAAAATAGCATTGCTAAGTGTGCCCAGAATCATTGTGGCATTAGGGGCATTTTGATCAATTGAAATAACAAAGTAATTAACACCTGCTGTGTGTTCCAGCAGGGAATGAGGTAAATTGCATTCTCTTGGAAGCCTCTGCCTTCCACAAATGCTGTGTTGAAGGAGAGTCAACAGGAATATCGATGTGCTTGCATGAAGATCTCTTAGACAAAGAAGAGGCCTGCAGAAATTGTCTACAAATTTAAATAAACATGTATGTCTTTTCTTGCAATCTTCCAAGCGGATTTTGGTCTCCAAGGATGACATTTAAAGGCAAGGCAAAATAATACTTAGCTCTGCTAGGCAACATCTTTTCTCTTAGATGTAGGATTTCCATCACTTTCAAAAAGAAAGAAAAAGACCTTATGTATCAGTCAGCAGTCCTCCTCAAAAACCTGATGTCATAGAATTAGTTGTATCTGTCCCTCAAATTCATATGTTGACGTCCTAACAACCCCTCCCCCGTATCTCCAAATGTGACTGTATTTGGAGAAAGGGAGCTTAGAGATAATTAAAATGAGAATATTAGGATGGGCACTAATCCAATATGACTGGTATCCTCATAAGAAGATAAAATTAGGACACAGACATACACAGTGAAAAGGCCATGTGAAGACGCAGAGAGAAGATGGCTGTCTACAAGCCAAGGAGAGAGGTCTCAGAAGAAACCAACCCTGCTGATATCTTTATATTGGACTTCCATCCTCCATAACTGTGAGTGTTAAAAAACAAAAATCAACCAAGTAAATTTGATGATCTAATTGTCTTTATTTGATGATTCATGAATTGGATAGCATCCCAACCCAAGTAGAGAAATACTCTGAGGAACTGTACAAAATGGAAGGTTTTTATAGGCAGAGGGAGAATGGGGCAAGGGAATTATCAGCAAAAGAAAAAGAATTATTTCAGGCCAGCTCATCTTTTGGGGGAAAGGAAATGGCAGGCATCTTATTATGTGGATTACTTCACTGGTGCTCATCAGGAAATTTCAGATAGTTTGTTTAAATGTCACATTCCTGGGAGAGGTTGAAACTGCAATGAAATCTTGGTTTGCTCTCCTGGGAGCAAATGACTCCATTTTGGGCTTCTTGATTCTTTTTTTTTAGTATGAGAAAATGAATTTCTATTGTTTAGGCCATTCAGTTTGTGGTACTTCGTTATGGCAGCCCTAGTAAACTAATATATCTGTTTTCCCAAGAAGAACACTAAGTTAGGTTCCTGGGCCCAATTCCAATGCATGGGTGTGTTTGGGTGTGTGTGTGTGTGTAGACTTTTCCTCACCAACAAGCAATTCTCAGACACCTGGAGATGGCATCAGATTCCACAGCTAAAGGGCTCAGTCCCACGAGACTGCACTCTACTTCAGATGCCAGACCCAAGTCCAGGTTGTGTCCTGTACCAGAACAAACTTTTTGGCCAACCCAATACATATATATATATATATATATATATATATATATATATATATATATATGTATTGGGTTGGCCCAAAAGTTCATTGGTGTTTTTCCATAACATCTTACAGAAAAACCCAAATGAATTTTTCACCACCCCAGTATTTCCTATAAATCACAATGTCTATATACTACATCTGAACCCACTATTTTGTTCTTTTGATCGAAATTATTGGCATTATTTGAAAGACAACTTTGTGTTAGGCATGCAGGTATGGTAAAAAGATGGTGCCGTGCTACCAGGATGTAAGCAGGTTACTAGAATCTGGCATCTCTCTCATAAAGAGGAAAAATAAGTGAATTAAATAAATATATTTAAAAGCTCATGAGATAGCCTCATCCACCAAAGGGCAGACAACAGAAGCAAGAAAAACTACAGTCCTGCAGCCTTTAGAATGAAAACCACAATCACAGAAGGACAGACAAAATGAAAAGACAGAGGACTATGTCCCAGAGGAAGGAACAAGATAAAACCCCAGAAAAACAACTAAATGAAGTGAATATAGACAACCTTCCAGAAAAAGAATTCAGAATTATGATAGTGAAGATGATCTAGGACCCCGGAAAAAGAATGCAGGCAAGGATGGAGAATATGCAAAAAATGTTTAACAAAGACTTAGAAGAATTAAGGAACAAACAAACAGAGATGAACAATACAGTAACTGAAATGGAAAATACACTAGAAGGAATCAATAGCAGAATAACTGAGGCATAAGAACGGATAAGTGACCTGGAAGACAGATGGTGGAAATCACTGCCATGGAACAGAATAAAGAAAAAAGAATGAAAAGAAATGAAGACAGCCTAAGAGACCTCTGGGACAACATTAAATACACCAACATTCGCATTGTAGGGGTCCCAGGAGGAGCAGAGAGGGAGAGAAACGACCCAAGAAACTATTTGAAGAGATTATAGCTGAAAACTTCCCTAACATGGGAAAGGAAATAGCGACACAAGTCCAGGAAGTGGAGAGAGTCCCAGGCAGGATAAACCCAAGGAGAAACACACTGAGACATGTAGTAATCAAACTGACAAAAATTAACAAAGAAAACCTATTAAAAGCAACAAGGGAAAAACGACAAATAAAATACAAGGGAACTCCCGTAAGGTTAATGGCTGATTTCTCAGCAGAAACTCTGCAAGCCAGAAGGGAGTGGCACAATATATGTAAAGTGATGAAAGGGAAGAACCTACAACCAAGAATACTCTACCCAGCAAGGATCTCGTTCAGATTTGACAGAGAAATCAAAAGCTTTACAGACAAGCAAAAGCTAAGAGAATTCAGTGCCACCAAACCAGCTCTACAACATGCTAAAGGAACTTCTCTAAGTGGGAAACACAAGAGAAGAAAAGGACCTGCAAAAACAAAAACAAAACAATTAAGAAAATGGTAATAGGAATATACATATCAGTATTTATCTTAAATGTGAATGGATTAAATGCTCCAACCAAAAGACCCAGACTGGCTGAATGGATACAAAAATAAGACCTGTATATATGCTATCTACAAGAGACCCACTTCAGACCTAGGGACACATAGAGACTGAAAGTGAGGGGATGGAAAAAGAAAGTCCATGCAAATGGAAATGAAAAGAAAACTGGAGCAGCAATACTCATATCAGATAAAATAGACTTTAAAATAAAGAATGTTACAAGAGATAAGGAAGGACATTACATGATGATCAAGGGATCAATCCAAGAAAAAGGTATAACAATTATGAATATATATGTACCCAACATAGGAGCACCTCAATACATAAGGCAAATGCTAACAGCTTTAAAAGAGGAAATCAACAGTAACACAAGGAATTTAGCACCTCACTTACACCAATGGACAGATTATCCAGACAGAAAATTAATAAGGAAAGCTTAAATGATAAGCTTTAAATGACACAAGAGACCAGATAGATTTAATTGATATTTATAGGGCATTCCATCTGAAAACAGTAGATTACACTTTCTTCTCAAGTGCACATGGAACATTATCCAGGATAGATCACATCTTGGGTCACAAATCAAGACTCAAAGAATTTAAGAAAATTGAAAGTGTATCAAGCTTCTTTTCTGACCGCAATGCTATGAGATTAGAAATAAATTGCAGAGAAAAAAAAGTGAAAAACAAAAAGACATGGAAGCTAAGCAATACACTACTAAATAACCAGGAGATCACTGAAGAAATCAAAGAGGAAATCAAAAATACCTAGAGACAAATGACAACAAAAACACAACAATCCAAAACCTGTGGGTTACAGCAAAAGCAGTTCTAAGAAGGAAGTTTATAGCAAAACAATCCTACCTCAAGAAACAAGAAAAACCTCAAGTAAACAATCTAACCTTACAGAACCTTTCTCTAACCTTAGAGAAAGAAGAACAAAGAAAACACAAAGTTAGTAGAAGGAAAGAAATCATAAAGATCAGAGCAGAAATAAATGAAATAGAAACAAAGAAAACAATAGCAAAGACCAATAAAGCTAAAAGCCGGTTCTTTGAGAAGATAAACAAAAGTGATAAAACTTTAGCCAGACTCATCAGGAAAAAGAATGAGAGGACTCAAATCAATAAAATTAGAAATGAAAAAGAAGTTAGAACGGACACCACAGAAATGCAAAGCATCATAAGAGACTATTACAAGAAACTCTATGCCAATAAAATGGACAAACTTGAAGAAATGTATAACTTTCCAAGACTGAACCAGGAGGAAATAGAAAATATGAACAGACCAATCACAGTAATGAAATTGAAACTGTGATTAAAAATCTTCCAACAAACAAAAGTCCAAGACCAGATGGCTTCACAGTTGAATTCTATGAAACATTTAGAGAAGAGCTAATACCAATCCTCCCCAAACTCTTACAAAAACTGCAGAGGAAGGAACAATCCCAAACTCATTCTATGAGGCCACCATCACCCTGATACCAAAACCATAAAAAGATACTACAAAAAAAGAATTACAGACCAACATCACAGATGAATATAGATGCAAAAAATCCTCAACAAAATACTAGCAAACAAAATCCAACAACACATTAAAAGGATCATACACCATGATCAAGTGGGATTTATCCCAGAGATGCAAGAATTCTTCAGTATATGCAAATCAATCAATGTGATACACTATATTAACAAATTGAAGAATAAAAACCATATGATCATCTCAATAGATGCAGAAAAAGCTTTTGACAAAAGTCAACACTCATTTATAATAAAAACTTGCCAGAAATTGGGCAAAATGGGAAACTGCCTCAACATAATAAAGGCCACATACGACAACCCCCGGCAAACATCATTCTCAATATAAAAAACTGAAAGCATTTCCTTTAAGATCAGGAACAATACAAGGATGTCCACTCTTGCCACTATTATTCAACATAGTTTTGGAAGTCCTAGCCACAGCAGTTGGAGAAGAAAAATAAATAAAAGGAATACAAATTGGAAAAGAAGTAAAAGTGTCACTGTTCTCAGATGACATGATACTATACATAGAAAATCCGGAAGATGCCACCAGAAAACTACTAGTGCTAAGTAATGAATTTGGTAAAGTTGCAGAATACAAAATTAATGCACAGGAATCTCTTGCATTCCTATACACTAATGATGAAAAATCTGAAGGAGAATTAAGGAAACAATCCCATTCACCACTGCAACAAAAAGGATAAAATACCTAGGAATAAACCTACCTAAGGAAGCAAAACACGTATACTCAGAAAACTAAGACACTGATGAAAAAATTCAAAGATGACACAAAGAGATGGAGAGATATACCAGGTTCTTGGATTAGAAGAATCAATATTGTGAAAATGCCTAAAATAACCAAAGCATTCTACAGATTCAGTGCAATCCCTATCGAATTATCAATGGCATTTTTTACAGAAGTACAACAAAAAAAATCTTAAAATGCATATGGAGATACAAAAGACCCCAAATAGCAAAAGCAATCTTGAGGGGAAAAAAATGGAGCTGAAGGGGCTTCCCTGGTGGCGCAGTGGTTGAGAGTCTGCCTGCCAATGCAGGGGACACGGGTTCATGCCCCAGTCCAGGAAGATCCCACATGCTGAGGAGTGGCTAGGCCTGTGAGCCATGGCTGCTGAGCCTGCGCTTCTGGAGCCTGTACTCCGCAACGGGATAGGCCACAGCAGTGAGAGGCCCGCGTACTGCAAAAAAAGAAAAATGTAGCTGAAGGAATCAGGATCCCTGACTTCAGACTATACTACAAAGCTACAGTAATCAAGACAATATGGTACTGGCACAAAAACAGAATATAGATCAATGGAACAAGATAGAAAGTCCAGAGATAAACCCACGCACCTATGGTCAACTAATCTATAACAAAGGAAGCAAGGATATACAATGGAGAAAAGACAGCCTCCTCAATAAAGGGTGCTGGGAATACTAGACAGCTACATGTCAAAGAAAGAAATTAGAACACTTCCTAATACCATACACAAAAATAAACTCAAAATGGATTAAAGACCTAAATGTAAGACCAGACACTATAAAACTCTTAGAGGAAAACATAGGCAGAACATTCTTTGGCGTAAATCACCGCAAGATCTTTTTTGACCCACCTCCTAGAATAATGGAAATAAAAACAAAAGTAAACAAATGGGACCTAATGAAGCTTAAAAGCTTTTGCACAGCAAAAAAAACTATAAAGAAGACGAAAAGACAGCCCTTGGAATGGGAGAAAATATTGCAGAGCAATGAATTCATTTAGTATAAGTAAATAGTATAAATGTAAGTTTATCCTATGCATAAATGCCCTTAAAAAATGAATGGGTGAAAATATTTGCAAATGAATCAACAAACAAAGGATTAATCTCCAAAATATATAAACAGCTCATGCAGCTCAATATTAAAGAAACAACAACCCAATCAAAAATTGGGCAGAAGACTTAAATAGACACTTCTGCAAAGAAGACACACAGATGGCCAAGAGGCACATGAAAAGCTGCTCAACATCACTAATTATCAGACAAATGCAAATCAAAACTACAGTGAGGTATCACCTCACACTGGTTAGAATGGGCATCATCAGAAGATCTACAAACAACAAATGCTGGACACGGTGTGGAGAAAAGGGAATCCTCTTGCACTGCTGGTAGGGATGTAAATTGATACAGCCCCTATGGAGAACAGTCTGGAGGCTCCTTAAAAACTAATGACAGAATTACCATATGACCCAGTAATCCCTCTACTGGGCATATACCCAGAGAAAACCATAATTCAAAAAGGCACATGCTCCCCAGTGGGCACTGCAGCACTATTTACAATAGCCAGGTTATGTAAGCAACCTAAATGTCCATCAACAGACAAATAGATGAAGAAGATGTGGTACATATATACAATGGAATAATACTCAGCCATATAAAGGAATGAAATTGGGTCATTTGTAGAGGTTTGGGTGGACCTCCTGTCATACAGACTGAAGTAAGTCAGCAATAGAAAAACAAATATCGTATATTAATGCATATATGTGGAATCTAGAAAAATGGTACAGATGAACCAGTTTGCAAGGCAGAAATAGAGACGTAGATGTAGAGAACAAATGTATGGACACCAAGGGGGGAAAGCAGAGCAGGGGGTTGGTGGGATGAACTAGAAGACTGGGATTGACATATATACACTAATATGTATAAAATATATGACTAATAAGAACCTGCTGTATAGCACAGGGAGCTCCACTTTGCTGTACAGTAGAAACTAACACAACATCGTAAAACAACTCTACCCCAATAATAATTTTTAAAAGTCTATAAAAAAAATTAAGAGCTCATTATTCCAAAATTCATCATAGAAATTATGGAATAGAAAGGGAAATGAAACAGAATATGAACTTATCAGTTTAATAAACAAAGATTGGATTTAGCCTGTGGTTGAAAAAAAACAACCCTTCAATTCAGGAATGCTGAAGTTTTATATAGTGTTACATAAGTGCTATGTCATAGATAAATTCTTTGGGCTTCAATTTCCTTTTATATCCTTTAAACTGTGATAGTATCCTACTCCTGACTATATTTTTCACAAATGAATATCATGTCTTAGGGCTTCCCTGGTGGCGCAGTGATTGAGAATCCGCCTGCCGATGCAGGGGACACGGGTTCGTGCCCCGGTCCGGGAAGATCCCACATGCCGCGGAGCGGCTAGGCCCGTGAGCCATGGCCGCTGGGCCTGCGCATCCGGAGCCTGTGCTCCGCAACGGGAGAGGCCACAACAGTGAGAGGCCCGCATACCACACACACACACAAAAAAAATGAATATCGTGTTTTAAATATTAGTTTTCAGTTTGAACCCTCTTCTACTACTGCTTACTTGCTAGTCTACTTGGATGAGTGTATTTTCCTGCTACTTGTAAAAATACATTTTCATTGAAGAAGAGTTAAAGACACTTAAAAAGGAGAAAAAGAAAAGTCATCTGTATTGTCACTTCTGGGAATAAATGACAGTATTCATTTCAGGCTGTTTTCTATGTTTAATTTAAGTATAGGTACATATCTCTGTTTTTCCATCTCATATTGATAGCAAAATTACTTTATAACAGTGACTTTTAACCTGATTTTCACTTGAGTATTACATTACCCGTATTCTCAATATGGTGAATTTGTTCTGCTCACCAAATATTTCTGGTTCTTATAATTTCAAATACGTGGTGGAATTCCTGAACTCCTAGGGTTTGGTGGGGCCATAAGTTCCTTTCGGTCAGTGAAGCGTAAGTGGAAGCAACCTATGTTACTTCTGGCAAAGAGCATTTAATTTCCAGAATATAACCCACCAAAGCTCTTTTCCTTTCTGCCATGGACCTAAGGGTCAAGATATTTCCTGTTCTGCTAGCCAGTGTACTAGATTTTTATTCCATTGTATGTAACAAATTATCAAAAACTTGGTGGCTTTAAAAAACACAAATTTATTCCCTTACAATTCTGGAGGCCAGAAGTCCAAAATAAGTATGATAGGACAAAAATCAAGATGCTTGCAGGGTCGTGATCCCTCTGGAGATCATAGGGAGAATTCATTTCCTTCCCTTTTCCAGCCTCAGTAATTGCATTCCTTGACTCATGGCCCCTTCCATCTTCAAGGCCATCAGCCAAGCACCTTCTCTCTCCAGCTCTGCTTCCTGCTACTTCTGTCACATGGCCTTCTTCTCTTCTGCCTGTAGTCAAATACCCCTTCACTCCCTGTTATAAGGATATTCGTGATTACATTTAAGGCCCACCTGGATTATCCAAGGATAATCTCCCTAGTTCAACATCCTTAACTTAATCACATCTACAAAGCTTTTCCACATATGGTAACATTCACAGATTCCAGATATTTAGATCTGGATATTGATGGGGGTCATTATTCAGCCTACCCCAGGCTGTATCCCACAAGGAGGAAAAGTGGATCAGAACAGCCTACCATGGACGTGTGATGTGTGCAATATACAAACCTATATTTCTATAAACCATAAGGATTTGAGAGTTTGTTCTTGTTATTATGGCAAAACTTAGAACATACTGACTGGGAATGGTATAATTTAATATTCTTTGACAATATTTTAATGGCTGAATCTTTTAAAAAGCCTGTCGTACAACTATATCATGGTTAATTTAATAAGTCTCCTGTTAGAATTTAAATTATGTATAATGTTTCAATGAATATCCTAGTAGATAAACCATTATGCACATCTCTGATTACCCTCTTAGAGAAAAGTTCTAGATAATGAACTCCTAGATCAAAGGGTAAATTCACTCCTAAGGATGTTTCATCTATGGGTAAAGAAATGTTATGCGTATTGATACCTCAACAGTAGCATTTCAGCAAAACCATTGTTTTCATCCTCTTTCACAGAAGGTTTTTGAAAAAGACATGACAAATAACCTATAAGCGTTTTAACTAGTTCAGTAAGATAAACTTAGGATATGAAAATGATCAATCCTTTGTGAAGTTTCCCAGTTCTCTTGTGGATTAGACTAAATTAGTCAGAGGGTGCATTTCGTGGTTCTGTTCCTAAAAAGACCTCCTCTGTTATGTTTCCTGTATATTGAACTGTAAAGAGCATTAGGATGAAGTGGGATGAAGAGAGGATAAATGTAAAAAAAGAAATTAGTGGTCGTATACCCTTACTCAGGTGGAGACTCTGATTGAAAGGGAAAGCAGAGGGAACTAACGTGTACCCATCACTTCTTATGGAGATGGTGCTGTGTTGCAAACTGGCATCTTATTTTCAGTGGCTTCTCTTCTTTCCCCACCCCTTTGTCATTCTTGAATGCCATCCACTTTTGTTTGCGGGACTGGCTCTCTGACAGGAGGGAGAGAACTCTGTTGGGCCAATGGAGTGGTGACTTTCCCACCACCCCATACATCATCAGGGTGGAGCTGACAAGGCACAGCAATTCAGCCTCCATCCCAGCAGGAACTAGGTATATCATCCGCCCAAACACCTGATCTCCACTTGCCAGGGCTGAGAAAATCCAAGAGCCCTAGGAAGGCAGATGTTGAAAGGACACACTGCCAGGTGGAGATGGCAATAATTTTTTCAAAAATTGACTACTTCTGCTTTCCTGCTTCATCCCCATCACACCTTCCAGTACTATTTAGTCACTTCAGCCTTAGTCTGTTGTATCACCTGCCCCCTTTGTCAGACCTAGTGAGGCATTTGGCAGGGATGGCAGTGGCCATCTGTGCGGTTAGAATGAGGCTCTTTTTCATCCCTTATCTGTCTCTCCCATTCCAAAGATTCTTGGCTTAAGGGAGTCAGGTGCCTCACTTTTCTGGGCTTGTTGCCACCAACTGGTTGGGTTTCAAATCTTGGGCTGGCTTTTCAGGTAGGAGAATCTATAGGGGATTATGTTTCCTTGGCAATTTCCTTTCCATTCCCAGCGTACTGAAATTTACTTGGTCGTCCCCATCACTTTAAGAGATTTACTCTTATTCTAGAAGTCTGGTCAGCCAAAGCCAATGAGAGTCTGTGTAACCTGAACAATAGGAAGTGATGAATGGGCTGCTCTCCATTTCTTGGGAAAAACAATATAAATCTAGGCTGAGGAGTGAATTAAGATCATTGCACAGGGTTTACCAGTTTTAAAAATACTATTAACAGATGCTCAGGCCTGTAGAAATAGCCTCAATTAAGTATGCGCCATTCATACTGTTTTAGGTTTTCTTACGTCCCATATGCTTTCATTTTAAGTAAAAAGCAAGCTTGGAAAACCAAAGTCCTTCACTTTTGGACCAAATATAGGGGAGCCTGTTTTATAAAAAATTACCACCTGGGAGAAATGATCTTCATATAACCCACACACTACATGAGTTCAGCAGGTTTCTACCCTGGTTCAATTTTCTCTTTGATAATATTGGCAAAGGTCAGTGCAATTCGTGGTTAAATTGGAATATTTTAAAACCTGAAAACTATTTGGTGGAGTGGAAGCACAACATGAAAGCAACTTTTGTTGGACAAAGCACAATAACCGAGGTTGGAAAACTGGGTTCATGACGTGTCTCTGTTCACGGGTGATCTTAACAAATTACTCAAAATTGTTTGTCCCTTTCTTTGTGTATACTAAACCAGGGGAAAAGACTGTTTCTCTCCTCCCTAGCTCATAGCAATATCATAAGCATTAAAGTAATTACTGGTTATGAAGACCTTAGAAATATTGCATTATCATAAAAATGAAAAGAAAATGTATTAGACTATAATAAATCCTCATTCATCTAGACACTTTTAATTTAGAATTTGATGCAATATAGAAAGACACACTTCTGAAATTTGCATTTGTATTATATGAAAAGAAATAGTTTGCTAAGCAAATTGAAAGTGTGAACAGAATTATTAGAATATAACTAAGAAATACATGTAATTAAAAGCTCTTGAGTAATTATTTAAAAATAAAGGATGATGATCTCCAAATTAACTATCTATTGGTACTACTGTACCTTTAAAAATTAATTATTTATATTAAATACATTAATAAGATAACATCTTAGTCCCAGATATTTATTAGTTTTCTCCACTTTCCCCATCTCCACTTTAGAACTTAGCTATAATATGACCCCCAAATTATGTTTTCGCTTTCATTAAAGAGTAGAGAAATCAGGGAGTTCCCTGGTGGTCCAGTGCTTAGGACTTCACGCTTCCACTGCAGGGGACCTGGGTTCAATTCCTGGTCAGGGAACTAAGATCCTGCAAGATGCATGGTGCGGCCAAAAAGAAAAAGTGTAGAGAAATCATGGCTCACATTGTAGTGAAGGAGGGCTACCTGTAAACATGCAATAAATATGGTTATAGAACAACGTGTTATGGTAATAGGAAAAAGGGAGCATTTAATTCTCACTAATAAGATTTAAGTTGGATTTTAGAAACGAGTTAAATTTCAGTCATAGATGAGAAAAAGAGCATTCTGAGGGAACAGTATAAAAAGCACGCAGGTACATGATATATTTAGAAACTGCCAAATTGTTCAACATTGTTGGATAACAAGATACACAAAAGTAAATCATCAGAGGAAACATTGAAAACTTCAACATGTGACATGAACCTAGTTTGGGTGCCATGCTATTAACTATAGAATTCGTTCTGAAGAAAATGAGAGCATCTGGGTATATTTTAGAAAGGATATGATATAATGAGATATGTGATTTTGAAAGAGCTTCAGGGTGAGACTTCAGAATGGCCTTAAACCTGGAGAAGATTTTGGGGTTAGTGTCAAGGATGGGGAATCAACAAAGATATCTATTGCAGACTTTGCTTGGTCAAGTTGAATGCTCTGCTTTTGGGGCTACATCCAAGAAGCCCTATGATAAAGCCATCCATCAAAACAACAATATCCAAATTTCTTGTTTCCTATGTTGAGACACTGAGAAATAGTTGAGAACTTTCCTGTGTAAATATAAAAGCTGCTAAAAATATAACTTATGGTCATTAAACTGAAGAATATTGTTTAAGTCCCAAAAGGGTGTAAAATCAGAAGAAAAGAGATTCGAGGGCAAACCCAAAAAAGCTTGTAGCAAATGGAAGGTAAAGAAAAGTCGGTGAAGGAACCCAAGAACAATCTCCAGAGGGAAATTAAAAGCACAAAGTGTCTGGCCTTCCCTGGTGGCGCAGTGGTTGAGAGTCTGCCTGCCGATACAGGGGACACGGGTTCGTGCTCCGGTCCGGGAGGATCCCACGTGCCGCGGAGCGGCTGGGCCCGTGAGCCATGGCCGCTGAGCCTGTGCGTCCGGAGCCTGTGCTCCGCAACGGGAGAGGCCACAACAGTGAGAGGCCCGTGTACCGAAAAAATAAAAAAAAATTTTTTTTAAAAATAAATAAATAAAGCACAAAGTGTCTGGAGTGTTACTGAAACCAAAGAAAAAGATAACTCAGGAAAAAGCAGCATTTTCAGAACTTTCAGATGCCAGAGATGAGGGTTAAGCCATTGGTATTTGATAAATATAAAGACATTCATGACCTTTGAAAGCACAATTTCAAAGGAGAGAATGAGAAGATAAAATAGACAACAGGGAGCAGAGAAATCAGGAAATAGTTGAATGATAAGCACCACAGAGAATAGGCATTTTCCCCTTAGAAATAAATGCAGAGAATGGAGGACATTTATAGGTGATAAAGAAAAAATTAATGGAGAAGGTAAAAATAAAGATTGAAGAGATCAAAGAGACGGTTCATGTAGATAAGTCCTATGGAATGTAGGAATAGGTGGGGTTTTTTTTTTTTTTTGCGGTACGCGGGCCTCTCACTGTTGTGGCCTCTCCCGTTGCGGAGCACAGGCTCCGGATGCGCAGGCTCAGCGGCCATGGCTCACGGGCCTAGCCGCTTCGCGGCATGTGGGATCTTCCCGGACTGGGGCACGAACCCATGTCCGCTGCATTGGCAGGCATATTCTCAACCACTACGCCACCAGGGAAGCCTGGGAGTAGGTGGTTTTTAAAGTTCAGGTGCAGGTGTAAATCTTGGAAAGAAAAATGGCTTCAGATTTCTTGGTGATGAGAAAAAGGACATTATTACCGAAGCTATGGAGTTTTGAAGTAATAACAAAAGAAATTGGAGGAATTCACGTCAGTTGTACTTGCTTTTGTCCGTTGAAATCAAAGCTTAGTCACTGCAAAAGAGTGAGAGTGGGGTGGTTTGGGCATGCGAGGAAGATTAGAAAGTATTCAACAGTGGAATTGGCTAGGGAATCAACCAGAGATGAAAAGAAATATTGGCTAGGAGCATCTTCAGCAAAGCTGATGCTGACTTACATGGATTTATTGTGTTTCATTATACATATGGATCTTTTCATAAAAGTAAGACATGTTCAACATGAAAGTGTAGAAAAGATTATAATACTAAAAATAAGTGATCTCATATCTTACTGTATCTTTTTATCTATCAATTTATATATGTGAATGTGTATGTGTGTGGCTGTGTATGGTAAGGCTCATAGCAGGAAAAAGATGGAACATTATTCAGATGTGGCAATTGAGAATTTAATAAAACTTAATTTACTGAACTTCCCTGGTGGTCCAGCAATTAAGACTCCACGCTTCCAATGCAGGGGGCCCAGGTTTGATCCCTGGTCAGGGAACTGGATCCCACCTGCATGCTGCAACTAAAAGATCCTGCATGCCACAGCTAAGACCCAGTTCAGACAAATTAATAAGGAAATATTAAAAAAAAAACATTTCATTTACAAAGATGGTTTGATAAAGAGAAATAAATAAAAATTGATGAAGTATCCTAGGGATGAAGTATTCTAGAGCTAACCATGGGTTAAGGGGGCGTCTGGGGGCTGGTAGGACAGCCGAGAGGGTGAGAAGAGAGAGATTAGTGAAATGTAGTGACCTCTGTAGCAAATCCACAGAAGCCAGTCTCTAGCAGGGCAGACATGGGTAGAGTGGATGTGGAGGGGTCAATAGACAATAACAAATGCAATATGTTTGTGATATTGGGTTTCGTTTCTGGAACAGAGCTCCTAAAACTTTGAATTTCTTAAGTGATAAGGATGATAAAGGGGTCTTTTGTTATGTTAATGAAGTGACTTTTGGACCTTGCTAAGGATGAGGACTGGATGCCAGTGTTACCCAACCAAACTCGGGTCCTCTCACCAACCCGCAGTAAACCCAATCTACTGACACTGCCAGATTGTGGTGAAGGAAAGTGCAGTGTTTATTGCAAGGTGCCAGACAAGGAGTCTGGGACAGCTAGTCCTCAGAAAAGCCCAAGCTCTCAAATGGGTTTCAGCAAAGCATTTTTAAAGGCCAGGCGAGGGAGGGGAGTCCCAGGGTATGTGATCAGCTCACACACAATTCTCTGTTGGTTGATGGTGAGGTACAGTAAAAAGGCAATAAACTTTTGCAAATATTTCCTGATTCTTGCCAGTCTCCAGAGGGGATGCATTCACTTCTTTCATTTAGTGGAGGTCCCAGCATCTGCAAAACAACTCAGGAAATGTGCATCAGATACTATCATCTAGGTACTCTGGGGAGGAGCTACAGCAGAGGATATGGGGGAGGGGTCTGTTCTGGGAAGGCCCCCTAGGGTCCTGCTCATTACACCAGGGAAACCAGCCATGTGATTAGAGGGTTGGAATTTTCAGTCCCACCCCCTGACCTCCTGGGATCAAGAGGGGCTGGAGGTTGAATCAATCACCAATGGCCAATGATTTAATCAATTACGCCTATATAATGAAGCTTTAATAAAATCCCCAAAGTATGGGTTTTTAAGGCCTCCACAGTGTGTGAACACACGGAGGTGCAGGCAGAGGAGCATTTTGAGTGAGAGCGTGGAAGCTCCGGGTGCTTTTCCATGCAGTGCCCTGTGCATCTCCTCCATCTGGCTGTTCTTGAGTTATATTGTTTCCTAATAAACTGGTGATCTTGTAAGTAAAATGTTTTTCTGACTCTAGCAAAGTAATCGAGCCCAAAGAGGAGTTGGGACACTCACTCTACAGCTGGTTGGTCAGATGCACAGGTGAAACCTGGGCTAGCAACTGGCAGGGAAGTTGAGGTGGGGGAGGGACAGTCTTGTAAGACTGAGCCTTTAAACTGTGGAATCTGATGCTGTCTCTGGATAGATAGTGTCAGAACTGAGTTGACTTGTAGGACACCCAGCTAGTGTCTGAGAATTGCTTGTTTGTGTGGGAAACCCCTCTCTCCTCCAAGTACACAGTGGAATTGGGTGCTCAGAACACCAATTATGTTTTTCAGGATTGGAATTCAGCATCCATTAAAGCAGAAGCAAAAAAATAAATAGATGAATGTCCCCGGTGTCTTCAACTGGGGGAGAGGAGTGTAGGGAAGAGCCAATAGGATTTCAGAGGGAGACAAGGGAATCTGGACTGCTATGAGATAAGCTTGAAAAACTCAGATCATAGCTCAACAATACTTAAGAGACAAGTGTTCAAGTTCAGCAGAATAGCATTTTTTTCCCACTATATCATTAAATGCAGGGAGTAGCCATAGCCTACTGCACCTAGAAACTCTTTGCACTGGACTGGAGAATTTCCTAGATTATTTGGAAGAAAAAGTAGAGAGAACTTTGGTATGAGGTCATTAAAACATCACAGATAAAATGCAAGTGAGAGTCTTAAGTATTGCTGTAGATGCACTACCATTTTTTCCATGTAGTTACTTTTCTGAATCAAAATGTCTTACAATACAAGTGATGTTTCTTTTTTCTCTTTTTCCAAAAAACTATTTTTTTACCTATGTTAACTCTTTCAATTAAAGATGCTTTCACATATAGGAAGTATTGTGGTGGAAAGGAAGTCATAAAGAAAAGAAAAACAAGAAAGGCTGAGGTTGGCGTGATAATTACTAAATCAAACTTTCAATCAAAATGCTTCTGAATATTCTCTTGGCAGATGCTTATTGATGCAAATTGAAAGGAGGATGGAGTAAGCAGATTGTCATTTAAAACTTAATTAAATTCAGATTTAAACATCAGTCCAATCTTTTAGAGTTCTCAGTAAACAGGGGACAAAACTCGGCTATAACCAGTAAGAAGAGGAAAAACATTAAGGAGCAGCTTAGCATATTCTTCAATTTATCACTTCCAGCCCAAATGAGAAATGAGGAAAAGGAGATATTGAATGGTTGCCTAAAGGTTCTCTGGTGGCGTCTTTGAAATTGCATCAGTTATATTTATGCCAGCGCCATCCACTGCTGTAACATCCCCACAACATAACTCCACAGTTTTCAGGAAATTCTATGTTATTCATCCATGCATCCATCAGAAATGCAAAGAAGTCTGGCTAAAGGAATTCAGTGCATATGGACCTTGTTGGAACTGGTATGTGTTTGTGACAGAGACCTTGCTTTGAAATCTCCTGGGAATCGTGGGTTAGATGTCATTATTCTAGTATCTTTACATAATCAGGTTTCCTTATCCTGTTCCAGATACTGGGAAACTAGGCTGTTTAATGGTTGCCTTACAGGAAATCTTCTTTTTTTTTTTTTTTTTTTTGCGGTACGCGGGCCTCTCACTGCTGTGGCCTCTCCTGTTGCGGAGCACAGGCTCTGGACGCGCAGGCTCAGCCACCATGGCTCACGGGCCCAGCCGCTCCGCATCATGTGGGATCTTCCCGGACCGTGGCACGAACCCATGTCCCCTGCATCGGCAGGCGGACTCTCAACCAATGCGCCACCAGGGAAGCCCCAGAAAATCTTTTTTTAATCCATTCATTATGAGCATTCTGGCATCGCTTAAAATAGCCTTAGAAGTTATCTATACCAGTCTCTATTACCCAACTTTCAAATGACATATTCATAATAAGAATATATTGAGCGTCATTCTAAACACTGCTTTATGAAAGGCAGTAGGGTTACAGAGATAAAACATAGGCTCTCCCTGTCAAGGAATTTACATTCCAGTATTAGAAACAGTTATGTAAATACACAAATGTCACACAGCATACCACATGCTATAATTCCAGCAGAGTTCAAAGTAGTCTAAGAGGGTAACAATGCCAGAAGTACCTGACTCTATCTAGGAAAACCTGCAGAAGTTTTTAAGTGAGATGACACAAATAGAGTTCTAGAGGACCCGAGTAAAGTTTCATTTTTAGTCTCTATTTAATTCTAAGCTCATGTTTAGATTTTCTTGTATCTCTGTGTATGGGTAAAAATTCTAATTCAGAGTTTTTCAAAGCAGGTCAGAAAATTACTCCCAAAGCATTTTAATATAAATACTCACACCTAGGCATGGGTCTGCTAATAACTGAAGATGGAGACATCTTGAGAAATTTTGAAATAAAAATTGATGTTATTAAATTATATTTAACAAAGATGAATTGGATGCTTATGTGCAGAAGTCCTATATGAGGACATGTGAATGTATTTAAAGATACAAAAGCAAAGACCTTGAACTCAGGGTGCTTTACATTTGAGCAAGAGAGATGTACACACATAGGAATAAGGTCTGTATCCAAAACAGGCTGTGAAGTCAATTATGTGCAGAACAAAAGAACTATAATCGGTGATGGAAAGAGAAACAGTCCTATCAAGGAGAACCTCAAAAGTTTCTTAGAGGAAGTAGGTATTTCTGTTCACATAGTTTGAATTGTTTTCTCAACCACAGAGACAGAATTGCCCTGGTGATGGATTGTACTGATCGCTTGTGTCCAGGATCAACTGTGAAAGATCATGCACTTGTAAATTAAGCCTCATGGGCATGTGTGCAATCCATAAGAAATGTGATAATGTGATGCTGGAATCAACTATGACCTTGATCTCAATGTCACGTGGAGTCTCTTTACACTATAATATCAAGCCACACCACTGAGTCCCAACCAGTGGGAGAGAGTGAAGATACAGCCAGGTCTCTGTGAATTACACATAATTTGCAAATTAGTTTATCTACTCAGAAACTTCTGCTAGTCTATCGCAACCAACAGGAGTGCATCAGCCGGTAGATACAAATTTTCTCAAGCAGGCATCAAGTGAAACAAGCAAAAAAATTGAGGATGACTAAAACCAATTGGTTAAACCAGCGGTCCCCAACCTTTTTGGCATCAGGGACCGGTTTCGTGGAAGACGATTTTTCCACCGAAGGTTGTGGAGAGGGGGATGGTTCAGGCGATAATGCGAGCGATGGGGAGCAATAGGGAGCAGCAGATAAAGCTTTGCTCACTTGCCCGCCACTCATCTCCTGCTGTGCGGCCCAGTTCCTTACAGGGTTGGGGAATCCTGGGCTAAACTAAGAAAGGTTTGAGGCATGTCTGAGATTTAGGTTCCTGCCCAAGCCTACTTACGGGCTTTGGCAGGAAATGCAGAGGCCCCATATCCTCAGACAAGCAGACTTACTAGGTCAGGCACTGGGGTCCTTATGATGCCACGGGAACTTCAAATCATCACGGTATCCTCAACTGTAAAATGGGATTGATTGGCCTGTCAGAGATTGTGGAGTAAATTAAAAATGACTGAGTGGAGTGCTTTTTAAAAACAGCAAATAGAAAGTGCCATATAAATGCTAAATAATCATGTTAAATTTCCAGACACTACAGCAAGTGGCACTAGATAAATGCTGAGTAGATTAAGGCCTATTTGATTTGCATTTAACTTCAAGAAAATAGAGTTTTGGAAGTAATTTTGTTTTTATACACTATGGCGTCTAAAGAGCCATAAATCTTGTTTGTGTCTCTGAGGCTCTGTGAAACTCTTCATTGAAATAAAATGTATCATCTGGTTTCTGTGTTGATATTTGCCTGAGCAAAAGAGAGTGAGTAGATTCTCTGGGCTACAAAAGCATAACTGATATAGTTGCACTTTTAATGCAAATTCTCACTGCCTGTTGCCATGAGAAATGAAACTGTGCTTTCCTATAAAAACGTAGTAGGGTAGCTTTCTAGTGTTTGGAGTGAAAATGCACAATTGGAAAAGCTGTGAACGAAATTCCATTACTAAATATTGGCCCTAGTTTGCCACTGTGGAGACAGTGAACACGTGTTTGAGTGGAAGACAATCTTTGGTCTATAATGAGTTTATGGATTTCCTTTGTATACATGTTTGAAGTAAGTACTTAACTTAGTTGCCACATAAAGGACAGTTGCCCTGGAGATTCACCTGTAACCACACTGGGAACGAGAAGTGAGACTTTGTTATAGTCAGCCTTTGCAGTGTGAAGGTTGTTTGTTTCTATAGCTTAACCCTGCCTATATTGACTGAAACATCAACCATGAAACTACTCTTTTCTTCTCATTAGAAGATGAAAACAGCAGATTTTAATTATTGTCTAAGGCATTATCGTCTAATTTTTCTTTCAAGAAGATTTAAACAAGGAAAGAAAAAATGAAAGTCTGTAAAGTTCTTTCAATTATTTCTCTCTTTTATGGAAATTATGCTTGCTTGCTTCTTTGCATTTCTGTAACAAGGTCTCCAATGCTTCTCTGAAGCCCATGTTTCAATTAGTGGCTTGGGTAGAACTATAGGGATTGAGGTAAAGCCTGGGCAGTCCTGCCATTCACCTTTATTCTCAGAAGAATGTCAATGCTGTGCTCACGGGCATGTGGACAAGTCAGAAATCCCGCCTTCAGGCAGAGAACTTGGGCGGGGTGGGCTTCATCAGTGTCCCTTGTGCAAAGACACAGAGTCCTGAGCTGAGAAGTGACCTGTGAAAGGTTTAATGCTCTGCTGTCACCATTTTGAAATTCTTAATGATTTACAAATAAGACGCCCTGTGTTTTCAAAATGCACTAGTACCCACAAATTATGTAGCTGGGTTGTGATTTGAGGTAATACTTTCTGTTGCCTGGCACTGCATTTTATATGGAATAAAGGGCATGTTAAACTGTGACAGTTCTCTGTTTGGTGAACTGAAATTCTGGCCTTATTTTGATATAAGGAGGCAAATTATACTCTTCTCTAGGGACGGTAGGGAACCTCATGCTAGATAGATACATATAAACTCATTTCATCTTTGGTATTTTCTACCTCAATGGGAGGGAAAAGAGTAGACTCTTTCTTACATTTGGAATACCCAAGGCCTGGAAAAATAAGCACAGTATCATTCCCTGCTGTTCTCAGTATATCAAGCTGCCAACTCAGAAACCTCATGTTAGAGACCACAGTAATCAGTGGGGCTAATTGTCAAATAACAAAGGTAAATTCAAATAATCACTGTTAAATAAGGAAATAAGCTATGGAAGTTTTACTTTTAATGTAAACAAAGCATTTAAAATGGTTCCTTCATTGTTTTCAAGTCCATGAGAGTTATTGCTCATTTTGTCACCTCAAGTTCAGTTTTTCACTGCACTAGGTAGTTCCTTACATTAAATAAAAGGTGGTCTACCCAGGTTGTGGTTGGACGTTAAATTTCACTTTGAATCATATTCATATAAATCTCTCCACGTGTAATTTACCATTCCTCTGTCCCGCTTCTTTCTCCCTCTCCATACCCACACCCAGAATGTCTTGTATGTCATGTGACTATGTTGCTTCCCTCACTCGACAATAAAAACATCAAAGGCTGTAGAATCTCACTCTGTATATTCCTAGTTCATTGCACAAGTAGCCATTCAAAGAGTATTTGACTGACTGAGTGAATCCTTCCATTGTCAATGTAGGAAAACTGAGTTAATAGGCACTGAAACAGATCTATGAAATTTTTGTTGGTGAAACAATATGACTCCCTTACCAAACCTTCCCTTCATTGCTTTTTATGAATATGCCATAATTCTGGAATTAAGAATAAATCCTAGTGGGTAAAAAAAAAACTTAATAACTTTAAAGAAAGAAAGAGACAAATATTTTAGGCAAAAGAACAATGGACAACCCTCTGCCCATTAGCAGATACTACGCAAATATCTAAGGAATGAATGGCTGAACACCTATTGCTTTCTCTTGGATACTGATGCAAATAATTATAATTGTGAACACATAGTGTACCATGTGGCAGAGACATTGTAAATGTTTTCTATGTATTATCTCAGTTAATCTTTAGAACAACCTGAAGAAGTAGCTAATATAATGATCCAAATTTTACAACTAAGGAAACTGATATTGAGAAAGGTTTAGTAATTTGCCTGAAGTCATCTAGCTGATAATTGGTAGAGACAAGATTTAAAGGTAGGCAGTCCACCTCTACAGTCTGTGGTCTTAAGCTCTAGGCAGTACTACTTGGGGCAGGTGGTATTGTCAGAATATTCATTGTTCTCCCTACCAGACTCATTCTGGTTTTCCCACACCATTTGTTGAAGAAATTGTCCTTTCCCCGTTGAATGGTCTTGAATCCTTGTGAAAGTCATTTGACTGTTTCTGTAAGGGTTTATTCCTTGGCTTTCTATTCTCCTCCATTGGTCTTTATGCCAGTACCACACTGTTTTAATTACTGTAGCTTCATAATAAGTTTTGAAATCAGGAAGTGTGAATCATCCAACTTTGTTGGGAAAGGCAGTCTCGTGCCTAGAGTCTTTTGACACCCACTTGGATGCATAAAAATAAGCCTTGAGCCTGGAACACTTCTGGATCAAGAGATAAAGAGTCCTCACAGCCTGTGTTGGACTTATCAACTTGTGTGGGAATATCTTTCCCTATTTCAGATTGAATGCTGTGCTCCATTGTTCTGCTTAAGTATGTGCATCATATGGCATCTGGCCAACATCCTGCTGTATCTGTGGGGAGGAGACGGAGTTCTGCTGCAGTACAAGAAGGATGCATGCAGGCCAGTTGCCTTGCATCAGCTACTGGGAGGGACCACAGGCCATGGGGAACTGATGCTCACTACTGATCTTGGTTTTTCTCTTCTCTGTGTGAGCAAAGCATTGTTCCATCCAGCGCTTGACTGCATTGTGTTTCCTTAGTGACTTCGATTTCAAGATGCAGTGAGCAGAAATGTCCAGACTTTTGCTCCTCATGATAAGCAACTGATGTTAGTTGTGCAACATTGTTCTTCTTTTGCAAGAATTTTTTGCCTTTTTGAGGTCCCTTGAGATTCCATATGAATTTTAGAGTGGATTTTTCTATTTCTGCAAAAAACGCCATTGGGATTTTGATACCGATTGTATTAAATGTGTAGATCTTTTGGGGGAAAGGGAGTGAGGATTGAATAGCTGATACACAGGGGATTTTTAGGGTGAAACTATCCAGTATGATAATGAAATGGTCAATACATGACATCATACATCATCAAAACTCACAGAGCTTTATAGCACAAAGAGTCGACCTTAGTGTATGCAAATAAGAAAAAAATAGGAGGTTTGAGTATTCCAGGGAGGAATGCAGACTGTCACAAGAGAATCCAGCTGCATTTCAAATGTATGAAACAACCCCAATTAAGGGCACACATGGGAAAAGGACTGACCTGAGTAACTTTGGATCTAAGTAAATTCTGTAAGATAAAAGGCAAAGGAACCACACATAAGTGCTGTACTACAGTTGATAAAGTTGTTTCTCATGAGACTACTGGGGTATGATTACCAGTTCTGATACTGCTATACAGGTATCCCCTGCTTTTCAAAAGTTTCCTTTATGCTACTTCACTTTTAAGTAAGACCTACATTAGTACCTGTTTTCACTAACTGAAAGAAATCTAAAGAGGATTTTGCTTTTATGAAAAAAGGTGAAAAGTGAAAATAGCTTTCAGCATTTGTTTTGTACTAAGCTGTTACAAAGATAATTTGCACCCCAAGCAGTGGGAGGGGCACTGCCAAGCTCCTTCCCTGGGAACTACACTCAACAGCTCAGCATCAAGCTGCCATAGCTTTGAACTGTCTGTTAGCATCTCTATCTCGGTTTATTTTATGCATCCATTAGCAAGATGTGTCCTAAGGTAATTGCTTCTTTGCTTTCTTACCAAAGGTTTCATAGGAACGCTCTACTTTTGGATAGCAGAGGAGACCTATACGTGTATACTGGGAATTAAAAAATTAAGAACAGGCATAACTCCTTTTACTGTGCTTCAGTTTTTTCCTGTTTTTTTTTTACAAATTGAAGTTTTTTGGCTACCCTGTGTTGTCAGATGATGGTTAGCATTTTTAGCAATAAAGTATTTTTAAATTAAGGTATGCACATTGGTTTTTTTAGCCATAATGCTATTGCACACTTACTAGACTATAGTATAATGCAAACATAGCTTTTATATGCACAGGGAAACAAAAAACTTCATGTGGGCTTCCCTGGTGGCGCAGTGGTTGAGAATCCGCCTGCCGATGCAGGGGACACGGGTTCGTGCCCCTGTCCGGGAAGATCCCACATGCCGCAGAGCGGCTGGGCCCGTGAGCCATGGCCCCTGAGCCTGGGTGTCCGGAGCTTATGCTCCGCAATGGGAGAGGCCACAACAGTGAGAGGCCTGCATACCACAAAAACCAAAACCAAAAACAAACAAACAAACAAAAAACTTTATGTGACTCACTTTATGGCAATATTTGCTTGATTGCAGGGGTCTGGAACTGAACCCAAATATCTTAAAGGTATGCCTATACAGATCTTCCTTGACTTACAATGGGGTAATATCTCAATAAACCCACGGTAGGTTGAAAATATTGTAAGTCAAATATGCATTTAATACACCTAACCTACTGAATGAACTTCATAGCCTAGCCCAGCCTACCTTAAACATACTCAGACACTTACATTAGCCTACAGTTGGCAAACCATCTATCACAAAGCCTGTTTATAATAAATTGTTGGGTATCTCATGTAATCTACAGAATACTGTAGCATCTGTGGGTATCTCATGTAATCTACTGAATACTGTACTTAAAATGTAAAACAGAATGGTTGTCTGGGTACAGAATGGTTGTAAGCATTATCACTTGTTTACCGTTGTGATTGTGTGGCTAATTGGGAGCTGTGACTTGCCACTGCCCAGAATCAGGAGACAGTATAAGACCTCATATTGGTAGCCCAGAAAAAGATCAAAATTCAAAATTCGATATACATTTTCTACTGAATGTGTAACGAATTTGCACCATCGTTAAGCCAAAAACTTAGAATTTGAACCACCGTTAAGTGGGGGACATCTGTAAATGGTCGGCAGGGGATGGGAGCCAGTTTTTTTCACTATGACCGTGGGACAAGGCTAGAATGATCCATGTTGTAATGGATTAGAGTTGAAGACATCAGGATGTACTTATGTTTAACTTAATATATGCAGATGGTTACATATAGAAATACTTATACATGGATTAACACATATATTTTCTTTCTCTGTCAGCTGAGAGCCTAAAAAAAATGACAGCCCAGTAGCAACAAGCATACCTCACACCCAGATCAGGTTTCTAACTCTGCAGTAGAAAGAACCAGGAGTTCTTGGAGAAATGGCCAATTTTAGCACTGAAAATATGCAAAATGATAAGGAGCATAGTATTGTGGCAGAAAGTAAGGAAATGCTTTAAACACACACATACACACACCCCACACATTAATTGATGGTGATTTGTCAGCAGGACCCAGGAGACAACTGTAAGAGCTCCCTGTGGCTAAAGCTAGAACAATTTGAATGAAAAAATAAAGTAGTATTGGATTATAACCCGAAGTATAAAGTATATATCCGTAAGTCCATACTTGATAAAAAATAGATAGATAAGTTCAGGAGAAGAAACAAATATCCCATACAGAAGAATTCCAAATAACTTACGTAGGTATATTACCCTCAAGAATGAAGCGTAAATCCTCACTCCTTACGAGTAGGCTGTGCAAATAGTGACTTCCCTTCGAAGAGTATAGTGTGGAGAAGGGGGAAATGAGTCAGTTTCTCGTGGAGAAACCTGCCAAACATGACCTCAGCCAGGTGATCAAGGTCAGCATTGACAGGGACAAGTCATGTTGATAGTATGTACCCTTGAAATGATGTGATGAAAATGGTACCCCATCTTTGTGGTCTTCCTCCCAGTAAACCCATAGCCTGGTCTAATAGTGAGTGAGGGAAACATTGGAAAGATTCCAGTAGACGGACATCTTACAAAATACTTGACCAAAACTGTCTCCTTGGAACTATATAGGTCATCAAGCATAAGAAAAGTCTGAGATATTGTCACAGCCCAAAGGAGCCTAGAGACTTGATGACTAAATGTAATGTGGTATCTAGATAGAATCTTGGAGTGAATATTAGGTAAAAACGAAGGACATCTGAATAAACTGCGGATGTAATAATAATGTAGCAATATCGGTTTGTTTATCATAACAAATAAACTGTACTGATGTCAGATGTTAATAACAGGAGAAACTGTTTACAAGATATATGGGAACTCTCTCTACAATCTGAATTTTTCTGAAAATCTAAAACTGTCCTAGAAAAATAAATCGTGTTTGAAAATTAAATTTTATGAATATATAAAATTGTTCTAAAATTAAGGCTTGTTTAAAAAATTATTTTGCACATTCCAAAGCTTTATTTTATTCACATTGTATTTAGTATGGCAAGTGAATATATGATCTGAGGTAACCTAAAACTATTGAAATCTTCCAAGATAATTCCATTTCATTTTCTCACAGCTCTCAGGGTCAGGTGTTTTCTTTGGGTCAACCTGGATGTTTTTAAAAATATGTTACCTTAAAAAATAGGTCAATTCTTAAAACATAGAAGTTATCAAAGTTTAACCTGTAAATTACTCTGAACCTGGCAGGAAAATATTTATGGTTTCTCCTTCTACAGATCTGCAAATGGCTTTAGTCAATTTCTAGTCTCCTGCCTCCAAACCATCCCTCCTCCTCTTTACTTTTTACCTAATTGGACAGAATCTCAAAGTTCAAGGTTTGAACTCCTGGCAACTGAAAATCTTTATCCCTACCATTAAACACATGTCCTCTGGGAACCTCGTAACAAAACATGAAAATATGACTGTTATTGTGAGGTTGTTGTTACCTCCACGTCTTCTAAAGTGGCTTCACTCTCTTAACTGGCATTTCCCAGATATCAGTTCTATTGCTGTTCCCCATCCTCCCCCTCTCCTCCTCTACCTTTTATTTCAAATTCAGGAGCTTATGAAAGTGCAGTTGTATATCAGCAGGCTCAAAAAACAATAAACTACCTTTGCTCCAATGTGATTTGCTTCTGATGTGTTGGTCAAGGAGAACGTTTTCCTCTTACCTATTTGATCCCTGATTATGGCTTTTGTAGGAGCTGCATTTTACTCTGCAGATTATGAATGTGGTTTGATGTATTTTATTTTGCTAAGTTAATATCAGGTTTAAAAAAGGGACATTAGCTCTGATATGCCATGTATACATAATAATCAGATAAAAGACAGTTCACCTAATGTGAAAAGTCAGGCTTATTTTTTCACTATTTTGTAACTTCTCTGAATTGATGTTCCTATTGAGAAAGTGGGAAGTAATGTAAACTTCGTGTGTTTTCCAAAATTGTATTTTTAGAGAAATTTTAGGTTTACCATGAATTTTAGAGGGAGGTACAGAGATTTCCCATATATCCCCTAGACCCACACGTCATAGCCTCCCCTATTATCAACATCACTCATCAGAGTGGTGCATTTTTTTTTTTTTTTTTTTTTTTTTTACTAAGGATGGACTTACACTGACACATCATAGTCACCCAAAGTCCATACGTTAAATTAGGGTTTATTCCTGGTGTTGTACATTCTGTGGATTTGGACAAATGCATAATGACATATATCCGTCATTATGTCATACAGAGTATTTTAGCACCCTCAAATTCTTCTGATTGCTGACTACTCATCTCTCCCTCCATCCCCACTGCCTGGAAACCATTGATCTTTTTGTGTCTCCATAGTTTTGCCTTTTCCAGAATGTCAGTTAGTTGGAATCATACAGTATGTAACCTTTTCAAATTGGCTTCTTTCGCTTAGTAACATGCATTTAAAGTTCCTCCATGTCTTTTCATGGCTTGATAGCTCTTTTCCATTGTCTGGATATATCATAATTACTTTATTCATTCACTTAACTGAAGTACATCTGTTTGCTTCCAAATTTTGACAGTGATGAATAAAGCTGCTGTAAACATCTGTGGTGGGGTTTTCTGTGAACACAGTTTTCAACTCCTTTGGATAAATAACATAAAGTACAACTGCTGGATTATATGGTAAGAGTATGTTTAATTTTGTAAGAAACTGCCAACCTGTCTTCCAAAGTGACTATGCCATTTTGTATATATACCAGCAATGAATGAGAGTTCCTGTTCATCCACATCCTTACCAACATTTGGTGTTCTCAGGATTCTAGAAATCGGCCATCCTAATAGGAGTGTAATGGTACCTCATTATTGTTTTAATTTCCCTGATGACATATGTGGAGTTTCTTTTCATATGCCCATTTGCCATCTATATATTTTTGCTGAGGTGTCTAGTAAGGTCTTTGGTCCTTTTTTTACTTGGGTTGATTGTTAACTTATTGTTGAGTTTTAAGAGTCGTTTGTATATTTTAGATAACAGTCCTTTATCGGATCTGCTTTTGCAAATATTTTCTCTAGCCCGTGGTTTGTCTTCTTCTTCTCTTGATAAACTCTTGCAGAAATTTTTAATTTTAATGAAGTGCACCTTATCCATTATTTCTTTTATGGATCATGTCTTTGATGTTGTATCTAAAAAGGCATCACCATACCCAAGGTCATCTAGATTTTCTCCTAGGTTATCTTCTAAAGAGTCTTACAGTTTTGTGTTTTACATTTAGGGTTATTTTGAGTTAATTTTTGTGAAGAGTATAAGGTCTATATCTAGATGCTCTCTGTTTGGGGAGGTTAGTCCTTATTGTTTCAATATATTTAAAAAATATATGACTATTCAGATCATCTGTGTCTTCTTGTGTGAGTTTTGGCAGATCGTGTCTTTCAAGGAAGTGGTCCATTTCATCTAGGTGATCAAATTTGTGGGCATAGGGTTATTTATGGCCTTCCTTTATTATCCTTTCAATGTCTATGAGATCTGTAGTGATGTGCCCTCTTTCACTTCTGATATTAGTAATTCATGCCATCTCTTCCATTTTCTTAAGTAGCTTTAGCTAGAGGCTAATCAATTTTATTGATCTTTTCAAGAACTAGCTTTTGGTTTCTTTATTTTTTGAGGTTTCTGTTAGTATATCTTCTAGCTGAGAAATTCTTTCCTCAGCTGTGTGTAGTTTAATGAATAAGCCCATAAAGGCAATTCTTTATTTCTGTTACAGGTGTTTTTACATCTAGAATTCCTTTTTTGATCCTTTCATAGGATTTCCATCTCTCTGCTTAGAGTGCCCATCTATTCTTACACAGTCTACTTTATCCATTAGGGCCTTTAGTCTATTAATGAGAGTTGTTTTACATTCCCAGCCTAATAACTCCAATCTCCCTGCCATATTTAAGTCTAGTTTTGGTGCTTGGCCTGTCTCTTCAAATTGTGTTTCAGCCTGTTCCTATGCCTCGTACTTTTTTCTGGATAGCCAGATATGATGTACCCGGTGAAAGGAATTGCTGTAAATAGGCCGTTAGGAATGTGGGGTAGGTATATCGGGGTGAGAAGCCCTCTATAGAACCATGATCAGGTCCCAAGCTTTTAGTGAGCCTATGCCTCTGGACTGTGAACTTCTCACATGTTTCTCTTTTTTTCTCTCCCCTAGGTAGGACAGGATAGCTAGAGTGGGCCGGATAGTTGGGCATTTCCCTTGCTCAGGTGTCAGTTATGCTCTGATAATAGCCCAGCAGGTTGGGCTCTGGTTAATTAATTTCTCCTGAGGGCAGGTCCTGTTAAGACCTGGCATATTTTAAAATGGTTCCTTTTCCTCTTCTCTGCTGTAAGCCTGAGAGATTTTTTCTCTGATATTTATTGTGGGGACCTTGTCAAGCTCCTAAAGGTAAGTCTCTCAATATTTTTGCCCCCCACCATGCCTGGTTCCCCCTGGAGTTTTAACTCTCAGACATGTCTGCACTGAGCTTCCAGCAAATTGTCATTTACCGTTGCAGTTTTCCCTCTCGTATCAATTTCTGCTCCTGAGTCTCTGTTCAGATAAGCCAGAATAACCTGTATTCGCCTGTCCCTCCAATCTTGGAGACAGCGGTTTGTTGTGTGTCCTCTTCCCTCCTCTCTTAGGAATCTAGAAAGAGCTGTTGATTTTTCCATCTCTTCAGCTTTTTACTTGCTGTTAGGATGTAGTGGTGACTTCCAAGGCCCTTACACGTGGCTCTGGAAGTGGAAGTTAAATTGTGTTTTTATATCGGTTTTGCTACACTGTTTTCTTGAAATTTTATTAGAAAACACCCAGTTGAACGGAGAAACGTACTGAGACTTAGTGGCAGACCACCTGATTTGAATCCTATCTTTACCATTTGCTAATGGGATATGCTTGGGTAACTGAGATTTCAGCTTCTTCAGTTATGAAAAATGAAATGAGAATAAAACTCATTGGTTTGGTCTGTGGATTGAATGAGATCATTCATACCCCGATAATAGTTCTGTGCCCCTCACACAGTAGGTTCTTAACAACTATTTATTCTTTTTCATCCTTATTATATTTAGGAGGGCCCTTTTTTTTTTTTTGCGGTACACGGGCCTCTCACTGTTGTGGTCTCTCCCGTCGCGGAGCACAGGCTCCAGACGCGCAGGCTCAGCGGCCATGGCTCACGGAGCCAGCTGCTCCGCGGCACGTGGGATCCTCCCGGACCGGGGCACGAACCCACGTCCTCTGCATCGGCAGGCGGACTCACAACCACTGCGCCACCAGGGAAGCCCCAAGGGCCCTTTTTTTAATAGATGAGAAATATGGTTAAGGTATAAGAGGAAAGGGGAAAAGTATAGTGTGTATCTGAAAATGATAATTAGTGGAAACGTAAGACTAAAATCTGGGGCCCCAAAGACCTAGTCTGAATGTTTTAATGTGTGTGTACAGGATCTGAACTGGGGGGAGGAGGAATTGTGTGTATATTTATAGGCATACACACACACTTTCTGACTTAGAAATTTAATTTCTTGTAAGCTGTATCCTAAGAAAATATGGGTAAAATAATTTCAAGGATACTTATGACTTGCTCAAAATTGTATGGTAGACACCATTAAGAAAAAAAGTCAGTCGCTGAGAGAAAGCATTCATATTATAAAGAAGCCACATTTGTTTATACAAAGAAATAATTCAAATCAATGATCTAAAAATTTTTAATGGCAAAATATTTGAACACATACTTCACAACACTACTTTAAATGATGTTCAACCTTATTACTAGGGAAATGCAAAATAAAACCACAGGATAATACCACCAGACACCTGGAAGAATAATAATATCAAGTGTTAGCAAGGATGTAGAGAAACTATAACTCTCATACATTGCTGGTGTGAATGTAAAATGGTATAAGCCCTTAGGAAAACTGTTGGGAAGTTTCTAATAAAGTTAACCAGACATCTGTTCTATTACCCAGCAATTATACCTCAAGTCTACCTGCCTGAGAGAAATAAGTTCATATGTACACAAAAATATTTGTATAAGAATGTGCATAATGTATTTTATTTTCATGAAATAATATATCTGAAACAAACCAAGTGTTCATCACCAAGACAGCAGGAAGTACATTGTGTTATACTCATAAAATGGAATATTACTCAGCAACCAAAAAGGAACAAAATATTCATACATTTAGTGACCTGGAGAGATCTCCAAAACATCATGTTGATCAAAAAGAGTGCCAACTGCATGTTTCCTCTTACGGAAAGTTCAAAAAGCAGATAAATGTATTGTATAACAGTATAAATCCTAACAGCGGTTGTTGGTGCAGAGGGATTGATTGGAAAGGGTACGAAAAAGCTCTCCATGGTGATAGAAATGTTCTATCTCTTGGTTCAGTCTGAGGTTACCTGATACATACATTTGTCAAAATTTATCAAACTGTAGTAACCTTGAGATTTGTGCAATTTGTAATATGTAAATTATACTTCAGTTTTTAAGAACAAAGAGTAAAACATTCCCACAATTTAAAAAGTGTACAAAATCAGGATACCATTTAAGCAAATATTTTTGAGTGCCAGGCAGTGTCAAAGTTGAATAAAAGGAACAAGGCTCTCATTTGCATGAAACAGTATAAGTTTAAGGTGGACATCATAGTGACTTGGCCTACAAATATTGTGAAATGACTACTACAGTAAATTTAGTTAACATCCATCATCTCATTTAGATACAAAAAAAAAGTGTTTTCTTCCTTTTGATGAGAACTCTTACAATCTATTTGCCCTCAACAATTTTCTTGTATACCATACAGCAGTGTTAACTATAGACATTACATTGTACATTACATCCCCAGTACTTAGTGATGTTATAACTGGAAATTTGCACATTTCGACCTCTATCCATTTCCCTCATTCCCCAACCCCTTTCTCTGATAACACAAATCTGATCTCTGTGGGTTTTTTAATTTATTTATTTTTTTAGATTTCAGATGTGAGATCATACAGTATTTGTCTTTCTCTGTCTGGTCTGACTTATTTCACTTAGCATAATGCCCTCAGGTTCCATCCATGTTTTTACAAATGATAGGATTTCGTTATTTGTTTATGGCTGAATAATATTCTATTGTATATATACCACATTATCATTATCTATTCATCCATTGATGGACACAGGTTATTTTCATGTCACGGCTATTGAAAATAATGCTGCCATGAACATGGTGGTGCAGATATTTCTTTGACATAGTGTTTTTGTTTCCTTCAGATAAATACCCACAAGTGGAATTACTGGATCATATTTTAGTTCTGTTTTTAACTTTTGAGGAAACCCCATTTTGTTTTCCATAATGGCTGTACTGGTTTGCATTTCCACAAGTGCACGAGGGTTCGCTTTTCTCTATACCCTCACCAACACTTGTCATCACTTGTATTTTTCATAATAGCTATTCTGACTGGTGTGAGGTAATATCTCACTGAGGTTTTGATTTGTATTTCCCTGATGACTAGTGAAGTTGAACATCTTTTCATGTACCTGTTGGCCATCTTTATGTCTTCTTTGTGAACATGTCTGTTCAGGTCTTTTGCCCATTTTTTAATCAGGTTGTTAGTTTTTCTCCTATTGAGTTGTATGAGTTATTTTGAATATTAATCCCATATCAGATAAATGAATTGCAGATATTTTCTCCTGTTCTGTGGGTTACCTATTCATTTTGTCGATTGTTTCTTTGCTGTGCAGCAGCTTTTTAGTTTGATGTACTCTGATTTATTTTTGCTTCTATTGTTTGTGCTTTAGGTATTGTATCCAGGTAATAGCTGCTGAGACCAATGTCAAGGAGCTTTATCCCTATATTTTCTCCAGGGAGTTTGATGGTTTCGGTTCTTACATTTAGGTCTTTTATCCATTTTGAGTTCATTATTGTGAGTGGTGTAAGATAAGGGTCTAGCTTTATTTTTTTGTATACAAATATGTATTTTTCCCAGCATCGTTTGTTGAAGAGACTATTTTTATTCATTGAGTGTTCTTGGTTCCCTTATAAAATATTAGTTGGCCATATATCCTGGGGTTTTTGTCTGGGCTCTCAATCTGTTCCATTGCTCTATTGGTTAATTTTTATTCCAGTATCATACTGTTTTGATTATTATAGCCTTGTGGTATAGTTTGAAACAGAAACGGTGATGCCTCCAGCTTTATTCTTCTTTCTCAAGATTACTTTAGTTATTTAGGATCTTTTGTGGCTCCATACAAATTTTAGAATTTTTTTTCTATTTCTGTGAAAAATGCCATTGGAATTTTGATGGAGATTACATAGACTCTACAGATGTCTTTGGGTGATATAGGCATTTTACCAATATTAATTCCTCCAGTTCATGGACCCTGGCTATCTTTCCATTTATTTATGTTTTCCTCAGTTTCTTTCATCAAAGTCTTGTAGTTGTCTGTGTACAGAACTTTCACCTCTTTGGTTAGATTTATTTCTGTTTTATTGTTTTTGATGCTATTGTGAATGAGATTGTTTTCTTTATCTTTTTCAGATGTTTTGTTGTTAGTGTATAGAAATGCAACTGTATTTTGTATCCCGCAATGTTACTGAATTTGTTGATTATTCTAGCAGTTTTTTGGTGGAGTCTTTAGGATTTTCTGTATAGTACACAATATTATCTGTACACAAAGACATTTTTAGTTCTCCCTTTCCTATTTTGGATGCCTTTTATTTGTTTTTCTTTCCTGATTGCTCAGTCCTATGTTGAATAGGAATTGTGAGAGTGGACACCCTTGTCTTGTTCCTGATCTTAGAGGAAAACCTTTCAAACTTTCACCATTGATTATAGTGTTGGCTGTGGGTTTTTCATATACAGCCTTTATTGTGTTGCAGTACCTTCTATATCCAATTTGTGAAGCATTTTTATCATAAAAGGATTTTTAACTATGTCAAATGTTTTTTCTGTGTCTATTGAGATAATTGTATGATTTTTATCTTCTATCCTGATGATACTGTGTATCACATTGTTTGATTTGCAGATATTGAGCCATCCGTGTACCCCAGGGATAAATCCCACTTGATCATGGTGAATGATCTCGCTAATGTGCTGTTGAATTTGGTTTGCTAATATTTTGTTGAGAATTTTGTTATCTATATCAGGGATATTGTTCTGTATTATTCATTTCTTCTAGTATCCTTATATGGCTTTGGTATCAGGGTAATGCAAGCCTCATAAATTAGTTCTTGTTTCTTAATGTAGGTATTTATTGCTATAAACTATTCTCTCCTCTTCAATTTTTGGAAAATTTTGAGAAGGAGTGGCATTAATTCTTCTTTAAATGTTTCACAGAATTCACCAGTGAGACAACCTTGTCTGGGACTTTTCTATCTTGGGAGGTTTTTGATTACAGGTTCAATCCTCTTACTTCATATTAGCCTGTTCAGATTTTCTTTCTTCATGATTCATTCTTGGTAGCTTATATATTTCTAGGAATTTATTCATTTCATCTAGATTTTCCAGTTTGTTGGTGTGTAATTGTTCTTAGTAGCCTCATGATCTTTCATTTCTGAGGTATCAGTTATATTTTTTTCTCTTTCATTTCTGATTTTATTTATTTGAATCCTTTCTTTTTCTGAGTTAGTCTAGCTAAAGGTTTGTTAATTTTGTTTATCTTTTCAAAAAATAGCTCAGTTTCATTGCTCATTTCTATTGATTTTCTGGTCTCTTTTTCATTTCTTTCTGTTCTGATTGTTGTTATTTTCTTCCTTCTGATACCTTTGGGCTTAGTCCTTCTTTTTCTAGTTTCTTCTGGTATAAAATGAGATTGTTGATTTGAGATTGTTCTTGTTTCTTAATGTAGGTATTTATCACTATAAACTATTCTCTTAGAACTGCTTTTGCAGCATCCCATAGATTTTGATATGTTATGCTTCCATTGTCAGTTGTTTCAAGATATTTCTTGGTTTCCTTTTTGATTTATTCTTTGATCCATTGGTTGTTCAGGATATGTTTAATCCCACATATTAGTGAATTTTCCAGCTTTTCTTCTGTTATTTTTTTCTACTTTCATACCAGTGTGGTCAGAAAAGATATATTTGATGTAATCTCAATCTTTTAAAATTTGTTGATACTTGTTTAGTGACCTGTCATGTGATCTACCCTGCAGAATGTTCCTTATGAACTTGAGAAGAATGTGTATTCTGCTGTTGTTGGATGAAATGTTCTGTATATGTCTGTTAGGTTGATTTGGTCTGAAGTATGATTCAAGTCTGATGTTTCCTTGTTTATTTTCTGTCTAAATCATCTATCTCATGTAGATGAATGAGGGGTACTATCTCATGAAAGATGGGTACTTCACCCTCTGCCCTCCCAAAACTGCTCCTCACAGATCAGTTATTCGGTTAATCACTTAACCTGCTTGTCACTCAGCTCTGCCTCGGGACTTCCAAATTGGTGACAGGAACGAGAGCCAAGTTCATCTTTCCATATTGACAGGAGAACCAATCATAGTAAAATACTTTTAAAAACTTTTTTTTTTTTTTAAAAAAAGGGGCTTCCCTGGTGGTGCAGTGCTTAAGAATCTGCCTGCCAATGCAGGGGACATGGGTTCGAGCCCTGGTCCCAGAAGATCCCACATGCCACAAAACAAGCCCATGCACCACAACTACTGAGCCCACGTACCACAACTAGTGAAGCCTGCATGCCTAGAGCCCGTGTTCTGCAACAAGAGAAGCCACTGCAATGAGAAGCCTGCACACCACAGCGAAGTGTAGCCCCCACTCGCAGCAACTAGAGAAAGCCTGCGCCCAGCAACGAAGACTCAATGCAGCCAAAACTAAAATAAATAAATAATTTTTAAAAAAAACTATATTGTTCATATAGATTTTTAAAAGCCCTTATATATGAAGACATGGCATTATCCATAGGTAGTTTTCACTTATTTTTAATCAAGAACTTTATACTACTGCCCTCCGTTACTAGTTCAGAAATCTAATTTTCCTTCAGAAAATACTTCTTTTTCTTTATAAAATCCATCCAGTGTGGAGATGAGGGGCCAAAATGTCCAAAGTCCTCCATTTTCTAATAGTCTTCAGGGCACTCTCTTTGGGCTGTTTTTAAGTATCAAGTCCACTTTCAAAAGACAAAGATTCAGTTTCCACTTGCAGCCAAGGTAGAGTAACAGGGACTGGATTATCACTTGTACTAATCTATATAATCCTTTTATTTGTAGATCTGAATTATTGTACTGTTGTCTATTTCTCCCATCAGATCTGTTACTATTTGCTTAATATATTCAGATGCTCTGATGTTGGGTTCATTTATATTTATGGTTGTTATATATTCTTGACCCCTTATCATTGTATAATGACCATCTTTGTTTCTTATTACCACTTTTGAGGTGAAGTCTATTTTTACTGATATTAGTATAGGTACCCTTGCTCTCTTTTGGTTTCCACTTGCATGGAGTATCTTTTGCCATCTCTTCACTTTGAATCCATGTGTGTTTTTAGAGCTGAGGTGAATGTCTCATATGCAGTATATAGTTGGGTCTTTTTTGTTTTTTTCAATCTATCCAACCACTCAGTGCCTTTTTATTGGAGAAAACAACTTATTAATATTTATAGTAATTATTGCTATGTAAGGACTTACTGATGACACCTTATTATTTCCTGGCTGTTTGTAGTTTTTTTTTTTTTTTTTTTTTTTTTTTTTTTTTAAATATCTTTATTGGAGTATGATTGCTTTACTTCTGCTTTATAACAAAGTGAATCAGTTATACACATACATATGTTCCCATATCACTTCCCTCTAGCGTCTCCCTCCCTCCCACCCTCCCTATCCCACCCCTCTAGGTGGTCACAAAGCAATGAGCAGATCTCCCTGTGCTATGTGGCTGCTTCCCACTAGCTATCTATTTTACGTTTGGTAGTGTATATATGTCCATGCAACTCTCTCACTTTGTCACAGCTTACCCTTCCCACTCCCCATTTCCTCAAGTCCATCCTCTAGTAGGTTTGTTTCTTTATTCCCGTCTTACCCCTAGGTTCTTCATGACATTTTTTTCCCCTTAGATTCCATATATATGTATTAGCACACGGTATTTGTCTTTCTCTTTCTGACTTAATTCACTCTGTATGACAGACTCTAGGTCCATCCACCTCACTACAAATAGCTCAACTTTGTTTCTTTTTATGGCTGAGTAACATTCCATTGTATATATGTGCCATATCTTCTTTATCCATTCATCCAATGATGGACACTTAGGTTGCTTCCATCTCCTGGCTATTGTATATAGAGCTGCAATGAACATTTTGGTACATGACTCTTTTTGAATTATGGTTTTCTCAGGGTATATGCCCAATAGTGGAATTGCTGGGTCATATGGTAGTTCTATTTGTAGTTTTTTAAGGAACCTCCATACTGTTCTCCATAGTGGCTGTATCAATTCACATTCCCACCAGCAATGCAAGAGTGTTCTCTTTTCTCCACACCCTCTCCAGCATTTACTGTTTCTAGATTTTTTGATGATGCCCATTCTGACTGGTGTGAGATGATATCTCATTGTAGTTTTGATTTGCATTTCTCTAATGATTAATGTTGTTGAGCATTCTTTCATGTGTTTGTTGGCAATCTGTATATCTTCTTTGGAGAAATGTCTCTTTAGTTCTTCTGCCCATTTTTGGATTGGATTGTTTGTTGTTTTGATATTGAGCTGCATGAGCTGCTTGTAAATTTCGGAGATTAATCCTTTGTCAGTTGCTTCATTTGCAAATATTTTCTCCCATTCTAAGGGTTGTCTTTTGGTCTTGTTTATGGTTTCCTTTGCTGTGCAAAAGCTTTGAAGTTTCATTAGGTCCCATTTGTTTATTTTTGTTTTTATTTCCATTTCACTAGGAGGTGGGTCAAAAAGGATCTTGCTGTGATTTATGCCATAGAGTGTTCTGCCTTTGTTTTCCTCTAAGAGTTTGATAGCTTCTGGCCTTACAATTAGGTCTTTAATCAATTTTGAGTTTATTTTTGTGTATGGTGTTAGGGAGTGTTTTAATCTCATACTTTTACATGTAGCTGTCCAGTTTTCCCAGCACCACTTATTGAAGAGGCTGTTCTTTCCCCACTGTACATTCCTGCCTCCTTTATCAAAGATAAGGTGACCATATGCGCGTGGGTTTATCACTGGGCTTTCTATCCTCTTCCATTGATCTATATTTCTGTTTTTATGCCAGTACCATACTGTCTTGATTACAGTAGCTTTGTAGTATAGTTTGAAGTCAGGGAGCCTGAGTCCTCCAGCTCCATTTTTCGTTCTCAAGATTGCTTTGGCTATTTGGGGTGTTTTGTGTTTCCATACATATTGTGAAATTTTTTGTTCTAGTTCTGTGAAAAATGCCATTGGTCATTTGATAGGAATCGCATTGAATCTGTAGATTGCTTTGTGTAGTAGAGTCATTTTCACAATGTTGATTCTTCCAATCCAAGAACATGGTATATCTCTCCATCTATTTGTATCATCTTTAATTTCTTTCATCAGTGTCTTATAATTTTCTGCATACAGGTCTTTTGTCTCCTTAGGTAGGTTTATTCATAGTATTTTATTCTTTTTGTTGCAATGGTAAATGGGAGTGTTTTCTTAATTTCACTTTCAGATTTTTCATCATTAATATATAGGAATGCCATATTTCTGTGCAGTAATTTTGTATCTTGCTACTTTACCAAATTCATTGATTAGCTCTAGTAGTTTTCTGATAGCATCTTTAGGATCCTCTATGTATAGTATCGTGTCATCTGCAGACAGTGACAGCTTTACTTCTTCTTTTCCCATTTGGATTCCTTTTATTTCCTTTTCTTCTCTGATTGATGAGGCTAAAACTTCCAAAACTATGTTGAATAAGAGTGGTGAGAGTGGGCAACCTTGTCTTGTTCCTGATCTTAGTGGAAATGGTTTCAGTTTTTCACCATTGAGGACGATGTTGGCTGTGGGTTTGTCATATATGGCCTTTATTATGTTGAGAAAAGTTCCCTCTATGCCTACTTTCTGCAGGGTTTTTATCATAAATGAGTGTTGAATTTTGTCAAAAGCTTTCTCTGCATCTATTGCAATGATCATATGGTTTTTCTCCTTCAACTTGTTAATATGGTGTATCACATTGATTGATTTGCGTATATTGAAGAATCCTTGCATTCCTGGAATAAACCCCACTTGATCATGGTGTATGATCCTTTTAATGTGCTGTTGGATTCTGTTTGCTAGTATTTTGTTGAGGAATTTTGCATCTATGATCATCAGTGGTATTGGCCTGTAGTGTTCTTTCTTTGTGACATCTTTGTCTGGTTTTGGTATCAGGGTGATGGTGGCCTCATAGAATGAGTTTTGGAGTGTTCCTCCCTCTGCTATCTTTTGGAAGAGTTTGAGAAGGATAGGTGTTAGCTCTTCTCTAAATGTTTGATAGAATTCTCCTGTGAAGCCATCTGGTCCTGGGCTTTTGTTTGTTGGAAGATTTTTAATCACAGTTTCAATTTCAGTGCTTGAGATTGGTCTGTTCATATTTTCTATTTCTTCCTGATTCAGTCTTGGCAGGTTGTGCATTTCTAAGAATTTGTCCATTTCTTCCAGGTTGTCCATTTTATTGGCATAGATTTGCTTGTAGTAATCTCTCATGATCTTTTGTATTTCTGCAGTGTCAGTTGTTCTCCTTTTTCATTTCTAATTCTATTGATTTGAGTCTTCTCCCTTTTTTTCTTGATGAGTCAGGCTAATGGTTTATCAATTTTGTTTATCTTCTCAAAGAACCATCTTTTAGTTTTATTGATCTTTGCTATCGTTTCCTTCATTTCTTTTTCATTTATTTCTGATCTGATCTTTATGATTTTTTTCCTTCTGCTAACTTTGGGGGTTTTTTTGTTCTTCTTTCTCTAATTGCTTTAGGTGCAAGATTAGGTTGTTTATTCAAGATGTTTCCTGTTTCTTAAGGTAGGATTGTATTGCTATAAACTTCCCACTTAAAACTGCTTTTGCTGCATCCCATAGGTTTTCATGTCTCCATTGTCATTTGTTTCTAGGTATTTTTTGATTTCCTCTTTGATTTCTTCAGTGATCACTTCGTTATTAAGTAGTGTATTGTTTAGCCTCCATGTGTTTGTATTTTTTAAAGATCTTTTTCTATAATTTATATCTAGTCTCATAGCGTTGTTGTCAGAAAAGATAGTTAATACTATTTCAATTTTCTTAAATTTACCAAGGCCTGATTTGTGACCCAAGATATGATCTATCCTGGAGAATATTCCATGAGCACTTGAGAAAATTGTGTATTCTGTTGTTTTTGGATGGAATGTCCTATAAATATCAATTAATTCCATCTTGTTTAATGTATCATTTAACGCTTGTTTTTCCTTATTTATTTTCATTTTGGATGATCTGTCCATTGGTGTAAGTGGGGTGTTAAAGTCCCCTACTATGAATGTGTTACTGTTGATTTCCCCTTTTATGGCTGTTAGTATTTGCCTTATGTATTGAGGTGCTGCTATGTTGGGTGTATAAATATTTTCAATTGTTATATCTTCTTCTTGGTTCAATCCCTTGATCATTATGTAGTGTCCTTCTTTGTCTCTTCTAATAGTCTTTATTTTAAAACCTATTTTGTCTGATAGGAGAATTGCTACTCCAGCTTTCTTTTGATTTCCATTTGCATGGAATATCTTTTTCCATCCCCTCACTTTCAGTCTGTATGTGTCCCTAGGTCTGAAGTGGGTCTCTTGTAGACAGCATATATATGGGTCTTGTTTTTATATCCATTCAACCAGTCTGTGTCTTTTGGTGGGAGCATTTAATCCATTTACATTTAAGGTAATTCGATATGTATGTTTCTGTTCCCATTTTCTTAATTGTTTTTCATTTATCATTGTAGGTCTTTTCCTTCTCTTGTGTTTCTTGCCTAGAGAATTTCCTTTAGCATTTGTTGTAAAGCTGGTTTGGTGGTGCTGAACTCTCTCAGCTTTTCCTTGTCTGTAAAGGTTTTAATTTCTCCATCAAATCTGAATGAGATCCTTGCTGGGTAGAGTAATCTTGGTTGTAGGTTTTTCTCCTTCGTTAGTTTAAGTATGTCCTGCCACTCCCTTCTGGCTTGCACAGTTTCTGCTGAAAGATCAGCTGTTAACCTTATGGGGATTCCCTTGTGTGTTATTTGTTGTTTTTCCCTTGCTGCTTTTAATATGTTTTTTTTGTATTTAATTTTTGATAGTTTGATTAATATGTGTCTTGGCATGTTTCTCCTTAGATTTATCCTGTATGGGACTCTCTGTGCTTCCTGGACTTGATTAAATATTTCCTTTCCCATATTAGGGATGTTTTCAACTATAATCTCTTCAAATATTTTGTCAGTTCCTTTCTTTTTCTCTTCTTCTTCTGGAACCCCTATAATTCAAATGTTGGTATGTTTTATGTTGTCCCAGAGGTCTCCGAGACTGTCCTCAGTTCTTTTCATTCTTTTTTTCTTTATTCTGTTCTGCATTAGTTATTTCCACTATTTTATCTTCCAGGTCACTTATCCGTTCTTCTGCCTGTTATTCTGCTGTTGATACCTTCTAGAGTATTTTAAATTTCATTTATTGTGTTGTTCATTGTTTCTTGTTTCCTCTTTAGTTCTTCTAGGTCCTTGTTAAATGTTTCTTACATTTTTTGTATTCTATTTCCAAGATTTTGGATCATCGTTACTACCATTATTCTGAATTCTTTTTCACGTAGACTGCCTATTTCATCTTCATTTTAGGTCAGGTGGGTTTTTATCTTGCTCCTTCATCTGCTTTGTGTTTTTCTGTCTTCTCATTTTGCTTATCTTACTGTGTTTGGGGTTTCCCTTTTCCAGGCAGCAGGTTCATAGTTCCTGTTGTTTTTGGTGTCTGTCCGCAGTGGCTAAAGTTGGTTCAGTGGGTTGTGTAGGCTTCCTGGTATAGGGGACTGGTGCCTGTCTTCTGGTGGATCAGGCTGGATCTTGTCTTTCTGGTTGGCAGGTTCACGTCTGTTGGTGTGTTTTGGGGTGTCTTTGGCCTTATTATGATTTTAGGCAGCCTCTCTGCTAATGGGTAGGGTTGTGTTCCTGTCTTTCTCATTGTTTGACATAGGGTGTCCAGCACTGTAGCTTGCTGGTCATTGAGTGAAGCTGGGTGTTGGTGTTGAGATGGAGATCTCTGGGAGATTTTCACAGTTTGATACTATGTGGAGCTGGGAGGTCTCTTGTGGACCAGTGTCCTGAAGTTGGCTCTCCCATGTCTGAGGCACAGCACTGACTCCTTGCTGCAGCCCCAAGAGCCTTTCATCCACAAGGCTCAGAATAAAAGGGAGAAAAAGTAGAAAGTAAGAGGATAAAATAAAATAAAATAAAGTAAGATGAAATGAAGTTATTAAAATAAAAAATAATTAGTAGGAAAAAAATTTTTTTAAAAAACGGACAGACAGAACTCTATAACAAATGGTGAAAACAAAGCTATACAGACAAAATCTCACACAGAAGCACACACATACACACTCACAAAAAGAGGAAAAGGGGAAAATATAATATATCTTGCGCTCATAGTCCACTTCCTCAACTTGGGATGATTCGTTGTCTATTCAGGCATTCCACAGATGCAGGGTACATCAAGTTGATTGTGGAGATTTAATCCACTGCTCCTGAGGGTGCTGGGAGACATTTCCCTTTCTCTTCTATGTTCACACAGCTCCTGGGGTTCAGCTTTGGATTTGTCACCGCCTCTGCATGTAAGTCACGGAGGGCATCTGTTCTTTGCTCAGACAGGATGGGGTTAAAGGAGCAGCTGATTCGGGGACTCTGGCTCCCTCAGTCCAGGGGGAGGGAGGGGTATGGATGCGGGGCGAGCCTGCAGCAGCAGACGCCTGTGTGACGTTGCACCAGACTGAGGCGTGCCATGTATTCTCTCAGGGAAGTTGTCTCTGGATCACAGGGCCCTGGCAGTGGTGGGCTGCACAGGCTCCTGGGAGGGTAGGTGTGGATAGTGACCTGTGCTCGCACACGGGCTTCTTGGTGGCAGCAGCAGCGGCCTTAGTGTCTCATGCCCGTCTCCGGGATCCGCGCTGATAGCCGCGGCTCGCGCCCGTCTCTGGAGCTCCGTTAAAGCAGTGCTCTGAATCCCCTCTCCTCGAGCATCAGGAAACAAAGAGGCAAGAAAAAGTCTCTTGCCTCTTCGGCAGCTCCAGACCTTTTCCTGGACTCCCTCCCGGCTAGCTGTGGTGCACTAACCCCTTCAGGCTGTGTTCACGCCACCAACACTAGTCCTCTCCCTGGGATCCGACCGAAGCGTGAGCCTCAGCTCCCAGCCCCCACCCGCCCTGGCGGGTGAGCAGACAAGCCTCTCGGGCTGATGAGTGCTGGTTGGCACCGATCCTCTGTGTGGGAATCTCCCCGGTTTGCCCTCTGCACCCCTGTTGCTGTGCTCTCCTCCGGGGCTCCGAAGCTTCCCTCCTCCACCACCTGCAGTCTCTGCCCATGAAGGGGCTACTAGTGTATGGAAACCTTTCTTCCTTCACAGCTCCCTCCCACTGGTGCAGGTCCTGTCCCTATACTTTTGTCTCTGTTTATTGTTTTTTCTTTTGTCCTACCCAGGTATGTGGGGAGTTTCTTGCCTTTTGGGAGGTCTGAGGTCTTCTGCCAGCGTTCGGTGGGTGTTCTGGAGTTGTTCCACGTGTAGATGTATTTCTAATGTATCTGTGGGAAGGAAGGTGATCTCCATGTCTTACTCTTCTGCCATCTTCCGCAACTCCCTCTATTTTTTTCTTCCTTTCTTCCCTTTTTCTTTGTAAATTCATGATGTTCCATTGTGGTATGCTTTGATTCTCTTCTCTTTACCTCTTGTTTATCTTTTATAGACTTTGTGGTTCACATGAGGTTTATATAAAACATCTTATAGATGTAATGGTATAATTACCCTGCTAACAATTTATATTTTATAGGGAGTATGATGTCTCTTTGGCTCAGCCACTAAGGTTCACAGTATCAACAATTGTGTGGTCCTTGGCAAGCACCACAGGGGTTCTGCAGTGGCTGCAGTTGCTATTGTCTCCTAAGTGGTGCCTCAAGGACTAGTAACTAAGGACCAGGGCAGGCATCAGTGGTGGCTGGAGCCAGTGGTGTGCCCACACTTGGTTGCAGGGCCCAGCTGCAAGTGCCTATTTAGTAGGGTAGGTCACTTGTAGGCACACTCACAGTAATGGTGGGTCAGAGTAGGTAGCAAGGACCAGGGCCAACTATGGGCTTAGTGGCATCTGCTAAAGACATGGGTGTCAGCATGCTTTCCCTTGGCTTCACACTCTACCCTCCGGTATGCATACTGCAGTGGTGACCATTGACAGGGCTGGGGCTGGGGGACATGCATGTCTATAGCTGGAGGGGTTAGCTATAGCCAGGTATGGTGGTGTGAGCCAGTGACTGAAGGCAGGGCCTGATCTGGACCTGAAGCAACTGCAGGGTCCCCGAGTGTGCTGTGCTCTCCTTTGGCTGCATTCTCTCCCATTTGCATGCACACTGCAAGGGAAGGTGGTGATGAGAGTTGGGCTGGGGCTTGCAGGTACAGAACTGGAAGGCCTCTCTACAGGTAGGTGCTGCGGCACTGGCCAATGTCAAGAAGGCAGGGCATGATCAGGGCTTGCAGTCAGCTGTGGGGACCTTAGATGTTGTTTTTCTCTCCTCTGGCCACACACTCTGGGTGTGCACAGTGTAGTGAGGGCCAGTGACGGATCAGGCTGGGGGCTATATATAGGTGGGCACCAGTCAGGGACAGAAGGCCCCTTGCGTGTCATACTCCCATGAGGGGGATAACACATTTATGCACTGACTAAAAGAATATAATATCTTGTATTATTGATCCTGAAAATACTTTGTTCCAGCTTCAGTTGATGATGAGTGCTCTAATATTCTAAGAAAGCCTTTTTATTTTTTGTTTATGCCCTTTTGATTTAAACTCAGATTATGTCAGAAAATCTTGAATGGGCATCACCACCTCGTAATCCTCTAACTAACCTTTGCTCTTTCCTCAAGCTTTGGAGGAAGCTGAAAAAGTGTCCTGTCAAGCTACTGGGCACTCTGTCATTTAGACACTTACATCCACATTAAAACTGACATGTAGAAATGGCTTTCACTGCCAGCACTTTCTTGCCCTTTTCTCCCCCTCACTTTCCCCATCTCAGTTCCTTCCATGCAGTCTGAATCATCTCATTTATAATTAGGAGGTGAAAAGGGCAAATAAAAAGACAACTTAGGATTTTAACACATCATTGGCATTGGATATAAGTGCCAGTGATGTACAAAAATAACTGAATGCAGTTTCCAAATTGGTGCATCGATGTTCAGTACTTGCTGCTCATTCTTGTTTGCATTTCAACCTTCTACATAATGACACCCCGTGATAGGATCGGAAATACCAAAGGTTTTGCTTGCATAGTCATTATTGGAATTCTGAAAATCTATGTATGTTCTCATGCATATTTAAATTTTTCAAATATGGTATGATGTGTTATATTCTAAAAGATAGTACATGATAAATATTATAGAAGAGTATGATGAATTATTAACAAATATTTTGTGACAAAATTTGTTAACTATGTTTTGACTATTTATTGAATCATGCACACCCAATTTTAAAGAAAATCACACAAAAATTTGTTGGTTGGTTTTATCCAAAGTGAAAAGATTGACAAAATGTAGTTCATGAGAACATGCTAATTATATTTAGAAAAAAATCAGTATCATTATACTCTACTGCTTTGGTTGTTCCAAATTCAGAATATTTATCATGAGCTCAGATTCACCCCCATCAGAATATGTATAAGATGGGAAAAGAGAGGAAGACCTACAGGACTAGAAAGACTTCTCCCCAAACCAATACTTATAACATTTTTGAACTGCCCTGGAAATTTTATAACCCAGCTAAGGGTGTTATCATTAGGTTTGGAATGGGTGAAAAGTATGCTTTCCTTTTGAAGGAGGGAGAAAGGTGATTGTGAACACAGATACATACATTGGCCAACAGTTTTAGAAAAAGGATGGGTGGGTCTGGAAACCAATGAGGGATTATGCTACCAGGCACATGTTATCTTTTCTAACTGCATATTTAAAAATGAGAAATAAACTCCAGATAAATTTGTGGACCCACTGGATACATCAGGAAACAGTCAGGCCAGAAGCCTCTTTACCACCAACCCTCAAAAGTCCCCACCTTGACTGAGCGACTTCCTGGGTTTAGTGCAGCTTGGAAGCAGGGTCCAATAACCCCAAGTATTCCTAGTTCCTTTTCTGAAATGCAGACTTATCCAAGCTAAGGGCCCCCCGTCCCTTTGAGGAAGGAAAGGAGGAGGATTTTACACTTGTATACACACTTGTGACAGGGTAGCAGGGTGTTGCCCCAAGAGGACCTGCCATCATCCCCTCCTACAGAGGTTGTCTGCAGAGCTTTCCAAGGAGATTGCTGCTTCCCTCACCAAATATTCCTCCGTGATTTTGTGAAACGTGTCCTCTGAACACGCCCCAGGAGATGGGTGAGCAAGTCACACATTAGACATCTACTCCATCATTCCATTTCCCTAAATCATTAGATTTATTCCTCTACTTTATAATAAGGAAATTGCACACTTCAACTTCATTTAATGTAAACCAATATGACATCCAGGTTTTAGTCAACTGTGTAAGCAAATTGTGAGGGTCTTTCCCAGTTGCTCATGCTAACATTTGGACTCCAGAATGCCTGATAAGTGCACCCATGTTGATACATTTGGCCATTCCAATATTATTTTCTTCCACCCTGGGCAATTACACTTAGATTCTATTTCTGCACATGTATATATTAATTTCTGCTGATGTAAACTTACCACATTTTACAGTTTTTTCAGTGTGTAAATAGGCTCCTTCCAGGTCAGACTTGGTAATCATTTCCCTTGATTAGGTTGGATTTGACTCTAGCATGGTTCTGCAGGCCATGAGGGATAGCAAGGGTGGATCATTTGGAAACAAGCTTTCCCCTGAGATGTAAGGTCATTACGCTATCCTCGTGCCGGGAGAAGCTCCTTCCTCAGAAAGGGGAGGAGGAGCAGGATCTGCTGGTGAGGAAGGCTTAAAGGGATTTGTAAGGTCAGGACACCCAGATTCATCTGAATTGCCTTCATTCCAGTTCTCAGGGCTCCATCCTTTTCCTATCGGCCCCTAATATGCACATAAGAAATTTGGTAAGGATGAGAAATCAACTTGAATCATAACTTGGAGCTAAAAGAGATTAATTTATGATAATCATAGAATTCCCTTCCCCCATTCTCTTAGCTCTGCCTGGAGGTGTTCATTTTCATTGCACCATTTCCCCAATGCAATAAAAAGTAGTTACTATAGTCCACGGTACCAATGGCAGAATTCCCATCATGACAGTCTTTTGAAACAGTCCCTTGCTTTCCAAAGTCTTCTGTTTAATAGGCATATTATTTCCAGCAACATTTGGGGCTGTGCCTTAAAAAAAAAAGTCCCCATTGTGGACATTGTAGGTTTGGGGGATAATTAAAGTAATGAAGTACCCTGAAAGGTGGATCGCAACCTGGGCTTGCAGGGACGTGCAGGGCAGCATGGGCCACTGAGGGAGGCTGGGCCCAAGTGGAAGCCAGGAGGGGCCAGGCGGGCTAGGCGGGCAGTGTGGGGCCCGGACACCGCATGTTGCCCTGGGTCCCCCAGCAGTGCGGCCCGGGTGAAGAGCAGGCGCCCGAGGAACAAGGCCCCTCGGCGGTCAGCGACCCCGGCCCGGCCAGGGACTCTGGAGAGGAAGCCCTGGGGGAGCCAAGAACATCCCCACCGGACAGTCCTCAGCCCTGGTACCGAAGGCCTTCCTGGATCCAGAAAGAGCAGCTGCTGCCTCGGTCGCCCCCACGCCTCGCTGCCAAGCGGTCCCTGGGAATCCCAGTTCCCCCCTACCCCCAGATGACCTGGGAGGGTGGCCCCGTCAAGGATGACCCTGCTACCGTCCTGGGACCCCAACTATGAGGCTCAAGTGGGACCTCATCTGGTGCGGGGGCCCAGCTGTGGGTCAGGCACCTCCTTCTCAGGCAAGACCTTGTGCCGTCCTTCATTCTGGCCTCTGTACGAGGCAGCAGCGTGAGGCAGAGGCCTCAGGCCCATCTAGCAGGACATCAGAGTGGAGAGCAGGTGCCCAGGGATGCAGGGTTCCCGGTGATGTGCTATGAAGATGTCTTTCTTTGTGACCCTGCACTGCCCTGTGGGCAGCGTGTTCCCCTGTACCTGTCTCAGGGCCCTCAGCAGGTGATGGGCTCTCTGTAGATGCTGTCCCCAACCCCAGTTATGTCCCCCTGGGTCCTCCCCACTCCGTCCTCTGGCTGCTCCACCGCCTGGCTCAGGGCCTGAGCTGATCGCCCTCACTGGCCTCCTGCAGATGAGCCAGGGGGAGCCAAGACCCAGCTCTCCGGGGGCTCCCGTACCCCCTGCTCACCCTCCAGATGCTGTCTCTGACCACCCAGATACCAGTGGTGGCCAGAGCTGTTCTCACTGCATGGACGCATCTCTCCCATAGCTCCTCCAGGGGCAGAGTGGGCCCCCTACTTCGCCAGGCAGGTTCTGTTGACAATAAAATAGTGTTGGTTTGTAAAGTAATGAAGTAAATGCTAGTGTTCTCTACCCAGAAGTTACCCATCTCAGTATGTTGGGTTTCAAAAGCAATTTTTTTTTTGGACACTTGGCCTAAACTTCCGAGTTTTGCCACCAAACAATAGGATATCAGCTCTGAAGAGGCTCAATCTAAATTCTTTGACTAATGTGAATATCAGAGAAAGCACAATCTAGCGTATAAATCAGTTTCTTATATACTGATTGTAATTTATTCATTAAAAATATGCTGTTATTTTAAGAACAAAATCACAAGTACATCACTGGAAAAAGGGTGTTTAGGCCAATGCAACTTGTGCCCTTGTGACCATCCTCTGGGATCATCAGAGACTTCCTTACAATGTTCCCTGAGGCTCTGAGCTTTCTGGCTGTGCCCTTTGTCTTAATCCTTCAGGTTCTTTCTATGTATGGCCAATATAAGGTTTCAATAGATTATAAACAGTGCATTTTACTGGAAAGAAGACATTATTTTCATCCTTGGCATTTCTAATTATCTCTGGAGTTATTCTCCATTCACATTTGACAAAGGATGTTTAAGACTGCTTTTCTGCTTCTAGTAGCAATCTCCTATATCCCATCTCTGTTTTCTTTCCAATCCTTAGGGATAAAAAAGTTAATGTATTTCTTGTTTCTTCCTGAAAAATTGAAAAATGTAGGATTGTGTTTGTAGACTCAACTTCCTCATGGCGGTCTGTTGCAAGCAATAGAGAGTTCCCTTGCAAACAGTACTAAGGAGTTCATTATTTGTGACTTATGATCCTCACCAATGATGCTTTTCCACAGATTACGGAAGAACATATAATATCTGGTCTACTATTTCCAATAGTTTTATTCTGTCAACCAGGTTTCCAAACAAAAGTCAGAACCAGTCTTCTCCCTTAAATATTTTTAAAGTATATAAAAATAAAATAACATACACAAAATAATGGAATTGCTTTATTAAAAATGGAAAATATCATGTAAAACTTTGAGGTAGGATTATATGAAGAAAAATGTAGAACAGATTTGCTGTATATAAGTATTACTATTCAAGTATTCTCTAGAATTATAAAGGAACAGTTTTTAATATCTCATGATACAGGATATGATGGTCCAGGCAATACTTATGTAATCTAGTCTTACAGATGAAATCTCATCTTGGATAAATTCATCAATACTGAGTCCTTACAAATAAGATGTTGCAAATAAAAAAATAAGCCAAAAATAAAAATCCCCACTAGTTAATTTTTCACTATCACCTGCTAGACCCTCTTTATCTTTTAAAATATCTGTGGTTTAAATGAGTCTGGAATTTTAATTTTTTACAACATATTTTCTGGGTTTAATTAACATTCAGTAAAGTCTTTAATGTTTAAGAGTGGTTTGATTATGGGAAATATGTTATCGCCTTCCAAATCCAGGAACATAAAACTGTCTTTAAACACATTTAAATAAAATTTGAATACTTTAAAAATTGCAACCCAAAGTGTGTGTTTTTATGAGCTGTGAGTAATTTAAGAGGCTCAGCGGCTTTGTCTTGAACAGATGCGTGAGAACAATCTGAGAGAGTACATCTAACAGTGAGACAGCAAATGATGAAATTATGTATGTATTTATAGTACTTATATTGTTCACTAGCTCTTTATATAACTACCTTTTCACTTTGGGACTTTTTTCATGGTGTATGTTGTGATCTTATCTGTTTGCTTTTCTTTGGGGACAATGGGTTATTTAGTATCTCTTTTAAAAATGTGTTTAGGGTATGCATTTTAACAGCCATGTCTAGTTGCATTATTTGCATGATTTCCTCCCTGTAACATCTCTCCCTTATGCAGCAAACAAAGAAAATAATTTGGGGCTTGGGTATAAGAGAGAGAATCTTGTGCTACAGACGGTTATAGGACAAAGCAGGAGAAGTTTAAGTACCTTAAATGGCTTTTGCCAGAAATTCTTGCTTGTTTTCTTTTTGGATTTATCATAAAATTAATAATATTAAGCATTTCTAGTACAAACTATAGTTTACTGCAAGCCTTTTCTTTGGAGACACAATTCTTAGAGCTTCATATATATATACAGACAGACATTATTGTATTCAATCCTCACAGTGATGTACAAAGAGATGCTGTTGTTCTCTTTATCACAGATGAAGAAACTGAGATGCAGAGAGGATGAGCAGTTTTTTCATAATCATATGGTCAGAGCATGAAAGAACTAAGAAAGTAGCCCAATTCTATATGACTGAAAACCCTGTGCAATTAATGACCCTCAGAGCACGTAAGCAGTAGATATAAAAATTGGTCCATATTTTGCAAGGGCTTGAGGTAGAGATGGAAACAATAGTGACAGTAGTAACAGGAGTAATGACAATAATAATAACACTGCACAATTTGCCATTTGGGACCAGCAAAGGGCCATGAGTCCATCTAGGGACTTCACGTAAAGTGTATTTATCTTCCTTATGACCCTAAGGAATGGTGTTATTATTCCCATTTTAAAATCACAAAATTAAAGTCAGGAAAGTTAGGAATCTCACTCAAAGTTACATAGCTAGTACATTACAGATGCAGGAGTCCAGCTGAGAACTGGATTCTAAATATATTCCATACTTAATCTTCTGCCCCATTGTAAGCTGCATTTCTTCTTTACTTGTGATTTCATCTAAGAACATCTTCCTGTTGGAATAGTGCTGTGGGTTTTTTCCCCTAATCCGAGTATAATGTGACACATACTGCACAATGATTGGAGATATCATTATATTTACAGACCTATTCATCAGTTTGTTTCTGTTAAATAAAAAAACTTTCTGAAAATAGTGGAGAAGGGCTGGATGCAGGTGTGGAAATCTTCCACGTAAGCCAAAAATCTTTTAACAAATGATAATATTCTCATGGGACAAGGATAAAAAAATGGGCCATTACGTCACCAAAATTCTGAGACTTCTCATAATACTAACGGAAAATAGAACCAAAGAAATGTAAAGTTATTACTAAGGGCCCCATCTGAAGGCAGGAAGGATTTAACAATATGAATAGTCACATGCAGGCCAAATTATTTGGTAGCAACCTTGTAATACTGAAGCTACCAAAGCCCAGGATCTGAAGAGGAAACAGACCATTTTTTCAAAGATTTCTTAGAGATCTGAAGGAAGGAATCTTTGACTTGTAAAGTTCAATGTTTGGATTAAAATTTATCAGGTTGCATCTGTGAAGCTTTCCATTTTGGGTCAAAGAAAAAAATATGTCTGTGTGTGTGTGTGTGTGTGTGTGTGTGTGTGTGTGCACACGCACATACCATATTAGTCTGCTTGGGCTGCCACAACAAAATACCACCAAATAGGAGGCTTAAACAACAAAAATTTATTTCCCACAGTTCTGGAGGCTTGGAAATCCAAGATCAAGTTGCCATGAGGTATGTTTTGTTCCAAGGCCTTCTCTTGGCCCACCGTAGGTGGCTGCCATCTTCCTGTGGGCTCAAATGGCCTCTTCGTAGGAACAGGAAAGAAATCTCTCCAGTATCTCATCTTATAAATGCAGTAATCCAATCAAGAGGGTCTCACCCTTATGACCTCATCTAACCCTATTACCTCCCAAAGACCCCATCTCCAAATTCCATCATACTAAGGGTTAGGTCTTGAACAAAGGCATTTGGGGGTGGGGGGGGGCACAAACATTCAGTCCATAACACTCTGCCCCGGCCTTCCAAAATTTGTATCCTTCTCATACACAAAATACATTCATTCTATCCCAACAAACAGCCCCCAAAGTCTTAGCTCATTCTAGTATCCATCTAAAGTCAAAGTATCATCTAGATATCATCTAAAATCAGATAGGGGGGAGACATGAGGTGCAATTCATCCTGAGGTTAAATTCCTCTCTGGCTGTGAACCTGTGAAAGCAAACAAATTACGTGCTTCCAAAATACAAGGGGCCATGATAGGGTAGATATTCCCATTCCAAAACAGAGAAATAGGAAAGAAGGAAGAGGTGAAGGGTCCCAAGCAAGTCCAAAATGTAGGAAGGCAAATTCCACTAGATCTTAGGGCTGGAGAATAATCCTCTTTGCTTTCCAGGTCCAGGGGGGCAGCAGCATCACCCCCAGGACTCGGCTCATGTGTTTCTGTCTACACACCTGAAATCAAGGTGGCGGCAGCAGACTTGGCCCTCCCTACTGCTCCCGGGCCTGTGAACTCTGTGCTTCTGGTGGGATTGGCAACCCACATGATTCCTCAATCACTTTTGGGATCCTTCTTACCTTCTTGAGGGAGAGCTCACATTCACAGCTGAATAGCCCTACTATCCCACCTTGTAAAATCCACAAAATCTGACTGCCTTCCTTCATCCTGTCCCACTTTCTTCCCCACTTTAGTTCAAACTGGCAGTGAATCTACTGGTATAACCCCATCTCTATTCTTGGCTTATTAAATTCATGAGTCACACCATGATCTCTTTATCAAGTCATTTTCAACCACACCCTTAGTATTCTCTTCAGAACCAGCTTTCTCTTTTTTTTTTTTTTTTTTTTTTTGCAATATGGAGAAGCTGAAAATTTCCCTATCTTCAAGTTCTGGTTCCTTTTTGCTTAACAATTCCTTCTTCAAGTCATCTCTCTCCTTTCACATTTTACTATAAGTGATCAGGAGAAATGAAGCCATACTTGCAATACTTTGCATACAAATCTTAGCTAAATACCTAATTTGATCACTCACAAGTGCTACCTTCCTTAAAAGACTAGAACACAGTTTGGTCAAGTTCTTTGCCACCTTATAACAAGGATCATTTTTCCTCCATGTTCCAATAACATGGTTCTCATTTGCATCTGAGACCTCACCCTTAACTTCTGTATTTCTAGTATGCAACTCAAATTCTCCCAGCCTCTGTTCATTATTCAATTCCACATGTTTTGGTATTCATTACAGCAGCACCCCACTTCTCAGCACCAAAATCTGTCTTAACTCAGGTTGCTATAAAGAATACCATAGATTGAGTGGCTTAAACACAGAAATTTATGTCTCACATCTCTGAAGTCTGGAGGTCCAAGCATAGTTGAGGTCTAATGAGAGCTCTCTTCCTGGCTGGTAGAGAGCAACCTTCTCACTCTGATCTGTATATACAATCTATATACATGGTGGGAAGAGAGTGTGAGCAAGCTCTCTGGTTTCTCTTTTCATAGGAGCACTAAACCCATCTTGAGTGTCCTTCCCTATTGACCTTATCTAAATCTAATCACCTCCCAAAGGCCTCATCTCCAAATACCACCACATTGGAGGTTAGGGCTTCAACATATGCATTTCGGGGAGACAGCAGCATTCAGTCCATCATATACAAACATACATACACATATATTTACATGTGTTGATAGATTATACATATTCTAGCTACATATTCTGCTAACTATAGATGCAGAAATAGCATTAGTAGAATCAAGTATAAAAATAGAAGTGATGACATCTCTTTTCACTCTTTACTTATATATAGCACATAAGCTGTTTTTGAAACAGCTGGCAGAAGTGTTACTTTTTCTTCTTAGTGTGAAACTTAGTTAGACTTAGCATGGTGAAATCAGTCATTTGTTCTTAATCAGCATTACAGATAGGCTGACAGCAAAAGCACCCAAAATTGAGGCTCCTGCATCTCTTTACAGGAGACTGAGCAAAACCCCACAGCATTATCTTAAACTTTAAATTTGACATCCACTGGCCATTGTAGAAACAACCCTCTCAATTTTTTTTTAAGGCTATTAGATAGTAATTCCATTTCCAGCATGTTTCTGTGGAAGTAAATTATGGATATGTAAAAATGTATATCTCTCTATGTATATCCACTCTAGTAGTATTTACATTAGTAAAACAGTTGAGGTGTCAAATGGTAGGGAATGTTTAAATAAACCACAGCGCAGCAACATACCAAATGCTATGGAGTCATTAAAGTGATAATTTTATTTAAACAAATGAGAGACTAGAAATTTTTTTTTTTTTTTAAGTCAAAAGATGAGATTAGGGCTTCCCTGGTGGCACAGTGGTTGAGAGTCCGCCTGCCGATGCAGGGGACACGGGTTCATGCCCCGGTCCAGGAAGATCCCACATGCCACGGAGCGGCTGGGTCTGTGAGCCATGGCCGCTGAGCCTATGTGTCCGGAGCCTGTGCTCCTCAACGGGAGAGGCCACAGCAGTGAGAGACCCGCGTACCGCAAAAAAAAAAAAAAAAAAAAAAAAAAAAAAGATGAGATTAGAAAAAATGGTAAAGTGAACCCTAGTACCTAATTTCTCTTCCCACCAAAATCTCTGTGAAATGTCAGGTAATAAATTATGTTTAAGAAAATAAAGTCATAAGCACAGTGGAAAACAAGGAAAGACCTTGGTGAAAGACGATTTCTGAGGAATTCCTAAGACCTAGAAATGGAGTGATAACAGAATCACAGAGAAGCAAGAGTGAAGGAAATAAAAATCCAAAACATGCAGGAAGAGGAAGAGCTTAGGAGAAGTTTCAGGGAAGTTCAAAGCTCAGAGTTACCTGGAGCAGAAGCAGGAGGGACCACGTTGAAATTTAAGGGGAATTATAGTCTGACAATAAGCCATCGATTTATTCAGCCTCCACCCATTTGGACTGAGCAAGGGGCAATGTGTCCACAGAGGACCAGTCACTGGCTGTGACTCAGGTGCAGAGCTAAAGCAATGCCCAGGTCACTGCAGACTCCAAGGAGGGAGAAGGAGCTGCACATCCAAGGCAGGCTTTCTATCAGGCTCATCAGATGCAATCTCTTGAAGTCAGAACCAACCTCAGCTAAACTTGGTGAGGCGGATCTCACAGAGAAATACAACAGGGTAACCAAGAGTCAAGAAACAAATACCATTAAAGAGGGGTAACAAAATGACACCCAAGAAAATCATGCTTTTACTGCAAACTGAATACCCCAGAATAAGTTTACCTGATATCCTTCTGAGATTTGTGTGAAATGTGGAAATTTAAACATGCTTACAAAATTAAAATCTCAGTTGAATTGTTGAAAAGAAACAGTAATAAAACCAATCAATGAACTAGAATATCAAATAATTTTCCTAGAATGTAGCCCATTTCCTAGAAACATAAAGTATAAGAGAAAAATAAATGATATACAGAATATATCCAGAAATTTCAACAACCATTCAGAAACAAAATATTTTGGAAAATCTAAAGGTATATGTATTTATAACTACATTTATACATATAAAAATATAACAGAAAAGCTGGAAATATTACTGAAAAAATAGAATCTATAGAAGATTATGAAACTACTTTAAAAGCAGCAAATGAAACTCTGAGGAATAAAAAAATAAAATGTAAAATCTCAGTGGCTGGATTAAATTCCTGATAAACATATATGACAAAAGAATTAGTAAACTGAAGGATATAACCCAAAAGGAGTATGGCTAAAAAAAAAATCTAGGAAAACAAAGAGATGGAAAAGTAAGAAAAAAAGGTTAAAACACAAAAAGTCAGAATTAAAAATATAATATCTAATCAGTGTGCCAGAGGAAATTTAAAAGGGAAGGGGGGACAAAGCAATTTCTAAAATCTAGTAACTAAGAATTTGCCTAGAATTGATGAAATTCACCAATCTTCAAATCATAGAATCCTAACAAAATCCACACAGGAAAGATTTGCTTTATTGTGATATTTGCTTTATTGAGGTGCTGTGGAATCAAACCCGCAATATCTCCAAGATGTGCCTATATCTTTCTATGAGAGTGAAACAAATTTCAACAAAAACTGAGAGGTATTTACTACCAACAGACCTTCAGCTTCAGTAAAGGGAATCATAAAGGAAACACCTTAGGCACAAAGAAAATGATTTCAGGTAGAAAGTCTAAAGTAAAAAAGAATGTTGAACAAAGATGTTGAAAAATGTTTAGAGAATTCAAAATAAACATTGACTACATCAAACAGTAAACTGAAAGAAAAAAATTTAAAAAGACAGGAGATAACTAAAATCCCAGATCACAACATCATGTAAATTACAAAGGGGGTCAGTTGGAGCTACAGCTTTCTAAAGTCCTTGAACTAGTTGAGAGGGGAGTAAAGATACCTATATAATTTACACTATGCTAAAATTTTGTAGAAAATCATAGCCTCCAACTTCCAGATACATAAAGGAAGGGAAATCAAGAAAATCGACATAATCAGTAAGAGAACAAGAAAGAAAAGGTAAGAAGGAAAAGAAAAATAAAGGGACAAGTAAATAGAAAACCATAGAAAAGAAAAAATATTCAGTCAGAACGCAAGAAAGGAAGAACGAAAAAGGGGTGGGAAATCAGGACAAGTAGGAGCTATTTAATACAATGGTAGAAATAAATCAGAAGTCAAATAAATGCAAATGGATTTAATGCTCTAGGGAAAAGACAAAGAATCTCTGAAAAGATTAAAAAATAGCTAATTGATATTTCCAAATATACATTGCAGGATTTGGCTTGCCAGTAATTACTTGGGATTTTTTATCTATGTTCATGAATGATATTACTGGAATGTCATTTTCTTTCTTCATACATACCTTATTTTGCTAAGTTACACTAGCTCCATAAAATGAGTTGAAGTCATGGTCTCCCCCCTTTTTCCCCTGCTCTTGGGAATTTACACAATATTGGAATTATCTCTCCCTTCAGTATTTGGTAGAAGATGTCTAAAAAGTCATATGGACCTTTACTGTTTTCACTGATTTTTTGTTTGTTTTTGAAGGGTAAATTATTATCTACAGGTTGACCATCTTTAATCATGAGACATCTCTTCAGGTTTTCTATGTCTTCAGTATGCTTTGGTAAATTATATTTTCTAAGAAATGGCAATTTTTGTTTATTTTCAAATTTGTCATAAGGATTTTTTTGAATTTTCTCTTGCAATAATTAAAACTTCCATCATCAATACTAGCTATAATTAATCCTCCTTTACATTTCTAATATACCTTATATGTATTGTTTCTTGATCCTTGGTTTGTCATTCCAAAGATTTACCTACTTTATTAGTCTTTGTAAAAATTAGCTTTCATGTTGATCCTTTCTTTTATATCTTTATTTTCAACGTAATTAACTTTTGCTTGTATCTTCATAATTTTGTCTCCTATGCTTTTATTGGCTTTACTTTATTCTTTTAATGAGAGGGTAAAGAAAAACAATAAGGTTAAGGAAACATAATCTAGTCCTAGCTTTGCATTCAGAATTTCACTAGTTGTTTGGAAAGTTATGTAAATCCGGACCTGGGTATTCTCATTGTTTAGGAGATGTTGCCATTGCTTCTTCCTATGTCATCAAGTTCAGACAAGAAAAGACAAAAATTATCTGGATTAATAGTTGCCAGTTTGAAACACTGAATTTGGAAAGCTGATTAGACTGTATATAAATTTGAAAATCAGTGTAACCTCACTTCTAGAAATGATCAATCTCAAAGTGACTTGACTGTACTTTAATATTCCTTGAAACTGAAAATAAAATGCCCTTTTACTACTAATCTCAAAATTAATCATTTTATGAAGCTTATATTCAAAGTATTTGTATTACTTGTCTCATACTAAGATACTATAGGGTTATGTTAACTTCACAAAGGAGTTATAGAAAGTTATATAAAGGGAATAGTTTATTTCCATTCCATAAAATAAAATTCAATGTTGGGTTGATAAGCAAAGTTCCTGGCATGATGTTTTTGCACATTCCTTGAAAGACATTTTATTAAAACAACATACAAATTAAATTCTTAAATTAACATCGATACCCCTTCCTTAAGGGAAGTATATTTAAAATTAAATTTGTATGTGATTACCTCAAACACAGCCTTATTAACAGCCACCTAGATGTTTGTGGGTTTTCATGCATTAAATTTTTGTTACAGATTATTCACGGTTTGTTAATTGGTGTGATACTTGATGAATATTGATGGTGCATATTGTGGAAATAATTTCCATATGAAAGGGGGTAAAAGAATTTCCTGCTCAAGCAAAACCCTGAAAATAAAAGAATTCTGAAAGGCTGAATTTAGAATATAAGTTGACCCTCTTATTTATTTAACAGTTCAGAATTCACTATAACCAGGCATCCCAAAAGTGTGTATGCCAGATTATAGCTGAATACTTTAATGACATACAAAACAAATGAGGAAATTGATTTATTGGTGCCCTGTTTAAATGTCTAATGTGGAGGTTAAATGTTTGCTTTATTTAAATGAGATGTTCAGGCTTTAGAACAATCTAGTAGATTTCACTTATACTTCTAAAATGCCATGTTCTAAGGGTGTTTCTATTTCTCATTTTACAGCAGAAATGTAGATTCAGTTAATACATTTGTGTAGGGAAGATGTTGATCAACTCACAGGATCTTCTTTAGCCAGCATATGTCTCTTATGGTACCTGGGGTCACCAGCCAGCCACTTAAGGCAGGAAGATTATTCTTGACCACTTCCAACATGAAAAAGGAAGTTGTTTACTCTCACTATAATAGTCACTTACTCTAGAGATGGATTTGCCTTACCTGCTGGAAATGCTTCTGCCAAAATCACTATCTGTGCATTTACAGAATACCTTAATCATTCTTGTAATACTTCTTGCTTCTGACAAGGCAACTCTATTTGCTGCCTAACAAACCACTTCAATACTTGGTAGTTTCACAGAAGTAATTATTTTTTAACAAAAGTATCTTTCATGATTGTGTGACTGACTGCTCAGGTGGGTAATTCTTCCATTCCATGTGATGTCAGTTGGTACTCCAGTAATGGTCTCTATAAGGCTGGAATATCTAAGCTGTCTGTCACTTAGGTAGTGGATGTTTTGAGGGCTGGCGTCCGCTAGGATGGCTGGGCTTCTCTCTCTTTCCATGGAGTTGCAGAGTCTTGATTCTTTATGTGGCCTTTCGTATGCTCTCTCCATAAAGTCTAACTTCTTAGATGGCAGCTCAAGACTCACAAAACCACAAAAAGTAAAAGTAACCAGGTTTTAAGGTTTAGACCCAGAGCTACCTCAGATTGTTCAAAGTATTTATATGCTAGCACAGTTTCAGTTCTGCCTCTAGAAGGGAGGAAGGAGAAGAAAAATATGACATATTTAATCCATCACAGGGAGGAAGTCACTCAAGGTAGAGCTAAGAGTATTTACCTAGATTCTAAGGAGGAACATTGTGTTTGCAAGCTGGAGTGCAGGAGGTGAAGAAAAGAGTAGCATGAGATGAGGCTGACCCAGAAAAACCCATGGTTTTACAGGATTCATTGCATCCATGGAAGTTTGTTATAAATGATATGAAAGGAGGCTATTCAAGGATTTTAGACAGAGAGGTTAAATGAATAGATTTTCACTTTTAACAGGTCACTCTGGCTAGAATGGAAAATGGTTTGGCAGGGAGCAGGACTGGAGGTAGAAAGACCATTCAGTAAACTTCTGAGATTATATGGGAGAGGAAGGTTGATGGTTTCTTAGAATAGGTCAGAAAAGTGGAAATGTAGAAAACCATGCTGCTTCAAAAGATATTTAAGCAATATACTCAACAGGACCTTACTATTGATTAAATGTGAATATACCAATCTCTGGCTTGAATCACTACATCGATGATGATTGGATTACCAAGACGGGGGAACCTGCAGAAGTAGGTTTGGAGAAGAATGATCATTAGTTCTGTTTTAGCTTTTTTGAGTTTAAGTTCCTGTGAGCTATGCAGATGAAAATGTTAAGCAGTCAGTAAGCTACTTGAGTGTAGACCCCAAAAGAAAGATCTGGGGGTATAGAGTTGGTAAAATCCTGAGTCATGATGGTGATTAGATCAATGGTTGTGGGTGAGGCTACTTCCTATTGGGTGAAGGTAGCAGAAGAAGAAAAGAGAGTTTACATCCTATGCCAAATGGCCTAGAATTACTAAAAGAGATGCTTTACTGTAGTAGTAATCAACAAATCACAACTTAGAACAATGAGCTATCATTTTAAACCAATTATCCTGGTAAAAATATAAAAAGCAGGTGATAAATAATGGTGAAGATGTTGTAGAACCACAAGCAGAGCTGATGGGAGTTTAGAATGATGTGGCCATTCTAGAAAACCATCAGGTGTATTCATACGCTACAATTTAGCAATCCCTCTCCTAAGTAGGCACCAGAGAAAATCAAAAACATGTACAAACAGGACTACTCTTAGTGTATGGGGGACTCATACACATATTTTTGGCAGAACCCTGGTCTGTATATATAATTTGAGGAGAATAATATATTTTAAAAATTGAGGAGCCCATGTGAGGTATAGTGGTTAATTGATTATTTAGAATAATGGGTAGAGAAGAGGTGTTGAAATATTTATTTATTGTCTAATTAGTGCATGTGAATACTCTTCATGGTGTCCAAGTACCATCTCTTCTTGGTCAGATCCAACAATAATCTCTTCATGTTTTTTATTGTCCAACATGCTGTTTCTGGCCAATTTCTTATCTTCTACCACAGAAAAAGGGATAACATAGTTGTTACTCACAATTCCATGGCTATTTGGAATTTTAACAAAAAATACCTTCTTGTCTCTGCAGTTACATAATTTTAATTATTTAATGCTGAATACATAATTACTCATGACAGTACATCATTCATTCTGTTCTCCATGAATACCGAATTCCAAAGACTATCTCAAACATTATTCTACTTCATTGATAATGACCACAAGTGAAAGTCTTACCCAGATTGTGCAGGACAATGTGAATGATAATTTGTTCTCTTTTCATGTTAAATTTCACTTCGGGGATTTTATACCGGTACCATTTTCTCAAGGAATGTCTAGCCTTCATCTGTCGCTGCTTAACACCAGAGAGCATGATGCCATCAAATTAGTTGCAGGCAAGAGAAGATATAGATAGGAAGGGCCTGTTAGAATTGTGAACCAAGAGTTTAGATCTCCAAAGCTCTTGGAGGAGATGGGTCCAGCCAACCATGGAGGACTGGCTTCCATGCAGAGCCTGTGGAGGAAGTAGAGTGACCCATCTGGATGCCAGAAGTGGGGGAGGGGAGAGCGGGTATGGCAGAGAAGATAAAGGATGGGCACCATCACCTCTGTCACCTTAGAGAATCTTCAAAAATTAGTGGGTCAACATCATTCAGGCAACCCAATCTCATGGAACCTGGGCCACAGGATTTGGGTAGACCTATCAACATGAGTAATGGAGCTCCATCGGGCAACTGCTCAACCCCACATGCTCACTGTCCAGGCTCAGAGCACCACCCAAATGACACTGCCAGCCTGGCCTGTCCCAGGCACCATAGAGGTACTTAGAACATTTCAAGAAAGGCTCTCCAAAGCACAGCACTGCCTAAAGCCTGACACCCAGGATAGAAGTCCCTGTGCCTAAGTCTCGGGTCATTATTATGTGTGAGGATGCTCACTCCAGTCGTGGTTTTATAGGGTTACAGGTAAAATGAGATTCCGTAAATGTGGTATATGCCAACAATGAAATAGAAAGTGGTCCAAATAGTAACAGATGCCCATTCAGTAGCCTGGTGTATCAGACACCTCTGGGGGATTCCTCCCTATTTTGTAGGTCTCACCAAGAAGAACTCCAGGTCACTGCCATGGCAACCACTTTTGCACTTCAAAGAGATCTGCCCGGATGCAACCTGATGGTTCCTGACCTTGATCCATACAACAAAGCACTGTTTCCTTCCCTAGGGCTTCTCTGAAGCTGTGGTATGGGGTGCCTGCAGGAATACTCCAAGATTGACTCAAAAGTGTAGAGAAATTAGTGCCTGTGAGACCCCAGTTGGCCAGTGAAAGACAAAAGCCAATGGATAAACACATGCTTCCTACTTTGATCCCCTGGGCAGAAAATTCTGAGATGCATTTCATACAATTTCTAAGAAGGTTCTAAGGGATCACGGGCACATCATAGGGTCAGTGGAGATGACCAAATAACAGGTTTATGTATTGACTTTCCTTCTTCATTCACTCTTTTCGTCCCTGACATCAGCACTCTGGGATCATTCTCAAATAAACCATCTGCACAGAACATTTTCTCTCAGGTTCTCCTTCAGGAGAACCCAGGCTAAGACACATGGACAATTTTTTTAAAAAACACAATGTTGACTGAAAAGAATAAGAACAAAAGAGTGAGATACATAGCACTATTCTGCTTATGTAAACTAAAAGTACATACATACATACCCCCAAAACTCCATATTTTGAAGGAGATTCACATAGATAGATAGACAGATATAGATATTTATATATACATGTTTAAAACATTTATATGTTATATATTTATATAACATGTTTTATATGGTTACAATGTATGTTTTATATATACATATATATGATACATGTAAAACATTCGAATGGATACTTTTGAGGAGGGGAATGAAAGGAATTGGAAAAAAAAGGAGAGGGGAGTAAAATCAAACAGAAAACAGACTCACGATGATACCAAATTAAGACTTGAAAAATTATTTACTCAACTCAGTGCCCCTGAGATCCAATTTTTTGTGGAAACAGAGAAACAAGCAGAAAGATAGAAAAAGATGGACATGTCTCAAACAAAAGAAAATATTTTATGCCAAGAAATATTCTTTAGCTTCTTAATGATTGTGAGGAAGGAAATACACTGAATGAAAATGGAAGTGACATAAGCCTTTTTGGATGCCATTTCTAGACACTCTTCTCAGTCATCCTTCTCTCTTTACAGAAGTACCAATTCTCATGCTTGAATTATCTTGCTAGTCTTTGGTTTACACCCTGGCCTTAGCACAAAATTGTTAAAAATGTAGAATGGGTATATTGCTGCCCGCCAAAATCCAAACCATCCACTTCATCTCATTTTATTTATTTCATCTGCTTATGTATTGTTTGCACTTGACTTGCTGAAAATATTGCTTACTGAGGTTAGGGGATAGGACAAGGAAAAGAGACTTTCTGCCCTAAAATTAGCCATGCCACTTTGCTTCCTCACACATAAGCATTCTGAATTCTCACACAGCCTCTCTGGGTATTTCAAGAATGACTATAATTATTTTGCCAGCATTTTTCAAATTTGCATTTGTTCTGCTTTTTTCTTAATGTGTGAAATGTTATCAAAAAAAAAAAGAAATCTTTAAGACAAATGTGGCCTCTGTTTCCTGCTACACTGGTGAGATGCCCAGTTTCCAGGTGCTCTTTGGTTCAATTCCCTTGCTCAGAAGGGCATGTCTGGTGGTTGATTTGGCACAGATTCTACTTCCAAGAAAATAAGAGAAACTCTGATCAAGAAAGATAATAGGACTTCCTGTTCCCACATCTACTCAGTGAGAGACAACATAAAGAGAATATGTGTAATTTAACAACAGCTGGATTGTCCTCTTGTAATTTATCCTTGCCCCAACAAATTAAAGCCTTTTTCTAGGGGAGGAGGGGGCTTCCCTCAGTCACAAGTGTGAACAGCATGAGCAGGTGAGCTGAGAGATGAAAAATCCAAACCTCGGCATGACTATTGCCCAAGACAACCTGCCCTGGGCATAGGGCTGCTCTCAAGCCTGCAGATACTTTTTTAAGGTGATCCCTGGCTCCAATCACTCATGTTTCTTGTCCCTAAAAATTTTGTCTCATAGCTAAAAATGTGTAAGTTTTGAAAAATTCCCTCAGCCCATTTAAAATTAGAGTTTCCCTGCTAAAAGGGAGGCGACATACAATTTTGATCAGCTCACTTGAAGTATCTCAGGCTTACCTCATAATTTCCCCTCGCCACCACCCCGGGAACACAAGACAATTTACAGAGGCAACTAGGAATGGCAGAAAGAACAATAGTTTGTAGGAGAAGGTGCTGCCGTTAAGTCTCATCTTTGCTGCTTATGAGCTGTATGAATGTAGAAAATTTTTTAAATCCTTTGAGACTCACCACGGCTATAAAAGTGAAGGTCATAATGTCTATGACCCTTAACATATAGCAGACCACCAGGCACCTAGTAGGTACTTGATTGTTATTTCTTTCTTCTTTCCTACTACTCTCCCTGCCCTAATACCTAGAAGTTGAAGCCTTCATTCCTATTGACTGAAAGCTTATCTAAAATATTCATATTCAGTTCTTTATCTCTTCTCTCCCTCTTAATCTTTTAAAATAAATTCTTTACTCATTACTTTTATGGGTGGGGAGGGCATGGTATATTTCAATACTAAAAGAGAATGAGTACTCAAGGTTAAGAATTTTTTTAATAGCCTATGTCTTTTAAAAATCATAGATACTATGCAGGAGGTAGTGTAATAATTACAAAAGTTATTTTACAATACACAAGTTGAAGAATGTTATATTCTTTTTCTTTTTGTTTTGTTTTCCCCTTTACCAAATTTAATCTGCTTGGAGACTCCACTCTCCCAGCTAAGAAAAATATGCAATCTCCGTAATTATCAAGTTGCCTGTATTCCTTCCTTTTTATGAAACAAGAATTCTGGGCTTATATGGCCAGGGCAGAGCCAGGTTCTGCATCTACAGTGTTCCCCATCCCCACTGTTACTACACAAGGCACCTGCTCCAATTGTCTGCCAGACTCAGGGGCTCTGAGTAAGCCCTGCCCCTCAGGCTGTACTGCAGAAACTCACCACTCTTGGAGCCTCTGTACTTCATCCATGTCTAAGTCCTGCCACCTCCTGGGGGCGCTCATAGTCCCTGCTATGCCAGGACTGACAAAATCTTGCCATGGAGGGGATGTTCTTCAAATTCTGTCTTCCTACGGTCGGCCCACATCTACATCTTACAATTTAGACTTTTCCCCCAAAACAGAAGTCTGGATGGAGATTGCCTTTTGAGTAACTCCCAGTCTTTTTGGGGCCAACCACCAATAAGTTGGCATTAATTCTTTGAAGGCAAAGATCTCATCACTCAAAAAACAAAACATAGCTACATTTTGGGGGGTGGAAGAGAGAAATTGCCTCCCATCTCCAGCCTTTCCTACTGACCTTTTAAGCAAGGAGATAATGCAAAAATTAGTCTCCCAATGTTAGCTGACCCTTTCCTGAGCACCTCTTTAGGGTGTTGCTTTACTGGCAGAAAAATAGACCTTAATACATTATCTCTAATTATCTTATCAAACTCCTTGGTAGTATTTTTTTCTCAATATTTTAAAGTTGAGGAAATTGAAGTTCGGAGACTTTCAGTGATTTACCAGAGTTCAAAAAGCTGGTATACGATGGAGAAAACATTTAAACATAGGATTGCCTAATTTTAAAAATTGTAGTCTTTCTACTGCATCATGCTATATTCCAATAAGGCAATCATGACATCCATCATCCTTTTAATGTAACATTTAATGAACACGTATCAGTGGCAGAAAGTTATTACCTCAGGTGAGAGCCTTTTAGATTACTTTTGAATGAAACTCACAGTCAGAAGCTTGGAAATATACCCTCACTAGTTTTTGCAGACTTCACTTGAAAGCAATGTGACCATATATATTAGAGGGAAGTGTAATCAAAAGAAAGAAAACTAAATAACAAATAATTAATTTGTTCTAATATAGTTTTTCAACATCTCCTAAGGAGTGGTTAGATTATTCATGAATAGAGAATCTATCAGACCAGACCACACGTGTATGTCATTGCCTTTTTTTTAAACACCTTTATTAGAGTATAATTGCTTTACAATGGTGTGTTAGTTTCTGCTGTATAACAAAGTGAATCAGCTATATGCATACATATATCCAAATATCCCCTCCTTGTTGAGTCTCCCTCCCACCCTCCCTATCCCACCCCTCTACTGGGACACAAAAGCACCAAGCTGATCTCCCTGTGCTATGGAGCTGCTTCCTACTAGCAATCTGTTTTACATTTGGTAGTATATATATATGTCCATGCCACTCTCTCACTTCGTCCCAGCTTACCCTTCCCCCGCCGTGTCCTCAAATCCATTCTCTATGTCTGTGTCTTTATTCCTGTCCTGCCCCTAGGTTCTTCAGAACGTTTTTTTTTTTTTTTTTTTTTAAGATTCCATATGTATGTGTTAGTATACAGTATTTGTTTTTCTCTTTCGGACTTAGTTCACTCTGTATGATAGTCTCTAGGTCCATCCACCTCATGACGAATAACTCAATTTCATTTTATTTTCAGGCTGAGTGATATTGCATTGTATATATGTGCCACATCTTCTTTATGCATTCATCTGTTGATGGAAACATAGGTTGCTGCCATGTCCTGGCTATTATAAATAGAGCTGCAGTGGACACTGTGGTACATGACTCTTTTTGAATTATGGTTTTCACAGGGTACATGCCCAGTAGTGGGATTGCTGGGTCATATGGTAGTTCTATTTTTAGTTTTTTAAGGAAGCTCCATACTGTTCTCCGGAGTGGCTGTATCAATTTACATTCCCACCAATAGTGCAAGAGGCTTCCCTTTTCTCCACACCCTCTACAGCATTTATTGTTTGTAGATTTTTTGGTGATGGCCATTCTAAGCTGTGTGAGGTGATACCTCATTGTAGCTTTGGTTTTCATTTCTCTAATGATGAGTGATGTTGAACATCCTTTCATGTGTTTGTTGGGAATCTGTATATATTCTTTGGAGAAATGTCTATTTAGGTTTTTGGCCCATTTTTGGATTGGGTTGTTTTTTTTTGATATTGAGCTGCATGAACTGCTTGTCTATTTTGGAGATTAATCCTTTGTCAGTTGCTTCGTTGCAAATATTTTCTCCCATTCTAAGGGTTGTCTTTTCATCTTGTTTATGGTTTCCTTTGCTGTGCAAAAGCTTTTAAGTTTCATTAGGTCCCATTTGTTTATTTTTGTTTTTATTTCCATTTCTCTAGCAGGTGGGTTAAAAAGGATCTTGCTGTGATTTATGTCATAGAGTGTTCTGCCTATGTTTTCCTCTAAGAGTTTTAGAGAGTCTGGCCTTACATTTAGGTCTTTAATCCATTTTGAGTTTATTTTTGTGTATGGCGTTAGGGAACGTTCTAATTTCATTCTTTTACATGTAGCTGTCCAGTTTTCCCAGCACCACTATTGAAGAGGCTGTCTTTTCTCCATTGTATATTCTTGCCTCCTCTATAAAAGATAAGGTGACCATATATATGTGGGTTTATCTCTGGGCTTTCTATCTTGTTCCAATGATCTATATTTCTGTTTTTGTGCCAGTGCCATACTGTCTTGATTACTGTAGCTTTGTAGTATACTCTGAAGTCAGAGAGCCTGATTCTTCCAGCTCCATTTTTCTTTCTCAAGATTGCTTCGGCTATTCAGGGTCTTTTGTGTTTCCATACAAATAGTGCAATTTTTTGTTCTGTTTCTGTGAAAAATGCCATTGTTTGTTTGTTGGGGATTGCAGTGAATCTGAAGATTGCTTTGGGTAGGATAGTCATTTTCATGATGTTGATTATTCCAATCCAAGAAGAACATGGTATATCTCTCCATCTGTTTGTATCATCTTTAATTTGGATCATCTTTAATTTCTTTCATCACTGTCTTATACTTTTCTGCGTACAGGTCTTTTGTCTCCTTAGGTAAGGTTTATTCCTAGGTATTTTATTCTTTTTGTTGCAGTGGTAAATGGGAGTGTTTGCTTGATTTCTCTTTCACATTGTTGATCATTAGTGTATAGGAATGCAAAGATTTCTGTGCATTAATTTTGTATCCTGCTACTTTACCAAATTCATCGATTAGCTCTAGTAGTTTTCTGGTAGAGTCTTTAGGATTCTCTATGTACAGTATCATGTCATCTGCAAATAGTGACAGTTTTACTTCTTCTTTTCCCATTTGGATTCCTTTTATTTCTTTTTCTTCTCTGATTGCTGTGGCTAAAACTTCCAAAACAATGTTGAGTAAGAGTGGTGAGAGTGGGCAACTTTGTCTTGTTCCTGATCTTAGTGGAAATGGTTTCAGTTTTTCACCATTGAGGACGATGTTGGCTGTGGGTTTGTCATATATGGCCTTTATTATGTTGAGGAAAGTTCCCTCTATGCCTACTTTCTGCAGGGTTTTTATCATAAATGAGTGTTGAATTTTCTCGAAAGCTTTCTCTGCATCTATTGAGATGATCATATGGTTTTTATTCTTCAATTTGTTAATATGGTTTATCACATTGTTTGATTTGTGTACATTGAAGAATCCTTGCATTGCTGGGATAAACCCCACTTGATCATGGTGTATGATCCTTTTAATGTGCTGTTGGATTCTGTTTGCCAGTATTTTGTTGAGGATTTTTGCATCTATATTCATCAGTGGTATTGGCCTGTAGTGTTCTTTCTTTGTGACATCTTTGTCTGGTTTTGGTATCAGGGTGATGGTGGCCTCGTAGAATGAGTTTGGGAATGTTCCTCCCTCTGCTACATTTTGGAAGAGTTTAATAAGGTTAGGTGTTAGCTCTTCTGTAAATATTTGATAGAATTCACCTGTGAAGCCATCTCTTGTCTTTTGTTTTTTGGAAGATTTTTAATCACATTTTCAATTTCAGTGCTTGTTATCAGTCTGTTTATATTTTCTATTGCTTCCTGGTTCAGTCTCAGATGGTTGTGCTTTTCTAAGAATTTGTCCATTTCTTCCAGGTTGTCCATTTTATTGGCATATAGTTGCTTGTAGTAATCTCTCATGACCTTTGTATTTCTGCAATGTCTTTGTACTTCTCCTTTTTCATTTCTAATTCTGTTGATTTGAGTCTTCTCGCTTTCTTTCTTGATGAGTCTGGCTAGTCGTTTATCCATTTTGTTTATCCTCTCAAACAACCAGCTTTTAGTTTTATTGATCTTGGCTATCATTTCCTTCATTTCTTTTTCATTTATTTCTGATCTGATGTTTATGATTTCTTTCCTTCTGCTAACTTTGGGGGTATTTTGTTCTTCTTTCTCTAATTGCTTCAGATGTAATGTTAGGTTGTTTATTTGAGATGTTTCTTGTTTCTTTTGGTAGAATTGTATTGCCATAAACTTCCCTCTTAGAACTGCTTTTGCTGCGTCCCATTTGTTTTGGATCGTTGTGTTTTCATTGTCATTTTTTTCTAGGTAGTTTTTGATTTCCTCTTGGATTTCTTCAGCGATCTCTTGGTTATTTAGTAGTGTATTGTTTAGCATCCATGTGTTTGTATTTTTTACAGTTTTTTTCCTGTAATTGACATCTAATCTCATAGTGTTGTGGTCAGAAAAGATACTTGATATGATTTCAGTTTTCTTAAATTTACCAAAGCTTGATTTGTGACCCAAGATACGGTCTATCCTGGAGAATGTTCCATGAGCACTTGAGAAAAATGTGTATTCTGTTGTTTCTGGATGGAATGTCCTATAAATATCATTTAAGTCCATCTTGTTTAATGTGTCATTTATTTATTTATTTATTTATTTATTTTTTGCGGTATGCGGGCCTCTCCCTGTTGTGGCCTCTCCCGTTGCAGAGCACAGGCTCCGGACGCGCAGGCTCAGCGGCCAAGGCTCACGGGCCCAGCTGCTCCGCGGCATGTGGGATCTTCCCGGACCAGGGCACGAACCCGTGTCCCCTGCATCGGCAGGCGGATTCTCAACCACTGTGCCACCAGGGAAGCCCTTTAATGTGTCATTTAAATCTTGTGTTTCCTTAGTTACTTTCAATTTGGATGATCTGTCCATTGGTGAAAGTGGGGTGTTATAGTTCCCTTCTATTATTGTGTTATTGTTGATTTCCCCTTTTATGGCTGTTAACATTTGCCTTATTTATTGAGGTACTCCTGTGACGGATGCATAAATATTTACAATTATTATATCTTCTTCTTGGATTGATCCCTTGATCATTATGTAGTGTCCTTCTTTGTCTCTTCTAATAGTCTTTTTTTTAAGTCTATTTTGTCTGACATGCGCATTTCTACTCCAGCTTTCTTTTGATTTCCATTTGCATGGAATATCTTTTTCCATCCCCTCACTTTCAGTCTGCATGTGTCCCTAGGTCTGAAGTGGGTCTCTTGAAGACAGCATATATATGGGTCTTGTTTTTCTATCCATTCAGCCAGTCTTTGTCTTTTGGTTGGAGCATTTAATCCAGTTACATTTAAGGTAATTATCAATATGTATGTTCCTATTACCATTTTCTTAATTGTTTTGGGTTTGTTATTGTAGGTCTTTTCCTTGTCTTGTGTTTCTTGCCTAGAGAAGTTCCTTTAGCATTTGTTGTAAAGCTGGTTTGGTGGTGCTGAATTCTCTTAGCTTTTGCTTGTCTGTAAAGGTTTTAATTTCTCCATCGAATCTGAAAGAGATCCTTGCTGGGTAGAGTAATCTTGGTTGTAGGTTTTTCCCTTTCATCACTTTAAATATGTCCCGCCACACCCTTCTGGCTTTCAGAGTTTCTGCTGAGAAATCAGCTGTTAACATTATGGGTATTCCCTTGTATGTTATTTGTTGCTTTTCCCTTGCTACTTTTAATATTTCTCCTTTGTATATAATTGTTCATAGTTTGATTAATGTGTCTTGATGTGTTTCTCTTTGGGTTTATCCTGTATGGTATTCTCTGTGCTTCCTAGACTTGATTGACTATTTTCTTTCCCATATTATGGAAGTTTTCAACTATAATCTCTTCAAATATTTTTCAGTCCCTTTATTTTTCTCTTGTCCTTCCGGGACCCCTATAATTCGAATATTGTTGCATTTAATGTTGTCCCTGAGCTCTCTGAAACTACCCTCAATTCTTTTCATTGTTTTCTCTTTATTTTGCTCTATGGTAGTTATTTTCACTATTTTATCTTCCAGGTCACTTATCCGTTCTTCTGCCTCAGTTATTATGCTATTGATTCCTTCTAGGGAATTATTAATTTCATTAATGTGTTGTTCATCATTGTTTGTTTGCTCTTTAGTCTTCTAGATCCTTGTTAAATGTTTCTTGTATTTTCTCCATTCTATTTCCAAGATTTTTGATCATCTTTACTATCGTTACTCTGAATTCTTTTTCAGGCAGACTGCCTATTTCCTCTTCATTTGTTTGGTCTGGTGGGTTTTTACCTTGCTCCTTCGTCTGGTGTGTATTTCTCTGTCTTCTCATTTTGCTTAACGTTCTGCATTTGGGATCTCCTTTTCGCAGACTGCAGGTTTGTAATTTCCATTGTTTTTGGTGTCTGCACCCAGTGGGTAAGGTTGGTTAAGTGGGTTGTGTAGAATTCCTGGTGGATGGGACTGGTGCCTGTGTTTTGGTGAATGAGGCTGGATATTATCTTTGTGGTGGGCAGGACCACATCTGGTGGTTTGTTTTGGGGTGTCTGTGAACTTATGATTTTAGGCAGCCTCTCTGCTAACAGGGTGGGTTTGTGTTCCTGTCTTGCTAGTTGTTTGGCATGGGGTGTCCATCACTGTAGCTTGCTGTTTGTTGAATGGAGCTAGGTCTTAGCGTTGAGATGGAGATCTCTGGGAGAGCTTTTGCCATTTGATATTATGTTGGGCCAAGAAATCTGTGGTGGACCAATGTACTGAACTTGGCTCTCCCACCTAAGAAGCTCAGGCCTGACACCCAACTGGAGCACCAAGACCCTGTCAGCCACACAGCTCAGAAGAAAAGGGAGGGGAAAAAAAACAAAGAAAGAAAAAATAATACGATAAAGTTATTAAAATAAATAAAATTTATTAACAGTAAAAAAAATTTAAAAAGGAAGGAAGAAGAGAGCAACAAAACTGATAAACAAATCCACCAATGATAACAAGTGTGAAAAAGTATACTAAAGTAAAAAAAAAAAATAGAACCCCAGGAGAAATGGTAAAAACAAATGTATACAGACAACATCATACAAAGAAGCATACACATACACACTCACAAAAAGAGAAAAATGAAAAAAATATGTATATATAAAAAAAGAGAGCAACTAAATCAATAAATAAATCTACCAGTGATAATAAGCTCTAAATACTAAACAAAGATAAACATAAAACTAGAAACAAATTAGATGCAGAAAGCAAACCCCAAGTCTACAGTTGCTCCCAAAGGCCACCGCCTCAATTTTGGGATGATTCGTTGTCTATTTAGGTATTCCACAGATGTGGGGTACATCAAGTTGATTGTGGAGATTTGATCCGCTGCTCCTGAGGGTGCTGGGAGACATTTTCCTTTTTCTTCTTTGTTCGCTCAGCTCCTGGGGTTCAGCTTTAAATTTAGCCCTGCCTCTGCATGTAGGTTGCCTGAGGGTGTCTGTTCTTCACCCAGATAGGACGGGGTTAAAGGAGCAGTTGATTAGGTGGCTCTGGCTCACTCAGGCCGGAGGGAGGAAGGGGTACAGAATGCGGGATGAGCCTGCGGCAGCAGATGCCAACATGACTGCAACAGCCTGAGCCATGCCATGTGTTCTCCTGGGGAAGTTGTCCCTGGATCACAGGACCCTGGCAGTGGTGGGCTGCACAGACTCCCAGGAGGGGAGGTGTGGATAGTGACCTGTGCTTGCACACAGTATTCTTGGTGGCTGTAGCAGCAGCCTTAGCGTTTCATGCCAGCACCCCGAAACAATGGTCTCTTGCCTCTTAGGCAGTTCCAGACTTTTTCCCGGACTCCCTCCTGGCTAGCTGTGGCGCATTAGCCCCCTTCAGGCTTTGTTCACGCAGCCAACCCCAGTCTTCTCCCTGGGATCTGACCTCTGAAGAAGCCGGAGCCTCAGCTCCCAGCCCCAACCTGCCCCAGCAGGTTAGTCAACAACTCTCTTGGGCTGGTGAGTGTTGGTCGGCACTGATCCTCTGTGTGGGAATCTCTCTGCTTTGCCCTCTCCACCCCTATTGCTGCACTCTCCTCTGTGGCTCCAAAACTTCCCCCCTGTCACCCCCTGTCTCCACCAGTGAAGGGGCTTCCTAGTGTGTGGAAGCTTTTCCTCCTTCACAGCTCCCTCCCTGAGGTGCAGGTCCTGTCCCTATTCTTTTGTCTCGGTTTTTTCTTTTTTCTTTTGCCGTACCGAGGTACATGGGAAGTTTCTTGCCTTTTGGAAAGTCTGAGGTCTTCTGCCAGCATTCAGTAGGTGTTCTGTAGGAGCTGTTCCACATGTAGGTAAATTTTTGATGTATTTGTGGAGAAGAAGATTATCTCCACATCTTACTACTACTCTGCCATCTTGAAGGTCTCCCCGCCATTGCCTTTTGATGGAATGGCCCACCTAGGATACTTTCTTGTACAGCTTCTTTGCTTTTGTCACTTCTGACTTGGTTTGCCATGCTTTCATGTTGGTGTATTGGTCTAATTTCTAATGAGTATACCCTCAATGATCCAGATTGTCCATATAGAGTTCTGTGAGCACCCTAGGTCACAGGACTTAAGTGTCATGTATGAAGTACTAGTCAGAAAACTGGAATTAGGGTGCCTAAGTTGTAATCCTGGTTCTACTACCACATTGTTTTACGCTGAATAATTACTAAATATTTCTAAGCCTCAATTTCATAATCTGTAGGGTGATGGCAATAATAACATTGACTTCATAGGATTGTTCATGGTCGTATAGAGTGATGAATGTAATTTATGCAGGGCAGTATGGTCATTGTATGTTAGCTATGGGGGTGGGAGGAAGCACATATTATTACAGCTATTCCATTAAAGCCCTAAATTTCAGTAGAAATTTACCTGATCGGGGATGTCCTCTTCTTTGGGCTTATGCCATCAGTTTTGGACCAGCTTTCTTTTCCTGGACACTGCCCTAGAAATAGCTCTCCCTTAGAGCTCCGTATGGAATATAGCTTATTTGCTTCTCTAAGATCATGTATTAAAGGAAGACTTGCTTTCACTGCAAAGATGACATCTTGTCCCTGCTGGAGTGAGCTTTTGTGCAATACTAATAAAGGGTCATTGACTTGGTCTTTCCTGAGACTCTGAATAAATAAATATTGTCTTCAAACCTTAAGATTATAAAGGAATCCCCCTCACCCCAAAAAACGAATTGTATGTCTCTCTTGAAGCTGTCAAAATTTTCCTTAGTTCTTCGTTCATGCCAGAGAGGCACTGGGGCTCGTTATGCAAATTTAAATGACTTATACACAACCCAAATCACCTTAGGTTATACTAATGACTTCTAGATAAGAAAAAATGGACATAAACCTGCATCAAGGGTATTTAGGAATAACTGCCCAACTGAAAGAATAATGAGATACATTGTATGGGAAAACTATGGAGAGATTTTTAAAATAATGTATCACACCTTCAATCATTTTAAAAACTAGGTTCACCTGCTAATGTGTAACACATCTGAACTATGTGTGTGAGCACAAAACCCTTCAAATATTAAGCTAGGGGGTGGTCTTTGTTAGAAGAGGGGATTTTGTCAGCACCAGTCTTGAGGGCAAGGGAGGCCCATTCTACCCCTACACCTACAAAGTTGGTGACTAGAGATGTCAATGAAATGATTTCACTGTACGGAACAGGGATGAGAACTGCTAAAAGCTTTGACTCTTCCCAGCCCGTATAACTCTTCACCAAACTTATGAGCCACCACCCCACAAGGGACTTCAGACCTAAATGAAAGTATTCAGTTGTCAAAAAAGCATGAGGAGCGTTGCTAAATTTACAATTAAAAAAAAAAAAGAACAGATTTTTCAGAACCCTGCCCCTTCAGGAATTCTCTGGGGATCTACTTTAATGCCCTTTTCAGAGTTTATCAGGAAGGTTTCAATTTCTAAGGGAAAAAAAAATCCATTTTAGATAGTTCAAGTAGAAAGACATTTATTATTGAATGAAGTTTGAGCAGAAATGGTGTTAAATCACTTAAAACTAGTTCAGAGGAGAAAGAAACAAACTCTAGGCTCTTTCCAAAAATGGCTCCCAAGGCCACACAGAGGAACTGGGTCACCAGAATCCTACTGCTTCTACCACAGTGAGACAGTTGTAGAATCAGGAAAACGTTCAGAACAACTTCTCAGTCCAGGATGACACTTCCTCGGCCACAATCCACTCTAAATGTATGACCAAGTCCTACCTCTGTCCTCATCTGACTCCACATCAGGACTCAAAGGAGGGAATCTAATTGGCAGGACCTAAAGCATGCCTGGGAGCCCAAGCTGCAAGGAGAGTGCTAGAAATGGAGATTTTAACTTCTCAAGTTCTGTATACTAGGAGGCCATGACAGTGTGTACTGAATGAATGAGCAAGTTGAAAATCCCAGATGGTCCTGATGGTACAGAGTCGATTCCAAGAAACAAGTAAGGGAGTGAAACTCACATCTCTTGAGGGAAGGAAATGGTGTTGGTATGAAATAGGCCCATGAACATCAGAGGGGAAGGTCTCTCTCCACATGTGGACATGTCGAGGAGTACAGAAATCATCCTTTTTGTTTTGCAATGTCTACTTCTCTCTGAGTTTGTCCTATTACCAATGTTGTGGTGGTATGTTTTTTTTTTTTTTGGAGTGATTGTTATGGCCGAGAAAGATGAATTTAACTGTCATCCCTGCCAGTAGTGGCCTTCTTAGTGTGCCAGTGTTGAGAAAGTGGTCTTTATAAGGGGTTCTTTCAGAGGTATTTTCAGGAAAGCATGGTTAAGCACAGGAAGAGGGGGCAGCAGGAGGTACTGGGGATAAGCACTATGCCTGTGACTGTTTCTACCCATTTTAATATTAAATGAAACTAATCATTGTTATAATAGAAACAGATAGCTAAAGAGCATCAAATAATTTTGTAATTATAATAAGAAGAACTAATATTTAAAACAATAAAGCAGTAGAGAAATGTGAAGGTTTCATTCTAAGGCCAGCTCATAAGGTAAAAATTGTGTAGTCAAATTAAACCTTGAATTTTGAAATCACCTATAAAATAGTGTGTGGCATATTTGTATGCAGACCTAGAGTGGAGTTCTTATGAACCCTAAGATTTGTATCACTGAGCTAGCCCAGAAGAAGAAATAAAAGAAAAGCCTATAATATTCAGATGTCTGGGCATTCCAACTACTTCCCTTTGGAAAAACAAGAAAATGCTATGAAGTGAATGAGGGTTAAATGGAGAACTTTAAAAAGTTCCTGTTGAAGGGATTCCTCAGATTGTTGTTTTTTATTAAGAACATTAATTGTTATTTATGTTACTGTTATTGTGATGACTAATCAATATAGAAGAGTTAAATCATAGAAAGGGCACAAAATCAGCTCTAAAATTATCATGTGCTTATGGAAATATACAACTATTTAGAATAGAGATGCAACTTTAAAAGTTTGAATATTATTCCTGATTCTATCATTAATAATAACCTTAGAACAAGACATGACATTTTCCATTAATCTTAGTTTTTCTTCTGAGAAAGAAGGTTATAGCCATAGCTTCCATTACCTAATATTAGAGTGAATTTTCTAACCTTCCTGCCTGTAAGACCTTCTCTAGTCTGGCCATTTCACCAGCCTGCTCCTCATCCTTTAGTACTTATTTTGGTCCTTACTCCTTCAGTTGATCTCCCATCTGAACTGATCCTGTAGGACAGACTATAATTACCTCTATTAAAGTTTGAACTGTTTACTTTAATTGTTCATCTTTTGTTTATCTTCAGTCTAGAAATTTCCTTGTGATTATTAGCTGTTTCCCCACTGCTGAGTACAATGCTTGGTTAATTATAAATGCTCAGTAAGCATATGCTCAAGGAATAGAAGGTAAAACAATAGAATCTTAGGAATGAAAGGGAATAATTTTTAAATTTCTGATTCAGTGTTGGCATCTCTTTATAATAGTCTTGATATATAGATTCCAGGCTTTTATATTTAATAAAATGAAAGCCTACATTCTTATACAACTTGTATTATTACTTTATCCTTAAATTAAATGAATAGCGCCTGCCTCTAACTTCCAAAAGTGTTTATCCAAGGTCTTATTGAGCATATTTTAGTTCTATTCTAGTTAAGGTAGGACCTTGTCCCTGACTTCAAGAAGCTCCTAAGTTATATTATTTATATTTACCAAGCATGATATCATTAAGAAGTGAAGGTCTATGTTGTGAGACCAAGGCTTGCCTAAATATATGACTTCCAGTGACACACTGAGGGATGACTAGTACATTCTGTAGAAGCTTCTACCCGATGGCATCCCGGATGTATCACAGAGGAATAAAAATCATGACAGTGCTTATTATGTGCTAGGCACCATTCTAAGAAATTTTCACTATGAAATCATTTAATACTGACGTACCACTGTGAGGTTGGTACTGGGACACAGAGAGGCTAAGTAACACGCCCAGAGTCCCACAGCTGGCGACAGTCTGGCTCCTGAGTCTGCGTTCTTCACCACCACACGGCAATGCAGGAGAGAAGCGCTTTCCCATGGGAGCTTCATAAAAGGACATGTCATTTTCCTGAATTCTGCTATTACTTAGGCAAAAGCAAAGTAGAAAAACAATATCTAGAACTAAATAAATATAGACTCAGTGTGTGTGTGTGTGTGTGTGTGTGTGTGTGTGTGTGTGTGTGTGTGTATAGAGAGAGAGAGAGAGAGAGAAAGAGAGATTAGTGTTAGTATTATACCATTTAGTGATTAATATAAGAATTTTTCCAACAGTATAACTCCATTTATACCCCTTCCTTCCTTTATACTCTTGTTAGGATATTTTATATATATATATATATATATATATATATATATAAAATATCCTAACAAGATATATAAACATATATAAATTATATATATATTATATATATATATAATTTCTCTGGATTATTTATTGATCACAATTTTTTAAACCCCTGCCTGCTAATGCTTACATATGGTTCTTCTGTAGGTCTTTTTTTTTTTTTTACAGACTGATTTTTCTCATTGTATATCTCTGTTTTCCAAAAAACTTATGGATTATATTTTGTTGAGACTCTGGGTTGTATTACCCTTCTCTGAGGAATCAAAGTTTTTATTCTTATAAGCAGTTAAATTGCTGCAAATCCACTTGGACTGGTAGAACCTTGGTTTTTAAATGTCGTTAAGGTGGGTCTATTTTAGTTTTGTCCTTAATCCTACTGTAAATAGCTTGCTTAGTCCTTGAGCAGTACTCCTAAACCTTGTAGGGTTTCAATAAAAAGCCGAAAACCTTTATCAACCTCTCTAATGTGATGAGACCCCAGTCCCTACTTCAGTGTGGCGGGCGTCTCTGAAATCCCCGTTAGCTCCCTCAGCTTTAAATTGCTATTACCCTGAGCTCCTGGGTGCCTTGCCTCACACAGACACCATTCAAGGCTTGAAGAATTTGAAGGGAGTTTATATGCCAATTTTGGGACTTCTCCCTCTGTGGTTTCATTCTTTTAAAGTGTCCCCCCCGCCCCTCAATTCCCAGCCTCTCTGCATCCTGGGACTTTATATTCTTGTACATCAGACTAATTACACTGTTTCTTTTTGCCTGATCTTATCTATCCATGGCTGGGAGAACTAGGGGTTTCCTTCAGAGGAAAAGCTGTATTACCTCGGTCTCACCCACTGTGGTTTCCTTCTGTAATGAGTGGAGCCCCCTCGAGTTTCCACCTGATTTGGTCACTCTCCAGGACCTTCAGACATCTTTTTAAAGATAATTGTTATCAGCAGGAGAACTAATCCAATACAAGCCGCTCTGCGATTACTGAAAGTTAGAACCCAAAGATATATTTTAAAACATGAATTTATTTTTATCTAAAAAAAGAACTCTATTTGTAAGTAACAGAAGTAGAATGGTACAGTGGAAAGATCTGGCTCTGAATCACTGTTCAAACTTGGATGACATCTGTGACTGCAGGTGAGTTGCTTCATCTGCAAGCTTCATGTTCCTCCTCCCTAAAAATGGCCCTTTTCCTTGGAATGCTGTGATTCTCAAAAAACATTAGTTCCTTAGCTCATTCCCTCAGATGAAGAAGACTGAATTTAATATGAACACTACTGGGGAGAAGAGAGGCCTAAGAGTTAGTACAGATCCCTAGGTTATCTAAAGAAACTGAGAGAGGCATGTGTACTATAAGAGTCTGATTCGTTAAGTTCTAGAAATAACACTGCATAGCCTTATTTCTCATTTCTTGGTTTTGACTTTACCTCCTTCATGGGAAGGGGGAGTGGAGAGATCAAGATAAAAGGTTGCCTTCCCCAATTATTTTTTCCCCCAATAATTTTTAACAGCAAATAAAGACGATGCTGCCCGTATATCTGCTCTCATTTTCATTAAGTCCTCTTTGAGAAATAAGTTAGAGAGATAGAAGTTGGTGGTTTTTCAGGAAAACATAAGCTACAAAGAAAATTATGACAGTGAGAGGTTTAATAAAAGGGAGAATTATTTTTCTGTTTGGGTATATCATGAATGATTGTTTGATTGATTGAAGCGAATAATTATGCCATGTGACTCCTCTTTTGATCAAAAAGTTATTTTCCAACCTGTGTATTATGGTATTTTGTTAATCCTCTTCACTTGTTCCCTTGAATTAGCCATCTAGTCAACTATTAGAAAATAGTTTTAACAGCCTTTCATGTACATTAATCATATTTACTGCTAGGAGAAAAGTCTACTTGTGAAATGTTGGATAGTAAAGCTTATAAACGAGAATTTGGGTTTGTGATCAAATTCACATTCCTAAAATTGAGGCCTTCCAGCCCATTATCTTATTTTTATTTTATTTTTTTATCTTTAAACAAAGTAGACCTGAAAATAAAATTGAAAAATAGTGGGAACGAAGCGTGTAAGTTTCCATCCCTATATTTAGGATTTATGCTTAAGTTTGGGCAGGAAGAGGTAAGAGGACCATGTCAGGGAGTCCTGGAGTGATGACACTCCAGCACTACAGGAGGATTTTTTCCTCCTTTTATTAATTAAAGAAAAAAATAGCAATAGTACTTCTCAAAAATCTTTCCAGATAAATGTCTATCCTAAATAAATTACAAAATATTGTGTAGAAAGGAAGGTATGTCAGGCAGAAGAAATATGCATATGGAAAAAATAGGGAGGAAGGGAAAGAATAAAGAATAGAGAACCCTGGGATGATACGACTACTGTGACACCAAGAAGGTGACATGTCATTATATCATGAGACAAGTTTATGTCAGAGAAAAACAATAGTCTTTGTTATCAGACAGCTGGGTGTGAATCTTGATTCTGCCTCATTCTTGGTGTAATTATGGAAATTATTTCTGAGTTTTAGTCTTTTCATCTATAAAAATGGAAATCATATCCAAAAGCCTAATATATTTCAAAGTTATCATTAGGGTTAAATTAGTTAACGATGTGAAAATATGTGCCACAATATCATATGGTGAAATCTTAGTGGGTAGAGTACAGATGAGTGGATCAAATCAGTGGGCCAAACTTCCAAATTCACTTTTGTTTAGATATATCCTCTTGGTACTTTTTTGTTTCTTTTTAAAGAAAAGCAGACCACCCCATAACCCCTGAAAATATTTTTGACTCCACTGTCTATATAAAAGAATTGCTTTTGTGTCCAATATGTAATTATCCTGCACAGTACAGATATATCACTAAAGTTATTTCAGCATTTTATGTTTTTCAATAAACAAGTTCAAATTTCTATTTCTAAATTTTAAAGAGCAGGTTGAAAACCTACTGTTGTAAAAGATATTTCTGATATTGTGTGTTCCAAAAAGGGTCAGCGCTAAAGAGATAGCTACTGCTATTAGTGTTCAAATCCTAAATGATATTCCAGGTGGTAAAACAATACATGAGCTAATTCATCCACCCATCCCTTTGATCAAAGCACCAGAAGGGTTAGCAGTAATGTTCACTTGAGATGACCTCATGTAGCCACATGGGTCACCTTTTCTTCAGCTACATTTTACTGAACATTTATTGACCTTATCCACATTACCTTATATAATTGGCAGCAATCCTCTAAGGATGGTACTATTTTCTCTTCTTCATAAGTGAGGCGGCTGAGATTCAGTAAGTTTTCCCAAACTCATAGGGCCAGCAAGAGATAGAGGTAGATTCAGAATCAAACCTCTTGCTCATCAAAGCTCCACTGTTGCATTCATCCTCCCCAAGTGGATGATCACAGAAATCTCAGTCGTTTCTCTTGGGTAAGGAGATCAGAGTAACACATACTGTGTTTGGTCCAACTGTCCCACCCTGACCCTTTCAAAATTTTGTAAGTTGGAACTATGTGAAACAGAACACAGAGTCATTGGTTGAGAAAGTAAGCCACAAAGTGACAGCCTCCTGAGTGCATGAGTGACTGTGTACATGTGTGTTCACCTGGGTACATCAGGACAGCTTCCAGCTATGGTGCTTTGGCCCTGTTCATTGTTTGTGAGATAATTGTGTGTATGTACTAACCTCACGTGTGTTTGTTTCTGCACACAGACTCCCCTACTGCCCATTTCTTTTCCCTAAATGCCACCTGAACAGGTTGACTAAAACCCTGAATCTCTGAGAGCTCCCTGGTGTCAGTAGTGTGAGGGTCCTCCAAGTTTGTGGTCTGTGAGTGTCTCTTGAGCACATTACCAGAGAAAGGTTTTGTCCACATCGTTAAACAAATGATTTCCAAGATGACTTTTCTCTAGGCAATTAATGGTCATAATAGACACCAGGTAAGTTTTTCAGAGGGAAGAGGAATTGCAGTCTGAATGCTGGGGAAATACTGTCTGTGTCTGTGTAAATGAATATATTCTGCCTGCATCGTTCCCTGAGCCTTTCAGCAGGTTTTCCTCCCCATTCTTTGTGACCCCATTTCCCATATACTTCTTGAAAATTTCATGTCATCATGTGTGATTTCGAAACCAAAGTAACACTGGACACCTCTATATGGTTAATTGGCAGTAACTAGATTTTCATCAAAGGAGGTTAGAGTGGATGAAACTAAAGAAATTGTCAGTGACCTTATGAAATAACCATGAAGGAATCAGTACTGATAGTTAATGGTTTGTTTTATGTAGTGATCCAGTTTCATTCATTCATAGCTCAAATAAATATTTGCTGAGGATAAAACAGTGAATAAAACTATGCAGTTTTGCTCTCTCATGCAGTTACAATGCATCAGGATACAACCATTAATAATACAGCGTGCTCTGATAGCGCATAATAGGGGCATCTAATTCAAGAAGGATAAGGGGGGCTTTGGGTGGAGCCGGTGAAAATGGACTTAAAGGATGAGTAGGGGATTTACTGAGAAGGAGGCAAGGGGAAGAAACACTATGAGGAGAAGACAGTGAGTTAAGCTTTGTACATGCTATCTTTAAGGCGTCTCAGATACATACTAATAGTAGCTAACGTTTCCACGGAGTGCTGATAACGTGTCAGACAAGTTTTAAATGTTGTCTCCAGTGTTCTCAGCAGCCTGAGGAGGTAGATTTTTTTAAAACATCTTCTTTTTTACAAGAAGGTTAAAATAAATATTTCTGAGTCATTAATGGGTTGATGGGCATTGAAGCCATGGGAGGCTTTGCGGTTGCCTAAGAGAGGTAGGAGGTGGAGGAAGAAAGAGGGTGCATGAAATATCCTGAGGAACATCACAAAGTGGGCAGAGAATAAACAACTGAAAAGAAGGATGAAAAGCCAAGAGAGCACCATATCATGGAAACATGGAGAAAGTTCACCTAAGGAAGGCAGAAGTGGTCCTCCCTTCCAGAGGAGAAGTCCGGGGCTATAAGTACTGAGTGTGGGGACAGGGAGGGGGCGCCATCTTGCAGGGAACTGAAGAGAGAACAGGAAGTAAGGAAGTAGGGCAATGGGGAGACTAGAATTCATTCGAACACCAGGCTGAAAGAAGAGAAGAGAGAGAAAGCACTCCAAGGGGGAAATTGGGCTTGGGGATTGCGTAGCTTTGTAGACATGATACCTATAAAAAGGTACCTAGACTCTGAGGAAGGTGGATGTTAAATCCATGCAGGATTATCTTGGGCTGGGAGAAGGGACATTTCTTTCACACAGCAGGAGGGAAGGAGAGAAGGTTGCCTCTGGATGTGGGTAGGTTTATATATGCTACATTCTCCACCATATTACACAATTAAACCAAGTAATGAACTAGTCACCCCAAACTACTCCAGTCCAACTGAGATTCCCAGACACACTGAGTTGTGTTTATTTGCCTCTTGTTTAGTCAGTCACATACTAGGTGGTATTTACTTTCAGTTGTAAAGAGAGTTTTTAAAAATCAAGAGTGAGCATAAAATTAACATATTCCACCACTTCATTTATTCATTTTTTTTCTGATTTGGTCACCACTCTTTAACATTGGGAAATGCTGTCAGGATTTCCCATTCACGTTAATCTGTTGAATTCAGAGAAGGTGGGTGGTGAAGTTTGGTGACTTCAGTGTGGCTTTGAAACAAACCTGTCTACACCATCTTGGATCTTGTATTGGAATCCTTTTTTTTCAGCATTGCTGAAGTTATTTTTGGAACATCATATGGATTTTTCATTGAAACATCTGTGTTAACTTTTATTATCCCTGGTCTGCTTTGTAATTTTGGAAACAGATATAAAGAATGAGCAATCCAAAGCACAGTAATATAGTGGGAAGCATCCTTCATAAGTCAATTGAGGAATTTAATAATCTCTTTAGAAATAAGCTCTGCAGCTATGAGAAAAATGTGTGGGTTAAAGGCCTTCCAATTAAGAAAGGTTTCTCTGTGGATTTATAGGCTGGTGGTTCACTCTTCCTGGTCGTGTTTCCATAGCAACTGTCAGGTAGATTTTCTGCTACTTGCTAGGAAGTTGGAAATGTTGAGTCTGGTTGAGCCTTTTCAATTCAGTGAAGCTTAAATGAAATTCTTTACAAGGAACTGGCATTTAGCCTGGGTCATTTATTCATATCTAGAAGGAAAAATCAATTATAGTAATCAAATGTGCAAATTTTTTTATTGGGATTATTTTTGGTACATATTTTGTGCTGTAATCTATTTTTAATGCCAGGGTGCTAAAGGTTTGAAGGGCTGCAGCTGGCCTCTTCACTATCTGATGGCTTGTGGCTTTAATTACAGCCTAAGACATAGGAAGGCATGCCTTTTTCTGGTGTACTTCTGCAAGCTATAATCACCCCTGGTGATATTCAGACACAAACTAGTATCCGGGAGACTCATTAGGTGGAGACACCTATACCGCACAAAGTACAATACGCAAACATTTATTCTTTTTTCTTGTCCTGTTGGCTATTCAAATTACAGCCTGGGAAATAAATAATTTATATGCCATTATTTAAGCTTCCCGAGAGTACAGTATCTTCATTTTCCCTTCAGATTAAACCCACTTGGGTGTTGCTCACTGTGGTTCATATCAACCCACGCTGAGTGATGTCTGACAGCTCCATGTAGGATGGTGTCCTTTAATCTTTAAAAAAAAAAATCAAGCATGTAGGTGGGCAAAGAGAGCACACCTGCCATTGCTCCTTACATAACACACAGGATATGCCACGGGAAGGACAGACATCTATGGGACGTCACTTAGCGTGTTCTTTTGTTAGCATCTTTGCTCACTGGCACAGAGCAGCTTCTACAGGAAATGAGACACAGTCCTTATTTCACACTGAGATTCTATTTATATACCAGCTCCCCTGTGGACATTTCTTATAAGATATATTATTTACCACAATGGATTTGGATGCATATTTCAGTTCATTTTGTCCCATCCCTCTTCTTTTCTTTTCTATTTGTACCTCACGCCTTCAACTATTTTATTGATAATTTATATAGTATGTAGTATAGAATTTTATTGATATTCTATACTACAGTGGATTATTGGTGAAAAATACAAGTCAAACGAAGAGAGAAAAAGAGAAAGAGAAAAAAGAGTTTTCTTTTTTTAAAAATGTCTGAGCTGAAATGTCTTTTACTTACTTGCCTTGTCTTATTTTCTTCCTTTGTGGTCTAGAAACTGTGCTTTCTTCTATTAAGCTAAATAAAAACTTTCTGAGAAGAGCAACTGGAGATGAAAGAAGCTCCCTCTTCAGTTGCTATACTAGGAAGTGGAAATGAAATCAGTCAGCTCTGCTCTCAACTTTATTTACTCTAAATGGTGGGCAATTTTCTCCTAAAAGAAATCATACTTGGAGTTGCAGGGCTCCGTCAAAAGAAGGTGCACCTCTACCCTGGAGCCGAGAGACAGAGAAAAGTGAGGTTCTAAACGTTTGTCGGGATTTAGAGAGCTGGAGAGCCATTCTGGGTAAAATAAAGAAGTGAGAGCATCTTGCTTTGAGGGGAGTGGCAAAGATTAAATTTTGGCTGTCACTTTTCCAGGGGAAAAAGCAAAGCTGTCTCTTCTGCTGATGTTTGTATTGATACGTGGGAGCAGAGCTTTCCTCCTCCTCCTCCTCCTTCCTGGCAGGTGAAAGAAACCAGCCCCTTTGGTCCAGCTCTCGGCCAGGCTGGGTGCCCACTCACAGGAGGAAGTACAAACAGTCGAGGGGGTCACTGGTCCATCTCACGCTACTCCTTGGCTGAGCACAGATTCAGTTCAGCAGATGGCCCCTTCCAGACTCTGCTTGCTGTCCCGGACTTCAAAGTCCCTCTTCCCAGCCCTGGAGGCCAGGGCTCCTACTGAATGTCCGACAGTCTCCAGGCCAGCCGGAATTGTCTCATTCTAGACCTCAGATCCACTGTGGCTTCACAGTGAGACAGCATCCCTGGCACAACCTCCCTGCCTCTTAACTTCTGGCTCTTCTCTGGCTGATGGTTAGTGTCCTGCTCCATAGTGCTGACCCAAGCCACTCAATGGGCTCAGGTAACTTCTGCCCTCCTCGCCGTCTCTCCTCATCCCCATCATCCTTCTGATCTGGATCTTGCTTCCTTCCTTTCTTTAGGGCTGTCCCCTCAGTCCTTCTGCTCTGGGCCTGCTCCTTCCTAACTTTCTTGGTGATGTCATGGCAGGCACAGGAGTCCTAGCACCAGACCTTGGTCAAGTGCCCATTCTCTGCATCGCGGGTCACCGCCTCCTTCAATGCTCCCACTCCACCCACAACCGCTGAGGCTTTACTTAAATACCAGTGCAAATGCTAGTAAGAGTCTCTCCTTAGTCCTAGCAAGCTTCCCATAGATGTACCTCCTTTCAGAGCTCTGAAAATGATTAGCTACGAGATCTTAGGCCAATTGTTTAACTTCTCTCAGCCTTGGTTTCAGCATCTCTGAAATGGGTACAATTGTACATAAATCATAAGGTTGCTGTGAAGATTAAATTAGTTCATGAATGTACAGTCTGTAGAAAGTGCTCCAGAAATACTCTCTTTTATTACTGTTCTTGTGGGTAATTTTTTTGGTTGCAAGGAGCTCAAGCTTTATTTTTTATTTTTTTTAACATCTTTTTTGTAGTATAATTGCTTTGCAATGGTGTGTTAGTTTCTGCTGTATAACAAAGTGAATCAGCTAAACATATGCATATATCCCCATATCTCCTCCCTCTTGTGTCTCCCTCCCACCCTCCCTATCCTACCACTCTATGTGGTCACAAAGCACCAAGCTGATCTCCCTGTGCTATGCGGCTGCTTCCCACTAGCTATCTATTTTACATTTGGTAGTGTGTATAATCCTACAGATAGGTATTTGAATCTCATCTCTGCCATTTATTGCCTACATGAACTCGAGTAGATGTGAAAACTTCACTGAACCTATTTCCCTTCTGGTAAAATGAGGAAAATCATCACTGCCTCCCAAAACCGTTAGGGGCATTAACTGAGTGAGGGACTTGTGGCATCCAGTGCAATGCCCACTTGACAATAATAATAATAATAACAAATAATATCCTCTCCTTCTCCTTCAGCATGTTGATTTTCTAAAACTTTTATTAATTATTCTTTATATCTTAACTCCCCATTGTATGCCAAAAACACTAACTCATAATCTCCCTCCATCAGAATATTACTCAGCCATTAAAAAGAATGAAATAATGCCATTTGCAGCAATATGGATGGACCTAGGGATCATCATACTAAGTGAAGTAAGTCAGACAGAGAAAGACAAATATTATATGATATTGCTTATATGCAGAATCTGAAAAAAATGATATAAATAATGTCCCTCCATCATACTATCTCCTTTCTTAAAAATCATCTCTCTTTCTTCTCTCATTCTTAGGGAAATCTGTTTCCTCAAAGCCACAAGTTTTAGAATAAAGGAAGGCAAGCCCTCTACCCTCCAGCTCCGTCCCCCTCACAATGTGAGATGAATATTTTTAAGAGGCTGCTTCCAAAAGAAAAGGAGCATCTCTATTCACTGGGGTAGGATGGCAAGTGGTGAAGAGAGCATGTTTTACCTTGGTGTGGGGAGTGGAGATGAAGAAGGGTGCCTTCTGAGTACCCCAAACCCTGAGGAACCCACTCCTCATTCCAAGCATGAAGTTATCCTACCTGATACGGCTGTGAAGCAGTAGGGGTGTTCTGTGTCATTTTTAACATCCTTATCCCAGTTTCACATTTGGATTTTTTTTATTCCATCAAGCCCAGATGTGGTCCTAATTCCCTGTTATACTTGCCATCTCTGCAAGTGCAAAATTTTTTGAAATTATTCTTGTCAAATATGCCCTTCCAGATTGGCTAACCTGAAGATCAGAGCTTTCTGCACAAGAAAAGACTTCCTGGCTCAATGTGTCAGTTCCTTTTCATGTAGCTGGATCTTTCAATTTGTAGCATAACCCCTGCAGCACGATAGAGAGAAGATGATATGTCTGAAACGCTGAACTGCAGTCACCCTTGTCTGCCATTATGTTTCCACAGGCATTCTATAAAAAGCTGCAAAACCTCGGGGTCTGAGATCTGACACCTGAAATGGCTGCAGTCACTCAAAGGCACCCCTTTTCCTATCTCTTGCTGATTGACCCCATCCCATTGTGTCTTTCAATACACAGCCCACAACTCTATATTTAGGGCAATGACCAGACATCCATGCTGGCTCCAAACACTTCTCACTACACTTGGATAGCTTCCCCTGTGAGTTAGATGTTAGACTCAGAAGAACGATGTTTCTGTCTCAGCTTGGCCCTCCATTGTGTGATATTATACACTTTCTGGAGCTTTCAGGTGTTTCGTACCCTACAAAATAATAAACAGTACTGACAGCTAATATTGCTGAGTACTTGCTGTCGGCCAGATATTATTCTAAGTGTTTTTCGTGTGAGTATGGGTGGGTGCACTGACTTTTTTAAACGTCACCACAATCTTATGAATGAGGTCCTTTTGCAAGAGAGGAAACTGAAGCCTAAACTCTCCCCAGTGATACGTCGTACAGCTGGGATTTGAACTCATACTGTCCTGCTGTAGAGCCCACATGCTTAACCACAAGTTACTTGTTTGTAATACATACAACTACAGTCCTGTCTCATTATCTGCAGTAGTTCTGTCCTATAAAGTCATCATGAGCACTGAATTAGCAAATACCTAGTCACTGCTCCCAGGGAAAATACAGGGTTGAGTTCCTGCAAGCCCCTGCTCACAATATTTTCATCCATCAATATATAACCCATCAGTGCATAATCTTTGTTAATGTGGGTTTCTGTTTAAAGACAGCTAACTTTATATATATTGTTGAATCATTAACATTGAACTCACAGCCAACAGCATTGGCTCATGCCCGAACAAGCTTATCTCACACACCTATTTTCACTGTAAGGCACCACATCACAGTATTCTTATGCTTAGGAACTAGTCAGCACTTCAGTACTACTTGGGGGCCATTTTAAACAGCAAAATCACCCATAAAAGCACAAAATTGCAAGAAAAATGTGGCATTAAATAGACCACAAAAAGCACACTTGTTTATATCATGAGAGTGGAAACAAGAAGGCAGCATGTTGCCTTGTTCAACCTCAGCTGGGAACGTGCACATCAGGTGACTCAAGTTTTTTCACTGTACTACGCATGTTGCCAGATGACTGTGAAAGCTCTCTGAGTTATTGATTTGAGTGTCTGAATGAATTTTAGTGGGTAGGTCAATTCGCAATACAGAATATGCAGTGATGAAGATTGACTGTATACAATAATTGGGGGAGAAAAATCTCAGATCTCCAAACAAGGTGGATTACCAGGTGGGGTTGAGAAGAGTCCAGTCCAGTCCAGACAGGGGCACTTGCATGCAAAGGCTTGGGGCTATTCCACTACCAACACAGGCTATGTCTCTACCTGTCTCCCCAAATCAAAGAACAAAAATGAAATATTCTGGCGAACTGACTGTGTGCTGAATGAGGCTTTATCTCTTTATATCTTGACTTGATATTTCTGTATATCTTGACTCCTTCCTTTGGATTTCAGGAAGATGTTTTGATTCATAGATACCTAACCTCCATACCTACAAATTACATTTCTCATTCTGCAATGGATTATAATGGCATCTGAGCAGTAGATATTAAAATATGTTTTCTTTGCAGAGAAGGTAAGTAATTGGTGGGGTGAAACAGTGGAGATTACTTCATACCTGTCCCTACACCCCACCTCTGGGTGTGCATCTCTCTGGAGTATATTGTAACCACATCTGGCCATGTTTGCTCAAACAGTAAATGTAAGCTGATTTATAAAACTGAGAAGTAGATATGGATGAGCTGGGGGAAAAAAAAACTGCGTTTCTGGTGTGTTTCTTTATCATTTTGCTACTTCACGGTGGTATGTGGACCAGCAGCATTGGCACTACCTGGGAGCTTGTTAAAAATGAAGAAGCTTAGCCTCCCCCAAGATCTACTGCATTTTGAAAATTTTTATTTTATATTGGAGTACAGTTGATTAACACTATTGGGTTAGATCAGGAAACTTGCACAAGCCTCTCAGATAGCCTCATCCACCAGACGGCAGACAGCAGAAGCAAGAAGAACTACAATCCTGCAGCCTGTGGAACAAAAATCACATTCATAGAAAAATAGACAAGATTAAAAGGCAGAGGGCTATGTACCAGATGAAAGAACAAGATAAAACCCCAGAAAAACAACTAAATGAAGTGGAGATAGGCAACCTTCCAGAAAAAGAATTCAGAATAATATAGTGAAGATGATCCAGGACCTCGGAAAAAGAATGGAGGCAAAGGTCGAGAAGATGCAAGAAATGTTTAACAAAGAACTAGAAGAATTAAAGAATGAACAATACAGTAACTGAAATGAAAAATACACTAGAAGGAATCAATAGCAGAATAACTGAGGCAGAAGAATGGATAAGTGACCTGGAAGACAGAATGGTGGAAATCACTGCCATGGAACAGAATAAAGAAAAAAGAATGAAAAGAAATGAAGACAGCCTAAGAGACCTCTGGGACAACATTAAACACAACAACATTTGCATTATAGGGGTCTCAGAAGGACAAGAGAGAGAGAAAGGACCCGAGAAAATATTTGAAGAGATTATAGTTGAAAACTTCCCTAACATGGGAAAGGAAATAGCCACCCAAGTCCAGGAAGCGCAGAGAGTCCCATACAGGACAAATCCAAGGAGAAACACACTGAGACACATAGTAATCAAACTGGCAAAAATTAAGACAAAGAAAAATTATTGAAAGCAGCAAGGGAAAAACGACAAATAACATACAAGGGAACTCCCATAATGTTAATAGCTGATTTCTTAGCAGACACTCTACAAGCCAGAAGGGAGTGGCATAATATACTTAAAGTGATGAAAGGGAAAAACCTACAACCAAAATGACTCTACCCAGAAGGATCTCATTCAGATTCAATGGAGAAATCAAAAGCTTTACAGACAAGCAAAAGCTAAGAGAATTCAGCAACACCAAACCAGCTCTACAACAAATGCTAAAGGAACTTCTCTAAGTGGGAAACACAAGAGAAGAAAAGGACCTACATATACAAACCCAAAACGATTAAGAAAATGGTAACAGGAACATACGTATCGATAATTACATTAAATATGAATGGACTAAATGATCCAACCAAAAGACACAGGCTTGCTGAATGGATACAAAAACAAGACCCATATATATGCTGTCTACAAGAGACTCACTTGAGACCTAGGGACACATACAGACAAAGTGAGGGGATGAAAAAGACATTCCATGCAAATGGAAATCAAAAGAAAGATGGAGTAGCAATACTCATATCAGATAAAATAGACTTTAAAATAAAGAATGTTACAAGAGACAAGGAAGGACACAACACAATGATCAAGGGACCAAGCTGAGAAGAAGATATAACAATTATAAATATTTATGCACCCAACATAGGAGCACCTCAATACATAAGGTAACTGCTAACAGCTATAAAAGAGGAAATTGGCAGTGACACAATAATACTGGGGGACTTTAACACTTCACTTACACCAATGGACATATCATGCAAACAGAAGGTTAATAAAGAAATAGAAGCTTTAAATGACACAATAGACCAGATAGATTTAATTGATATTTATAGGACATTCCATCCAAAAACAGCAGATTACACTTTCTTCTCAAGTGCGCACAGAACATTCTCTAGGATAGATCACAAATCAGGCCACAGTAAATTTAAGAAAGTTGAAATCATATCAAGCATCTTTTCTGACCACTATGAGATTAGAAATCAATTACATGGGAAAAAATGTAAAAAACACAAACACATGGAGGCTAAACAATACGTTACTAAATAACCAAGAGATCACTGAAAAAAATCAAAGAGGAAATCAAAAAATACCTAGAGATAAATGACACTGAAAACACGATGATCCAAAACCTATGGAATGCAGCAAAAGCAGTTCTAAGAGGGAAGTTTATAGCTATACAAGCCTACCTCAAGAAACAAGAAAAATCTCAAATAAAAAATCTAACCTTACACTTAAAGTTACTAGAGAAAGAAGAACAAACAAAACCCAAAGTTAGCAGAAGGAAAGAAATTATAAAAATCTGAGCAGAAATAAATGAAATAGAAACAAAGAAAACAATAGTAAAGATCAATAAAACAAAAAGCTAGTTCTTTGAGAAGATAAACAAAATTGATAAACCATTAGCCAGACTCATCAAGAAAAAGAGGGAGAGGACTCAAAACAATAAAATTAGAAATGAAAAAGGAGAAGTTACAACAGACACTGCAGAAAGACAAAGCATCCTAAGAGACTATTACAAGCAACTCTATGCCAATAAAATGGACAACCTGAAAGAAATGAACAAATTCTTAGAAAGATGTACCCTCCCAAGACTGAACCAGGAAGAAATAGAAAATATGAACAGACCAATCACAAGTAATGAAATTGAAACTGTGATTAAAATTCTTCCAACAAACAGAAGTCCAGGACCAGATGGCTTCACAGGTGAATTCTATCAAACGTTTAGAGAAGAGCTAACACACATCCTTCTCTAACTCTTCCAAAATTTTGCAGAGGAAGGAACACTCTCAAACTCATTCTACGAGGCCACCATGACCCTGATACCAAAACTAGACAAAGATACTACAGATAAAGAAAATTACAGACCAATATCACTGGTGAATATAAATGCAGAAATCCTCAACAAAATACTAGCAAACAGAACCAACAACACATTAAAAGGATCATACACCATGATCAAGTGGCATATATCGCAGGGATGAAAGGATTCTTCCATATATGCAAATCAATCAGTGTGATACCATATTAACAAATTGAAGAATAAAGACCATATGATCATCTCAATAGATGCAGAAAAAGCTTTTGACAAAATTCAACACCCATTTATGATAAACACTCTCCAGAAAGTGGGCATAGAGGGAACCTACCTCCACATAATAAAGGCCATATATGACAAACCCACAGCCAACATCATCCTCAATTGTGAAAAACTGAAAACATTTCCTCTAAAATGAGGAACCAGACAAGGATGTCCACTCTCACCCCTATTATTCAACATAGTTTTGGAAGTCCTATACATGGCAATCAGAGAAGGAAAAGAAATAAAAGGAATCCAAATTGGAAAAGAAGAAGTAAAACTGTCACTGTTTGCATATGACATGATACTATACATAGAGAATCCTAAAAATGCCACCAGAAAACTAGTAGACCTAATCAATGAATTTGGTAAAGTTGCAAGATACAAAGTTAATGCAGAGAAATCTCTTGCATTCCTATACACTAGTGATGAAAAATCTGAAAGTGAAATTAAGGAAACTCTCCCATTTACCACTGCTTCAAAAAGAATAAAATACCTAGGAGTAAACCTACCTAGGGAAACAAAAGACCTGTATGCAGAAAGCTATAAGACACTGATGAAAGAAATTAAAGATGATACCAACAGATGGAGAGATATACCATGTTCTTGGATTGGAAGAATCAATATTGTGAAAATGACTCTACTACCCAAAGCAATCTACAGATTCAATGCAATCCCTATCAAATTACCAATGGCATTTTTTCTGGAACTAGAACAAAAAATCTTAAAATTTGTATGGAGACACAAAAGACCCCGAATAGCGAACGGAGTTTTGAGAGAAAAAAATGGAGCTGGAGGAACCAGACTCCCTGACTTCAGACTATACTACAAAGCTACAGTAATCAAGACAATATGGTACTGGCACAAAAACAGAAATATATATCAATGGAACAAGATATAAAGCCCAGAGGTATACCCACACACCTATGGTCAACTAATCTATGACAAAGGAGGGAAGGATATACAATGGAGAACAGACAGTCTCTTCAATAAGTGGTGCTGAGAAAACTGGACAACTACATGTAAAAGAACGAAATTAGAACACTCCCTAACACCATACACAAAAATAAACTCAAAATGGATTTGAGACCTAAATGTAAGACTGGACACTATAAAACTCTTAGAGGAAAACATAAGAAGAGCACTCTGACATAAATCACAGCAAGATCTTTTTTGATCCACCTCATAGAGTAATGGAAATAAAAACAAAAATAAACAAATGGGTCCTAATGAAACTTAAAAGCTTTTGCACAGCAATGGAAACCATAAACAAGACGAAAAGACAACCCTCAAAATGGGAGAAAATATTTGCAAACAAATCAACGGACAAAGGATTAATTTCCAAAATATATAAACAGCTCATGCTGCTCAATATTAAAGAAACAAACAACCCAATCCAAAAATGGGCAGAAGACCTAAATAGACATACCTCTAAAGAAGACATACAGATGACCAAGAAGCACATGAAAAGCTGCTCAACATCACTAATTATTAGAGAAATGCAAATCAAAACTATAATGAGGTATCCCCTCACACCAGTCAGAATGACCATCATCAGAAATTCTACAAGCAACAAATGCTGGAGAGGGTATGGAGAAAAGGGAGCCCTCTTGCACTGTTGGTGGGAATGTAAATTGATACAGCCACTATGGAGAACAATATGGAGGTTCCTTAAAAAAGTAAAAATAGAATTACCATATGATCCAGCAATCCCACTACTGGGCATATACCCAGAGAAAACCACAATTCAAAAAGACACATGCACTTCAATGTTCCTTGCCACACTATTTACAATAGCTGGGTCATGGAAGCAACCTAAATGCCCATCGACAGATGGATGGATAAAGAAGTTGTGGTACATATATACAATGGAATATTACTCAGCCATGAAAAGGAATGAAATTGGGTCATTTGTAGAGACGTGGATGGATCTAGAGACTGTCACACAGAGTGAAATAAGTCAGAAAGGGAAAAACAAATATTGTATTTTAACGCATACATGTGGAACGTAGAAAAACGGTACAGATGAACTAGTTTGCAGGACAGAAACTGAGACACATATGTAGAGAACAGATGTATGGACACTAAGAGGGCGAAGCGGCAGGGGGTGGGGTTGGTGGTGTGATGAATTGGGCGATTGGGATTGACATGTATACACTGATGTGTATAAAATGGATGACTAATAAGTACCTGCTGTATAAAAAAAATAAATAAAATTAAATTCAAAAAAAATTTTTTTTAATCTGCCATAGAACCAGTGTGAAGTGGCAGACAGATCTTAAAAATAAGCAATGTACCAAACGGTAGAAAACAAATAAAAACAATGTTGGGTTAGTTTCAGATGTACAGCAAATTGATTCTGTTATACATGTATCTATTCTTTTTCAAGTTCTTTTCCCATTTAAGTTATTACAGAATATTACAGAGTTCCCTGTGCTATACACTAGGTCCTTGTTGGTTTTCTGTTTTAAGTATAGCAGTGTGTACCTGTCAATCCCAAACTCCCAATCTATCCCTCCCCTCCACCCTTCCCCCTGCTAAGCATTAGTTTGTTCTCTAAGTCTGTGAGTCTGTTTCTGTTTTGTAAATAAGTTCATTTGTATCATTTCTTTAGATTCTGCATATACGTGATATCATATAATATTTTAACAAGATCTGCATGTGCTTCACATGTACAAGAACGTGGGAGAAGCAACACTTTGCAAAATCAAGCCCAGATCCTAGTTTGCTGTCTGTACAGTTGATTAAGCACCTCTTTTGTATGATCATGACTCTGACCACAGCTTTTGCATATTCTCATGGTAACCAAAACCTCACACAACTCCCAAACCCTCCATGCCTTTGGCAGCAGGTCAGCAGTAGCTACATGTCCTTGGCCAACTGGCCTGCACCCTTTTTTTGCAGTTTTACATCCATTCTCACTTTCAGCAGCTGGTTGTGTTTACCATCCAGAACCAGTACCTGGACTGAAATGTTTGTAAGTTTCAGAATAGTTCATTCAGCCCTCTCGATGGAACATATGTTTCTCTTGTCATATATCCTAGATGTCAAACTGTGACTTTCTTAGCTAACTCTGAGCAGAATATATAGGAGAGTTTTTAATAAATCATGTTTTTCTTACCCAAGCTTCTGTCCCAAATTTTTTCCTCCGACGCCCATTACTCTCAAAACTAGACCATCATTAATTATCAGAAGATTCAGTGCAAATTCTTAACTTTTCCATTTAATCACTCTTTTCTCCCATTTCCCATTGTGTAGAATAATAAGAGGTAGTAGTCACTGCTCTAGTTCACAGACTCTTGGTAAAGATCACATTAGAAAGTGACTCAGTGCCTTCAGAAGCATAAAATGCTTTACAAATATAAATTATTTTCATTACTATTACTAGTAAAGATAACTCACAGTACTAAGGTTCCCAAAAATCAGCAATTTACTAATACACAGGAGAAGATATATGTATACATTAATTCTGAGGCAGAAAAATGTTTTCGGTATAATGAGTATGACATTTCTATAATCACCACTTGGAGTCTATAGAATCAGATCACATCTTGTAGCCACTTGGATATTTGCCTTTGCAGACAGGAAGACATCCTAGTTCTCTTTCTGTAGTCTGAGCTACTTAAAAATGCAATGATAGTATCTGGACCATTGTTAATGGAAATGTCATCCTTGATATTTATAAGACTGTTCTAGAGACCGCCAACTCACTTAAATGCCTCTTTTCAAGTAGCCCTTGAATGGTTTTCAGCTTAAATAGCCAGTCATGCAGTCCTGCCCTGCACACACAGCAATATATTTTTCAAGCAGGTGTACGGAGGGCTATAAGAGATAGACTTAACTCCTCCTCAGATGCAGAATCTGGTTGCCCTTTTGTTTCCAAAGATTAAATAAGATGTGTGTCATTTGGGAGGTCATTGTCTGAATAGCTACTGAACATTTCAACCCCCAAGAACCCATACAATCATTTAACCCATATTTTTTGATGAACAGAGGGACCCCCCCAGTGCCTGTGTGATTTCCTCATGGTTAAGTGAGGTGTTGGGTGGGACATACTTACTGGCCTGAGCCATTAGGATTCAATGCAGTGCCTTCCTACTTCTGGAGTAGAATGGAACCAGCTCATCTGACCGTGTCTGCTCCCAACACTGAATGGTTCCCCATGAAATGAAGGAGTGATGGAATGCATTTCCCTGAGCTGAGAACAGGCTAGCAAACAGTGAGTTCATCCCTGGAGATAATGAAACGTAGAGGTTGTTTTTTGCTTCTTTTGTTAAAACTGAAGACATTGTTTTCTAATTAATGTCATGTGCTTCTGGGGCTCAGTGTGCCCACCCAGCATGGGATTCTTCCACCCAGGAATGCATGTGTGCACAGAAATAACATCCTGAAACTGCTCTTATCTGTTTTGCAAGAAACGGGGATAACGTCTTCTGACGGCATTTGTCCTCCCTTTTTCAAATTTTCCACTCCTTTTCATTCCAAGGCTCTGTTTGGTGTGTGTGTGTGTGTGTGTGTGTGTGTGTGTGTGTGTGTGTGTTCAGTTCAAAATGAGATGTCTGGTAAGGGTTTTGGAAAAACATATCCCCTTCATTTAAAAACAGTTGGCAGACAATTACACCAGAAGTAATAATATCATCGTAATAACCTCAAATTGCACTGCCTAATATTTAAGCCTGTTAAGAGCTTGGCCTTCTTGCCTCAGAGTAGTTTGATGTCAGGCGCTGAGGAGTCAAGGGTGGGAAAGACCGGTTCCTGAACTAGGATGATCATAATAGCATGAAGACAGAGGGTGGATTCACTAGGGTGATGGACACATTTGTAAAGGTTAGTAACAATCACTGCAGAAGCCTGGGGTTCCAAGGAAGCTTCCTAGATGAGAGGTTGCCTGCATATGAAAAGGATGAGTAGGCATACCTCAGATGAAGCAGGTGGGAGAGGAAATTCCAGGAAAGAAGAATTGCACAAGCAAGGGTCCAGAGGTGTGGAGAACGTCCATGTACGGTGAATGCCAAGCAGCTTGTAATTACTAGAGGACAGCAGCACTTTGGAGAATGGAGGAGAGTGTGGGTGGAGGGCAGAGCAGCAGCCAGCTAGATTTCATGCGCAGGAGTTTCAGCTTTATCTTTAGTCACTGGGCACTCTTGAGGGGGGTGGGTGTTAAAATCAGCTCTGCTCTGCCACCACTCTGAAGAGGATGAGGGTGAGGAACCAGGACCAGAAGCAGAGCAAGAGAGAGCTGAAGGGATGGGGGAAACCAGTGAGGGAACTACCCAGTCATCTCCAGATAAGACGGAATGAGAGGTTTATCTAGGAAGGTTGTAGTCAGAAAGAAGATGGAGCAGCAGGTTCAGGAAATAATCAGGAGGCAAAATCATCATGAGTTGGAAGTTTGTTGAATGTTTTTAAAGAAGTGAGAAGAGAGTCCTTGAAGGAGAGGATATAAAATGGCCATGATGTTTCAGGCTGAAGTCCTTAAATAGGTGGTTTTGCCATATATGGGAACAAGGAGGCCAGGAAGAAAAATAGTTGGGGGCGATTGGAGATCATAACTTCACCTGGGAAGGCTGTGAAACATCCGAATGGAGTTGGACATCTAGGAGAAAGTCTTTGTCTAAAGCTCAAGAGAAAAGCATAGACTATAATTTTAGGACATATTTTAACACATTATTGCTTGGTGACGCTCCTAATTTATTGCCTGCATGTTTCAATTCAGTATTTTAAGAACCAACCTAAACTCTCCATCCTAACCAATATAGTAGTGGTACAGTTATTTCAGGAGCTGTAATTCTTGTGTTTTTTGAGGTTAATATTTTTTTTCTTCATGGGTTAATATTTTTTTGCAATGATGTAATTTTTAGCCATTGACTATTTACTTAAAAATGCGAAACATGCTTATTTGTGACTATTCGTTATATAGAAAAGGAAAGCATTCAGCATTCAAAAGGTAATATTCATCTTCCTAAGTTTCCTATAGGGTTCCCTTAAAATAAACCCGACTCCCTTTCAGATCCAAATAACAAAACCAAAATATCATTCATCCTACGCTGTAAGGTTTCATATTATTTGGAAGTGTATGTCACTTGATAGTTTTTGTGAATAGTTCAATGACTTTTTATTGAGAAAGAATCTTCCATTCCTATTTTAACATATTCTTTCAGATATCTTAGATGATTGCAAAAATATTCTGAGACATCTATGGAAAAGTTTATTATAAAATATTTCAGCTTCTGCTTATTTTTCTTACAATAAAAAGAATAAGTGAATCTGTATCCATTGTTGCTATGGTTACTAACATATTTTATATATTGAGAAAGAACATGAACATTTCTAAATGCATTTTTGTCTTTCTGATATATGTCTCTGTATATATAAGACCATATACTTCGGATGACTTCAAGTCCAGGAGATTCTAGGACATGCCCTCTGGCAGCTATTCTGTACTGTCATCCCCACAAAGAGAAAGATGCCATCAGACCTGGGTCTTGGCATTTAGTTTGGTGGCCATGAACTGTACACATGGTGCAAGAAGTGAATTGATCACTGCTATGTAAAAAAAAATTGGAAAACATTCCTAACAGGGTATTTATATTTCAACTGATTATTAAATTCTATAAATATCTCAATTTCTTTTAATAGACTTCAAATCTGAAAATCATTGATAATCCACCCATCTGCCTGTGTCCTATGTTGGCTATAAATTGTGTTGCACATACATTCATTCATCATCAAATATTTATGACAACTTTCTAAATTTAGAATCTATGCTAGATTAATAATCTAGAGATGGTAACAGTCACATACCAGAAAATTATACAAAATAAGCAAAATGACACCTGCCAGGAGGGAAACATAAACAAAGTATCATAGGAACAGAGAAGAATCAACTAATTTAGGCTGAAGGAATCAAACAATATTTGAAGGACAGAGGGATGGGGGAAGTAGGAGAGAGAGAAAATGCCTGAATTAAATCGCAAAGAATGAGTCTTACACTATAGGACATTTTAACCTAAAAAATTAATGCTTATATAGACAACTGAGCTAACATTTAACAAATGCAGCAAATAATATCCATGATGTACTTACAAATCTGTGTGTGTGAAGAAAAAATATTCAAAGCAGTAGCATGATTAGATAATGAGAGTTCATCTAAGCTATAGTTACTGAACTTCTATTATATATCAGATACTCACTAGATTCAGATTTGACTCCTAAGGGGTTCAATTTTATGAAACTTAACCTTAAAAAGGTGTGATAATCTTGAACTACAATAAGACTTTGAAAAATATATCTTAAAGTATAATTTCACTAAAAACTTCTTTTTGGAGTAAATAGATTTAAATTCCCAGATTAGTTAAATTATATTAGTTTATTCCTTGAAAACAAGCAACCATGTGATGGGTAAGCAAAATCAGACATCATAGCTTTTACAGTGATAATCAGTGTGAGGAAATAAATACTTCTCTCCTTTTTTTTTTCCTTTTGGTATTGAAGACTCAATAGAAACATGGCAGCGACAGAGGTAAACAAGAAATACAAGTGAACTAAAACACAAAATCAAAACAAAAACTACTGACCTGGAAGTCAGGAGACCTTGGAACCACTCTTTTCCCTGCTTATTCACTTGCAGTGTGGTTTTGGGCAATGCCCTAGCTTCATAACATCAGGGGCTTAGACAAGGTACCAGCACTAAGCAAGGCACAGAGGAATCAGGGATGGGTAAGATGCAGTACCTGACCTGAGACACTTACATCCTAGTGTTGAGATACCAGAAGGATTCAGTAGTGCAGTGAGGTTGCTGTGGAACATAGAAAGGGAGCTCAGCCTATGGTTTCTACGATTCCACTTCCAGTCACGAGATAAGGCTATATAGGCAATAGGATAATTTGACCTAGAACCCATGCATTCATTCTAGACTCATACACAAAGCCAAAAATCAAACCCCAAAAAAGTAGAATAATATGGAAAGTTACCCTTACCTGTTGAAATATATATTTATAATATTTAAAAGGGTATGATGGAAATACACAGAAACACCAATAGAAAAAAGATGAAACTGCAAAATATTCCCAAAATGGTGGGTTTTTTTTTTAATTTTTATTTTATTTATTTTTTTATACCACAGGTTCTTATTAGTCATCCATTTTATACACATCAGTGTATACATGTCAATCCCAATCTCCCAATTCATCAAACCACCCCCACCCACCACTGCTTTCCCCCCTTGGTGACCATACGTTTGTTCTCTATATCTGTGTCTCTATTTCTGCCCTGCAAACCGGTATATCTGTATCTTTTTTCTAGGTTCCCCATATATGCGTTAATATGCGATTTGTTTTTTTCCCTTTCTGACTTACTTCACTCTGTATGACAGTCTCCAGATCCATCCACGTCTCTACAAATGACCCAATTTCGTTCCTTTTTATGGCTGAGTAATATTCCATTGTATATATGTACCACATCTTCTTTATCCATTCGTCTGTCGATGGGCATTTAGGTTGCTTCCATGACCTGGCTATTGTAAATAGTGCTGCAAGGAACATTGAGGTGCATGTGTCTTTTGTTTTGTTTTGTTTGGTTTTTTTTTTTTATTTGGGGGGGGTGTGTGGTATGCGGGCCTCTCACTGCTGTGGCCTCTCCCGTTGTGGAGCACAGGCTCCGGACGCTCAGGCTCAGCGGCCATGGCTCACGGGCCCAGCTGCTCTGCGGCATGTGGGATCTTCCCAGACCGGGGCACGAACCCATGTCCCTTGCATCGGCAGATGGATTCTCAACCACTGCGCCACCAGGGAAGCCCATGTGTCTTTTTGAATTATGGTTTTCTCTGGGTATATGCCCGGTAGTGAGATTGCTGGGTCATATGGTACCTCTATTTTTAGTTTTCTAAGGAACCTCCATACTGTTCTCCATAGTGGCTGTATCAATTTACATTGCCACCAACAGTGCAAGAGGGCTCCCTTTTCTCCACAAACTCTCCAGTATTTGTTGTTTGTAGATTTTGTGATGATGCCCATTCTAACTGGTGTGAGGTGATACTTCATTGTAGTTTTGATTTGCATCCCAAAATGGTGTTTTTATTGTAAGCAAAAGTTAGCATTACAAGTCAATAAGAACTGGAATATTATATAAAAAATATTGTGAACCGACCAGCTAAACACTTACTGTAATTAAACCTTTAAATATAAAATATGAAAACAAATTCCAGGAAAACAACAGGCAAAAACATAATATGAAAGAAAAAAGACATTCTAAAATGACATTTAAGATGAAAACAAATGAGGAAAAAACTTAACAGATGAAATACTTGAGTCCATGAAAATTTTAAAAACTTCTGTAACAATAAGAAGTCATAAAATTGAAAAGGATTCCACAAACTGAGAAAGTAATTGGAAATGTATGTTAGGAAAATGTTTAAAGCCCTTAATCATTTTTAAATGCATACTACTTTCTCACCTATTAATTTAGCAATTATAAAAATTACTAATGCCCAGCATTGATTTGCCCATGAAAAAAATGACCATTGAATAGATTACTCCAGGAAGTAAAAGTTTGTAAAAAACCTTTTTTAGACTAATCTTTTATTATGAATGGACTGTCTTTAAAATATGAAAAAATGTTTATGTAGCAGTTCAAGTTCTAGGAACATATTCTAATTAAATAGGTAAATAATCATAGATGTGTACAAAGATGCAGTAACTAAGGTTTTCAACAAAGCACTATTAGTAAAGGTGAAAAAACACCATTAACCAAAATGTGTGAAACACATGACTGATTTAAAAAATTATAGTATATGTGTATTTGTCATTATAGAATAATATTTTATTTATTATATAGTTATTTAAATATTAATAATATTATCATGGAAATATTTTCATCAAAAAGTTGTAGTGAACTCACCAAACCCAAGAAGTATAATGTGCCTGTATTTTTGAATTACCTAAATTATCTGCTCCTCTAAGATAACTATCATTGACACTGCCTATATGGCGTTTTGCTTTTTTAAATGCATTTTGCGTATAAAACTGAATTGAAATATAGAGTCCAAAGACAGGGTGAAAAAGAGAAAGGAAAGGATTTGAACATGTGGCATGCTGGAAAAGAAAGATTTAGCAATGGGTCAAGAGTGTCTTAGAAGAGGAGAATTCAGCTTGGAAGAGATTGTTATAGAACAGGCATCAGAAGCTGGAGTCAGTAATAAGTTGCACCTAAAGAATTAGAATAAATTTGCACGTGGTCTAAGAAAACATGGCACGAGTAGGCAAAGAAGAGACCAAGGAGAATAACACATTCATTATGAATCTATGACTTCCGGATTGGAAAGGCAGTCATGAGATAGAAAAGCTAATCAGAAGAACAAAGATGGGTTCTCGGGCAGTGAGGAAACAGACTTTATGAGGAATTGAAAATAGGTACTTGCTGAGCCTCTGACATAGGGGTGAGCAAACTATGACCTATCTTTTTTTTGTACAACCAATGAGCAAATAAGTTTTAGAGACTGAAAAATACCAGAAGAATTTTATTTCTTCGTATAACATGAAAACGTGAGATTCAAATTTCAGTGTCAATAAATAAAGTTTTGTGGGGACACTGCCATGCTCATTTGTTTATGTATTGCCACGGATGCTTTCACACCACAAAGCAGAGTTGAGTACTCACAGCATATGGACCATAAGACTTAAAATATTGACTTCCTGGTTCCCTGCAGAGAGTTTTCTGACCTCTGATCTAAAGACTAAAGGAGACATGAATGAACAGGCAAGTGTTTAGGAAGGAAATTACATGAGGATTGCTTGCTTGAAGTCAAGAGTAAAGGAGATTCTGGAACATTAAATCATTGTTATTCATTGTTTCAAACAGGGGTCCCCAACCCTTGGACCGAGGACTGCTACCAGTGCGCGGCCTGTTAGGAACCAGGACACACAGCAGGAGGTGAGTGGCAGGTGAGTGAGCAAAGCTTCAGCTGCCGCTCCCCATCGCTCCCCACCACTCACATTACTGCCTGGAGCATCCCCTCCCCACCCCATCCGTGGAAAAATTGTCTTCTATGAAACCGGCCCCTGGTGCCAAAAATGCTGGGGACCGCTGGTTTAGAAGATACAGGAGATTGAAATCTTGGTTCACACCCAGCCTGATCACCAGCTAGCGCCTCACCAGCACCTGATGCCACAAATAATCCCACATTGTCTCAAGGGTCTGTTGGCTCCACCCCTCCATAAAACTCTAATATAATCAAGTGTCTTTGGGTTTCAGGAATCAGAAGTTGTCCCTAACTAGTTCTAATGAGAAGTCAAAATTTTTAGAACGTCATACAGTAGGCTTAAGGAAGTGAAGTTTAACTGGATCATACAGGAACTAGAAAACCACTGGATTCTTAGGGTCCCACTTTCTCCATCCATTTCCATTAGGGTCTCTGTCTTCCTTCTCTTCCTCCTCTCACTGAAGACTGTCTTTCCCTGCTTAATCTCTTAACATTCACATGGATTAAGGTGACAGCCACCTCCTTATCTCCATCATAACCTCTCCGCCTTAAAATCCTGTGCACACACACACAAAAAAAACAAGCCTGCACCAGAACTGGAAAGGTCCTGCAACCCTCCTCTTTCAGATTACTGGGGAGAGAATGAGTCTTCACCTCAGCCAGGTGATTGATTACATTGGCAAAGGTGTATGCCCCTGATCCAGTCAGGATCAGGGTGGATGAGTACTGTGTACTGTGGTGGGTGAGTTATATAGCCTACTTCATACTTACTAGGGCCTTACTTTAGGTGGACAATGATAATTAAGGGGAGAAAATGCTAATGCATATGCTACATATTTATAGAGAGGGAGACACCTTTCCTCTTGTAAAAAGCCTTCGCTTACTATGCAATCTGATTTAGATGCCTTTTCTCTGCACTTCTAGAGCATCTTGTTTCTACCTCAATGCTGGGCAAATTCATTAAGGATGAAGTTGCATCTTTATTATTTGGGTCTTTCCCACATTTCTAATACATAATATGTGTTCAACGAATGCACATTGAAAGGATTAATTAGTATACAAATGAATAACAAGCACTTGTGGGATCAAACACAGGCAAGGTTGATTGGGTAGATGAAAGATTAGCCTTATGTATGCAAAAAGTAAATATATTGGTTGTGAGCCCTGAGCCCTTTGTAGATCCTAGATTATATATATATATATATATACCAATTTTATAAAAGAAAACAATTAGTGAAGATAAAAGATAGGATAATTTAACTTACAAAAACTATCAGAAGTATAAAGCTAATTCACCATTTAAAATTGAATGTAATTTACCATAACAACAGACTTAAGGGGAAAAAAAATCATCTCAGTAAATTCCAAAAATCTCTCAGAAAACCAGAAATAGAAGGGAATTTCCTTCACCTAATAAAGTGCATCTGTTTTTGTAAAAAACCTGTAGCTAACATAAGCTTAATGGGGAAATACTGAACAATTTCCCCCAAGATCAGGAACAGGGCAAAAACTCCTTTTAACACTCCTATTATATACATCAAACTGGGAGTCCTAGACAGTGTAATAAGGCATACTAAAAACTTCTTAAAGAATCTACAAAACACTCAGAACTAATAAGTTATTCTAGAAAAGTCACAGGACACAGGGTCAGTATACAAAAATAAATAGTATTTCTGTACACTAGTATTGAAAAATTGGAATTCAACAATTTTAAAGGAACATTTACTATAGCACCAAAACAAAGCAATACTTAGGTATAAATCTAAAAAGTACGTGTATGATCTATATGCTGAAAAGTACAAAACACCAATTAAAGACATCAAAGAAGATCTAAATAATTGGAGAGACATACCTTGTTGAAGGAATAGAAGACTCAATATTGTTAAAATGTCAGTTCTTCCAGACTGAGGACTAGGTTTAACTCAACACCAGTCAAAATCCCATTAGGGTTTGTGTGTGTGTGTGTATGTGTGTGTGTGAATACCACCAGCTAATTCTAAAATTTATGTAGAAAGGCAAAGGAATTAAAATAGTGAAAACAATTTCTGACAAAGAACTTGTCTCCAGAATACATGAGGAACTCTCAAAACTCAACAAGAAAACATCAAACAAAAATACCAGTTTAAAAAACTGGGTAAAATATTTGAACAGACACTTTAACAAAGATATACAGATGGCAAATGAGCTCATAAACAGATGCTCAAAATCATTAGTCATTTGGGAAATGCACATTAAAACCACAGTGAGATACCATTATAAACATGTTAGAATGGCTTTTATCGAGAAACACTGACAATACCAAATGCTGACAGAGATTTGGAGCAAGGGGAGCTCTCATACACTGCTGGTGGAAATGCAAAATGGTACAGCAGCTTTAGAAAACGGCTTGACAATTTCTCATAAAGCTAAACATACATTTACCCTATGATTCAGTGATCCTACTCCTCAAAATTTACCCTAGCAAAATAAAACTTACATTCCCACATACACACAAAAGTAAGTCAGCGGGGCTTCCCTGGTGGCGCAGTGGTTGAGAGTCCGCCTGCCGATGCAGGGGACGCAGGTTCCTGCCCTGGTCTGGGAGGATCCCACACGCCGCGGAGCGGCTGGGCCCGTGAGCCATGGCCGCTGGGCCTGCGCGTCTGGAGCCTGTGCTCCGCAACGGGAGAGGCCACAACAGTGAGAGGCCCGCGTACCGCAAAAAAAAAAAAAAAAAAAAAAAAAAAAGTGAGTCAGCGGAGGTCAGTATCACTCAGAGCCTCATAATTCGTTAATGTTTAAATCTGATCAGAGTAAATAAAGAAAATATATAAAGATGTAGATAAATTGATAGGAAAAATATTTGACTGCAAAATTTCCCTAAAAATAAATCTGTGTGAGACCTAAAGAATGGGAAGAATGGGGACTTATTGTTTAATAGGCACAGAGTTTCAGTTTTATATAATGACATGAGTTATAGAGATGGATGGTAGTGATGGTTTTACAACATTATGAATGCATAACATACCACAGAGCTGTATATTTAAAAATAGTTAAGATGGTAAGTTTTATGTTATTTGTATTTTACCACAATAAAAAATTAAAAACAATATTCCAAGATACTAATAATAAAATGTTAAAATCTCAAAAATTTTTTGAAAATAAAAATAAACGTATGAATTTATCTTTACCCAGTGTAGTAGGAAACAAAGTTAAACTGCTTTAGCCCAGTCTTTTACATATATGTCATTGGTAGAACAGATTAAAACTAAATTAAAAATCCCTGGTCTTTCACATCCGTTATACCATGATATTGTGAGGGTAGTCTCCTGCATATTTCAAGAACAAATAGACCAAGAGTTTGATCGTTGGTAGAGAAATGTGCGCTGATTGAGACATTTTTGTCCCTCCCAATAATATACTGCATAATATTAAAGAATTTATGAATGCTGTGACCTGTACCCAGATAGTTTTATGCAGAACTGGGTATGTCCCACCTGCTAGTCACCTCAGGAGGTTACTACAGTGGTTTGCTTTACTACTTATGTGTCATTAGGGTTGACAAGGCTAACATCCCACCATGGGTTCTTTCCCTGACCTCGAGAGATTATAAAATGACATTCAGCAGATTTCACACATTTAAATATGCTGGTACTGTTAATGTCATCTTCTTTTCCAGTCACACAGCTGACTGGATAAAAATTCCCAAGACCCTACTCAGGTTCCTATAAAGCAGTGAAATGAGAATTTGTGCTCTCCTGCCTCCCCCCCCCCCCCATCTAATGCTCTTCTCCTCTTTAATGGTGAAACTACCCTGTGTACTGTTTCTCTATTTATAGCCCAGGCAATTCAGCTCCAGGCAGGTGGTTCTATTGAAAGATAAACAGACTTTTAACAACCCCTGCTGGTTCATAAATGGTCAACTGTGCTGACATAGCAGGCTGCAGGTGACTGAACCCATCCAGGAATGTTGGTCATTTACTACAGCGCTTGGGACCCTGCAGCGTCTTTAGCCAAAGAACAGCTGATACTCTCAGCATTTATCTCTCTTAACAAAAAATCAGAATCAATGGTCATACAAACTGGTTAAAAGTATCAGGTGCATTTTCATCTAATACACCAAAATCCAAAAATAACCTCATTGCTACCTTTGCAAAAGTGCTTATTGATTGTTGAGGATCTTTTAGAGGATTTTGTTGAACATTCTTTCCTTTGAAAATGTGATTTGGTCCAGCTGGAGTGGCCTCAGGCACCTCAGAGACACAACTTTCCTCCCTTCTCCCATTGCTCCTTTTTCTGTCTTTCCCCACCCCTGGGATGAGATCTTGCACATTCTTACATGAAAGGAGTGGATAAAGAATGACAAGAATTCCTCTTTCAGCAGTGCATTTCTGCATATCCTTTTTCAATTTCCCATTCCCACCATGGTCTCATTGCATCTTTATGCCATCCAGTTAATGAACTCATGTTGGATCTTCTTAGCTCCTAGTTATTTAAGTCTCCCACTATAGTATGAGCTATTCTCGTGGTCACAAACTCATTTTCATATAAACATATAACATTATATTTGTTTCAGGTGTACAGCTTATGACTCAATAGTTGTATATATTGAGCAGTGATCACAATAAATCTAGTTAACATCCGTCACCACAGATAATTACAAAACAATTTTTTTGGTGTGATGAAAACTTTCCAGATCTATTCTCTTAGCAACTTTCACGTTAAAAATACAGTATTAACTATAGTCACTATGCTGTACATTACATCCCTGAGTTATTTTATAACTGGAAGTTTGTACCTTTTGACCACCATCGCCCATTTCACACCCACCACCCACCCCCTACCTCTGGCAACCACCAATCTGTCACTCTGTTCTCTTTATCTATGTGCTTGTTGTTGTTGTTTCTGTTGTTGTTTTTAGATTCCACATATAAGTGAGACCATATGGTATTTGTCTTTCTCTGTCTAACTTATTTCACTTATCTAATGCCCTTAAGGTCCATCCATATTGACGCAAAAGGCAAGATTTCATTCTTTCCTATGGCTGAGTAATACTCCATTGATTACATATACCACATTTTCTTTATCCGTTCACTTACTTAGGTTGTTTCTGTCTTGGCTATTGTAAATAATGCTGAACAAATATGTGGGTGCAAATATCTTTTCAAGTTAGTGTTTTTGTCTTCTTCAGATCAGTACCCAGAAGAGGAATTGCTGGATCACATGGTAGTGCTAGTTTTAATTTTTTTGAGGAGCCTCTATATAGTTTTCCACAGTGACTGTACCAATTTACATTCCCACCAACAGTGCACGAGGGTTCCCTTTTCTCCACATCCTTGCCAACACTTGTTATTTCTTGTCTTTTTGATAATAGCCTTTCAAGTGCATGATCAAATGCACTTCTCAGAGTGCTACTACTGAGAAGATTTCCCCTAATCACCGTTCTTTAGGGAAATCCTTGCATTGTTCTTTAGTGAAATAGGAGCTCTTTATAGGCTTGCATTAACAAACACGTTGATCTACCCATCAGCTGGGCATGGTGTGAACTGAGATGAGATATTGGTTTGACATAGGTAGATGAATGGAGTCTGAACCCCTTGTTCCTGTAACTTATTTATTATCTCAAAACCTGCTTGGAACCAATTCTAAATAAACCATTTTTGTTGTACAGCAAATCACGGCTGTGTCCATTTGACCTTATGACTTAGTGGTTATGTAAATACCAGCTCATGATGGATACCTTTAGTCGAATAATCAATTAATATTGCGTGGTTAAGTGTTCTTTATCTAAACCAATAGTATGCTGATAGTTTCCTTTCAAATGGCATGACCTGACTTCAGAATCCTTTAGTTCTACATGGCCACTCTCCTATCCACATCTTTATCTACTCCATTAATGCAATTTTGTAATTTATAAGAAATATGTACTTGGTCATTCAGATGACCAAAATGTGTTTCTTCTATGTATTTGATCTTTGTCTATGGTTCCTGGGACACAGCTCCCAACATCTATGGAATTTCTGGAGCATAAGAGCAATGTGAATATCTTTTGTCATAATATTTGTTCTCAGTTCCTCAGAGTCATAACGTTGAATTGAGTGCCTTGTTATTAATAACAAGCCCCTTTCCACCACAACGGGGTTTGAGTAATAAATTGTCTTTTTGAAAGTACCTATGGATGGGGGCTGGTTTCCCAAGAAACCAACCATGAATAGAGAGTTGGATTTTCAGTCCCACCCCCTGATTTCTGGGGAGGGAAGAGGTGCAAGAGATGAGTCAATCACCATTGACCAATGGTTTAATCAACCATGCCTATCTAATGCAGCTTCTATAAAAACCCAGAAGGACAGGGTTCAGAGAGCTTTTGGGTTGGTGAACCTATAGATATTTGGGGAGAATTGTACACCAGGAAAGGACATGTAAACTCCATGCCTTTCCACATACCCTGCCCTGTGCGTCTCTTCCATCTATCTGTTCCTGACTTATATCCCTTTATAATAAACTAGTGATCTAGTAAGTCAAATGTTTCTCTGGGTTCTGTGAACCACTCTGTCAAATTAATCAAACCTAAGGAGGGGATCATGGGAACCTCTAATCTATACCCAGTCTGTCAAGAATATAGGCGATCGGGCTTCCCTCGTGGCGCAGTGGTTGAGAGTCCGCCTGCCGGTGCAGGGGACACGGGTTCATGCCCCGGTCCTGCAAGATCCCACATGCCGTGGAGTGGCCGGGTCCATGAGCCATGGCTGCTGGGCCTGTGCGTCCGGAGCCTGTTCTCCACAACGGAAGAGGCCACGTCGGTGAGAGGCCCACGTACCGCAAAAAAAAAAAAAAAAAAAAAAAAAAAAAAAAAAATATATATATATATATATATATATATATATATATATATATATAGGTGATGACCTGGGATTGCTATTAACGTCTGAAGGGAAGAGGGAAAGGCAGTTCTGTGGAATTGAACCCTTAATCTGTAGAATCTGATACTATCTCTGGATAGAAAGTAGTGTCAGGATTGAGTTGAATTCTCAGACACCCTGCTATTGTCTAAGAACTGCTTGTTGGTGGTGAAGAAAACCTACCCCCTGCCCCAAACACGTTGAAATTGGTTTTTTAATTAGCCAAAATTATCCAGAGAAACAGACAATAGGATGAACTGATAGATGGATGGATGGATGGATGGATGGATGGATGGATGGATGGATGGATAGATAGGTAGATAGAAAGATAGACAGACAGATCATTTTAAGGAATTGGCTCATACACACAATTGTGGAGGCTGGCAAGTCCAAAATTTGTGGGGTAGGCCAGCCAGCAGGCTAGGAATTCAAGAAGAATATCTATGTTTCAGTCCTGAGGCAGAATTTCTTCTACTTCAGGAAATCTGTCTTTGCTCTTAATGCCTTCAACTGACTGGATGAGGTCCACCCATATTATGAAGAGTAATCTGCTTTACTTAGTCAACTGATTGTTAATTATTGATTTAATCTGAAAATACCTTTAGAGCCAGGTCTATGCTAGTGTTTAACCAAAAAAAAGGGCACTATAGCCTAGCCATGTTGACATACACAATTAACCATCACATTTGCTCTATATACCTACACCGTCTTCACATCTACCAGGTTACATAGACTAAGCAGGAGAACTGCTTGTATCTGGTATCACAGCCTCAAATCGCTTCAGTATTCTCTCTTGCTCTCAGTTCTTCTCAAAATGGATGGACTTCTGAGTTACTCAATGAATGAATCAGAAAAGAAATACTAAGTATGGTAGGTGCCGCCTCCAAAATCATAAGGGACTTGTCAAATGTTGTGCCTCTTTCTTAGTGATAGAGGCTAAAAGGTAGAATAGCATGTCATTCACCTTGGGGGATGTTATTTTGCAGACCAATGGGTTCCTAAAAACTCAACCCCATGAGCAAGTGTTCTTAATAATTTTGGTATTTTTCTCCCACTCTCTGGTGCCCGTGTGTATCACCAGGGCATCCAGAGTACTTGCCAAGTTCTCCTGCCTAAGATTGATTGATAGGGTATCATCAATATTGTAGAGCAATGTAACAAAGGAATGTCAAGTAGATCAAGTTCCCTTTGAACTATATTGTACCAAAGAGTAGGAGACATAATTTGGCCCTGGGTCAAGATTGTAAACCTGTACTATTATTCATCCTAGTTGAAAGTGAAATGCTCTTGATCCTCCTCATCACAAGGATGGAAAATAATGCATTTTCAGGATGAATAAATAGCCACACACCAAGTTCCAAAGGCTGTATTTATCCATCCTAGTAAAAATACAGCATTTGACATGGCAGCTTTGATTGGTTAAGCATAACTGGTTAATTTTTTGCGATCTATTGTAACCCAATGGTTTATAAAGGGGCAAAACCAGTGAATTATTTTTTTATGACGGGGAACAACAATCCTACATACTTTGACTATAAGGGCAGTACTAATCAGTACCATCGCACCTGATTTGTGCTATTGCTTGTGATTTACTTTCTTGGCTGGTGGGAAATGCGATGTTCAAGAGCTTCTACTTGACTTGCCAACCATAATGGCCGAGCAAGTAATCTGTGTCAAAATCTGCCTGTAGTTAGGTGAATTCGTACTAATTATTCAATCAGAGACTGGGGCAACAACTACAGGATAGGTCTGGGGAGCTATTAAACTAGAAGTCAGAAAAATGGTTTCTCTAAAGAGCCAGAGTAAATATTTTAGGTTTTGCAGATTGTGTGGTATCCATCACAACTACTCAAAGGTGCTGTGAGAACACAAAAGCAGACATAGACATTAAAAAATAAATGTGTCTGTGTTCCAGTAAATCTTCGCTTCATAAATTGATGATGGGAAGAATTTGGCTGTGGGTCATAGTTTGCTGATTTCTGCATTAGACCCATATGAGATGAACTTGGGTCAGCACTCTATGTATTATCACCTGACCTCTGTAGAGTCTCACTCTAAGAGGAGGACCATGATGACATTTTGTTTCCTTTGGTATCAGTGTCAGTTCAGATCATCTATCCAACAGGACTCAAAAGATCTTGGTATTCCTCTTTCCTGAGTATACACTGTTAAATGGACTTGGAGAACTGAGGGATGAGCACTTGTACTGTGTATACTTTCTGTGACATTTCAGGGCCCTTTTGTTGGGGTCACAGGTTCACTTTCAATAGATGCTCTCTGGGTCTGAGAATTTGCTCAGGTCTGCAATGGGAGGAAGGTATCATGATTTTCCATTGCAACATTTGACATCTCCCTTCTGTTTCCTTGCTCTTGATTTCTTGTCATTATTATAAAATCAAGCTGTACCCTTGCTGCTGGCCCATCTATCTCACACCACAGATATCTGCAAGTCAAGACTCACCGGTTGTCATTCTGGTTTTGCTGTATGTTACAGTGATTATATCCATCTCACTTCCGATGATTAAATGCTGTCATTTGGGCTTGAATATTCTAGAATCCTCTTATCTCAAAGACACTAGGAAGCCCAGTTTCAAGGCAGCTTCTTCCACTGTCAATACTGACTTACAGACGATAGTCACCATTAAACTTTCTCCACATGTAAAATGAGATTGAAAACCAGAAGAGGTATGTCACCAGCTGACGTTTGTTTTACAAAGACAGGATTAAAACATTTGATTGCCTGTGAAGAAAGTGATTCATTGTCCATTATAAAATGAGTTGGGAGCACTTCTAATCCATGTCTGGCATAACGAAGAGAAAGGCTCTTAATATATGCCTACCCACTGAAACTGTGAGGAAGTTACTTCTTACTATCTCTCTTCATTTGCTAGCTGAAGTATCACATTTTCTTTCTCAAGTAGCATCTAACTGGTAGCAGCGATAAAATTGGTTAGGTATGGAGTGTGAAGGCAATTTTAAAACTGAATTTATTTAGTCCAGAACATTTCTTTTTGTACATGTAAGTGTATCTTAAACAAATCAATTCCATCTGATTAAACTCACTTTACATGGTTAATGTACTGTGGACACTCTTTCACCTCTGGTGCTTTTCCCAAAGATCACAGGAAGAGCATTTAGATGCTCATTTTGCGTGTCACCCCGATGTGCACAAAATCCAGTAGATTCAAAAGGAAACACTGCATTAAATTAATTCGGCTTCAGGTTCAAAGGCTCATCATGTATGATAAACAAAACCAAAGGAAATGATGAGATGCAATGTCACATTTCATTTAATATCTAAATCCACTCACAACAAGGTAGTATCTAATTCACTGTAGCCTCACTACATATGGCACAGCTCCTTAGGGAAAGAAAACAGCTCTGAGAACTTGGAGTTGGCAAATATAATGTGAAGTTATAAATGATTTAAAGCAGCAGTTCTCAACCTTGGTTGCATTTTAGAATTGCCAGGGGAGCTAGTAAAATTCCCAATTCTCTGGTCTCACCTCAGGCTAATTAATTCAGGATTTCTGTAGTTAAGACCTAGGCATCAATATTTTTTAAAGCTCCCCAGAGAATCTCAATGTGTGAGTAAGCCCAAGATCCTCTGATTTAGAGAGTGATTCTCAAAGGTTGACATGGTTCGAATCACCTAGAAGACTTGTTAATACTCAGATTACTGGACCACACCTCAACAGTTTCTCAAACAGTAGGTCTAGAATTTGCATTTCCAACAAGTTCGCAGTTGATGGTCTTTCTGTTAGTCTGGGGCCACACTTTGAGAACCACAATTAGGAAGACCCCAGTGAGTCTCAGATAAGATGTAAATCCTGTGAGATTACCAATGATATGGTCATAGAAAGACGGCAAAAGATACGTCTAAGTACTTCTGTGTGGGGGCAGGGGAGGACCCCTACTACATGTGAGTTCTGTAGGAGTAGGATAAACTATTCCAAATAAATAAAGGCCCCATTTTAGAGACCTGAAGTTCTATAGAAGGAAAAAATTCAACTAGCGTGAGAACTTAAATATGAGTGTGGGGCTGGGGAGGAGAGAGGAATATGTTTGTGATTTGAAATATTTAGGCCAAATAAGGAAGGGAGAAATATCTAAATCTAAGATTTAAATCTTCATTAGTTTGGCAAACTCAAGAATAAGTTATTTTACAGGTGACTTTTATTATCAGCATTAAGGGAACAGAACAAATCAGAAAATATGACTAATAATGATGATGATGATGGTTATAAATTTGTATTGATTTTGGAGTATATGTCACATGATGTCTTTGACTATTCATGGTTTCATGTTCTACAAATTTGAAATATTTCTTGAAGTATAACTAAGGCTCAAACAGAAGAGGATCTGTTTCAATTTCTTCTCCTGCCCTGGGCTGATACCAAGATTACATAACATTATCAGTATGGTGTCTATGTATATACTGACATGGAAAAGAGTCCCAAGATATTTTGTTAACAAATAAGTTGTATACAACCTTGTATATTACATAGATCTGAAATCAAAAGCATATACCCTAAATATTTACCTGTGTTCCTTTGTGGGTAAGAACTTTAGGAGAACATCAGTTTCTATTTTTTTCCATTTTGCAATTTTTAGCTTATTTACTAATAATACTTTACATTGCAAAAATTAAAAATATACTTTCAAGAATATATTTTGAAAATTGATCTAAACAGAGGATAAGGATAAACTAAGAACACAGTTGCCAAAACAAACTACATTTCCTAGCCCCTTTTGAAAGGAATTAAAATCATGTGCATAGACTCTGAGGAAATGTAAGCACGTGTCATGTCCTTACAAGTGACACATGAGAATATTTAAAGGGACAGGGGCATGTCTTCCTCACCTCTTTCCTTCATTCCTCCCTCCCTCCCTCTTTCTTTCCTTCCTTTTTTAATTGACTTTATATTTTTAGAGCAGTTTTAAGTTCACAGCAAAATTGAGAGTATAGAGATTTCCCATATACCCTCTGCCCACACACATGCATACCCTCCCCAACTATCAACATCCCCAATCAGAGTGGTACATTTGTAAGAATTGATGAACCTATGTTGACATATCATAATCACCCAAAGTCCATAGTTTACATTGCAGTTTATTTTTGGTGCTGTACATTCTACTGGTTTGAACACATGTATGATAACATATATCCAACATTATAGTACCATATAGAGTATTTTCACTGCCCTAAAAATCTGCTGTGTTCTGCTTTTTTATTCCTCTGGCCAGCCCTCACCCTCTGACAACCAGTGATTTACTCTACATTTTAGAGTCCAAGCTCAAACTGCTTGCTGTACAACAGGCCAATAAATGGAGAGACAAGTTGTTGGGAGCAAAGAATAGGGACTTTAGTCAGCAAACCTAGAAGGTGGTGGACTTCTGCCCCAAAGAACCATCTTGCCTGAGTTAGAATTCAGGCTTCTTCTATACTAAAAGGGGAGAGACCAAAGTCAAGCACTTCCTGGTTTCGGTTAGCCTCCAGAGGGGATGTGTTAATTTCTTCCTCCCCGCAGTCATTCACAGGTGGACCTGGTCAGGATGTTTCCTGTGAGCTTATCAAAGGTATTTTAGTTTATTGCTTATTACCTGGGAGGCAGGGTTCCCAGAGATGGGCCATTGTGTATAATTTATGCATAATTTAAGTTTATAGGCAACATCCCTTTTGTGATTAACTTGTAATAGAGTACAAAATGTTCTTTCCTGTTACATAATATTGCCTGTTGGTTTTTTTAAGATATTCTTTATCAAGTTGAGTAGGTTCCCTCTATTCCAGTTTACTAGGAGTTTTTACTATGGATAGGTTTTAGGATTTTTGTCAGTTGCTTTTTCTGAATCTCTTGATATGATATTGTGATTTTTTTTCTTTATCCCATTGATGTGATGGGGTACATTAATGTTTAACCAGGCTTGCATACCTGGAGTAGGTCTCACTTGGTCATAATATATGATTCTTTGTACATGTTGTTAGATTCCATTTGCTAATATATTTTTAAGGATTTTTCTCATCTGTGTTCATGAGAGATATTTGTAGTTTTCTTTTATTGTAATGTCTTTGCCTGGTTTTGGTATTAGAGTGATGCTGACCTCATAGAACGAGTTAGGGAGTATTCCCTCTGCTTCCCTCTTCTGAAAGAGATTGTAGAAAATTGGTATAATTTCTTTCTCAGATGGCTGGTAAAATTCAACAGTGAACCCATCTGAAACTGGTGACCTCTCTTTCAGAAGGTTATTGCTTATTGATTCATCTTCTGTCATTGATCTTGGACTATTCAGATATTCTTCTTGTGTGAGTTTTGATAGATTGTGTCTTTCAAGGAATTGATTCATTTCATCTCAGTTATCAAATTTGTGGGCATAGAATTGTTCATAGTATTCCTTTATTACCCTTTTAATGTCCACAGCCTCTGTACTGATGTACCGTGTTTTATTTCTGATATTAGTAATTTGTGTTCTCTCTTTTTTCTCTTAAGTAGCCTGGCTAGAAGCTTATCAATTTTATTGATCTTTCAATAAACAATGATGGTTTTATTGATTTTTCTCTATCAGTTTCCTGCTTTCAATTTCATTGATTCCTATTCTATTTCTTATTGTTTCTTTCTTCTTTTTCTTACTTTGGATTTAATTTGCTCTTTTTCTAGTTTCCTAAGGCAGAAATTTAGATTATTGATTTTAGATAATCTGTTCTAATATATACATTCAATGCTATAAATTTCCCTTTTAGCACTGCTTTTACTGCATCTCACAAATTTTGACAAGTTGTGTTTTTGTTTTCATTTAGTTCAAAATATTTTTGAGCTTTTATTGAAATTTTTCTTTGAATTATGTGTTATTTAGAAGTGTGATGTTATTCTCCATGTATTTGGGGGTTTTCTAGTTATCTTTCCACTATAGATTTCTAGTTTGAATCCAGGCTGCTCTGAGAACAGACTTCATATGATTTCTAATCTTTTCAATTTTTTAAGGTGTGTTTTATGGCTCAGAATGTGGTCTATCTTGGGGAATGTTTCTTGTGAACTTGAGAAGAATGTGCAGGCATACCTTAGAGATATTGCAAGTTTGGTTCCAGGCCACCACAATAAAGCAAAAATTGCAATATCAATAAAGCAAGTCACATAAATTTTTGGCTTCCCAGCACATATAAATTTATATTTACACTATACATATCTTTACACTGTACATATTTACACATTTACACTGTACATATCTTAATTTAAAAAATTCTTTATTGCTAAAAAATGATAACCATCATCTGAGCCTTCAGAAAGTCATAATCTTTTTACCATAGTGACATCAAAGATCACTGATCACAGATCACCATAATAAATGTAATAATAAAGAAAAAGTTTGAAGTATTGTGAGAATTACCAAAATGTGACACAGAGACATGAAGCGAGCAAATGCTGTTGGAAATATGGCATCATTTTTCCAAACTGTTCAATGCAGGGTTGCCACAAACCTTTAATTTGTAATAAATGCAAAGTGCCGTAAAGTGAAGCACAATAAAACAAAGTATGCCTACATGTTCTGCTGGTTTTGGATGATGTAGTCTATCAATGTCAGTTATATCCATTTGATTGGTGGTGGTGTTTGTCCTTACTGATTCTGTGCTTGCTGGATCTGTCCATTTCTGAGAGAGGTGTGGTGAAGTCTCCAAAATGATAGTGGATTTATCTATTTCTCTTTGCACGTCTATCAGTTTTTGCCTTGTGTGCACACTTTGTTGCCAGGCACATAGACATTAAGGATTGTTATGTCTTCCTTGAGTATTGACCTCTTTATCATGATGTAATGCCTGTCTTAATCCTTGATAACTTTTCTTGCCTTGAAGTCTGCTCTCTCTCTAATTAATATAGCTACTACTCCTGCTTTTAAAATTAGTATTATCGTGGTAATTTTTCTTCATCCACTTATTTTTAATCTATATGTGTTTTTATAATTAAAGTGGGTTTTTTGAAAACAACATGTATTTGGATCTTGTTCATTGATCCACTCTGTCAATCTCTGTCTTTTCATTCATACATTTGGACCGTTAACATTTAAAGTGACTATATATTGATATAATTAGATTAATATATATGATATTGTTACTGTTTTCTATTGATTGCCCTTGTCTTTTGTTTCTATTTTTGTCTTCCACTTTTTTCTGCCTTTTTTGTTTTTAATTGAGCATTTCATATGATTTTACTTTCTCTCCTTTCTTAGCATATAAGCACTTTGGGTTGTTTTTATTTGTTTGTTTTGTTTTTGTTTTGTTTTGTTTTGTTTTTTAACTTTTTTCAGTGGTTGCATAAGAGTCTGCAATATACATTTACAGCCAATCCAAGTCTACTTTCAGATAACTCTATACCGTGTCATGGGTAGCATGAGTACCTTATAATAACATAATCAAATTCCTCCCTCTTGTCCTCTGTATCATTACTGTCACTCATTTTACAACTATAAAATATACATTACATATTTGTATGTATATAGAAATATATGTATATATATAAAGTATACATATACACACGCATACATTTTTGGCATTATTCTGAACAAGCTGTTATCTGTTATGTCAATTAAGAATAAACAGGGCTTCCCTGGTGGCACAGTGGTTGGGGGTCTGCCTGCCAATGCAGGGGATGCGGGTTCATGCCCTGGTCCAGGAGGATCCCACATGCCGCAGAGTGGCTGGGCCTATGAGCCATGGACGCTGAGCCTGTGCGTCTGGAGCCTGTGCTCCGCGATGGGAGAGGCCACAGCAGTGAGAGGCCCGCGTACCACACACAAAAAAAGAATAAACAAAATATAAAAGTGTTTTTATTTATTTTCACTTATTCCTTCTTTGATATTTTTCCTTACTTTATGTAGATACAAATTCCTGACCTATATTGTTTTTCCTGTCTCTAAAGAACTTCTTTTAACATTTCTTTCAAAACAGGTCTACTGGCAACAAATTTTCTCAATTTTCGCATGTGAAGGTCTTTATTTCTACTTCACTTTTGAAGGATAATTTTACAGGCTAAGAATTCTAAGTTGGGGTATATTTCTTGCAATGCTTTAAGTATTTTACTCCATTCCCATCTTGCTCACATGGGTTCCAAGGACAAGTTGAATGTTATTCTTATCTTTGTTCCTCTATACGTAAGGTGCTTTTATCCTCTGGCTTCTTTCAGTACTTCTTCCTTATCTTTGATTTTCTGTAATTTGAATATAATACACCTTGGTGTAGTTTTTGGCAGTTATCCTGCTTAGTGTTCTCTGAACTTCCTGGATCCATCATTTGACTTCTGACATTAATTGGGGGAAATTCTCAGTCATTATTGTTTCAAATATTTCTTCTGTTCATTTCTCTCTTGTCCTTCTGGTATTCCTATTATCTGTATGTTACATTTTATGTAGGAGTCCCACAGTCCTCAGATAGTCTGTCCTTTTCAATCATTGTTCTCTTTGCTTTTTCATTTGGAGGATCCTACTGACATATTTGCTAACTCAGACATTCTGTTCTCAGACATGTCCAGTCTACTGATGAGCCCATCAAAGGCATTCTTCGTTTACTACAATGCTCTTTTATCTCTGCATTTGGTTCTTTCTTAGGATTTCTATCTCTCCACTTACGTTGCCCATCTGTTCTTGCATACTGTCTATTTTATCCATTAGGGCCTTTAGTATATTAATCAGAGTTGTTTTAAATTCATAGTCTGATCATTCCAGTCTCCCTGCCATGTCTAGTTCTGATGCCTGCTCTATCTCTTCAGTTTGTGTTTTTTGCCTTTGGTATGTCTTGTAATTTTTTCTTGGTAGTTGGATGTAGTGCACCAGGTAAAAGGAACTGTTATAAATAGACCTTCAGTAATGCTGTGGTGGAGTGTGGGTGGAGGGGAAGTGTTTTATAACTTATGATTAGGTCTCAGTCTTTTAGTGAGCCTAGGCCTCGGGTCTGTGAACTTCACAAGGGTTTCTCAGTGTTTTCTCTCCCCTTTTAGGTGGAACTGGATGACTAGAGTGGACTAGAGTTGGCATTTCCTTTCTTCCACATGAAAGGGTAGAGAGGGCTGAATTTGGGTGCCTCCCTTCCCCCAGGTCCATTAGGCCCTGATAATAGCCCAGCAGGTTAGGCTCTGGTTAACTAGTGTCCCTTGAGGGCAGGCCTTATTAAGAAGAACAGATTCTTTATTCCAAAGTAGTTCCTTTCCCCCCCTCACTCCCATGGAAGAATGAGGGGATTTTTGTCCACTATTTACTGTGAAAGCCTGGTTAACCTCCTAGAGGTAAATCTCACAATATTTGGGGGTGACCCATGACTGGGTCCTCCTGGATTTTTTAACTTTCAGACGGGTCCACACTAAGCCTCCAGTAATTTTTCAATTACAGTTCAGGTTTTCCTACTCTGACACTGGTCCCCACAGTAGTTTTTGCTTATTAGTCTCTTCTTGGTAAGCCGTGGTCGCCTGTCTATCTCTCCAGTACTGGGGGAAGTGGTTTGCCTGTGTTCTTCCCTGTCTAATGGATTCAAGAGATGTTGATTTTTTCGTCAGTTCAGCTTTTTACTTGTTAGTAGGACAGAATGGTGACTTTCAAGTTCCTTACATGTGGAAATGGAAACTGGTAACTGAGGCATGTCTTTTTTTGCTCCTTCCTTCTTCCAAGAATGCAGATACCGTGCCTGGAGCATGAGTAGCTAACTGAGACCATGAAACAAAAGCCATAGAGATGATAGTCGAAATATAAAAGATAGAAAGAAGCTTGTCCCCAGTATCATGGGGTGTTCTAGCCCTGCATTTCCTGAATCCAGACTTCTAGAACATGAAAGGAAAATAAACCTTATTTGCTTTTAGCTACTATTTTTCTTCAGGTTCTACATCACTCAGAACTGAACCGTATCCTAAATATTACATTGATGAGGAAGAAGGTCTATATTTCAAATCTTGGTTTCTAGGAGATGTTGATGGTGTGAACATAATATATAAAGTTATCACAACTAAGATATGGCTTCAGGAGGAGAAAATAGACATTCTGTGGTAATTTCTGAAGTCCTGGCAGGACTTTGAGGATTTTATTATTACTTATAGGAAAGAAAATTCCTGCTGATACCATGACAGGGTAAGTTGGAAAGACTTCTTTTGAAGCTGTCTTCTAGATTCAGGAACTGAATCACCTCTCTGTTCATTAAACAAGTTGTATTAACTTCCTGAGAGACCAGAAAATTAATACAGAATGGAGGAAACTACCTCCCAGTGGAAAGACATTTAATTAGTAGAAGTTTAAAAGTTACTAGCTTTAGTTTTTTAATTTAGAGCTTTTCTGAACCGCCATTACACCATCTTAACAAAAATGTACAGAAAATCAATAAACTGTAAAGTTCAGTGTAGTGTAATATGACTAAACTTGAAAATATTATGCAATATGGTATTATCGTGAGCTAATCCTACCAGACTTTTTTCTTGTTACTACAATCCCTTTCAATGCATTGTAGTCCTCAGATAATGTACCTTTTATTTTAAAGTTAAGTCATTTCTGTACAGTGGGGAGTGATCCCTTGAGGAAACTTGATCTCAAGTCCTTTTTTTTTTTAAAGCAAAATGAATGTCAGGTAAAGTTTCTAGATAATCCCTGAAAATTCAGAACTCATCCACAGTAAATTCTCAGTGTGTAAAATCAAGAATTAGTGAAAGCATAAAACAATAAATAGAATAGGGTTCTTTTCAGATTAACAAACAGTTTACACAATGCTAGTGCAATTCTGAAATATAGCAATGTGTATATTTCCCATTTCTTTGAAAAAAAAAGAGGTCTGCTCTTAAATTTGGGGGGAAGGGTTCTTTTTATTCTGTGAACTTGGGAGTTGTCAAATTTAACTGGCTTCTAAAATCAGCATGTTCTCCATATAGCTCATGGTTGACTCTTGGAATAACTGGACATTCAAATATTCTCATTCCAAACCATTTCCTTCTTGCTTCCCGTATTATCAACACAATCCCCTTCCAAAATATTAAGAAAGTTTTGAACTACTCTATTTAAAATGCCAATTTTTTTTTTTTTTTTTTTTTTTTTTTTTTTTTTTGCGGTACGCGGGCCTCTCACTGTTGTGGCCTCTCCCGTTGTGGAGCACAGGCTCCGGACGCGCAGGCTCAGCGGCCATGGCTCACGGGCCCAGCCGCTCCGCGGCATGTGGGATCTTCCCGGACCGGGGCACGAACCCGTGTCCCCTGCATCGGCAGGCGGACTCTCAACCACTGCGCCACCAGGGAAGCCCAATGCTCAACTTTTTTTTGCAAATTAGCCAAGCTGCTAGTAGTCCAGTGTATCTCAAGTTTGTGCTGGGCTACTCCACATTATGTCCCTGGATATGAGGTGGGGCACAGAAGCCAGGGTTCCCTAGACTCACCTACTAGGATGAGTCAGGAACTAAATTAGCTGTTCCTTATTTTGGAACTGGCAGCAGAGAAGCCAGGAGGGCAAAATACGTAATGCATGGTGGACAGTTGCCTCAGGACATGGTCATCATTGGTGTCTTTTAAGTCAAGCAAGCAGAAACATATGGAAGCTGAGTTATAGCAGAGAAAACCAGAAGAGTAAGTGTACATAATACAAAGTGTGCACTTATTTCGAATCATGATCATTGCTGGAAGCATTCAGGTGTCTGGCTCATGTGTTTTTGAGGGCTGGGGTAGTTTTCCAGGGCCTGGAAAGTAGACTGCAAAGAACAAAATTGCCAAGGCATAGGAGACAGGAGTTCTTAGGCAGGCGATCAGACTGATACTCTGTAACAAGGACAAGGACAGATCCGTATTCGAACTCAAGTGGTTCAAGTTGAAGAATTTTGCTCCCGAAACCCCAACATCACAATTGAGTTTAGCTTTGGTTGGGAAGCAGTGAAGGACCTATATGGAAACTGAATCATGAGACATAGAAATAAATATAGGTATTTAATATATATGGATTTAAAAACAAGAAAAAGAAGGGAAAAGTAGAAAGGAGAAGAGAAGGAAGAGGACAGATTTGGAGGAGAGAAACAGAAACAGAAGGAGAAATGTTTAATGATCCTTAATTCTGTGCAAGGAACTGTTATTGGCATTTTACCTATATTCACTCGTTGAATCCTTACAGCCCCATTCTAGTGGATTGAGTGGTGGCCCCCAAAAAGATATATCATGTCCTAATCCCCAGAACCTGTGAATGTTACCCTATTTGGAAAAACGGTCTTCGCAGATATAATTAAGAATCCTGAGATGAGCTCATCCTGGATTGTCCAGTGGTCCCTCAATCCAGTGACAAGTGTCCTTTTTAGAGACATACAGAGGAGGCATTGTAACAATGGAGGCAGACTGGAGTGGTGCAGCCACCAACCAAGGAATGCCAGTAATCCCCAGAAGCTGCAAGTGTCAAGGAACAGAATCTCCCTTAGAGTGTCTGGAGGAAGTGTCTCTTCTGACACCTGAATTTTGGACTTCTGGCTTTCAGAACAGCGAGAAATTAAATTTCTGTTGTTTGAAGTCACCACGTTTTTGGTGATTTCTTATGGCAGCCATAGGAAACTAATACACCCATGAAGTAGGTGCCATCATTATTTACATTCTACAGATGAGTAAGCTAAGCCTCAGAAAGGTTGAGAGAGATCCCCAAGGTTGCCTCGTTATTGGTGGCAGGGCAAGGATTGGAATTCAAACCATCTGGCTTCATAGCCCACACCTTCACCCCTACACATCATCATCGATTCAATTACTCAGTATATGATTATAATATATCAGGAGGCTGGAGCTGCTCTCCAGAAAGCTCAAAAAATAGTGCAGGCTGGAACTTGTGACTTATCAGTGACTTTAGCTGTGGTGTACTAGGGAGATAGGAGATGAGGAAATGCTGTAGGAGTGTACACGACCGCTCCAATAATTAAACATCTGTTAGAAGCTCTTATATTATCCTATCTGGCTAACATACTCCACAAAGATGACTCCAGTAAGCATGATTATAGGAATGTAATATAAAGCCAGAAAATAATTTTTAAAATATGAATCTATTAGAAAGTTTTTTAAAATACCATAAAAATAATGTAGTTGTAGAAATTTATCATTTCCTTTGTTAAAAATACAGCATGTCTGACCATTACTGAATCAACTCAGGAAGGGATGAAAATTATGTTATTTCATTTCCAAAATAGAAGTCAACATTAGAAATAAGATGTTTCAGTAGAACTTGGGCTTGGGTTTATGAGGCACTGAGAACACAAACTTCAAACTGTGTATCCAGCATTCAGGAGTCATGAACTGAAGTTCAGAGTGAAGTAATGAAATTCACATGTAACTTAGTTCTTATCAGGGGGTTACCCGGACCCTTGAGATTTGTATTCTTCCTCTAATTTCTTCCCCAACATGTCCTAGGCCACCTAACTTAACTCCTAATCTCTTGAAATTCTTACATGCGAGCTGGGGAGTGACAGTGGTTCCTGGTAAATACTTAACAACCAGGCTTTCCACAAAAATGTCTGATTTATAGCATTTGTCAGTGTCCATAGTGTAAGTACTCTCACCATGGACAGTTTCAAGCTACCAAAATGCCGCTACTAGATCTAGAGTAGGAAAGGGATACACAATCACACACCACTATGTTGTATTTTCATCATCCAGATACAGTAGACATAAATCATTTCAAGCACAGAGATAATATTAAAAAGTAGTAAAATCATTCAGAAATGATGGTTTGAATATTTATGACTTCTGTTTTGTTTTGGGTTTTTTTTGCGGTACGCGGGCCTCTCACTGCTGCGGCCTCTCCCGTTGCGGAGCACAGGCTCTGGACGCGCAGGCTCAGCGGCCATGGCTCACGGGACCAGCCACTCCGCGGCATGTGGGATCTTCCCGGACCGGGGCACGAACCCGTGTCCCCTGCATCGGCAGGCGGACTCTCAACCACTGCGCCACCAGGGAAGCCCTATGACTTCTGTTTTAAATATAATTTATTTAACTTTGCTTATGTAATTTATATTTTAATAGTGCCTGTGTTTAATAAGAAGCTCAAAAAATTCCTGAAAATTTAGCAATTGACTCTCATGCCCAATAAAACGTGGCTCCAGAACCTTATTGCTAAGCTCGGGTTTGACTGCTCATCACTCAGGAATCAATACTGAGAGACAAGCGTTGGGTAAAAGGACAGATAGCTTTATTGACAAAACTGGTTCTTTGGGAACCAACTCCCAGTTGCTGATAAGGGGGCAAGAACTTTTAAAGGGGAATTTCAGGGATGCATGAAATTGGTCATGTAGTGGTGTGATCAGCATCATCTTGATTGTTTTAAGGACAGTTAATCTTCAGTTCCAGGATTGGTTTGTTTCCACTTCCTTGAAGCCAGTTTTTGGAATTGTGCAAGAGAAAGCAGCTTATGTCGTGGCTACAGTCTGGTCATCATGTAGTTAACTTCTTCCACCTGGTGGGGGTTTCAGTATCTATAAGACAGCTCACAGGATATGGCTCAGAATATTATCTATAGCCTTTGTGGAAGAACTAAATGTCCTTGACTTTGTTTAATGGCTAATCTATTATTATTTTGTCTTGCTTGACTGTTTTCCTTTGCTTCTGCATTTTCTCACTACTCTGATTAAAATTATTCTTTGGAACTTAGGGAAGGCCTAAAGTTTCTCTACAAACAAGAGGCAGGTGGAGGACATGGGGGGTTCTGTCCCAGGAATACCCCATAGGGTCTTTCTCAGTTAGACACCCACTGGGGGTAGGATGTGTTTCCTGATCATTTCTGCCTTTTAATTTTCATTTCTGCCCAGTTACTTAAGATTTCGGATTCATTTACTGCCCCATGCCTGCTGTCCCTTTGTAACCTCACTCAATGTCCATTCTGAACATAATTTTAATTCTTTCTTCTCTAAAATATGATTGATGCAGTGCTATGTAATAGGTGTTTATGGATATTTTGGAATGATGGGGCTTTTTATACTTTACACAGCTAAAAATTGAATATTAGACTATCTTTATTCTTAAAAGTTATGTGGTCACCCTGGCCCTTGGAATTTTTCTGTACCTACCTTCACAGACTGACTTTCTTCCTCATTCACATTCCCTCTTTCTTCTCCTGTTTATTCCAACAAAAAAAAATCCTATTAATTTGTTGTACAAAGTATATTTATTTACACTCTTCCCGCAGTCACCTTTGAAATCATGCCCCACAAGCCTCAGCATTTCATATCTAAAGTAGCTGATCAAGGTATTTTTTAACATATAAATGGTTCTCAATCTGAGAGGAATTCTAGAGCTATTTGGTAAATTAATATTGCCACATCAATCAGTGAGGATAAGGACAACTTCATTAACAGAAACTATGACTAGGAAGTCCATTAGAAACCTTGATGGATGCAAGGTTTTAAGATATTCAGTTATCAGATGCCAGGGCAAATCAGAAGAAGGAAGGCATGGCAGGAGGAGGTTGAATACATGTAAGCATTGGCATCCAGGAGTCCACGGGGTGACCTCAAAATGTAGACAAGTTTCTCACTTAGGAAAGCATTTATAATATGCCTTCTGTTAAAATAGAAATCATCACAAAACAAAGGCAACCCAAGCTGTCAGATAACCAAAAACAAGACCCTAGAAAAAGAGAAATCTGTAGCTTTTGAAAACAGAAATATAATTTGTCTCTACCCATTCTTTACACAATTCTAGAAGCCAAGACAATGTTATTGTTATCTTCATTTTACTTGTACTGCGCAAGACAGATTGTTATTTAATAACCTTGGCCTTTAATTTATAGATAGAGTAGTTAAATCATACATACAGACCAGTTGTGGACACTGCAAAGCTGCTGTCTTGTCCAGCTTTGGTGATACATTGAGGTGTCAGTGATGTGAATGGCAACCCCAGGCGTGCTGCCATTCATCATATTAAAACATTATAAAACCAAAGATTAGCAACACATGTCATTTCTATTGCCTTTACTATTATGTATAACTATGTCTCTGTGACATAAATGATAACAATACCTCTGATGTCAGAGAGCATAAGAAACTTAGAACAATTCTACACTATATTAAAGTAGGCCATCACTTCTATTTCAATCCAAATTCCTGTTTTCCATATTATAATTTCAACCATGCTTATCTCATGTCATTGAGATAGCACCAATTTTATATAAAAATAAATTAGTAGTCCTTAAAATGGGTGTGTACGTTTCTATAATCACAAAGACTATTACAGAATATAAGCATACTTCCTGACTCCTGTGAAAATAATCCTGTCTTATTGTATTTCATATAATAGAAGAACGCATTATATTAGACATGGCATAATAGGCATATTTGTTTGAAATCCATTTCAGGTAAAATTCCTATTTTACCAAGCTTGGATGGATAGCACAATTGCTACAGTGTAGTCAAACATCGTCAAAATAAAAATTTATTTCTAATGTGTACACAGGGGAGACTCTATTGAGTCTTTTCTTATATGTTTATATAAAGCAGATGTTTAATGCACATTCTTTTTAACACCTCTCCACCTCTCTTTGGCTCTTTATGCCAAGAGGAGCATATTGTGGACTTACAAACTATGTGTCCTAGGAGTAAAAATGTATTTGTGCCTGTGTGGATCTAATTTTCTCTACTTGTAGTTGAATGTGGTATGAAAGAGTCTTGAAGAAATTTAATATTATCTAAAATGTACTGTTGGTAATTGTTCTTTTAAAAAGTGCCCATTATTTGAATTTGTTCTTATAAAGCAGGGTTTTCATATTTGACCCTAGGTTGTGAGTTTTTGAGGGCAGGAATACATCCTATTTCCCTTTGTATCCAAGCAAATCGAGACATTTAATAGATGTTCATTAATGTTTGTTGAGTGAGCAGGATTGCAGTGAGTCTGAACTTGAGTCTCAACGCTAAAGCTATTTAGTAGAAAACTGAAAAATCTGATAGGCGTGCAAGGTCAAAGTCAAAGAACTTTGGAGGAAGGAAAGAAAAGAGGGAGGGAAAGAAGAATGGAGGAAAGAGAAGAGAGATAAAGAAAATAAATATGTTTATTTTCTTCCTACTAAATGACAGTTTGGAAAAAAATCGAAACGTAAAGAATGTTTTATATCTCATAGTGAGAACACATACAAGTTTATACATAGAATAATGTAGGAAAAGAGAATCTTCAGCTTGTTCTCTGCTTAATGACAACAGATTTATAAATATGTTAATTAAACAGAATTTTCATTGCATCATATGACATATGTCACCTCTTTAGAAGTCTGATACTGTTGATTTCCCTCTGACACAATGCCTACAGTTTAGATCACTAAAATAAAATTCAATGGCACTTAAAGAATCAAGTCTAAATAAATTATCATGCATTCTCAAAAACATGGATAATTAAGCATAGGATTTTTAAATTCCCAAATATATTGCACACCTTAAATGTAAGCAAACGTGTTTTATATCTGTAATCAAATAGTGCTGATTTTTTTAAAATTGCAATTATTATTGATTATGAGGTAGATTCAGTAATAAATGATAGACTGTCAGTCTCTTGAGACTTCAATTAAATATCACTTTTCATCCATATTATTTAATTCATTCAGTAAACATATATTGAAGTGCAAGTTCCAGGCAATGAGCTCAGCATAAAAGTTACAGAGATGTATGATGTGGTTCCTGCCTTGGATGACCCTGCAGTCTAATGAGGAAAACAAAGAAGCAAAAGACAGAGCTCACAGCCTGAAGGAGTCAGGGAACATTTCTTGGGAAGAGATGATGTTGGAATGACCACGTGTGTGTGTGGAGGGGAGCATTAGTGGTTAAAGCCCAGTGGGTAAGCTATCACGAAGGATTTTGCACATTATGCTGTAAAGTTATAACCATTGGTCATGTTTCAAGGGGGGAATTACTTTTTCAGATTTGCTCTTTAAAAAGAGGACCGTGGTGCTATTATGGAGTATGGATTTGAGGTGAGCAAAAACAGAGGCAGGTTAGGAAACCATTGTATCATCTGAGTGAAAATCATGGGGCTCTGAATCAAATCAGTAACAGCAGGCACAGAAAGAAGAGGAGGTATATGGCAGCCATGGAGGTGCCACTTGTGTTTGCCTTTAAGAGAGAACTTGATTGCACATCAGCTGTAAGATGTGCCATTAGCCAACTTCCTCTAGTTGCAGTGTCTCTGAGATGTGCTGCAGCATTTGAATGGAGACCATCCTGAGTAGCCCCAGCCAGTGACCAACATGGCTACAGCACTAGGATTTGGCCATTTCTGCCCATCATGAGACTCTTCTAACGGTCAATCCCTAGTGCTGAGTTCCCTGCTGGTTTGACTTTAATTTTGTAAGATCTGCCATGTTGTCTGAAACTTCCTGCCCAATCCTGTCTCCCCTGCCCTTTCCTTTCGTGATGTCCGATCTGCAGCACAATCCAGCGGCTCTTCCCGTCCAATTCTGCTTCCTTCCCTCTTTATCTTTCCTAGGTGTTGCCCCTGAATAAACTGCTTACACTCAGGTCTCCAGCTCAGCACCTACTTCTAGAAAAATGCAATTGCCACAGGGTATTTGAGAAGTAACTGGAAGATAGAATTCACAGGAACTTTCACTGATTGGTCATAAAATAAGTCAGAAGGTTGATTCAAAGACAAACTCAGGATCTTTGCTTGGATGGCACTTCAGTTCACTGAAACATGGTTACAGGAAGATAAGCAGGTCTGGATGTGGTAGGGTTTAGAGATGGTGAAATTGAGATTCCTTTGGGACATGCAGTAGTTTGGCCACATAAGTAATTATATAAGTTTAGAGCTCAGAAAAGAGCTCCTAAGTCTGTCTGTCTGCATTAAGGATGCATATCTTGTAGTCATAGGATTTTATTTACCAACACTGATTGATTAATGAAGATACAACTCTAGAATGCAGCAGTTGTACAGTTCTACCATTAATTTGAGTAGTTGTGATGAAAATTTGTAATTATATTGTATCACACATACACACACAGAGAAATATATGACTTCTACAAAAGAGAGAATTATGTAGTAGTTAGCACACAGGATTTTCTACTCATTGATTGTATGAATTAAAGTAAATATTTTCATGACTCTTTTAAATTGTAAAATAGGATCAAAATAGTACTAACTTCATAGGGTTCCTAAGAAGATTAAATGAGAAAACAGATGATAAGCCCTTAAAATAGCTCATCTAAGCTCCCATAGTGCTAGCCTGGTAATTTATATAGTTCACATGTAATATACACTTGTTAAGACAGTTAATGAGGTATGAGTGAAAAGAAAAATAAGTATTTCTGAATTCTGTGGACACAATACCCTAAATAACAAGACTGACTTGTTAAAGTAAAAGTCTTACCTGGTTCATTTCCAAGTCAGTCTCTGCCATATCCTCTTCTGGTTTTCTAGAATTCATAGCAAGAAATGGTTCAAGGTGCTAAATCTCCCCACCTCTGCCTAAAAACGTTATTGTCAGAGAACCCATCTGCACCCTCCCAAGCAAACCCCTTAGAAATGTTAAGGTCATGCACTCCATCAGTAATCTTAGGCTTCAAAGGAAATAAAAAGTTATACTTTTCAAAATGATTAGTGGTGACATTCTTATAGAAATAATGAGTGAGTCACTATCAGCTCAAACACCATTTTTACCTATAAGTTTTTATTTCTGTCACAGTTAATTAACTGAACTGTACCTATTAGTATTTTTGCAAATCAGCGCCAATTATAAGGTCTTAATTTTCCTTCTAGGTCCTGTATTAGGGATCGTAATTTGAATGCCAAGAAGCCTTGTGCATTTGCCTCTTTGTCCCTCTCTTAAAAATCCAGTCTAATCACTGATGCTATCAAGATTATATCTGTGTTTTTAAATTGAGATATAATTGACATATTATATTAGTTTTGGGTATATAATATAATGATTCAATATATGTATATATTGTCAATCCATCACCACACATAGTTACAATTTTTGTTCCATTTAAAATGCCTATTGATAGTCTAGAAAAAGCAGTGAGTATGCTAACATATTGGAGTTTTGTGACATTCCAATTTTTAATAAAGTAATAAAATAGGATATTTGAATTGAAGCCTATTCCAGTAATTCTAGAGTAAATGGTTGTCCTAAGTATGGGGTCGATTCACTATCAATGATCCTACAATATTAAATCATTTTATGTAAATGAACTCAGAGCCTGAGTAAAAAAAAATTCATGTTGTCAGAGCCCAGTGAATAATATATAAAGACACTAGTAGCAGAAAATAAGGGTTTTAATGTTGTTCATATTGCATATTCTCTTCAAGGTAGCCCAAGTTTATTCATATTCCAATGCTGGCTGATTATTTTTTTAGTGTATATATAATTTAGACTGTAACTTAGCATTAACCTTTGCATTGCTTTATTTCAGACAGTAGGAGCATTACTAGTTCAAATGCAAAGTTTTTATATATTCTGAATGAAATACTATATCTGTTTAGCAATTCAGTTTATAGGATATTAACTACAAGTATATTCTGTGTTAGAGTGTTTCCCTCTAGCATTCAGAGGCATTAAGTTCATTCTATATGTAATTTCAGATCAATGCAGCTGCTTAATTAGCAACTAGTTGAACTAGTGGAATTGCAAAGCAATTCCATTTTGATAGCTTTAACAGCTATAATAATATTTCCTACATGATTGGCTCATAGAAATGACAACTGATAGTATCTGGCTTTTTGCCAATGCAAAAATTTATTGGCAACTGGCCATTCAGCTTTCACCTGACCTTAGTGATGGGGACTTCACTATTGATGAGGTCGTAGATTTTATGGTTTGACAGCTCCATGTTCTGGACAGTCCTACAACATTTAAATATTCACAGTTAGGCCAATTTCTTGGCCATTAACTCTTACGGCAGAGATAAAATAATTGATAGTATTAAAATGACAATAATTTATATTACCTTAATTCCCTTTACATGTAGAGTGAATTTTATAAGAGAGAACATAAGCTGTATAAACAAAGGTTACCCTGTTTGTCTCATTCAGAAGGAAAAGGCCCCAGTAATTGCCCCAAGTATTAAAGCCAACTGGCACTGCCTTCTCTACCCTATTTCAATGGCCTGTGCTTAAATCTCAGTACTTCCAGCCTTTAGCTCCTTGCCTCACCCCAAAATCTTTGTCCCCAGTTTGGTGACATAACCTCTTTTGGATTGTTCCTATTTCAGGATTTGAATTTACCATTCTCGACATTATAATGTATTCTGGTTTTAATCGACCCAGCTCCTGGTTTTTCATGAGAGACTTAGGCCTTTTTCTGACCACCCTTGTAGGTAGCCTATTAATGACTTTACAAACAGAGAAAAACTTTCAAGAAATATCCAGCAAGCATATTGAAGGCAACAAAGGAAAAGGATAGAAAGGGTGTATCAGCTGACTAGTCCCATGGACTATGCATGGTGAGAGAGAGCCAATCTCACTGTTTTCATTTAAATTTGCCTATTTTCTCTTTAAATGAGCCAACTTTAGATTGGAATTAAGTAAAAGAAAGAAGTGGAAGGTGATATGTGTTTCTCATGGTAATTCGATGCCCTTAATCTTTCTTAGCTGGAACTTCAGTCTCAGAAATAAAGATCAAGCACACAGCACCTTCCAACAAGTCCCACTGAGGCATGGGTGGCCCTGGAGCAGGTGGATGTCTCAGGAGATCATTATCTGGCCGTAAGTACTTGAAGAAGAATGTCTGCAGCAGAGATCTAAGGAGCCCACAAAACTCAAAGCAAAGTGTTTGGATCTCTATTTGAAAATTTTTGACAAATGCTGCAAGGTGCAGCGGCAAGAATTACAAAGATCCCATTCCTCAGCTTCCCTTGCTCCCCTGCAGAGCTCTCATTGATTTCAAAGACACGTCAGGCTTGGATCAGCTCTGTGGTGCCTGGACCCAGGCGAGGAATGGGTCAAAGATAGGAAGAAAGAAAGGCTGAATAGGGGAAAAGGAAAGTTCTGTGGATGAATTTTAGTACAAAAGAGTACCCCCTTCTTCTGACCCACATGAATGCTCCTACAGGTGATATAAGCATCCATGATGTATTTATAGAACATGTTTCTAACAGAAACTATATCATATACAAATTCAGGTACACATGATTATGTAACACATACAGAATAGATAAGATACATATGTTCTTTATTCAGAAAAAAATTAACCTGAGAGAAACTTGGATAGGGGCAGTAAGGTTACTAGAGAATGCCACCTTAAATCCTCGTTGGGTTTTTTTCTTTCTTACCAATTAATCATCGATTACTGTTTTTCATCAGAGAGACCATAGGGAGAGATACTATTTTATTCAAGTCAATTTAGAGCCTGGGTAATTAAAGCTCAGAAAGAGAGAGGTTTTTCTGGGAAAAATGTATTCATATGAAGACTTTGGAAAATAGGTATATCTCTATTTCTTCTGTAGGTCTTAAGTTTTGAGTTTTTTACATTTTGGTTTTTTATCCATTTGGCATTTATTTTTGTATATGCTGTGGCATGAGAATCTATTTTTAAGTATTTTTATACAGGTGACCTTTTATCCCAAATCATTTATGAAATAATTTCCTTTTCTCGGTAATGCACAGTAGTACCTATATCGTATTCAATTACCATATAAGCTTGGGTCAAGTGTCATGTGTCTGTTTGTCCACTCCTATGCAAATACCAAACTATCATAATTTTTATAGCATTAAAATAAATGTTGATACATGGTAGTAAAACACTCTTTCTCTCTCTCTCTCTCTCTCTTTCTCTCTCTCTCTCTCTCTCTCTCTCTCTCACACACACACACACACACACACACACACACCTTTCTCTTCTTCAGAATTGGCTGGTATTTTGTCAGGTAAATTTAGGATCAGATGGTTGAATTCTTCTAAAACTCTTTAAGGATTTTACCTTAGATTACATTTAAATTATAGAATAATTTGGAATGAGTTTACATCTACACACTATTTAGTTTTCCTACCTATTAATATAGAATCAGAGAGACTTTTCATAGGTTCCAAACAGCACATCTCCTCTGCTGCCGATGTCTGCATCAGTGCACTTTTTGTGCTACTGTCGATAAGCAATCCATGTTTCCATCTAAAGCCAATCCTGCTGGTTTTTCACTCTCTTTTGCTTCATCAAACACATCTCTAGTAATTCTGTCCTTTTCCCTTACATCTCTACCAGATTATTCCCTCCAGTGTACGAATATGATGCTATTTCTGGCATCTTAAAATGTACCTTCTCTTGACCTCATTTCTACCTCCGCCTACGCATTTTTCCTATGCCACAAAATTATTCAAAAGCATTTTTATCCCAATTCCTCTCCTTCTAATCTCCCTTAAACTCCTTTGAATCAAGATTTCTTACCAACCCACTAAAACTGATCTTGTCAGTATAGTACAATGACCTCCACAGTGCTACATCCAGTTGGAGTTCTATTTTTCAAGGAAACAGTCCAATTCACCTGATTTTCAAATGTATTGGAAAATAATTATTTATTACATGATAGTATAATCTTTTTAATGTTCCCAACATCTGTAGAGAGTGGTTTTGTCTTTTATTTTCCCTCTTCTTGTTTTTTTTCCTTTTTTTTCAAAGAATTAGTATTTTGTTGTTGTTGATTTCTTTTATCAGTTTCTGTCCTTCAGTATTTTTGTTTGTTCGTTTTGCTTTCTCTGGACTCACTTTGCTATTCTTTATCTACCTTGTTGAGTGTGAGACTTAGATTGGTCATTTTTAATCTTTCTCTTTTCTAATGAAAATATTTCTATTTCTAAAAGTTGTACCTGGGACATTTTATTACTGTTAACTTCAGAATATATTCTAATTTTCAGTGTGATTTTTTTTTTTCTACAGCTCATGAGTTACTTAGACATGTGTCTCTCAATTTCCAAACATAATATTTTTGTTATCCTTTAGATCTCTACTTAATTGCATTGAGGTCAGAAGATATGCTCTATCTTATTTAATTCCTTTAAAATTTATTGAGACGTGCTTTATAGCCCAGCATATGATCAAATTCCTTATATCATTTATGTGAACTTGAAAGGAATGTGTATTCTGCAGTTTTTATGTACAGAACCCCATTTAGTCACTAGATCAAGTTTGATAATTATGATGTTCAAATTTTCTATATTCTTGCTTATTTTTGTCTACTGTTCTGTCAATTACTAAGAGAGTTGTATTAAAATTTCCACTTGTGGCTGAATTTCTCTTTTTATCTTTGTCATCTTGTCTATTTTCGTTTTACATATTTCGAGTCTTTGTATTAGATGCCTACAAATATTATAGTTTTCTGGTAAATCAAACTTTTTATCGCTATGAACTAATCCTTTTATGCCTAATAATGCCTTTGCCTACAACTGGTTTCTTTTGGAAAAAATTAATCTGTTATGTCTTTCTCCATCCTTTTAATTCAGCCTTTCTGTATATTTTACATATGTCTCTGGTAAGGAGCATGTAGTCAGATTTTATTTATTTTCACTTTGTTTTTTAGCCTGAAGAATTCATTTCAATTCTTTCAGTGCTCAATTCATTTCCATTTAATATAATTACTGACATATTTGGATTTATTTGTGCTTAATTTTCTTTCCCCCACCTGTTCAATGTTTCCTCTTTTCCTTTTTTTTTTTTAACCTTCTTTATAATCTATTGAGCACTTTTTTCTCTTTTTTCTGTTTTTAGTATCTACTGCGTTGGAATTTTACACTTTCTTTTTAAAGAACTAACTTTTTCAGCTCATTTAGTGTTATAGGCAGAGTTCTAAGATGACCCCAATGACTTATGCCTTTGTGTAACCCCCTCCCCTTCAGGGTGAGCAGGATTTGTGAATATGATGGGCATGATTCTCGTGATTTTGGTACTTCGTATGGCAATAGAGATTTTGCACATGTCATGAGGGTCCCTAATCATGTGACTTTGAGTTGCGCAAAAGGGAGATTATCTTGGAGGGGAGGGAGGTGCTGATGTAATGAGGTGAGCTCTTAAAAGAGAAAAGCAGCAGCAACAAAGAAAAACATGTGTTAATAGGAAAAGGATTTAAAAGACAGATTACTGGCTGACCTCACAGCAGCAACAATGAAAATCAGTTTATTGGATTCATGTCTTCAATGTGCTGAAAAAAAGTCCATCTAGAATTCTATACTAGACAAAAATACCTTTCAAGAATGAGAAAATGATAAAGAAAAGAGATTTTCCAGGCAAGCAAAAAGTGAGTTTTTCACTAAATGAAGTCATGAAAAATATTCTACAGTATAAATACGGATCAGAAGTGATATGTTCCAGGTGACTAGTATGAGGTATAAAAAGGAATAAAGAACAAAGAAAATGGTAAGTTTGCAAGTAACTCTCAATAAGCTTTGGTGGTATAAACCATGAAAACCACATCTTATGACACACTAAAAATGTAACAAAACAGACTTAAAATTTATTAAAAGTTTAAAAAGTATTAAAGTTGCATTATCTCATTGAGGGTAAATATATTAACCTTAAAATAGAAAAAAAATAAATGTGCGTGAAACTTTTAAAAGTAATCACTAAATGTATTGGTGTTTTTTCCCTGCATAACAAATTAGCAGGAACTTAGGACCTTAAAACAAGACAAATTCATTATTTCACAGTTTCCATAGGTCAGGAGTCCAGCAGGTGTTAACTGGGTCCTCTTCTCAGGCTGAAATCTAAGTTTTGGCCAGGGCTGCAAGATGTGAGGCTCAGGGTCCTCTTTCAAGCTCACTGTCTTTGGAAGAATTCAGTTCTTGTGGACGTAGGACTGAGCACTCAGCTCCTAGAGACCACCTGCCATTCCCTGACATAACACATTCATGCCAAGCCAGGCTGCCTAACAGTCCCATTACTCTTTAGCTACTAAAAGAATTGTAAACAAATATAAAATAAACAAGCAAAGAGTGGGGAAATTTAAATGATTTTTAAAACATTTTATTAACCCAATTAGTAGAAATGTAAATGAATTGTTCAAATTTCTAGAATACCCAATTCACAAAATTGGCACACAAAAATAGAAAATCTGAGTAGACATGTATCTGTATTAAAGGTAGTAAATATGTAATTAAAATCCTTCACAAATTCAGATTTTTTAACCAGTGAATTCTTTCAAACACTGAAGGGAGAAGTTACGCTAAAGTCTTCCAGAGACTGTAAAGAGAAAGTAACATCTTGATTTCATTTTATGACGCCAGTAGAACTCTGCTGGATTCTATGGCACACTGAATTCTTGACTGAGTCACTGATTGCCTTGTTGATTTGAGTGTAAGCAGCTAATAGTTCTTAGTTGAGTCCCTCTATAGGAATTCCTAGCAGCCAAAGAGAGCTACATTCCCCAAGGGCTCACCCTTCCAGACAACTTCATGCAAAGACTGGGTTACTGAGGGGTGTAGGTGCCCAGGCCCCAGACCTTAAGGAAGAATAATGCTGATGGGCCATCCTGGCCCATGAACCCCTCTGGACTGCCTGAGGCCTCAGTCATAGTGTACTCTATAACACAGTAAAATCCTCCTTTTCCCCACTCCTATTTCCTCACTCTCCCATAGGAGTTGTTTGTCTGCATGCAAATCTCTGTTTCAGAACCCTTTTCCTGGGGAATCCAATCTAAAACAATAATTTCAATATCAAAACCTTAAAATGACAGTATAAGAAAGGAATCACAAGCCATTACCTCTCATAACTAAATCCTAAATAAAATATTAGAAAATAGATTCCAACAACATGTAATGGGGATAATACACCTTGACAAAGTTGAGCTTCAGAAATTCACAGTTAGGTGTTTAATATTTGAAAACAATTGATGTAATTCACTACCTTGACAGGAGAAAAATTATATGATTGTTTCAATAAATGAAGAACAATAAATAAAGAAAAAGCCTTTGACGAAATTCAGCATTTATTTAGACCAAAATCCTCTTAGCAAACCAGTAATAGAAGCAGAGTCCCTTAATCTGATGGGTAGAATCTAGAAAATTCCTATAGCAAACCTATGATTAATTGTGAAATATTAATTGTGGTTGGGAATGAGACAAAGACAGCCTTTATAACCAGTTTCATCCATCATAATAGTCTGGTCCCTAGCAAGTGTAACAAGACAAGAAAGAGAAATTTAAAATATAAGAACAGGGGAAAAAAGGTAATATATCATTTCTTGCACATCATAAAATTGTATATATAAAAAAATACAAAAATCTACAGATGATGTGTTAGAATTAATAAGTGAAATTGGCAAGTTTATCAGATATGAGGACTGTATACAAAAATTAATTGTATTTTTATATAGAGGCAAAACAAAAAAATTTTTTAAAGATTCAATTTATAACAACTGCAAAAACATTAAGTAAACATGTTCAAGAATTCTCCAGTAAAATTGAAGAACATTGCTGAGTACAATTAAATGAAATTGAGTTATTTGTAGTGAGGTGGACGGACCTACAAACTGTCATACAGAGTGTGAAGTAAGTCAGAAAGAGAAAAACAAATACCATATGCTAACACATATATATGGAATCTAAACAAACAAAAAAAAGGTTATGAAGAACCTAGGGGCGGGACAGGAATAAAGACGCAGACGTAGAGAATGGACTTGAGGACACAGGGAGGGGGAAGGGTAAGCTGGGATGAAGTGAGAGAGTGACATGAACATATATACACTACCAGATGTAAAATAGATAGCTAGTGGGAAGCAGCCACATAGCACACAGAGATCAGCTCGGTGCTTTGTGTCCACCTAGAGGGGTGAGATAGGGAGTGTGGGAGGGAGACGCAAAAGGGAGGGGATATGGGGATATATGTATATGTATAGCTGATTCACTTTGTTATACAGCAGAAACTAACACAGCATTGTAAAGCAATTATGCTCCAATAAAGATGTTTAAAAAAAACAATAGTTTCTGTTCAAAAGACAGCAATAAGAGTAAAATAGCAAACTCCAGAATGAGTAAGGTACAGTTTATACTTGTTGTTCATGGATTTCGCATACGTGAGTTCGCTTAACACTAGAAATTATTTGTAATCCCCCAAATCAGTACACCCTGTGCTTTCATTCACAGACATGTGCAGGTTGGCAGAAAGCTTAAGTCACCCGACATGGGGATGTTCCCAGTTGAGGTCAAACAAACTGTCACTGGCCTTCTTGTTTCAGCTCTCATACTGAAATGAGTGTCCTTTTTGCAGCATATTTAGTACCAATGTTTTTGCATTTTTGAGCTTTCTTGGGTCATTTCACTGTTTCCCATGGTGCCCAAGCCTAGTGTTGAAGTGCTATTAAGTGTACCTGAGCATGAGAAGGCTGTTCTGTGCCTTATAGAGAAAATATATGTGTTAGAGAAGCTTCACAGGCATGAGTTACAGTACTGACAAATGTGAGTTTAATGTTAATGAAACAACAGTGTGTATCAAATGAGGGTCTTTTTTTAAAAATTGAAATATAGTTGAGTTACCATGTTATATTAGTTTCAGGTGTGCAGCATAGTGATTCCATATTTTTTAGATTATACTCCTTTTAAAATTATCATAAAATATTGGCTGCATTCCCTGTGTTGTACATTACGTCCTTGTATCTTATTTATTTTATACCTAGTAGTATAAGAGGTATTTTGTACCTCTTAATCCCCTTTCCCTATCTTGTCCTTACCTTTACCGCTGTCCACATTGGTAACCATTAGTTTGTTCTCTGTATCTGTGAGTCTGTTTCTGTTTTGTTATATTCAGTTGTTCTATTTTTTTAGACTCAACATGTAAATGAAAACGTATGGTATTTGTCTTTCTCTGTTTAACTTATTTTACTAAGCATAATACCCTCCAGGCCCATCTATGTTGTTGCAAATAGCAAAATTTCATTCCTTTATGTGGCCGAGTAATATTCCATTGTGTGTGTGTGTATATATGTATTTGTGCATGTGTGTGTGTGTGTATATGCCATATCTTCTTTATTCATCAAACGATGTGTCTTTAAATAGAAAACACATGAAATAAGGTGATGTACTAATCAGTTGACAAAAATTTTGTTACCAGAGGCCTGCAGGAACATAACCCCGTATTTCTCCCAGGAGCAGTGGTTCAGTGTTCACTAATCCAGTGCTCACAGTGACTTTACAGAACATAGTGATTACAAATAATAAGAATTGATAGTACTTATAATACATATGCTTTAAATAGGACTCATGTACAGAATATATAAAGAAGTTTTGTAAAACAATAAGAAAATGACAGGCAACCCAATATAAATATAGGCAAAGAACTATGATAATTAAGAACAGGGACTTCATGAAGAGGGGTATCCTAATGATCAATAAACTTATGGAACGGTAGATTGGGATATGTATGCCTTATCTCTGCTCTCTGTCCCTCAATTTCACCCACAATGATAATAATCTACAATTTTAAATAATGTGATTGTAATTTGGTGGACTCCTAATGCAAACATACTGTGTTGTCATCAAAGCTTAAAATTTATATAATAACTAAATATATAGGGGTTTAGTTGAGTGTCTCAGTATTTTCTCAGAAAATAATGGGAATAATAAAGTTAAATTCTTGTGCAAAAAAAAAAAAAAAAGAAAGAAAAGATCTGGAAGATTTTAAGATTAGCAAATTCTACTCAGACAGTTTTGTCAGGATTTCTTTAAATCTGCTATTTCCTTTGCTACTAATAGGTCTTTGCTTATGCATTTCCTTGTATGGCTCTGCCTATTGCAATAATAACCACAATTCACTGCCCAGCTAAAAACGTTCTCACTCCTTTGACGTTTTTTTCTGGTTTCTCCTCTAGGAGTAATTCCTTCTGCTTCTGAGTTTCCACTGTACTTTTCAGACATTTAGCTCTTTCCAATCTGCTTGGTAATGTGATTATGTACGTCTATATTCTATCTTCCACACTAGATTATAAATTCCACCCAGGGTAGGGACAATGCACATTACCTGTTTGAATCCACATAGCCCTGATCTCATACAGCAACTTAAAAACTTGAGATGTGTTCAGCAAATGTTTAACAACTTAAAGAAAATGTACTTACTCCATAAAATAAGTTTTAATCATCATTTTCTAGGGAGTGAAAAATAAGGTAAAGGAGGTAGGGAATAAGTAGGACAAAAGCAAACAAACAAAAATCCCAACAGCAACCGAAAATAAGCAGAACAAAGTTGACAAAAGCAGTTAAGGACAATGTGGGACCAGGTAAAGGAAATTCCTTTTTATTACACCTTTTTCTTCTATATCCAGTTCTTACCATCTCTCCTGTGTTTCTGGTTTCCCAGTTTGGCTTCCAGTTTTCACTCTGCCTTTTTGACTACTGAGTTCTGCTTTCCCCACTCCTCACTGCCCACCTGGTTTAGGCTGATGCCTGACTGTGTCCATGGCCAGACCTCTGAATCTCTATGCTTTCATCATTCTCCCCAGCCATAAAGTTTACAGCCATGTTAGCACCTTGTGTGCCCAGCCATTGTGCCATGAGACAAGACATTTCCTGGCTACCTTCAGTGAGAGGTTCTTTTTAAATTTTGATAGCCAATTGCCTGAAAAACAATTCTAGGTGCCATATTACCACCTGATGAAGCTGTCTAATTTGGTGAAGTCAGTTGATTGTTTACCGGTAAGAATAGTCTGCCTGTAACACTGTTGGGCATTCAGAGCAATTTGAATCAGTTTTCTTATGTTTATCCCAATAGATTAATACTTTTGTGTTCAGCACATAGCAATAAACATTCTTGGAAGTGTTACATTTTGAACTGGATGGGTCACTGGTCTGCTGGAATAGAGAAAAAAATACATAACACAGCACCTGGTAGAGTGCCTGAAGCAGAGAATGATTAATGTTAGTGGATGATGATGTTTAAAGCAATGTTTTTCTTTCCCCTCAATCCTGAGAAAATACAATAGCCCAATGCTCTGGAGACTGCTGGGTTTTTTCATGGCAACAGCTGGAGCGATGGTACCCCATGGGCAGCATCAGATCACTCCATGGACCCTGGGTTTCCCAGAAGACACTAGTTAGAGTCTCTGGCTACAAACAAAGGACACGTCAAAGGAAACAACACAATAGAGAGAGAGAATAATTTAATGGAGCCATCCAAATTGTTTCAAGCCCAACCTCAGAAAACTTCAGCCTTACCTAAACTGTGTCATACACTGATAAAGTACACATCTTATTAAAGATTCATCATCATTAGCACCATCATTACTCCCATCATCAAAGACCTGGAATGAATAGATGTAGTGCCAGGGCCAGGTGGTAAGCCCGGGGGACACACAGAGGAAGAGACACACGCTAGCCTTCTTCCTGGAGCTCCAGAATCTACGCTTCTGATTGCCTCTTGTGCGCTTGCCTCAAGTTATCCCAGGAGTAGAAATGCACAAAATTTTAACTTAAAAGGTCCCAAACAAACTTCTTATTTTCCTTTCCATAAAGCTTCTCTACCTCCTATTTCATTATTTTCCTTGTGAGCGGTACCAGCATTTACCAAGGTGCCCAAGGAAAAATGATTCTAGTTGCCTCCCCATGCCTACCACTCTCATTCATCACGTTCTTCAGGTTATGTCACCGAAATAGTTCTTCTTTATGTCCAGTTGGTGCCTCCATCATTTCTTGTCATTTCATGCAAACATATACTGTCTTAACCCATTCAGGCTGCTGTAACAAAAGTACCATAGGCTGAGTGGCTTAAATAGCAAACATTATTTCCCACAGTTCTTGAGCTGAGCAGTCTAAGACCAAGGTGCCAGCAGATTCTGTGGCTGATGAGGACACACTTCCTGGTTCACAGACAGATATCTTCTTGCTTTGTCCTCACCTGGCATGAGGGGTGAGAGTGCACCCTCGGGTCTCTTTTTCACTAGTCTTATTTATGAGGACTCCACACTCGTGACCTAATCACCTCCCAAAGGCCCCATCTCCTAATAGAACCACGTTGGGGGTTAGGATTTCAACATATAAATTTGTGGGGACACAAACCTCCATTCTACAACATACACCTTCAGCCTCATCCTCCTCCAATCCACACTTTACCAAAAAATAATAATTTCTGTTGCTAACCTGTATAAACCATTGTATAAATTCCTTTGGCCTTAGGATAACATACAAGCTCCTTTTTTTTTTTGTTTTTAACTTTTGTTTTATATCATAGTATAGTTGATTAACAATGTTGTGTTAGTTTCAGTTGTACAACAAAATGATTCAGTTATACATATACATGTATCTATTCTTTTTCAAATTCTTTTCCCAGTTAGGTTGTTACAGAATATTGAGCAGAGTTCCCTGTGCTATACAGTAGGTCCTGGTTGTTTATCCATTTTAAATATAGCAGTGTGTACATGTCAATCCCTAACTCCCTAGCTATCCCTCCTGCCCACGCTTCCCCCCTGGCAACCATAATTCATTCTCTAAGTCTCTGAGTCTGTTTCTGTTTTGTAAATAAGTTCATTTGTATCATTTTTTTTTTTTAGTTCCCACATATAAGTTATATCATATGATATTTCTCCTTCTCTGTCAGACCTACTTCACTCAGAAGGACAGTCTCTAGGTCCATCCATGTTGCTGCAAATGGCATTACTTCAATCTTTTTAATGGCTGAGTAATATCCTATTGTATATCTGTACCACATCGTCTTTATCTGTTCCTCTGTTGATGGACATTCAGGTTACTTCCATGTCTTGGCTATTGTAAACAGCACTGCAATGAACATTGGGGTGCATGTATCCTTTCAGACCATGTTTTTCTCTGGGTATATGCCCAGGAGTGGGACTGCAGGATCGTGTGGTAGCTCTATTTTTAGTTTCTTATGGGACCCCCATACTGTTCTCTATAGTGGCTGTACCAATTTACATTCCCACCAACAGCATAGGAGGGTTCCCTTCTTTCCACACCCTTTCCAGCATTTCCTGTTTGTGGATTTTTTGATGATAACAATCCTGACTGGTGTGAGGTGATATCTCATTGTAGTTTTGATTTGCATTTCTCTAATAATTAGTGATGCTGAGCATCTTTTCATGCGCCTCTTGGCCATCTGTATGTCTTCTTTGGAGAAATGTCTATTTAGGTCTTCTGCCCATTTTTGATTGGGTTGTTTGTTTTGATGATACTAAGCAACATGAGCTGTTCATAAATTTTGGAGACTAATCCCTTGTTGGTCACATCACTTGCAAATATTGTCTCCCATTCTGTCTCCCATTTTGTTTTGTTTATGGTTTCCTTTGCTGTGCAAATCTTTAGCATATTATATGAAGCCTTTAATCATCTGAGTCCAAGTATCATCTCCTGCTGATCTCCACTAATTTAAAAGTTTTGCTCTTTTTGTGCTTAACTAGTTTCATTTCCCCAAATGTTACATGTTCCAGTCCTTTGCACATGCTTCCCTTCTGCCTGAAATACATTCTTCCTTCCCTCACCTTTGCCTGAGGAACATCAGCTCATCTCTGAACCTATCACAGATCACATCTCTGAGGACCACTTCCTGACACCTCTGCTTCGTCCCTGTACCTTCCTGCCCCGCTACTTGTTATTTTCCACACCTCTGTGCGTGTACTTTCCCCACTCTACTTGGGTCATGTGCCAGCCTCCTCATCTATATTCTAAACTGTTTACTTGGATATTTATCACTAGCACCTCACACAGTCCCTGACATGTAATAGGTACGGAAAAAATATTTTAAACAGAATGGGATTGAATTACAATCTAGATGCTAAGGGAGTGTGTACAAATAAAAAGATTCAAATGCAAAGTGCCAAATGAGGGCTGAGAGCTGCTCAGAAGAGTGATTATTCCAGACTGGGGAGACTTGGATGAGGCAAAGCATTCGATAATATCAGTGTTGTATTTCATGGGCACATATGTTCATTTCAGTCTTCACAGAGATGGCAGTAAATGTGGAAGGGGCTGATTCAGAAATGCTGGGATAGTATCAGCCATGCTTCTGGTGCGTAATGTGTTCCTTAAAGCACATGGAAAGTCAAACAGTAGAGGTGTCCATGTATGCTTCTAGTGAGGAAGAAAGGTGGAAAACTAGATATTCTCCTCACAATAATTTCTCTTCTGTTGTGATAACCAGTGCTCCATCCCCACCATGGACCACAGTCTTGCTCAGAGTAAACACAAACAAACTCCATGGAAGGACATAGAGTTTCCTAGTCAGCAGTCAAGTAGATCTCTAAAGAGTAATACAGGGTAAGGTATTGGGTGGGCCAAAAAGTGCCTTCAGTTTTTTAAGTAAAAATAAAAGACACATTTTTCATTTTCACCAAGAACTTTATCGAACAACATATTCACCCTTTTGTTCCACTACCTTCTGCCATTTTTCAGGCAACTTCATAATTCCACCTTCCCAAATCTTTTTTATCTTTTTGAGTAAAGAATGGTTCCAGGTGCCTTTTACAGTTTTCCAGGGAATTGAAATTTTTTCCTTGAAAAGAATTTTGTAGGGCTTCCCTGGTGGCGCAGTGGTTGGGAGTCCGCCTGCCGATGCAGGGGATACGGGTTCGTGCCCTGGTCCGGGAGGATCCCACATGCCACGGAGCGGCTGGGCCTGTGAGCCATGGCCACTCAGCCTGCGCGTCCGGAGCCTGTGCTCCGCAACGGGAGAGGCCACAACAGTGAGAGGCCCGCGTACCGCCAAAAAAAAAGAAAAATTTTGTAAAGACCGAAATAAATGGAAATCCAAAGGTGCAATGTCTGGTGAATACAGCGAATGAATCAGAACTTCCCAGCCAAGCTGTAACAGTTTTTGCCTGGTCATCAAAGAAACATGTGTTCTTGCATTATCCTGATGGAAGATTATGCATTTTCTGTTGACTAATTCTGGATGCTTTTCATGGAGTGCTTTCCGTTGGTCTAACTGGGAGCAGTAGTTGTTGGAATTAATCATTTAGTTTTCCGGAAGGAGCTCATAATAGAGGACTCTCTTCCAATCCCACCATATACACAACATCACCATCTTTGGATGAAGACTGGCCTTTGGTGTGGTTGGTGGTGATTCATTTCGCTTGCCCCGTGATCTCTTCCATACCACATTTTTATAGAGTGTCCACTTTTCATCATCTGTCACAACTGTTTTAAAAACAGAACGTTTTCTTTACGTTTGAGGAGAGAATGGCATGCGGAAATATGGTCAAGAAGGTTTTTTTCGCTTAATTTATATGGAACCCAATCATCAAAGCGATGAACATAATCAAGCTGGTTCAAATGATTTTCAGTGCTTGACCTGGATATTTTGAGTATGTCGGCCGTCTCCCGCAAGGTATAGCATTGATTGTTCTCAATTATTGTTTCGATTTGATAGCTATCAACTTCCACTTGTCTACCCAAATGTGGAGCATCGTCCAGCGAGAAATCTCCAGCACGAAACTTCACCAACCACTTTTGACCTGTTCAGTCGGTCACAGGATCTTCTCCATACACTGCACAAATCGTTTTGTGCATTTCAGTTGAGTTTTTACCTTTCTTGAAATAATAAAGCATAATATGCCAAAAATTTTGCTTTTTTTCTTTCATCTTCAATATTAAAATGGCTACACAAAAATTCACCAATTTTGATAAGTCTTTTTTTAAATGCACTCTGAAATGACAGGTGTCACATGCAATCTAACAAAATTGTTTCGAATGAAGTTAAAGACAACTAAGTGCTACTAGAGCCATCTTATGGGAAAAAATGAACGAACCTTTTGGCCCACCCGATATGAATAACTTATATAAAATTAATGCACATGTGTATTATTCTATATACATATACAGTCCTCTTAGTTCAGTCTGCTTTAACAAAGTACCATAGACTGGGTAGCTCATAAACAATGGAAATGTATTTCTCACACTCCTGGAGGCTGGAAGTCTGGGATCTGGGAGCCAGCACAGTCAGGTCTGCTAAGGACATACCTCTGAGTTTCAGATAGTTGTCTTCTCATTGTGTCCTCGCACAGCAGAAAGAGGGTGAAAGAGCTATTTGGGGCCTCTTTCATGAGGGCACTAATTCCATTCATGAGGGCTCCACCTTCATGACTTAATCACCTCCCAAAGGCCCCACCTCCTAATACCATCGCCTTTGGAGTTAGGATTTCAACATATAAATTTGGGGGGAATACAATCAGTCCACAACAATAGTTATTTATATTTTTTAGCTCAAAAAGCTGTATTCAACTTATTTATTTTTTTCTCCCAAGCATCAGAAGGCACTCATACAGAGTTAGGCTTTCTAAGAAAGCTGTCCCCTTCTTAGATCCATGGAAAGATGGGCATAAATGCTCCTCCTTTCCACCCAGACCCTTTCTCCCTCTACCCCTCAGACTGCTGCCTTACAGAGCTGAGTTCTCCTTTGTGCTCTCCAGGTCTCACTGAAGCAAGCCTGGTGCTAATTAACTCCTTAGCTGACCTGGGTGGGGCAGTGTACCTCAGCAAAGCCAGGGATATATTTCTGCAGAGACAGCACAGTCTGGTCTCACTTGAGACAAGTCTATCCCCCCTTTAGCATGACCCCAGCTTCTTCAAAACAAAAAGAACAACAGTTTAATTCTAAGGAGCATTGATTATTTTCTGGACCTGCCCAACTTGAAAGAACCACCACGTAGCTGTCAGTAGCTTTTCTGTTGACATCGGGATTGGAGGTAAGGGCTCTGATGAGATTATTTCTATTCCATATATGACTCACCTGCATTTCCATCCGTCTCCAATTAAAGGAGAGTGTCTAGATTATTCCACCACATTAATTTAGTATGGAAATATATTATTAAACATTTCTATGACTATGTATAAAGAATATATGCAGGGAGTGACTATATTTGAGATTGCATGCATGAGTCATGTAATGAATACCATTTTCACCTTGTTAAAAAGCCATGTAGGACTGGGAATTTTAGCTAAGACTCCTACCCAGTGTAGTATGTTGCATTCCCATAGTCATGGACATATGGACAAGCTACTTTAGAAGAGCTCAAAATAGAGAGTCTGTAAGGTGGGATGTATCCGTGTCCAAGGGGAGAGGTGGTCTGCAGATCAGGACATGAGGGACATTATTGTCATTTAGTCATTAATGTCATTTAAGAGTTAAGAGAACTTAACTCTTAGGTGACTACACTAGGAATAAGAGTGTAATCTAATAGGAAGGAATGTGTTAAGACTGTTTTCCTTGGAGGAATAAATGCATAGTAAGAAAGGGTTATTTACTTAGTTTATCAGGACACAAACCACTGCCTTGGTAAGCAAATGGTGCTTTTGCAGAGTGCTCTGAAATGCTTTCTCATCTTTAGAGTATTGCTTTGAGGGACTGAGGGCATGAGTTTTGTTTTCCTCAAGTTAAAAAGAAAAAAAAGACCCTTCAAGTTTGAACACTCTGAATTGCAAATGTAACACAGAACTCATGGTTATAAAAGTTGACCTTAGTATCATAGGGAGCAACATTATTTTACCTTAGAATCTGGACAAAATGTAGCCTCTCTCCTATATATTCCATGAAATTCTGCAGCTTTTTGACTTCCAAATGGCCCAACATCAGCTTTTATTTCCAGTAATTTCTTGTTAGGATATTTTGTAAGTTACTTTTATCCAAGAACAAATAAATAAACAAGTAAATAAAAAGATTAGAGCTTTTTAAACTGCTGCCCTAACTCTTCATTTATTCATTGGTTTAATAGACATTCACTGAATGTTTGAAGTTCCAGGTCTATATTAGAGCAATGGGAGCGGGGGTGAAGGGTATAGAAGGAAGAAAAAGTGAAGAAAGACACTTTTCCTCCCTGAAAGCCTCTTGCATAAGTAGGTTCTTGCAATGTAGTAGAGAGAATTAGAGTAGAAAATGAAAAATTAAAATATGAGGCAGAATGTCATATGTAGTACAAGAAAGGTACACACAAGATGCTATGAGTATTTAGAGAATGGGTCATTCATGTCCAGTTAGTGACACTGAGGAAGACAATGGAGGGTGTCATATTTGAATTAGACCTCAAAAAGTGACCTGGGGTATGTTGGAAAACATAGATCACAGCATGGTCTGAAAAAAGGATGTAAAAAGGAAGAAGGTGTAAGGTAATTCCATATACCATCAGAGCATCCACACACCCATCCCATGAAATTCTGTATGCAGTTCTTCCGTGGGAGGGTCCCAAGCTTTCATCAAAATCTCATAAAGGGCTCACATCCTAAAAATGTTTAGGAACCCACTGGTTATATCATGTTCTGGAAATAAGAAATTTGAGTAAATATGCCATACACATTTTACCCTATAAACAGTGAGCCAAAAAGGAAACAGTTTCACCCACTTCATTTTTAAATCAAGGAAATGGGGCTCTGAGTGGTGATAGGTCTTGATCCTAATGGATAGAAGTAAGGATGAATTTTAGAAGGCCTTTCTTAAAAACATGTGAAGAGTAGGCTTTATTTACTGGGCAATTGAGAGTCACTGAATTGCTTCTGGACAAGGAGCACATATGGAAGATATGTCAGGCAGAGCTGTAAGTTGCATGGGAGAGGGCAGAATGCAGATTCTACAAGGTCGACTGGAAATGTATTGCAGTGGCTCAAATCAGGACTAAAGAAGGTCCAAAACAGAGTGGTGGTAGAGGGAATTAAAAGGAGGTAATAGATTCAAAAAGCTTAATGCAGGTAAAATCCATAGACTTTGGAATGGAGCAGATATGAATGGTGAAGGAGAGGTAGGCATCCAGTCTGACTCAGAATTTGCTCTTATGAACTGGGAGATGCTGCTGAAATATGTTAACACACAGGGAAAGCAAGTTTCAGGAGGTAGGTGATATTTGGTTTAGAAAATGAATGGTTTGATTAGCAAAAAAAATCGTGCCCATTTCCTAACAGAATTTATGGTTTTACAGTTAGTGTTCAAAAGACAATTGGCATTAGCTCAACGACAATTTCATGGTAAGAGCTGACATCCATTTATTGGCCTGGTATTGACTTCCTACTAGGGTATACACATCATGTGAAAGTAATAAAAATACAGTTAATTGAGTCTGTTTTGTGGCCATTACATAGAATAGTAAGTGTTGGAAAATATCAGAATACTTTTTATCTTGACCATAGGTTTATGAATATTTATTACCATAGTTGCATCAATCCCTATAGCTTAAAAAAATCATGTTACTGACTCAATTTAATAAGTATTTAATGATATACATAGGAATGATATATACTAGTGGCTGTTATAGGTACTTTTAAAGGTGTTGGGGGGTTGCAAAAAAAAGTGAAACGTTGTCCTGAAACATAAGTAACTGGTAGTTTGGTTAGGGTTGTTAGAAGTAAATACAAGCACTGGTTTCCCATCGATACAACATTGTTTATCTAAACCTAAAGTGCTAGAAGACTTGTAGAATATGCATATCCCTTTTGTTCTTCCCTTGAAAATGGTTTTACTCTGGTAGAATTTGGAGGCTGGTAACGATCAGCTAAAAAGTCAAAAAACAAACCTTGTCACTATATAGATTATGAAGGAACACCTGCGAACTTGAACCCTCACCTCCATAAAGGTGATGGTAGCCTTTGGCAGCCAGAGTCAAAAATCAAGTTTCAGCTTCTGGGTATATCTTCTGAGTTTCAACAGTAATCCAATATGGATTGTTCTAGCATTTGATTATTGTAGGTCTCCATCTGGGCAAACACAGAAGTCTTGACATGTTCTCTCCACCTAAAACTCTCTAATTTCTGTTCTATGTGAAAGGCACACTTCTTCAATTTTCTTGAATTTCTACTTTAGTTCATCTCTCTCTCTCTGTTCTCTCAAACTTTTCCACTTTCCTGTCCTGTTGGCTCTACAAGTTGTACTTTTCTTGCAGTTAGACTTTTGTTAAGGTCAGGATGAAACAAAATTATTCACAATGAAAAGATAAAGCCAGGACGCATGCTAGTTACTGAGTGCTCTCCTTCCACCATGCCTTTTGTCCTCCTTGCAGGCTGCAGGTTTCTCTGAAGAGGTCCAAGCCTTTGTTTGAAACCCTAGAGTTCTGGACCAGCAGCTGGCATGTGTCATAATTACTTTAGAGTTGGACTATTCTGCAAGCATTGACAAATAATGAGATTTTTCCAGAAAAATTATTATTAGCACATCTTAAAGATTTAGATCAAGGTTTTCCTCTCCTTATTCTAAAGTGTTAACTATGTGAATGGTGTGGACTGCCACAAAAATAGAACACTCTTCCTGCCAGTGTGAATGGCCCAGAAATAGACAGCTGGAAGTAAGCATCTGAACTGTGAACATGCAAGTGCTATTACCAGCAAGTGGAGTTGTTTGGGGAGTGGAAACAACCAGTCCCTGGGAGCTGAACTGAGAATACAGGGACATGTCTCAGGGGACTCAATGAGCTTCAGAAGTCTGTCATTCCTGAAGCTGTGTAAATCAACCCCTGGACTTCAACCTCCCATCTTAATGAGGTTTTTCCAGTAGAGCTGTGGATGGTGAAGGCTTTCCTTCATAGGGGCAGTGAGGCCTACCAGAAGCAGCTTGGCCAATCTGAAGGCAGTGGAATATGATTGCTAAAATAGTTAGTGCTCTGGAGTGAGATGGTTTGAACTTGAATCAAACTTCACTTGTTGTCACCTACTAGCCGTGTGACCTTTTCTTGGAGTATAGTTGATTTACAATGTTGTGTTAGCTTCAGGTATACAGCAAAGTGATATATCGCATGAAAGTAACCATAGACAACATGTAAATGGTGTGCATGGCTGTGTTCAAATAGAACTCTGTTTACAAAAAGAGGCATCAAGAGTTGGCCTATGGGTGGGCGGCAATATGCCAGTCTCTGGTCCACAGCATAAGCTTACTGATGTATCAGTCCAAAGAAAATATTTCTGTTACCTGATGTTCATAGGAATGGTACCATAACAGGTAGGGAATCAGCATTCCTGCTAGGCTACGTAGCCAGCTGTCAAGAGCAGTTAAGGGTCTGGGGATTTTACTCTACTTGCAAGTGATAAGTTAGCCTGACACTGTTTCAAGGATGCTAGCATAAGACACAAGATTCCTGGATCAGAAACAAAGGAAAGTGTATTACTCACGATAACAGCAGAGTCAAGGCATCAGCATTTCTTATGCTGGCTCCCCAAACCCTAATTCCCACAAAGCAATGCAAGAAGAGTTAGGTAATAACTGTACATGTAGTGCATTGTATTATAGGGAAAAAAATCATGAGTTTAGAGAACACAAATCTTTTATAACAGGCAATAAACCTGCCTGACATTGGCCTCTGTGAGAAACAATCACTTTATTATACGAGACAGTAAATATGCCTGCCCATTGCTCTGGAAAGAGACACCATCTCTATTTCCTAAGGTTATTCACCATACAAACATCATGAATAGATAGGTAATGCAGAACAAAAGCAGATAGTTCTTCTGCCTGTAAGATGTGTGGAAATGCCAGAGACTCAAGAACTGTCTGCCAACCCCAGCCTCCCAAACCATCCTCATGTTCTTGCCGGTCTGGAATGCCTGGAGAGAAATACAGGGTTAAAACAAATACACTTAAGATACACTTACAGAATTTACCAAAACAAGTATGGAAAGAATCTAGGAAATGGGCAGAAGCACTCCATATCTTTTTAATTCGAGACCCCAACTAATCAACAGAGATGAACATCAGCCCTCATTCAGTCCCATCTCTGGAACCATATTCCTTTAAACAAGATTATGTGAATACCAAACTACTAAATAATGCCGCTTATTTATTCTACGGTTTTTAAAAGTTTTACACATGTGTATACATGTTCGTATATGTGTGCACATGTATAGAAAAGTGCCTTTTGTTTGCTTATCAAAGGTTACAAGGAAAAGGGAAAAAAATTGATATTGACCTGGAAACAGTTGAGAGGCTTCAAGTTTTAAATAAACTGACCAAAATTTCAGATAATTTTAAGAGAGTCACCTCAGAGTTTTAAAATTTGGAGTCTCTAAGAATTCAAGTGATCTTGAATCACATTTATTTTTTTTCATTACTCTTGACTGTATTCCACACTCTGTATATTTCATCACTGTGACTCACTGACTTTGTAAATGGAAGTTTATAACTCTTGATCTCTCTCAACTATTTTACTCATCCCTCACCCACCTCCCCTCTGGCAACCATCTGTTTTTGTTCTCTGCATCTATGACTCTGCTTCTCTTTTGTTATGTATATTCATTTGTTTTATTTCTTAGATTCCACATGTAAAAATCATACAGTGTGTCTTTCTTTGTCTGACTTGTTTCACTTAGCATAATATCCTCCAGGTCCATCCATGTTGTTGCAAATGGCATGAGTTCATCCTTCTTTATGGCTGAGTTATATTCCATTGTATATACATATACCACATCTTCTTTATCCAGTCATCTATCGATGGGCACTTAGGTTGCTTCCATATCTTGGCTATTGTGAATAATGCTGCAATGAACATAGGGGCGCATATATCTTTTTGAATTAGTGTTTTTGTTTTCTTTGGGAAAATACCCCCAAATGGAATTACTGAATCATATGGTAGTTCTATTTTTAATTTTTTGAGGAACCTTCTTACTGTTATCCATAGTTGCTGCAGCAATTTACATTCCCACCAACAGTGCACAAGGGTTCCCTTTTCACCATATCCTCTCTAACACTTGTTATTTGTTGTCTTTTTGATGATCACCATTCTGACAGGTGTGAGGTGGTATCTCATTGTGGTTTTTATTTGCATTTCTTTGATGATGAGTGATATTGAGCATCTTTCCATGTGTCTGCTGGCCATATATATGTGTTCCTTGGAAAAATGTCTATTTAGATCCTCTGCTCATTTTTATATCAGGTTGTTCGTTTTTTTTTTGATATTGAGTTGTATGAGTTCTTTATATATTTTGGATATTAACCCTGATTCAGATATATTGTTTGCAAATACCTTCTCCCATTTAGTAGTTGGCCTTTTCATTTTGTTGATAGTTTCCTTTGCTGTGCAGAAGCTTTTTAGCTTGATTAGGTTCCATGTGTTTATTCTTCCTTTAGTCTCCCTTGCCTGAGGAGACATATCCAAAAACATTTTTCTCAGACCAGTGTCAAAGACTGTACTGCCGATGTTTTCTTCTAGGAGTTTTAGGGTTCCAGGTGTTCCATTCAAGTCTTTAATCCATTTTAAGTTTATTTTTGTGTATCGTGTGAGAAAGTAGTCCAGTTTGATTCTTTTGCCTATAGCTGTACAGTTTTCTCAGCACCATTTATTGAAGAGGCTCTCTTTTTCCCATTGTATATTCTTGCCTCCTTTGTCACAGGTAAATAATATAATCATATTAATTATAAGAGATGACCTATGCTATTCCCAATCTGCAGTATTTGGAAGTAGAGTTTACTGTAGATAAAACTATTTGACCTAAACTAATGGTCAGAATTGGAACAAAGCCCAAATTTTAAATCTTCTGTTTTCAAAAAAAAATCCCACGTATTTATTGCTGAACTAACCTACTAGCAAAGAGGCATAAAAACAAAGAAAAAGATAATTATTTTTCCGGTGAAACATGTCCAACTGTCCAGATAGTGGTGGCTTTTTCAGTTTGACATGGTAAGATGCTAGTGCCCTTGGTATAGCATGATTATGAGCCATCAAATGTGCTATTCCTTGTAAACCCCCCTTGGTTCTTCTCCAGTGTCTCCTTTGGTGTTGTGCTTGATTTTATTACCAGTTTTCACTCAAATCCATGTAGAAATGGGATGATTCTTTTTCTGTTTCTTGGCCGGGAGTTGCTTAGTCCCCAAAGCCTTGTGAGAAGAGATGGCTAGGAAGGGGGCCAACCACACACTCCATGATGGCAGGCGAAGGGAGAGAGGTTCAATCATTTTGTAACAAGACAACTGTAAATTTTTGAAGTGCAATGCCCAAGATACTTTATTGAAGTGAAAAATGTGTTAATTTTGCTCTTGCAGTCATTTTTTAGGCCTTCATATATTGCTACTTCAGTAGCGCAGGTTCTGTGGGGGAAGCAGGATGTAGGATCACAGTGAGTCCTTTGAAAGGCACTGTGTGATTGACATCAGGGAACGTATGCTATACACATGTGTAAGCAGAATGCATAAGCATGAGGGCAGCCTGGTCACGGCAAGCAGAATGCTAACGGCTAAGAGCTGAAAGCAAGATGCCCTGTGCTATACCGCTCCCGCCCAAGAATACATTCGTGCCTTTCTGAACAATTCACTGACTATGAGAGGAAAGGTGTATGTCTACAAACAACAGACAGATGTAGGTACATGTGTGTTTTCACTTCAGAAGACTTTTTCCTTTCTTTTACCCGTTGGCCCTTTTGGAATTGTACATCTAGAACTGGGTCATTTTAAACTTGGACTTTTGGAACTAAAGACGGCTGATTCATTTGACATATATTGAATTATGTTCTTTCTTTAGTCTAGACGTTTTTCAAGTGTGTCCCTCTTGATAGATGTGGACTCAAGATTCCTGGAAAATGCTATTGATGTGTCTCTCTCGTGCCTCGTGGAAATGGGAGGGATGATTTGGCGGGGAGAATATAAAGCTGTGGCAGGCATCAGGTTTTACATTTTATTTTTACCCTGCTTGTACTTTGTTTCGCTCTTGGTAGCAGCATGATGTCAGTCACATTTAAATCAGATGAAAACCTGAATTTTTCATATTAATTAAAGTTCAATGGATTCTTTATAAAGAATACATGAAAAGATCAGCAGTGATGGGGGTGGGAGGAAAGTCACGTGGGGTGGATTTGCTGCAGATTAACTGTGGCTGACTTGAACTTCCTCCTGGGTTTTCTGGACGGATTCCAAATGTAGGAAGAGGGTGACAAACAATGTTACTTTATCCTGCATGATTTTCTTCCCTGGTGAAGAGGACTGCAAAGGAAGAGGGAAAAGAAATATTTTAAATGAGTAGGGATGTAGACAAATTCATGTGTGTGTGGGGGGGTGTGTGTTTGTGTGTGCGTGAACTGCGGTTCTCCCCTGAAATAACACAAAACTGTGCAGGAAAAAATAGACTAACAGAGCTTCTCTGTGTGCATGTATATCTCTAGCAGCATAAGACAGGCAACATGTTAAGGCCTGTGCCCCCAAACTCCCTATTCCAGCTATAACAGGTGCCCATAATGGCATCTGAAGATTCAACTAAAGTGTTACCTGCCCAAGTCCCTAGATCATCAGCATGGCATGTAACCAGTCAAATCCATCTGAGTTCAACTGTTTATCTTCTAACTCATAAATGCAGATTTTTAAAGTATCATTTGACAAAGACATAGATAAGAGAAAAATCAACACTATGGAGGCATATATAGGCTTAGTAAACTAAATTCAACCTCAGAAGAAATGTGTAGACATCACTCTAATGGAACTGCCTTTTACACATTCTGAAGGTTCATAAAATCTGTCCCTCTGGGTGGGAGAGATAGGCTTTGTCCTTATTCTGGTCTCCTCCTTTCCTCATCCTGTCAGGTGTCTTCTTCCCATAGGGTTTCTGAAAAGATCATGACTATAGAATGTTCCCAGATTCTCTGTGCCCTTATAAGCTTCAGATTCCTAATGCCTAGGGCTTCCCGCTGCAACAGTTACTGCTGTTACAGTTACTGCTGTGTTATCACTATTAATGTGCCTGCCTTATCTATCTGTCTCTTTATATTTGCCTCTAGTTAGGAAAACCTAAGTTATTCTTTTAATCTTTCATACTTGCTTTTGGTGCACTGCATCCATCTGTGATGGTGCCCATTTCCCCACATGGAATTAATGCTTCATGTGATCCCATGATTTTGAAATCTCCTTTCTCAAGGCTTTGCTTCTTTGATCAGTTGGCCTAACCAAAGTGGAGTTTAGGATATTCAGCCCTGAGGACCCAATATATCTCTTGACAGTGATTCTCCAATTATGGGACATGAACTGGTAATAGAACACAAAAGTATGACAGAATTTACTTAGCCATTATTGAGGCATTAACAAAAATATCATAAATATACAATTATACTAATCATTTTTAAAAAAACAAAAACGTAGTTTTCTGTCATGGTGGGACTGAGATTCTTTCATATAGTGATTTGTTGATATAAGACCTATAAAAGTTAAGAACCACAGCTCTGGTCACTGAGCAATGTGGTTTCTCTAGACCCATCCACCTCCCTTACCTAGACCATCACATCTTCCATTTCCATTGTACTTTTGCTGTCATATACTAGGAGGAACAATTTACCCTGTCCTTGTGTTTTTGATAAAAATGAATAACTTCCAAGGACAGAGCCTCTATGAAGTGTCTCTCCCCTGGAAACCACATACATTTACCTCTGATGCTTTTTGCTTTTTTTAATGCCCCAAACCTCCATGCAGTAGGGCAAAGGGTAAAATGGCCATGGCTTTCATAATAACAAAAAATTGCCTTTTAAATACTTTATGTTTTTCATGCCTCTGTGTTGTTATAATAACACATAGTTGAATTACCAATGGCAAATAAGTCAACTATTGGTCATGTTTAATGTAGCATGCTGATATCCACAAGATCTTTAAATTGTTGGTGAGAGAGGGTTTTTTAAAAACGAAATGAAACATGCTGTCATGTTGTATAAGTAGCGAAAACAAAAAGAAATAAAGAAAGGGGAAGTGCAATAAAGTAGGAATGTAGCTTGGTAGGGGACATGAGGAAAAACTGAGTGGCATAAATACTCTACAATCATCAACTTGGTTGAGATTAATTTTAAAGAAGTCCAAGAAAAAAATCACCTGATATAAAATTTTATACATTAAATGAATAGAAAAAAATAAAATTTTATGGTGTTTTATTACTGGTATATATTATTTGAGAAATAATATGCAAACCTATTTATTCTCTCCTTCTCTTGGTTTCATCTAACTTTTGTGCACTGCCCTCTTGGTTAGAACTTAGTGAAACAGGCAAGTAAATAATCATAACTAAACCAACTGATACATTCTGTGGAGATAAAACGTGTTTTCAAATACTGAAGGTCAAAATATATATTTCTAAGATAAAAATAAATTTAACTCAATAAATGGTTTTGTACGCTTGCTCTGTGCCTTGTCACTGTTCTAGACCGGTGTGCTCTTAGTGAGCAAAATAAGGGTTAACTTTCCAGTGAATAGTAAAATTAAAAGTGCAGAATGGATATTCAAAATGAATGTTTGAGCCTTTAAACATCATGATGGTTTGTTTGTAATGATTTATAATAAGAAATAGAAAATTTGTTTTCAAAATTGTTTTTGAATGCTCAATGATAAATTTGAATAAAGCCAGCCATCGTGAATCTGCTAAACTTGCTATGAATCACAACGGGGCACCAATGCCTTCCTTGACTTTAATAGTGAAAGACATGACTCACATGTTTTATTTGATAATAATTGAAGACCTTGGTATTGAGCAATTTTATTTTCTACTGTGAGACTTTTTTTATGGAACGAATGCAATACGTTTTATAATCCATCATTCAAAGGCTATTTTCATTTATCAATTTGAAATGTACTTTCTTTTTTAACATCACTTTTTTTTTGGTGAGGAAAAAGATAGAATAGAAAAGTCTTCTTTAAAATTGCATATGCATTTTTCTACTTTCTGATTGACCAAATGAAAACATGATTTTTTATATCTTTCATTCTTTGAAAAGGAAAAAAAAAAGCTAACTCCTTCTCTCTTGTTTCTCTCCTACTATAGACTGAATGTTATGTCCCCTCAAAATTCATATGTTGAAATGCTACCCACCCCCTAAGGTGATGGTACTGGGAGGTGGGCCTTTAGGAGGTGATTAGGTCTTGAGGGTGAAGCTCCCATGGGAATGGGATCAGTGCCCTTATGTAAGAGACCTCACAGAGTTCTCCTCCCCTTCCATCATGTGATGACACAGGGAAAGGACACTGTCTCTGAACCAGGAGAGACCAAATTTGCTGGAGCTTTGATCTTGGACTTCCAGCCTCCAGAACTGTGAGAAATAAATGTCTACTGTTTATAAGCCACCCAGTCTATGGTATTCTGTTATGGCAGCCTGAATGGACTAAGATACTTCCATATATATATATATATATATATATATATATATATATATATATATATAAAGTCAAGACAGATAATAAATTGAAGAATTCAACCCTGCTGACAGAGTACATTATTAAAAGAAAACCACGTATTTGGGTGATTTCCAGCAAATCTACAGGAAGCCAGAAGATGGGACCCTTTTTGACGAAGCGTTCTTTACTGGCACAACTTTATAAAGGAAAGGCTCCATCTCTCTACATCCTCTGCTCTCAGAGTGAATGATAAGCATAAAAGGACAATCACTCATAATGCGAATCACTGATTCAATGGAAATAGCTGGGAAAGGAGAAAAAAATTTCTTCCATTTTCACTGAAGGAGCAGTGCTCTTGGCTATTAAGAATGGAATGAACCAATTCATTTATGAAAACTTTTGTGAGGGCCAAGGAGAAATACCTATTCTGGTTGAGGATACCACTGCATAATATTTGCAACTGTTTATTTATTGCGTACTGTGTAACCAGTGTTTTGCGCATTTGTCTTTAATTCCACAACCACCTTTCAAGTCAAATTTTACTCTCATCATGTTCGAGATGAGCAAAATAAGATTTGAAGAGGTTAAATGATACAGCCAAAGATAAACAAACAGTAATTTCTTAAGCCTGAATTCCAAAACAAAGCTTTATCTCAAAATACGGAGACCCTTCATTGCATCATACTGCCTCCTCAGTGAATGAGATCCTGGGTTAACTCATCTGGGAAAGGCCATGTTCCCTGAAAGGGCTCTACAGTTTAAAAGAAGGCAAATTTAATGAAATGAAAAACAGAAGAAAATTTGAATAAAGGCATTAAAAATCACTAAGCTTATTTTAAACGTATTTCTCAAAACATTCTTTGCAGTTCGTGCTGAATTTTGTGGCGGGTTTTTCTGTTACACAAAATGATAGCTATAATGAGTCTTTTGAGTAAAGTAACCCATAAGACTCGTAAGATTCTTTTAAGAAAGTTTAACATTAGTTTATATTAAAGCAGGAAAGAATCAATTGCTACCAATCTTATCTAATGAAATGTTAAAAGTCCAGTTTAAAGATGCAAATATTTTCCATGATTCACCCTCCAGAATCTAGATATATGGAAAATATGTACTGTTTAGACAACAGGTAAATTATGAAAATGGCTATCATTTGAATAACTGATCCTAAAAAAAGAACAAACCTCCAGATGATTCAAATTTTATTGTTTAATCTGGATTCTTTCGCCATAATTAATATATGAGTCAAGCATCCCTCATACTGACTGGAAAAATACTAAATTTTTTCCCGGTTTATATACATTAATATTTAGTTTGCAAATTATATGACTTGCTTATGCAAAGAAAGTGAGTGGTTTATTTTTGAAATAGTTTGATAGCTCATGGAATTTGAGAAGAGAAATGTCGTTGAACTCAGGAAAAAGTAGAATCACAAAGGATATCAGAAGTCTGTTTTTATCTTACCATTTCTGCTCCTGTCTATTTTTCCTTCTATCCCTTTCTCTCCGTTGCTCTTTCCCCCTCCCTCCTTCCCCATCCATCTTTCTCTCTCTCTCTTTCCTGCCCTCCCTCCACTAAACAGAATGCTACCTTTCATTTTCTAGTCCCTGTGACAAACTCATGATGACCTCTAACACCCAAGCTGTTTTTCCTATAGACACCATCTGGGTTCTGCACCCACCTACCTCATGGAAGGCCTGGGCTTGAGCCAGCACGAGTCACATACCCTCTTCAGAACCAGTCAGCTGTGTCTCTGTGTGCACAGGGTTATGTGTACAAAAGGGATCACATTGGTACTTACATGGATAGAGGTTATAAATCCCCAAATTGAGGCATAGACCTCTGAGAATAAAGTCTCATAAATGTCACTATTCTATAAGCTTCAATAACCTCTTCATTATTAATCAGGGATCGTTATCACATAAACTCATTCTTCTACTCTTTCAGACCTTAAGATGTATAGTCCAGCACTTCTTGACTCACCACAAATTAACCATCAGTTTAAGGTGAACACCGCTCAGTTCAGTTGCTTTTAGAGTTTGGACTCATGAAGCATTCCAACTGTACTTGGCAGGAGTTACTGAGTACACTTAGGGAAGCTGCCAAAATGTGCAGAGTGACTTTGGCAGAAGAAAAAAACAGATGGTCCCATCAAATGGATCACGTTCATGGGCATTAAAATTTGATTCAGAGAGAAAAAAAGTGATATCTGCCTGGGGAATATGTTTAAAGGGTTAAGTAGCTCAGTTATCATAAGCTTGGACATAAAGCTTCAGGAAACTGACTGTGAATTTGAGGATACCGGCCAGATTCCAGATATTAAAATGGTGGCAGGGAGGGATGTTTCATGATCTGAAACTCTACAACAGAGTTGCTAGGGGCTAGGAAGTGCTTGATAGTTCACACTGGCCAACAGAGTTAGACAAGAGTAGAGTCAGTGTGAAAAAAAAAATCAGTGTGAATGACCACAAGGCAGGAGAGCAGAATTTCTAAGGCCTAAGGTGTGCAAGCAATACAATAGGTTTCCATCAAACTCTTCAGCGATTTTAGAGCATAAAGAAAACTTGGAGATCGTTCGGTCTAAACTCTTCAGTTTGCAATGAGGAAACTGAAGTCAAAAAAGGGAAGCATTCAGGGCTAGGTCTCTTAATGACAAGAAGAGTGCTCTTCTTTCCAGTATTAAACAGGAACTTTGAGTCAGTAATCAAAAACGGAAAAAATCTGCTGAGAAAGACGATTTTCATATAAGTTCACCCAGGACTACTTTGTCTAATAACCACCTTGCTTCTGGCATGCCCTCCTATTTTAGTAATGAGAGTCATACAAGTCATAAATGGAGGAATACAACTGTCAAGCTTGGGACAGGACTCAGCCAAAAATTCAGTTTATGGTTTAATGAAGTTGGTAAAAGTTCATGTGGGGTGGTCACTTAATAAAGACACACAGTGACCTGAGCTTTAAAGGACAGACCTAACACAAGCCTCCTAAGATTAATTGATATATTGCGTGGGGCAGAGATAGCTGTCAACATCCATGCTTTTCCTCCATAGTATAAAGTCACTCTGGAAAGTAACTGCCCAGCCAGGGACTGCATTTCCCCTTCATTATGACCAGAATGAGAACAGAAGTGAGGTGTGTGCCTGCAGCCCAAGAAACGATGTGCTTTCTCCATACTCTTTCCCCCTGCCTGTTGGCTGGAAGCAGAGAGCTCTACAACCCTGAAGACTGATGGAACTACAAGTGGGAAAGCGTGTAGGTCCCTACTTCACAGCATGGAGGAAAGTTTTCCATAGTCCAGAAACATCCACATTATACTCTTACTTGAGGAAGAAATAAACCTCAATAGGACTGAACTACTGAAAAGTTGTTATTCGTTAAAGCAGCTAAAATTACCCCAGTTAATACAGTAGACTATTTCCTTATGTAGGTGCCATGTTGGATATGTCTGAAAATGTGTGATATTAGGTCATGTCCCTAAAGGGATATATTTGAATGAAGTAGATCTGTTAGAAATGCATAACGTAAGGAGTTTCCAGTCTGAGCACCTTTTAGCTCCACCAGCATTTCTTTAGAGCTTCAGAGCTGATCTTTCTCTTTGTATAATAGAAAATAAAGTTTTATGCTAAAATAGTGACATAATTTGATGCCATGGCTTGATTCAAAGAAAATTATTCGAGTGAAATTTCCAAAGAACTTTTGGGCATTACATAAGCTGCAATTTCTAACATACTTCTCTAAGTTATCACCGTTAGGGCCAAAACAGCCTAATTTATTTGTGCCAACAAGAAAATCTCAAAGATGACAAGGGAACTTAAATATCCCAACGAATAGAACACAGCCTCAAGGAGTATTAATGTAGTAAAAGGCACACAGAATATCATAACAGGACAGAACTCTAACAATCATCTGGACCAATTTCTTCATTTTACATAGGAGAAAACTGGCTCTCCTTTTTAATATCACTCAGCCAACAAATGATTTAAGAATTTTGAGAGCTTCGACTTTTTCTAGAAACCTATAGCTTCCACTAAGAAGCATTATATGCAATATGAATTTATCACAAATCCATATTTTCTTTTAGTTATCTCTTATTTCCTTTGCATCTCAAACTCTTTTCTTCTGCCGATCTATGTATGCAAGACACTTAAACTCACCCAATACTGACATATTTTCTAAGGATATAAGCTTTACATAGCAATGTTTAACTCTTAAGAGTCTTCGAAGCCATTATTGGGAAGTATAACTTTCCTTTCTGCTAAATATTCCTGTGAATAATGTAAAAACATGACTTTAGTATCAACATCACATCATAACCAAGAAAAAATGTAATGGTAACACAAGAATGTGGGAGAAACTTCTGCCAGTTTCTTCTAATACACACTCTATGAGAAATGCGGTGACTTGTGCAAAAGAATTTTCCAGTGGGACAATTGGCACTGGCATCCAGATTTCTTGCTTCCATATCCTATACTTAGTTTCTTAAGTCAGAAAGAACACTAGCTACTTGAGTTCTAACCATATCATTCAATAAGTTTTTTGTTAAATAGAATGGGTTTGAGAATTGATAGTATCACTTTTTGCATTGAAGGCTCAAAATTAGTTGTAGTGGAAAAAATATTCAGTTTTGTTTAACTTCTCAAGTGAAAGATAACAAGTTCTTAACAACATGATCCCATGGAGAAGTAAGAGAAATCAGAGTTGTGCTTTCTTCCTCCTGATCGCTTTTCTAATCATTTTTTTTTTAAAAGATTAAGCAAAGATGACTACAGTGCTAATGCATTAAAATCTGGAGGATTTTTGTCTCTCAGGGGAAAAAAATCTGCAGTGAATTTTATGCCCTATAATTTTATTGTGTAGACACTGTGTGACACCCCTTAGGGCATGACCACATGCATGGCAGAAATAAAGTACTCCATTGGCAAAATGCTGGAAAAGAATGAAGATTTATAGTCTCGGTTATTGATCACTAAAATGATAGGAGTATCATTCTGTGCCAAGAGAAATTGTGAAAGAGGAGAGAAACTGACGAGAGAAAATAAACTCTCAGTAATGGGAGTCACAGAAGACATAATCAGGTCTTCTTCCTCTATACAAATATAGAAATGAAAATCATATTGAGGCAAAAAATAATTAATTCACATGACCTATTGTGGAAGCCAAATAACCCGAGAAAATCCCCTAGACATATACTTTAGGGTCGATAAAATCACATTACACCAAAAACACATGCAGCTCTTTTTGTGTATAAGTATGATTATGTGTAGTGATTCTTAAATAGACTAAAAAGTGGTTTAAATAATAACCCCCACTCATGGTCCCACCACAAAAATCACCCTTCAGGTTTACATGTATGGAAATAATGCTCTGAACTTTAAATAACAAGATGAGAGACCAATGAAAAAGAATTTTAAAACAACATTAAGTAATGATACAAATTGAAAAGATTATAAATCATCCAAAGAACTCTGATTGTTTTATAAACTCTGGTCCTAAAGCTTTCTAAATTTGTATCCAAATTTTAAAAGTTTATTTAAAATACCTAGTATTATTTTCACCTATATAATGGAAAAGAGACAGTAAGATAAAACTGTCAGTAATTACGGTAATTACACCATTCAATCTTCAGGAGTATCTCTCATTCATTGCCGGAGCCAATCATATTCTGTTTAGGAATTTTTTTTTTCTTTTCTTTTTTCTTTTTTTTTTTTTTCTTTTTTTTTTTTTTTTGCAGTACTCAGGCCTCTCACTGTTGTGGCCTCTCCCGTTGCAGAGCACAGGCTCCAGACGCGCAAGCTCAGCGACCATGGCTCACAGACCTAGCCACTCCGCGGCATGTGGGATCTTCCCAGACCGGGGCACGAACCCGTATTCCCTGCATCGGCAGGCGGACTCTCAACCACTGTGCCACCAGAGAAGCCCAGGAATTTTTTTTTTAACATCTTTATTAGAGTATAATTGCTCTACAACGGTGTGTTAGTTTCTGCTTTATAACAAAGTGAATCAGCTATACATACACACATGTTCCCATATCTCTTCCCTCTTGCGTTTCCCTCCCTCCCACCCTCCCTATCTCACCCCTCCAGGTGGTCACATAGCATGGAGGTGATCTCCCTGTGCTATGTGGCTGCTTCCCACTAGCTATCTATTCTACATTAGGTAGTGTATATATGTCCATGCCACTCTCTCACTTTGTCACAGCCTACCCTTCCCCCTCCCCACATCCTCAAGACCATTCTCTAGTAAGTCTGCATCTCCATTCCCATCTTACCCCTATGTTCTTCATGATCTTTTTTTTCTTTCTTTCTTAGATTCCATATATATGTGTTAGCATATGGTATTTGTCTTTCTCTTTCTGACTTACTTCACTTTGTGTGACAGACTCTAGGTCCATCCACCTCACTACAAATAACTCAATTTTGTTTCTTTTTATGGCTGAGTAATATTTCATTGTATATATGTGCCACATCTTCTTTATCCATTCATCCAATGATGGATTCTTAGGTTGCTTCTATCTCCTGGCTATTGTAAATAGAACTGCAATGAACATTTTGGTACATGACTCTTTTTGAATTATGGTTTTCTCAGGGTATATGCCCAGTAGTGGGATTGCTGGGTCGTATGGTAGTTCTATTTGTAGTTTTTTAAGGAACCTCCATCCTGTTCTCCATAGAGGTTGTATCAATTTACAATCCCACCAGCAGTGCAAGAGTATTCCCTTTTCTCCACACCCTCTCCAGCATTTATTGTTTCTAGATTTTTTGATGATGGCCATTCTGACCAGTGTGATATGATATCTCATTGTAGTTTTGATTTGCATTTCTCTAATGATTAATGATGTTGAGCATTCTTTCATGTGTTTGTTGGCAATCTGTATATCTTCTTTGGAGAAATGTTGATTTAGGTCTTCTGCCCATTATTGGTTTGGGTTGTTTGTTGTTTTGTTATTGAGCTACATGAGCTGCTTGTAAATTTTGGAGATTAATCCTTTGTCAGTTGCTTCATTTGCAAATATTTTCTCCCATTCTGAGGGTTGTCTTTTGGTCTTGTTTATGGTTTCCTTTGCTGTGCAAAAGTTTGAAGTTTCATTAGGTCCCTTTTGTATATTTTTGTTTTTATTTCCATTTCTCTAGGAGGTGGGTCAAAAAGGATCTTGCTGTGATTTATGTCATAGAGTGTTCTGCCTATGTTTTCCTCTAAGAGTTTGATAGTGTCTGGCCTTACATTTAGGTCTTTAATACATTTTGAGCTTATTTTTGTGTATGGTGTTAAGGAGTGTTCTAAGCTCATACTTTTACATGTACCTGTCCAGTTATCCAAGTAGCACTTATTGAACAGGCTGTATATTCTTGCCTTCTTTATCAAAGATAAGGTGACCATATGTCTGTGGGTTTATCTCTGGTCTTTCTATCCTGTTCCATTGATCTATATTTCTGTTTTTGTGCCAGTCCCATACTGTTTTGATTACTGTACCTTTGTAGTATAGTCTGAAGTCAGGGAGCCTGATTCCTCCAGCTCCGTTTTTCGTTCTCAAGGTTGCTTTGGCTATTCGGGGTCTTTTGTGTTTCCATACAAATTGTGAAACTTCTTGTTCTAGTTATGTGAAAAATGCCAGTGGTAGTTTGTTAGGGATTGCATTGAATCTGTAGATTGCTATGGGTAGTAGAGTCATTTTCACAATGTTGATTCTTCCAATCCAAGAACATGGTATATCTCTCCATCTATTTGTATCATCTTTAATTTCTTCCATCAGTGTCTTATAATTTTCTTCATACAGGTCCTTTGTCTCCTTAGGTAGGTTTATTCCTAGATATTTTATTCTTTTTGTTGCAATGGTAAATGGGAATGTTTTCTTAATTTCACTTTCAGATTTTTCATCATTAATGTATAGGAATGCCAGATATTTCTGTGCATTAATTTTGTATCCTACTACTTTACCAAATTCATTGATTAGTTCTAGTAGTCTTCTGATAGCATCTTTAGGATTCTCTATGTATAGTATCATGTCTTCTGCAAACAGTGACAGCTTTACTTCTTTTCCGATTTGGATTCCTTTCATTTCTTTTTCTTCTCTGATTGCTTAGGCTAAAACTTCCAAAACTATGTTCAATAAGAGTGGTGAGAATGGGCAACCTTGTCTTGTTCCTGATCTTAGTAGAAATGGTTTCAGTTTTTCACCATTGAGGATGATGTTGGCTGTGGGTTTGTCATATATGGACTTTATTATGTTGAGGAAAGTTCCCCCTATGCCTACTTTCTGCAGTGTTTTTATCATAAATGGGTGTTGAATTTTGTTGAAAGCTTTATCTGAATCTATTGAGATGATCCTATGGTTTTTCTCATTCAACTTGTTTATATGGTGTATCAGGTTGACTGATTTGCATATATTGAAGAATCCTTGCATTCCTGGAATAAACCCCACTTGATCATGGTGTATGATCCTTTTAATGTGCTGTTGGATTCTGTTTGCTAGTATTTTAATGAGGATTTTTTTCATCTATGTTCAACAGTGATTTTGGCCTGTAGTTTTATTTCTTTGTGACATCTTTCTCTGGTTTTGGTATCAGGGTAATGGTGGCCTTGTAGAATGAGTTTGAGGGTGTTCCTCCCTCTGCTATCTTTTGGAAGAGTTTGAGAAGGATAGGTGTTAGCTCTTTTCTAAATATTTGATAGAATTCTCCTGTGAAGCCATCTGGTCCTGGGCTTTTGTTTGTTGGAAGATTTATAATCACAGTTTCAATTTCAGTGCTTATGATTGGTCTGTTTATATTTTCTATTTCTTCCTGATTCAGTCTTGGCAGGTTGTGCATTTCTAAGAATTTGTCCATTTCTTCCAGGTTTTCCATTTTATTGGCATAGAGTTGCTTGTAGTAATCTCTCATGATCTTTTGTATTTCTGCAGTGTCAGTTGTTACATCTCCTTTTTCATTTCTAATTCTGTTGATTTGAGTCTTCTCCCTTTTTTTCTTGATGAGTCTGGCTAATGGTTTATCAATTTTGTTTATCTTCTCAAAGAACCAGCTTTTAGTTTTATTGATCTTTGCTATCATTTCCTTCATTTCTTTTTCATTTATTTCTGATCTGATCTTTATGATTTCTTTCCTTCTGCTAACTTTGGGGGGTTTTTTGTTCTGCTTTCTCTAATTGCTTTAGGTGCAAGGTTAGGTTGTTTATTCGAGATGTTTCCTGTTTCTTAAGGTAGGATTGTATTGCTATAAACTTCCCTCTTGGAACTGCTTTTGCTGCATCCCATAGGTTTTCGTGTCTCCATTGTCATTTGTTTCTAGGTGTTTTTTGATTTCCTCTTTGATTTCTTCAGTGATCACTTCGTTATTAAGTAGTGTATTGTTTAGCCTCCATGTGTTTGTATTTTTTAAAGATCTTTTCCTATAATTTATATCTAGTCTCATAGCGTTGTTGTCAGAAAAGATAGTTAATACTATTTCAAATTTCTTAAATTTACCAAGGCTTGATTTGTGACCCAAGATATGATCTATCCTGGAGAATGTTCCATGAACACTTGAGAAAAATGTGTATTCTGTTGTTTTTGGATGGAATGTCCTATAAATATCAATTAAGTCTATCTTGTTTAATGTATCATTTAAAACTTGTGTTTCCTTATTTATTTTCATTTTGGATGATCTGTCCATTGGTGAAAGTGGGTGTTAAAGTTCCCTACTATGATTGTGTTACTGTCGATTTCCCCTTTTATGGCTGTTAGTATTTGCCTTATGTATTGAGGTGCTTCTGTGTTGGGTGCATAAATATTTACAATTGTTACATCTTCTTCTTGGATCGATCCCTTGTTCACTATGTAGTGTCCTTCTTTGTCTCTTGAAATAGTCTTTATTTTAAAGTCTATTTTGTCTGATAGGAGAATTGCTACTCCAGCTTTCTTTTGATTTCCATTTGCATGGGTTATCTTTTTCCATCCCCTCACTTTCAGTTTGTATGTGTCTCTAGGTCTGAAGTGGGTCTCTTGTAGACAGCATATATATGGGTCTTGTTTTTGTATCCATTCAACCAGTCTGTGTCTTTCGGTGGGAGCATGTAATCCATTTACATTTAAGGTAGTTATTGATATTTATGTTTCTATTCCCATTTTCTTAATTGTTTTGCATTTGTTATTGTAGGTCTTTTCCTTCTCTTTGTTTCTTGCCTAGAGAATTTCCTTTAGCATTTGTTGTAAAGCTGGTTTGGTGGTGCTGAACTCTCTCAGCTTTTCCTTGTCTGTAAAGGTTTTAATTTCTCCATCAAATCTGAAGGAGATCCTTGCTGGGTAGAGTAATCTTGGTTGTAGGTTTTTCTTCTTCATCACTTTAAATATGTCCTGCCACTCCTTTCTGGCTTGCAGAGTTTCTGCTGAAAGATCAGCTGTTAACCTATGGGGATTCCCTTGTGTGTTATTTGTTGTTTTTCCCTTGCTGCTTTTAATAGGTTTTATTTGTATTTAATTTTTGACAGTTTGATTAATATGTGTCTTAGCATGTTTCTCCTTGAATTTATCCTATATGGGACTCTCTGTGCTTCCTGGACTTGATTAACTATTTCCTTTCCCGTATTAGGGAAGTTTTCAACTATAATCTCTTCAAATATTTTCTCAGTTCCTTTCTTTTACTCTTCTTCTTCTGGGACCCCTATAATTCGAATGTTGGTGAGTTTAATGTTGTCACAGTGGTCTCTGAGATTGTCCTCAAGTCTTTTCATTCTTTTTTCTTTATTCTGCTCTGCAGTAGTTATTTCCACTATTTTATCTTCCGGGTCACTTATGCACTCTTCTGCCTCAGTTATTCTGCTATTGGTCCCATCTAGAGTATTTTTAATTTCATTTATTGTGTTTTTCATCGTTTCTTGTTTCCTCTTTAGTTCTTCTAGGTCCTTGTTAAATGTTTCTTGCATTTTCTCTATTCTATTTTCAAGATTTTGGATCATCTTTACTATCATATTTCTGAATTCTTTTTCAGGCCTGCCTATTTCCTCTTCATTTGTTAGGTCAGGTGGGTTTTTACCTTGCTCCTTCATCTGCTGTGTTTTTCTGTCTTTTCATTTTGCTTATCTTAATGTGTTTGGGGTCTCCTTTTTGCAGGCTGCAGGTTTGTAGTTCCTGTTGTTTTTGGTGTCTGTCCCCAGTGGCTGAAGTTGGTTCAGTGGGTTGTGTAGGCTTCCTGGTGGAGGGGACTAGTGCCTGTGTTCTGGTGGATGGGGCTGGATCTTGTCTTTCTGGTGGGCACGTCCACATCTGGTGGTGTGTTTTGGGGTGTCTGTGGCCTTAATATGTTTTTAGGGAGCCTCTCTGCTAGTGGGTGGGGTTGTATTCGTGTCTTGCATAGGGTATCCAGCACTGTAGCTTGCTGGTCGTTGAGTGAAGCTGGGTGTTGGTGTTGAGATGGAGATCTCTGGGAGATTTTCGCCATTTGATATTGTGTGGAGCTGGGAGGTCTCTTGTGGACCAGTGTCCTGAAGTTGGCTCTCCCACCTCAGAGGCACAGCCCTGACACCTGGTGGAGCACCAAGAGCCTTTAATCCACATGGCTCAGAATAAAAGGGAGAAAAAATAAGAAAGAAAGAAAAGAAGGAAAGAAAGAAAGAAAGGATGAAAGGAGGGAAGGAAGAAAGAATAAAATAGGATAAAACAAAATAAATCTATTAAAATAAAAAATAATTATTAAGAAGAAAAATTTTGGCTTCCCTGGTGGCACAGTGGTTGAGAGTCCGCCTGCCGATGCAGGGGACATGGGTTCGTGCCTTGGTCTGGGAAGATCACACATGCCGCGGAGCAGCTAGGCCTGTGAGCCATGGCCACTGAGCCTGTGTGTCTGGGGCCTGTGTTCCGCAATGGGAGAGGCCACAACAGTGAGAGGCCCGCAAAAAAAAAAAAAAAAAAAGAAAAGAAAGAAAAAATTTTAAAAGTATAAAAAAAATAAAATAAAACAGGGAGGGTCAGAACCCTAGGACAAATGGTGAAAGCAAAGCTATACAGACAAAATCTCACACAGAAGCATATACATACACACTCACGAAAAGAGAAAAAGAGGAAAAAATATATATATCTTGCTCCCAAAGTCCACCTCCTCAATTTGGGATGATTCGTTGTCTGTTCAGGTATTCCACAGATGTAGGATACATCAAGTTGATTGTGGAGATTTAATCTGCTGCTTCTGAGGCTGCTGGAAGAGATTTCCCTTTCTCTTCTTTGTTTGTACAGCTCTAGGTGTTCAGCTTTGGATTTGGCCCCGCCTCTGTGTGTACGTCGCCTGAGGGCGTCTGTTCTTTGCTCAGACAGGACGGGGTTAAAGGAGCAGGTGATTCAGGGGGTTCTGGCTCACTGAGGCTGGGGGGGGGGGAAGGGGCACAGAGTGCAAGGCGAGCCTGCTGCGGCAGAGGCCTACGTGACATTGCACCAGCCTAAGGCACGCCGTGCATTCTCCTGGGAAAGTTGTCCCTGAATCCCGGGACCCTGGCATTGGCGGGCTGACAGGCTCCTGGGAGGGGAGGTGTGGATAGTGACCTGTGCTCGCACACAGGCTTCTTGGTGGCGGCAGCAGTGGCCTTAGCGTCTCATGCCCGTCTCTGTTGTCCGCGCTGATAGCTGTGTCTCACGCCTGTTTCTGGAGCTCCTTTAAGTGGCGCGCTTAATCCCCTCTCCTCCTGCACCAGGAAACAAAGAGGCAAGAAAAGGTCTCTTGTCTCTTAGGCAGCTCCAGACTTATCCTTCATAGTTTTATAGAATTCACTGTTAAAATCATTTGAGCTGGTGGCTTTTCATGAGTTTATTTTTAATACTAATTTTACTCCTATGATTATTATAAAGCCATTTATGTTTACTATCTCTTCTTGAGCATTCTGTAATAATTTATATTTTTAAAATAATTTGTCTTTTTGGTCTACGTTTTCTAATGTAATGGCATCACGTTGTTCTAGTATTCTCAAATTATAGTTTAAATCTTTCCTCTATCTCTAATCATGTCCTTTTTGTTACGCATCTTGCTAATTTGTAGAAGGTTTGTTTTATTCTTTTGAAGAAAAACTATTGATTTTTGAACATATGAAATATCTTCATCTTCTATTCCATTGCTGGTTCATATGGTAGTTCTATTTTTAGTTTATTGAGAAACCTCCAGACTGTTTTCCACAATGGCAGGATCAATTTATGTTCCCTCCAACAGTGTACAAGGGTTCCCTTTTCTCCACATTCTTGCCAACATTTGTTACTTGTGTTCTTTTTGTTGATAGCCATTCTGACAGGTATGAGGTGATATCTCATTGTGGTTTTTATGTGCACTTCCCTGATGATTGGCAATGTTAAGCATCTTTTCATATGCCTAATGGCCATCTGCATTTCTCTTTGGAAGAATGTCTATTCAGTTCTTCTGCTCATTTTTAAATTGGATTGTTTGTTTCCTTTGGTTTCTAATTTTTGGTTTATTTATTGCCCTTTTTATACTCTCTTTTGGTTTATTTATCTTCGACTATAGACATTCATGATTCTCAGCTTCCCTCAATTTACTTTTATCTCTCAACCAAACATGTTTTGATTTGTAATCTCACTTTATTTATAATTTCCTTTTACTCAATTCTAATTTTTATATTTTTATTGTGTTATTTTACTTAAATATGAATTACTTAGGTGTATGTTTAATATGCAAGCATAGCAATATATGAAAATCATTACATAATCTTGCAATGGCAAAAGATTTTTTCAACATGATAGAGAAAAAACATAAAGGAAGAAATAATTGATTTGAGTACATCAAACTTCTACATTTTTTACTAATAAAAAGAATTCATCTATAAGAACACTAAAGTTATCTGAAAACTTGAAATATCTGAAAACTTAAAATACAAATTACAGTATATTTAATATATGAAACTCTTACAAGTCAAAAAGCACATGAACATCCTTGCAGAAAATTGTGCAAAACAGGAAAACAAAATCCCCACAATATATATAAATGAGTGAAAAAAAGTCTTATTTAAATAATCTAGAAATCAGTGCTTTCACTATATTTTATCTACCAAATTGGTAAAGGCTTTTAAAAGTAAAAATATTGAAAGAATTCTCATATATCAATATTTGAATGAATATTAGTTTAATTTTTCTGGAAGTATATTTAGTGATATATGTAATATATGTCAAAATCTTGAGAATTGTGTGCAACTTCTAAATCTGTAACCTTTCCTTATGAGTTTACTTGACGGCAGAAATAATAGTAATGAAGAAAGATCTTACTGCAGGAATGTCCATTACCATATTTAAAAATAATTGTAATTTATACATACAATTAATATTAAAAACATTAAAATATTGAGCATAAGTTCCCCCAAGCTGATTCTCAAAGTCCCATATGAATGAGTTCATCAACATTTACTCATAGGCTAAACCATAAAGCTGTGGTGTACATATTGCATATAAAATGATTAAATTGTGTCTGGGTTCTGGGAATCACTATGAGTATCAGTTACAATTACAATTATTTCTATTTTACAGCCTTTTCATTGTGTTTATTTGCCTGTTTTATTTTCATATTTTCCCTCTACTTATTTGAAATTTAAGCTACCTATTTCCTTTTTTTTAGTGACTATAATTGAAATTTTTCCATGAATATTTAACTTACAGAGGTAAAAGTCAAAATAAAGCCTTTCTAGAAAACAAGATTTGTTTCTAGAAAACAAGATTCTAAGAAGATTTAACTTTAATCACCTTTCCTCAGACATACATACTATTTTTGTCTAACATTTAAATTTTCACTCTTGATAAAAATTTCAGTTATTGGACATTAATAATATTTTATACAGACAGGATTTAAATTTACATATTTGTTTAGAATATTCTTTTCTTTCTGTGTTTTAAAGTTAATATTCCATTTTCTTCTGACTTAACATTGTTTTATTTACAATATATAGTTATTTCAATTGTCTTTCTTTTGTAACAATTCTATCTATTCTGTTTTCCACAACTTTTATTATAAATAAACTTTGCATACAAAACATAGAATAATGTGCATAGATTAAATGTACAGCTTAATGAATGTTGACAAGTAAATATGCCCATGTAACAATCACTCCCTAAATTTTCTTCTCCCCAGAAAGTTTGCTTCACAACTGTGGATTCTGTCATTCCAACCCCACCCCAGGTAAGCACTGATCTGATTGCTATCAGCATCAGGTAGTTTGGGCTGTTATATAATCTTATATTTACAGAATTAAACTCTATGTATTATTTTATTTTGGACTCCTTTCACTAAATATAATACCTATAAGAAGCATCTGTGCTCTTGAGTGTATCTTCAGTTTGCTCTTTTTTGTTGTTGCTAAGTAGTATTCCATTGTATGAATCACCAAACTTTGATTATCCATCAGGTGTTAAACATGTTCTTATTTCTAGTTTCTGACTATTGTGAATAAATCAGTTATTAACATCAGGTACAATTATTTGGGGGACATATGTTTTTATTTCTTTTGGTTAAATTCCTGGGAATTCAACTGCAGAGCACATATTAATATATCTTTAAGTCATAGTAGAATTTGGACTGTACATTTCTTTTCTTGTAATGTCCATGTCAGACTTTTTATTACATTTAAGATAGCCTAGTAAAATTAACTGGGGGAGTGTTTTATCCTCCTCCATTTTCAAATCTAGTTGTTTTAATAAATAAATAGTTTTTAGGCATTCTATTTCTTCTGATGTCAGATAAATAGAATTTTTCAAGAAATGTGTGAATTTTTACCTGGTTTGTTACTGACATTGAGTTTTAGACAATATTTCCTTATTCTTATAAGGTCTGGAGAGTATATAATAATACCTCCTCTTCTGTTCCTGATATTGGTCATTTGTTTCTATTTTTTTCTACCTTTTGAAATTTATTAATGCTTGTTTTATGGCCCAATATACTATATATCTGTGACTGCTTCATGTGCACTTGAAAAAAAAAGTATACTCTTCAGTTAATGGGTATACTATTCTGAGGACAGATCTTCTATATCCTTATTGATTTTTTGTCTACTTGTTCAAACCATTTCTGTAAGAAGAGTCAGAATCTCCAACTTTATCCTTGAATTTGGTCTCTTTCTTTCTTTAGCTCTGTCAGTTTTGGTTCATTATTTGGAAGTTCTCTTATTAGGCACATACACATTTAAGATTATATGTTGTCCTGTTGAGAGAACCCTTTTATCAGTATAAAATTCCCCCTTCTATCTTTGCTAGTACTTCCTATCTGAAAATCTACTTAGTTTTATATAAATTTAGCTTGTTTTATGCTTTCATATGTTTCATGGTTTTCATATGCTTAATGTTTATATCATGTACCTCTGTCATCATTTTACTTCAAACGTAGTCATGTCTTATATATATATATATATATATATATATATATATATATATATATATGTATTTTTGTGTGTGTATGCGATATGCGGGCCTCTCACTGTTGTGGCCTCTTCCATTGAGGAGCACAGGCTCTGGATGCGCAGGCTCAGCGGCCATGGCTCACGGGCCTAGCCGCTCCGTGGCATATGGGATCTTCCCAGACTGGGGCACAAACCCGTGTCCCCTGCATCAGCAGGTGGACTCTCAACCACTGTGCCACCAGGGAAGCCCTCGTGTCTTATATATTAAAGTGAATCTCATAAATTGCATTTTGTTGCTTCTTACTTTTTTATATAGCCTGATAATCTCTGCTTTTTAATTGGAATGTTTGATTCATTTACAGTTAATGTAGTTATTAATATATTTGGGTTAATTCTACCACCTTTCTACTTGTTTCATTTATTGTTGTGCTATTGTTTTCTCTTTTTATGCCTTCTTTTGGGTAAAATATATATATACATATATATGTATATATTATACATATATATGTATATACATATGGCTTATTCTGATGTCTAAGGAATATGCAAGAATGCTGGTTAGTATGGATAATCAGTTGTAATAAGTCTGGGTTAATGTATTTTTTTTTAAGTGTTAAATTTTGTTACAACATGAAGCTAATTTACCATTATCTCTAACTTGCTTTTGTTGAAGCTCAGTTTTGGGTTTTGTTAAGGACATTACAGTAATTTTTGGACATGGTGTTACATCTAAGGTGTAACCATGGTAGTGTATCAGCTGAATTCCCATGGTGTTAACAAGATTCTTCCATTATGATTAGGTCAGAACACCAGCCTTTCCTAGAACTGTGCGGTCTCTTGGTTCCACTGTCAACCTTGCAGTAGCCGCTCTGTGCTAGGCAATATGGAATTTCTCCCTCACCTTAAACAAGGAACACATACTCGGGAGTCCCTCTCTCCATTGCTTCCTCCTTTTTGACAAATTGTCATGCAAATCTGAGCTGCTTCCATAGCCTTGAGCTCTGTTCTCAGTCTTCTCCTGTCAGTGAGACCAAGGTATTCTGCTTTAGCTCTACTTTTCTCTGCTGCATTTGGGAGTTTTTCCCTAGGTGGAGAGCTGAGATGAATATGATGCTCTCCTCATGTGTTTCTGTTTTCTCAGATTGACAGTCCTGAGCTGCCTATGGTTTAATGTCTGTGCATGGTTGTTTCATATATTTTACCCGGTTTTATAGTTACGCATGGCAGGAAAGTAAGTCCAACGGTTAGTTCTTGCATTGTGGCTAGAAATTGAAGCCTTTTTAAACAATGTTTTCTCTTTTTGTATTCCTTATGTATCATTGTAGAATTCTTTTTATTCATTTTTTGGATACTTCCTGAAGCTGTGGTCTCATGTTTTTCATCATGAATTAATGGGAAATTTTCATTTAAATATTGCCCCTCTAAATATTGATTCTCTTTATTCTTACCTTCTGGAACTCTTCTGATACATTTATTAAAATCCCCTACTCTTCATTCAGTATTTCAGCTGATCTAAGTTGCTTGCTAGGTGAGGGAATACCAATACTTTCATTCCTGAGGGATCTGGGGCTTTTGTTTCCTTGCCCTTGTCTTGCTGTGATTGCTGAATCATCTCTTTACTCTCTTGTAGGCATGGAAGTATATACTTATGAGACTTGTATCCAACAATATAATCCTTGGTATATAATGTTTATAAACTAAAAGAAATATGTAACAGAGAGTATGTTCTTTTCATAAAAGCAAAATAACCAGAAATGTGCAACAGATGGTATATGACATATACACTTTTTATAGTAACCAAACAAACAAAAATCTAGAAACAACCCAAATACCTACCAACAGAAAAGTGGAAAAATAATTTATGTTGTATTAACAATGGAATATTGCACATGAGTGACTCTGCATTATCTACAGCTACAACATCTACATACTTAATAGAAATCTAATAGCAAGTGAAATAACAAATTTCAGAAGACCAAGTACAGCATATCATTTATATAAAACTCAAAAGTAAGCAGAAATAACATTATATTTCAGGAAGGACAGGATGGAAATGTTCATAGCACACCAACCTCCCATTAAGAAGAATGTGAAGAGCCAGATACATTATAAAAATAAAATATTTAAGCATACCATAGAGCTGTAGAAGCAATAAGGACTAAAGAGGGTCAAATTCTAAAGAGGAGACAAACTTTGGGGGTGAAATAAGAAGCTGAGCTTTCCGTGGAGGTAGTTTTCCGTCTTGAGCATGTAAATACTAAGAATCTAGTCTTGGTCCAGACAGAGCACTACTCCTGGGAAAGGGGAAATATGTAGATTTTGGTTATTTGAGGGTTGTCCTCATACTTTCTTTTACTACTCTATAGTTTTGAATATATTTATTTAAATGTTTACTATATTGATTGTAGTATTCCCTGTTTAAATAAATTCTGACAGTTTTGCAACTGTCAGTTGATAATATTACTTCATCTATTTAACATGCATAATTTTCCCCCATAATTAATTTAAATGTGATAAAATGATTTCAAGATTCTGAAATTGAAATCTCTATTTTCTAGAGGAGATTTAGTATATAGCTGAAGCAGAGGATTTTGGACCTTCCCTGGGTTCTAATATACCACATTTTGATTGAAATTGCTTCTCATTTATAGATTAATTTGAGGGAAATTTGCTCTCTATAACATTATGTCACTCAGATAGTCATTTCCTACATTATATAATTCAGTAATATTCAATAGATATTACAATTTTGTCCAAGAAGATCTTGCACATCTTTTGTTAACTCTATTCCTCAAGGCTTCACAGTTTTGTTCCTAGTATATAGAGGGTTGTGTTTTCCACTAGATTTTTTATTGTTTAAGTATAGAGATATTCTTGACTTTTGTGTATTTGTTTTGTATCAGTATCCTTAATGATCTATTAATTATAACCATTTATATGAAGAGTCTCTTGAATTTTCTATATAGGTAAGTATATCATCTGAAAAAAGAAAAATATTATTGAATTTGTCTCTTCCTCCTCAAAATATACATTGCTTAAATTTTTTCCTCTTGTCTTACTACATTGGCTAGAATCTTTTAAGTACTTGGGGTACAATTGCTAACTCATTTGAAGAAAGTTTTTTTCCTTTTGAGTGTGGCAATTTCATCTATTCCCATTTCCCTAGTCCCTTCTTTGTCAGTTTCTTCTTCCTCTTCAGGATGCTACATAGATGCCACTTCACGTTGGAAGTCATGTCTGATCCCTCAAGTCTCAGTTGGAACTCTCCTTTCTTTGTCCTTTCCCATATTGTGCTATACTTTCCCCATCCTTACACTCATCACTCAGGACTGCAGTTGTCTGTTAAGTTGTCTTCATCCACAACGATTTTTGCATGTAAACACTGAGTCTTGTTCCCAGTTGTATCTTTAGTGACTAGGTTAGTACCTGGCATAAATTAGGTGCCTAATGTTTGCTTAATTGATTAGTTAATTCCTTACTATACTTTCCTAGGTTTTTTAAGGGCTGAGGTGGAGCATTGGATTATTTTTAAGCCTAAAATTATAATCACTTTGAGGTTTGGTATAAGAAGCTTGTCTTATTTATGCACAAAATCAGGCCCATGGTATATAAAATATAAATATTTGCATTGAGAAAGTTGTTTAATACACCATGCTGGGACCTCTCTGTGAGAACCTATGAGAGAAATGCCTCTCTAGTTTCTCATCACAAAGATCTGTATTTCTTCTAAACAACTGGCTTGTTTTTATCTCACAGACAGGATGACACATGAAGCTGACTGTTTTCTATTGCACATTCTTTGGAAAACTTAGAAACAAATTGCAACTTACTTCTACCAGGGTATAGAACATTGTAGTATCTTCTTTTTCATTTAATTTCTGGTTTTTCTTTTGTATTTGTACCCTTATTTTTCCCTCACCTGGATATCATTAAATTGTATTTTATGTGGTCAAAATATATGTTTCCCTGTAAACTATCTTACATCCTTTTTCAACCAAGCAAGGTAAAACATTATCAGAATAATATATTATTGAGGGCATTCTCACCACTTTAACCTGTTTTAAGTGCTGCTAGTAGATTTGTCTTTCAGCAATAAGTGTATCAGTATGTCTTGCTCCTGTGTAAAATACTTTCAGTGACTTCCCATTGCTTCTAAGATGAGACAAAATTCTTAGAAAGTTGCACATGGATCTTCATGCCACCTTTCCTCAATGCAGTCTTGACATATGATCATTTAAGCACATCATGTCTGTATTTGACAGAACCATTTTGAAAATAAAATAGATGAATAAATGTCTATGACAATACACCGGCTAATTTTTCCATCAAAATTATAGAGTAAAACATTTTATTTTCACAATAGTGAGCATGGGGATAGTTAGTTTTATTCTTGTTTATTTTATTTTGTTTTTGTTTTTTCCCCTATGATATGTATTGGACTATACTTGGCAAGAAATGCAAATTCTAGAAAGTGTATGTGATATTGCAGAAAATGAAGAAGGAGCAAGAGAGAGCATAAGTATCTATTGTTCAACTGTTGTCTAAATAAATAATAAAGTCTTAACATTCTACACCCTATGGAACAAACTGCTATATATAAATTAACTCTAAGTTCAGGAAAATTTGTACCTGCAATCACCAAGTTTGAAGTGGCTTTAAATTAAATGAAAGTGGTAGATTATTTCAGAAAAAAAAAAAACTGAAGAATATTTTCAGGATTCAAATCTGTTTCCCCACTGTATCATCCCCTTTGTTTTTCTTCCTACCTCTGAAACAGAAGAATTCTGTCAATTCTGATAAATGCAGAAAATCATGATTTGGGAAAAATAACTCTGCCCTAAAAAAGACTTTCTCACCAGTGCTTGAGAAGAAATTATGAGTTTTGTAGTGAAATGCTATATTCCTTTGCTAAAGTGCAAAAAGAACAAGTTATTTAATTCTGCCTTTGTAATGATACCAAAAAACAGAAGTGTATTAAAGAGGATTTTGCCGAGCAAAATAGATGGTAGGGCTAAACTTCCTTATAAATCAATTGATAAAGATTATAATTTGAGAAAACTCATAAGCAACAACTAAAACTAGTAGCCTGAAACAGGGGTGGAGTTATCCCAGTTCAGACTGGTATGAACAATTGCTTAAGCTCACCATTTGAAGCAACATTGTACATTTACACTTACATGAATTCCAGGATGTTTAATTATAAGGTACATTATACTGTACTTCATATTTACATACTTAGTTATCCAACAAATATTTCCTCAGCCTATGAAATGTGCCATAAAATCATCTCCTTTGAAATGTTTTATATATATATATATATATATATATATATATATAGTCCCTGCCATAATTGAACACCATGTATTGGTAGCATAGTTACATATTTTATGCATTTACATTTCTTGTCTTCTCATACAAGTTTCTCTATATGAGACAGTTTTCTAGTAAAGCTTAAAACGCAATTGTATATTTTCCAAATACATTGTCATATATTACAAACAGATTGAGAATAGGAACCTTGAAGTCTAGTTCCTTTGTATCCCTTACTACTATCTAAAACCTAAATTGGGGCTTCCCTGGTGGCGCAGTGGTTGAGAGTCCGCCTGCCGATGCAGGGGATGCGGGTTCGTGCCCTGGTCCGGGAAGATCCCACATGCCGCGGAGCGGCTGGGCCCGTGAGCCACGGCCACTGAGCCTGCACGTCCGGAGCCTGTGCTCCGCAATGGGAGAGGCCACAACAGTGAGAGGCCCGCGCACCGCAAAATAAATAAATAAATAAATAAATAAAACCTAAATTGAACTACATTGCCAGATAGCACCTCAGTAAGATGGCTAATAAGTTGTAATTAAATTTAATTGTGTCGTGGTTAACACCATGAGATTTTGCCTTTGTCAATTCCCTTTTTTCACCAGTGCTATCTGGCAACGGACTCCACCACTGCAATGAAATCGCTTTGCCAATAGCCTTCAACTTACTATGTCAAATTAATAATTTCTAGTCTGCTCCAGTCCAGATAATAAATATTTGGAATCTTTGCAGAATCTGATTCCCTGGAGTAGTCCAAATGGTCTTGCTTGAATTCTTTCATCCCCTCTTGTTCCATATTCCTTCTCATCTCTCATGCCACTTCTCAAAGAAGCTCCTCTTCTCTTGCCATCCCTGGAATTCTTCTTATTTCTTGACTTTCTCTTGAAGAGCTCATCATTCTGTGGTTTCTGTTGCCTGCTTCTGACTCTCATCATTATCATCTCTCCACTGATCACTTTCCTGAGAGCTAGACCAGGTCCTGGCCCTCTCCTCTACTTTGTCCAACTGAGTTCTCAAATAAACATGTGCCAAACCAACCACACCATCACTCACTGTGCAAAACTTGTACCTCCCTGCATCCCCCACAGGATGAGTTGTGCTACTCTCCACTCTGGCACCCAAGCAAGAAGTCACCCCTCCGTTCAAGCACAGAATGTTTTCTACTGATCCCATTCTCTAAGCTCTGTGTCATTCTTTTCTCTCCTTGGTCAGTGTATGGACTAGAATTTCCTTGGACTTTCATCTTTGCTCAAACTTTCTCAAAATACCAACTCTTATCCACTGATTTGTAAGGAAGATTTGCTCCTTTCCAATGTGCTGTGCAAAATCTAGCTGCCAGTTTAACCAAATAATGTGCATTTCTGAAAAATGCACATTGTTTTGTACATGTCTCTCTAACTTGGGTGTTCTCTGTATTTTCTGTGGCTTACAGTGTTCTCTGCTTGTATCTTGTATGTTTACTGTGCCTATCAGAGGAGCAATGTCTATTTTCCGTTTAGAAATAGAAATTAATATTGGCTCCCATTATAAAATGCCATGATCCTTGATGTATCACCTGTTCCCGGCACCACTAGTACAAGAACATTGTGTTTAGTCATTTGAACCCACTCGCTTCTGGGCTTCCTTACACTTCAGAACTGAATTCAGTCTAAAAGCATAGTTCATTTTTAGCATGTTTGCCCATCTAGGTAAGAATATGGCAGCAAGATAGAAATGGCCTATGGAAGTTTAAGGTATCCTAATAGACTTTGTTCTATCCTAGGCCAAATATCAGTTTCTGAGTAGATCCCCTTGTAATCTAAATACCCAGACTAAACTGTCCACAACTCTGTGTGTACTTGGTCCCAAAGAAATGATTATGAAAATTCCCTTAAAGTCAGGAATTCTGTGTTTCTGTGTGTGTGTACATTTAGAAAGTCAAGTTAAACTTCATAAATTAGATAAACTTGATTTAACAATAGGAACCTGGTTCAAAAGACAACCCAAGGACAGTAGACCATTTTTATGACAGTGGAGAGACATTTTCTGGTTATTCAGGTTTAAAGGGGTTAATTATGATAGTTAAGTGTTATAGTAAATGTGAGCAATTTCTCAGCATTCTATTGAAATTTTTTAAAAAACATTATTGGCTATTGTAGTCATTAATACATCACGGTCATGATATATCATTCATTAGGGAGTGTTTTGCTACCCCAAAGACAAAACAGTAAAATCACCCTGAATATCATTCATTAGGGAGTCTTTTGCTGCCCCAGATTCAGAATGAGGGAGACATTTACCAAAAAGTAATAAAGTAATTTTAGTGATTTTAAAAATTTTTATTTATTTTATTTATTTAGTTTTGGCTGCGTTGGGTCTTCGTTGCTGCATGCGGGCTTTTCTCTAGTTGTGGTGAGCGGAGGCTACTATTCATTGCGGTGCGCAGCCTTCTCATTGTGGTGGCTTCTTTTGTTGTGGAGCACGGGCTCTAGGCACGTGGGCTTCACTGGTTGTGGCACATAGGCTTAGTAGTTGTGGCTTGCTGGCTCTAGAGCGCAGGCTCAGTAGTTGTGGCGCATGGGCTTAGTTGCTCCGCGGCATGTGGTACCTTCCCGGACCAGGGATCTAACCCGTGTCCCCTGCAATGGCAGGTGGATTCTTAACCACTGTGCCACCAGGGAAGTCCCAGTAATTTTAAATTATGCAATAAGTTCGAAAAATATTGTCATTTGTAAGTGAGAAGATAAAAACGTATTAATTTGATGCACATTAAAAAAATAAACTAGCATTTCCCCTCCTGACGTTAAGTATATATGGACATGAACATTCAAATAGTATATAACATTAAACCTATTCAAAGAGTTTCTTTAAAACACATTTCCAGTAAACCCTTCAGCATATTTCTTTAAGACACATTTCCATGATTTGAAAGCCATATAAATACATATCCTTTTACAGAATTCCCTACCAATTCTTTAGGATATTTATGAAATTTATGAAGTGCTTTTTTTCCAGGATGGCTGCGAGATATGCAATAAGCTAGTATTTGGCCCCCTAGCACCAAGTAGAAACTTCTAAAGTAACAGGCTAAAGGTCTAGTGGAAACATGGGGCTCATACATTTCCTTCAGCCTGTTCCTGCTCTAAAGTTGAATGTCAGGATTTTTTATTTAAGACTAATATTCTTCTAATTGTACTCAGGCTGCACTGGCAACCATAAAAATATTCTCTCTTCTTCATTTAAAGCAGAGGTGTTTAGAATACAAACCAACATGTGCTAATCTGTGCATATTTGTATTTTACCTCACGTGTTCTCAGTGTGTTCTGTTATCCACAATGATACCAAAGTATTTCATGTTGGCATATTAGTCATAAAAATGTGTAACTTTAAAATAAGATACCATATTTTTAAAAAAATTATCATTCCTTTTTTTCCAGGTCTACATGTTTGTCCCTCCCATATGTATCTTCAGCTCTACACAGATTTCTTGAACTCTTCTTTAAAAGGAAATGATTGAGAAAAATCTCTTGAATTTAAAGAATGATTCAGGAAAATAAAATCTCTCTTCAATTTGAAAAATCCATGCATGACACTTTCCAAGCCAAAGCATGGGTTAGCTTTATTGCATTTGATGCTGTAACAAAGTACCCTAATTAGCACATTGATGTAATTTACCACTCTTTCATTAAAGCTGATTGCCTAACTACCTGGGAAGTTAACATGGCTTCTTGAATACTTGACCTGCCTTATTTTTCTCCACTACAGCTGTTTGTGGGAATGGAGCAAAAAGCATTCATTACTGATAGAAAAAAAATTCTGGTAAAGGTTTTCATACAAGAAAATGATGTCGTTTTGCTTTGTGCCTCCTCAGCCTTTTCCATTTTTAATTGTTTGGATTTATGATGTGACCTAAAATGACAGCATGGATTCCTGGCATTCAGCTAAATTCTTATGAGTTTGGAAAGCTAAATCATATTCATTTAATTTATATTGTTATTCATTTTGGTTTTGAAAATCTGACCTTAAAAAGTGAAGTGCATTAAAGTCTGAAATTAAGCTCGTAGTTGGCTTTCGGGGATTCTATAAGTTATGCAGAAATAGTGAAATCCATTGAAAGGCTTGAGGTAGGGATAAGGAGGAAATGTTTTGACAGATATAAAAACAGACAAGCAAGGGTAGATTAAATGCTATTGCATTGGTAAGAGTAATTTTCTTTAGTTTTTTGAGCCACTGGCGAAAATCCATGTACATTTTATCTTTTACTCCTTAATCACCCCGCCCTGACTATGTGACATGACACGTTCATCAGCGTGGTACTCTTATGTTAGAGCAGTAAGATGATCTAAGGAAAATCCATACTTTAACAGGAGAAATAATGCTATCTTCCATGACAGAAGCAATGCTTCACATCAAGGAGCAAACATGCAGATAATCCATACTCCATGCAGGCTTGTAATATCTACATACCAGAGTAGCCCATAAATGCCTCATGTGAAAAGAGCATTTAGAAAACAAGAACAAAGAAGCTTGTTGTAAATTCTGGGTAAGCCATTTACATCCTGACAGAGAAGGATGGGCTTAATTATCTTTCATAACTCCTCTGCTACTTACTGAGGATCTGCTGTGCTTTAAGTAACCATTTTATTTTTGTTGCTAAAATTAAAGTGGTTTGCTATAGGAGATACCTTAGGTGAAGTTGCAGTGGAGACCGAATTTATCTCTACGATTTTTAGCTCTTTGCCCAGTTCATGAACATGAAAAGGAACTTTTTGGATTTGGCTGCAGAGACTTTTTACATTAATATTTCATCCTTCTTAGAAGTTTCTGGTGCTTATGGAATCTTCTTCCTGGACCCTTCTGTCCCTTGAATTATTCTCAACACTACATCCCCCCCCAAAAAGGTATCAAAGGAAAAGTGGAAGCCCTGGTAATCTTGGTATTGCTATTATTCGTAGAAATTTCAATGTTGATGAGTTAAAGGAAAAGACAGGAGAGAGTCTGTCTCAGAGAGGAGAACAGGACAGTAGGAGATGCAGATACAGTAAAAATATAAATAATAATAATAACTTATTGTTATACAGAAAGAAGGAAACAAACAAACAAAAAACCCAAACAGTAATCAAACCCCATCATGGTGTATCAATTAAAATGGAAGGGAATTACATGCAAATTCTTCAAATAGAAAATGCAGAATACCTTTCCACTGATGATTTTTACTTGTCAGGACAAGTGAGACCCAAACAGCAGAGAGAATGGTCCCAGCATGCTTGTTGCCTTTTTTTGTTTGCACAGTAGCTGTCAATTTCAGCCTTGCAGGTAGTGGAACCCAGCGGGAGGCAGGGGCGGGACCCAACCACGAAGCCTGAACTGAGAGCAAATTTAAATTACTGAGCCTTTTTTTCCTTTTTTATTTTTCTACTCTGCGACAAACTGAAAAGATTCCAGCACGCTAATTTAACCACCCTGCTTCTTCTTTGCCTTTTTTTTTTTTTTTTTTTTTTTTTTTTTTTTTGTCTCCCTGCTTCCAGGATAATTAAAAGAGAAACCTGTAAAGGCAACATTCCTGTGACCGAGTTGGTGCTGCAACGTGCTGGTAAGAAAACACATTTAATTTTTTTTATCTTTTTCTTTTTTTTTTTTTTTTTTTGCTTTTCCTTTTTTTTTAAAAAAAAAAAGAGCTGAAGGCTTTGTCTGTCTAATGCAGTCATAAGCGTGGCTTCCCTGCCGTGAAGGGTTAGCATGTAATGAAAAGGTGAAATTGCCTGATATGTGACCTTCGCGTCATACTTATAATGGGTAATGACAGCATCCCTATGTACCCTGATGATGCTTCTCTCTGCAAATTGATGAGTCGCCCAGTTGCAACAGGGCTAAGACTGTTGCACTCTGGCAATTAGTTGTTGATTGTTTAAGGTTGGTGTTTCAGTGTCCTGTCAGGGAGAATTCTTGAGTTCTCCAAGTTACTGCCTTGCAGGGGTGTCATGGGTTTTAATAGGTCCCTTACAGACCGTAACTGTTTTGTTATTTACTCGCGAAACAGGAAGTGCAATAATGAAACTTTTTTTTTAATAACACTGTAATTATCCTATACTTCCTTAGTCCAGATAATGAAACAGCCTAAAGTGAGCTCTGAGTAGCGTTATTTTAATCCCTTTCATCTACAACTTGTCAGGAGTTCATTAGACAGTTAACTGTGGACAACCTAGATCATCAGGGGACCTTGAACTTGAGATGCCAACTTTATTGTCTAAAAGGACAAATTTTACTTCAGCCCAATTATATTCAACAAGTACTTCTTTATATGCTGCCTGGGACTGGTACTGAGAATGTTCTTGCCTGTTACTCTGTTATGGGGAGAGACTGAACCTAGATGGTGTGACTTTTCAGCAATCAGCTCTTCAGTCTACTGTTAGGACTGATCAGATCACTTAAGCCACATTTCAAAATGCATGACTGTTGACTCTGAGATAAAGTTCCCAAGGTTAAGTCTCCTACAATCAATTCCTCCTGTGCATGTAAATTTTGTTTATGTCAGTTTGCAACTATGGTCAGTACGTTTTAGACTTCATTTGCATATTATAAAGAAAGAAGAAAACTTAGAAATCTTACCTGTCTTGCAAACCGAATATGTCCTTTGAGCATATATCCATGTGGCAAACTTTGAGCTTACCCAGATGCTAGCCTCAGAAGCTGGAAGACACAAGGAAAGATTGAGGTTGATCAGTGAGTGTGCTTGGATTTGGGTCAAGAAACTTAGGAAGAAATTTTCTTTCATTGCCTTTAAAAACACATGTAAAATATCGAGGGATATTTTTGTCTGTTCTCCATGGTTGTTTGTAAACTGTGGTAGTTTTTGTTTTTGTGATGTTGTTTTTGGTTTTTAATAGATAAGTAAACATGTAGTGGGGAGATCGTCAAAAAAGAGAATGTAGTTTCCAAATGTCCACTAAGACCTTTTCCTAAAGAAAAACTCTCCTGTGAAAGTTTGAAGATTGTATGCCATTTGCATCTGGTAGGGAATGTGGCATTCCATACACTGGTAACATTTGGTCCCTAGTCTCTATAGCTATCCTATCTAATTGTGTCATTTCCACATTTAACAGCTCTGAACCGTGCCGCCCCGTGGGTCCTCACTGATGCCCCCCAGATCACTTGAAATGTCTAAAAAGACCTTAGAACGTTAGAAAATGCCAAGTATTAGAATAATTTCTGCCTCTTACAACAAGAGAAAATACTATGGATTTAATAGTTCATTTTTAAAATCTGATATTACCCACCAGTAACTGTCTACTAGGAACATTTCAGTTATAATTGGAATAAATTGTTGCCCGGTAACAAGCAACTAACTCTGAAGCTACTTTCCATAGAAATCAGTGACTGGAAATAGCTACAAAGAGCTAAATGCAAGTCAAATCGCAGCACTTGCATTTCTTAGTTTTTTAAGAAAATATTCATTTCTGAGTAGTTTTACTATTCTACTTAAATTCTTGAATTTTTTTAATCAAGGTACCTCTTCTAAGAAAATTTCTAATTGACCAAAATCCCTAATATGAAAAATAAAGGCCAGTAGACCTTTGAAAAAATTTTTCTTTCTGATTCAAAATAAAGAAGGATAAGCACAACCTCTCAGACTATGAGTGTTAACAAGATTCTGGGCTAGCAATACCATTATATGTGAAGAACTGCTATCATCTCTTGCAGAACGTAATGTAAAATTATGGGTTTCACTGTAGGACTCTGTCATTTGAACTAGTAATCAGTCCATAATTCTACAGATTGCTGCAGTTAAAACTATGCTTCCCCGCATTAAAAAAAATATTGAATAACATTGAAATTACTTTAGAGTTTTACCCTATCCATTTTTTTCCAAGAGAAACCGAGCGAGTAATAATCCCAAATCCTGATATCTAAGTATACATAATATCAGAATGTCTTTTCTTCTTCCCTGGTTGAAGTGCTATGACATTATAATTTCAAGAGCAAAATTCTTCAGCAACGCTTCTGCGTTTCCCATTTAGCTCTTGTGGCGATTGGGAATAGTTTTCGCCTTCTGATTGTGCAGGTGTTAAAATAGAAAATACCTTAGGGAGAGGGTAAATACTGTCATTTTACCCACAGACATACAAACAGACAAAATTACATATGGCGCTAGAATGAAAATATCCAGGCAATATGAAAGCATAAGTAATGCTTTCTGAAAATATGACATTTGACATTTGCTCAATTGACTATAAATGTTTACTAAGTATCAACAATGTTAGAATATATGGGAAGTTGAACAATGACAAAACCATATCTTGGTCATCCAGGGAATTGCAATATAGTAGAAATTTAACTGGTGTTAAAAACAATAAAAACAGAAAATGTAATTTGATTAATTAGCCTACAACAAACTTGACATTGTGTTAATTTCTCGGGATCCAGGAAAATTATAACTTACTGTTTCTGACCTTTTGGAAGCATCATATTCTTCACTTCCCACTTTTGCTTCAGTTCTTCTTCTACAGTCACGTATGTTTTCTGTTTCTTGTGTTTTTTTAAAAGATCATTATTATACATATAGTCAATATCTGTATTTTTTCCACTGTATGAGAGGAAGCACGAAGCACTAAACTGGATATCAGGAGATAGCCATCCTAATCCCTACTTACCCACTGACATTTTTACTGAATCTTCTTAGGCCTCTGTCTCCTCATCTTTACAGAGAGGAAGTGGCCACATCCAACAGTAAACATTTTTCAATTCTACCAAGATGAAGATGGGTAACTTCTAAGGAAGAGAAAGAGGAATGCCAGTTATGGAAGGCATTGTGGTCCAGTGGCTTAAACAAAGTACAAGAGAATTATCAATGAGTAAACCACAAGTCCTAGCCTCTGCATTTGGGCTGAGTTGATGTGTGGTTATTCCAACCCCGTGATTTCATACTGTCTGCTCTCTTCACTGACATGGTAATGCCTGCAGGACTAGAGAGAAACACTGCAACAGAACAGCAAGGGTATATAAAAAACACTGTTCCAGCCCCTACTGAAATGCTTCCTACATGGGACCCAAGAAAATAAAGAGAATATCTCTCTCCTTAAAAGTAAAATATAGAGCAATGCTTCTCTTAAACACATTAAAAAATTATTATATGTACATTAGTATCCATCCCTAACACTTCAGAGTAATGAAGTAAATTTTGAAAAAGTCATAGTTTACAACCTATACATTAATAATAGAAAACATAAGGGTAAAATTAGAATATTTTCTAAAGCCTATTTCTAAAATATCCATCTTATATTTCCTAAGTAAATACATAAATGCTTAGGTATACTAGATATCATAATCCTCTTGTTTTCTTCCCGCCTCCCTGGTTTCCAATTGTTTTTACAAAAAGAGGATGAAGAAATACATGAGATATATACATATTAGAAACTAGTTGAATTTTTTTCTTTATTCCCATCCAACTATGAATTAATCTTTAAGAAACTCAGGTTTGGAAGGAGGTAAAGAGAAGACGAGTTGTTCTTAGATTATTTCTGTCGGAAGAGTAGCAAGACAAAAGGGCTTGTGATTTCTTCATTCATTCAAAATTTGTTCTTAAAGGCATTGATAGACCCTGGTTAAAGAAAGAAATACAGTTCCTGTCCTCAAGAAGCTTAAAATGTAAGACATTTTAAAACAAGTGAACATAAAATACATCATTACAAAAGTGCTATGAAAGAAAATGTCAAGTGCTCTGATAGAAACTATGCAGGAGGCAAGTAAGATTGGTGGGCTCAGGGAAAACTGTTCTAACCCAAAGATAGAGATACTAACTCTTTCTAAAGTGAAAAAAAATACTTATTTCTGTTTCCTCATGTCTTTGGGTAGTGGAATTAAGCAAGTTCTTCGCTTACCTGGAATTTTGCAATTACTCCCTGACTGGTTCCCGGTCATTTTAACACAGCAGCCTGAGTGGCCCATTAGAGATGTGATCCATATTGTATTACTCTTCTGTTCAAAACACTGCAATAAGGATACCTTGGAAACTGATAACAATGGTTGCGTCCAAGAGGGAAACATAAGGGTGGAAGGAAGGGCACAGGGATGAAAGGAAGGCCTACATTTACTGTGTACCCTTTTGCACCTTATGAGTTTTCATGTCATATCCATATCTTACCAGTCTGATTAAATTATTTTAATTTAATTGCCATTTTACAAAAATCTCTCCATGCTCTCCATGTCATTCAGTAAAAGTCAGTTCCTTACAAGGGCCTATACTAGGATGAGTATATAATTTTTCATTTGAACCTGGACATTTTTGTGAGTAAAAGGTGATAATATTCATAATTACCATGGGACAACAAGCATAAAATAGAGCTGTCCAGGGCCAACAAAGGTAAACCTAACCCTACACATCTCCATGACTCTCTCGCCTTCTCCTCTTGCCCTGTGTACTCCAGGCACATTCATGGACTTATACCCAGAGCACACCAGGTATGCTCTGATCTCAGGACCTTTGCACTTGCTCTTCTCTAGTCCTGATCATTCTTCTTCTAGATGTCCATATCAATTGTCTGCTCACTTCATGTTTTGCCCAAATATCACCCTCTCTGATCACCCTATTTATAAGTACAACTCACCCTCACCTTCCCTATCCTCCTTCACTGCTTTATTTCTCTCCATAGAATGTATCACCAAGTACTATAGTATATCATATATTTTGCCATTTGTTTATTATTGGACTCTCTTCATTAAAATAGATGTTTTATAAAGGCAGACATTTGTTCTGTTTTGTTTACTGCTGAATCCCTGTCATCTACATATACCTGGCGTATAGCAGGCACTCAATAAATATTTGTTTAATGAATGTTGGATGTTATCAAAACTGTCAATATCATCCTAATCAGTAGACTTAGGGCTGTGTTCCAGGCTGAGTTCCAGAAGCTGTGTCTGAGTGCAGAAGAGCAGGAGACTGGCTCAGAGATGTGGGGAATGGAGTCAGGGAGTCTCAGAAAGATTCAGAAACAGAGAAGTCGAAAACTAAAATAGAAGAGCCAAATAAGTATCAAATCCAAGGGTGCAGATGAAGATACAAAGACAGGTGGAGACATAAGACATAATCAGAGGTGACAAGAGACAACAAGTAGGTTTCATAAGACAGATGGCAGGCGGGGGCAGTAATAGATTTCTGGTATTCTGTATATGTGCAGAATTTACTAGAATGTGGACTAGATCATCTGGAATAAGTTAGATATTTCTCACACTGTACCTATGGCTTTGCTCGGATCTCCAGAGGACTTTCTTAAGGAACATCTGTAGTTGACTTGAATAGTAAAGAACTGATCTGGTAAGTGATAGGCATCTAAAAGAAAGCCAAGTTTGAAGGAAGTGGGAAACATTTTACTGAAGTTGTTTTTATAACCGCATCATTCAGTCTGACATTTTCTGTGTACTTTTTTTTTTTTTTTTTCTGTACGCTGGCCTCTCACTGTTGTGGCCTCTCCTGTTGTGGAGCACAGGCTCCAAACGCGCAGGCTCAGCGGCCATGGCTCACGGGCCCAGCCGCTCCGCGGCATGTGGGATCCTCCCAGACCGGGGCACAAACCCGTGTCCCCTGCATCGGCAGGCGGGCTCTCAACCACTGCACCACCAGGGAAGCCCCTTTCTGTGTACTTTTTAAGTATCCCTTGAGCAGTATGAATAGCGTACCTGAGAATCTACCAGTTATAGGATGATGTAAACAGGTCACAGAGAAATGCATAAAACAAGTTCTTTTGTTCAATTTTGTTTGAAGCTACCATATTTGTATATTAAAACAGTCCTATGTTCTGCAGGTGATGTTATAGGGATATAATGCTCTCTGAGTGTTCATCTTTTTAAAGGTTATTATAAAAAAAATTAAAATGTGATAGCATGTTCTTCTGGCAAGGAGATAATTTGCCAGTATATGATTTTCTGAGTATTTTTATCATGCTATGCCTATTATCTAGAGGACCTATGTAATTGAGGGGTTGGGGGGGTGAATCCCCAAAATTCCATCTATATAAAAGTTTCCTGAGTCCCTTTGCATCAGTCCAATCCTCCACACCTAGCCTTTAGGCAACCACTGATTTGCTTTGTCACTATAGAGTAATCTACATTATATTAAGTTTTATGTAAGTGGAGTCATATAACATGTACTTTTGTGTCTGGCTTCTTTCAGCATCATGCCTTTGAGAGCCATACATATTGTTACGTACATCAGTAGATTTTTAATTGGTGAGTGGTATTTCATTGTACGAATATATCACATTTTGTTTATCCATTTACCTGTTGATGGACATTTGGGTAGTTTCCATTTGGAAGCTCTTATAAACAAAGCTGCTTGAACATTCATATACAAGTCTTTATGTTCATTTCTCTCAGGTAAATAGTTAAAAGTGAAAATGCTGGGTCTTAGGATAGGTGTATGTTTAACTTTATAAGGAAAAAACAAAGTTTTCCAAAGTGGCGAAAAAATTTTATGCTTCTATCAGGAATATATGAGCATTCCAGTTGCTGGACATCTTTGCTAACTTTTGGTATTGCCAGTCTTTTCAATTTTAGTCATTTTAATGGTGTTTGGTGGTATCTCACTGTGGTTTTAATCATCATTCCCCTGAAGAATAATAGTGTTGAGCATCTTGTCATATGCTCATTGGCTTATTGTAAAGTGTCTGTTCAAATCTTTTATTTGTTTTTTATTGTGCTGTGTGTTCCCTTAATACTGAGTTATAGGAATTCTTTTCATATTTTGAGTAAAATATCTACATGGAAAATATTTTCTCCCAGTATGTGACTTTCTACATTTTCTACATTTTTTAATGGTGTCTTTCAAGAAGCAACATTTTAAAATTTGGATTAATCCAAATTTAACCAACGTACCATTTTTTTTTTCTTTTATGGTTCATACTTTTTGTGGTTTCCCTAAGAAATCCTTGCCTGTTAGAAGATGACAAAGATTTTTCTTCTATGCTTTCCTCTATATGTTTTAGAATTTTAGTTTTTACATATAAATCTATGATCCATCTTTATTTTTATGTTTGATATAAGGTAAAAATCAAGGTTCAATTTTTTTATATAGATATCCAATTGTTCCAGCACCATTACGGAAAAACTTACTCTTTCCACCATTTAATTACCTTAGACCATTGCCAAAAATCATTTAACCATGTATGCGTTGAAAACAGGTAATGTAATTTCTCCAGCTTTGTTTTTCTTTTTCAAAATTTTGATTTTTCTAAGTTGTTAACATTTTCATATAAATTTTAGAAGTAACTTATAAAAATTTTCCTCAAACAAAAATCCTGCTGAAATTTGTATTGGAGTTGCATTGAATATATAGTTCAATTTGTAGAAACGACATTTCAACTACATTGAGTCTTACATCTATAAACATTTATTTAGTTGTTTTACATGTATTTAGTTATTCTTTAGTTTCAGCAAGGATTATAGTTTTGAGCATACAGGTATTTTTCCAGTTGTTAAATTTATCCCTGACTATATAATATTTTTGGATATTATTGAAGTGGAATTATATTTCATTTTTAAACTTCTGTTGCTCTTATATATAAATACTACTGATGTTTGTATGCTGGCCTCCTATACTGCTGTCTTCACAAGTTCACTTTTAGTTTTAGTGGATATTTTTTGCATATATATTTCTTAGGATTTTCTAAATACACTATCAACTTTGGATCAAAACACTTCATCCTTTCCAATTTGTATTTCCTTTATCCCTTTTCTTAATTGAAATAGCTAGGATTTCCAGTGAAGTGTTGACTAGAAATAGTGAGAGTGAACACCCTTCATTTGTTCCCAATCTTAGGAGGGGAAACATTCAATCTTTCACCACAAAGTATGATTTTAATTGAGGTTTTTTCATGCATACCCTTTATCATATAAGGAAGTCATATTCTATTCCTAGTTGGCTGAGAGTTTTTACAATGAAAGGGTGTTGTCCTTTTATATACTGGGAATTTGATTTGCTAATATTTTATTACGGATTTTTTTGTCTCTATTCATAGAAATACTTGGCATCTTTCTTTTCTTGTACTGTCTTTGTCTAGTGTGCTCTTAGAAGGACAGTGATCTTATAAAGTAGGTTGGGGAGTATTCTTTCCTCCTTTATTTTCTGAAAGACCTTGTGTAGGATTAGTATTATTTTTCTTTCCTAAATGTTTGATAGAATTTATCAGTAAGCTACATGGGCCTGGAGTTTTCTTTGTGGGAAGACTTTTAGTTAAAAATTCAATTTTGTTCATAGATACAGAGTTATTTAAATTTTCCATTTCCTCTTAGGTTAACTTTGGTCATTTATGTTAAGGATGGAATTTATTATTTCATCTGTGCTATCACAATTATTGCCATAAAATGTTCTTCGTATTCCCTCATCCTCTGAATGTTGTAGGATCTGTAATAGTACCTTCTCTATCGTTCTGCATAGTAGTTTATGTTTTCTCTTTTTCAAAAATCAATCTACTAGTTTTTACTTCTGCTATAGCAAATTGCCACAAACTTAGTGATTTACCCAGTACAAGTTTACCACTTTTTAGTTCTGTGTATCAGAAGTCTGACACAAATCTCACCAGGCTAAAATCAAAGTGTCAGTAGGAGCCGCATTCCTTTCAGGAGGCTCTAAAGGAAGATCCATTTTCTCACTCATTTGGATTGTTGAGAAAATTCAATTCCTTGTGGTTATAGGACTGACATCTCCATTTCTTTGCTGATGACCAGCTGAGGGTCATTTTCAGCTTCTAAAAGTCATGCACATTCCTTGGCTTGTGGACTACATCTTCAATCTTCAAAGCCAGCAACAGTGTGTCAAATCTCTGTCACACTTCAAGTCTCCCTTTCTTCTTCCATCTCATCTCTTTAACCCAACTGGGAAAGGTTCTCCACTTTTAGGGACCCATGTGATGATCCTAGACTCACCCAGATATTCCAGGACAATCTCCCCATCTCAAGATCCATACCATTAATCACATTTGCAAAGCTTCTCTTGCCATCTAAGGTCACATATTTACATATGTGATCTAATCCAGGGATTAGAGCATAGACATTTTTCTACCTTCTATGCCAGAAGCTTATGTATTGATTTTAGCCTTTTTCTTTTTCTAATATATACCTTTAAAGCTATAAACTCCCCTTAACCACCATAGTAACTGTATCCCACAAATTTTAACTTACTTGTTTTCATTATTTATTCAAAATAATTTTAGTTGTTTTGGTAATTGCTTCTTTTTCCCTTGGTTTTTTAGAAGTGTGTTATTTAATTTCCAGATACTTGGACTTTTTCTACGTGTATTCTTGTTGTGATTTCTAATTTAATTCCATTCTCATCAGAGAACTAAATAATATCATAATTTTTAAATTTTTGTGGCAACATATGGCTTACTTTGGTGAAAATTCCAAGTGTTCATAAAAAGAATGTATATTATGCAGTTATTGGGTATAGTGCTCTAAAATTGCCATTTCGATTGGTAGTATCTTTCTCATCTTTTATTTTCTTAATTATTTTTTTGTCTATTTGTTCTGTCAGTTACTGAGAGTACTGTAAAGTCTCCCTCCATGACTGTAGATTTGTCTATTTCTCCCCTTTAGTGTCTCTTAGATTTTGTTCCAAGTAATTTGAAGCTTTATTATTAGGTGTATATATATTTATAATTGTTATGTACTACTGTTGTAAATAGTAACATTTTTCATTATTAAGTGCCCCCTTTTCTCTAGAAGTACTTACTCTATTTTGGTTAATTTTTTCTTTCTTCTCTTCTTTTGTATTAATCAGATGTTTTTGAAAATTAAGAAAATTTTTAAGTTGTTTATTGGTTTTCTAGCTGTATCTCTCTGAACTATTTTCCCATGGTTGCTTAATTACAATGTACATTTTAAAGTTAGTATTGTTAATACTCCCATAGTACGTTTTTATTTACCTTCCTTCTTTTGAGTTATTGTTGTCCTATATATTATATTTACATACATTATAAACTCATCAATAAGTTGCTTTTTTTTTTTTGCTTTAAACAGTCATTTCTTTTTTAAAGATATTGAGAATGAAATAAGTTTATATGGTCTGAACACCTTCCTTTATATTATTTGTAGAGCAGTCCTCCTGGTAACAGATTTTCTCACTTTCTATCTAAAAATATTTTAATTTTATCTTTATTTTTTAAGATAGCGTCACTAAACATAGAATTTATTATTGACAGTTTTTTCTTTCAGCACTTTTATTGTATCATTGCAATATCTTTGGCCTCTGTAGTTTCTTAGTGGAAGCCAGTAAATCATAGCATTCTTCACCTATTTTTACTGTGTATGTTTTCTCTGGCCGAGTTCAAAATTTTGTTTGCTATCTTTGGATTTCAACAGTTTAACTACAATATGTTTTTAAATTGTTTTCTTTGTTTTAATCCTGTTTGAAGTTTATTAAGCTTCTTGTACCTGAAATTAATGTTTTCTACCAAATTTGGGGGAGATTCTGCCATTATTTATCCAATTATTTTTCTGTTTATTTCTCTTTTCTTTTGGGAACTCCAATTACATATATTATAGTTTGATTTTTCTTAAATTGTTTTTCTCTCTGATCTTCAAATTGGGTAATTTGTATTTTTCCATCTTCACATTTACTGATACTTTATTCTGCCATCTCCAATCTGCTGTTGAGCCCATCTAGTTAATTTTTGAAGTTTATCAAGTGTTTTAGTTGTCAGATTTCTATTTTTCTATGGATCTATTTCTCTTTGGAGATTTTCTTATCTTTTCACTCATTGATATTATACTTTCTTTAATTATTTGAACATATTTGTAATCACTGATTTAAAGTTTTGATTTGCTAAGTTCAACACCTGGGACCACTGGGAGTCAATTTCTATTGACTGTCTTTGTTCATGTTTATGAGTCATACTTTCCTGTGTCTTTGCATGTCTAGTAATTTTTGGTTGTAAACTGAACATTTAAGATGATACATTGTTGTGACAGTGCATTCTATAGTGTTCTGAATATTGTGCTTTTTTATTCCAATATTCAGTTAATCCACCTGGACATGAACTGCAATATTTGCTTTCACTGTAGTATGTAGCTACTGGTATCTCTCGTCAGTTCTTATGGCTTCCAAATGCTACTTTTATTAGTTTGACCCCCTGGAAGTCTCCCCTGTGCCTGTGTAATTTGGTAACTAGGGATTTTGGCAAAGATTTTACTCATATGTTGGGGCTTACCCTTTCAATGGTTTCTTTGCTTCTAGGAATTTCCTTCTAAATCTAGCTTCTATATCCTTAGGATCACTTTTCTGACACTTTAAATCCCTGAGGCTTCAGCTTTCTCCTGGCTATTTTGTAACTGGAAAATGTATTAAGCTAAAAGAGTAGCAAAAATATATACTTTGCACTATGCATCTTTCATCTTTCAGTAGTAGATTCCTCTCTGACCTCTTCCTGCTTTGTTGTCAGGCCCTATAGAATTTCTCCTCACCATGCATAGTTAGTCAGCCAGACACTATGGGTTTTTGGTTTCATTTCTCTGCAATTATCTTGCTTTCAGGACTTCATCTTTACATTTCCAGATGCTTTTCCAGTGTTAAACTATGATCTCTGGAAATATTTGCTGACAAGTCTGTGTTTTTCCACCACTGTTATCTTCTGCAGTAGCCACGGGGATTAGGAACTACCTTATAGTTCTTACCTTTTATAATTATGGGGTTTTGTTTCCGAGAATAAACTATTTCCAGCTTTTGTGTACTTGTAGACACATCCCAGTATCATTAAACTATTAGAGTCTTTTTGTGTTTATCCGGCTTTTATAATTTTTATCTGCAAAGGGTTTGCACAACCCCTTATTCCCCCACCATGACTGTAAATTCTTTTTGTAGGCATATTAATGTATTTTCTGTGTTTGATGTCACAGGGACTACAGTATTTAAAAGGTGAGAAACTAATCGAAAGAGTAAACTGGCTTTCTCACTTATGTTAATTTTAAACCTGCCCTACAGTCATTACTCTCTCTTATTAAATGGCTAATACATTCACATTTCACTCATTTTAAGAACTGGAAACATTGAATCTTATAAAAAGGTCTATAAATGAACAGCATTTAATGAGATTTTTTTTTCTACTTCAGAACAAACTGACAAGATTCCAGCACACTAACCTAATGACTTCAAGGTCTTATTGTAGCTGACTATGGGGCTTCCAGTGAGGGTAATAAGTATATTAGCTCCATATGGAAGGTAGACAATTAAGTTATCAGTTGTTTATTCTCAGGCTTCAATTTGGACCTTAAACACTGCCTATCAGAAGAAAGCCAATACCACTGAAAGAAACTGGGCAATCTCAGTATCAATTTGTTAATATTCTCCCCAAAATAGATGCTGTTTACAATGATAATTAACAAATACACCTAAAAGAATATGCATTGGAGAGAGCAAACAGTTCAGTTGTATCTATGAAGGTATGTATTAAAGTGGAGATCCTTGCCATTGCACTTTGGGGTACTGTTGTGTCTTGTATTGTGTCCCCCCAAAAAAGTTATATTGAAGTCTTAATCGTTAGTACCTTACAATGTGATCTTATTGGAAATAGAGTCATTGCAGATGGAATTGGTAAAGTTAAGATGAGATCATCCTGGCATAAAGTGGGCCCCCAGTCCAGTATGACTGATGTCTGTAAGAATATAACCATGTGAAAACAGAGACACATGGGTAGAACACCTTGTGACAGTGAAATCAGAGATTAGATTTATGTAGCTGGAACCCAAGAAACATCAAAGATGCTGGCAAACCACCAGAAGCTGGAAGAAGGCAAGAAAGAATTCCATTTTACATTTCAGAAGGAACATGGCCCTGCCAACACCTTGATTTTGAACTTTTAGCCCCCAGAACTGTGAGACAATAAATTTCTGCTGTTTTAAGCCACCCAGTTTGTGATACTTTTTAATGACAGCCCTAGGATACTAATAAAGATTCCATTGCTAGATATGTACTTTGCAAGTTTTAGTAAAGATAGTCAATTTTCTAAGGAAAACTCTTAAGAAGGAAATCCTGGTGAGGAAGGTATATGACATTGTATGTTGAAGAGACGTTTGGTTGTTCCTGGTGCTCTTGAGGCTCTTTTTGGATGTAATAGTTATATGTCTATGTTTATTCATCATATTTGTTATACAGCTCAAGGAGAATAATCATTAAGTCCTTGAAGGGAAAACTGAGATTCCTTATGCTAAATTATTTGTCCAGAGTCACGTACGAAGCTCTGGAAGAGCAGAAATATAAGAGAAGCATGGCATTTTTCACTCCCAGTTTGTCCTCTAAACTATGTCTGAGCCATTCAATATTAAATATCTAACTTTTAATCATTAAAAAAGTGAACATCTAAAAGGGAGTTTGAACTCAGAAAAACCAAGGATTATAACTCAAAAACAAATTTCTTGTGTGCTGTTTTAAATTTTATAACAGTACTATGTTCTGTAAGATTATCAAGGAAAACTTCTTTGAGAAGGTAACAGATTCTAGAGTGATGTGAGAGAGGAAAGCATAGAATATTGAGGGTAATAGTATCCAAGGGCAAAAGGAAACAGCATATAAAATAGAGCTGTAGCAAGAACAAGTGTAAAAGAGTAAACTCTCAGCATGACTGGAGCAGAATAGCACTGAGAAGAATGGTAGGAGGGAAGAGAGGTCATACCCTGTGAGCAGAGGTTGGCAAACTTTTTCTGTAAATTGCTAGATAGTGAACATTTTATGCTTTGCAGACCATAACGTCTATGTAACAACTCAACTCTGTGCTATAGAATGAATGGAAGCAACCATAGACAGTATGTAAATAAATCAACATGGCTGTGTCCCAATTAAACTTTATTCATGAATACTGAAATGTGAATTATAGATAATGTTCATGTGGCAACCGTTTTAAAATATAAAAGCCATTCTTAGCTCACAGGTTGAACAAAAGCAATAGTTTGCCACCCCCTACTCTGGGGTGCTGTAAGACATGGTGAGAACTTGTGATAAAATTCTCTGCGTGAGAGGAAGTCTTCAGGAGGGCTTTGAGCTGAGGAGTGACAAGATTTGATTTTTATTTTTAAAGGATCACTGTGGGTACTCTATGGATCGTAGACTGTTGGCAGAAAACTCGTGGCAGCAGGAGAACAGTTGGGCTAGTCCTGTAAGAGATGATGAGACCAGGACTAGGATGTTAGCTGTGGAAGTGATAAGAAGGAGGCAGCCTTAGGACAGAATTCAAAAGAAGATCTGACAGATTCTCTGATGAATTGGGAATGTTGTCCCTAACATAGAGGTCAACAGGAAGGATGGAGAGGAGGATTGACAAGATTTCAGGGTCATAGTTTCCAAAGTAGCATTCCAAAATATAGTTCAGGAGCTTTCATATTGGAAAGGATAGCAATGGGCTATATTTTGAACAACTCCCCACCCCAGTTACATTTCTAGAGCACTTTTCTGTGGACACATGTAATGACTTCCCTCTGCTTCTCTCTGATTTGGCCAGGACAGTTACTGTTATGTTCACTGTATAAGTGAAGCAGGTGGGCAGAAAGGGAGTACAGAACTCATGCAGAAGCACTCAGTGGGCTCCTTCTGGATGGTCTCATTCTCCAGTCCTCCAGTCTCACGTTCTCTGACACCTTGACCAGGACCCATACCAATTTCCCTCTGCCTCACTCATATGGATGTAGATGTATCAAAAAAGGCAACATACTGAGTTACCAATGTTGCAAGTCAATTATTGGCAGAATTATTCAAGTTCTTGTGCTTGGCCAGTCCGAGAAAAAACAGTTGAAAAGTAATTTCTCTTTCTGCTTCCAGATCAACTTTTCAGGGTGGCAGCATTATCTAGGAAGAAACAAAAATGCAATTATATGATTTGAGGACCCTTTCTGGGGAACAAGTGTAATTCAGTCCATCAGTAGAACAAGAACCAAAAACCCAATGTCCCATAAAGAAAACATTTTGCCCCCTAACTCATATGCTCAATGTACATTGTTCTCACAGGTAATTTAAGGCTAGCAAAAAATGCTCCTGCTTACTTGATAACACTTTGTTCAGATCCTGTCTGTAATTTCATGGAGAAGAAGGCTTAACTTTTAAGTAGTGAACCCTTAAACTTCCAATTTTGAGCAATTAAGATCAGGGAGTGCATTTTTCTGTGAGTGGGTAGACATTTTCTTCCTTTTCTTCTTTTGTATGTTCCACTTGTAAACTGTTTAGCTCTTTGCTTTGTAGTGGTTGTTGACAATTCACTTTCGTTGTGTATACTGTAGCTTCCGAGTCACGTTGGCACCTGTTCTACTAAAGTTATCTGTGGATTGCTGCTTTCCAATACCAAGATTGCTGGGGTTTTGTGCTCGCTGGAATACCTATTCCAAGGCAGAGAGTTAGTTAGCAGAGATTAGCAAGAAGCAATTGAAAAAATAACTTGGTAAATTTCTGCAAACACAAGAATGCCCTTGGCAAAGTCCCATGATTTCAACTTGATTCAATTTCATGCCATTCATGTTTGCAAGAAAAGTTTTTTGTTTTTTTTTTTATCACTCTACATCTCTCCTTTGTGATGCAACTAGTCATCCAGCCCTACCACTCGGCCTCACCCCACGTAGGTACACTCACATGGTAGGAATTATTCAACTGCATGTTTACTGTCAAGAAGATATTTGACTTGAGAAAGAAAAATGGAGCTGGAGGAATCAGGCTCCTGGACTTCAGACTATACCCACAAAGCTACAGTAATCAAGACAATATGGTACTGGCACAAAAACAGAAACATAGATCAACGGAACAGGATAGAAAACCCAGAGGTAAACCCATGCACATATGGTCACCTTATTTTTCGTAAAGGAGGCAAGACTATACAGTGGAGGAAAGACAGCCTCTTCAATAAGTGGTGCTGGGAAAACTGGACAGCCACATGTAAAACAATGAAATTAGAACACTCCCTAACACCATACACAAAAATAAACTCAAAATGGATTAAAGACTTAAATGTAAGGCCAGACACTATAAAACTCTTAGAGGAAAACATAGGCAGAACACTCTATGACATAAATCACAGCAAGATCTTTTTTGACCCTCCTCCTAGAAAAATGGAAATAAAAACAAAAACAAATGGGACCTAATCAAACTTAAAAGCTTTTGCACAGCAAAGAAAAACATAAACAAGATGAAAAGACAGCCCTCAGAATGGGAGAAAATATTTGCAAATGAAGCAACTGACAAAGGATTAATCTCCAAAATTTACAAGCAGCTCATGCAGCTCAATATCAAAACAACAAACCCAATGCAAAAATGGGCAGAAGACCTACATCAACATTTCTCCAAAGAAGATATACAGATTGCCAACAAACAAATGAAAGAATGCTCAACATCACTAATCATTAGAGAAATGCAATCAAAACTACAATGAGTATCACCTCACACCAATCAGAATGGCCCTCATCAAAAATTCTACAATCAATAAACGCTGGAGAGGGTGTGGAGAAAAGGAAACCCTCTTGCACTGTTGTGGGAATGTAAATTGATACAGCCACTATGGAGAACAGTATGGAGGTTCCTTAAAAAACTACAAATAGAACTGCCATATGACCCAGCAATCCCACTACTGGGCATATACCCTGAGAAAACCATAATTCAAAAAGAGTCATGTACCAAAATGTTCATTGCAGCTCTATTTACAATAGCCAGGACATGGAAGCAACCTAAGGGTCCACTGACAGATGAATGGTACATATATACAATGGAATATTACTCAGCCATAAAAAGAAACGAAACTGAGTTATTTGTAGTGAGTCTGTCATACAGAGTGAAATAAGTCAGAAAGAGAAAAACAAATACCATATGCTAACACATATATGTGGAATCTTAAAAAAAAAAAAAGGTTCTGAAGAACCTAGGGGCAGGACAGGAATAAAGACGCAGGCGTACAGAATGGACTTGAGGACACAGGGCAGGGGAAGCATAAGCTGTGACGAAGTGAGAGAGTGGCATGAACATATATACACTACCAAATGTAAAATAGATAGCTAGTGGGAAGCAGCTGCATAGAAGAGGGAGATCAGCTCGGTGCTTTGTGACCACCTAGAGGGGTAGGATAGGGAGGGTGGGAGGAAAACACTAGAGGGAGGAGATATGGGGATATATATAGCTGATTCACTTTGTTATAAAGCAGAATCTAACACACCATTGTAAAGCAATTATACTCCAATAAGGATGTTTAAAAAAATAAAAAATAAAATAAAATAGGGATTGGAAAATTCTAGCCTGTGGGAGGAATTCAACCCACTGCCTTTTTTTTTTTTTTTTTTGCGGTACACGGGCCTCTCACTGTTGTGGCCTCTCCCCATTGCGGAGCACAGGCTCCAGACGCGCAGGCCCAGCCTCCATGGCTCATGGGCCCAGCCGCTCTGCGGTATGTGAGACCCTCCCGGACCGGGGCACAAACCCGCGTCCCCTGCATCGGCAGGCGGACTCCCAACCACTGCGCCACCAGGGAAGCCCCCCACTGCCTATTTTGATAAGTAAAGTTTTATTGGAAAAAAATCATGCCCGTTTGCTTAAAAAAAAAAAGGTATTTGAGAAGTAAGTTTGCTGCTGAATCCAAGCACTCATCATATGTGAAGATTGTCTTTTATTACCAAGTTGAGAACATTAATAGTGTTATGATATCAATAAACATCTCTTCTGGGAAAAGGCCATTAGGAAGAAGGGGTATAAAAGTAATCCTATCTTGCTGGTGGCCTGACATCAGTGTTTGAATGGGTATCTATGCTTTCATCCTACTGTCAAATATCTTTAACCTAAAAATTTTTATAGCAAGTAAAAATCTGCACTAAATATATTTGCTGGCATGCAAGTTTTAAAAAGAAAAGCATTAAATGCCCTAGTACATAACCAACTTCACAGTGTGAAAGTATTTATTTCTCATCAGAGTGTTGACAGATTATAAAATATTTTTTTTAATGAGAATCTTTGGATTTTCTTCAATCACACTATTTTTGCTGTGTTTTTTTTTTTTTTTTTCTTGGTACGCGGGCCTCTCACTGTCGTGGCCTCTCCCGTTGCGGAGCACAGGCTCCGGATGCGCAGGCTCAGTGGCCATGGCTCACGGGCCTAGCCGCTCCGCGGCATGTGGGATCTTCCCGGACCGGGGCACGAACCCGTGGCCCCTGCATTGGCAGGCGGATTCTCAACCACTGCACCACCAGGGAAGCCCTTTGCTGTGTTTTTTTGTTTGTCTGTTTTGTTTTAAGAGCTATGATTTCATACATTCCTCATTTTCTTTTTCATAAGGTTAGTAAACTGTGGTTGCCCCATTTTGGCCTTTAATGTTCAGGTTCTCTTAGACCATGTTAAAAGCCCAGTATCCACCCCTACCTCTGTTCTAAGTAAGGATCTTAGCTGTTCTTGCTTTTTGACCCCATCGGGAGACCAATATATTTTTAAAATATATATTCCTTTAGTAAATCAGAATATTTTGAGGATAAAATAATGTAATTGAACTTATTCTCAAAAAAAGAAGAAACTCCAGAAATTTAGGTAATTTTAACAAATATATTATTTTTATTTAATTTCCATAACAGCCAACTCAAATATCTGCACAAATGCAGGAGTTTAGAGAAATAAATAATTTAAAATAATTACGTTCATGTTATACTTTAAAATGGTGAACTACACTGTGAATTAAACCATCATGCTGAGAACAGTGACCACTCCACAGTCTTAGGGCAGCCCCCTGATTGGACATTTCTATAGCATATCCCATAACGTTGAAAAATAAAAGCATAAATTCAACAAATTTAAAAATAAGATTGTTGATTCAGCAATAGATCTCCTTGGTATTTACCCAAAGGAGTTGAAAACTTATGTCCACACAAAAATCTGCACATAGGTGTTTATAGCAGCTTTATTCATAATTGAAAAAACTTGGAAGTAACCAAGATGTTCCTCAGGCGAATGGATAAATAAAGAGTGGTAGATCCAGACGATGGAATAGTATTCGGCATTCAAAAGAAATGAGCTATCAAGACATGAAAAGACATGGAGCAACCTTAAATGCATATTATTCAGTGAAAGAAGCCAAGCTGAAAAGGCTACATACGGTATGATTCCAGCTATCGGGTCAGCCAAAATTTCGTTCTTTTTTTCTGTAAGATGGCTCTAGTAGCACTTAGTTGTCTTTAACTTCATTCGAAACAATTTTGTTAGATTGTATGTGACAGCTGTCATATCAGCGTGCATTTAAAAGACATCAAAATTGGTGAATTTTTGTGTAGCCCGTTTAATATTTAAGATTAAAGAAAAAAAGCAACGTTTTTGGCGTATTATGCTTTATTATTTCAAGAAAGGTAAAAACGCACTGAAACACACAAAAAAATGATTTGTGCAGTGTATGGAGAAGGTGCTGTGACTGATCAAACGTGTCAAAAGTGGTTTGCAAAGTTTTGTGCTCGAGCTTTCTCGCTGGACAATGCTCCACAGTCAGGTAGACCAGTTGAAGTTGATAGCGATCAAATTGAGACATTAATTGAGAACAATCAATGCTATACCATGCGGGAGATAGCCAACATACTCAAAATATCCAAATTAAGCATTGAAAATCATTTGCTCCAGCTTGGTTATGTGAATCGCTTTGATGTTTGAGTTCCACATAAGTTAAGCAAAAGAAACTTTCTTGACCGTATTTCCACATGCTATTCTCAACTTCAACGTAATGAAACGTTCCATTTTTAAAACAAATTGCGACAGGCGATGAAAAGTGGATACTGTACAGTAATGTGAAACAGAAGAGATCGTGGGGCAAGTGAAATGAACCACCACCAGCCACATCAAAGGCCGGTCTTCATCCAAAGAAGGTGATGTGTATATGGTGGGATTAGAAGGGAGTCCTCTATTATGAGCTCCTTCCGGAAAAACCAAACAATTAATTCCAGCAAGTACTGCTCCCAGTTAGACCAACGGAAAGCAACACTTGACAAAAAGCGTCCAGAATTAGTCAACAGAAAATTCATAGTCTTCCATCACGGTAACGCAAGACCACATGTTTGTCTGATGACCAGGCAAAAACTGTTACAGCTTGGCTGGGAAGTTCTGATTCATCCACAGTAGTCACCAGACATTGCACCTTCGGATTTCCATTTATTTCGGTCTTTACAAAATTCCCTTCATGGAAAAAATTTCAATTCCCTGGAAGACTGCAAAAGGCACCTGGAATAGTTCTTTACTCAAAAAGATAAAAAATTTTGGGAAGATGGAATTATGAAGTTGCCTGAAAAATGGCAGAAGGTAGTGGAACAAAAGGGTGAATACGTTGTTCATAAAGTTCTTGGTGATAATGAGAAACGTGTCTTTTATTTTTACTTAAAAACCAAAGGCATTTTTGCCCCCCCTCCCCCAATATGTGATATTCTGAAAAAGGCAAAACTACAGAGAGAGCAAACATCAGTGGTTGCCAAGGGTTGGAGAAGGGATGATTAGGCAGATCACAGAATGTTATTTAGGACAGTGAAACTACTCTGTATGATGCTATAATGATGGATACATGTCATTATACACTTGTCCAAACTCATAGAATGTACGACACCAAGAGTGGACCTTGGGTGATGATGTGTCAGAGTAGGTTCATCGATTGTGCACATCTACCACGCTGATGGGGAGGTCGATAATGCAGGAGGCTATGCATGTATGTTTGGCAGGGCAGCAGGGGTTATATAGGAAATCATTGTTCCTTCCTTTCTATTTTGCTGTGAACTTAAAACTACTCTTAAAAAAGTTAAGTTTATGGAAAAATAAGGTTGTTGAAGATAATGGGCAATTAAAATTATCGGTAGTTTTCTTACCTATCCTTCAAGAATAAACGAGAGTCATCGGCTTTTCTCCCTTTTATCTGATAGAAGATTATGTTTCCTGGCATATAAATTGCTTTTGTCAGCAGGTAAGCAAGACTTGGATGGGAAAAACTATAGACCCAATGCTGTTTAGTCCTCAGTTACATAACAGGTTTCCACCCACCAAAAACTGAAATCAGGCCAGTGTTAAGCTCTTTTATTTATTGAAGCTTACAACCCCAGTTATACTTTCTCCTCCTAATGTATATTACACATTTTGTACATTTGATTTGTACCTACTGAGACTCAAACATTTACCAGAAAATTCTTAATTCAGAAGGAAGGGCCTAATGTACACATTGCTCTTTATAGCACCAAGGGCAGTTGGGACATTGTTACTATCTAATTTTAGATTAGAAAAAAGAATTGTTCTAGAAGACAAAGCCCTCTGTAAATTTGCCCAAATATAAAAATTGAGTTACAATCATTAGAGGAAAATATCTTTGTTTTATTTGGACTTACCATGGATATAGTGCGTGAGAGTGTATTCTAAATAAATTATTAAATCCAAATGACAGAAGTGACTGCCAGGCAAGGACTGGGGCCGTAAGAAGTCAGAAACTCATGAACACCATTGGCCATGCCTTTCCTTAGCCCCAGACATTTCTCAAAACAGACCTCTATCATTTCTGGCTGGGACGATTTCAGCTTTAAAAGCATTCACAGTAAAGTGTAAATTACTGGCAGCAACTGAATATTTTATCTGGTTTGGGAGTAATAGGAGGGTAAAAGCACAAAGAATAGGTTAAAGTGATGGGTTTTGTTTGGCATGGTTTGGTAAAACTGAAATGATTTCTTAATCTTTCTTTCTACCATATAGAGAATTATTGGGGATAAGAAAGGAAAAATTCTCTCAGCAACAATTTACTCCAGAGCTGAGGTTATTAACTTTTCCAATTTCCTTTTCCCTTCGAGTTGGTTGTTTCAGACTCGAAGTTATCGTCCCAGTCCCAGTTATTCTGAAAAGGCTAAAAGTTGTGACCAGTACCTTTGCCATTTGGGTTAATATGATATTATTGGAAAATTTATCGTTGGGTGAGCAAGACATAGGAAGATGAAGAAGGGAAACAATATCATTCCTTTGTTTTCAGAGCTCACGATTGTATGTGGTGATTTTTCCCCCTTTTAATTGTCGACTCAAATCTCTAGTATGGAGGAAATCATGCAAATGTTATGCTTCATTTTCCTTCTAATAACTCAAAATAATTATTCACTGGCAGAAACATGGGCCTAGCAGTACATGAAATAATACAGAATCAGGCCTCATTGCATATGTAGAAGGTCCAATTTAGGCAAAAGTTATTTCTAGCCATGCATGTTTCTGAATCATCAATGGCCATGTTTTAGATGTCCTTAAACTTATTAATGTTAAGGAATCATTTTACTATCTTTTTTAAGCAGATAAAGGAGTTAGCATTATAGGAATTACTATAAGTGAGTGAAAGATACAGATTTGCACATATACTTAGTGTCTGTGAAAAAGCACTGTAAATGGTTTGCATAGTGGGTAAGTTTTTGAGGAGATGATTCCATTTTGGAAATTTTTGGTTGTATTAATACCTTTCATTGCATGGGGAAAAGTTCTATTTAGAAGGATAATTGTTCCTCAGTATCCCAATGCATATGGTAATTTTGGGGAACCTTATAAATTACTGCCAATACACAAAGTGTGTGAAATGTATGTTGTGATTAATGTTCAACAGCAGATTGATAAAAACCACTCAATTTAAAATATGAAAAATGTTGGTTAAAAAACCATGGTTCTGTAACATTAATGTTCTGCTAAATGTTAATAAGTGTTGGCTGCAAAGGGTCAAATCAATTTAAGGAACTCTGGGTTAAACAGTGTTAAAAAGGTTACTCTACTGCAGGACTTCATGCAAACTTAAATATGGTAATAGGCATTGTGAATATTCGTGTGAAGTAAAAAGTTTGCGTTATTTACCACATTTACACCAAAGACAATTTCCTTCTTCAAACAACAGTGTCTTTTTTTTTTTTTTCTATATTATGATACTTTGACATCTTGAGGGCCTTGCTAATCCTTGACAGACTACCCCTCCAAGGGCTAGCTAATTCTTAAAGATGATAAACGTTCCTCCTGAATTAATTCATTCAGCTGCTATAATAAAATACCACAAACCAGGTGGTTTATAAACAACAGAAATTTATTTCTCACAGCCCTGGAGGCTGGGAAGTCCAAATGCAAGGCACCAGCCTGGTCCCATTCTGATAAGGGCCCTCTTCCTTGTTCATAGCTGGCAATTTCTCGTTGTGTCCTTAAGTCTGGGAATGGGTGAGGGAGCTCTCTGCGGTCTCTTTTGTAAGAACACTAATTCCATTCATGAAGGCTTCACCCTTTATGGGCAGATGCCCAAGCATCTCCCAAAGGCCTTTCCTCCTAATTCCATAATACTGGGGGTTATGATTTCAACATACAGTCATCCCTCAGTATCTGTGGAGGATTGGCTACATGACCCGCCATGGATACCAAAATCCTCAGATGCTTAAGTCCTATAGTGGGCCCTCCTATCCATGGATTTTGTATCCACAGATTAAGATAGCGATCTTAAAATCCCACAGATACAATCCGGATAAACAGTTTAGTAAACAGTTTGGTCAACACTGGTAGAGTAGAAATGAGCATAAACTTTGGAGTCAAACTTGGGATCAAAACCAGCTCTGTTTCTTACTACCTAAAATAACAGGGGACAACTTCTCTAAGTGACTATTTCCTCATCCATAAAATGGAGACAATAGTAATAATCTCTCAGAAAGTTCTTTGAAGGTTTAATAAGATAGGATATGTAAAAACCAGTCCCCAGTACCAGAGAGTTCAGTGTCTATGTATGTATATACATTCAATCTATAAATAGAGGAATGCCCATACCTAAGAGTGAGTAAAGTTTTATATCAGCCAGTTATTATCCTCAAGGTATGAAGTCATATTTATTTGCCTGTAAATAAAATCAAGCAGTTAAGACAGTTTTAAGATTGCTGTCTCTGTCTTTGTTCTTGCTTCACCTTACTTTGGTAGTGAAATGAAAATAGAAGTCAAATCTTCCTAATATCAATTTCATTTTTTATACATTCCACCTACTAGGCTAGTCTCTGGACTTGTGTTTGCCCAACAAAAGAATGAAAGGAAGACTACAAAAATACAACAAATTAAGTGATTCAAAGTATTCTATTAAAAAAAATGTTTCTCTTGAACTCTACAAGCTGTAAAATTGTATTCCTATCAAGATAGCTTTCAACTAATATACTTGTGACCTCTGGGTGGGTCAGGAATATAAGCCATTCTGTCTGTGTGCAACTAACCATGTTTGTACATCTTAATGATCAAAAATTAAGTCAACTTCCAACAGGTAAAGAATCTAAAAATTAAACATACCAAATAAAATATTGTCATAAATCATACAATGCCATTCTTAAGTAGTACACCTAATAATTAGGCAGGCAGTATATCTGCTTTTCTGGAGATGGGTTTTATTTTTAAATCATGAATTCCAAATAAGATATGAGGAAGAAGGTATTTCCCAATGGAAGTATGATCCCTTTTGTTGAATTTTTCTTTTTAGATAGTTGCTTGATGATGCTTTATGGGCAGCCTGTACTTTATATCTCTTTATGTACTTTCTGATGCTACCAGGAATTGCCCTCTAGGGACACTATGACATTTCACTGGGGCATTCGAGTAATAATTTTTACGTCTCTGCTAAGGGGACTGGCCTCACTAAGAGTCAACTTCTTATTCAGTCATTGATAATAGGTTTAGTTACATTGACTGCCATTTCTGAGCCTTATTGCTAGGATAAAATTCATGCTGTTACAGCATAATCTTTATTAAAATGTTAAAAGCAATGATGAGTAACACCAAGGACCTGCATTTATAAGGCATGAATTTACACAGGTAACATGTATTCATTTCCTCATTCAGCAGATGCTATTCCCTATAAACAGTTCTACACATTTTTATTTCAGTATACCATGTTAACCTCTTCCAATTTGGCTTGAACTGAGAAGCACCTGCATACGTACAGACTTTTAAGCTTGGGATATTGCTTTTCTACCAAACGAGTCTTTAGGTCACATTTGTGAGCGATCAGATACACACACATAGGCTGGCATTCACAAAGCAATCCAATGGATAATTCCCCTTAAGAAATTAGAAGAAAAATTGTCGTCCCTCATGCAGTGAGAGAAAATCTTCTCTGTTGTATGTGTGACACTGGCAGCTTTGTATTGACAATGTTCACAGTGCATACACCTTGAGATGTTATGAGGATGAATGTGACCGTCTTTGCAGAGGGCTTTGTGTTTCTCTAGCACCTCTTCCCAGAATACTCCCAGGAGTGGTGTAGTAATTGTCACTGAACTTAACTGTCTAGGTCCTGTCCATCTCCAAAAGAGGCATAAAAGTACAAAGCCAAATTTGAGAACATCAGTATAATCAAGATGAATAGGAAGCTTATTTGTGCCAAAAAAAAAAAAAAAGAATCTGAAGATTCCAATGTAGAGAAATACAGGAGAGTAAGTAAATCACCCACATCATCATCAGCGTTTATGATCAGAAACTTTTAGATTCTATTCTTGGCAGTCATGTGAAGAAAGACACCATTTTAAAATGAGTTAATTGCATCCATTAGCGCATGGAATAAAATTTGAATCATAGAAATGTAGAATAACAGCATCTGGAAATTGAAGAAACCTTCTAGCTTCTGTGGGATTATCCTCTTTATTCTCCTGGAAAGGCCAGAGAGACTCTAAGAGCTGGTAGTGGGGAATTGAGGGTCCTAATCCTCTTGCAGCTAAATTTGGACTAGACAAAGCAATAAGAAAAACAAAGAACAGTAACTGTGAACACAGGAGCAAAGAACCCAGGCCTTGTCATTTTCCCACTGATTAATTAAACGCAAATAAACACGGACATACATATACAGAAAAGCTTGGTACTGGCCCCTAAAATGATCTTTTAATACAATAATTTAGTTATTTGTGATTTAGAGACCACAGCCACTAAACATCAGAACTTAAGTCTTTCATAATAAATTGTATTTTCTGTCTTCTGTACAAAAATAACTTACACATTTCACACCATCACGATACTATTTTATTTATTGTTTACTCTCTTTATACTATTGTATTTTTTTTAAATAATCTAGGTCAACACACCCAGGTTTGTTGTCCTGGAGTTAGTACATTAATTTAGGGAGGAGTTGCCAGGAGGTTAAAAAACAAAAGGATTGAACAATGATGGGGAAGAATTAGTCAGCTGAAGGTCAGTTAAATTGGAAAAAGGGAGCAGAGAGGAATTATTACAAAGAACTCAAGGCAACAAGTTGGTAACTAGATTGACTATGCTTTTCTGCGCCATCCTCTCCTATTCCCCCCGATATAAAATGAAATTTCCCTTTCCATGGTATATGTCCAGGATGTTCTTCATTTGGCTAGAGAATGTGTAAGCATTTTACAGCTAGAGCCATCATGGTGGTACTATTTCAGAAGCAGAGATGATTTCTCTTGTGATTTCTGGAATGGCTCTCAGAGGGCCACATGTGGGGTGCTGCAATGTCTTATTTTGTCCACTCAAGACACCTCTTCCTGGTTTGAATTTTTAGTTTCATTACCATTATTATGCATAGGTTGTCAGTGTCTCACGCATAGCACAGATGTAAAATCTAAATTTTAGAAGGGCCAAGTGACCAGGTCAGAAATCAGAGCCTCATAAAAGCTCAGTGGTTATTTATAGTCAAAACTTCCTCTCTGATGTCTCAGCTTTTTTTTTTTTTTTTTTGTAGTTTCACCATATTTATTACTGTCCACTGAAGTTGCCTTAATTTCACCAAAATTTGGAGACACTAAAGCTATATTTAGAAAATAAAAAGACTTCTCCTCTTTTTTCAAATATGAATTATAGTTCTTCAGGAACCCCAAATTAGCCAAAGGTTGGTATAATCATTCTACCTCATTCTGTTCTTGACCTATCCATCATCAGATGATGTCTCAGCTTTTAAAAACCCAAACTTCAGCCTGATTGGTTTGATCTCCCATGAATTGGATTGGCTCTGAAGGTTTGTACGTTATCCCCTAGAAATTTCAAATCAAACACAGCAGAGTACGTTTGTTTGGGTTACTATCTGTGGGTAGTTTTTGACTGTTTTTTTCATGATTTCTATGATCCCATCCTTCTATTGGATATTACGCTACTATCCTCTGAAGAAATGAAAATGCTTTGGTTCTTCCCTTAACGTTGGCTGTTTCATAAAGAAACAAAACATTATACTTTGATACATATTTGAGAAGATATTGAAATAACAATAGACTCTTTAACTAGTAAATTATAATGGAATCATTTAGAAATTATATATTATATCCACATTTATACCAAATTTATACATCATAATTAAAGGTCTTATAATGAATACCAAATGAATTAGTAATGATGGTCTTTATGCATAACCCTTTAAATTATACAAAAGTATATTTTTAGCAAGTAGTCCAACATAAGAATGAGAAATTGAAATTAAGTTGTATTTGTAATACAAAGATTGCAAAATTTTTAATTTTTTTTTCATTGAAGTATAGTTGATTTACAATGTTGTGTTCATTTCTGGTATACGGCAAAGTGATTCAGATACACACACACACACACACACACACACACATATATATATATGTCTTTTTCATATTCTTTTCCATTATGGTTTATTACAGGATACTGAATATAGTTCCCTGTGCTATACAGTAGGACCTTGTTGTTTATCTATTTTATGTATAGTAGTTTACATCTGCTAATCCCAAACTCCTAATTTATCCCTCCCCCATCCCTTTCCCCTTTGGTAACCGTAAGTTTGTTTTCTATGTCTGTGAGTCTATTTCTGTTTCATAAATAAGTTCATTTGTATCATATTTTATATTCCACATATAAATGATATATGATATTCTTCATCTTTTTCTTTCTGACTTTTCACTTAGTATGATAATCTCTAGGTTCATCTATGTTGCTGAAAATGGCATTATTTCATTCATTTTTATGGCTTACTAGTATTTCATTGTGTGTGTGTGTATATATATATATATATATATATATATATATATATATATATATAGCACATCTTCTTTATCCATTCATCTGCCACTGGATACTTAGATTGCTTCCATGTCTTGGCTGCTGTACATAGTGCAACTATGAACATTGGGGTGTATGTATCTTTTCAAATTAGAGTTTTCTCTGGATATATGCCCGGGTATGGGGTTGCTGGATCATATGGCAACTCTATTTTTAGTTTTTTGAGGAATCTCCATACTGTTCTCCATAGTGGCTGCACCAATTTACATTCCCACTAACAATGTAGGAGGGTTCCCTTTTCTCCACACCCTCTCCAGCAATTTTTTTTTTTTTTAGACTTTTTAATGATGGCCATTCTGCCCAATATGAGGTGATACCTCGTTTTAGTTTTGATTTGCATTTCTCTAATAATTAGCAACACTGAGTATCTTTTCATGTGCCTGTTGGCCATCTGTATGTCTTCTTTGGAGAAATGTCTATTTAAGTCTTCTGCCCATTTTTTGATTGGATTGTTTGGGTTTTTTTTTTTTTTAATTGAGTTGTATGAGCTGTTTATGTATTTTGGAAATTAAACCCTTGTCAGTCACATCCTTTGGAAATATTTTCTCTCATTCTGTATTTTCTCCCATTCTGTAAGCTGTCTTTTCATTTTGTTTATTGTTTGCTTTGCAAAAGTTCATAAGTTTGATTAGGTCCCATTTGTCTATTTTTGCTTTTATTTCTATTGCCATGAGAGACTGACCTAAGAAAACATAGCTACAATTTATGTCAGAGGCTGTTTTGCCTATGTTCTCTTCTAGGAGTTTTATGGTGTCATATCTTATATTTAAGTCTTTAAGCCATTTTGAGTTTATTTTTGTGTATGGTGTGAAGGAGTGTTCTAACTTCATTGATTTACATGCGGCTGTGCAACTTTCCCAACACCACTTGCCGAAGAGACTATCTTTTCTCCATGGTATATTCTTGCCTCCTGTGTTGAAGATTAATTAACTGAAGGTGTGTGGGTTTATTTCTGAGCTCTCTGTTCTGTTCCATTGATCCATATGTCTGTTTTTGTGCCAATACCACACTGTTTTGATTACTTTGTAGTATTACTTTTGTAGCTTTGTAGTATTGTTTGAAATCTGGGAGGGTTATGCCTCCAGCTTTGTTCTTTCTCCTTAGGATTGCCTTGGAAATTCTGGGTCTTTTATAGTTCCATATAAATTTTAGGACTATTTGTTCTAGTGCTGTGAAAAATGTCATAGGTAACTTGATAAAGATTGCATTAACTCTGTAGATTACTTTGAGTAGTATGGCCATTTTTACAATATTAATTCTTCCAATCCAAAAGCATGGGATATCTTTCCATTTCTTTATGTCATCTTCAGTTTCCTTTATCAATGTTTTATAGTTCTCATCGTATAAGTCTTTCACCTCATTGGTCAGGTTTATTCCTAGGTATTTCATTTTTTGGATGCAATTTTTAAAAGGATTTTTTTTTTACTTTCCCTGTCTCTTATTTCATTGTTAGTGTAAAGAAATGCAACAGATTTCTCTATGTTAATCTTGTATCCTGCTACCTTGCTCAATTCGTTTATCAGTTCTAGTACGTTTTGTGTGGAGTCTTTAGGGTTTTCTATATATAGTATCATGTCATCTGCATATAATGACAGTTTTACCGCTTCCCTTTCAATCTGGATACCACAAACTTTTATTTATGATCTTTTTAGGATTCTATTTCTGTTTAACAATTTTTCAATGCATGAGTAATTTTATGTAACAATGAAAATCAGAGTACTATTAATAAAATAAGCAAATTCCAATAAATAGTTTGTGGGGAGACAGAAATCCCCAAAGTGGAAATAAACCTGTTACATTCTACTGTAATGAAACATACATTTTGGTAAGTCAACTTGATTTATTTGTTTTTAAAAGCATTTGATAGGAGTATTTTCTTATTATATTGCCTATCAATACAATAAATTCCTCATTCTGAAAGAATCATATAGCAACCAAAATAAATGACTAAACTAGTTAATAGTTGAAAAATGTGGGTCTAGTCTCAGACAAACCCTGCTTCAGATTCTAGGAGAGTAATTCATTCTCAGTGTGACCTGGTTGGATTATGTAATTTCCCAGTGCCTCAGTTTTCTCATCTGAAAGAAAAATACTTGCCCTGTAGACTTGGATTCAGAAGAAAATATGATGATTTGTGAAGAATGTTTAGCCTGGTGCCTGGTATCTAGATTCACTGAAACTTTATTGATTTCCTTGGCCATGTATTATGCATTTACATGTATTTTCTCATTTAATCATCATATAGTTACTAATATCCTCATTTTGTAGTTAAGAAATTGAAACACAAAGAGATTAATTGCTCCTTAAGTGACAGGTGTTATTAGTATTCCTATATTTTTACATGTTTCCAATTTTTTTTCCACTGCCTCAACATAGAGATTTATTTCTATGGGGGTACAGTATAAAGAAACTAAACATATATTTTAGAAATAGGTAATATTAATTTGAACTAGCAAATTAAAGTAGATGTTAAAGAAAGGATTGCATTTAATTCCTAATCTTTCAATCCTTCTCCTTCAAAGCTTGGAAAAGCTACATAATAGAGAGAAAAGAGGTTTGGGGTCAAAATCCCCAACAAAGACTTAGAGATGATGCATGTAAACCCCTCCCCTCCTGCAAGTGGCAAAATTGAGAGTAAGGAATGGGGATGGTAACTGACTTAACTTCCAAGCAAAGCTCTGGGAAAAAATCTTCTGTCAAATCTTTATTTAATCATCAGAGAATACAGTTCAGATGCACCCCAAACACCCAGTTGTGTAAAATGCCTTCTAGGAACTCCATAACATCTCAGTGATGTGTAACTTATTTTCAAACCAGCTTTTTCACCAGAAACCCCCTTCACATAACCCACAATGTGCAGAATGTGACTATTAAAGGATAATAATAATTCAACCTAGTAAGAATGACACCTCAGCTCTACAACGTTCCTTTCTTGCAAAGAGTCTAGATCATATTCTTTATCCAGAGTGATGAATAGCCCTAGGATTTCAGAATTTAAATTAGAACAGTCTAGGTATACTTAATAGTGTAATAAGAATCCTCTCCACTGATAATTTTAAAATTAGACACATTTTCCAGTATCTTCTCAGTCTAGGATTTATTGTGTTGATAGCATCCTATCATATTGTAGTTTTTGTTTAGTTACTCATTTGTTAATTCACATTATTTAATCATTTCAATGACAGCCCCCCAAATACATAGTTCAGTGAGTATATAGTATATATTAAAAGTGCCCTCAATTTCATTAAAGTTTGAGTTTTATATAAGCCAGTCAAGTAAAAATAACAATTGTAGTGAAAGATTATCACCTAAGCATGAGAGACCAAAACTTTCTACCAATATTTTGGTAGTGCTTGGAATTTTCAATATTCAAAAGAAATTTTGTCATAAAATAGCCCATGAACTATTTGAGAATGATTTGCATTAATGTGTTTCCTATGGCTTGCCCTTAAAAACAAAATGTGGGGAAAGTCAGCAAAATGGCAAGATTTTAGGGGCAAAGGTAACAATTTCAGTGAAATAACCTTGTGAGCTCTATAATTTTAGCAAAATAACTCTCTTCCATCCATCTTTCTTACTTAAAAAAATTAATCTACATAAGTATATCATAGACTTGGAGGGGAAGTATGGCTATATATATATTTATATAGGACATGCCATTATTTAGAAGAAACACTCATTTCTGTAAATATTTGGTACCAAGATTCATATGCCTGGGAGGAGTACAGGGTTGTTTTATGACATGATTAATATCTTATAAACCTTTATTTGTTATCTGAAAAATCACATTTGATGATTCTTCGAATAAAATTCTCTGGCATGTCAAGGCGAAAATCACTCCTGACATATTATCAAAAACCAAAAACTATTAAAACACTTGACTTTAAATAAATTGTTCACCATTTCTTAGGCTGAAGTCCATTTGATATGAACATGTGGGTAAGATGAGCCTGTTGTCTTGCCTAATTAACATATATTAGAGTAGGTCAATTTTGCCTAAATTGGAAGCAATCCTATCATTCAAAGATATGGGGGGGTGGGAGTCTATAGTTGGAAAGTTGGATTTTAAGACTTGCAAAATTATCACAAGCAGAAATCATTTTAATCCTTTATCACATGACATCTGCCAGTTATTCTAATAGGACTATTCTCTGGAAAATGACCTTGTCTACACTGGAGAATTTAATTATGTTTACTTTTTTGGACTTTATTCAGCCAAACACACTAGTGGATATTCACCATGGAGTCAAACCTGTCTGATGATTTTGGAAAAGAAGTATTTGTAAAGAAATGAAAGCACCTTCCCTGTCAATCCAGAGATTATTATCTGTGTTCCATGTCCTCAGGGAGGGAGCATGCACACAGTAACTTGGGAATTATTCATACACACATACACACATTAATGCACGAAAAAGCATGTTACATGGACTAAAGTGGAAGAGGATGAAGGCAAGGATGTAGGAATAGGTGGGCAGGTTATGAATTAGCCCTGTGCAAGGCTCTGGGCTGAGAATGGTCATCCCTTTCCCATCTGAATCCTGTCAGGCAAATCGGTTTGTCATCATGTGGAAACTGAAAAGCAAAAATTGACCCAATTTGCCCAAGGGAATTAATTTTAAAAAGGCTACTTGGGAGTAAAGATAAATTTCAATTCAAAGGAAAGAATCTTAGAACCCAAGATATTTGACCTCCAAAGATGACCTCCCAAACTGAAAATGAGAATATCACATAAAAATACAGCATTCGTTGGGCAGATAGTTTGAAATTTTCGCAAAATTAATCATTATTTGCTCCCTGGTGACTATTGTAAGAAAATCAATACCATTTAAATGTCTGTAGCAGGACAGGCTAAAGAAAACTTAAATCTCATCATAGCTAGAAAACCACTTGATTCCTCCTTCTCTGAGGCAGTTTATCTCCCAAGGTCTAGGTCAGAGAAACTTGCTTGGCAATGAGGCTTCCCCAGTGGAGTAAGCAAATGCATCTAGGTCCTTCAATCCAGCCCCTTTCATTCACATTAAAATCTATTCAATATATTTTATTCAGTGTAGTTCAAAAATTTCATCCAGACACATTCAATAAATGCAGAATTGTCTTGCACAGAAATTATACTTGTTTGCATAGCATATCTGTTCTAAAATATGACTAAATGAGGTTTTGAGCAGCGTCTGCCCTGGAAATAGTTTTGAATTCATTTGGTGCTCTTTAGCTCTTAGTCTTCAATATCTTCAGGAAGATAATCTTCATTCTAATCACTCTTAAAAACATAAGCTCATGGTCCTGTGTTTCCCTGAGTATGGAAGGATGCTGGACCTTATTTCTACTCTTAGCATTTTCTCAGCTGAACTGTAAGAAGTTCCTTGCCCCAAACGGCTTATAGTGATTTTCTTACTTTCCTGATGGGGTTATTTGTGAATTCTTTTGGAATGTGAATTCCTATCTCTAATCTCTAAAACCAAAGTGTGTTTCATATTCGTACACAAAACTGGTGTGATCGTTTTGTTGGTTACGTAGGCAATCCAGTGAAGCCACAGTGATAAAAGTGATTGAACTAGAATTGTCTCATTCATATTTGAAAAAAACATTTGTACTTTTTTTTGTCTGTTGCTTTGCCCACCACTTCTCAAGTACATCTTAATAATTTAAAATTTTTTCTCAGTTGCGTATAAACCCGTATGAGCATCTTTTCATAAACATATTCAGAGGGTCATTTTCTTCAAGTCTCTTTTCCTTTTTCCTTGTATTCTCCCATCTCACCCTTTCATCCTTTTCTTATCTCTTCTCTTCCTTCCTCTCACTTCTTGTGCTATTCCATTCTCCACCCCTTCCCAGGTAATTCATTGAATAACTGAGGATTTATTCTTTCCTTAATTTTCCCCCATGGCAGGGACTGATTATCGGTGATGCCGTCATGCCAGAACTTCATTACGCACTTGATTGCCTGTCTCTAAAAAGCTCTACAACTTATCATCCGTCATTAGCCCCACAGGGTCAGCCTTAGTTCACCTCTTCCTCATCTCTAAGCTGTTTACACGACAGCCTAACTCCAACCTTGCTTCTTCTCATCCATTCTCCACACAGCAGGGAGGCAGGGAGCTCTCTCAACCAAACCGATCAAGCCCTCACTAGCTTAAAATCCTTTAAAAACCAAACCTCATTTGGGCATGTAAAAGGGTGCAGCTGCTGTGGAAAACAGGATGGCAGTTCCTCAAAAAATTAAACATAGAATTGCCATATCATCCAGCAAGTCCACTCCTGATTATCTATCCAAAGGAAACGGAATCACCATCTTGAAGAGATATCTGTGCTCCCGTGTTCATTGCAGCGTTATTCACAGTGGCCAAAAGATGAAAGCAACCTACGTGTCCATCAAGAGAAGAGTGGATAAACAAAATGGAGTGTATGCACACAATGGGATATTAGTTACCCTTTAAAAGAAAGGAAATTATGACACATGCTACAGCATGGATGAACCTTGAAGACATTGTGCTAAGTGAAATAAGCCAGTCACAAAAGGACAAATACTGTATGATTCCATGTATACGAGGAAGCTAGAGTAGTAAAAATCACAGAGACAGGAAAATACAATGGTGGTTGTCAGGGAGGGGCTGGGGAAAGGGGGAATGGAGAGTTATTGTTTAATGGATACAGAGTCTCAGTTTTGCATGATGAAAAAAGTTTTGGAGATGGATGGTGGTGATGGTTGCACAAAAATGTAATGTATTTAATACCATCAAACTAATACTTAAAAATGGTTAAAATGGTAAATTTTATGTTATGTATATTTGACCACAATAAAATAAATCAAACCTCACTGCCTTTAGCAGTAAAAAAAAGCCCAAATTCCTTAACATCCATCGGCTACTCTGTGCCCCCATTCCTCCAAGCCTTGGTCATGATATTCCTTCTGTCTAGAAAGTGCCACTTTGCCAACCTACCTCTGACCTTTCCCTGACAAGCCAAAAGCAGAACAGATTGCTGTCCCCTTGGGGACCCAATGTTCTTTGTTCTCTCAGGCCCTACAGCATTGCTACAGTAAAACTTCTGAGGGGTTCATGCTGGTATCTCCCCCAAGAGAGAATGAATGTCTCAGAAGCAGAGCAGTCTACCTGGCATAGAGTGGATGCCTCATATACATTCAACTAATGAGTGAATTTTGAACCTGTGCCATGTAGACCATTCTGTAAGAATCACCATATGTCCAGTTTACAATTTTTCCTTCAAAGGAAAGGGTTTTTATTTTTTTTATTTTTTATTTTTTTTAACATCTTTATTGGAGTATAATTGTTTTACAATAGTGTGTTAGTTTTCCCTTTACAACAAACTAAATCAGTTATACATACACACATGCTCCCACATCTCCTCCCTCTTGCATCACCCTCAAAGGAAAGGGTTTTTAAAAAGTAACTGTCACAAGAGAAATGGAACAGGATTTTGAAATACTGGGGTTTAAAATGTTTTCCTTTAAAGTTGAATTGGGTTGATGTGAGCACTTCCATTCCTAACAATATATGGACTTTTCTTTTGGTAGAGTTTGTTACTGATCAGTAAAATATTGAGAGTGAGTAACCCAATGTCTTGACCATTGTTAAGGAAATGAGCTTTCCGAGATACCACAGAATATTCCAAGTTCTCTTAATGTTGGGGCCACTTTCCAATAACTCATCTTACAAATGGGAAGATTGATACATAGAAAATCTGATAGATTTGTTCTAATTAACATTAAAAGAAGGCAATAGGTATATGATAGGGAGATTTGACATTTCTTCTTCAGCCCGTTATTTTGTACACATGTCAAACTTCTCACCATGATATCCTATAGTAAAGTTGTTCTCACAGATGCTCAGCCAATCAAAGAGGGTTTGTTGAGTACTTATTATGTGGTCAGCTCTGCACTTGACCCTGGGGAAAGGAGGGAGGGGTACATAAAATATGTAAAAGTTCTCAGTATGAGTCCACGTTCTCAAAGATTTATCATCTAAATGTCACAACCACTATTAGAGGCATCCATGAAAAGCATCTATGAATAATCTCTGGGCTTTTGATATCCCAGACAAACAGTAACATGAATCTATACCTACAACACAATATGTAAGTAAACTGAACAACAGAGAAAATCAAGCTAGCGTGGCTTAGAATACCATCTGCTTGAATTATTTTAAGTTAATATTAGTCTACAAGCATTGAAGGATTATGTGTAAAGTCTACCTTGCCCCATTAAATGATATATCCCTTTGTAAATAAGAAAATAAAAAATAAAATTCACATTATGTCTGGAACATTAGATAACTATGGGCCATGTTAGTAAACAGCTGTTTGTCTTTAATATATTGCATAATGAAAGGGAAATTACCCTTTCCACTCTGTATCCCAAAATAGCCCCTTAACTAAGAACTGGTATAGAACTTAAGGTTACTAAAGTAGATATTATCTGTTGAGGACCTCAAGGGTGCCTTGAAAATCATCCATATTTAATGCACGTTCCCTGTACTTGAGCAGGCAGCATAGTCCATGGACAAACAGAATTTCTCCACTGAACGCCTTTTGCTTTGTTCCCCTCCTTTAAAATAACAAACAATAAAAAAGATCAAAATTTCTGGCAGAGGAAATAGTTATCTGCTGCTATCTGACAGCAATTAAAGGACACTACAAATGACCTTTAATTGCCCAATGTTTAAAGCAACGGAGTCCCAGTGGAGGGGGGAGGGGTGGGCAGCAGGGGAGAGTTAGTTCAGTGTTTCTATTTGCTGTGTTCTGCAGTGATTTCTTCTGTCCCAGCAGAGAAGCTCACCAGTTATTATACCTCATCCATTTTCTGAGGACTGTAGGCATTTTCTCCTTATATCCGCATGTACCAAGAAACAGTGGATGTGATTTAATTGAAGTACAAGGGATTTTTTTTTCATTTCTGTATCTTAATAGAGTGATATTTCAACCTGTTGGAAATATTAATTTGTCACTCCTTAAATAATAACATTTAACATTTATTATAATGTAAATAGTAACGTATTGATCACTTAGTAACAATAACAATACTTAATAGTAACATTGATCACTTAGTTTGTGCCCACCTCGTACTAATCTCTTTTCATGCATTGTCTCATTCGCTCTTTGGAAAAAGCCCTAGGAGGTGAATTTTGCCCAGGTCTCCAATTTACAGCTAAGGAAAATGGGGCTAGGAGAGGTTAAGTAATTTGCCTAAAGCCATGCAGCTAGTAAACAGAAGAGTTACAGGGATTCAAACTCAAATCTGTACAATTCCAAATCTTGCAAACTTATAAGCCACTCCTTTCCTCTGTGACAAATGAAGTTGCTTCATCTATTTAGTAAATGCTATTGAAAGGCTATTCTGTGTAAGCCTTTCATTGGCTATCTCCCACATCTGCCTACTTATTTCCATCCATAGCATCTTCCTTTAGATGCTACCTGAGTTCCTGCCTGTACCACAATAGCAGTCTCCTCACTAGCCTCTTCTTAGCTGCATGCCTGATTTTCATAACTTGAAACCTGCAAGTTGTTCTGGCTGTAATTAATGCCATCTGTGTTTTCACCAAGGCTTCACATTCCCAGGGCCATAGCATGGGCCCTGGCATATGGTGGGTACTCCACAAATATCTGTTGGTGAATGCATGCATGGATGATAGATGGAAGGAAGGGTGGGTAAATACAAGCAAAAATAGTGTATGGTTCTTGCCTCTAAGAAGGTTACCAGACAAAAGGAAAGAGAACACATACACTTATTCCTATAGCCCAAGGTAGAAATGAAAGGTCTTTATGATAAATACTGAAATTGTCTCATGTGAATGCCATCTGTTCCCTTTCTCTGCTTGCCCTGCAGGATCTGGCGTGTATAACACCCCTAACCACAGTCAGAGGGCTGTGATAAGAGCAAGAGGGCAGAGGGGGTGATTGTTCATTGGAGGCAGGGGTCAATGGCGAAGGGAAGGGAGACGGAAGAAGAAAGGAACAGGGGAAGGAAAGTAATAAAGAACAGATGAGAGCACCAAGGAGAAACTCTTGGGACATACCTACATTTATGAAGCAAAGTCATGAACAGAAAGGATACAACAAAGGGACAGAGAGACAGAAATGGAAAGACACAAGGATGGAGAAAATCATCGTTCATTCAGTTCGTACAAAAATATTTACTTCAAGTCTCCTAGGTGCCAGGCACTAGTCTAGGTGCTGAAAATAGAGCAATGAAGAAACAACAAATACATCTGCCCATGGAACTTACAGCCTAATGGAGGGAAGAGAAACTGCAGAAGATTGTTGAGTCAAATATGTCCTATGTGAAATAGTGCAAAGTGCTACAGATGAAAAATAAACCAGGAATGGGAGAGGTGAAGTGTCAGGGATGAGGGTTCTCAGCTTCTATACAGGTGTCAGGGGAAGACCTCAGGTAACGCTGAAGCCTGGCAGGATGAAGTCAGCCATGGCGCTCTCTGTGAAAGAGCATTTCAGATAGAGGGAGCCATCGGCAGGTAGGAGACGCTGAAGCAGGAGTCACCTTGGCATGTTCTAGAAGAGCAAGGAGACCAGTATGGTGTGGATGGATCAGAGTGAAGGATGATGGAATAAAGACGGGAAGAGCCAATGGTACAAGCCATCGGAAGGACTTTTTTTTTTTTTTTTTTTTGCCGTACGCGGGCCTCTCACTGTTGTGGCCTCTCCCGTTGCGGAGCACAGGCTCCCGATGCACAGGCCCAGCGGCCATGGCTCACGGGCCCAGCTGCTCTGCGGCATGTGGGATCTTCCCAGACCGGGGCACGGACCCGTGTCCCCTGCATCGGCAGGCGGACTCTCAACCACTGTGCCACTAGGGAAGCCCGGAAGGACTTTCTTTTACTCCACACAAGACAGGAAGCTGATGGAGGGGTTTGAGCAGAGGGGTTGGCCCTGCCTTACAATTACTATTGTAATTCCGGTGACTATGATGACTATTGCAATAAATCAGGCAAGAGGTGAAGGCATGCATGAGGATGGTGATGATGGGGGTGCTAAGAAGTGCTCCAATTCTAGATATATACTGAGGAAAAACAAGCAAGATTTTTTATGTACCAGATGTGAGGAGTGGGGGATAGAGAGGGGACAAGGAGCAAGTTTGTGATATTATCAGCAGCTCATTTATGGACATGTTAAGTTTGAAATGCCAATGACCTATCCAAAGGCACATTCCAACTGTACCGTTTGCAGCCCTATATTTAGGAGAACCAGGGGAGGGCAGCATTGCTGAGTTTGGGGATGGAGAATGTCATAAGTTAGGAGGTCGTTGGTCAGGGCCAAAAGCTGCAGATTGGCTAACAAGGGTGAAACTGGGCCAGGTCTTTTGGTTTTGATTATGAGAGAACAATGTGAGCTCAGTTACTGAGGGCAGAACTCTGGCTGCCAGGGGTTGAGAAAAGAGGAAGAAGAGGGGAAGAAAGCACAGCCTAAGAAGACTGTAGTTGGATGAAAGGGACTAGATAGACATAGTGCATGATGCCTTCCAATTCGTGAGTCAAGACCTTTGTGGCCAGTGTTATTTGGCAGCATGTTGCCAGGTTTCCCTCTCCTATCCCCTCGCTAATGGCTAATGCAGAGGCATGCTGCTGGAAAACACCATGTTAACAACAAGCCATGCAAGTGAGAGCACTCCATCCATGAAAAATAAGGAGGTAGGGATTTGCAGCTAAAATTTGATTAACTGATTTTATTAACAAGGACATTTACACACACAATTATGTAACATAGTTAATGGTCTCACTAAGATATTTACTCACACGTTAGAGAAGGACTGCAGGGAAGTGGGGGAGAGTTGGAGACAGAAGAAAGGGCAGAACAAGCATACACTTTGGTATTTTTCTAGCCCTGCCTCATTTCCCTTCACTAAAATCCAGGTGGGAGAATTCAAACAGAGGCTGTGTGTCCCTTCCCAGCTCCTTTATAACCACCACCCCCATATGAACAGCTGGCTCTTCCCCAAGCATTTTACCAATAGGAGAATAATTTAAATTAGTTTTGCTTCTTTTGAAATAGAAGACATCAGGAAGGAGGGTTAAAATATGCTGGTAATTCATACCTGATTGTATATGGCTAAGATGAATTTGCTTAGTAGCTTGGATAGTCAGGTTAGTTTGGAGCAAAAGTGGGAACAAAGGGAAAGAATGGTAATGTAGGTCTTCTAAGGCAAAAGGGCTGGGATGATGCTTTGCAGAAATGGAGATTCTTGATACGGTCATACCAGGCACCAGAAACCAGGACCTAGGGCAAGAGATATACATGGAGATAAGGTAAGTCAGTTATCTTTTCACTTTTGCTCTAAGTGTCAGCTCCATAAAACATGAGGATGAAAGACAACCTCACCATATAAACTAGAAAAGGAAACAGTGTTTCAATAATATTTACTTGAGTCACGGAAACTAAACCCTGTAAATTGAAGCTTCTGACTGTCTCAAGTCTTCTTTGGGCACATCATAATAGTGATGTGTCATTCTGGGGTAGGATGCATTTTACTTCGTTGTTGGAAGTATTATTATGTACTGTATTCATTTAGGTTTTTTATAATTTAATTAAACTTTTCATTGAGATTGTTGTGGATTTACATACAGTTGTAAGAAATAATAGAGAGAAATGCCATGTATCCGTTACTCAGTCTCCCCCAATGGTAACATCTTGCAAAACTACACTATAATATCCCAGCCAGGATGCTGACATTTCATCACCACCAGAATCTCTCATGATGCTCTTTTAGCCACACTCACTTCCCTCTGTCCCCTCCCTAACCCCAGACAACTGTTACTCTCTTCTCCATTTCAATAATTTTGTCATTTCAAATAAACTTAGATAAATGACATCACGTAGTACATAACCTTTGGGGACTGATTTTTTTCACTAGCCTAATTCTCTGAAGATTCTTTCAGGTTGTTGCACCTATCAGTAGTTCATCCCTTTTTTATTGCCGTGTAGTATTCCATGCCTAGTACCTAACTGTATCCCAGTTTGTTGAATCATTCACCCATGGAAGAACATCTGGATAGCTTCCAGTTTGGGGCTATTATGAATGAAGCTGCTGTAAACATTTCTATACAGGTTTTTGAGTGATAATTATTCTCTATGATAAATGCCCAGGAATGCAACTTCAGGGTTGTATGGTATTTACGTGTTTAGTTTTTTTAAGAAACAGCCTAACTTTTCCAGATTGGCTGTACTATTTTACATTCCCACCAGCAGAAAGAGTGATACAGTTTCTCTGCATCCTTACCAAAATTTGGTTTTGTTGTTATCTATTTATTTCAATCACTCTGATAGGTGTGAAATGATATCCCCTGTGGTTGTAATTTGCATTTTCCTACTGGCTAATGATGAAGATCTTTTCATGTGCTTACTTGACATCTGTCTATCCTCTTCCATGAAATGTCTCTTCACATTTTTTGCCCACTTTAAAATTTTTCGATTTTTGAGTTGACTTTTTTTTTTTTATTGTTGAGTTGTGAGAGTTCTTTATATATTCTAGATACTAGTTCTTTGTTGGCTCTGTGGTTTACAAAGATTTTCTCCCACACTGTATAGCTTCTCTTCTCATCCTCTTAATAGGATCTCCTACAGAACAAAAGTTGTTAATTTTGATAAAGTCCAGTATATGAGTTTTCCCTTTTATGGATCATGCTTTTGGTATCAAATCTACAAGCTCTTTGCCTAGCCTTAGATCCTGAATATTTTCTACTAAGCTTTTCAATGGAAGTTTTAAAGTTTTATGTGTTACATTTAAGCCTGTGATCTATTTTGAGTTAATATTTGTACAGGGTGGGACACTTAGGTCAAGATCCTATTTTTTTTCTTTGCCTATGAATGTCAATTATTCTAACACAATTTGTTGAAAAAGATATATTTTTTCTCCATTGAATAGTGTTGCGTCTCTGTCAAAAATCAATTGTGCAGATTTGTGTGGGTCTATTTTGGGGTTCACTGTTCTGTTCCATTGATCGATGTGTCTATTCTTCCACCAATGTCACATAGTCCTGATTACCATAGCTGTATAATAAGCCTTATAATCAGTTAGACTTATTCTTCCCACTGAATTCTTTTTCAGAATTGTTTTAGGTGTTAAAGTCCCTTTACCTTTCCACATAAATTTTATAATAATATTATTATATATAATATAATATAATATAATAATATAATATAATATTATTATATTTCAAAATAAAATTTTGAAAAAAAAAAACTGTAGTTTTGATAGGAATTCCATTAAGCCTATATACCAACTTGGGGAGAACTGACATTTTTACTCTGCTGAGTCATCCGATCCTTGATCATAATATGTCTCTCCATTTATTTAGATTTTTTATAAAAAAATATTTTTATTTCTAATTTTAGTATTTTCTGCTCTTATCCTTATTTCCTTCCTTTTGCTTGATTTTGGTTTATTTTACTCTGTTATTTTTAGGTTCTTAAGATGAAAATTTAGATTGTTGATTTCAGGTTACATACATTTAGTGTTATAAATTTTCCTTTTAGCATTCCTTTAACTGTCCCACAAATTGTGATGTGTTGTATATTATTTATCATTCAATTCAAAATTTTTCTTATTTCTTTTGAGAGTTCCTTATGACCTATGGATTATTTAGAAGTGGGCTGTTTAACTTCAATGTGTTTAGGTATTTTCTTATTATCTTTTGAAGTTGATTGCAGTTTGATTGCATTGTGATTGGAGAACACACACTGTATAATTTTAGTTCATTTATATTTATTGAGATTTGTATTATCCACATGATATGGACATCTTGGTATGTGTTCCATGGATACTTGAAATGAATTTGTATTTTGCTGTGTTGAGTGGAATGTTCTATAAATATCTATTAGGTTCTGTTGATGGATAGTGTTGCTGAGTTCTTCTATACCCTTCCTGTTTTTCTGTCTAGTTATTCTATCAGAGTCTTCTTATGTTTACTTTATATATAATGTCCAGGGATTCTAGCAGGAGGGAAAAAAAAGGTACACCTGCTCCATCTACCTAGAAGCAGAAGTCAGTATTGGCTTATATCTTTTTAAAATATTTAATGTGTGAGTCAATTGTTATACCTCTTGCCACAGTAAAATCCAGAATAAAAGCTTCCTCAGGTTGTCCATTCTGGTAGGAAATCATCAGTTCTTTACTCTTGAGTTCTGTGGGGTTTTTTGCTTTTCACCTATCTCTTACCAAATCCTCAGGATGTTAATGCTGGGTAGGAGTGTGTGTGTATGTATGTGTGTGTGTGTGTGTGTGTGTGAGAGAGAGAGAGAGAGAGAGAGATAATAAATAACTCAAACTCATCCTGAATCTCTACCACCAACTGATTTTGTGAAGAGTGGGGGTCCTTAATAGCCTAATATTTGATGCTCTTCAAATAATACCAAAAAGGCTACCAGAAATCACTTGGCGGAGCTTGAATTCCAGAGACAGTCATCATATTCACACACTCATTCCCTACCCCATCCTGATTTCCACTGAGGAAGAGAAGAGGCTCTAGAACTTGAAGGAATTTAGCCTTAGGAAGGACAAGTTCTAACCCTGGGCTCTGGAAAAATGCATGCAGAGCACACTATCATTCCCCACTATACTCCACATCTTGTATGGATTAAAGTCATGTCCCGTGGTGCACAGATAAGGGATGTGCTTTGTAGACTGGACAATGGAGGTTTTTGGATGTTTTGTTTTTAGTTCATAGAATTGAACTAAAGGAATTCACTTTGAACCAGAAGGAATTCACTTCCTAACTTCAGTTGCTCCTGCCTCAAGTTTCAAGGACTTCAACATTACATTAAAATGAGCCCTTTTCTTTTCTTTCTTTTTCTTGTTTCAATAACCTAGCTGTAGCTATATCCTGATTCTATAGCTCTCTAAGTCAGAAACACGAAAGGCAGCATCTAAACCTATCTCATACTAACGTCCAGAAATGTGTCAGGGAAACCACAATTTTGAGAAGCAAGATATCCACCAGCTTTTCTCTGACACCACCACCAGTTTCACAGGCTTGTTTTGTGTTTTGTGTTTTTCCTTCCAAGTAGCACTGTGCTAAGTAGAGGAGTCACTTTCCCTGCCCACCCCTACTGGGAAGGAGAACATGGAAACCATTTGGCCAGATGCACAGGCCAAGCATTGTATGTTTTGCAGGACCTGCTTCACAGTTGCCAAGATGAAAGAGAATAAGCAGTTACTTCATCTTCTTAAATCAATCCCAGTCTCTGCTATAACCCATTTCAGTATATGTTATAAGAAACACAGGGCATTCCTGGTTATCATCTTTTGGCAAATTTAGACCCTGAGTCTAAATGAGATAACCTAAATAAAACAAGCTGGGAAAAACCAATAAATTCTGGTCCAGAACCCCTCTTTGCCTAATGGGAGTAGATTGCTCTCAGAGTTTTAAGAGATCAGATGCAAATGCAAAAAAGTCCACAAAATGTTAGAGGTTAGGCCTGGGAGTTGAACTGCATAATCCAGAAGATATGGTATGCCTTAACATAATCCCACATAGTAGATAGGGAGCAGTTACGGAGGACGGGGAGATAGAAAATTTCCAAATAAGTGCATCCCAAAAGCTGCATTGAAAGCTTATGGCAAACTGAGGGAATAGGGTGAGAAAGAGAGGATGTTGTAGGAAGGGAAAGATGTACAATATTAATGTGGAATTCTTCTGAACGTCTTTGAATTGAATTTTCCTCCATCCAAATGAAGGCTGACAGTGTGAAATAGCACTCTGGGGAGAAAGATAGAGAATAGCACTAAAAATTAGCACATTCTAAGAGATCAGATATGATCTTTAATATTAAGAGCCCTCAAATTTAGCAGAAGTTTGAAGGAGTCAAGCGCTCTTCCAAGGATATTACTTAATATAGTCTATAGCTTTCTGAATCAATATTAGACAGGCAAGGAAATAAAATGGAAATAACCAGCTTTCCATAGCATTTACCTTTGGTTTTATGTGTTATATAAGGCTCCAGGGGAAAGAACACTTGTAAAAAATATATATATAAAAAGAAATAAGCCCTGAACAACTTGGACAACTTGAAAAACAACATCCTTAAGTCTTGAACTCATCTAAACTGGAACTCCTAGGAGGTATCTGTGCTGTCTCACACAGACAGATCAAAAATTCATGTACTTTGCAAGAGGCAGCCAAATTGTGCATCATGTCTCCAGCAGATAAGCCTTGATGGTTGTGCAATGCAGGTAAAAGGAAAACCACTGACCCCACCAAGCAATGCACAACACTGCTTGAACGTGAAAATACCAGATGGATTGAAACTGATGGTCCTAATAAGCAGCTTCCAGAATCTGCATGAATCTAATTGCAGAAAATCCTTACTGCAGCTGCTTCCATTTGCTTCCTCAAATCCTTAAGCCAAACAACCTAGGGCAGAAAGCCTCAGCATGTTCTTGCACTGCCCAAGCCAGCTTTAATGTACTGTCGGATTTATCTGAACCATGGCTCCAATATTTCATAGGGAGGAATGTCAGTTAGGGATATTGGTTGTGTTGGGGTCTAATTGCTTATATATTCAACACTTCCTTCACCCAGATGTCTTAAAAGGAAGGGAAGAAAATTTTCAATTAATGAAATAATAATGATCAAATGTCTTGAATCCTAAAGTAGCTATATGGTTGGGTGAGCCTAGAACATTCTTTCAACTGAGAAATGTGTAGTTTCTCAGCATTAAGACACTCAAGAATTAGAGGATCTGTTTACCTGTATTTTCTACTGTTTTGCCTTTGTGTTTGATTTCCCTTTCATAAATAACTTCAGGTACTGGAAGAATCAGGAGGTGGTTATACTGAGGAGGAAAGGATTGGATATTACTCCGTCTTTTTTCAGTAAACTGTTCTATTTCCATCATGCCTGCTTGTGATAGTCTACTATAGAATAATCCCCAGCCTGCTCCAGAGAATAATCTCTGAGACTCCCCTGCCTTTCTTAGGCAGAGTTCACTTAAGATTAACCACGTGTCCTGCCAAGCCACTATTTCAGCTTTGTGCAATCTTGGGGAAGTGGGACAGTGACCACTGCAGTCCCACTGAAGAAAATCTCCATGATTCCTTAAAAACAAATTCCTAGAGAACTCAAAGAATTAGGTATCTTTCTCCATTTCCCCATCAGCATGCACACTGATAAGTTAGGAGATGGAAAGGACACCTGTGACACTGCATGGATCTTGCCAATGAAGATTTGTGCTATTCTACAGACGAGGTCTAGCATCTGCATAGGCATTTCTACTGACCAAGGGAGAAAGTGGCTTCTGAACCCACCTGCCCTTACCCATGCATTGTACTCCTACATGTTTTTCCCCTTTTCTGGAAAAGTAATTATACTTCTCTGAACCATAATTGCCTTTAATATTAGTTTATTTACTCTTTCTTGGTTGAGGCTTGATTTAATGATGGTCCCTTTGGATGTATATTTCATCATGATATTTACTTTCTATTCACACACTACTAAGTACTATTATCATGAATGAAACTTAGACATTTTCATGGATGACAAGTCATCCTTTAATACTTGATTCAGGAAGGCAGTGGCTTCTACTTCCTCATGCAACTATCCATCTAGGAAAAGGAGCTCTTAGCAGTGTTTCTTTTAGGTTGTGTTGTTTGGAAATGTGGTTCTGAACAACAGGAGAGTGAGGGGAGAGAGAAGTAAAATATCAAAATCTTCTTGCATTTACTTTTCCCTTGACAGAAAGTTTATCTTCCCTGAGGTGCTATTTCATCCATTATTCATTCATTCATTCATTCATTCATTTACCAAATATTTATCAGCACTGATAATATGCTGGCTGTGTTCTTGTCACTGGGGTTGCAGCAGTGAACAAAAAGGATGTAATCCCTCCCCCATGGGGATTATATTCTAATAGCAGTGACAGACAGGAAATAAATACATAAATAATAAATCATTAGATAATGATAAGTTTCATAAGAAACTACAGCAATGGGGGAGTGGAGAGGGCTAAAGGGTGAGATGACCATTGTAGGTTCTGTCCAGGGAGGTGGTAGGAGAGAGCCATGCACAGAGCTGGGGGTACAAACCTTCTAGAGAGAGGAGGTGGCACATGCACAAGACTTGAAGAGAGAAGGAGCATGAGACATGAAGGGCCAGCAGCACCTGGTGGAAAAGGCAGGAGAGGAGAGAGGAGCCCTGAGAGGAGGCGGCAGCAGAACATGGCAACACACCTAAGCCTGCAGGGGAGTTTGGACCAGATTCTGCTTGAGATGAGAAGCCAAGCAAGGGTTTGAGCCAGCGTGTCAAATGATCTGTTTTGCGTTTTAAAGAAAATATCACTCTGCTGTTTGGAGAATAGACTGTAAAGGAGAAAAGTAAAAACAAGAACAGAGTCTGATAATTACGTAAATAAACTCAGCCTTTAAAGCCCCTACAGCGTAGGGCTTTTTGTCTAGGGAGTGGTACATGGAGTGACAGTCAATACAGATGTGGAGCTTTTCTCCTGAGCTGGGATGCTTGTTCTGCCAGGAGACCTTGAGTAAGGTGTTTCAACCTACCTGCGCCTCAGTTCCCTTATCTATGAAAAATGAATAATAATATCACCTACTTCACAGGTTGTTGTAAGAACCTGTGAGTAAATATAAGTAAACCGCTGGGAATAGACTACAGCACACAGAAAGAACCATAGAAAGCTTGCTGTTATTAACTCTATTTATTGAGGCTAATGCTTTGCACTAATAGTTTCTCTTTTCAGATTGACTGAAAGATTTTGGAAAGCAAGAACCATGTCTTTTCCTCTGACTGTTTTTTATAGAGTCAGCAAGAGATTGCAGGGGTTAGGCCTTCAATACGTAGCTATCTGTTGAGTCGAATTACCGGAACCTTAAAACAGAGGGATATCGAAATGGATATATTCCTGAGGACCATGGGAATCTGGCAAAGTTACCCTCATTTTTCTTTTTGGTTATTCGAGTTTTTATAAACTAACAAGGTCCTTGCTCCAGGGTATAAATAAAACAAGCAATTTAGGAAGTTTCTGTGATCAAAGAGCATGCCTCCTCTTCATTCTCTATTCCCATGGTAGGAACTTGGTAAATCTTTGCATTTCTGATGGCAACATCTATAGTGACAGGATTTGGAATGCGTGGCTTCAAGTGTCCTAGTCACATACCGGGAAATAGAAAACGATTTCACTACTGCCAATGTACACCTAACATGAGACCTTGCTTCTTCAGGAAAGCCCAGTGTAGACACCTCTGGGAACTCTTAACAGGATCAATTAAAGACAGTTTGATTTCTGTTGTTTGGCAGTTCCTACCCTCCTTTAAACCACAGTCGTCTCTCTAGTTGCTTTTTGAACTTTCTTTGGCACCAGAAGATGGAGTGTTCAGCTCTCAGTCTTCCTGGGTGGTCAGATCAACACTCTGGCCTCCATCTCAGGTTTAAAAGAAATAATCTTCTGATGGTTTTAGCCTACTCCTTTATATGATGTTGCCTGTTGTCTAAAGTTGAAATCCAAGAGTTCAACAATTGATCTGACACAATAAAACGGGCGTGAAGGTGGTTGATTTTTGAGGATACATCAGGTCATCCACAACACCCACTCTTTCGTTTACTATTCTTTCTGTGTAGGGCACAACGATAATAATCAGTGGCCATTAAACGATTCAAGTTAAGCATTCATAATGGACCAAATCCTCTGTTACCTTAACGGCTCACAGGGCGCTGGAGAATTTTGTCACTTTTTTTTCCTCATGAATTGCAGTGACATACCTAAGAAATGTTAGCACCCTATCGACGCTAGGAATCCAAAGGCAGTGGGTGTCACGGCCAGGTCACCCCACAGCTAGTCCTGCTGGTCCTGCTCTGCTGAAAGAGCAGCATTTCCTTTATCCTGATATGATCAACTTATTAGGCCAGAGATTTCCCTCTTCCACTTTCTGTTTCAAAGCTTTTTTAAGAGAAAGATGAAGTCAGTCCATAAGAGCAAATACTTTTGTCTGATTAAGTGAATCCTCCTTTTTCACTTAATGTAAAGTAGGAGAGAGGAAAAAAAAAAAAAAAAAGAAACACCAAAAATAAAAGTAACACGGAAACCTCAGTTTATCCTATGGTTTCAAGATGGTTTTAGCAGAGCTACTCACATGTAATATTTAGAAAGTTCAAATTACAGTGAAATAGTCAAGGTGATAGTATCAAAAGATGTGTCATATATCTAAATCACAAAGTATTTACCTTCTTTGAAGAGTTTTCATTTTTAAAAATACAAACACTCCGATCGTACTTTGGGACAGACCCTGCCACCTTCTAAATTAACTCCAAACAAGGGGCAAAAGTACCATATGTAAGCAGAACCTGGAATCCTTCCCTAAACAAAGCCTAGATTCTTTCTCTTGCCAGCAGGGCTCCTACTTTCCATCACCTACTCAAACACCCTAAAGCCATCCATCCACTCCTGATGGCTGCCGTCCTGACAGCCTCATTCTTATTCTTTGCCAAGTACACAGAACCCCTGAGGGTTTTAGAAGATGTTATCCCTAGATCCTCCGGGGCTGCACACAGATATAAAGTTCTTGATTGTAAGTATTCCGTAATGTGAGTTGGTAAAACTCCGTTTGGAAGAGTGGGAAAGGGGACAGTTCCAGAGAGAAATGACCCTGGATGGTAGCTGTAGTCTGACCCATCCATGGAATTGGTTTTCAATCAGTTGGTCCAGGACACAACTGACCTACTGATGGGTGACGAGCAACTGGATCAAACATGCTGTTTGTTACAAATTAATAGTTGTTGAGGAGCATCTGTACGTACAGCATCCCTTAAGTGAGGTGGAGGTTACAGAAAAATGACAGATACGGTCCCTGCTCCTCCTGAACTTACATAAAGAACATCAACCCATGAAGAAACAAGCACAGGAAGAGAGGATGGTCAAGTGCTGGAAATTTCATGGCCCAGGAAACTTCCTGAGGGCAGTGCCTTGAGCCTCAGCTGAGAGGACGAGCCTAAGATGAGCCCCAGGAGAGAATGGGATGAACTTGTGGACTCACTGCATGGTAAGGAGAGTAGCTGGTGTGGATGGGAGTCATTGGGGTGGGGCTGGCGGGGTCAGTGGAGCTGCACTAGCCTCAGAGGTGCCTTTTGGGTCCCTTTCCAAAGAGAACAAGTAGCCAGAGATGGCTGTATGGCTTAAACAGAAAACTAGCAAATCAAAAACATAAGTGCTAATTCTGAAACTTCCATTGGGTCACCATTTGGTGTGATTCAAATTATTGCTCCCCAGTAAATTTTACACTCCATTTCCTCTTCAGCCAAATCAGGATAACCTCTGGATGCCTGGCCAAACACAGCTAATTAACATTTATTTACAAAGACTTACAGAAGAGGTTATGTGACTGTGTAATAGCGGCAAGGACCAAAATGCTTTGCCTGTGGCATTTTGACTTGAAAGGAGATCTGAAAATACAAAAAAATAAAACAAAACCCACCAGGAATAGTAAGACCTATAGAGGACAGCAGATACTGAACATGTGAAACCCCCTCTGAGCTCTGCTCAGGGATGATGAACTCTACAACAGCATCTGGTCACCTTTTCTAAACCTTGAGCTGAGGTCTTACAATTCGATTCCATATGTGTAAGGAAGCTGACGTACACTATCTGTGCAGACTCATGAAATCACACGTTATGATACATACTAAAACTAGTCATTTACATACAATGACATCTTGAAAATGCTTCAACTGGAGTCACGTTAATTTATTGTCTAATTTCTTTGACTAAAGGTCACTCATTTGAGCTGTAATCTCCTACTAGTCTTGTTTTCAAACAATAATCAATAGCAGTTGAACATTTATATTTAATAATTAGGAAAAAATGAACATCATTCAAACTGGGAAAAAAATAGAAATCAAGTGACCTTGAAGGGAGCAAAGAGGATCATTTGAATTCAAAGGATTCTTTTCAGCCCAGTGTCCCACTGTGCCTCCCTAATACACTATTATTACCACTGTTCACTTCACCTGAAACAAAGAAGGAAAAAAGGTAGCACAGAGAGAATTCATGACTACTCAAGGTCACGGTGCTGAACAAGCAAGGTTGGAAAGATTTCTGAAGTCAGAAACCCGAGACTAGAGTTTCCTGGCTTTGCCACTTAGTAGCTATGTGAACTCTGATTGGTCACTTGGCCAGTTTCTCCTCTGAAAAGTGGAGATGTCATATTTTATTGATTCTGAGATAACAGTCTTTTCTCATTGAACATCTCTGAAATGAGGAAGCATCTTACCAATCTATGGTCTGGTACAGTTTAGGGGGCAATGCTTTTTCTTACTTAGTGGTAAATGAAATATCAGTGAGCTTTAACATCCCTGGAGCTTAGATTTGATACAAAACAGTCATAATAACCAACTCTGATGAGAATCTGTGAGGGGGCTAGTAATATGGTAAGTGCATGCCTATGGATTAGTAGACTAGGAAAGTCATGGCAACCAAGGAAACACATTTGGTGACTGGAATTTGCTAGGTGAAATGTAAGTTAACTTTAAAAAAAAAAATCCTCACATCTTGGTCTAGTACTACCTTTTGGAACTATTAAATCTGATACCCTTCAGATACCCGGCCACGAGTAAGGAATAGCCATTGCTCCGTCAGTGCAAACAAAACCATCAGAGATGTCATGGAATATTTCTGAATAGTCGATTATTTCAATCTGAATTCCATATTAGCTTGTCATCTTTATATTTTTGACAAGTGCACGTAAGGATTTTGACCCTAAGGAAGTTTCCATATACTTTTACAATATAAAAAAAAAAAAGAAATGTAAAATACACAACTGTGTATCTAAATTGCTACTGTTTATTTTAAGAAATAAAACATTCATCATCTTAAAATTCTGTACTTCTGTACACTGATTGCTATGTGGTAAGGGTGAGGGTAGCAGCAAATTATAGTCAATTCGGCAGCACAGATAAACTGCAGCTGTTTTTGGTTCTGTTTCTGCAATATCCATAGTGGAATTCAGCATTTACTGAGAGCTGGCTTTTCTCATTTTACTGGCAAAGGAATTGCTGGCTTAATTACCCTCGGGGGTCCCATGTAAATTATGTCCATAGATCTGGAGAGCGAAGATGGCAGCAAATAAATATTCAGCTGCATAAAAGAGAGAGCAATTCACCTCTGCTGAGTAAGCGTTCTCTCCCTTGAGTCCTCTGAAGTTTGGAAGGAGACAATCCCCTCCCAGTCCCAGATGAATCATTAGTTCTGCCACACCCTACTCATCTCAGAACCATCTCTCTTAGCCTAGAATGTTCATTCACCAAGACCAAATAAGCCTGGGCTTGGAAGGCAGTGTTTACCTCTCCATTAATCTACCAGGCTGCCAACGTTTCCACCTTTTGATAGAACCCTTGATCTTAGACACCACTCTCGCTCATTGCTTAATGCTAAAACTACTGGGAGAAATGCATGGACACATTCATGAATTAATTAAAGTGTGAATTAATTAATGTCTTCCCATGAAACAAAGACGAATAACATAATATCTAACATTTATTGAGAGTTGCCGCTCTGCCCTTGATTTCCTTCCAAGCCTCACAATCACTGGGTCACAGGTAGGCATTATTGGGAGTATTCTTAATTCAGTGACTGAATTTTAGTACAGCCTGAGGAGAATTGCACTTAGATCCAGGCATCCCAGGCTGAGTGGTAAGTAACTAGCTTGGAGGAGTAAGAGACGGAGCCAGTTTTATCCAAACGCAGGCTGGCTGACCCTTGAGCCCACGCTTTTAGCCAATTGACTCATTTTTGCATTCCTGGTATAAGAATTCTGGGCATGGAGGAGGGAAGGAGAGTCTCGTAAGAAAAACAGGAAGGCTGTCAAGGCTTCTCCATCCTGACCTCCGTCAGCTCAGCTTGTATATTAAGAAATATGAGATTGTGATATGTGACACACTCCTGGAGTTTAGGCTGACACTCTGAGTCTGTATTTTACGTCTGAAATCGGGGTCCCTTCCTCAACTGCATTGAAGACGTCAGCAAGTGCTCATGTCAGCTTGGTCTCATGAAATTAGCCCAGTTTTAGGAAGCAATTTGGATTGGCAGCATTAAAAAGAAAACAGGTGGAAAGAGAAGTGTTGAGGGCGTGGTCTCGCTGGGTGCTGAAACGCTCAACAAGAGCTTTGAGGCTTTTCCGAAAGCGACCCCACTATGGCAATTATGGGGGAGAGGTCTGCACTGTGCCCAGAGCTCGCGATCCTGCTGAGCAATTATGCAGTTAATGTGCTAGAAAATCTTTTATGAAACAGCATTGCCTTTACCAGCTTCCCAGCCGCCCACACCTGGGGTGCGCCCGTTTCTTGTGTAAATGCAACGACCTCCCTGGCACTATTGTATTTCGTTTCCATTGAAAAGGTAACAAACCGTGTCATAACCACCCACTATCTCCTTGAAACCCACCCAGCAGTCCAGACACCCCATCACACCTAGCATCTCTTTCATGTCACTAATAGACTAGGTAGGCTCTCAGCGACAGCACCCAGACCAACTGCTACCTGCTGCCCAAAAATGATGCTTCACCTTGTAGCTTCTTTATCTTTCTCTCTAATCTAATTGAAACTGTTGTGAGCAGTTGTGAGAATGTGATTCTTGCCCCTAGGCCTATCTCTATAGCTAGAAATGGTCCTAAAACAAATATTGGACTTTCTCCAGCCCAGGTTTCACATGGACATGTGTGCACATTATTTGTGTGTGACTGAACTATGATAAAAGGAAAATACAATAGAAAGCAGAATGGTACATTTCCATTTGGGGGGTCTGCCACTGTGTGACCTCAGAGCAGTTACTTAACCTCTCTGGGTTCTGGTCTCCTCCTGAATATTGAAAGAGAATTGTACTGGAGAATGTTTATGGGCTCTTTTAGTATAGTGATTCTATAACTCCAAACATTACAATAGTAGGAATTCTCTCTTATTATCTTGAGCTACAAAGTATTAACCGAGACTCAGTAAAACTATTAATTAAATACTGAGTGGTGATGCACAGAGTCTAAAAGAAGCTGAATGTTTGCACCTAGTGTTTCATGGACGTTTATCTGGTGGACCTCAGAGTAGATAGAGCACGCCACAAAAAGGTAAGAGACAAACAGTGCTGTACTCAAAAGAGAAGAAGCCACTTTTAAGGACCATCCTATTAGTGACCCAAACTCCAAAGGTGCAGAAGAGGACAGTTTGGCTGAGAGGCTACCGTCAAAGAAAATCAGTTTCTCCACGTGGGTGGAGAAGCACCTTGCCGGCAGCCGGGCACCAGAGGGAAGCCCATCAGAGCTTTCCAAGTAAACAAAAATTTGTCAGGAGCTCAAACCAAAAAGAGTCAGGAAAGGGATGACTAAGAGCCAAGTTTTAGAAAAAATAAGCAGAATTCCAGGTAACCCATCAAGAAATAAAATAACATAAAATAGGGTGATCTGAGACTCCATATGAATACCCATCTGAGGGCAGCCTGGCATGGATATGGGGGAGTCAGGATAAGCAGCAAACTAGAAACAGAATTTAGCAAAATGGGATTTGCTAAAGTGTCAGGAAAGGAGTTGGGAAAGTTATTTGGCTCTTTGGGGGCAGGTTTTATGTGTTCATGAAGCAGGGCCTCTACTGATCTCTGAAGACGATTGCCTTTTAAAGGGTCAGGCTCAGGAAGTCCTAGTCAAATAGGGACATATGCATACTTTGAATAAATATTCTATAAAATTAAGATAGCCTAGTATTAGGCTAATTTTTTTTTTTTAAAAAATGAATTCAGACCATGAGTGAATAAGTTGGAATTTTAATAAATGAAATGACCCACACCATTATTTTGACTGTCTTTGTTCTGGTATGTAAGATGTGTCTGCATTATTACCATTTAGGATAACTATAGAAGCTTTGAAACTTCACAAGTCAACACCTAATTTAAGTTCTTAGTCGTAGAAAAAGAAAAGAAAAATAATCCTGACAGACGTATCCCATGAAAGCCAAGTGCTGAAAATTAAAGAATGCCTGCAATGTTCCTGTCAGGTCCCATTCTCCTCAGGAAAGCCTTTTCATAGGTGAACAATTTCAGGGTTTTCCACTGGTGAAAACCACCTCCCAGATGCTGAGCTAGGCCAGACCACAAGGCCGGTCCCAGCTTCAAAGATAAGTGAGAATGGTGAGTTGGACCCAGTTGGGTTACTTTCACTTCTGCTTACAATTAAACCAGCAAACACTCAGTTCAAGAGATGCACATGAGGTGGGTGAGGGGGCGAGGCTCTCCTGCGCTGGTGACTCCGGAGGGATAGAGGTGGTCTCTACAGAGCAAGGGATATAAGGAGTTCTTCAACGTAGATAAGCCCAGAACCTCTGGCTCCTTAATACAGGTAAGAAGGTAAAGCAGGAGACGGCCCTTCTTATCACCAGCTGAGGAAGTCTGCACCCCAGTTGCTGTTTTCCACTTTATAATTGGGTCATCTAAACGGTTTAGTGCACCAGGCCAGGCAACAGACCACCAACGTTTTGAGCCCACTTCACATTTTTAAAACAGCATGTTAACATTGAACTGTCCCCAACTTGGTAAGCATTTGTTTAAAGACCTAGAGAGAAACCTGAATTTTCTGCCAATTTTCATAGGAGCAGGAAATGGCAAGAAGAACCAGTATCTAAGCCCCTTTCATGTCCGACGCCTGGTCCAACTTTCACTGAAGTCAACCAAGGCTACCACTGACTATCGTAGAATCCCCAGACCATGACGTAACCTCATGGCAAGCTTTCCAGCCTTGCTGGGTCAGGGTAGGTCGACTTTCCAGAACATACTGGAATATTTTAGATTTGGTGTTAAGCGCTAGCTACCATAGAGTCAAATATTCCCTATTTTCCAGTGCTTAAGAGCTTGTCCTGAAGCTTTCACCCAGCCAGTGATTGTATGGAAGGCAAAACCCACGCTGGGTTTTAAGCTGCCAGGATAAAGTGACATGCAGGGGAAAATGAAGGCACCCTGCTAAAGGCAAGGGGAAGGGAACAGGGTGTGTGTAACATGGAAACAGCAGCCGGAAAGCCAGAGCATGAGATGAGATGCAACCAGCAAGAGAAACAAAGGGCAGCCAGACAATATTTCACAAATACATTAGGAGCAAGACAAAGGAGAATGTAGAGCCGCTAATTAGTGGGGAGGGAAAACAAATAGCAGATGCAATCAGAAGGCCTGAGCTTTTAATACCTATTATGCTCTAGGCTTCACAAAAAATGGTTAGTTCTCACCAGAAGCTGAATATAAACCACAGTAATGAGCATGTGTCAGGGAAAGGGAAGTTTAAATGGAAACCAAACAGATTAGTAACTACTTAGTCAAGCTGGATGGTTTCAAATCAGACCCTGACAAGAGCCACAGTGCTAGGGTAACAAAGCTAGCTTCTGAAATGCAAGTTCATATGAAAAAATTCTATCGAAGAAGTGGGGAGATTTCAGGTGGCTGAGTCTGAGGCAAATGCAGGGTCAGCATTGAGCAAGAGGAAGTAAGAAGTGGCTGGAAAGGAGGAGAAGAACACAGGTATCCCCACTGTGTGACGGTCAAGGTGAGTTAAAGAGATAGAGTCATCCTCCCAGACCAAGCGCAGAGGGAAAGGAAACTCAACCAGCAAGGGAGTTTGGGATGAGGCCCTGGAAGTTCATGTTCCAAAACAGACCTTCCATGTCTGCAGAAAACGGCAGGCACATGATCAAAGAGAAAGCAAAAGTCAAAGCCTAGGATGGACCTGGGAAGCTGCAGACAGAGAGTATAACATGGAAGGCAAAGGCCTGGGAAGCCAAGTTAAGGTTCAGTGCCTTTAATTTTTGAATTCATAATAGGTAAAAAGAGTCGGCATCCCTATCCTGTAGTATGTACTGTGCTACATAGTGTGTATGCATTTCTAAAACTTTAATATTCTCAGTAACCTGATAGGATAGGTACTCTAATGATCTGTGTTTTATAAACTCTTAACTTCCCTGGGTCTCAGATCCTTCATGTAAATGACCTCAAGAGGTGGAGCTAGGATGGTGTGAGAAAGGGAAGTGGCCCCATTTATCTGTTTATTTGCTCACCCTAAACTGCATAATCTATACAACCTCTTTGATTCGTTAGCTAAAGCAAAGTACATGAAATTTAGTTTAGTAAATGATTTTGCTATCTATATGTAACTCACAGTGTTCTGTCAGGATGTCTATGCTACTTTTTTTTTTTTTAAGCCATAAACAGATGTGTTACTTTAATAAATAAAACATTTGAGGCGCTCCATACTTACCACATCCTTCTCTAACTAAGGAAGAAGAAATGAACAGGGTAACTGGGCAGTGATGGTTCACCCTTGGCTGCGGTTAATGGAAGAGAATGGCCACAGCCCAGCTAGGGTCTCACAAGGTGGCAGCATCTTAGTGAGGTCACTTTTATCTAAAACAAGGATGACAAAAATGAGCAAGCCCCTCACAGTTGCTGCACCATTGGCAAATATTGCTAAATCATCTCAGCAATCTCTCTTTTCAGGCCCATCTTGGACCCTAAGAATTCCTCTCCACACACAATGCAAGATTCTGTTTGCCAAAATACTTACAAGTACTCTATGGAGTGATTCTTGGTATCACGTGTCTGGGGCATCACATTAACTGTCAGTAGGATGCTTGGTGAACACAGACCCAGGAAGTAGCACTTCCTGGCTTGTTTTTTATTTAATTCATTCATTCATTCAAGAAATATTGGAAATGTTGTACTCCGACAGGAAAAATAGATTTCTTTGCTGTATCACTTCTTAATCTTTGACATGCTGATTAGAATTATAAGCCTATATAAATTGGACATGGTACACAGCATTTCCCAAACATAGGAATTATTAGAACCAGGATTGGAACCATCTTCCCACAAAACATGGAACATCCAATAGGGCACTGCACGGTCCATAATTTTGGAAGGTCAATAGCATATGCCTGTTGGGGAACCAGAAGTAATAGGTTTCTTCCTTGGATGACATTAGCACAATGGACAGAACTACATTAAATTTAGGACAGAGTCAGGCAAACAGAAAAGATGCTCAATATTGAGGTCCAGACTAAAGGGTTGAAATTCTTTCAGTTTCCCCTGCTGAGAATAAGAATGGATTCTAGGCTCATGGAAGGTCTAACAAGTCCACCCCTGGGAGATGAGTCAGGGAGGAGCTGGCAGTCAACAATGATCTGGGAGATAAACCCTGATAGATCCCTACTGTCCAATTCCCCTTTTTATATGCACCATCCAGTTATTTTAGGCCACTGAGTTGTAATGCAGTTTATTAGGTTACAACATTCTTTAGTGACACTCAAGGCTTGACTATACATACATTTTTCAATGGATATCTGGGAACATTTTTGATACTTTACTGCATTTAAACTATATCCAAGAGTGGGTTTGTTTGCATATGGCCACTTACATCCAGGGTACTTCAGCTTTTATTGATTTAATAGTCAGAAGCTAGGTTGTCCCCACAATTTGGAGGCATCGTACTATAGTGCTGTATACAGTTAACTGTATATTGCCGGGGAGCTGGTGAAATATTGTTAACTTAGCATAAAATCAGCATAGGAGACCCCCTCAGCCTCTACCAGCAAAGCTGCCATTTCCCAGAGGCAAAATAAGAAGTTGTTCCTTGTAGTGGGGCTGGGGACACCATGCATCCCCTTGACCTCTATCCAGCACTTATTCACGTCACAAGTATTTCTTGAACACAATTCTTCATTGACACTAGGGATGCAATCAAAGGAGACATAGCACACCCTCTGCCTTCCACTGCTGGTGGACCAGGTGCAATCTGGATGGTGGAGTGATGCAGACATGAGGTCAGAGCCTCCAACACAGCAGCTCAGGAATTACCCATAGTTTCCATTTAGCAAGGGAAAGACTTAATATTTCAATCTGGTTGGACACTCAAAACAACAAGAGTGTCTCACACCTGTGAATGGCACGGTCCAGCATCCAGTGCATGTCCTTCAGCCAGAGAAGTTGCTACAGCCCCAGAATTCTGTAGATAAACTGTATGTGATAATGACTAAGGCAGATTTAGTTTCAGTTTTGCACAGACAAATAGAAGTTGTACACAAAGGTAGATCATCTCTGTGTTCCTATTTAGTCCCATAAGGCTTTCAAAGAATGAAGTTGTCTACAGACAGCTAGTCCTTAAAATAATAAGAAATGTGGAAAGATCAAAGTAAAATAAAATGGAAGGAATAAGAAAGAACTAGAGTGCCAAAGAATATGGGGACTCTTGAGAAACATTTTGCTTTTGAGCTAAATAGGTTTTTCAGAGGGCAAAGTTCATCATAGACGTTTGAAAGAGTATGTTCCTTCTGGGTGTATGTGCGTGTATATGTGCCTCTGTGTGTGTGTGTGTGTGTGTGTGTGTACATAAATCTAAAAGAAGAATAATCTTCTCCTAGGAGATTCAGGGATCCCGAGGCTGCCATCAGTCCCTGATTAGCATGAGCACAGGGTGCACAGACTCTTGAATAGATGCACAATTATTATCAGCACAGCATTGAGATACGGGGACTGTGGCCATTGCTGTACTTTGACCACACAAAACTGCCAAGTGCATTGAAGGCAATCCATGACCTTAATTTTAAGTTGCTTCAAAGAAGATTTTTGCGTTCAGAAATAACGATTTAGGAGACAGTCTTTAGAAGTGATAGAATTTCTCTCCCCGAAAGCTTCAGGAATGGGTAAGTGGCTTTTTAAAGAGATTTCAAACACTCCTTTCTATTTTCTACCACAGCAGTATTCAAATGATGCCTCACACTCTGAGAATGTGAGCATATTCCTTTGAGCTAATGAATTACTAGGATAGTTTTGAAACTTTGGATGAAACTTTAGAGTTTTTGTTTAGAAGTATAGGCTGCGTATTTCTCAAGGAGAGGGGCAATGCCTACCACTTATTTAGTGCCTAGAGGCCTAGAAAAGTCTCATATGGACAACAAATGTTCAGTCCTTGTGTGTGTATGTATGTTTGTGTGAATATGTGTATAATGTCTCTGTAATGTCATTGTCCTGGCGCTAATAATGATGTGTTAGGAAATGGTACTATATATCTTTGTTGCTCGTCTTTTTAAAAAATAGTTTTTTTAAAAGCTTTTAAAGATTTGCTTAATGGACTTATTAGGTTTTTAATCTTGTTATTAACCAAGTATACACCCCTTTCTCCTCCAACTATCACTGCAAAGACATTCTAGACTCAAAAATAATAGGCTGTCACATGCAAAACAATATTCTAATCAAACATCACTGTGATTCAATATATAAAAATTTCCCTAAAGATCTCTTTTCTGGAATTAAAACTTCAGATAGAGTTATATGGAGAAACACCACAAGGAACGTTACAAAAGAGCAAGTGGGACTGGTCCTCTTACCTTTCTGATGATTTCTTGGTAAGCTCCTCTGTACACCTTTAATGATTGTTGTTTGAGAGGCTCCTCTCTGTCATCTTTATTTGTCTCTCCCCCCATAATCTTTTGGGGTGACTTCATACAAAGCAGACACTGATGGCTTCTAAGCCAGCCCTTAGATCCAAACATGTATGTCCAGATGCCTGCTGGACACATCCATTTGGATGACCAACACACCTCTCACACCACAAGTCCATTCAGAGCTCATCACCCAACAACCCTACTCTTTGCCACTTGCTATTTTTCTTTTTACTCAATAAATGTTTGCTGAATAATTGAATGGATGATCTTCATTAATTGCTAAACGAATGTCATGTAGAAGAGAAGTACTTATTTCTACATATAATGACACAAAGAGGATGGATCCTTTCTAAATAGAGTTGGTTCTTCTACTCTTTCTGGAAATCACAGGCTAGACAACCACTTGGGAGCCAGAATTCTGGTCCCCCAGGCAAAGAATCAAGTCCTAAGCTAGGACCAGAGGAGGCTGTGTTAAACTTGCACCACAGTTTATAAATCATCTGTGGCATTTTGTTTTGAACCCTCCAAGCAAAATGTTATGGTTTCATCACAAGCTAAAAGAGATCCAGATGTGTTTCTTTGCACACACACTTACATCAAAGGAAAACAAATTGGTTAATATTTGGCTGATCATCTTCTACCACTGTGATACTTAATGATGTCACAGTCCAATGATGTTTGAGGCTGTGACTCTGGCCTATTCTTAATTAACCAAGCTACAGGGTAGAATAATGTGTTAATGCATGATGCTCCTTTTAAAAAGAATATACACCATAGAGTATGTGGAATTTATTTGATTTTTTCCAAGTGAGTCCAATACTTGGGTTCTTCTAAATGATGCTTGTATCTCTTCTGTGAGTCTTGAACTTCTCACGTGGCTGGGGCCACAGAGGGTATTCTGGTGAACATCCGAGGAATCTCGAACAAGTGATTGAGGGCCCAATTATTGCTTCCAATGCATGACAACAGTTCTTCACAGACAGAAAAATAATGTTGCTTACATAGCTGTTCTTCTCAGGGGTTTAGACACCCTTGGGAGTAAGTAGATGGGTGAAACTGTCATGAATGAGTCACTAGGAAGCATCCTAAATGGCTGACCCTTCTGTGACTTGTCTCTATAATCTTCACTCAAGAAAAGCTTTCATATCAAGGAAAGTAGCAAATTGAGTCTATGACAAGTATGCAGAGATTTTCCACTAAGTTTTGATGGGATTTTTCATGCATTATCTTATTCAGTCTCCAGAGAAGTTAAATGACTTGCCCAAGATCACACAGTTAGTTAGTGGATGCTCTCCAATTACAGCCTAGGCCTTCACACATCTATCTCATTGTGCAACCTCCCTAAACAAACCACCTCATTGGGTTTTGTTTTGTTTTTTTTCCCCACATATGCTTTTTTCTTTAACGTCTTTATTGGAGTATAATTGCTTTACAATGGTGTGTTAGTTTCTGCTTTATAACAAAGTGAATCAGCTATACATATACATATATCACCATATCTCCTCCCTCTTGCATCTCCCTCCAACCCTCCCTATCCCACCCTTCTAGGTGGTCACAAAGCACCAAGCTGATCTCCCTGTGCTATGTGGCTACTTCCCACTAGCTATCTATCTTACATTTGGTAGTATATATAAGTCCATGACACTCTCTTACTTTGTCCCAGCTTACCCTTCACCCTCCCTGTGTCCTCAAGTCCATTCTCTACGTCTGCATCTTTATTCCTGTCCTGCCCCGAGGTTCTTCATAACCTTCTTTTGATTCCATATATATGTGTTAGCATACGGTATTTGTTTTTCTCTTTCTGACTTATTTCACGCTGTATGATAGTCTCTAGGTCCATCCACCTCACTACAAATAACTCAATTTCGTTTCTTTTTATGGCTGAGTAATATTCCATTGTATATATGTGCCACATCTTCTTTATCCATTCGTCTGTCCATGGACATTTAGGTTGCTTCCATGACCTGGCTATTGTAAATAGAGCTGCAATGAACATTTTGGTACATGACTCTTTTTGAATTATGGTTATCTCAGGGTATATGCCCAGTAGTGGGATTGCTGGGTCCTATGGTAGTTCTATTTTTAGTTTTTTAAGGAACCTCCATACTGTTCTCCATAGCGGCTGTATCAATTTACATTCCCACCAAAAGTGCAAGAGGATTCCCTTTTCTCCACACCCTCTCCAGCATTTATTGTTTGTAGATTTTTTGGTGATGGCCATTCTGACTGGTGTGAGGTGATACCTCATTGTAGTTTTGATTTGCATTTCTCTAATGATTAGTGATGTTGTGCATCCTTTCATTTGTTTGTTGGCAATCTGTATATCTTCTTTGGAAAAATGTCTATTTAGGTCTTCTGCCCATTTTTGGATTGGGTTGTTTGTTTTTTTTGATATTGAGCTGCATGAGCTGATTGTAAATTTTAGAGATTAATCTGTTGTCAGTTGCTTCATTTGCAAATATTTTCTGCCATTCTGAGTGTTGTCTTTTTGTCTTGTTTATGGTTTCCTTTGCTGTGCAAAAGCTTTTAAGTTTCATTAGGTCCCATTTGTTTATTTTTGTTTTTATTTCCATTTCATTAGGAGGTGGGTCAAAAAGGATCTTGCTGTGATTTATTTCATAGAGCGTTCTGCCTGTGTTTTCCTCTAAGAGTTTTATAGTGTCTGGCCTTACGTTTAGGTCTTTAATCCATTTTGAGTTTATTTTTGTGTATGGTGTTAGGGAGTGTTCTAATTTCATTCTTTTACACTTCACTGGGTTTGATTTCAACTCACAGGTGCTTGAATTTTCACAATTTGAGACATGTCCCCTTTTTTCATGGTCACAAAGCAAATACACCAGGAAGGGGTAAGTAAATTTAGGGTCTCTGGGAGTAGATGATGATAAGATGGAAGATATAAAAATAAAAGGCACACATTGTCTGGAGGGCAAAAAGAAGGCAGGAGTGAAGACTTCATAAGGTGCTCCTGGGATAGTAGACACCTTAGCCTTCCTTGCTACTGTGTGGGCAGCTAGTGGACATTGACATCTAATATTAACATGGAAGGTTTCCTGTGAAGCAAACAATAGTTACATAACAAGAGTTTAGTCTCAAGCTTAGAGAACTGACTCTTGAGCTGAAGAAATTAATATGCTAATCTTCCCCTCTTAAACAGCAGGAGACCTTGGGGATGAGGAATTCCATAGCACACACCCCATGCAGGAGTCTTCAATGCTGGCTTGTGTCAGTGCTGAATTGATGTTCAGGCCACACTGGTTGTGATTCATTCCCTTTATGTACTGAGTGATGATCATTACTATGGCATCACACTCCTGAAAAGACTTTTGTGCTATTGCACTTGGCAGCATTTGTTTAAGATCCTTTATCACCTAACAAGGGAAACAAGAACACAGTAGTTCACTTATGACTCATTGGCATGGGGGGTACGTAATGAGAGGAGTATATTTTGATCTTAAAAGGAAGATTTTATCCTCAAAAACTTTATTATGATTATTATTAGTTTTATTTTTTTAATTTTATTTTAATTTATTTTTTTAACATCTTTATTGGAGTATAATTGCTTTACAATGGTGTGTTAGTTTCTGCTTTATAACAAAGTGAATCAGTTATACATATACATACGTTCCCATATCTCTTCCCTCCTGCATCTCCCTCCCTATCCCACCCCTCTGAGTGGTCACAAAGCAGAAAGCTGATCTCCCTGTGCTATGCAGCTGCTTCCCACTAGCTATCCACCCTACGTTTGGTAGTGTATATATGTCCATGCCACTGTCTCACTTCGTCACAGCTTACCCTTCCTCCTCCCCATGTCCTGAAGTCCATGCTCTAGTAGGTCTGTGTTTTATTCCCATCCTACCCCTAGGCTCTTCATGACTTTTTTTTTCTTAGATTCCATATATATATGTTAGCATACGGTATTTGTTTTTCTCCTTCTGACTTACTTCACTCTGTATGACAGTATTAGTTTTATTTTGATACTCGTATTTACCCAGGAGTATCCGTCATAGTTCAGCCAAGAACGGTAATTGAATGAAGAATTGATTTTTATTGCAGCTAATAAAAAGCAAGTCATTATCATTACAAATGGCCTATAATTACAGTTGTCTGGGGACTGTCTTATCAGCCTGAGTGGGATAGAAAGAAGCTAAGATGTACAATAACACATCCTCATCTATGAGTTAAACTTGTGTGCTCCTTAATGGCATGTAAATTAGCATTATAGCAAATTTAGTTCATTTCACCCTCCTGGACAGAGCCTGACACTGGTAATGAGTGATATTTAGTAGACATGTCATTTATTAGTACACTGTAACATTCAGAGGTGCGTATAGAGTATGCCTGGTGTTGTGTTCTTTCTAGTGAGTGGAGATTCTGTCAGTCTTTCACATCAGGGCTTGGTTCATAAAATTTTAAGCAGCTGTCATGCTTATTTTGTAGAGCAGTCTTGAAGATTAGTAAACTATTTGCTAGCCATATTTTGGAGACCCTATATTTCTAAGAACCTGTCTTCCAACCACCGTTCTCATCTGGTTCCTTGGTGAACAGCTAATGTGAATGAAATCTACCCCTGTCCCTGATGGAACACTAAAGAATTCCAATGTAAGGATAATAAAAGCTCTTTATCCCAGAGTCATCCTCACTGGCTCTGAACCAGACACCAAGGCTATGCCAACATCTCCAAGCTGTGGCATAGCTCATATCTCAGGACTAGTCTCCATTCGCAACACAATGTCCAAGGCCTGTAGAAGCTGAACAATTTCTGGAGCTGCTTATCTGCCTTGATGGGAAAGAGAGGGATGTTTCTTTTCTTTCCCTACTCACCACCCTCCCCTCCATACACACACACACACACACACACACACACACACAAAGGCATATAATCCAGGGCAACTCTTTCTTTGAGTGTCGAGGGGCCCTCTCTGCCAAACAGGTTGAGAATGCAGGGAAGGTGAAGACAGATGGGGAGGGGACCATTCTCAGTTACTGTACAACCATCACATTTTGATACCTGGTTACTTACAAAGTTGTTTGAAAACAGTGAGTGCTGAGATGGGCTGGGTGTATTGGATGAGGAAAGGTTTCTGAAACAGCAAATACAGCATGCTATTCACTAATTCTTATTAAAAGCTATTTTCAGTGTTGAATTGGTACTGTTCTTTTATCCCAGATGCAGACCAGAATGGTCTCTTTAATGTCATGTCTTCAAATTACATAGGAGTGAACCAGAGGGTGGACCTACACATGCAGCTGATGACTGCTCTTGGTATTTATAATGCAAAATAGCTAATTAAGATGATGGTCAAGTGGTAGTTTTCTGCTGATATTAGCACAGAAAATCATGGTTGTGTCTCTGTGTGCTTTTACCCTGTACAGTATCATCAAGCTGAAAACTAATGGTCAATTTCAACACCAGATCTTTCAAAAATAAGCTAGCCTTATCTTCTAAAAAAACACATCTATAAATCTACAGGGACAGAAAATAAATTAGTAGTTGCTATGGGATGGGAGTGGGATTGAGGGTAGGGGAGTAGAGGGAACAATAAGTGACAGCTAATGAATATGCGGTTTCTCTTAGCAGGTGATGGTTAAACTGTGGTAATGGTTCTACGACACTGCAGATATACTACAAATCATTGAATTGTACACTTTAAGTTAGTAAATTATATGATATATGAATTATATCTCAATAAAGCTATTAAACATGTTTTATCAAAAGCAAACAAAAATGCATTTGACTTGACATCACCTACGATCATAAATCATCTCGTAAACTGGTACTCCTTTAAGCCACAGTCTCTCAAGGTAGTACATCAGGATTATATACATCAAAATCAGCTGGGGACACCTTTTAAATTTACAGATTCCTTGACATTACTCTGGATCTACTGGGCTTAACTCCAGGAATCTGCATTTTATCAATGATCCACAGATGATTTTTGATCAACACTGCGATTAAGAATCACTCTCTAAAACAAAATGGAGCAACTGACCGAAGTCTTTTAATGTTTTTATGATGATGAAATAACCAACACGCACAACATTGTAAAGCAACTATACTCCAGTAAAAATTAATTTTAAAAAAATTTTGTATCTATATGAGATAATGGCTGTTCACTAAACGCATGGTAACATTTCATGAGGTATGTAAATCAGATCATTATGCTGTATGCCTTAAACATGTACAGTGCTGCGTCAATTATATCTCAATAAAACTGGAAGAAAAAAATCTAAAAAAATAAAATAAAATAAAATAAAAATAACCAACACAAATAGTCCTATGAAAGGAACATGCTGTTTACCAGGCTCTGATATCTGACCTCAGATCCTATTCTGAACCACTCTTTCTGGCACCTCTTTAGGCAGCTCTGGACTCTGACATGAGCCACTCCTGAATCTCCCACACTCGGCCAGCTCTGCCCAGTCCATAAGGCACTAGGCAGGGCTGGCTCCTCACGTAGGGTTGAAGTATCCTTATCTGTGAATTCTGCAGGAGTAGGAGGCTAGTGATTATGTTCCTTGAGTTCAATTTCTTTCTCATTTTTTGTAAAAAATTTTGAATCAAAGTATTTTAATCACCTATACTAAGGTTTCCTGTTACACATTGTTTAATTGGAAATTAATCATTTTTAGAAAGAAGATAAGATATCAACTGTGATAATAGTTAACACCCTTTGGTCCCATAGCAAGCCAGAAACAACTGGTGGTCACAGGAGGCCCCCAGCACATCACGATGCCCCAAACCCTCTCATGGCATTGCAGTTGCATGAATGGCTCCACCTGCCCTTCCTCTGGAGGAAAGCAGGCAAGCAGAGAGTTGACTGAGTGTTTGGAGATCCATACATAAAGATGACTAAGAGTGTAGAAAGGGCACAACATTCTAAGTCTTAAGTATTCTGAATTTGCCTAATAGCCAATGCAGTAAAGGATACTCAAGTTCCTTAAAAGACAGGCAGCATCTTTTCAACCCTCACTGTCACAACCATGATTGAGAAGTACTGGAATGGGTAAGGTCTTCTCAATAAAGTCCAGTTGATGCTACTCTATAACTCCCTGGCCATACATTTGGAAAGTTTTTAGAAATCATTTGTTCCAATCATTTAATTAAAATTAAGCCACATATCTGTTTGAAAAAATTATAGGCAGATGTCAAAAAAGTTACTGCCTATCTTTTCTTCTAGGAGTTCTATGGTTTCAGGTCTTACATTCAAGTCTTTAATCCATTTCAAGTTTATTTTGGGGTATGGTATAAGAAAAGGGTCCAGGGGCTTCCCTGGTGGTGCAGTGGTTGAGAGTCCACCTGCTGATTCAGGGGACACAGGTTCGTGCCCCATTCCACGAAGATCCCACATGCCACAGAGCAGCTAGGCCCATGAGCCATGGCCTCTGAGCCTGCGCATCTGAAGCCTGTGCTCCGCAATGGGAGAGGCCACAACAGTGAGAGGCCCGCATACCGCAAAAAAAAAAAAGGGGGGGGGGGGTCCAGTTTCATTCTTTTGCATGTATCCAGTTTTCCCAAAATCATTTATTGAAGAGACTGTCTTTTCCCCATTATGTAATCTTGCCTCCTTATCATAGATTAATTGACCATATGAGCATGGGTTTATTTCTTGATTCTCTATTCTGTTCCATTGATCCATATATCTGTTTTTGTTCTGGTACCATACTGTTTTGATTACTATAGCTTTATAGTATAGTTTTAAGTATGGGACCATACCTCCAGCTTTGTTCTTCTTTCTCAAGATAGCTTTGGCTATTTGGGGTCTTTTGCACTTCCATACAAATTTTAGGATTATTTGTTCTATATCTGTGAAAAATGCCATTAGTATTCTGATAGGGATTGCACTGAACCTGTAGATTGCTCTGGGTAATATGGACATTTTAACAATATTAATTCTTCCAGTTCATGAGTATGGTATATCTTTCCATTTATTTGTATCATCTTCAGTTTCTTTCCTCAATGCCTTATAGTTTTCAGAGTACAGATCTTTCACCTCCTTAGTTAAATTTTTTCCTAGGTATTTTATCCTTTTTGATGCAGTTATAAGTGGGATTGTTTTCTTCTTTTCTCTTTATGATAGTTCATTATTAGTGTAGAGAAATGCAACAGGTTTCTGTGTATTAATTTTGTATCCTACAACGTTACTGAATTCATTTATTAGTTCTAATAGTATTTTTATGGAATTTATGGGGTTTTCTATATATAGTAGCATGTCATCTGCAAACAGTTTTACTTCTTCCTTTCCAGCTTGGATACCTTTTGTTTCTTTTTCTTGCCTAACTGCTATGGCTAGGATTTCTAATACAATGTTGAATAAAAGTAGCGAGAGTGGGCATCCTTGTCTTGTTTCTGATCTTAGAGGAAAAGCTTTCAGCTTTTCACCATTGAGAATGATGTCAGCTCTGTATTTATCATATATGGCCTTTATTATGTGGAGGTATGTTCCTCCATACCTGAGGCAAAGAAAACAAAACCAAAAATAAACAAATGGCACTCCAGAAAGCTTTTGCACAGTGAAGGAAAGCACTAACAAAACTAAAATGCAACCTACTGAATGGGAGAAGATATTTGCATTGGTATATTCAGTAAGGAGTTGATATCCAAAATAAAAAGAACTCATACAGCTCAATATAAACAAAAAAAACAATGTAATTAAAAAATGAGCAGAGGCCCTGAATAGACATTTTTCCAAAGAAGACAAACAGATGGCCAAAAGGCACATGAAAGAGTGCTCAACATCACTAATCATTAAAGAAATGCAAGTCAATACCACAATGAAGTATCACCTCACACCTGTCAGACTGGCTGTTATCCAAAAGACAGGAAACAGCGATAGTTAGCAAGGATGTGAAATAAAGGGAACCATGGTACACTCTTGATGGGAATATAAATTGTTGCCACCACTATGGAAAATAGTATGAAAGTTGCTCAAAAAACTAAAAATAAAACCATCATACTATCCAGCAATTCCACTTCTGGGTATTTATCCAAAGAAAATGAAAACACTATTCTGGAAAGATATATGTACCCCTGTGTTCATTGCAGCACTATTTACAGTAGCCAAGATATGGAAGCAACTTAAGTGTACATCAATAGATGAATGGATAAAGCAGATGTGGTATATACTTATATATACAATGGACTATTACTCAGCCATAAAAAAGAATGAAATCTTGCCATTTATGGAAACTTGGATCGATATTATACTAAGGGTAAGTCAAACAGAGAAAAAAATACCGTACAATTTCACTTATGTGTGGAATCTAAAAAACAAAACAAAACAGAAAACAGAAATAGACTCATAGATACAGAGAACTAACTGGCAGTTGTCAAAGGGAAGGGAGTGGAGGGAAAGATGAAATAAATGAACAGGATTAAGAAGTACAGACTTCCAGCTATAAGATAATAAGTCATGAGGATGTAATGTAGACATAGGAAATATAGTCAATGCTATTATAACAACTTTATATGGTGATAGATGGTAGTTGGTCTTATTTCAGTGATCATTTCATAACGTATAAAAGTATCAAATCACTATATTGTACACCTGAAACTAATATAATATTTTATGTTAATTATAACTCAAACAAAAAACAAAAGTAAACACATCAGCAAAGATAGAGAGCCTTGTTCTTGGGATGGTGATTGACAGGGAGGAACAGATTGATTTGGCATATATGTAGAACTCATTAATCTTCTTCAAGTACATTCTGGGGAAACATGGAGTTCTCTCAACAAGCTGTTACCAAACAGCACTTTTATTTGTACAGTTGGAATCCTAACAGTTTAAGTGGAAATCACAAGTTAAGGGAGAGAGGCATACTCTCCTGTGATAAAGTTTTCTGTGATTATACAACTTGATATTATAAGCAGCACAACAGGATTTAAACAATATAACTATGTTGTTCCAGTTGCTGCAGTCTTAATATCTAAATAGATTCTTAATAACTAAATAAAGTCAGTCTTAGCTATCACTTGTTAAATGTTGATCCTTGTCTGTTAGTAAATTTCCTATCTCCTTTAGGGATCACATGTTTGTATTTCAGAAAGAAATCATTTACTCGCTAGAGATCTGGGAGCTTTCTGAGCTATCTTGGTACATTACTGGGAGATTAGATGCTACAATAATACAAAAGGCAAAAAGATAAAATGGAGGTTTCATTTTCTTGAAGAAAGAAAGAAATCAGTCAAAATAAAGCAAATTTAGAGCAGCCACCCTCAAGTAGACACCTTCCAAATATTGGTGGGAGATTTGGGCTGATGGGAATTTTCATGAACTTAGCATTTCTGGCTTTGTTCTTTCTCTGAATGCTGTCTCTGCAGATTTAAATCCATCTCATTTCAGAATGCTGGATTTGTAACTGAGAAGAAATAGTGCAGATGGCTAAATTATCCTTACTTGTTTGAAACCATGACAACTTACCATAATATAGCTTTAAACACCTGAAATTAATTAGAGAGGTTACATTTGAATGTGGAGAGTATGATTTACAGTATGGGCTTAAATACAGAGACATGTTTTGATTTTAGTTTGTCATTTATTATTTTAGCTATAAATGTTGATCAAACAAACTTTGTTTTATCTTTTGATGAAGACTATTTTAAGGGGCAGTGGAAAGGGCAGACTGTCCAGTATTTAGAGCATATAAATTTTTGAAGAACCAGAAAAATTTTTCTTATAATCATATAAACCTTTACTGATTATTATGGGAAGATAGGAAAGTACACTCGTAATTTTTAAGTACCTTCTAAGGATCATTATTTTTTTTACAATAATACTCTCTGAACTTTATTATAGGTCCTTCAAGAGCTGAGGCTAAGTCTTGTTAACTCTTCACCTCAGAGTAACTTATAAAGAAAAGCACAGTCTTGTGGAGTCAACTTGAATCCTAAATTCACAGCTGACTAGCTGTGTGACCTTGGGAAAATGGCTTAACCACTGTGATACAGAGGGCAGATCCACAAATGAGGGAGAAATAGGATCAGAAATAATGGGACACAGACTATGCCCAGAGAGGGATAGCTCTTGGAGGAAATAAACAATTGGTTAGGGTTTAGGTGTTTTGAACCTGAGATGCTGGTGGGCCATCCAGTAAAAGATATATGGCAGGTGGTGGGAAATTGAGGTCCAGGAAAGAACTAGAGTATACAGATATATACTTGGATGTTACTGACATATAATACTTGGATTTTTGAAAGTGAATGAGATCATCAAATTTCATTCCCCTTCTTTCAAGTATAAAGAAAAAGAATAACTCTAAGGATATCATTGGAGAGTTGAAAGATCAGTGGCAATGAAAGAAACCAAGAAAAGACAATCTGAAAATAGAAGGAAAATCAAGATACTACCATTTCACAGAGTGTTTGAATAGAAGAAAGTAGACCAGAAGATCAAATGCTTTAGAGTGATCAAAAAAGATCAGGACTGGAAAAATAAAAGGTAAGAGGTTAGGAGTAAACGTAATAAGAAAAAGCAGACACTAAGTATAGACACACTTCTAAGAAGTTTAGGGGAAAAGGAGAGGTAAAAAAATAGCACAGTGATTTGAGGCAATCTAGAGAACTTCTTTTAAAGTTGGGAAACCAGAATATGTTTGTTGATGGGGCAAAGAGCTCAGTGAGAAAAAAGAAATTGATTGAGAGAGTTTCTAACAAACTCAGTAGGAAATAAGGTGAGGGACACAGAATTAGGTTAACCTTGGAAAGGAGAGAATCTTCATCTGAGCCAGAAGGAGAAAGGATAAAGGGAAATACAGATAAATTTTATGGCATTCACTAAATTGAAAATATGGACCTTATGCTTCAACTCAATTTCTCTTTCCTCACATATCTGTTGTTCTGTGCCTGTCTCGCACCCCCCCCCACCTCCATATACACACACACACACACACACACACACACACACACACACACTTACCAGATTATCAAGTAAAATCCTATCTTTGGGAAAAAAAATGTGTTCATTTTTAAAAAAATGGTTAACTTCAGGACACTGATGTGTCTCTTAGAAAGAATCCAGAGGTTATCCTGATACATAATTATGGTCTGAAAGAGATGATGCACTCAGAAATGGGGGCAACTTTATTCTTCCCATAGTAGGATTAGGCATCATATAGAATACTTAAAACTTGAAAGGACCTTTAAAGGTCTTCTTTATAAACAGTACAGTGTTAAACAAATTGTAGCTATATATGCTCATATTATAAATGAATTAGTTTAATACCACAGAACTGCTTCCTAAGAAAAGTTTTAGGAGAAGGAAAAAAAATCTATTTTCTATAAACTAAATCTGTGATATCAGCCCTAGCATATGTTTGGAGAGATCCATTTTACCCACTTTTTTTTTTTTTTTGGCCACACCTCACAGCTTGCAGGATTTTAGTTCCCCAACTGGGGATTGAACCCAGGCCACAGCAGTGAAAGCGCTGAGTCCTAACCACTGGACCACCAGGGAATTCCCCCATTTTACCCATTTTTTGATCACTTCCTGTTCACTTCATTGGTGAGCTAAGGACTTCTGCCCTAGGGTTACAATGGTGGCTCTGAACACAGGATGCCTGATACTGGACAGAGGAAATCAACTGCAGTTTGTTAGACACATATATTCACAGCCTGGAGGAAGAAGACACTTCATGCCACACAGGGCCACATGGCAGTTACATTTGGGAAGAGAACAATTAGGGGCTGTGGGAGCCAGGCTTTTTAGTATCAAAAGGGTGAGGTGCCCCTGGTTCCAATGGGAGGACCTGATTGGCTTGTTTGAATAATTCCATGGGCTGGCAGGGAACTGAAATGCACTAGTACTCAAGGATGAGCAGGAATTGCCCCTGGTCCCTTTGATAAGGAGGGTTGTTTGGCTAGGGGACCTCATCCATAGAAGCAGGGTGGGGAGGGGAACTTGTGGCTAGGCCATTTGAGGCCCTCCTGACTTTACCAAATGTCAAGGCAGCACATAATTTTGAGCCTTACTTTTATGCCTTATGCCACACCTACAACATAAGCAAATCCATGGCATAGTCATGTTATAATGGGATTTTGTTGGAATTTGTGGTAACTTAATCGTTATGCTGGAGGAGGGAGGTGGGGAGACATCAAGGATGCTTTTGGAGTCTCACTGGAGTGATTCCTATGAATGATACTTCATGTACTTTCGGCATACACAGTTTGAGAGAACCTCCAAAGAGAATTGGCCATATAAATACCTACTAATGCTTTTGGTCTATTTTGAAATGGCATCTTCTCTGTAAGCATATCTTTTTTCTCTACATGAAGTCTTCCTTGCTGAGGAGAATTTAATGAATCCCAAGCCACTGATTAGATAACAAGTCGGTTTTGTGGCTGGTAACACTCATTATTTGCTCTAATTGTGACTCCAGAAACAGGATTCCTGGTTTAACTCATGGCTAAGAGTATCATTCAGGGTCCCAGCAGGTAACACATGCCACAATCCAGCAGGGCCATTGAAAAGTGTTTGATGGTGGATGCCGTCAGAGACAGAAACCACGCCAGTTATTTTACAGAAAGAATTTAATATAAGGATGTGTTTACTGGGTAGCTAAAACAGTAAAAAGGGAACACAAATAATCACAGAGGACAAATCAGCTGCATGAAGCAGCTTCGGCAGAGGGACTATGGGAAGCAATTGAAATTATTAGAACATAGAAAATTAGAGAAGGGACCTCATGGGGCAGGAACCAGACCTCTGAGGAGGGGGCTTCCCTGGTTGGTGCTGATGGCTCTTGAGGGGGTGTGATGATGCTGGATCTGGAAGTTTTGAAAAACAAACTGGATTCTATTTTTTCTGCTACTGAAACAAAATGCCGCTGCCATAGTGAAAAAGTGAAGGTGCCATGATGCTGAGAGGAACAAGAGGCAAAAACAAGAGAGAAAATTCCTTCTTCTTCCTCCAGGCTCACATCTCCCTCAGCACAGAAGAACCTAACAAATAGCTGTGGCTGTCTCAGAGATGCAAAGCAAGCCCTGTGTCACAAAGCAGGATACGGGGGTTGGGGTGGAGGTGAGTTTTGACACTGAGAGTCAAGAGCCTTACAAGCAGCACGAGAGTATTCAGAAAGGTTGGACAGCATTAAGGGAAACTAATGCAATGTTCGAAGAATCTCAGGGATGGCAACAATTGGTGGAGTCATCAGGCCAATCCCAACATTTGAGAGGCTCATGGAGACCCACCTACCATATGTCTATACATATTTCAAAGTTATACATTAAGCAAACAAGCTGTGAAATAAAATATATTCTATCCTCTTACCTTAAAAATATCATTTCATGATAACCTGGAAGCTGGCTTTGAATTTATAATCTTGGAGTTCTATTGGAAATTTGTGGCATAGGGAGAGCCAGCAATCCTTACCCCTCAACCATCAGCCTGTCCCCTCACTTTTCTTCCCACCCCCAGCTCTGTACTGACTCTTGAAGGGGTCCCACATGCATGAGTCTGGACAACCCTACCCACATAACCTAGCTCACTTCACTCCCCCATAAGCAGCTGAGCCTTAACCACTCCTTGAACCTATGGGTGAAAACATTGAGTGCATGATAGACCCAGAAATAAGGCCAGCAGAACCTGCAGCTAGGCTTGGAGCCATATGTGCAGAAGTAATTGGAGTCCCTCGTACTCGGATCTTGATTGAGAAGGGAACAGTGCATGCACTCCAGGTGGCATGGTGCCTTGTCCCGAAGGGACAAGGAGAGGGGATGGGGAGGGTTATGACCAAGGGGGGAAAAGCAACACCCTCTAAACTCTAATGACAATGCCCAGAAGCCCTAATGACAGAACAGGAAGCCTTATCATCAGTAGGCAAGAAGGAGCAAGGAAAGAGAGTGGTCACCAGAAAATAAGAGGGTCATCACAGGAAGGGGTCATCTGACAGAGGCTGTGGCCTTCAGAGAGGACCGCTGCCAGGGCCAACCAACCCTCTGCCTAATAGGGAGGTAAGCAGAATATAAATACCCCCATCTTCACCTCCTCCTTCCCTCTGCTCTCCCGCCATCATCTCCTATTGGCTGAACCCAACTGGAAGCCAAAGAGCAAGAGTCCAGACAATGCAGCTCACAGAGCTCAACGTCCTGGGAAAAAAGGAAGTTGGAGAAAGGCAGAGAGTGGATCTGGAGGGGCGAGCGGAGGCGATGAAGTACGTCTGGTGCACCAATCTCTCCAATATTAGTTTCTTCCTATGCCCAGTCCCAACTGTGTATGGTTGAACCCCCTACATCTCCCTCTCTCTCTGCCCTCCTGGCTTTCATCCATTATCTGTCACCAGAGTCTCCTAATGTCAATCTTGTGTGCCCCCCAAAGAGCCCAGCCTAGTCATGATGTAGTCAGGGGTCAAATTTCTAGTCCTGAACATTCTGAAGAAAAGAAGAGAGATGAGTAACCGTTTGGTTTGGAGACCAGATAACCTTGAAAGAGCGATGCATGCTGAGCACAGGGGAATTACTCAAGGAAATAAAAAAATGTCCAGGGAAGGAAGTTGATCATGATGACAATATACCACTGCCCTTTATCCTACTAACTAGAAAGAAGCACATTTTTCTCTTAGTCTCTTCATCTCCTTATTAGTTCTGATTTCCATTTGTATTTTGTTTAACCTTTTTGTTTGGGTGACATCCTTTTTTCAAGCTTTCCCAAATCTTTTTAAGACAAAAGTAGCATATAAATGTATATAATAAATAGTAGCAGGACAGTGAATGGTAAGTTTGTGCAATGCTTCTCAGAGGTCTCATGGCCACTGATTCATAGCAGAATCATCCTTGTAAAAAGACATGGATTTCTGGTGCAAATTCCAGGTTTCTGGGATTTGACCCAACGTTGATTCTCAAGAATCACTGATGACGTGGTTAAGAGTAGAGATCCCAGGGTTATAGAGTAGCTATGAGATCTAGGGAAGGTTTCTTTACCTCTATGAGCCTTATTTTCTTATTTAGAAAAAGAAAAAAATAACAGCAGCTCTTCTGTAGGGTTTCAGTAAAATATCAAAAGAGATAGTACATGTAAATGGCGTTAGTACCATCTTCATCTATCACCATTAGGGACCAGGATTTAGTCTTTGCGCTGGGTTTCTGTGGAGTTGGCCGCTGTGGAAGGTAGCCCTTTGCTTGACTAAATATGGAGGGAATCTCAATGGCTCTGTCAACTGAAAAAATAAATGCACAACCTAAAAGTTGAGAATTATGTTTTATTTGGCAGACAAACCTGAGGACTTAAGTCCAGGACACAGCATCTCAGATAGCTCTGAGGGACTGCTCCAAAGAGGGAAGGGAGGAGCCAGGATATACAGGAGTTTTTACAACAAAGACCAGGTGTCTGAACATCAAAAGATTACAGTTAAAGAAAACAAGATATCTCAAGTTAAGGACTTTAGCGCTTTTCTATGTGTGGGAAGATACAAGAGTCTGGGCTCACTGAAATCATTCCTTTGATATGCACCTCAGCTATCTGAGGCAGGTGTCCCGTGCTTTCTCATCCTGAGTCTCCTCAGGATGAACCATCGGGGGTAGCTGTAATGTAATGGCTCAATGGCTGCAGCATCCTTTGTTTACTGATACATAAGGCAGGCAACATTTTTTTCATTGAGAGGTTTCAAAAAGATAGGATCCTCCCATTCTATGCTAATTTGGGAATTGACTCACCCATTAGGGTTTCACTCATCATAATTGCAACAAAAAAGTTGGGACAGGCATTTCAGCCCCATTCTGCAGATGGCAAAGGCAAGGCATGGAAGGGCACACTGCCTAATCCAGGGCTGTGTGATGCTTGGCTCCTGTAGCTATACAGAAAACTCTGGAACTGCAACTCTTGAGAGATTATTTTTATTATTGCATTGTGCCACTGCTTTTACTCAGCTTGCATTGAGAATGCCTCCTAGTTAGAAATTGTACCACCAGGCATTAGAACTCTGTGCAAAGTCCATCACTGAAAAAGGCTGAGGCATAATAGAACACATTTGAAATAGCTCAGCAAATACACATGTTCAGTTACAGAGCATTCAAAGTAAATGACTTGGCTACTTGAAGCAGAAAGTAAGAAAATAAGCCTGGCTAAATAAGGGAATCTTTTCTAGATTTTTCTTTCTTTTCCCTGAGGTACTCAGGGAAGACTGCCAGGTGTAGTTCTAGCAAATTTTAGGAAACAGATTATTTCAAGAGGTAAAGAGAGAACTTGTCTGGCTCCCTTGTGTTTTGGGGGGTTTCCTTTGGTTTGGTTTGGTTTGGTTTGGTTTTTAAGTAATATTGATACTCCATCTCTTTCCAAAAATCATTGAAACAGCAATCATTCCTCCTGCTCCAGTGTCTCAATTTTGAACAGAGTTGGTTTAAGAACCCTGCAACTTCTCTTGCTGAAAGGTGAAGAAAGACTTCGAGGTGAGGTTTTAATTCTGTGTCACAGCCTAAATTGTTTCATTGCAAAGTCTGGGAGCGTGTGTGTCAGCACACACAGCATGATACATCGCCCCCCAAACCGAAAACCCAAGGAATGGGTTCAATCTAATGTGAGACAAGGATGGCGGGCTTCTGGCTCTTAACACCCACATTATCCTTATCTCCTGCACGCAGTTCCAGGCTCAGGGCTCAGAAACTGAGATCCTCTCAGGAACTACTTGCTTCGGGGGATGTTCACAATAGCCATCAAGAGAAATCTCACAGCTTGCCTATTTTCCAGCAAAACATCTAAGCCAGGTCTGCCTTTTGACAGAGAAAAGGGGCTTTTTAACATTCCTAAAATCTTGGAGATCTGTCTCCCCACACAGTGATTCATGACTAAAGAGGAGGTTGTGGAACAGCAGGGAAGGACAGGTTGTTGATCCTCTCCATCCAAATTGGTGAATGTTACAAGTGATAAACTCTTCAGATAACTTCCTGATGAACAGAAAAAGAAAGTCTGAACAGGGAGTGCTGTGTTCCTTCCGGGAAAGGAGGAAAGTGTCCGTCTACTTCCACCCATAATTAAAACAGATGAAGCTACCAGGACTGCGGCCACTGTGAGAATCCTGGCCTCAGTTAAGTGGATGGAAATTCATGGTACTGATGTCCATTTTCATGAATCCTCCCCCCACAATCACATACACATCCTAAGGAATTCTGTCTTTGTTCTAGCCCCTTTGTGTTTATCCAATGCCTGCTGAAGTTCCCTGTTGCCCACTTAATTACCTACCCACTTCACTACCCCAAAAGATCCACACATGTGAGGTCTTTCTCAAGCCTTGCTGATGCCAGATTTATTTCCAAGACTCTTCCTAGGTTCATAAATCTTACATGCTAATTTGGGTTAATTTGTGAATAAATGTCAGTGGTTTCAAGTGCTGCCTCTGCAGATCAGATTTACATCTTACTAGGATGTATACCTGCTGATGCAGGTTAAAGGAAGGAGTAATGGGACAATGAACTTCACTGGAACAGGGCTGTTAAAAATAGCCACCACTAGCACTTTGAATAGATAATACTCTGGGTGCTTTAACGTGTATCAAGTCATCAAACTTGCATCTACCCTATGAGGCAAATCCAGTAATCATTCCCATCTTACAGATGAGGAAACTGAAGCAGAGTGTTAAGTGACTTACTAAAAACCACACAGCCAGCAAGTGTTGACACCTGAATTCACTACAAAGCTACAGTCATCAAAACAGTATGGCAGCAGTCCCCAACTTTTTGGCACCAGGGACCTGTTTCATGGAAGACAACTTTTCCACGGGGGCTGGGGCATGGTTCGATGGTTCTGGCAGTAACACGAGCTATTGCTCAGGTGGTAATGCAAGTGATGGGGAGCAATGGGGAGCTGCAGATGAAGCTTTGCTTGCTCGCCCACCACTCACCTCCTGCTGTGTGGCCCGGTTCCTAACAGGCCACAGCCCAGGTGTTGGGGACCCCTATGACACAAAAACAGACACAGAGATCAATGGAACAGGATAGAAAGCCCAGAAATAAATCCAGGCACTTATGGTCAATTAACCTATGACAAAGGAGGCAAGAATATACAATGGAGAAAAGACAGTCTCTTCAACAAGTGATGCTGGGAAAACTGGACAGCTACATGTAAAAGAATGAAATTAGAACATCTCTAACACCATACACAAAAATAAACTCCAAATGGATTAAAGACCTAAATGTAAGACTGGATACTATCAAATGCCTAGGGGAAAATGTAGGCAGAACACACTTTGATGTAAATAACAGCAATGTTTTTTGGATCCAACTCCTAGAGTAATGGAAATAAAAACCAAAATAACTAAACACAGGTAAGCATGGTTCCAGGGCCCCATGCTTAACTGCTCTGCAGCACGATGGAAAAAGAAATTGAGGGGCATGTGGCAAGAAATGAAGATCAGGCAAATGAGAACAAAGGCTATATATTCAGAGTTTTCTATAGTAAAAGAGTCAGCCATCATTTTTCATGATTTTACTGAAACTCAAGGGCAGGGAGAGGAGTGGAAAAGCTTTATAGAGGGGAAAAAAAAGGGCTTCAGGGATGTAGGCTGCTTGGGAGCTGCTGTCAAGGAGAAGCTATAGGTGGGCTAACTAGAAGTCATCCTATGTGATTGTTTAGAGGTTCATACTTGGCTTTCCCTGGTTGGTCCCAAGTTGGAAGCAGAGACAAAAATTAGAAAAGCTGTCAACTGTTGATCAAGTCCTGGTCATTTTAGGCTAATTGTTATCAGGGCTTTTTGTTTGTTTGTTTCCTGGACCATTTACTAGAAATAGTGGTCTGACTTTTTTTTTTAATGAGACTGACATGAATAGCTGGTCACTCAAGAGAGTGAGTTGGATTCCTGGACCGGTTGCTGCAGATAGGGGGTCAGAGTTCTATTTTTCACATGGTCTGGCCATTGTCGGTTTATATATTCAGTCTCTCAGGCAGAAGAATCTTCTGGAATCATTCTTTTGTCCCCAGAATGGAAGGAGGCCTCCCTCTGGAAAGGAGCCCTCCCGCTGACAGCAGATTCTTTCACCAAGACAAGTTTGTGAATTAGGTTGGAGTCTTGATTTCCGGTAACAAGATGTCTGTTGAGTTCCCTGTTGCTGGTCTTCCCTCTACTACTTAGTATTTGCCTGGTGGTGAGGAGCCAAGGGTCAGAGAAACTTGGTCTCATCCCTAATAAACTTCAGAGGTTCAAGGTCATAGCTGGTAAAGAAGGAGGGCACGATATTCCCTTTCTACTTCCTCTAAGTTAAGACACAGATCTTAAAATTACCATACGAGGAAACCAGAGGTATACCAACCTGGTCAACTTGCTTGGAGGACTGAGGCCCTTGTCAATCACTGGTCACCTGCACAGCAGCCTACAGCCTTTCACGACGTTGATAGATGGCTCTGTTTTCAAGAGGACCAGGCATGTCCCAGAGAAACTCAGGTGTAAACAGCACAAGTATAAACAGCACAGCCAGCCAGTAATTATTTCTTAAGAACCAAGTCTCTGTTCATGGTGATAAAGGAAGTAGAACAGAATGATCCTGCCTTCAGAAGGTCCTCCAGTCTTTTGTGTGAGATGCCATTTTCCATTGACTAGAGCAGATGACAAACAAATTCAACACCAAGCATTCAGTGAGTTTTGTCTTGAGAAATACACAAGCCCCTAACGAGGTATGACTCTAGCTGTGATTTTATTGCCCCTTTCTAACACAAGTGAATATGAAAGTGCTTGCACTGGGGGACCTGAATCGATTATGTACCCACATTGGATGAAAGAGCTGCCAGCATTCCACCTGGGAAAGTTCCGATGTAACGAATGCCAGTGAGCAGTGTTAAAACTGGAATGTAACACAGAATAAAACAAAGGCTCCTCCTAGCCACCAAGTGAGCACAAACCCAGAAGCACATTGGCCACTAGCAATGTAAGTGAAATGCTGATGAAGGCATGGAGTGTTTGGCCAAGACGTGATCTTACTCACTCCTCCCAGCAGGGAGCTATTTGGGACCAGGGAAAAGGTCACAGGAGGACTCTTCTGTTACAGAGGGCACAGCAAGGACAGAGTCAGTTTGATGAACCTGGTTCTAACCTGATTCAGTTACTACTTAGAGGAGTGGCTGGGCAATTACTTCCCTCTCTGGGCTTCAATGGACCTTAAACCTGACGGAGCTACATCGGTAATACAGCTGTGATATTTTTGTATAGATTTGTGTATAGACATAAAAAGTGTTTTAAAATAAATTAAAAATATTTCATGTAAAAAACTAGCAGCATATCATGACTAGCATACACTAAAATGACAGCTACATAGAAGAAATATGAGCAGATGATTAAACAAATAAGAAAAAAAAAGCCTAAAATTTTCAAACCCTTCTCACCATTAACTATGGAGATAGAGATAAAAGAGCATTTTCCTTTAGGAAGATGCACATGGAACAGAAAAGGAAGTGTAAGAGATTGCCCACCAACCAGGACTGACCTAATCTGAATATCCCTTCCAATAGCATATGTAAAATAATTCTCTAATTTAAAACTCTATTGGCAAAAATGTGGCACAATGAACTTAGTAGTCTTTCCAGGACCCGTGAATGAGTGTCTAGGCTTCTACATCTAAAGGAAAATATTTTGTTCCAAGTCATCTTTAAGATTCTTAAGCCTGAAGTGCCTGGATTCCTAATCACTGTAATACACGCACCTCTATGGGTTTTCTGTTTCTCCTTGATACGCACACAGAACTAAGCAATCAGCCCACGCAATTCCTCAGCTCTTCTCCAATACCTGATGAAGAGAATGAGAGACCGCAATAAAACCTGTAAGATTATGCTTTCTATTTTTAATGTAAGGATGCCCATTTCTACCTTAAACTATTCCTTTGTGATTTATTTTGAAAACCAGACATGATCTCTGGAGATGCGTGTAGGCAAGTCGTGCGCGCGCGCGCGTGTGTGTGTGTGTGTGTGTGTGTGTGTGTGTGTGTGTATAAAGAAATGCAATTACACATCCCCACTCAGGTTACAGCGATTATTCTTAGATATAAACATTCCACTTAATCTAGTATGGCTAGTAATCCTATAACTGGATTAAGTGGATTTCTGCCTACAATCCAAAGAAACCCAAACAAGGCTCACTTCAAAGAAATGACACCAAGTACTCTTCTCTCAACAAGAAAAAGGATGTTTTAAATAATGAAAAAGATGTCCTATCATATTAAAAATTAGGCGATCACGCCCTGCATTCTTCTCAACAGTGAGCCAGGAAACACACATACACGCACACACACACACACACACACACACACACACACACACACACAAAAGGCCACAAATAAAATGATGCTTTTGTTACATTTCTTAACTTCTAATTTTCTATCATAATTTTTTACTGGGTTCCTATTATCCTCAGAATAGAAAAAAAATTGTGTGTGTGTGTGTGTGTGTGTGTGTGTGTGTGTGTATCTTTTTATGTTAAGGAAAAGTAAACCTTGAAATAGAAGACAATGTTTTAAAAAGGGAAAAAAATGAAATTCAGTACTTTCAGGATGAGAAAAGTAACAAAGCCACTTGAAGAGATGTCTTGCAGTGCACTGAGAAATATTAGCAGCAGATGCCTGAGTTCTGGCATAAGCAGCCTTTAAATGAAGTGCATATCAAAATAAGGCCATGTCTGTGGTTAAAAGCATGGAGCCAAGTGGGAATACATCCGAGGAGGAGGTGTGTAATTTTGGCTCGGTTCCTGGAGGAAAGTAACAATCCCGTGAGAGGTTCAGAGAACAGACCTTGTGCTGAAAACCCCTCAGGATATAGGACGACACTGATAACAATCAGGGAAAGAAATTTGACAAGCACTTTTAAAAACTTATTCCTGTCTAAGGTACCTGGCACCAATAATCCATTCAAAATAGCTTTAGAAGCACTGGGGCTCTGTATCCAATGGCGGTTATCTATGAAATTGCCACTAAACGCTAAAACCATCCCTACAGATTGTCATGCATGGGTGTTATGCAAATTCGTACATTGCAGTATAATGTGGCAGTCATCCCCAAATAATCTCTATACTGCTAATTATACCCACTGAAATTTGACAAAACACAAATAGCATAAGGGATGCTTTTGTTGGCAGTTCAGGTAAATATCTTTTTCAAGAGTTCATTCTGATTTTGGTACATAGGACTGGTTGGTGCAGGTTTCAGGGAGGGAGTTTTCAGGGTCATTGGTGAGTTTAAGTCTAGGACACTTAGGTAGATGAACCCTGTATTTTAAAAAAAAATTTTAATTGCAGTATAATTGATTTATAATGTTATATTAGTTTCAGGTGTATAACAAAGTGATTCAGCTATGTATATGTTATATATGGTTCTTTGTCAGATTCTTTTCCATTATAAGTTATTATAAGATATTGAATATAGTTCCCTATGCTATATAGTAGGTCCTTGTTGTTTAACTATTTTATATATAGTAGGTTGTATCTGTTCATCCCAAACTCCTAATTTATCCCTAATGAACCCTGTATTTTTTAATGGCAAACTGACCATATTATAAATAAACTGGCTGTCAGTGTTTGCACGAGTCAGAGTGCCTGCCCCTCTACCCCACCTGGCTCCATCCTACAGGGCAATGAACCAGCTTATCCAGGCAGTTACACACCATGATTACTCTCTAGTCAAAAACACTGTAAATTAGCACGGATTTATATGTTGTAAGTAGATTATTTTCCTGACTTCTGTCATAAAAGAACACTTGACACAATCCTCCCCAGTAAAGTGAGAAATAAGAAACAAGTACCTGATAGACATTTTTTTTTCCTTAATGGTTTCTTGAGACTTGATTTTCAAGGAGGCACTTATGAATAAAAATGATTTTGTGTGTGCACGGGTGGGGGGTGGGGTAGAGAATCTTGGAGACAAGGTTTTTGAATCCTGACTCGACTCAAACACTTGCCTATCAAGAAGTATCCATTACAAGCTTGTCACTGTTCTACCAAAGGTGCAGCCCCACCTGAGGCTGTGTAACCAGGCGAGCTGTGCACAGGGCAACCACAGCACACGGTAATTACCTTAATTGGTTCGACAACTGTCAGAAATATGTTTGGGACAGCAGGGGATTTTATTTCTACCGACATTCCCAGCAGAAGAGTTAACAAGAGATAAATGGTGGCTTTATAGATTTCTCACAAATAGATTCCACAGGGTACACAGAAGCAAAGCACAGAAATAGGAGGTCCTATGCCTTGTATCTCAGTGTCTTTTCATTATGCATTTTATTCTTTAAGTGTATAGAGCAGTTGCCTCTCTTGTCACCAGGAGTCACTTACCCACGTGTGAGTCATATTTCTCAGCGGAAATCTCACCACTGTTGAGATTTCTCCCAGGAAATATCATTGTCTTTGTTCTTAAAACACCAAAGAGTGCAAGTAAGCTTCTAAGGCAATGATTTTTTTTTTAACCCCAGCAGAAAGTTCTTGCCATGTCCATTTTTCTGAACACCTGATTCACCAAAGTGGTGAAATTATCAGGCCTGTGGTTCTCTAACCTTTATTGTTGAATAAGTTTTGTTCTGTCCTCTGTTAAGCATCTGTCATCCCGCCCTCCAAGAGACAATATTATATTATGTGGCATAGAATACAAGTATAGTGCTTAGATTAATCCCATTTACAACATATGGTGATGAAAACCATTCACAAAAGGTGTGGCTCTATTTTAAATATTACTTTTGGATTTCATTTAACTTGATTACATGTATTTGAAGCTCAGCTTCTATAGAAAGAAAGGCAGCAAGTCATAGGGCACAGAACCCCTGACCAGTAGCTGGGGGCCATTGGTTCCAGGCCTGGCTCCAGCAATAATGAGCCTATGACTGTGGGCACATCATTTAATCTTTCTGGCCCCAGTTCCCTCATCTATTAAACGGACTACAGCATCCCTAAGATCCCTCCCAGCCTAACATACAACCCCAAATCATTCACTGTCCACCTCCTTGTTTATAATTCCAAATGCAAGCATGCACTTGCTGTTGTTTCTTCCTGAAGAGGATTTGTCATAACTTCATCTTTATATTTCAACTTTCCTCTTCCTAAACCCCAAGATAACCATTCAGTTTTTCCCAGTACGGAGAGTAATGCTAGTTGGAGAGATGAACTTTTCAGCCATTCTAATAAGGTTTTATTTTTAATTATGAATATGTAGTCTAATAAAATCCTGATAGTAGAAATAATTTGGTGTGTTTGACATATTAAACTTTAAAGACTCAAACTGCAGTTATTATTATTTTATGGTTATGGGAATCACAGTATTTTGCAAAATTAAATATAAATAGTTTTTACCTTCCAGGGTAGATCAATAATTTTCCCTTAGCTAAAATTAGGTTATGTTTTCTCACTTCTTAGGAAAGTCATAGAAGTTTAGAAACCTAGAAAGTTTTCTTAATCTCACTTTTGAGATTGGTTTGAAGTTAGTATAGTTTTCATAAGTAAATTATATATTCCATAAGTATTGCTCATGCCGTATATTGCCTTGAATTTTATAAGTATGTTTGGGGCAGGAGGGAACATGCTATTTGTGATGATTAGTAAAGTAAATAAACAGAAATTTGTAGCTTGTGCCTCTTGATCAACTGCATTAGAAGGTGCCATCATTCTGGACAGGGGTGAAATGCCATTGTATATTAATTTTTAGTATTTGTAGTAAGGGTTAATAGTGTTTACAAAGGGATAAGCAGGTAGCAGTAGGAAGCTTAGATTTCATCTCATGTAGTAGAAAGACATGGACTGCGTGAGGACTCCTGCTTTCTGGCTCTGTGACTTTAGGCTAATTCTATAACCTCTCTGACCCTCAGGTTCTCATTTCTAAAATGGAGAGCTAGAGACAGTTAGAGAAGATGTCTTTTTCTGTTGTTTTCTATTTGTTTGTTTTTCCCATGCCTGTGGGTCCTCTCTTGTTTTTTTGTTGTTTAATTTCTATTGGAGTATAGTTTATTTACAATGTTGTGTTAGTTTCAGATGTAAAACAAAGTGAATCAGTTATACACATACATATATCCACTCTTTTTTAGACTCTTTTCCCATATAGGCCATTACAGAGAATTGAGTAGAGTTCCCTGTGCTATACAGTAGATCCTTATTAGTTATCTATTTTATATATAGTAGTGCATATATGTAGAGAAGATGTCTTAGGTTGTATATTGATTGGCTAGGGCTGCCATAACAAAATACCACAGACTGGGTGGCTTAAACAACAGAGATTTATTTTCTCAAGGTTCTGGAGGCTGGAAATCCAAGATCAAGGTGTGGGCAGAGTTGATTTTCTCTGAGGCCTCTCTTCTTGGCTTGCAGAAGGCTGCCTTCTCTCTGTGTCTTCATGGTCATCCCTCCGTGTGCACATATGTGTCTGGTATCTCTAAAGACACAATTCATATTGGATTAGGGTCCACCCCAACGACCTCATTTTAACTTCATCATCTCTTATCTCCAAATACAGTCACATTTTGGGGGTGAGGACTTCAACATATGAATTTGGGGGGAAACACAACTCATAACAGGTAGGAAACAGATTCTGAGATGGCTCTCTACATGCAGGACATTTACAGGGGGGAAAGGGAAGGTCTCAGGGACAAACCCATAAAGAAGCGAGGAAGCAGGATTGGGGGACGGGAGAAACTAAACCATGACAGAGTCATAACAGAGACCTCTACTGACCCACAGAGAGCCCTGGAGTGAGGGTGCCCCTCAGAGGTGCCCAAAATTGAGGCAAGGGGGCTGGTTCTTCGTACACTGATACTGAGCAGGTACCCCAGGGAAGGGAGGGAGGTGTTTCTTGAACTGGGAGACTCCCTAGAGTTGAAGGTCATTCATGTGAGCCTTCAGCTTGGCAGCTGGGGGTTGAATGCCTTGGTCCTGAAAGGCAGGTAGGTAGCTAGGGTGCTGCCCCCAGCTCCCACTGGAGAAGTAAATGCCCATTTCACCATCTTACAGGATTTTGATAAGGACTGACTGGGATGAGATATGCACTAATACTTAGTCCCTGGAATGTAGGAGGGGCTCTGTTGGTTTTCATTCCCTCCATGGCCTCAGTCTATGCATGTCCACATGCCCTTCCTTAACAACTAGATCCTGAAGCAGTGGGGGGGATCCTGGCCTCCCACAAAACTCTACTGAGTTTTATTTTTTTTTCTTTATTGTTTTTAAATATCCTGCATTTAAAGTTTCACATCTGCAGAGCCACAGAGAAGAGCGTGGAGGACATAATGCACAGTGAGCACTGGAGGAAAACAAAGGAGGAGTGGGTGGTTTCAGACAAAGAGGTTGCCTTGTATCTCTGACAGCAGGCTTTTCTTATTGGTTGATCAGTGCAAATGAAAGGCCATTGGGGAGAGCCATGTGCCTCCCCACACTGTAAAATAATACTTCATGGGGGTGAGTCCTTGGCTTGAGGACCAGTCAGGCTTAGGGAGAGAAACTAAATGGCAGCCCATTGTTACAGAAAATGTAACCTAGCAATGAATGGATGGGAAGAAATAAAGAATTTTAAGTAAAGAAAGGCCAGGTGTGAAAGCAAAAGAAATACACAGTATTCTTCTGGTCTGCAGCTTTTCCTAATGGAGACCAGGAGAAAATAAATGGGGGTTTGCCCAAATATAGTTTTCCTCCCAAGGACAAAACCTCCTGTGGCCTGTCCTTCCATAGAGACCGTGGTGGATGCTATTTCCAGGTGTAAACTCACACCCATCATGGAAGGAAGGATAGAGTCACAAAATGCTTCAGGCCATGAAATGAAACAGTTCCTTCTGACCTGAAATGAGCCTTTGGAGTGTGGTGAGTGTGGTGACTCAAAACAGAGTCACACCCTACATAATGGCTGGAGAGGATAAAAGGTCACCTTAAGCGGGACCAGAGACGGATCCCAACAGGAGCATTTGGCTTATTGAGCTGCCATTTCCTGTCTGACAGTCTTCATTCATTCATTCTTCATTTACTCTGTACCTCCCATTTTAGTCAGCTCAGGCTGCCATAGCAAAATACCACCAACTGGATGGCTTAAAAAACAATTTCAGAGGCTGAGGGTTCAAGATCAAGGTGCCAGCAGATTCAAGTCCCTGGTGCAGCTTCTATTCCTGGCTGAGAGATGGCCACCTTCTCCTCACATGGTAGAGAGAGAGAGAGAGAAAGCAAAGTCCCCTGTGTCTCTTCTTCTAAGGGCCCTGATCCCATCCTGAGGGCTCCATCCTCATGACCTCATCTAAACCTCATTACTTCCGAAAGGCCCCACCTCCTAATACCATCACAGTGGGGCTGAGGGCTTCAACATATGAATTTTAAGGGAACATAAATCCAGTTCATAGCATCGCACCCCTTGCCCTCCAAAATTCAACTTCTTCCTGCATGCAAAATAAATCCATTCTGCCCAGACAACCCCCAAAGTCTTAAGTCATTCTGGCATCAACTCTAAAGCCCAAAGTGTCATCTAGATATCACCTAAAATCAGATATGGGTGAGACTTGAGGTACAACTCATCCTGAGGCAAAATTCCTCTCAAGCTAAGACCTTGTGAAACTCAACAAGTTATGTGCTTCCCAAACGTATTGGTGGGACAGGCATAGCATAGACATCCCCTTTCCAAACAGGAGAAATAAGAAAGAAAGAAGGGGTGATGGGTCCCAAATAAGTCCAAACCCAGCAAGGCAAATTCCATCGTACCTTAAGGCTAGAGAAAAATCCTCTTTGGTTCAATATCCCACCTTCCAAGTCCACTGGAGTGGCAGCATCACCACCACAGCTATGAGGGGAGACCTTGCCCCTTCAGCACCACCCCTGAAGCTCTCTGGGAGGGCAGCCCCATCCTGAAGTCCTGGGCAGGGGCATCTTGACCCACCCAAACCAGAAAGACAGCCTTACCCTTTGAAACTGAGGAGGAACTAGCGCTGCTCCCAGAGGCTATGGTGGGAGTAGTAATTCTGAGGATCTCTGAATCCTTCTTACCTTTTCCTGAAGAATACAACATGTGCTGTACTTTACAGTCCCATCTTACAGAATCCTAGAAGTTGCACAGCTCTCCTTCATGACATCCTGCTTTCTTTGCCCTTTAAGTTCGCACTGGCAGTGTCTTTGCTGGTATAATCTCATCTTCTCTTTATTGAGTGATGGTCTGGGTCTCTTCCGAACATGCTTTCTCATCTTTTTCAGTATGGAGAGAAGGAGAATATTCCAAATCTTCAAGTTCTGATTCATCTTTGCTTAACAATCCCTTCTTCAATTCATCTCTTTCCTTTCACTTTTTACTATAAGGACAGGAGGAACCAAGCCACTCCATCAATGCTTTCCTTAAGAAATCTCTTAAACTAAATATCCAGTTTCATCAGTCACAAGTTCTACCTTCCACAAAACACTGAGAACACAGCCAAGTTCTTTGTCATGTTACAATAAGGATCTCCTTTCCCCCAGTTCCTGATAACATGTTTCTCATTTCCATCTGAGGTTACTCCATAATCAGCCTCAATGTCCATATTTGTAGCAAGCACCTCAGAACTTTCCCAGTCTCTACCCAGTTCCCAGTTTCAAAGAGCCTTCCATGTGATGTCATTTATTACAGCACCACCCTACTTCTTGGTACCAAAATCTGTCTTAGTCAGCTCAGGCTGCTATAACAAAATACCAGACACTAGGGGGCTTAAGCAGACATTTATTTCTCACAGTTCTGGAGGCTGGGAAGTCCAAAATCAAGCTGTCAGAAGATTCATTTCCACATTTCAGCCATTCTTCCTGGCTCTCAGATGGCCACCTCCTCATTGTGTCCTTTCATGATGGAGAGAAGTAGAAGAAGCAAGGTCTTTGCTGTCTCTTCTTCTAAGGGCACAAATCACATCATGAGGGCACCATCCTCATGACCTCATCTAAACCTAATCACCCCCCCCCAGCTCCAAATACCATCACATGGGATGGGGGATGGTTACAGCTTCAGTGTATGAATTTGGTGGGGGACACACTTTATCCATAGTGCCTTCTATGCCATAGAAAGAAGCAGTGGGAGAGATATGATCTCTGCTTTCAAAGATCAGAATGGCTGAGAGATAACCTATTTAGGGAAGTCAAAGAGGACTTCCCCAAAGAAATGACAACTGAGCCAGGATTTGAGAGATGAACAGAGGTCAACTAAAAAGAGCATTTGAGGCAGTCGGGCAGTGTCCGCAGATGCCCTACAGCAGGAGGCAAACATGACACGTTCACAGCCTGAAGAAGGCCATTGTAGCTGGAGGAGAAAGAGCTCAGGGAAGCATAATGAGCGGGGTGAGTTTGAAGAAACTGATGGGGGCCAGACCAGTCCCGGCTTTGCTAATCCTGTTAAGTAGCTGTCCTTACACCCAACACAAAGTGAAACCTCTGAAGGACTTTACACAGGCTGGCAGCATGATCGTATTCTCAGTTTGAGAAGATTGTCCTGCCTCCTGTGTAAAGAATAGACACGAGAGTGGCCTGAATCTGAACAGATGCTGGTAGGTAGGTGGGAGTGATGGCAGTAACCGAAGCAGGGGATGGTGAAAGCTTGGACTAGAATGATAATGGCAGGAAAAGAATGTGTGAACTGACTCAGCAAATATCCAGGAGGTAAAGGCAACAGGATTTGGCAATAGATTAGCTCCTGGGCACAAAGGAGAGGAAATTCATGAATCTCATTATCCTTGACAGCTGACAGAAGACTGTGGCCCAGATGTGTGTGCCCAGCTCATTTCAGATCTCATGCCCCTCAGTCTTCACCTGGAGCACCCAGGGTCTGTCGCCAATCTTCACAGAGAGCACACACTTCCCATGAACTTGGCTGGTCCTCAGCCTGTTTGCTCTCCGACCTCCTCCTTGCCTTCTCCTGAGCTGCTCTAATTACACAGAGGTTAATCCCTGTGGTGTTTTCCAGGCCGGCTTCCCTCTGTTTGGCCATTGGGAGGCGCTGCTAAAGAGTGAGGGCAGGAAGAAGAGGGAAACCAGACTGCTTCTCTTCCTCTCAGACAGTGTCCTCTGGGGTTCCAGTTTCTGCAGAACACATCTGCCTTGCTTCCAGCTGGCCTCTGGTGGCCCCAACCCTTGGCTTCAAGAAAATTACTTCTCTCTACTGTCCTTCCAGACTAAGTGTGATAGTGGTTATCTAACAGCTCCCAATCTCTGGGTTATCTCACCATCCCCTGTTTGGCTTCTTAGCCCTTCCATTGTCTGTATAAGTATTGCCCTGAATTAAGTTCCCTCTGATTACCTGGTTTGACCTTGACTCATGGCATCCTCAAAGTCACTGAGTCCAGAAATGCATCCCTGCCAACCACTTATCAATGTCTGAAGCTCATTTGTTACCCTCCAACATGAAATAGAAGGCTTAAATGCAAGTCATACAAGGAGACCTTACAAATGAAATTATACATATGAATGCCCCCCAGATCTCCCAGAGAACAGGATGTAGGTATTTGGTACAAGAAAAAAAACAATATGCAGTGGAGTGGGGGCAGAGGAGCACTGAAAAGAATCACAAGGAAAAGGTCAAGGAATGAAGGGGTTAGAAAAAGAAAGTGAGACATACTAAAGATTGACTTGCTTCAAAGTGTGTCAAGGGCAAACTGTAGGGTGACGCCACATTTGTACAGATGTATGAAGCAGTGTGGCCCAAAGGTTAGGTGAGCTATATCAAAGGGTTGTAACAATTAGACAACTAAAGGTAGAATCTCAAGAGGAACAATTATAAATCTGCATTAGCAAAGAGAAGCCTGGGAGACCAAATAGTCTGCCCTGCTTTTTGCTTTATCAATGGGGAAATTAAAATATTTTCCACCTGAAGTCTGCAGCAAGCTATGATAGCCATCCTGTCTCCATTCTGTATGGAATGCCATTTACAAAAAAAAAAAAAATTGCATTTTATAGCCTACTTATCACTGCTAAGGACATGCCTAATGTACTGGGGCAGGAAGCAAAAGCATGAAGTTTTTAAACTCATGAGGGTAATTCTAATGTAATACAAAATTGGATTTGCTCAGTTGTAAATATAACCTACATATTAGCAATCTGTGCTGTGAATGACCCAGACTGTGGCTTTTATAAATAGCCCTCACTGTTTGATATAGAGTATACCCTGCACCGTTTAGTACATTGAACAAGTTGAATTCTGCAACCTTTCCACCTCCCCATGTGGGTACACACACACACACACACACACACACACACACACACACACGCACACGCGCACACACACACACACACACGTTCTTACATCCATCTTGAAATGCTCTTAAATGAAGATTTGCAAGTAAAGTTCAGGAAACTACAACAGTATCTTACACACAGAAATGAGAGGCTCACCTGACGCTCCATGGTTGCTCAGACCCTAGTTTTTCCATTTCCAGACCTTCTGAGATTTACGTGATTGTGTATAGTTTCTTCTGTCTCGGTAGAGATAGAGCGATAGAAGTTAGCAGACGGCTGGAGGTAGAGCCGTGGAGATATACATATAAGCATATAAGCATTTTACTACATATGTATATTTTTTACTACATGTATATAATACATATAAGCATTTTGCTACATATATACATGTTGTAAATATGTGTATATATGTACATATATATATACACATACATATATAGTAGTTGACTACAGTTCAGTAGTAGTCTGTACTTAAATGTGCCAAGTAAAAGACCTGAATAAATAATCTTCAAACTATGCAGATTTTTCATGGGTCACGTCATTAATAATGTAAATTTCCATATGTGCATTTTGTGTCAGTTTTTATTTTCATTTATTGATTCATTCATTCATAAAGTATTCACATGCCCAGTGTGGACTGGATACCTACTGGATGGCTGCACTTGGTGCTGGTCCTCACCTTTGTGGCATTTACAGTCCGTATCTGTGCTGTCAGGTGGTATCACAGGCCACATGTGGTTACTGAGCACTTTAAATGTGAATGGTCCAAATTGAGATGTGCTGTATGTGTAAAATACACCCTGGATTTCCAAGACTTGGTACAAAAATAATATAAACTATCTCATTAATAATTTTTGTGTTGAATTGATGTTGAAGCAATAATATTTTAGATAAATTAAATTACATAGACTTCTAAAATTAATCTTAACTCTTTCCTTTTACTCTTTTAATGTGGCAACTAGAAAAGTTAAAAATACACATGGTGCTGAGGTTTAAATAATCACCCATCTAATGGCAAATTGTAATAAGTACCATGAAATTCAAATCCCCTTCCACCGCCCTCATTAAGCACGTCCAACCCCTGTCATTGATGATTTGGGGAAGTCAGTGTCTCCTCCAGGAGATATGAAGTGTAGCGAAATAAAATGAGATTGCTAGCCAGAGAAATCTGGCTTTAAATCTAGTACTCACTTGTCATGTGGACAAATTTTTAAACTCTCTGAGTCTTGATTTCCTCATCAGTTACACACGCCCCAGGATGTTAGAAGGATTAAAGATAACGAATGAATGAGTACCTAGCTCAGAATTTGATATATACTAACTGCTCGAAAATAATCCCAATTATTTCGTGTATGTGTGTTTCATCAAGTATGCTTGGGAACAGGTGGGTAGCACAGGACTGACTTTGTATCAGTATCACCACTGTCAACTCAGGTGGCATCGGTGGTGACAATAAGCAGTGGAAATAGTACACTGATGTAGATTAAAGGAAGGCTCTCACCAGAAAAGTTTTTTTTGCTAAGGGCTCTCTTTACCCTTCCTCGATTACACACCGTATAAATCTCCAACCCATTTAAATGGTCTACCTGGGAATTCCAAGGTAGCAGGTATGCCAATGGCATAAGAGAGATGAGACAGGCATGAGTCCCCTTGCTGTCTACTGCCTGCCACATTCTCCCCATGTGACCAAGGCTTCCGCAGCCTTAGCCATGATCTTTGGTAAGCAGTTCTAGGAGTATAAAAATGTGCACTGAAATAGTTATTGAATGCAAATTTGCCATTTGATGAAGCATTAGAAGTCTCTGACAGAGCTCTGTACTTGTACAAAGCCAACTTCACACTGCTTAAGGTTGACTTACCAACCAACTAATCAAGTAAAAGAGGAAATCTTGAATGAAGGCTCAATGTCATGAAATCCTCGATCTGATTTATATCTCTAATGACCCTGAACAGGCTTCCCAAAATTCAGGTTAACTTACCAAGAATAGCTTCCCCTTCATAGCAGCCTACAGCCTATCCAAAAGGGAATTTTATTCTGAATCCATTCTTTCTAAGGTGTGAGGCTCTCCTCTTCCTCCCTACCTTCCTCCCCTCCAAAAAGAATGATAGGTAGGCATGAATCAAATATAGGCATAAAAATATACATGCATATTATTATTTGAAACACAATTATTTTCCACAATATTGTATGTGCCTCTGAAACACAGTAAACTATTAATAGCAGAGAGACTAACCACCTAATGTTCTCATGGGAAAATGAGTCCAGAGCTGAACTTTCTTTCCTCCAGTGTAGACTTCTTTCTGCCCTCATGGAATTGGGGATAACGTTCTCTCAGTCATCAGGCCCTTCTTTGATTCTCTCAATTGTTCCCTCCACTTGTGAAGAAATGGTCAGCCTCCTCTCTCTCCCACAGCCCCACATCTCCTTGTTTTCTCCCCTTCCCTGCTTCCCTGGGACCCAATCCTGTGGCAGACTTGCTGATCCTGTCCATCCCAGGACATTTACCAAGTGAGGGTTTACTGGTCGCACGGGCTACCATCTGTTAAGAGGTACACAGAACACATTGGCTTTCCTTCTTCCCTTTTATTCATTCAACAAATACATGTTGAATGCCTTCTTTAACCCAAGCACTGTTTCCGTTGCTGAGACAAAGCAGACCCAAATCCCTTTCTTCCTGGAATTTACATTTTCCCTGGGAGTGATCCTCATCGACAGGGTAAATAATGAAAACACTGAGAATCTCAGATGAGAAGCACTAAAGAGAAAAATAGAGCAGGAAATGGGAGCGTTGTAGGTGTTGCATTTTAAGACAGGACAGATAAGGTCAATGTCGCTGAGAGGTGGCATGGAGACCTGGACCTGGATGCAAAGGCAACCATCTTGCTCCCTCCTTCTCCTTGATTTTATTCCTTCATGAGACTGGCTAGAGAGTGATACAATCTCAAGGTTAAATCCTGCAGAGAACATCTAAGCTGCATGCTCCGGTTCCAGCATTTACCAGAGGGCTCCAAACCTACCAACGTGACAAATTCAGTTCTGCTACTCATTGCCTACAATTCCCTTGGGAATTTCCCCAATGTAGAGGTTATTAGCAGGGCAGGATTTGAGAATTGCTGGATTTCCAGCTCTAATAGTTCTAAAATAGCACGAAAACAACACTCTCACCCTCAGGCATCACTTTTCTCTCCATCTCCCCTAAACCCGTTTTGAGGTAGGGAGGGAAAGCAGATTCCTAATATAAAACTGTGAATTGTAACTTCCCCAGCCGAGCCTGGGTTTCTAATTCAGTAAAGCATAAAAAGGAGCAGTTCTGTGCAATTAGAGATGAATAATAATAATAATCACTTACTTTTATTGATCACTGATTTTTTTACTGAAAGTGCTATGCTTTAGCGCTTTTCTAAAAATCTACATAGATCATCTTATTTAATCTTTACAATAATTTTTTGGGGTCTGTGCATAATTGTCCACTTCTTACTTTTGAGGAAGGAAGCATAAAGAAGTAAAGTAACTTGCAGCTGGTCATGGCAGATCTAAGACCCACACAAGGCAGTATTTTGCCTGGAATACTGGAAAGTGGTGACTTAAAAGGAAAGGTTCTCATTGGTTAAGTTACCCACACAAGCTCTGATCCCTCAAAGTTCCCATGGCATTGTTCCTTTCCCTTCTTTCTCTTCCCTTCCCTTCGCATTTATTTCTTTTCCCTTCATTTCTGGGTCAGATGTTGGCTTCACATCCTTGCCCTCCGCTGCCATGTTCCCGCCAGCCCAGGACCCTCTCCTTCTCAGACCCTCCAGAGAACCATAGCCACTTCTCTAAGCAGCATGGAACCTTTGGGAAGTCTTTCTCATGCTTTCTCTAAACACTAGTAACAAAGATAAAGAGACAGAACATAGAGACCTCTTCCTAGGGCCCTTTCTCCTCATCACCTTCTCTTTTCTCTCTTAAATCCTGTTGAGAAAAAGTTACCCCTATCGATAGGTATAGGGGAGGGACGGAAAATTATTTTTCCTTCTACCTTCCTAGGTTCTCCAGGTGAGGCCCTGGAAATTGGACTGACAACAGACAGGTTAACAAGAGAAAAACAACCAGAGAAATTTTAACCCGTGCATCCTGCATTCACGTGGTATCTGGTGATCACTCACTCAAAGGGAGGGTTAGCTTGGGGTCCCTCCACCCAACTTAGTCAAGGCAGGGGTGAGGGTGGTAAGGGGGAGAAGGGGCACTTATGGAAAAGCAGGTGACTTTCTGGAAAATAAACGGGCCTTAAGAGAGCAGGTGGGAGACATGATCGTCTGTGACGGGGTCTGGGGGGGGCGCCAAAGAGGAGGTTATAGAGCTGCCCCAGGAGGGCATTTAGGAGAGTTGCGTTCTTTGGGGGTGCACGGTGGGGGGGGCTCTGCTTTTAGGCAAATAAGGGATTTCAGGAACTCAAATGCCTTCAGCTCAAAAATCGTTTTTATGCCAAATGGCGTATTTGGGGGTGACAGGTCCTGATCCCCTTCACCATGTAAATGTTCATGAAGAAACTTCTATCCAGTAACCCAGGCGTGTGCCGCAGTGTCTCTGGATGAGGGAGAGTGCTGGTGTGGAGTCCCTCGGCCACTGGGAGAGACAAAGGCTTACCTACTGGCCTTTTATCTCTCATTTTTGTCTTCTCAGAGGCTACTATCCACCAGTCCTGCCTGGAGGGCACTGAGCCTGAAAAGGTCTTGGTTGAGAGATGAGGTGTCAGGATTTGTGAAAAGGAAAGAGAAGAGAGATGCTAGTAAATTGCTGATGGCCGGGTGCGCTCCCTCAGTTACTGGTCATTCCTAGATCTGTAGGTACCTTCTATAAAGGTACATTCTCAGCCCTCCCCTTCAAGGATCTCACAATCCAGATAAACCTAATCATTAATTGCCTTGAAAATATTTAACCTTCTCCCTTATTGAGGTTTGTGGGAGGTGAACTGAAATTGTTGATTTCAGTGGAAACGTTTCACAATTACACTTTGTTCTCTAGATAAGAGTTGCTCAAGGCTTGGGGCTCTATGCTATACATCTTTGGTGTTTTTACATTACAAAGTGCTAGTAGAGGGCTTCCCTGGTTGCACAGTGGTTAGGAATCCACCTGCCAGTGCAGGGGACACGGGTTCGAGCCCTGGTCTGGGAAGATCCCATGTGCCGTGGAACAACTAAGCCTGTGTGCCACAACTACTGAGCCTGCACTCTGGAGCCTGCGAGCCACAACTACTGAGCCTGCGCTCTAGAGCCTGCGAACCACAACTACGGAGCCCACGCGCCACAACTACTGAAACCCACGCACCTAGAGCCAGTGCTCCGCAACAAGAGAAGCCACCACAATGAGAAGCCCGCGCACGGCAAAGAAGACTAGCACCCCCTCGCCGCAATTAGGGAAAGCCCACCCATAGTAACGAAGACCCAATGCAGCCAAAAGTAAATAAAATAAAAAATAAATAGGGCTTCCCTGGTGGCGCAGTGGTTGAGAATCCGCCTGCCGATGCAGGAGACACGGGTTCGTGCCCTGGTCCGGGAAGATCCCACATGCCGCGGAGCAGCTAAACCCGTGAGCCATGGCCGCTAGGCCTGCGCGTCCGGAGCCTGTGCTCTGCAACGGGAGAGGCCACAACAGTGAGAGGCCCGCATACCGAAAAAAAAATAAAAATAAAAAAAATAATAAATTTACCAAAAAAAGTGCCAGTGGAAGTGTAATGTGATATTAGGTCAGTTTATCTGAATTTTTGTTTTAAAAAAGAAACTTCATCTCTGCCATCCTTTGTCCCCTACATTTTGCCTCCAGTATCTCAGTGTAAGATATGAACAACTTCCAAACAAGTTAAACTTGAAGGCCTACTTAGTTTCTCAGGCTCATTACCAAGGATTTAAAACCTCTCTATTCATTTGACAACAATGGTTTCCATGGCAATTACTGCAACACATGACATTCCCTGCAGCTCTGCTTAAAATGCACCAGCAGAAATGGCTACACATCAACAGAGTCCTCGGGAAAAGCTAGACTAGGCGGATTTTCTTGTCACCAATGCTGGCCTTAAGAAATTAATAATAAAGGCAATCGATCATTTTGATTTCTTTGTGCAATACTGATATTCTCCTCCTTTTATTTCAACCCATCACACCTGTGAAGACATAATTTCTTGTAGCAAATCATTTGAAGTGCATTCATTTGAAAGTGGCCAGGGGTGAAGACAAAGTACTGACCATAATTTCCATCACCCCATTACCCTTTTCATCTGTTTCTGACTCTTTCGTCATTTCCCTTTCTAAGGGAGACATAAATTCTGAAAGAATAAGTAGAGTGCCAAAGTAGAAACCCAGACGGAGCAGAGAATCACCCTCTACACAATCTGCCCTTCCTACTTTCCACCAAGGAAGCAAGCAGAAGGTGCACTTAAAATACACTCAAGAAATAATTAGTCAAATGAGTGCACAAATCAGTGAGTGTCCCTTTTGTTGAGCACAGGTGATGTGCAGGTACCATGGTAAGAGCTTTGCATTAATCATTCCATCATGATCCTATGAGATCAGTATTTTCACCTCTGTACAAATTCAGAAATGCATGCTCAGAGAGAGAAAGAAATTTGCTTGTGATCATGCAGCCAGATGAGTCAGAATTGGGATTTTTACTCCAAATTGGCCTGGCTCCAGAGCCCATGATCTTGAATTAATTGATAAAAAGACTTATTTTCTCAGGTTTGAGAGAAGATAGAGTGGGGAGAGGAGGACAATCAAGAGGTCCAGGCTATTATCTGAGTTCTTGCACAGGTCCCTGTACACTGGCTGGGACAATTCTAAGCTGGTCTCTGCAGCCTTACTCCCTCATTTACTTGGGAAATGTTAATAGCAATGTTGACCTGCCTCCCTGGGTTATGTAACAAGAGGCTGTGAAATAAACAATAAGTGAGAGTTTTGAAATGCTAAGTGGTAGTGATGGTGATCATAAACCCACAGGGAGAGACATATGCAAGGGGAAGACAGAGGGGAAACATACATAACAAGAATGCTTTCGAATAAATGAGAAATGCAGCTCCTGAGTCTAGCTTCTGCAAGACCTGGCTCTAGAAGAGACTATGTAGGTCATTCCTGGCTGTTTCTAGTGTCCGGAAATATATAAGACCCTGGAAGATTTTATGCATGTGTGTTCATTTCACTGCAAGGAAGAACTGCGGACGTTGAGGTTTCCTTTTAACAAGCATGGTAGTGATGCAAATATCAGTATCTTCTCTTGGGAGACCATTTGTGTAATTATTAAATAAGGAGGCACATTAGCTTCATATTAAGGTAATAGATATGCTTATCTAATTTTGCATTTACTTTACTTAGGCTAAGTCCTTAATGATGGATGATACCTTTAATTAAGGGTCGGCAATTAATGAGGCAGTTGAGGTTACCATGCTTGACTTTATGTTTAGTTAGCAGAAATTAAACATGGTTGTACCTTTGTTTCATCTTCTCCTTTTCTTACACTTTAGAAGCTATCTAAAAGAGAGCTTTGGAAATAATACAGAACTGTGTCCCAGCACATACTCACCCATGTAATTATCTGAAAAGCACTTATTCAGTACTAAGGATATAAAGCAGAACCCTGCATGGTTGCTACCCTCAAGGAGCTCAGAGTCTAGGCATAACCGTGTAAGACTTCAACAGACAGCATTTACAAGAAGGGACCCGGGAAAATGTGAACTGTAATCTATAGAGATGTGATCAAGCTGAGACCCAAGGACTGGGGGATTTTTCAGGGCTTCCCATTCATTTATACAGAAAATAGGTAGGAAAAATGTTTCTCAATTCCCAATGACTGTGCCAAACTCTTTTAAGGACCTTCTGTGACAGTATAAAATACAGGCACTTGGGAATTTTAGCCTTCAGAAAAAAGAAGTTTAAGCAACCACAATTGTAAACTTTCAGGTTGATCATTTTTGTCCTAACTTACATAAATCGATTATAGCTGAACTCTATGTTGTCTCCAGAAGACTTGAGATTTTCCAGGGCTGTTATTTTGGGATATTTTTTAAAATGCTCCTGAAAATTGATTTAGCTTCTTGGAAATAAATAACTCTTCTAGAACGTATCTCTTCCACATATCCTTACTTCAATCTTTAGTTTTTCTCAGATTATACAAGCTATAACTGAAGAACATATATGGTATTTTGGCTTTCAGAGACATATCTATTTAAATATACGTATTCAAATATTGGTCACATCTACTACTAAAGTAAGGAGGATAATTACAAAGAGAAGGACAGTGATCATTTAAGAGAAGATAATCTGAATGATATATCAAGGAGTACAATCTCTAGATAGATTTATTCTAAACTAAATAATAGATGCAAATAGATTTGATGAGTAAAATAAACATTCCCTCTACTGCTCTAAGGCAGTTTTAATGGAAAAGACAACTCAAGGAAAAAAAAAAGGGGGGGGGGAAGGGAGTTTATTTTAAAACTAGAGAATCATGTAATACTTCCAACAAACAGATGAAGAAAAGTGCATTGACTTTGAAATTCGATAAAATTGTTTGAATCCCGAGTTGCCATTTACAGATCAATTAAACTTTGGCAAATGTCGCTGTTTGGGTTCCCTGGGGACGCCAACTCTAAAATAGAGATTGGCATACAGATTTACCTTGGGATGCACTTGGGATGTACACCCACGGAAAGGAAGGGAAGGGAAGAGACAGAAGCAGGATTGGGCAGAGAGAGAAGTTGAGGTTTTCTGCAATCTCAGCAGGGGCTTCAGCTGGATCTCCAAGGAGTGCTGAATCTGGGATGACCATTCAGAATGGTCCTGAGTTTAGGTGAGGGGACCAAGCCCTTGTCATTCCCACATTGATTATCATTGATTATTCATTGGGTGGGGCCTTCCCAGAAGGGGGCCATGACTTTGGGCAGTGGGTTTCCTTTCAGCAGAGGCCCTAGCAGTGATCCACCTGCAAGAAGCTCTCTCAGCACCTGGGGAAGTAAATTCTGGGAAAGGGGACCTGGACAGCACATCACAGTGTCTGAAACAATACACTGTATCCATTCATTCATTTATCCAACAGGTAGCTATGGACCTTCTACAATCTGCAGTTAGGGTGCCCAGTGATTCAGTGACAAACAAACCAGACCAGGTTCCTACCCTCATGGAACTTTCACTGTGGAGGATGTGGAAAGGGTTTTACAAAAAGAGAACAAACAAATGAAATACTTACAGAGTGTTAGTACTATAAAGAAAATAGAGTGATAAGTTAGGGATTAATGAGAGATGAGACCACTTTAAATAGAGCCCCTTCAAAAAGGAAAGATTGAAGAATACATAGAAGATAAGAGAGTAGAGAGAATGAGAGCAAGCAATTCATTTGCAACTATTGACCATGAGGTAAAGGAGAGAAATGGAACTATAGCTGTAGGACATGGTGTCAAAAAAAGTCACTGATATTTTCTTGAGATGTTTGAAAGGCAAATGAGTAAAGAGGGAGGAAAAAATGGGTCAGGAGAGAAAAGATAACTGAGGAAGCAAGGTCCCAGAGCAGGAATTAGTGAACTAGGGCCTGAAATCCAAATCAGCATCTGTTTCTGTAAATAAAGTTTTACAAGCCGTACCCACTTGGCTACTTCCTGTTTACCACTGCTTTCATGCTACAACATCAAACTTGAGAAGTTGTGACAAGGAACTCATGGCCCACACAGTCTAGAATTTTTGCTCTCTGGATCTTTACCAAAAAAGTCTGCTGACTTCTGGTTTAGTGGAAGCAAGACAGGAGGGGATCCAGTGTAGATCTGAAGAGGCTCGCCTTTGGGTAGAGCAGGTGCCTTTCTTGGGATGTGTTGGGAGGAAACACAAAGAAAATCCACACACAGGAAGTTAGGTTGTGGGTTCAGTGATGGAGAAGAGAAAAGAGTTGCATTTTGACGGCCTCTGTTTTCTCAGTGACTAAATAAGAATCTGAGAAGTTGGGAGTATTTGTAAAGAAAAGAGAGGTTTTGAAGTTCTTGATTTGGTGAATGAAAAAGCTAATTTACTACAGAAGTGTAGTAGAATTAAAAGAGAGAGTATTGATTGCCCACTGGATCTTCTGGCCATAAATTTTATTTTATTTATTTTTAAAATAAATTTAATTAATTAATTTGTTTATTTATTTATTTATTTTTGGCTGCGTTGGGTCTTCGTTGCTGCCTGCAGGCTTTCTCTAGTTGCGGCGAGCAGGGGCTACTCTTCATTGCGGTGCACGGGCTTCTCATTGCAGTGGCTTCTCTTATTGTGGATCACGGGCTCTAAGCCCATGGGCTTCAGTAGTTGCAACACTCAGGCTCAGTAGTTGTGGTTTGCGGGCTCCAGAGCACAGGCTCAGGAGTTGTGGCACACAGGCTTAGTTGCTCCGTGGCATGTGGGATCTTCCCAGGCCAGGGCTCGAACCTGTGTCCCCTGCAGTGGCAGGTGGATTCTTAACCACTGCGCCACCAGGGAAGCCCCTGGCCATAAATTTTAAGTAAACCCAATTTAAAGAAGGGACAACCAGTTAAGATGTTATAATAAGTTTATGCTTTGACATCACTTCCTCTCTTCCAACCCATAGCAGTGATAAATAAAATATAAAAAGAAAAAAGACTTGGTTGAGCTTAGAAAGAAAATATTCCTCTCCATGTACTCAAAACAGAGCAGAGATGTAAGACAGTAAGTGCAGTTGAAGCTATGAGGCTACTGGTAACTGGTCTAGAATCAGGCATTGATGGTTATGAATGTGTATTTCTCAGGTTAGGGGATAAAATATGTTTCACTTCAGGCTCTCTTAAAGCTGAGGTCTGGGTGTGTGCATCAGTCAGGTTTAGCAGAAGAAACAAAAAGCACTCTAGAAATTTGAAGCATAGAGGAATTTAATACAAAGAAAATACAAAATCATTGGGTAGGTTGAAGAAACAAGGTTCTTAGGCTGGATATCTTGGAATGACTTCCAGAGCACCATGGAACCAGCCACTAGAGGGCTACAACTTCAGCAGTTTGGGGAGATGTCCTAGGTCAGCAGCTGCACCAAACCCTGGACATCAGGAGAATGTTAACCAGAAACTGCTTCAGGAAAACACTGCCCTTGCTACCCAGCAGAGACAAACAGAAGCTTCAGGAAGATTGCTTCTACCTCACTTGCACTTTCCAAATCTAGCATGGATGTACTTAACTGGCAGAATGGATGTACTTAACTGGCAGAATCTAAATCACATCTGAAAAAGAGTTTATAGCTTTCCAACCTCTCCAGATAAAAGGACAAAGGAATGGCAGGTGAGAAACCAATCTAGTAGTAACCACAGTGAGGTATCATAACATGAAGGGTTGCTGACCTGAGGCCTGCGGTCTTGCATTATAGAGAATTATGAACCTGTTGAGGTAACCAGGGGGAGGACAAAGTCCTCAGGGCCAGAAACTGAGTCAGATCACTTTCTGGGTCCGTGAATGACCTGGTGAGATCTGAAACACCATTGTAAGACTTGGTTCTAAATTTTGCATCCAGGGAGCAGGGTAGAGGCAACTGTTAGCTAGGAACTAGTGAAGAAAAAGTGAAAAGGAGAAAACAGAAAACCTCACCTCAAAATGAACTTAACCTAAATTTCTTCTAAGAAAGTCAGCAACAAAATTATCAATTAGAATGCAAATTCACTCCAGGTAAATTAATTTTTTATAAGTGTTTAAAATATTCAAAGAGATGAATGAAAGAATGATATCAATTTTAAAAGAATAATAACTTGTGAAAGAAAAACTCGCCCAAAATAGGTAGATGTGAAAGAGAGCCACTTAAAATCTAGAATATAAAAATATGGTAACTAATTTTTTAATTAATGCCCTAAATTCAAAGTTAGCACTAGTTAAGGAGAGAACTGGTAGATTGGAAGATAGTACTGAGAAATTCACCTGAAACACGGATAGAGATTTTTAAAATGTAAACAAGAAATTAGGAAATGTAGAAGACAGCTTGAGATGCTTGGATACACATATATCTAAAGGGAGTTCCAGAAAAAGAGAAGACAAGAAATAATGAAAAATTAATATTTGGAGACTTCCGAGATTTTTGCAAGAGGAGAAAAGATAAGTAGTTTTTCACAGATTGGAAGTGCACTGTGAGTATTAAGTAGCTCAAATAAAAAGTAAACTCACACTGAGATGAGTAGTAATTAAACTAAAGCACATCAAGGATAATGTTAAAATCTTAAGAGGTTCTAGAGAGAAAAAAAGATGACTTAAAAGAGACAAGTACACTACCATCAGAATTCTCAATAGCAATAATATAATGTAGCAGTAATATAATGTTTTCAGAAGTAAATGTCATGCTAGTTTCAGAGGATTGGAAAAAATAAATGGCATCAAGAATTATATGCTTAGGGCTTCGCTGGTGGCGCAGTGGTTGAGAGTCCGCCTGCCGATGCAGGGGACACGGCTTCGTGCCTCGGTCCGGGAAGATCCCACATGGTTGCGGAGCGGCTCGGCCTGTGAGCCACGGCCGCTGAGCCTGCGCGTCCGGAGCCTGTGCTCCGCAACGGGAGAGGCCACAACAGTGAGAGGCCCGTGTACCGCAAAAAAAAAAAAAAAAATTATATGCCTAGATTGACTAGAGTTTTGTTTTTTTGTTGTTTTGTTTGTTTTTTTGCAATTCGTGGGGCTCTCACTGTTGTGGCCTCTCCCGTTGCGGAGCACAGGCTCCGGACGCGCAGGCTCAGCAGCCGTGGGTCACAGGCCCAACCGCTCTGCAGCACGTGGGATCCTCCCGGACCGGGGCACGAACCCTTGTCCCCTGCATCGGCAGGCGGACTCTCAACCACTGCGCTACCAGGGAAGCCCTTGACTAGAGTTTTTTAAAAGTAACAGCAAATCAAAATATTCAGACACATACACATAAGAGTGTTTACCACCCACAGACCTATACCAAAACTATTATTAAAGGATGTACTTCAGCAAGAATAAAAAGTGAAGATATTCATTTGGCGTGGGACAAAAAAAAATTCAAGTAACACATTGATGAAAATCTTGGTAAATATCATTTAGTGTTGACAGTAATAAAATAATAATAAATTAAATCCAATCACCCAAATAATGTCTTTTTTCTCCAAAACCTAGGCATATTAAGCAGCTCAAGTGTTGGCATAAAAAATGCAAGTAGCTGGGCTTTTACCACATGAATTCAAGAGCAGGCAAGAGAGGCAAGGTTGGTAAGAGCATATACCAAGGAGTAATAATAATAATAGATCATGAGTGGAGTTATAAAGAGTTATTTTTAAAAATGAAGACATCTGAGCAATGGTAAATAGTGTAAAAATGTTGGGATCATTAGGAGTTCTCAATGAGGTCAAGGAAATATTGCGGTCAGGATGCTGGTATGGTAGGATATCAGGTTGTGTCAAAGAGTGTGTCCTTGCAATAGATTTCAGAGGCATTGTTCTGATGGGGTGATCATGGGTATGAGTCATGAGGTGAGGCCGAGGAAAATAAATTAGAAGCAAGATGTAGGAAGTGAGAGAATTCTACCATTCCTCAGAATGAGATGGGAGCGAGAATGCAGGAAAACCCAGAGGGTCAGGAATCCATCTTCAGTGAATGAAGAGAGTGACAATGTGATCTGTAAATGAGAGGAATAAGGGGGAGAAGGAGGTGGATTAGCCTGATGGAATGAGGTGTCTTGAAAGAACTTGGGTGTGGCCATGAGGAGCAGCTCCTAAAAATAATATGTTCTATTTTACACCTAAATAGTGACAGCATGTACAGTGTGTTCCTGAGAAAGCGTCTGAGCCAATGAACCACACTGCTGAATGAGTCTTTTAAGAGTTCCTACTTGTAAGGCTTAAATTATATATAAAGGGATTCCAGAAATTTATTTTTTATTATTAAGGGCAGCTTAGTGTTTATTGAGGTCCCTTGGTTTTGGGGGTTTTTTTTGTTTTTTTGTTTTTCTAGATGTCACTAGATTAAATCTGATGACTAAATTTTGGGATTCTTGGAAGGGATTTTATGCCTTATCTGCATTGCCTTACAATTCCATGAGTGTCCAAGAGTTTTATATAACTATATATTATTCTTTAAGGAAGTAATCTGTACCAAAGAGATTTGGGATTCTCTTTATCAAGGAATCTACAATCCAAAGAAATAATAGCAGGAAATAGATCATTATGAGTAAATACACTTGCATTTTTCATTGCTTATATTGATTATATATTGATTATAAATAAATATGCAAACATACTGCAGTATACAGATAAAATCTATTTGTAATATAAATTTAAATCTCTAAATAAGGCTCAGATTAAACAAGAAATAGAATATTCTGATTAATAAAGTATTTTAGATTTCACATGCTTAAAAAATAAAGCCCTGTCTCATTCCTATAGGGAGATAGAGACCAAATCAGGAGCTTCAAGCTGTAAGAGAAGTTGAAGGACTTGGAAGGGTCAGATGACTACATATAGCTAACTGAAAATTTCCTGCCCATTGCCCGTTTCTTTAGTTTGTGGTTAACATGGTGGGAGAGACTACCCAGATTGATTTTTAGGTTCTTTTCTTTAGCAAGATGCGTGATAAACACAAGTATTTGCTTTTTCAGGCCATTTTTTGACATTGTATACACTCGTGAAAGAAGAAATCAACCCCAGAAAAGGTTTCAATGCTCTTAATTAACTAGTCAATGTCTTATTAACTATGAATTCATGTGGATAGGTAAGGGAGGCTGTGCATCTTCAAAACAAGCATGTGGTCTCCCCTGAGTCAAACTATCTGAGTTTGCATCCTGGGTCTGCTACTTATGAACGTGTGACCTTGAGCAAATTGTTTCAACCCCATAGGTCTGGGTTCCTCATCTGTACCATGTAAATAAGAAACGGGCCTACTCCTCAGGGTTCTGAAAGTGAAATGAACTAATACATAAAAAGCATTTTAGCCCAGTGGTTCTCTCCTACTTGGTGCTCCATAGGAGTCAACCATTGGGATGTGGTTGCTTGGTGAGCCTACTTTGACACACGATGAAAACTTGATAGCACCACAGTAATACTCTCCTTTTGTTAAATTGCCTAATTTTCTTGGGACGCCTTGTATGTTCCATCATTGTGCCCTTACCACGCTGTTTCCCTTATCTGGATTATCCATTGACCCTCCCTCCACTGAACTATAAAACTTGACACAAAATTCAGGACGCTTTCTCTGTCTCACCCAGTTCTATCCACTCTGATCCTTTCTCTCATTCCTCTTCCTCCTAACAGTTTCTTATATGACATGTACTACATTATCCTGAATAACCTACATAAAGTAAATAAACCAACACTGGAGTTACTCTTGCTGGTGGAATGTTTGTGTTGTACAGAAAACATAGTGTTGCTTAAGCATATCTGAATGACAGATATGTTTTCATTTTAGAAACCAAACAGGAAGAGGCTATTCTATCCCCAAAGGGGTTTACAAACCCACTCCCATTACCGTAGCAACAAGGAAAACACTCATCACACCAGGAGAAGGCAACCATCAAAGCAAAGGTCTCCAGTTACAGCAGAGAGAAACTCAGAGGCAGAATAGTGTACTTGGAGCAAGTGCATAAGCAAAGACTAAAACAGGGGCCCTGAAGCTAGAAGAAAACTGCCTTGGGCCAAAAGTGAATGATGACAATATCATAGGACACACAGAAGAATATCTAGACTGAACTAGATCTATTCACTGAGCCTCCATGGCCGTGGGTTATTTTTTTCTTAGTCGAGAGGAACTGGAGGTGGAAAAATCACTTGGTCAACTCTTCAAGTGTTTCCAGTAGGAATAAAAATCTGTATGTTTTTCTTATCATGAAATTTGTGTTCAACTGTTCTCAACAAATCAATTTATCAACTTTCATGAGGTCTTCGATTTTCATACATGAGAGAAATAATCCAATGTGAGTGTGTATCTGGGGTTTGCTCTACAAGACTATTTCCAGTGGAATATTGATTTACAAAGTGGGCAAAGTACCATCGAGCATACTCTAACCACAAAATACAATTGTCTTAACCAGATATTTCTCTCTGGATGTTCTTTCATTGCCTTTGCGCTTTTCACTGGAATAACTTAGGTGGCTCATGATTTGTGCATATATTTGGTCCTTCCATGTGTCCAGATACTCTTTAGGCATTCAAATCTTTATATTAATTCTTCCTATCAAAACTGAGAATAATTTCATTCTACACTGATCATTCGAATACTCGGTATTTTATATGTTGTTAAGGTTAATAACTTTTATATTCATTAGCTATTTATCTTATATATGTCTTACTTCTTCAGCTACTTTATAATCTCCAGGTCTAGTACATAGGAATTATTTTTCCTCCCTTTGAAAATGTCAAAATGCCTGCTGGTTCTCTGTACATTGTAGGATATACTTTTTAGTTTACTAAATGACTGAAGAAACAAATATATGAAAGAACAAACGAGTGTTGTAAGGGGATAACAAGTTTCCTCTAGGTTCTTGGAATTTCAAACTGGGCAACTAGGAGAATTCAAATCCCAACAAAATGCTTCAGGAGAGTGTCATGGATTTGGGGTTTGCGGTTCAAGAAGGCTGAAAATATGTAATCTAAATTTGTGAAGAAACATACATGTTAGAGCTGTTTTACTTACTGTCTTTCAGTGCTCTTCACATCATTGCTTTTCTCCATGGGATGGAGGCTCTGTGGTAAAGAGGGAACAGAAGCCTCATTTTGGCTTGGTCTGCATAGATGCTCAAAGATCAATATAGGTTGTTAAATGTTACTTAAAATAAATGTTTCATTGTGTCACATTTGTTATTGGCCTTAGAACCTCTGGCTGTTGCATAGCTTTGGGATTAGGATAAAAAGAAAACCTATAACCTAGAATAATCTTTTCCCCCCACCTTGAAGAGGCAGCATCTTTAAGAGAGGGTAAACATAAGTAGTCTCTTAACAGAGGCAGTGCTACCCCAGAATAATAAGAATATTCATCTTTCGGTGCCATATTGTTCCCTTCAGTACTATTTTTTATCTCCTCTGGGAAATATTAACTAGCTGATACTACAGAATACTTAAAAGTTCCAAATATCTGAGGAAGAAACAAAATTGTTTTTGAGTGGGAGCTGCAGAGTAAAAAAGATATTTCTAAAACACAAGGAGGTATTGATGGAATGGCTTATAAATAGAATGCTGGTGGAAGAAAAAAAGAGAGATTTGAATTACAGGAACAGATAACAAAGAATGTGAGATACGGATTGACATCTGGGGATTCAAGAATGTGTTGGAAAAGGTTACCGTAAATTAGGTTCTCCTGCTACACAGCAATAATAGTTGCCACACAAGAAAAGTGTATTTAAATTAAAATTTTCCCTTAAAACACTGCATCACAAAATATGTTTTCATATGAACTTTAAAATGAGAGAATGAGTTGGCAAGTTTGAGCCATTTGAGAAGCTTATAATCATTCTTGGATTCATCAATATGCGGACAGCGTCATGAGGAGGAAAAGAGAGAGGAGGGGTCTGTTCCTTTCCCAGATTCATCCTTGTACTTTGCAAAGGTTGCTTTATTTTGTTTCACTGTTAATCTCTTAATCATGTTGGTATCTGGAGCTACTCATTGAAAAGAAGACTCCAGGTCCTCTTCGTTTCATGGATTCACTCAGGAAAGACTCTAGGAAATCCTTTTTCTAGTCTTCAGAGCTCATAACCTGCTCTCCAGTGAAAACAATTTGCATTTTGTCCACTTCGCCAGGAAGACCCCTAGGCTGAGCATTGTGGCCCCATCGCTAACAAACTGTGTGACCTCGGGCAAGCTTCTCAACTTCTCTGGGCTTCAGTTTCTAAATATTTTAAACGGAGTGATTGAACCTAACAATTTTCAAAGTCCCTGGCCATTCTGCAACTCTGATGTTAATGGATTAATATGTGGCACAGATCTTAATACACGCAAGAAAATAGAATCTAGACCCTTGTATTTCCCAGTTTCAAGCTTTCTCCTCTTCACAGTTCTGTCTCCCGAGAATCAGAGACAAGGCAGTGGAGATGGCTTCACAGACTGTATTCCATTTACTGTAAATATGTACTGTGTGGTTGAGTCAGTGGTGAATTGATTGCATGGTGACTACATAAATGCTATAGAAGTCAATAGAATTATCTGAAAATATATTGCCATTAGTAGGGAATGATTTCCATTTATCAATTTCTCTTCCTTGTGCTAACATTCATGGAAAGGTTCTAATTCTAGAGAAATGGATTTTTTTCAGGTCGCAATTACACTTCCACAGTTACAGCTCTGTGTTGGGCCTCTCAGCTTGGTACGGTCATTCCTGCCTCTATGTCAGAAATAATGTGTTTTTATTGTTTATATGTTGGTGAATTACACATATTTTGAATTTCCTGACAAAGATGTCAGTACCTGCACATAATGATTGCTGTGGAAGATAGGTGATATTTACAAGCTAACAGATGGGTACTATTCACAAACAGAACCAAGGATGTGGATGTATTCATTCAATTTGCTGATCCCTGCTCCCCAGATATTAGTTTAAGTATAATCTTTAGCTGTAATTTGTATATTTAAAATAGTTTTAGAAGTAGCCAATTATTTGAGTCAAGAAGCAATCTATGAAAGCTGAGTTGGAGAGAGTGCCAATTTTGATCCATTTACTGTCAAGAGGGTACCTTGAAGGAAAAGCCCAAAGCACGGGAACATGGATTGATCGTTGTAAATAGGAGATGACAGTCAAGATGAGAGGTGATGAGAAGACTTTGGCAGGGGTGAAAATTGCGTCAATAGTACTCAGAAAAGCTGACAGACTGACACAAAGAACAGAAAGAGACCACTCTGTCTCCCTCCCACATTTAGGCAAACCAGTCATTTAGTCACGCAAGGCTTCAACAAGAACCTAGGGGCAGGACAGGAATAAAGACGCAGACATAGAGAATGGTCTTGAGGACACGGGGAGGAGGAAGGGTGAGCTGGGATGAAGTGAGAGAGTGGCATGGACATATATACACTACCAAATGTAAAATAGATAGCTAGTGGGAAGCAGCCGCATAGCACAGGGAGATCAACTTGGTGCTTTGTGACCACCAAGAGGGACGGGATAGCTGATTCACTTTGTTATAAAGCAGAAACTAACACACCATTGTAAAGTAATTATACTCCAATAAAGATGTTTAAAAAAAGAAAAAGCATTGCAATGGAGACAAAGTTGGCAATATCAGCCATGAGCATTTCAGAGACTAATGCTGTAAAGCCATATCCAAATTCTTTTGAAAATCAAGAAACTCTCTAGCCTGAAGATTTGGTAATAATTAAGATACCCTCTCATCCTTTCATGAAGGAGGAAAGAGTCATGTATTCCAGTCAGCAGAGATCCACTTATCCCTGTGAACTTTCCCTGATTCTCTATAGAACCCCATGAAGGTCCTTTACCAATCAAATTTCATTTCTACTTGACGCAGTATTTTTGCACACTACCCTGTGCTTGTGAATCCCAGCTCAGGTACTAAAGATATTTTAACTAGTTGGGGTAACTGTTTCTACAGCATATTCCTGGTAAGACTTTAAATGTTTTATCAAAATGTAAATATATGGATGAAATCCATTGTTAGATACCATTTGGTTATGTGTCTTTAGTGAGGCTCTTAGTCATTCTTAGATAACCTAAGTATTAGAAAAGCTGGGGGTATTTTTGCTAATGCCTTCAAGATCTTCTTGGGCTTCAAATTTTTTTTTTAAGAAATACATAAACTGACAATAGACAGGAAACTTAGTGATCATGGAGTTCAGGCTTCTCATTTTATAGATGATTAAACTTCATTACCTAGAATTTTTTTCCCAATCAGCTCTCCTAATCCTTTCCAATTTCAAGTAGCAACCATGTTATTGTATTTATTTTGTAATTTCATCATTATACATATTTTCTCTTAGACTTTCAAGCAATCAATAAGCATTTTGTTGAGTACTCCTCATCCTCTCTGATCTATTCTAGCTGATCTAGGAGATGGAGTAGAACTATTTATATCATGGTATTTCCTAAAAATCATTAAAATCAGAAAACAAGGTAAAATAAATGAAAGAACGGGGACCAGCTGACCCTGAGCTGTATTCAGCCAGTCTTTGCCTTCAACATAGAAGTATAGGATTTGGAAAGAAGAAAAGTGATGGTTTCTTTCTGTTTAAGGGTGATCAAACCACATCTGGAATAAAAGGTTCCCTCTTGGACTCTTCAGTTTACGAGGAGTTAGACAAGCTATGTGCTCAGAGGATAATGAAAAAATCCAAGACCTTGTAACATAAAGACAGACTGAAGAATAAGATAGACTTTAAAGAAGAAGAGATATAGGGGGATCGTGAAAGCTGTCTTCAAATATTGGAAGGCCTTGCAGTGCAATAGTGTGAAAGAGGATCATGCTCCTACAGAAATATATAAAACGTCAGTGTCTCTAAAAGCAGCAACCTGAGGGTATAAAGGAGGTTCAATCAATGCTTGGATTTTATTTCACTGCCCCTCCCTACTTGGATAACTTCAGGGTTTGGTTCCACCCTGTTTATGTCTGTGTGTCCTCAGAGTACTTTCTTAGTACTCCCCTCCTTTTTGTTTCTGCTGTTACCTCCATTGCCCACAAGCCCCATGAAGGAAGAACTTCACGTCTACCAATGCTGCTGGTGGAAACCCTATTTCTCTGCGAAGCTTGTGGTCTCTCCGTGCCCCAAAGCTTCAAAACCATTGAAATGCAAACATCTATGTGTCCTTTAGGCTTAACTGATGTTGGTTCTGTGTTGTTCTTAGTGAGGAGACCATCTCCTCTCCCAGTAAAGCCCAAGACCTGGTTACTGGAGTAAAACTGCAGACCCGATTCCTTTCCATCACACCCAAGGCAGCTCACCCCAAATTTCTCTTTTCCAAAAGCCCTTTCCATCCACAAAACATATATTCCTAGAGCCTAACACCTGGGTCAGAGGGGCTGAGGCCGACATCAGTTTCACACACTTAAAGTCAGGATTGAACTCTGACCACAGCAAACTGGGACAAATGAAGGAAGCTTCTGGAGATGCTTCAATATAAGGGAAGACTAGTTAATAATTAGGGCTTTCATCAGCTCAAATGTGCTACCTAGAGAATTGTTCCCTTGTTACTGTTCCTGTTCAAGTGTATATTTTGTGAGCATTTGTTGGAAAGAGGCCTGGAGAAGATACAAGCAGCAAATGAGTGTTTGGACTAGATAACCTTAAAGATTCCTTCCAAGTCCAAGCTGTAGGAGTCTAACCTTATCTTATCACCTTGGACAGTGAACTGGGATGTTGGTGATGGAGACTGAGCAGCAGGGCAGTAATAACACAGGCATTACAACAAATACCATACGATATCCCTTATATGTGGAATCTAAAATATGACACGAATGAACTTATCTGTGAAACAGAAACAGACGTACAGACATAGACAATAGACTTGTGGTTGCCAGGGGCAGGGGAGAGGGGTTGGATTGTGAGTTTGGGATTAGCGGATGCAAACTATTGTATATAGAATGGATAAACAACAAGGTCCTACTGTATAGCACAGGGAACTATATTCAATATCCTGTGATAAACCATAATGGAAAAGAATATGAAAAAGAATATATGTATATATAACTGAATCTCTTTGCTGTACAGCAGAAATTAGCACAACATTGTAAATCAAGTATACGTCAATAAAATAAATTTTTAAAAAAGTAACACAGGGACTTCCCTGGTGGCGCAGGGGTTAAGAATCCTTCTGCCAATGCAGGGGACACGGGTTTGAGCCCTGGTCTGGGAAGATTCCACCTGCCACAGAGCAACTAAGCCTGTGAGCCACAACTACTGAGACCACGAGCTGCAACTGCTGAAGCCCATGCGCCTAGAGCCCGTGCTCCACAGCAAAAGAAGCCACCTCAATGAGAAGCCCTCGCACCGCAATGAAGAGCAGCTCCCACTCGCCACAACTAGAGAAAGCCCACAAGCAGCAACGAAGACCCAACGCAGCCAAAAATAAATAAATAAATAAATTTATTTTTAAAAAAAAAAAGTAACACAGGCATTACCCTCTAAAAAAAGTAGAAAACAAGGGGTCAGGATGTCTGTTGGCCCTCTTCTTAGTGCTGTTTCTCCAAGTGCAATGTGTAGACACTCTGCATTAGAATCACCTGGGGAGCATATTAAAATTTTAGATTTGGAGGATGAGAGCTTAGAAACCGCTCTTTCTTTTGGAAAGCAATGCTCTCCAATAGAACTTTCTGCAGTGATGGCAATGTTCTGTTATCTCTGCTGTCGGGCACAGTAACCACAAGCCACATGAGCCTATGGAGTATTTCAAATGTGGCTGGTGTGACTAAGGAACTGAAAATTTAAGTTTAGTTAATTTTAATCAATTTAAATAGCCATGCGTGGCTGGAGGCTGTCCTGCGGAACAGCACAGTTCTGAAGCCTTAGAAGAAGGAAGCTTAGAGAAAAGTGAGTTTGAGTTGCATAAGAGTAACTGTGGGCGATTGAAGCAAAAACGTGAGATCAGAGCCAGGATGCAGCAAAAGTTAAAGAGAATTATAGCAGGAAGCAACCTAAAAAATCCTCTAGTACAATAGCTCATAACCTTTCTGAGGTTCAGGAACCCTTTGAGAATTGCTGAAACCAATGGATATTCAGAGTCAGTAGTATACACATACTAATTCATAGATAAATTTATATGAGTTTTCAGGGCAAGAGAGTTAGTAATCCCTAAAGCTCATCCATTGTCCCCTTTCCAAACCACAAATCCCTGTTTGGGAATTCCTGATATAGTAAAACACCCCTCCATCTATAGACAAGAAAACTAAAACACAGAGCCTCAAGACTGGCTCAAAGCCATTCATTTATCATACAACTTGGCTTCTGTTGTCTCCCTGTCTGGTCCTCTGTACATCTTTCTTTACCCGGAGTCACGTAAACTTGTGTTTTATATGGATAGTAGAACTAGCTAAGATTTATACACAAAAGTCAGGAGTTGGAGTAAGCCCACTTGGATTTATTTGGAAGTGCAGTGTTTTTTGCAGCACTTATACATGTTCTCCTGTTTTGGGAAATGAAGGAACCATTAGTTCGATATTCAAAATGCAGGAGGAACAAGGTGCATTTGATTATTTTTCCTTTCTCTTATAAGAATAAAATGTGGTTAAAATGAATCAATAAATAGATGTCTTGCTCCTCGGTGTTTGATTAGGAGAGCGTTTTTGCAATTGATTTTCCGAGCTCTTAGTCATATAGCAGAAAGGTCCCCATACATTTTAGGAGTATTAACTGTTAAAAATAGTTTTTGGTTACTGGGTAAATACCAATTTGCTGCAATTGGAACGAAAAATTTCGCAGGACTGTTTACATACATTGTGGAGAGAATATTAACATCATCTTGAGCTGTCTGTTGTTTGCTTGTATGTGCAAGGGGAGAAAAGCCAATGCTTAATACAACACTTAGAACTCACATCTGCTATTGTATGTTCATAAATATTAATCTAGAGAGAGAATTCGCTCCATAAATTTTACAATTAGCCTTCCATAAAAGAAGTGGATGGTAATAAAAGTAAGGCATGCTTTTAAGCGTCTCCACTGCAAGTGTTTTCACTCTAACAGCCTGAGTCAGGTCAGTCTTTGTTTAATCTTTTCCTGAAATAGACATGCTTTACACTTATTCCATCTTCCCCCTTGGGACCATTGCCTTGCAACAGGGAAAATAGGTTTCTATTCTTAAAATCTAGTTACCACCTACTTTAAAAACTTTTTTTTTCTTTTTTTCTCTAAAATACCCCAGGATGACAAAAAAGCCATGCTTCACCCCCTTGGAGATGGCTCCGATTCAGGCCAACAGAAATCTACATAAGCATGTTGCCCAGGTGAAACCAACATGTTTGTTTGTGTGCTCTTCTGCATGTATTGATTTGAAGCAATGCTCTAGTCCTTAAATCTAAGAGTTTAGATTTAATGTCAGTGCAAATTAGGGAAACGTTGGTTTCAAAGATTTGGACAATGCCCTCTTCTAGGAACTATGCAGTGTTGCAGGGAAACTATTCCATTGGAAGTCAGCAGTTCTAAGTCCTAGTCCAACTGATATTAACTAGCTGTGTAAACTTGGGCAAGTCACATAATTTCTTTTTCTTTGAAATTAAGAGTTCAGCTGGATCAGTAGATTCTTCATCTGTCTATATATTAGAATCTGTTAAAATGCAGATTCCTGGGCCTCTCTCCAGCACTATTAAGTCAGAATTTCCAAGGAGTAGAGCCCATGCATCTATTTTTTTTAAACAAGCTCCTCTAGTGATTCTCATATAACCAAAGGAACCAAGTGAATTTTCTATGGCAGCTGGTGAATTCAGTGGTCTTTACTATGCCTTCATTTTCTCAGTGTCTATGATTGAAATGTTCCCACGGATTCATGCAGGGGACAGGAAGGAGATCTCTGGAAGAAAGGGGTTGCTTGTCTGGATCAGGCAACTAAAATACAAAAATGTGAGCAGAACCAGAGGTGAGCTGTGACCTTACCTATTCACTCAAGGCTAATTCTTCACTGTGCAGTGAAAATGGCTGTAAGACCGGTCAAAATTTTCTCTTGAGGCAGCCTGGAATTTTCCCAGGATAGGAGATAATTTCCCTCTCTCACGCCAGCCATAATTGATTGGTGGTGGAGCCTGGATCCCTCTGTTGTGAAGGACAGCAAGGTCAAGTCCAGGGCCACCTAAGAAAGAGTGCCAGGATGAATGGTTGATGCATAATCAACCCCTGCTCTGCCCTGAGACCCTGTAAGAAGTCTGACACCTGCCAACTTCAGAGACCTGGGTTCACAGCCATGCCACCCTGAGGTGGCCTCCTCCTCTGTCTCCACATTCATTAAAAAATAGGGATAATAAAACTTATCTCCTAAAGGAGTCCGAAGACTAAATCAATGATGTTTGAAAAGCTCATAACTTAAAAGGTAAAAAATATTAGTTCTTTATTCCCCTACTTCCCTGGAGCAAAGGATTCATATCTGATCTATCGGCAGAGCTTCCAATTAAGCCAGTGCCATACCTGGAAGATGAGAGGTGCTGAATAGTTACAAATGGATAATGAGTGAATAATAAAAGAAAACGCACACATAATGCTTTGTGTGTCCCTGGCACTGATGTAAGCCCTTGAAAAACTCATTTATTCACTTTTGCCCTTTTATTTTTATGTATTTATTTTTTTTTTGCGGTACGCGGGCCTCTCACCAGTGCGGCCTCTCCCACCGCGGAGCACAGGCTCCAGACGCACAGGCTCAGGGGCCATGGCTCACGGGCCCAGTTGCTCCGCGGCATGTGGGATCTTCCCAGACCGGGGCACGAACCTGTGTCCCCTGCATTGGCAGGCGGACTCCCAACCACTGCACCACCAGGGAAGCCTCCACATTTGCCCTTTTATAGATGAATCAACCTGGGGCACAGAGGTGAAATACCTGACCCAGAGTGACATGGTTAATAATTGGTGTTGGAGCATCCATGCTCTTAAACACTGCTGAAAAGCTCCTGTTGGAACGGAGTGGGGGAGGGAAAGAGGAAGGAAAGGGAGTTCACATCAGCATCAGCGAGTAGAATGAGAAGGCCACAGACCCCACCGTGGGCAAAATGTACATTTTATGTGGCCTGCGTGGGATTTAGTAAAAATTCACGGTGACAGCTGTAGGTAGGACATGCGCACACCAGTTGCTTTAATCTCCCCACTCTATTGTTTTGTAACCAACCCGCTTTACTCATTTCATTCTTACGTGTCCCTCCCTGATCCCAAAAGTGTCTGAGCTCGAGACCAGTCTTAATGCAAGTAGGCAGGACCCATGGAGCCCTTACCTAACAAGTGCCCGTAGATGGTGGGAGTGAGTCCCTGTTACTCAACCCAAGGGTTCAAAAACCTTCCAAATTATTTTGACTCCTGTGACGTGTGATCCTCTTCTTAAAATTTCAAGATAAAATAAAAAACAAAGATAGCAAATGCTAGGGATTTATTTCCTTGTCTTGTTTCAGGTTAAGTTTCTAGGAACTCGAAATACCCATGTATCATTTGAGTCCCAGGGTTGCATCCTGAGATTTCCAGCTCAATTCTTTTCTTGTTCTTTTTGTTGACGGTAGTGGTTTTCCCCTTCATTATTTTCCTGCTGAAGAGTCTGACTTAGCTAAATTCAAGAGGAGAAACGAGGGCTCGGCTGATCAGGAAAAAGTAGCTTCTGCCTCTCTGTGCTTTGTAGGGAAGATCCCAGGGCCTGTCAGGAAGAGACATTCTCAGCCCAGAGAAAGGTTACAAGACATTGCAGCCCAAGCTCACGTGAACTGGCCCCCACTCACCCTGAGGCGGAGGAACTAGCAAGGAAGATAACAGATTTCAATTTTTGTTTTGACCGAACATAAAATTTTTTTTTTTTTTTTTTTTGCGGTATGCGGGCCTCTCACTGTTGTGGCCTCTCCCGTTGTGGAGCACAGGCTCCGGACGCGCAGGCCCAGCGGCCATGGCTCACGGGCTTAGTTGCTCCGCGGCACGTGGGATCTTCCCGGACCGGGGCACGAACCCGTGTCTCCTGCATCGGCAGGCGGACTCTCAACCACTGCGCCACCAGGGAAGCCCCGAACATAAAATTTTAACTGTTGAAGATAAAGCTGTGACCCCCTTCTAACAGATTACACGTTAAAGAAGCACAAAGTATTTCCATCAACTGAACCAGCAGGTCTTCAGTTGTACATGTTTTGCAGCTGGCAGTCTCTTCGTGGGCTGCTGGCCCTGCGACCCATTCATCCCCCCAAATCTCAGGGACGCTTGAAACCCACCCCTTCACCCTGGGTCCTCTGAGTATTGCTACTGGAACTTGGAGCCACAGGAGGAAATTTGCTTCAACCTCGAGAGCTTTTCACTAAAAGGAAAAGGCCCGTCAATGAGACAAATGACCTTGGTCTGACCTTGTATTGTACCTGACTGCTCGGTAGGGACTGCTGGCCTAGCGACTCCAGCCCTGTCATTCACTCCCCCAAAGCTCAGAGGGACCTCGCAGCTCTGCAGTGCTGTGATGGCGAGGTTGGTCCAGAGGCACCACTGCTCCGTCCTGGGATACCCCAAAGCATCTGGGCGAACCGGGGCTGTCATCTTAGGATTCCCCCCCAGAGCAGTGAGGGCCAGTACAGTGGTGGGGTGCGGGAGACAAGCAAGGGGAAGCTCTCTGAGGGGTTGTAGATGACTTAAGTTTGGTCTTGATAATGAAGTTTGACATTTCAAACAGCATTAAAGAAGTACATCAGACACATTTTTATCAAAACAAGTCATGGGTAGTAAAGGCAGAGCAGTATCACCTGTAAACCATTAATGGAACCAGGAACCCTCTGGCTGTCCTCAGGGTACTCCAGGCTGTATCCCATGATTCCGAAATAGACTGCCCACCCCATTCTTGTGGGGATGCACTCCTCCTTACCTAGGAATGCCAGTTTAAACTCTCCCTGGTGCTTTCAAGTTTATCAATTTACACTGCCCCCAGTGCTTTCACCCACAGTAACTTACTACATCCCTATACCATTCCACCACCCAGGTTAGGTAGCTGTGGCTGGTGCCTTTCACCCCCACCTGATAGGACGTGAAACTAAGGCTCCTGTATGCTTAGTGAGGACTCCAGGGCCTGGCGCAGCTGGGGAAGGGAAAGTGTCCTTTCCACCACACCAGAGGACATGAGTCACTGTCCTCACTGTTCACATAAGAAAAGTTAAGACCCAGAGAAATTAGGTGAGTTATCAAGTCATTTAGCCTGTCGGTGGCAGAGGGCAGCAAGACTCTGCAATCCAGGTTTCCTGACTCAGAGTTTTATATTGTTTTCTCCACATCTTACTGCTTCTATAACATTGGCTAACGTCTTAGACCTCCCTCAGACACTAGGGAAAATGTCCTTAAGACCCTAAGAGTAGTGGGTTTGAGATGCCCCACCTCTGGCTAGGCGGCTTTTCAGTGTGGCAGGAAATTATAAGCAGCTGAGTGCAAGCCTTCGTGGGCTGTTCAGGAACCCTTCTACACCCCCATGGAGGTGAGCTTGTGTGAGGCCACTGTACCGGGTGTTTGGTCACCTCCAGGGCTATAAAAATGCTCTTGGACCCAAAGTGTGACACACAGGGAGACATGCAAACACACACACACACACACACACACACACACACACACATCACATACACACATACCCTTCTAGAAACTCTATCTGGGGTGAAGGAATAGGGAGAAAAAGCTTCTGAAGGTTTTTTTTTTTTTTTTTTGGTGGCAACAAGGGTCAAGAAAAGATTGGTTATTTGGAATCCACAGATAATCCCCAATCCTCCCTTTTAGCCATTATTTGTTAACATTTCACAGAGGGGCTTAGGAGCAAGGCAGTGTCTAAAACCCACCCAGGAGCAAGAAAAACCAGGAACCAGAACAATTTACAAGCTGGATTATCAACCCCAACTGGAGAGTAAGTTATGTAATAAAAGGCAGAATTATCAGCCCCAAATGGAGCTGGAGTGGTATAATGCAAGGCAGAGTTGTGCTGAGCTATTTCATCTCTGCTGTTGTCTTGATCACTTCCTTGCACTGTTAGCACCACCAGCCCTGCAGGACCCCAATGCCTTCATGCTGCTCCACTTTCATCCTTTCCTGGGATCCCAGCATAGCAGCCTACTCTTCCTGCAAAGATCCAGCCCACTCCTAATTCCACTGTGTGCTCACAGCTTTTAGAAAACACCAAGGCATGGCCTCTCCATAATCAGTTATTTCAAAATCTTCATAAATTCCTCAGGTGGTTCTTTCATGCAGCTGTATCTAAGCTCTGCACGTTTCTTTTCTTTCTTGCCTTTTTCTGTCGAAACATTCATCTGCAACCCATTCTTTCATACCCCACTCCCTTCTAGGGCAAAATGCATGAGTTAAATTCTTATCGTAGACAAATACAATTGTTTAGCCCTACTAGGAGCAAATGAAATGCAAATTAAAACAATGAGGTAGATAAACCTTTTCATTTATCACAGGGATGATATCTTAGGATATTTTCATTTCTACTGTTCACAAGTATACGGTAAAACAAGTAGTCTCATATACCTTTAAGTGGGTATAAACTGGTGCCACGTTTCTAAAAAATGAGTTTCATCATCTGTATTAAGACTTACAAGAGCTCAAACCTCTTGACCCATAGATTTTATTTCTTTGAATTTACCCAAAGGGACTAGTGAAAATTGTGCAGAAATGATTAATTATGGGAATGTTCAATATTGTTATTTATAATATCAGAAATGATAAATAAGTGAAATGAGACATGAAATAATAATAACGGGATGGTTCTAAAGATACCACAATTACCCACACTATGGAATAATAGCTAATCATTAAAAGTTATATTCATTACTTTAAAGGTGCATAACATGGGGATATGCTTTCGCTATAGTAACAGGAATAAAGAAACAAGATAGAGTTGTACATATGAGCATATATATATATATATATATACATAAATACACATATATGGAGATTTTTTAATATATGAAATATTTAGTGGTTATTTCTGGGTGGTGGAATTATAGATAACTTTTTTGATTCTTCTCCCTTGCATTCTTCATTTTCTAAGTGTTCTGACCAAAAAAAAAAAAAAAAAAAATTCACTACTATGATGACCAGAAAAACAAAAACTGCATATTTTATGAAATATTGCTGTGGAGTTGGCAGTTTAATCTCTTGCCTTTCCCAGATAACATATTTGCACTTTCTCAGGAAGCTGACTTTCATTAGGACAGAAGGTTTCCATGAGTAGAAATCTCTCCGTTCAGAGGGAAAATTTCCCAGCCTCTGGACTCCCACGGCCAGGAGTGGCTGCTTTCGCCAGCAGCTTTAACACGCTTAACCCAGCATCACAACAAAAGTCTCTTCTGCACTCACTGTCAGACATAGGATTCTGACTTACTGTGTGTTTGCTACCGGTGGTCCTGTGTTTGCCCTCACGTGAGCACGCGCGCGCGTGCACACACACACACACACACACACACACACACACACTCGTAATTGGACATGTATCTGTTTCATTATTCACTCCGTCAGCAGTTTCTGCTTTAAACAGTCCCTGAGGCCAAGAGAAAAAAAAGAAAGTCAGTAATCAACAGACTACTTTGAAGTATAGAGTACCGACCTATTTATAAAAGGAAATTAAGTAAAACCGGTAATTATAACTAGCTACAACCTTTCAACATAGTCGATGAGAAATTCAATTTGCTTAAAATAATGAGATACTCTGGCAGGAACAATCTGTTCGCATGCTATTCCCAAGAGCCTGGGGATGGAAACAAACCCTGCCTGACATTTGATAGTATCTGTCAGTTTATCAACTCGTCTGGGGTGAGTTTTACCATGGCACTAGGAGGTTTGGCATGGAGAAAGGAAAGAAAAAAGCTCTTTTTTCTTTTCTACCCAGTGATAGGAAACCTGTTAGAAAATGGATTCAGATTTCTATTTTGAACCCTTGAACAGGTTAAATAATCTACCTCAGACCTACTTTCAGTGGGTTTAATTTATCTACTTTCCACCTTTCTGTACCATCACCCAAACCAAATGATTGACGTTTCTGAAGTCTCTGCTCTACTGGCTACTCACATGTTCTTTGTCTAAAGTTTATCTCTTTGTTTTGTTTTGTTTTTGTTTTTCTGCTAAGTTCCTATCTTATTGAGGTAAGACAAAGATATATAAAAGTTGAATTAAACAGTGTCAACACAAACCAATATCTACTGATTTGGGGGCCTTTCCCCAGCTAGCTTAAGACTGCCTTCTGGATTTCCCACCCTCCTTCATTCCTTCATTGGCTCCACAAGTTTTATTGGCTACTACTAAGTGTCAGCCCCTCTCCTAGATGTTGGCAGGAAAAAAGAAAGAATAAAACAGACTGTGTCTTCATAAATCCCAACAGCTAGCAGGGAAGTAGACTCATAAGCAGGCCATTGTAAAAGCATTTGGAAGCGTGGTGATAGGGATTTTTGAGAAAGTTTAGAAGGGGTGCCTACTGAACCTAGCCTGAAGGGCCATAGGAAATTAGGATAGAAGTGTCAAGGAAGGAACAAGAAGATAAAATCCAAACTAAGTAGGAAAGAGTGAGTCAAAGTTAACCAGGCTGAGAAGAAGCACATTCCCAGCAGAAGGCTGAGCACGAGTGAAGGCAGAGAGGCAAGAATCCCAGGCCAGCAAGCAGAATGTTGTTGTTAGCCAATGCATGGCAGACAAGGAATGGTGAGAGATGAAGGTGGGAGAGGAGCCAGGTGTATCAGTTGGCTTTTGCTGTGTAACAAACCACCCGAAAATTTGATGGCTTAAAATAACCACCATTATATTTACTCATGACTCTGTGGATCACCTGGGCAGTTCTTTGGGTCTGGGTCAGCTCAGCTAGGGATGGATGGTCTAGGATGACCTGACTCTCACATCTGAGGTATCCACTAGGATGCTTGGGATGTTGCCTCTCATCCTGAAGGGAGTTCACTTTGTATTCTTCATGTAATGCCAAGGTGTTCCCAGAGGGCCACAAGGGTGCAAGCCCCAGTGTGCAAGCATTTTTCAAGCCTTCACTTGGAATGCACTTGCTAAAATCCAACTTGCCAAGCCCACAGTCAATGTGGGAGAGGACCATCAAGGGAATGAGAGATGTGATATATTGCAGGCTGATATGTTAACAATCTCCCACAAAAAGAAGGATGATAATGGGTCTCGAGTGATATGACATGCTAAAGAAATGGAAGACCATTTAAGGCTTTGAAACAGAGAAAATTTATATATATATATAAGCTTATAAAATTTATATTAATTATTTATATTTATTGAGGTATAATTGACATATGAGATTATATTTGTGAGATTGTATTTGTTTCAAGAGTACTACATAATGATTTGATATTTGTAAATATTGTGAAATGATCACCACAATAAGTCTAGTTAACATATGTCACCAAATATAGTTACAGTTTTTTTCCTGTGATGAGAGCTTTTAAGACCTCTTCTCTTAGAAACTTTCAAGCATACTATACAGTATTAATAACTATAGTCACCATGCCATACATTTCGTCCTCATGACTTACGTATCTTATATCTGAAAGTTTGTACCTTTTGAATCTCTTCACCCATTTTGCCCATCCCCCACTGCCCTACCTCTGGCAAATTCTCTGTTATCAATGAGCTCAGTTTATTATTTATTAATTTTTTTAGGTTCCACACATAAGTGAGATCACACGGTATCTGTCTTTCTCTGTCTGACTTATTTCACTTAGCATAATGCCCTCACGTTCCATCCATATTGTCACAAATGGCAAGATTTCTTTCTTTTTTATGGCTGAATAATATTCCATTGTGTAGATATACCACATTTTTTTTATTCATTCATCCTTCAATGAACAATGAGGTTGTTTCCGTATCTTGACTTTTGTGGTAAATAATGCTGCAATGATCATAGGGGTGCATAAATATTTCTAAGTTAATATTTTCATCCTTTTTTGGATAAATACCCAGAAGTGGAATTGCTGGATCCGCTTGGTGCTTGGTAGTTCCATTTTTAACTTTTTGAGGAAACTCCGTACTGTTTTCCATAGTGGCTGCATCGATTTATATTTCCACCAACAGTGCACAAGGGTTCCCTTTTCTCCATATCCTCACCAATATTGCTATTTCTTGTTTTTTTGATAATAGCCATTCTGACAGGTGTGAGGTGGAATTTCATTGTGGTTTTGATTTGCATTTCCCTGATGATTAGAGATGTTGAGTATCTTTTCATGTGCCTGTTGGCCATCTGTATGTCTTCTTTGAAAAAATGTCTATTCAGATCCTCTGCCTATTTTTAAATTTCATTGTTTGTTTTTGTTTTCTGATGTTGAGTTAAATGAGTTCTTTATATATTTTGGATACTGACTCCTTATCAGATATATGAGTTACAAATATTTTCTCCCACTCTGTAGGTTGCTTTTTCATTTTTGTTGATGTTTTCCTTCACTGTGCAGAGCTCTTTTGTTTGACATAATCCCACTTGTTAATTTTTGCTTTTGTTGCCTTTGCTTTTGGTGTCAAATCCAAAAATCATCACTGAGACCAATGTCAAGGAGTTTACTGCCTATGTTTTCTTCTAGAAGTTTTACAGTTTCAGGCCTTATGTTGAAGTATTTAATCCATTTTGAGTTAATTTTTGTGTATGGTGTGAGATAGTGGTCCAGCTCCACTATTTTGCATGTGGCTGTGCAGTTTTCCCAACACCATTTATTGAAAATACTGTCTTTTCTCCCATTGTTTAGCCTTGCCTCCTTTATTATAAATTAATTGACCATATATACTTGGGTTTATTTCTGGATTCTCTATTCTGTTCCATTGATCTAGATGTCAGTTTTTATTGTAATACCAGACTGTTTTGATTACTGTAGCTTTGTAATATAGCTTGAAATCAGGGAGAACCATGCCTCCAGCTTTGTTCTTTCTCAAGATTGCTTTGGCAATTCAGGGTCTTTCATGGTTCTTAGGATTCTTTGTTCAATTCCTGTGAAAAATGCCATTGGTATCTTGATATAACTGCACTGAATCTGTATATTGCTTTGGATAGTATGGACATTTTAACAATATTGATTCTTGGAATCCATGAGCAGAGAATATCTTTCCATTTATTTGTGCCTTGAACAAAGCCCGTGCACCACAACGAAGAGTATCCCCTGCTTGCTGCAACTAGAGGAAGCCTGCGCGCAGCAATGAAGACCCAATGCAGCCAAAAGAATTTTTAAAATTTTTTTAAAAAGAAAAACAAAGGAAGGGAAGCAGGAATCTGGGGAGAAAGGGAGAGAATTTTCCTCCTCTAAGAGGAAAGAGCAGTTCAAGACGGATCCAAACAAGGGCACTGCAAATTCCCAATCAAATGATGAACATCAAGTGTCACTAGGTGGGAAGAAAAGAAAGATGCAGCTTCGTTTAAGAACCATAGAACTTTTACTGGAAGAGTACTGGGTACCAAGTCAATTCTCTTAGGAATTCTCTCAACCCTCAATCCATAGAACTCTGGTACAACTAGAAAAACTCTATCTCTTCCCCTGAAGGAGGCTATAAAGTCTTCCAGGTGGAAGAGATTTCAGAGGGTGAGCTGGTTGTGCTACTTTGATATCTGGAGGGCTGCCCCCAAACAGCATGTACTTCTTCCACTGGACTTAGAACAGAGAGAAACCAGTTTCTAAGCATGCTAGTGTACAGGGCAAAGGATCTGGAAATATTGACCTACTAGGTCATTAGCTCTTAAACTGTTGAAAACCGTGGACATCTTACCATAAAAATTCACATTCACACACAGTTATTCATAGGATTTGAGGACTTGTTCAAGCCTCTCAAAGGTTACCCATGGAAAAGTGAAGATCTGAGGACCCAAAGCTAACAATCTGACTCTTTTGGAAGAGTTGTTCAGGGAAGGAATGCACAGTTTCACCAAGATGTTAGTGGGAATGGCTGAGAGATTTGATAATGGCATGTTCAAAGTAGTTCCTGGAAACCATCATTTCTGCTCCATTCCAGTGTCCTGGGTGCTGAGGCTAAAAGAACTGAGCCTGGTGGTAAAACAAGGAGTTTTGGAACTTGAGAAAGGATCATAACTTCTACCTATAAAAAAAGAAAAAGAAAACAAACAAAACTAGCAATGCCAGATTCACTTATTCATTATAATGTTTGCTTTGAAAGAGGCATTTAAGAAACTTAATTTTCACGTTTTTTTCGGAGGGGGGGTAGATTATTGTTCCAGGGCCATCCGCCCACTCTGCCTTTGTCTCAGATTTGCACACATGGCTTGGTGTCCTTTCAGGGAACACAGCATGCCTGGGGCTTGGGCCTGCTTTGCTGTGGTGGGTGGACAGCAATCTGTGCATGAGGAGCCCGAGTTGCTACTGCAAAAAGCGTTGGTGTCCCAGAATATCAGACAGTTCTGTGCTACAAAACGAATAGGAGCAGAGAGGATGGAGCTTATGTCCTCTCCAGCCACATCACCACTTCCTGTTTGAAAGAGCTTGAAGTTCTCTAGTGTGGGCTCCTGGTCAGCCTCTACATGTATGTACATTTGTCAGCTTATCCTTTACCCAGTTCTCAGAGGAGAGGAAAGCCGTAGTCGTAGAAGAAGTTGTGTGACTTCTTCCTCTTGTGCATTTCCTATCTTTTCTCTCTTCTGGTTGAAGTAGAGCATTAAAAGGTGTGGTAATGGCAAAGGATTCGGGGATGAGGGTTTCAGCCTCTCTTGTGAGTGTAGATTTCCTCTTCCTGTGCTTCCTAACTTCTCTCAAATCCCTTCCACTAGTATTTCTTCCTCCTCAGCCCACTGAAACACGGTGGTTCCTTGACGTTCACGCAAGAGACCAACTCTTTTCAAACGTCAACTATTACTAAACACCAAAGCTGTGCCCCACCCCTGCCCATGTTGCAGTCACCTGTTTTGTTACCCCAGGATGTCTTCTATTCAGATTCGGAGAGTATAAAGCTTAATCTCCCTCAAATCATATCTGAGTGTCTTGAATGTGTTAATCAAGTATAGAAAGATACATGTCTCCAGTATCTTAAATGTTGGAGATAGATGATTTCATCGAAGGGAATGTGGGGCCCAATGACAGAGAATTTGCATGCAGAAATTTAGTGAACTGTAATCATTCGCACTGAACTCTGAATGATGGTATGTTTGGCAATTCCATTCTGAGCAACGGGAATATGTTTAAATAAGCCGTGGGAATAGAATTTCTTTTTGTCTTAAATACCAAAAGCTACTAGAAAGTAAACTCAAACATCACACTTTAGCATACTATGGCAAGAGTACTCAGAACTTTGCGTTTATTGAGTAATAATGATAAAGTACTCTTCCAAGTCCTTTCCAGGCAGGCATAAATGTGACAGAGACAAAATCAACACCAAGAGCCAAGCAAACGTTTTGTCTGATAACCTTTTGCTATTACACGGTAATTATAATTAACTTTAAAGGACTAGTGTGTGATACACAGTCCTCTAAAGAATCCTCGTAGTTGATTCCAAGTTAATGGTAAGATTGGACAAATGGATGCAGTGAGGTGCAGCAACAGTAACGGAAATGACATTTCCATCAGTGGCCTGATCCCTGGGCCTCTTCTACCACAATGCTCAGTGTTTTCCCGTCTTTCTCAAGTGCCTGTTCTAATGACCCTGACACTTGACTATAGATAAAGCAACAAGTTTTGCCCAATTAAATATTTCCTCTTAAATATTCCCCAGTGCACTCAAAAGAAAATGCTGTCCAGGATTAACACAAATATTCTTTTTCAATAAAACCCAGGGATGAGTTTTTTATTTTAATGAATCTAGTCTAAGGAGACTACCTTTTTGTGCAAGGTGGATATCATTTACCAGTACAGCGCTTTCTAGTTAAAAAGGAACCCCTGTGTGCATGGGCGGAAAAGCATTTCAAATAATACTTTCTCCTACACTGATGGAAACTTTGTGTCCAGAGAGAGTGGTGTCCGAATGAATGGAACTCTTCTAGAGCATTTCACTTCAAATCTTATATTTGGTATGAGACACTGATATGGCCAAAGATTGTGTTCTGGAACCTCAGACAGGCCTGAATGAAATATGAACATATTTATTACATGGGGTCTCAGTTCCTTCTTAGGAAAGGTCCTTTATAGATTTATGTTAGTCATCGTTCTTTCAGAGGAGATTTTTGTATTTTTGCCATAGTTCTTCAGGGACGTGGCAATGCGTTCTGTACAATGGCCATGACTCATGTTGGACAGTTGTAATAGTCAATATTGAAACACGAAACTGCAACACTGCACCTAATGCCTTGCTGCACGCAGTTGGGGTGTGGTGAGCAGCCCAGGTCCCTGACCTGACAGCACATTGGTCAGGGGCCACCTGGTTCCAGTTACAGAGTCATAATGCATATGGTTGTGAGGGTATCCATATCTGTGTAAATGATCATGAATGTCTGTCGATATTCAGAGCACACTATTTAGATGAACTCAACTGAAACTAAAGAATTTAGGCATGCTGAATAATTTGTGGGATTTTGTCAATTTTTGACAACTTTTGAAAATCAAGGCTGATTTTCTAAATTGTGCATCATTCAGCATTTTGCTTCTCTTCCTTCCCTGTGCCCACTTTTGGCATGGATTTTTAAGCTGATGGATGTATTGATGAGAATCATTAACTAATATAATTTGGAAGAACAGTTGCTGTGATCTGAATATTTGTGTCCCCCCCTCAGAGTTCATATGTTGAAATCCTAGCCACGAAGGTGATGGTTTTTGGAGGTGGGGCCTTTGGGAGATTAGGTCATTAGGTCATGAAGGTGGAGACTTCATAAATGGGATTCGTGCCCTTATAAAGGAGACCCCAGAGAGCTCCCTCTCCCCTTCCACCCCTTCCATTGCAAATTGAGGCTGCAATGAGAATTTGACAGTCTGCAGTCCAGAAGAGAGCTCTCACCAGGGTCCGAGCATGTTGATATCCTAATCTGACTTCCAGCCTCCTGAAATGTGAGCAATAAATTCCTTCTGTTTATGAGACACCCAGTCTCTGTGGTATTTTGTCATAGTGGCCCCAATGACTAAGACAACAGCACAGAGAAGTCATTAAGAACAATGGCTTTTGATGAGATTTGAATTAAAATCTTGGCTTCACCCCTTGTCCACTGTAACAGGAGCCTGTCATAGGCTCTTAACTTCTCTGAGATTCAAGTTCCTTACCTGTAAAATGGAGATAAGAGTAGTATACCTCTCTAGAGTTATTGAGAAGACTAAATGAAATAAAGTGAAAGCACTTAGCTCAGAATATGAACTCAATACAGATTAGCAGTTTTTATGTTTACTAGCAGTAGATAGTGTCATACCACAAAGAATTTATTCTGTTTCTAAATTCCAGTTGACATCCTTAAGTGTGTCCGTCAAGAATGTAAAACCATGGGAAGGAGACAGTAGGAGAAACAGGAGCTTTGAAGCTGGTAGGCCTGCAAAGGAGGAAATAAAAGCCATGCCTTAAAAAGGTGAAAAGATTGTCACTATCCTCTTGGCTGCCCAACCACCTGTGACATGTCTTATTATTTTTTTCTGTTGTCTTTATTGTATAGTCTCTGCCCCTTTTCTTTGTATGCCTTAATGCTGACCTCCTGCATAAAATGTGCTATTAAATCCTTAACAGTTATGACCGGCTAATGTGATGTGGGCTAGTGGACACTGGCAACTTTGTCATAAGGAAAATGTAGAATAATTCATGCCTACCAGGAGGGGGATGTGAGGAAAGAGGAAGGTGTTTCATAGTTTGAAGATACAGGATTTTGAATAGTAAGTGTTCAGTTAAAAGTTATTTTCTCAGTCGGCATTCACAGAGAGTCAATTACCAAAATCTAATTTTAAAACTTCTTCATAAGAGCCTGGTCTATCTCCAAAGTCATTTTGAAGACCACAGTGTTGTTCACAATGTATACAGTTGGCATTCTGCTTTGTATTCTTTTAATTGGGAGCATTAAAAGGATTTTTGCTTACGGTATTTTTAAAAGAAATATTTGGATAAAAGCAGAAGTATGGAAGTTGCCTGCATGGTGATGATATTTGTAGCCGTGGAAACAAATAAAATCCCGAAGTGGAAGAGGAAGCATGAAATCTGGGTGCAGACCTTTGGGAAAAGCCTTCATTCAGATGATGGATAGAGAAAGAGGAGACAAAACAAATAGTCTGAGAGGGAGAAGAACCAATATATTTGTTTGACACATTATGCAAGGGAGGGGGCAAAACTTGAGCAGAGGTTTTCAAACTTTTTTTAGACCCAGGTCCTTATTCTCAAAGGATTTTACTTCAAGTTCAATAAATAAACTAACAAGAGCAAACTGGAAGGACTTACTATGTGGCATTTGTAAGCACTCAAAGTCACTCATTTAAATCTTATACAAGCCTAGAAAATAGGTACTATGATTACTCCCTTATATTTGCTTATTTTACAGATAAGCAAACTGAAGCACAGAGAGGTTAAGCAACCTGCCCAAGGTCACACAGCCAGTAAGGGGTAGATCCAGCATTTGGATCCAGAAACAATGACTCCAGGGTTAGAAAGTTCTCGTGAAGGAGGAGGAATGGGCCTTAAAGGGGACAGAGTAGCAGCTAGACTAAGAGAAATGAGAAGTGAACAGTACAGAAAGTGATCTCCCAGCTCCAAAAAGTTCAGCCAACAGCCTAGCTATTAGAACTCCCTTTCCTCTTCATTCTTCACAACTAAACGGAGTTTTAATTTCCCTGCTGAAATCCTGTGAAAAATAATCCCACCCTTTTCATAGTGCTTCAACCCAAATTTCAAAGGAAAAAAAGTTCCAAGGGGGAGCAGAGGGAAATGAAGAGGAAGTCACTTCAAGTTATTGCTGCCTTGGCAGAGGGTGTAGGGATGGGGGGTGACAGCAAAGGAGATGAGAGGAAGGCTTCAATGATGCTGTAAACATTGTAGCGCATCTCCAGTCGGGGTGATGGGATTTAATCAGGAAGCATAAAGAACTTTTGATAGCCCAAGACTCCGCTGCACAAAATTTATATATTTAAGTGGAAAACAGACACCACTCCTTAAACTTTGGGCCAGGAAAGCCCATACTGAAGTGAGGCACATTTAAACTGCAGTTGATTCCTCTTCAAACCATTTTGTCTACAAGCTTTTCAATGTCTAACTTATTGCACTGTAAGTCTAAGGAATGGCCCATCTGTGCTCTTTTCCCTCTTACAGACAAAAAACAAACTGAGCTCCTATATTTGCTTTCTCTTAATAGCCATTTGGCTTAAGCCTTGGGTTTCTTGATTCTTGAGAGGGGCGGCTCCACCCACTGTGAGGGGCTTTGGACATGGATTTTCTCTGAACTTCTCAAGGCATGGCTGACCTTGTATAATTTCACAAAGTCCCTGGCCCCTGGCTTCAAGTCTGGACTCCTTAAATACAGGCACTCACTCTTACTCAGGTCTGTTTACCCCCGCCCCTCCTCCAGAAAAGATAGTACATTTATGCACCCAGGTGGTTTTCAATCATTCTAAAAACAGAACAGGACTGAATTGCTTTGAGGAGTATTATGACCCCAGTCAACCAAAAGCAGCAGATGCCATGACTTGAAAATCCTTTATATTTAGGTCAATTTATTTCCATTTCACAAATATTTACTGAGTGTCTACTGTGTACCAAATTTGAGATTTGGTGATGAGATTTCAAAAATTAATAAAGATATTATAATTTGGTCAATGAGTCCCCTACCAAAGCTGGAGGGAGATAAGAGAACTTTATTTCCTAACCTGATTTTCATCTATTTTTTTGAGGGATTGACACTTGGTGAACACATCCATTTAAGAAAAAAATAGGCAGTCATCACAGAAGTATCCATGATGGCAATAAGAAGCTGGTCTTCTGTCTTCAACAACTTGTCACAAATGTGCCACAACATAGGTAACCCATAGACAGATAATTCACCGATAAGTTTTCCTTTCTTTTTGTGACGAATGTTGTTTGGGGGATTTGGAGTTGTCTCTAAACCACCAGACTGTACATATCAAAGAGGTTCACAAAGCAGGCATATGGACATTTATATTTGAAAGTAGTTTGGATCTCATTTGTATCTTTGCCAAGTAGTCATTATGCTGCTCTTAGACCAGTAGTTTCATCAAATCACACTGTAACCATGAATCTTCAATTTCATTTTCTATTATTTCTAACCAAAAGGAGCATGAGTAAAATGTGTGCATATTGAAACACCTGGTAGATCTTTAATAGTCACTGCTCGTTGGATGGAGAGTTGGAGATTGTCTTGTAGGGGGACTTAAATCTGCTTTAAAGCAATGTTAAGTGTACTGGGAAGGCCCAAGATAGTTCCATGCATCTTCTAAATGAGAAAAATAGCCAAGAGGACAATGAACGGGAGGTAGAATTATTTTCCATATATCTTGCAAATCTAGGCAATGCAGTCTTCATTCAAGCCACAAAATGACTGAACGGCTAAAGGAGTAAGACTCAGATGAAGGTGCAAATTGCTTTTCCCTTGGGGCCACTGTCATCTGTCTCTTGGGATGGACTCATTTCAATCTAAACTCTTCCTATTTGGGGAGAAAGGGGAGGGAAGAAGGCCAATTATCACAAAAGCAGACTTCATCGCTAATCTTATTACCAGGAATGAACCACTAACTTCAAAAAAAACTTGGAATATGTTACTGTAAAAAAAAAAAATCCATTCTCTGAATAAAATAAGCGTAAATGGCTTTTTTCTAATAGTCTGCTAACAAATCTCTAAGTCTTTAGTGTTTCTACAGAAAGTGGTCAGATCTCTTATTGCCTAAAGGTACACAAAGTAAGAAAGCCATGTCTGGGGTATTTTCACGCCACTCCCCCCAAAAAAACATCCTGAAAAAAACTTTAACTTATAAAACTAATTTTTTTCACGATATAAATGATAAAGGTTGGAATGCTTCAGAGAGGGGTAAAATTAGAATGTTGTTTAGAAGATTCACAAATACTAGCTAATTTTCATATGGTCAAAAAAATTAGCTTAAGGTTCTATAGATTTAGTACTTTTGCTAGGAAATAATGAGTCAAATGTTCTGGTCAAAAAGAAGTTTGATGGTTATGAAGCCTTGACCAAAAGGATAAAGACTGCTGAAATTACTAGATTCAGTGGATATACCTCCTATAGACAGAGTAAAATGACCTTTAAGAATCTTCATAGTAGTAATAATAGTAATAATAATAATTCAGTGAATCATTATAGAAGTTATGGTAAGTAAACTGAGGAGCAAACGTAAGACTTATTGAATTTATTCAACTGTTCTTTCTACAAAGAGCTACTCTAGTAAATTTGGCTAGAATTACTTGTTATAGCGAGCGTCCAATCAGCGGCACAGAAGTCTTGATCAGATAATAGAAAAAAAAGGTCAATTAAGCACATCTAACTTCATTAGTAATACAAATGTTTTGTTCAGATTAATAACTACCGAAGAGGATACCTTTACCCTTGTATTAAAAAAAGAAAATACCCTTGGTGTCTATCCTTTGAATATGTATATTTTATATCACCATTCCATTACTATCTTCCTAAAAATATTGTCACAAATAAAAACACATAATCCCAACTGTAGAACAAAGTTTTGGATTTTCCGTATGATCAAGAAAGCAGCTGTCTTAACATCTGAATCACCCCTAATATGATTACTCCTTTGACTGGTTTATTGCTCACATCTGAGTGCATGGTTGACCCTGTGGTTTATCACATCATCAAACACGAGCTCAGCTTAAAGCATTGACTGGACCACGCCCCGGCCACTTTGAGCACATTGTACAAGCATGTTTACTCTGAGAAGTGTCCAGGAAATGGAGGTCATGTGTGTTCGCACAAATGCTCTGTAAAGCTCTGTGCAAGAACATAGGGTCACATCAGCCACAGGAGAAACAACAAAGCCATACAGCAAGTGGAAGATAAGCTTTGGGAAGGTTTCCTTCGATCAGTCTAAAGGGCTTAGTGCAGAAAGCAAATACAATGAATTATTTGGAAGTGAACTAGAGCCTCAGGAATTGCCTGTAATCGAGAGCCAAAAGGCATTTACATCATATGCTTGAAATGCACGATCTATGCTGAGTGTTCTGCCAACGTTTTCAGGGCTATAAGTCATTTTACAGCGCTGCATGTGACTCAGAACTGGAAAGCCCGGGTGTTTTGTTGTGCTCACGGCTCCTTCCCCGTTCCCCTCTCATCTCTTTCTGTCCCAACCCTTCTCTTCCCTTCAAAGGAAGTAGACATGGCTTGGTTTCACAGGTAAACAAAGGGGCTACTAGGATTCACTGCCTGCGTTCGGTCCTGCAAGTTAAGACACATTTAATGGACTCTCTGCTGCACTGAGATATCTGTGTTTCAGTCAGAAAAATATGACTAGTGAGGCTTGGCCAGTTTCACTAGTCAAGGAGACCTTTGGAGGATTCAGTCTGTGATGGAAAATCCACTGGACAGAGAATAAAAGCCCTGAATTTTAGTCCCCGTCCTGAAACTAAAGGCAACTGCATGAAGTTTTTGAGCATGAACACCCTTTGTAAATCAACACAGTAATACTGACACGTGGTTAGTTGAGAATGAGCTTTGAATTGGACTGATTTACTCATGGTAAATTGAGTAGAAGCAGCCACCACGACCACTCTTCAGCCATGTGCATGAACTTTCACAAGATGCCATATCTGTATGGCTGTGAAACAGTAACCAGCATCGTATGGGGTTCCAATCAACAAGCTGGGTTCCTTGTAACATGTTTTAACAAACTTGTAAAATAAATTCTTGAGAATCTTGTACAATAAATCCCATGGGTCCCTTTTGAGCCTTTTGTCATTTATTTGATAAAATGGGGTTGGGCCAACAACAACAAAGACTGGAAAAGTCTGGTTCTTCATTTACCTACAGATGCGTGCCTTTGTGGAAGGATGTTCAGACTGGAAGATAACTGATTAGGGGTTTAGACTAGGTCTGTTAAGAATCAACTGTGTAAACTAGGAAAAGGGTTAACTCCATTTGATTTTGAAGTTCTTTCTAGACCTGAAATTCCATAGTTATTTTCATCAAAGGAGAAACCAAGGGAAAATATTACTGAGAACATCTTTAAACACCACTATGGTATTACATGCTCCCCATAAATATTCAGAAGCTATTTAATGCTGGAAGATGATCCTTGACCAAGAGCAATTTTATTTCCTTACTCAGTTTATAACCCTAGTAATACTCCTAACACTGAAATATTCAGGGAAGATCACACATCAACCCACTGCTTGAGATGAGTAATGTATGTGCTCTTGGGTGCACCTCATCATGCGTTTTTGTTCAGGTGTTTCATTTTTCACAGTGTTACATTTTATTTATGTAAAGATAATGTTAAAAATAGGAAAAGGCAGCAAAATGAGCTACCTGACAGCCTAACAAAATGCCTGCCACAGGAATTGTGACTTCCATTTGTAACTTGTAGGTTCAAACTACAAGTATTGAAATTACAGGTTTATTCTTTGATAGATCTCAAAGCCAACCATGGGTAGAAGCCCCATTCTGAAAGGCAACAGGTGTTTTTCATTCATCCCGGTTTGGAGCCCCCAAAACACAAAGGTGTAGAAAGAAAACCATCGTAAAGAAAGGCAGGGGGTTGCCTTAGTGACTGTTTCTCTGTTAATTTTAGAACAAGACCATCAGGTAAATTTTCTTCCTGATGTCTGCAAGACATCAGGGCAGAAGTATAAAAGGTAGGATACTTTAAACGTAGTGAGTGACTCATTTTCAATCAGGTTCAACTACTTGCCCAAGATCATTGAAAATGAGAGTGCAGGCATTTTAAAGTGACATAAGATTCTGTTTTCTTGGATACCAACAAGGGGAAGTTCTAGATGTCAGTCAAATAAGGAAAAGGATTTCTTATAACTCTGGTTACATCCTGGAAATCCATGGAATTCCACAAAAGGTATTTAGTTGGGGGATTTCCAAGTTAAAGTAGCTGTTTGATTTAGAAGAAAGAGAGCATTTTTTGAACACCAGATGTGTTTACCCTAAGACAACCGGATTAATACTGGCCTGGGAACCTAAAATCACTCATCCTTAGTGACTGTCCATTACTTGAGGCAAAATAACATCCTGGACTCAGTGTCTCCCACAGAATACTTCATTAGCCCCAAAGACAAAATTAGACACTGCGGATGCCTCTGTTATTTCGTCTCCAAGCTGGAGGGGTTGAATGGATCTGGAAGCCAGACTACTTCATCATCTTTAATGGGTGTCTGTGAAGGAAAGATTTAAATCTCTATCCAGGTTGAGCTGGAGGCAAGAGAAAAAGATCTGGGTGAAAGGAGAGAAAATGAGGCCCAGTCTCACAGAAAAAACTAACTTATGTCCTACAGTCAGTGTTTTTCCAGCTCTTCCAAACTCTCCCTAGCCCAACCACTTGCCTAGTGGGTAGGTCTAGACTCACACCGAAAACAAGGAGATAGTATGAGTTAACAAGTCTTGGGAAAGCCTTGATTCTCTTCCAAATATCTTCCCTTATTTTCTGGAATTCCTCAGAATCTAACAGTGATTCCTAACTAGAACTATGTATGTATAAGTGCCTATCAGAAACACCTCAGTGTCTTTTTAAAAACATAGGTACAGGTACCCAAGGGGCCTCCTGAATGAACAAGCTCAGTATTAGAAATTTCAAATGCTCTGGGGATGAGGGATGGCTATGATTTATGGCCAATATTGAGAACACTATCTGAAATGAACCAGGATTGAAAGGCATCCTTCTTGCAAATGTGATCTCCCCTGAGAGAACCATTGATCTTTCTCACCTTAATTGAACCATTTCAATCACATTCCCCTATAATTTTAGAATTGGCACAGACTGAGTGTTCATCTAGTCCACTGTGCCCTGCCTAAATCCCTGGCGAAAGAATGAAGTCCAGAGAGGGAAAATATGTATTAACCAAAGTCACACAGGTTATGTGGCAACAGCTAAAGCCAGAATCCAGGTATTTTAGTTCTGATTCAGTAAACATTCTACTTTGCCACCACCAGTACCATCAGCAGCAGCGTGTTTCTGTAGCATCTGTCATATGCATTATGAAATACAGTCCCTCTCCAATAAGTTCTGGTGAGGCTGGACTGAGAAAATGGTGCCAATTCCCAGAGCTGTGTTTGGGACGTAGAAAATGATTCATAAACGTTTCCTTTATCAAAGACCACCTGTGTACAGAGGCCCTGTCCAGGAGCATCACAGCAGAAGGCTCTGAAGAGCTGATGAGAAGTCTGTGGTTGGAAGCCAAGAGGGCAGCCAAGAGGGGTGGGGACACAGAAGAAGAAGACGTGCAGGAGTGGGGAAGTCTAGGCAAACTCTGCCGGGGCCAGCTCTATCCCTACTGACAGAATCAGTAGATTCTTCTTACAAAAGGACAGATAGTTGGCTCCCAAAGTCTCTTTAAAGAACAGATGGAAAGTGGGAGTCGAGAACTCTATTCTAGGATGGCAGTAATCACTGTAGATGCTGTGGTTTTAGCCAAATCACCCAACTGGCTTGTGACTCAGTTCTCTCCATCTGCTAAGGTGCTAAAATAATGGGCCACACCATCTTCTGCACCTACTTGCCTCACAGATATGCTTTGAAGAACAACATTACAGAGTCAGAGATTTCGGATTAATTCATAACAACTCAAGGTACAAGGAACCCAACTAATTGCTATTGTTAAGGGGAAATTCATTTGAACCTTTGTATTCATTGAGTTTCTGAGGTCCTTTCTAAATGTAAATATTGCTTTCAAAAGTACAACTGATCTGGGACCAATTCCTGTGGATCAATATATTTTGTTGTGCATCGTATCAATGAAGATAACTATTTCAGGCTGAAATACCCTTTGATATTTCGATCAAAACCCAAAGGCAGCAACCTTGCTTTTCTTCGGGCAGTTAGATAACATCTATCAAAATGAATATGCTATGCACTTGACTGAGTATACCACAACACCCAGCATTACTAATCAGAGCTGTATCTTTAAGATATTCATGGTTTAAAAAAAATGAAAATATTCTTCCCAAACAAGCAAAGATACGTCTTCACATTTCCTCTCCCTCAATGCTTCCTTAAAGTGGTGCCAAACAAAATTTCTCATTCTAAATTTCAGAACATGTGTGAATATGATTTTATTATGTGAGTGGCTGGTAATTTTTTTTCAGAGTTGACATTTTTTGACAGTTCATTTCAAATGATTATTGCTCCAAGTTGTTTTCACTAATGTGAAATAACTTTAAAATCTTAAATTTATCTTTAGACCGACTTACACATTCTTTGAGATGGAAGTTAAAAGTTTGAAGAAAGAAATTTTTCTTTGATTCAGCTCCACTTAACTTTTAAGAAACTGCTCTTTCCTGGCAATAAAGACTTTTGTCTATATGATGCCAAAAGAGCCAACGATTGATTCAGAAAGGTCAATAAAAAATAGTCAAAGTTATAATTTAGTAGGTACAAAGAGAACAAGTTAACTGGCTCACTTTTAGACCAGTTATAGTGCTTGAGAGAAATAAATTGTAGAATTCTGGGTTGAGAAAAGAGAGATGAAATTGACAACAAAGCCAACATAGAGATTTTTGCAAGTTATTCTTGGTCCAAATAAGGGAAGCTGGAAGTAAAATGATCACCCAGCACCTTAGGACTGTATTACTTTCTTTTTTTTCTTTAATTTAAATTTTTTTTTTTTTTTTTTTTTTTTTTTTTTTTTTTTTTTTTGCTGTACTCGTGGCTTGCGAGATATTAGTTCCCTAACCAAGGATTGAACCTGGGCCCAGCTGTGAAAGCACAGAGTCCTAACCACTGGACCACCAGGGAATTTCCAGGACTGCATTACTTTCTATCTCTCAGGAATGGGAGAGTGGCAGTGAGGGTGATGAGTTTGGAAGAGGCACTCTGAATGCTCCGCCATGTTTGATTATGATCCAACTATAATGGGAGTTAGAAGGAAGAGTTTGGAAATACCCTCTAGTGGGGCTGAGTCCAGGTGTGTTTCTCTGTACCCCCTGCATTATGGTGTGCAGCAGGAGGCCGCTGCACTGGCCTCATGTTGACATGGTCAGAGCCAAGAAGTGCCCCCTACCCTACTGCACGATTTCCAATGCAGCAGGAGTCCTTCTAGGGGGCTGATCCTATAGTTGGCAATGGAGGTCCTTTGAGAGTCCCCAGCACATTGACTTATCCTAACTTCCTGCACTGAGGGACTTTAAGGAAATGCTGTGTCATCTCATTTGACATTTCCTATTTGAACTGCAAGGGTGCCACCTCCAATAAACTTACCTTGGCAAAAAGCTTGAAAAACATGTACCATGATTGCATTAGTAATGCCTTGTAGAATCCATAAGTCACAGACACCTGAAATGAAGACACAGATGTCATAAACGAAATTTGTAACAAAATGTCACTGAGATCACCTCAAATGACTGCCCCTAAAAATCCGACATGATTGTAAAGCCCTTTGCCTGAAAGAAGGATACTGAAAATCACCATCATCTCTGTCCACATCTAATTTGATTTCCTGGCTTGGTTAGAGATTAATGACAATAGGGCCAGAGACACATGAGGCCCTTAAATTATATAGAAACACTCAAGCACACACACACACACACACACACACACACACACACATACACCTCTTTCCATATATATGTGTATATATGTGTGTGTGTGTATATGTATATACATATATATTATAATATATACATATATAATATATGTATATACATATAGTATAATATACATATTAATATAATACTATATAATATCAATATAACATATTATATGCATATATACATATATAATATAATAAAATCTCTTTATATTTCTATTTTATGATTAGCTGACTATTTTGTAAAGGCTAGCTATTTGTCAGAAGGCAGACCAGGCACAAATTTAGTGCAACCCGTCATAACTGGAGGGAGGGAAGAAGTAGGGGTTCTGTATTCATCTGTAGCATCATCTAAACATGACTCCAAGGAGATCTGTTATTTCAGTCTAAAGTGAAGTTAATTTGAGGAGAAAAGAATCACCCTATTTACTCGTTATGATATTGTGTAACAGGAACAATCTGTTGGAAAAATGAAACTTTCCCTTCAAGCCTAGTTATTGCCATGTTAGGAAAACCCACCCAGAAAAATGTGGCAGTGGCTTTTACCCGAAGTACCATCAGTGGTGTTTCCACAAAAGAAATAACTGCAAAAACGACCCATTATACATACTGTATTATTCCAATGATATGACATTCTAAAAAAGGCAAAACTGTGGAGACAGTAAAAAAAAAAAACCATCAATGGCTGCCATGGGTTAAGGGGAAGGGACTGATGAGTAGGTGGAGCACAGAGGAATTCTAGGGCAGTGAAGCTACTCTGTGTGATACTATAATGATGGATACATGTCATTATACATTTGTCCGAACCCATAGAATGTACACCACCAAGAGTGAACTCTTGGTGTGAATATAAATTATGGACTCTGGGTGATTATGATGTGTCAACATAGGTTCATTAATTATAACAAACGTACCACTCTGGTGGGGGAAGCTGTCTGGGAGAGTGGGGGACAGGGAGTAAATGGGAAACCTCTGTTCCTTCTGCTTAATTTTGCTATAAACCTAAAACTGCTTTTTTAAAAAAGTCTTTTTTTAAGGCCCCATTGGCAAAAAAAAAAAAAAAAAAAAGCCCCAATTTGCTTTATGGGTAAATCAAATCCAACCATACAGTTCATCTTTCACTTCTTGTACATTCCCCAGAAAACAATGAAATGGTAAGCTTTTCTATAGATTGTATGCAGAGAAGAAAGCACAAAGTAATAGGGGAAAAACACACTCATAAATAAATGTGAGTTCTAATCTCAGATCTGTCACTAATTAGCTGTGTGACCTTAAGCATCCTATCTCCAAACAATTATTAAGAATTTTATGTACCAAGAACTCTGTTAGATGAAAGGACATACAAACCAGAGAGAGAAAAGGGCAAATAAATCATTCTGATTAACAGAGACAAATCTCTGATAGAAGCAAGTGACTTATTCTTCCTGGATGGAGAGGGCAACGTGTGGAAAGATATAGAAGTTCTGCAACAGAAGATACTAGCAGGGGGATAGGAGGTTGAGTTATGATGAGCCAACATCTGAATTCCTCAGACCTCAATTACAACATCTTTAAAGTAATTGATTTGTATCGGATACCCCTCTTCCATGAACCCTATGATACCCTTGGTTGCTCTCATCTGGGGCCACTACGTCTGACCAGTTTCCATGTACTTTCAGAGCCAGATTCTTGTATTGGGTCCTCTTGACTTAACACTTCATCCTGATGAAAAGACTTGTTTTCTGCAAATAGAAAGGTCTTGTTGATGTCTGAGTTTCAAGGACAGAGTCCTAGCTGGACATTTCAGTCAGATGAGTGCAATTGTTTTAATTATCTCATTAACATGAAGTGACACATTTAGGGGAAAATAAAATGAAAATGAGGAGAAGTAAAGCAGTGTAATGAAACCTTCGGCAGATAGCCATTCAAGGCATCAACATCAGAAATCAAATTTTCTTAGCTGTTAAACTCTTAGCTCTGTAACTTTTAAAAGCAGATTTGGGGGGGGGGGATATTTTCTTTCCCACAAAATCATGAAACAAATGTCAAGTGGAATTACAAATGGTGTCCCCTCTCTCGGTACTGGAAGTAAGGGTGGGCTGCGTGGGGGTGAAGAATATTACTGTTCCTTGACAACATCATGCTCAGAAAATATCAAAAAGCAAAGAGAGTTTAAAATGGGTATTTACACATAATATCCATGCATATTTACATTTAATATCATATTGGATTTAATTTTATTACTTTCTGGAAGGCAATTGGGAGAAAAGTAAGTACAGTGGAATGCTATCTCTTTGGCATGCAGGATCAATGTGATAATCACATGACTGATATAAACTCATAAGAAAATGCTTCTGACATTTCATCGGAGCTTCTTAATTTAGTATTTACAACGTCTTTGTGAAATGATTTAGTAGTTTATTGTTTAATTATGGAGATAGCAGAATGTAGCAGATTCCTGACTTTCCCCCCTTAATTACTATTAGCCTGCTTTCAAACTGTTGAATGTGGTATATAAGTTGGTCTACTGTTAGGTTTTCTATTGCTTGGATTTCATATAATTTCTAATCCTCCCTGAAAATGCTTTTAAAAAAATCCTTTTCCTCTCCAGTATGTGGACTTTTATTATGAGCAATAATGTAACACAGGGGTATGATTACGGTGAGATAATCACAATGCAAAATAGAAATGATGCTTTGGAGCACAATAACCTGCCCAAAATGATTATTCATCTTGCTGCTGTCCCTTAGATTTATTGCTCCTTCCTGTAAGGTGATCAGCTCTTTTGGAAATGAGGCCTGGATTTTTTTTTTTATTACACTCGATGTGCATAATTTTAAAATGTCATTATTTCCACCAGCAAATGTGTAATAAAGGGTAAGTCAGAATGAGGGAATAAACAAATGTCTTGGCCTTCTCCCCAACTAATGTAGAATTCATGAGCATGGGCTATAACCCAGAGTAATATTTGCAGAAAGGAGACTGAGTTTGTGTTTCTAGAGTAATTTGGATTTGAGGATCTGAGTCAACTGATCTCTAGGGTTGATTAGGTTGACCAGATGTCTCCTTTCTCCTCCACTGTCCCTTTGGCAATTTTAACAATTCTTATTATGACTTTGGATGTAACACCAGTTAGATGTCTGTTAGCATTCCTGCTCTGCTGTAGAATGACTACCCCCCAACACACCATTTTCCTCCAAATAAGTTGTTTCCCCATTCCTGGGACACAGGACCCCACAGTAAAGCCAATGTGAAATATGTCTGTCCCCCAGCAGCAACTTCCATAAGGCCATCTCCCCAGAAGTTGTTTTTCTGATTTTAAAGGCAGATTTATCTTATGGGAAATTGCTCCATTTAAACAAAAGGAAACAAAAGTTATAAAATCCCACTCTCTCCAGAACTGATAGTGAGTGATTAACATTCCCCACAACTTCACAGAGGCTGCCACAAGGAACTCAGCAAGGGAGAATTGATTGAGTCACTTATTCAAGAATAAAAGTGAACAGGATGCCAGACCTGTTGACAGGAAGAGATATGAGTCCAGCCTTATCTTCATGTTATTGCCTTTGCCAGTTGCTATCACACTATTAAGATAAAGCAGGTGACCCAGGTTTATAAGCCACTGACTGGAAGTTGGATAGTGAATTCGGGATTTTTTCACTCTGCAAGTGTTGGCCAGAGTCCAGACAAAGGTGAATTGGTAAACGAAAAATCCACTCTCTAGGAAGCAGACATAAGGCACAAATCACAGCACTTACATAGCCAGACAGATCTTTTACTATAAAGTAGTGGGTAGCCATCAAGTGATAGGAACAGATGAAGAGGGAAGCTCTGAGAGCTTGATGGTATCTACAGGCTCAATTAGATAAGGGTTCAACTTGATCATCCTGGCTCAACCCCTGGGAGCCATCTTCCCATCAATAAATGAGGTCTACTAAGTTCTAGTCCCTGTTATATGAGTGTGGCCTATTCACTGTTCTCTGTTGTAATTTTTAAAACCAACGAAGTAGAGATTTAAAAAAGTATTTAATGCAATTATTGGAGACATAAGATATGGATCAAAGTACTATTGATCTCATTAATCATCGATTCCATGTTTGCCAATTGGCCTGATCACTAAAATGTATTTGTAACCCCAAAATCAATGCAGCACGTTTGCAATCATTTGTGGACATGTACAGAGCAGCAAAAAACCTTGAATCATCAGATGCATGTGTTCCCAGCTGAGGTTGAACAAGTCCTATGCCATAAACAAGTGTCCTCCTCCCAGTCTGTTTTGTGCCACGTTTTTATGCTTTTCATTTAAAATGTGTCTAAAATGGCCTTCAAGCATAGTGCTGAAGTGCTATCTAGGGTTCCTAAGAGCAAGAAGGCTGTAATATGTCTATGCATGTATTAGATAAACATCATTTAAGAATGAGTTATAGTGTTCTTGGCCATGAGTGCAACGTTAATGATTCAACAGTATACAGTAAGTCCCCTACATTTGAACCTTCAAGTTGCATAGTTTCAAAGATGCAAACGTGTTCACATGTCCATTCACTTAAGTTAGTTCACGTGTCTGGCGTACATTGTCATGTGCGTGCATCCTCTACAAGTGGTTGTGCTTTTGTGTACTTTACTGTACAGTGCTGTATAGAGTACAGTAGTACAGTATCTTCATTTCAAGCCCAGGATGTCCGGAAGCAAGCATAAAAGCAGCAGCAATGTAGCTAGTTTTACTGTACTTTTCAAGGTACTGTACATAAGGTTAAAAATGTTTTTATTTTTTGTGTCTGTTTTTTCTGTATTATTTGTGTGAAAAGTATTATAAACCTATTATTGTACAGTACTATATAGCTGACTGTGTTCGCTGGGTACCTAGGCTAACTTTGTTGGACTTACAAACAAATTGGACTTACGAAGGTGCTCTCGGAATAGAACTCGTTCCCATGCAGGGGACTTACTGTATATTATAGGAGGTGTCTTTAAACTTTAAACACATAACACAAGGTTATGTATTGATTGGTTGATGGAAATGTTCTGACAAGAGTCTCCCGGGAACCTAACCTTGTATTTCTCTTAGGAACTGTGGCTCGGTGTTTGCTAATTCAGTGTTTGCAGTGACTTTTATAGAACATAACTACCACAAATAAGCGTCAGCTGTATTTTGAAAAGTAAAAAGTGCTAGGTAGATTCAAAGCATTTTTGTCATTACCCGTAAGTTCTAGAGAGCAAATTCAGAACCTATTACTCTGAGGAAATGGGAGGATTCTAAGGCCACCTGTCCTAGAAATGACTCTGCCATTAAACAGTGGTGATCTTTAGAAAGGCTCTCAATCTTTCTGGGCTCAGCTTGGTATATAAAATAAAGGGATTACATAAAGGTTGCTTCCAAGTGTCAGGTTCTGCAGAAAGGCTTAATAAATGTTTGTTGAATGAATGAATGGGATTCTATAGTAATCCTAACATGGGAAATTATTATATGTTGGTAGTGTCATAATGCAGCCAAGTCACACTCTCTTTCGGGAGAAAGAGGCTGTTATCTACCCAATGCCCTCCAAGAGAATGAGAGAAAAAAATACTGCTGCTTCTTCTCCAGACTTCTCTTTTAAATCGGAAGAATCTGGATGGGCCAATATCAATTCATATCCATCAGATAGTTTCTCAGATCTCTGGCAGCTATATCTGCTAAAAGAATGAGAGGTTTGGAGATGATAGGATGAAATCATAATTTGGGGAGTATGGGTTTACAAAAATGTGGAGAAGAGAAAGTTATGCTTACATAGAATGCCAAAATAATAGCTAACATTTATTGGTCGCTCAGTCTGTGCCAGGCACTCTTGCAGGTTTTAACTCACTGAATACTCCCAACAATACTATATGGGAGAAACTGTCACCCAGCCAAAACTTGGGTCTTGAGTCTGCTTGCCTGTGTTCAGTAAAGCCAATCTACTGACACCAGGTTGTGGTGAAGGAAAGTGCAGCACTTATTGTAAGGCGCTAAGGAGTCCAGGACAACTAGTGCTCAAAAAGCCCAAGCTCCGCGATGGATTTCAGGAATGCATTTTAAAGGCAAGGTGAGGGAGTAGAGTCCCAGGGTATGTGATCAGTGCACAATTCTCTGACTGGTTGATGGTGAGGTAACAGGGTGGTGTCACAGGGGTTAACATAATCAATCTTCAGCCTCCAGTATATCTTGGGGCTTATGATCACCAAGTAGTTAATTTCTTCCACTTGGTGAGGATTTTAGCATCTGTAAACTCAGGAAGTGTACATCAGATACTGTTATCTAAGAACTTCAGAGAGGAGCTAAAGCAGAGGATATGGGGGAGGAGTCTGTCCCAGGAAAGCCCCATAGGCTCCTGCTCCGTTACAAAACTATTGTTAATGCTATTTTATTTTTCTTAAGCCCTTGACTTTAATTACCTATTAATAAAGGATAATTTTTAAGTATTTTAGAAAATTATTATCATATCACCAATTACCATATTGGTGTGCTTTGGACTTAGTTCTGGGCCCTATCTTATTCCCACCCCACACTGTTTCTTTCTTTTTTTTTTTTAACATTTTTGGAGTATACTTGATTTACAATGTGTTAGTTTCAGGTGTACAGCAAAGTGACTCAGCTATATACCTCCATTCTTTTTCAGATTCTTTTCTCATATAGGGTATTACAGAATGTTGAGTCATTCCCTGTGCTGTACAATAGGTCCTTGTTAGTTATCTATTTTATATATAGTAGTGTGTACATGTATATCCCAGTCTCCTAATTTATCACTTCCCCCCACATTTCCCCTTTGGTAACCATAAGTGTGATTTTGAGATCTCTGAGTCTGCTTCTGTTTTGTAAATAAGTCATTTGTGTTATTTTTTATTAGATTCCACGTATAAGTGATATCATATATTTGTCTTTCTCTGTCTGACTTACATCACTTAGTATGATAATCTCTAGGTCCATCCATGTTACTGCAAATGGTATTATTTTATTCTTTTTTATGGCTGAGTAATATTCCATTGTATATATGTACCACATCTTCTTTAACCAGTCCTCCAACAGTGGACATTTAGTTTGCTTCCATATCATGGCTATTGTAAATAAGTGCTGCAATGAGCATTGGGGTGCATGTATCTTTTCGAATTATAGTTTTCTCTGGATATATGCCCAGGAGTGTATTGTTGGATTATATGGCAGTTCTATATTTCATTTTTTAAGGAACCTCCATACTGTTCTCCATAGTGGCTGTACCAATTTACATTCCCACGAACAGTATAGGAGGGTTCCCTTTTCTCCACACCCTCTCCAGCATTTTTTTTTTTTTTTTTGGTAGACTTTTTAGTGATGCTTATTCTGACTGGTGGGAGGTGAAAACAAAACCTCATTGTTGTTTTGATTTACATTTCTTTAATAATTAGTGATGCTGGGTATCTTTTCATGTGCTTTTTGGCCATCTATATGTCTTCTTTGGAGAAATGTCTATTTAGATCTTCTGCCCATTTTTGGATTGGGTTGCTTGTTTTTTTCACATTGAGCTGTATGAGCTATTTGTATATTTTGTAGATTAATCTCTTGTTGGTTGCTTCATTTGCAAATATTTTCTCCCATTCTGTGGGTTGGCTTTTCGTTTTGTTTATGGTTTCTGTTAATGCTATTTTAAAGTGAGGCAGGCGAAGCAGAAAGAGGTTAAGTAACTTTCTGCTGAAGGTTACACAGACATTCAGTGGCTACACTGGGTTTTGAACCTCAGGTCTTGTGATCGCAGATTCTTGAGGAAGCTTAATGCTTTGCTGGGACTAAGTAAGCATGAGCCAGAGTGCAGGAGCATCACCAAAAAGGGCACGTATCTAATTTACATTAATATTCCAATTCTATAGCAGGCTGTTCTTTCCTAACTGGTACTCAAATTTTGTGTTGGAACCAGAAAGCATGAGGTGCAGAAAGGACCCTGGTCATTACTCTTGACTTCCATTCCCTGACTCCTGTAAATCAAAGCAATCTTGAACTCTGACCAACTTACTGTCTTAATATTTCTTGATTCTGACCAGCCCTCTCCACTCTCCCACCTTCATTTAACCCCCCACCATCTCATGCTTGGGTTTCTGCCACAGCCCATGCTGGCTTCCAGGCTTGTTTCCAACACATTATCTGTAATCCAGCTTGAGGAATCTTTTCAAAATGTAAATTTGGTACTTACAACCTTTTGATGACTCTCCAGTGTCCCTAGGCATAAACCCATTTCAAGATGCAGGACAATCTGAGCCTGTCTTTCCACCCACCCTCTTCACCTACAGCTTTGGTTCAATGTCCCATGTTTTTCCTGGAAAGAGACTCCTTTGCACCTCAGGGCCTTTGCATTTGCTAGACCCTTGGCCTCCTGGCTCAATAGGAAATTTGCCTCATGAGATCCCACTTGCCTTTGCATATCAAGTGAGCTGTTGCATCACCAAGGGAGCCACCCACACATATGATTCAGTTCAATGACCCTACCATATAAATGAAAAGCGCCCCAACCGATCCCCATCAATATAATAATTACTATTATTATGATGATGATTTAACCCATTTTCACCCTTCACTTTGTAGCTGAAAAAAAAAATGAAGAACAGAAACAAGGAGCAACTCCTCTAAGAATCTGAAGAAACTCACAATGAAATAGATAACAAATATATTTATGAGAGATAGTAAAACTGAATCAAAAAAGGGGAGATCAAATATTCTTGCCATGAGAGCTAAGACAACTTTTGTCATTGAATCTTAAATTTACTCTAAGCTTCCTGACATCAAGTATAATAAGAGATAAAGTGTATTATACAAGTCTCTCTATGTAGGAGAAGAAAGAAAATTGAGTCATTATTAGAAAACACAAAACAAAGCAAAAAACACATTTTCTTAGCCCTAAATTCTAAAAGGCATTTCTCACATTAGACCTGGAGGGTACTCGGAGCCACAAAGTGAAAAGCAGAGTGCTTCCCAGGCTGACTGCATGTTGTAAGCCCTGTGGAGTTTTCCAGAAGTACCCATTCCTAGGCTTTGCCCCCACTATTGACAGTCTCTGGGACTGAGGCCCGGGGGGGGGGGGTTCCCCATAAAATCACCGCAGGCTAGTGCATTCTCTGATTTAGATCAGAGAATATATTTTTGTTTTTGAGACTTACCATACCAACCTTTTAGTGTAACTCAGTGAAGGATTAAGAGCCTGAAAGGTGGAGTGATTCTTGAAAGACGCCAAGGTTATGGCCATGGATTGGGAAAAGAATTGAGCATTTTCAAGTTGACATAAAGATTGGTAATAGGGCAAGATGTGTGTTTGTGTACATGATTTCGAAGTAGGTGGTTGGAGCCCTCTGTATGGCCATAAGCAACCTTGGTCTAAACAGTACGACAGTTTGATGAAATGCCTTCTTTCACTCGCATTGGCAATGTAGCCTGTGGAATCCCTGTGTGAATTATAGCACAGTTGTCTCTATTCGCTGAAATTCAAAACCCATCTGCAGAGAGCATCCAGAGAAGCCCCTTCTTATTCTCCAGAGGGCAGCAAATGTGGTAATCCCTGCCATAAACACACATCAGAAAAGAGCTCCATATTTTGCTAAAAGTAAAAGGGAAGTTTGCAAGTTGTTACAGAGTAATCATTTAATTTACTCTGAGTTATTCCTGCTAATACTGTATTCTGATTCTGCAAAGAGGCTAATCTTAGCAGTGGGGAATTATGTCATGCTGGCAGTATTTCGATGGCATGGAGCCTCTTTCCCTTAGGCAGAGTTGGCTCTCACTCCACTTTCCCTGGCCACGACTTAACCTAAAGCCACTCTACCAGGAAGTTCCCCTTGGAAACAGCATGCCAGCCCCAGTGGCTTCTGGATCTGGGAGGAAGCTTACCTGAGCCTAGGTATTAAGAAGCTGGGGGAGTCAAGACCAACCAGATATGGTGAAGGGGGAAGACATCTTGGAAAAAGAATGATGAGGAGGATAAAACAGAGCTTAAGTATAAGGATTTATAATGTGTCAGACACTGTCCTAAGTGCTTTACATAATTTTATCTCATCAAAAGCTTAACACAACTCTATGGGATAGGGTCTATTCTACCCAATTTACTGATCGGGAAGTTGACATGCAGAGAAGTTCAGGGAACTAACTGCCCTATGTCAGCCAAGGAGTGAAATGGACAAGCTTGGCCCAGAATCCAGGGAGTTTGACCGCAGGGTGATGTACTTAACCGCACAGTGGAGAAGGTGGAGTGCCCATCTGATAAGACTGATAAAACTGGACTCAGCAAGCCTTTCTGGGTTGTGCTCTTACCTCTGCCTTTCCACTGACTATTTATCCAGTGCTTTGTGTTGTTGTTGTTGTTGTTGTTTTTAACTTAACTGTGACTTGGAATGAGAATAAGCAGTATGTACTAGGCAGCAGCACTAGGAAGAATGTCCCGTGGGCGACACACAGGTCCCTTCTTCATGGCCTTTGCTTCATTTTTACCATCTCTCTGCTTTAGTGACAACTGACATGGATCACAACCGAGCTTGTGGACAGATTTCTACAATCCATGCCAGAAATCTGCTCCCTATCGCTTTCTAAATCAGAAAGGCCTTTCAGCACTTGTAATCTTTCACCTTTGTTCCAGTACGCATGAGCCACAGAAAGTCACTGCACGTACTTAATAGCTCTGTAATGCATTCCGTTTTTCCAGTCACCTAAAAGCTTGGGTCTGCATCTACACGGTCAAAACAATTTTTGTTTCCGAACAGTCAATTAGTAAATCTGGCTACCTTAATCAATTCACATCACATGCAGCTAATTTGGTCAATCGATGCATAATGGCTTGTAAAAATGACCCAAATTAGTGCTGCATCATGTTTGCAGCATATAAACCTAGTCCTGATGCTATTATATATGTTGATTGCAGAAAACCCTGGGGGATAGTCTCAAATCCCAGTAGGTCTAGAAATCTGTGAATAACGTGCTATACTCAGATATTTTCCTGGAATTTGACAAATTAAGACAATCATTCTGGGCCGGGAGACTCCGCACCACTGAAATCACTAGTGGATGATCATTTCCCTCCAGGGAATGAGGGGAGAAAGAGCTAATTCAGGGACACAAGGAGGCAGATGGCAGGAGAAAAGGTCCTGGTTCTGCTACTTTTGTTGTTAATAATAAAATAAGACGTCAGAAGTAGCCCCATTGCCAAGTCTAAGTAGGTGACAATATTTCTTCAAGTTTATCAGAAAAAAAAAACAAAATAAAATAAACAAAATATTTTTTTAAAAGTCTTTGAACTGTCCTTTTGTTACTTTTTCCCCCCTTAAAGTTTTCCGTGATTGGTTTTCAGTTTAATTAGATAGCCACTGAATAAAAATGTAAGGAATGTGGGAGATTTTCCCTAAGCCTGTAGGTATAGTATTAATAGAAGTGACAAATTAAAAATTTCCCCCATTTGGCCTTTCATCCACTTGCTGTGTTATTATTTGCCTGCCTTCCGTGTATCATGACTGAGGGCAATTCTTACTATGGAAATATGGTCATAATATCCGCAAGAATAGCAGTAACAGCCGCTATAGTTCATTGACCTTGTACTATGTGAGGCTGCCATTATGAATTAACTCATTTAATGCTCATGGCAACCTTTTATAAGGTACTTTAGTGGGTACTAATATGAATCCCATTTTACACATGAGGCAACGTTGCGTATGTTAGAAGCACAGTAATAAAGTCCTATAACTTCGTAGAACAAAGCGCATCATGCTTTGCTGGATCAGCTGGGAAGGTAGAGAAGTTTCAAAACTTCAAATCTTGAAGCTCTGAAAAGCAAGGTTTTCCCCGTAATGAAATAGCCTCAGGAAAACACCTTACTTGATCATGTATAACTCAGGCTGGGTTTAGAGAACATCCTTATAGGGCCAGAATCCTTGAGCTTCCCTTTCTTCACTGCATCCTTCCCTTCAGTCCTTAGCCCAAGCTCTCTATTTGAACTTCTTATCCACTCTGTATTGAAGAAGTGCAAAAGGCACAAGGCACACACAGCACCATGCTAAGCCCCAAAGGGGACAGGAGGGTGGATCCAAGTGTATGGATGTCACTGACCCAGCAAGATTTTCTTCATTCGCTTCATTCATTTGCTTGAAGTTTCTAGCCGTGGCATCGATTTTATGTGATTTTTTCTTTTCTCCAAAAATATCAAGTTGTCTGCTAACATGATTCAAGCCTGGGACAATGCAGTTACATGTGGTTTCACCTACCACTGGAGATATGCTTTCACCTAGGAAGAGAAGAACATTTTGGTCCTTGCTCCCAACTTGAACCACAATAAAAAGCTAATGTAGACTTTTTCTCACCTTGAACTTCTTTTCCTTAAGCTGATCATCTTGCGTGCCTGCACCCAATTGTGAAGCATGTTAGTTGCTTTATTGATTTACTGCATATTCCTGGGTTGGAGCTGCAGAATCACACCTTCTCCTAACAGCTCGGGAATTGCATCTGGGCTGTCATTCACATGAAAGGAAAGGGTTATTGTCAAGTCAAGCCTCACATATTCATGTTAGGATGAATTTGTATTAGTGATAAGTATAGAGTAAATGAAATAAGACTGATCTGGGGTAGTAAATCTGCCCAATTTAAGTGAGTTTCATATGCAGTTAACAGCATGTAAATTTCCTAAATGTGATTTACAACTTCATGCATGTAAGACCCATCAGCTACTGACAAAGCTTTCATAAGGGAATGAAAAAATAAGATCACAAATAAACAGATTTTCTCTAATTCTCCCTCTAGGGTTTTGTCTTATTGCTATAGATTTTTATTCTTTCTACTTTTCTTCCCTTATTTTAGAACTTGATATTTAATGCTGTTAAGGATTCCTATATTATTGAGTTGAAGCAGAATAATTCTTCAGCTGGCTAGCTCTGATAGCAGACGGCAGTATATTTTCTATTTGGTTTACTTCATTGACAGCTTATTAAAATGTGCTGTCTCTTGTATATTAATTTTGGAGTCCTCAAATCCTGAAAAATCAATCCTTTATTACATGTTTACCATAGAATTGTTGAGTATTTTTCTCCATCAACATCACTGATATACTGATGCCATATCAAGTGTTACAGGGCTCAGGGGGTTTGGGGTTTTTTGATTTTTTGTTTTTTGTTTTTTAGCATTCCCCAAACCCTAGCATGGGACTCTGAAATAAGCATGAGTTTATTAGAATCCCTCTAAGCAAACTCTAGGTCTCTGGCATTTAAGAAGCTACTGCTAAGTGGCTGTTATAACTGAACGAAGAATTGATCAGAGGAATACAAGTGCCAGGGACACCCAGTAAAAGTGTGTAGCTTTCCTGTACAGCCCTCCAAAAGAGCCTCATTTTAGGCCTAAAAGGAGGTAAACAAATTTGCTTTCATAGGAAAATTGGTAGAGTTAGGTCTATAGGACTTCACACCTCTGGGCCTTAACACTTTCCAATAAAACCTAGGAACAAATGCATATACCTTTGAAGGGAAAGAGTAGAGTGTAGATTTTGGAGAGCTCTTTAAGGATGGTTAGAGAAGGTAGCTATGTTTCATCCTCACTGATGTTTTTAGCTGCTGCTGTTCGGCTAATATTCCGTAAGTGAGTGGTCTCAGAATGGCCTCTTGGAGCCTCACTATGCCCAGGGAGTTTACATCCAAGAGCAGAGCACGGGGAGAGGCTGCAGGAGGTCCCTAGGGTGCAGGCCTGCAGAGAGCAGACAGAGAGCCCTAAACAACTAAAGAGCCCGTTTTGGTCTGGCACCTCACAGAGCCTCAAACCCTTTCACAGATGCCTTCTCATTTGAGCTTCACCACCTACCTCCAGGCAGTCAGTGATTTCAGTGGACAGTGACACTGGGTTAGCTGTCCCATGTGCACGTAGACCGTGTAGCATGAGAAGAACGTGTATAGTGCAACTCAGATCTGCCCTGAACCCAGCAGACTCAGTCCTCTCCCTGCCTCCTTGGGTCTTTTGAGGTCTTGGAACCCTTTAGCTTCTACCCTTTGAAGGAACCTTGCCTCATAACCTCTTCAAAATGGGATTCTTTTCTACTTTCTACAAGAATATAAGCTCCAGAGTGATAGAACCATGGGTATGGAATTTCTTTATCACTATATTCGCAGTGTCTAACATATTATTTGGGACGTCGTGGAGGCCTAATTCTTTGTCTAACCCTCTGAAAATCAACGAGTGCCACTTGGCACAGTCAAAAACTTTTATCACGATTCTTGTGTCTACAGAACCAAATATTTTATTATCATGTAGACTGAGCTGTTCCCATTCCAGAAAAGGAAACAGAAGGAAGGCAGAGAGAGAATCTCATTTATGGAGTACCTACCATATGCCAACCACTCTGCTAGGTCCTTTCTGTGTGTTTCACCATCCTTCCAAAAAAATGTATGAAGCAGGGAGCATAATCTCCATTTTGGAGATGAATAAATCAAGTCTTGGAGATGTTAGGTAGCTTATCCAAGTCACTGGGCTAAAAATGGCAGATACTCATACTTATGTGTCTGACTATGAAACTTTCCCCTTTACCAGGCAGCCTTCCCATAAATTGGGGGCTGTAGAGAAGATCCCCAGAAAAGGATTATGACTATAAGTAAGAGAATCACCTTCTAATTTTAAAGCTTCAAGAAAGTAGAGAGGACCCACATTTTTAATCCAATGGCATTAATAGGATGTGATATGAAGATAGGATATCCCATTTTCCCAAGAGAGTTGGTTAATGCTGAATCTCCCAATTCCTGGATTCTGGTAGGTAATTGCCCCAAACTATTGCCCCAAACTACTTCACTACCTTAGACCTCTACCCCAAACATTCCCTGGTGATGACCTTTCTTGTCCTCTTACCCTGGTTCATTTTCCCATCCGCTGAACGTAGCCTCAAGTCATTAATTCCCCACCCCTTCCCCATGGTTTTAGAAGGAAACTGTGCTCACAAAAGGCACTCTTATTTCTGGGATTCAGTTTACAATGTATTGGGCTAATGGGTGCATTTGCTTTTCAACGTTGAAGTCCTCATATCCCCTAGAAAATCTGCAAACTGTTGTTTACCCTCCTTTTAAAAATTTGATTTCCTTAAGTTTAATTAAGGCTCCCTTCATATCATCCTAGATAAATGTCTCACTAGCATGCTTTCTGCAACACAAACTTCAAAATCATTATTACTTGAGCTGCATTCTTTTTGGATGACATAGACCAAGATACTTCGGGAATTAAAATCTCTCCAACAAAAGAACTAGTGTGTTTAAAGGTAGCAGAACTCTTCCAGTGAAATGTTTTCTAGAGGGAATGTTGGAGTACCCAGCTTATTCCATTTCGAAATACTAATTGGAGGCATTTGTTCTAAGAATCTGGATGCACTGTGAACAATGTCACGTATGCAGTAGCTCTTTGCATAAGTGAATCATTGCAAAGCACAAATGAAGACAAAAAAAATCAAGCTTTTGTAAAGCTATTAAACAATAGCCTGTTAGTTGTCTTGGCCCTGAAGGAGTTTTACCTGATGTTTTATTACTGACAAATCTGTACCGGCTATTATTCTATGTTCTCCCATTTCAAAAGTTAGATAATAAAAGAATAATGAAATAATATCTTGCCAAGCAAGACACTCCATCTGCTTTTGTTCGTTATTTTTTTCCCCAACCCATCGCCCACTTTCCCCAAATGCTTCCTCTAATGCAATAATTTTCCTTTAACACAGACCTGTGATTTTAATCAGCCCATCTGTGTGGCTCCATCTGGGGGAAGGGATTGAGGATTGAACGCTCATGTTCAATTCACATTTTGAATGTAAGGGCAGTCGCAAGCACACAGTCACCTTCTGGAACTCAGAGCCAGCAATTGTAAAGACCAACAGTCTGCAATTCTCACCAACTTTTTTTTTTTTTTTTTTTTTTTGATCAGTAGGAGTTGTGCTAAATACTAAGCAAGCAATTATGTATCATCTGGGAAGAAAGTGAATCCATGCACCCAGTGCCTGGATCAGAGGTCACTCGGATCTCTATTCTACACTGACGGGTCCCCTAGCTGTAGAAAGACAGAAGCTAAGATCATGAGTGAATGTGACAGGACTCTAGTTACTAGTTGAAATCAGATCCACTCGGTAGAGACGTCATGAGATGCTATAAAACATTTTGTAGCCATTAAACTAACAGCTCATAAAATGAGTGAGATTTGGACAAGTGTAAATATAGAATCTGTTAATTGCTCCAGAAGATCATATGGATTAGAAGGGAAATTAATGAGAGTGGGATAAATGGAACTGGAAAAGGAATTGACTGAATATCTCTGTAACACTTAAAGCATATGCAAAGCGTTAGAATTACTGAATTGTAAGAAATGCAGAAAATATAGCTGCAAATAAAGAAACTGCAGAGATGAAGCATTGTAGCTAAGATTTCAAAGAGATGGCTCCCACTCTCCCCTTAACTCTTATTCCCCTGCACGTGAATTTGCTCTGGAGTACACAAAGTGTACATTTTTATGCCTCATTAGATAAAATGTGTTGTCACAGAGTGACAGTTGCCGGGGAGCTCTAATTTGGAATTGCCAGTGTTATACACCTTAAAATTCTCAACTATAACGCAGCATTAAAACTCTTCTCACTGAATTTCTTTAATAAAAAACACAGCTGTGAGCATTCATTCAAATACATACTTATCATGTTTTATTCCTACAAGTAATGACTTCCAGATCCAGCCCGACATTTGGAACTCTGTTTCTAAATGGAAAACAGAATTTAAAAAGGTACCTTTCCTCATTAGAAGCAAAGCCAAACTCATGGCGAGTCTGAACAAACTAAACTAAGCTAAAGAAAAAAATAGTTTCAGAAGCATGTACACATATTTGAAAATTGTCATTTGGACCTGATACTCTTCTGTTTGTGCACAGAAGGGACCGGAAGTGCTCGGGACGAACCTATCATCTCCAACCCACAAATATACTTCATATCTGTCTCTAGAGGTCATGTCAGTCTGAAGAATATTAGCTTTAGAAAGTTCTAGAAGCTCTCAAAAAGCAAGGATACCAAACAGTCATCCCAGCACCAACCATTCCATTGAGAAATGACTTCCAACTTAAGTCATTTAAGCTTAGTTAAGTTGCTTCAAAATGAAAAACATAAAATCATACTTTCTTTGAGGAAAAGATGAGGAAAGCTGTAAATTCCCAGAATGTGAATGAGTTGAGATTTTAGTGAATCACCAGACTTCTTCTTTCTTGGAAGAAAACCACATTTGTCATTCAGCTCCTCTTCTAAGTTCTTAGGATCAAAGTTTTCCCTCACATAGGTGAAATTCTATTAGTGAAGGAAAAACGATGTTCTACAAAATGTGAGATAAGGAAGTGGGAAAGTACCGAACAAAGATACTAAATAATGGCCAATGCTCTGGTGCAGTGCAAGTTGTGGGAAGTGGGTAGGGAAGCTGGTTTGCCTCTTACCAGCTGCAAAGTGCACAAAATGATATTAATGATACATACCTCTTCATGTTCTTGTGAGGCATAAATGAAGTATCTGTGTGAAACACCATGATGCCCACCACCCAGCGTGTGTCCCTGACTATTAGTTCTGTTTGTTCCCACGTACCAACCCGTACTCGTTCTCTTCTCCCCTTCTGCTGTATTTTCCAAAGCCAAATGTTTTAGGCTATATTCTCCTAACTAAAAACAAAGCAAGAGCAGTTATTATTTCTGAATTTATTTCAAGACAGAAATCTGATCCATACCTTCTACATGCTGGAGCAAGGCAGATGGCACACTCTTCCTTCTGGGAGATGTAGATACACAGGGTGGGGTTACAGCGAGGGATGAAATGGGTTTTATTTGCATCGTCTGACCTTGGAAGTCATCACTTGGCTCATACTGTGATTTCTTTGATATTCACAACTAGTTCTTAGGAGCCTCACATTGTACATTCTGCAAACACAACTCCATTTCCAAATTTTCCAGTAATTTTTTTTTAAAGTATAAGCTTCTACTACATGGAAAAATAGATAATCTAGACGTGCTAGGACGGGTGAGAGTAAAGGGGAGGTGATCTGCCATCTGGCAGTTAGATCATTGTGAACAACGAACCCTCAAGTGCAATTTGTCTTTTCTATCAATAGTTCTGTTAGAATTACTAACACTTAGTGGGGCTGCACTTGCCATAAAATCTCTAAACCTTCTTTTTGTGTACCTTTATTTGTTGATCTTTCTTTTAAAAATTATCTCAGTTGAAATGAAAAAGATATGTAGTTTGAAATTCACAAGATGGAAAGGAGGTCTTCTTCCTGCCTCTGAACCTAGTGTTCCAAGACCGGCCTCTGCAGACAACCATTATTGCCAAAGCTCTAGGATATTTTTCCAGAATTATGCTCTGTGCACACAAAGGTACAAATATATACACCAATAAGAGCATAAGATACACACGGTTCTGCGCCTGAACCTTGCATTTCTCACTTAACAATATACCTTGTAGCTTACTCTGTATTAGCCATACAGAGATGCCTCATTCTTTATAAAGGCTGCATAATAAATATTCCATTGTATGAATGTACCATGCTTTCCCCTAAACTATTTCTCTGTCTATGAGCCCTGAAGTCATTCTTCAATCTTTATTATCATCATCATTATTATTCTTCTTTACTATAGGTACTGTTTCGGGGACTATACTTGGGCCTAATTCATTTCACACTAGTGTGAGTATATCTGTAAGATAAATTTACAAAAGTTAAACTAATGGTTCAAAGACTATGGGAAATTCTTCTTGAAGGGTAGATAGACATTACCAAGTTAATACTGTAGAGGGTTTATCAGTTACACCATCAGAAATGCAGATGAGTTCCTATTTCCCTACAACCTTATCAATACTGTCTGTAGGCTGTATTGGTATTTGCCAATCTGTGAAAATAATGTCTCAGTATAGTGTTTGCTTGCATTTCTCTGGCTTGATAGCTTTTTGTATGTTTCTAATCCTTTGTATGTACTTTATTTCATATCTATTGCTCATGTTTCTCTTGGATTGTTGGTGTTTATGATGATTTATATCTTTTTATATTAAGAATAATAATTCTTGGGCTTCCCTGGTGGCGCAGTGGTTGAGAATCCGCCTGCCGATGCAGGGGTCACGGGTTCGTGCCCTGGTCCGGGAAGATCCCACATGCCGCGGAGCAACTAAGCCCGTGAGCCATGGCCGCTAGGCCTGCGCGTCCGGAGCCTGTGCTCCGCAACGGGAGAGGCCACAGCAGTGAGAGGCCCGCATACCACAAAAAAAAAAAAAAAAAAAAAAAAAAAAAAAAAAAAAAGAATAATAATTCTTCGTCATATGGGTTGCAAATTTTTTAATGTTTGTCATTTACTTTTTGCACTTGATTTTTTTAGTCACATAGAAAATCATTTTATTTTCATGTAACTAAATTTTTCATTTTCATCCCTTATACCTTCTGAGGTTTGTGTCACATTATAAAAACTTTCCCTACTCTGAGATTATTGTTTTTTCTAGTATTTTAATTTTAGTTTTTTTAGCCTTCAAAAATTTGACTGCTGTACTGTGTATATTTGTGCAAGGAGTGAGATAGAGATGTGATATTTTCATGATACCTATCGACTTGTTATTTAATGAACATTACATCTTTTCCCATTGACTTAAAATACCATTTTATCATATATTAAGTCCTTACATCATTTGGGATTATTTCTACTCTGTTCCAATTATCAGTCTGCATATTTAACTGTCTGCCAGAAACAACAGTTTTTAATTATTATAGCTTTATAATACATTAGTAAGTGCTAAGTCTAGCGTACTCCCCATTTCCCTGCTTTTCTAGAATTTTCTTGGCATTCTTATATTTATTTTACTGTAAGTACTCTGTAATAAGCTTGTCTTGATATTTAATTAGATCACATGGAATTTACAAATTAACATCAGATTCTTAAATCTCTGATACCATCTCTTCTTATCTAAGAGCATGACATGCTTTTATATTCATTCAAGTTTTCTTCTGAGTTCTTCAGTAATGTCTTAAAATTTTATTTATATATATTATGCATGTCTCATTAATTTCATTCCTAAGTATGTTCTGAATTTTAGGATGTGGCTGTAAATAACAAGTATTCTTCTACCATACATTTGTATTTATTGTTCACTGTATATTTGGTTATTCATTTTGTATATTAATTGTCCAGCAGACATCTTATTGAATTATCATACTCTTTGTAGTAGTTTGTCAGCTGATTCCCTGCATTTTACAAGTAAATAATGTACCAGCTGCAAATATTCCTTCTTAATGTTAGCTCCTGTTAGTCAGGATAAGGTAGGTTTTGCTGCAATACTAAACATCCTCAAATTCTTAGAGGTTTAGCACAATCAAAGTATAGTTCCAGCCCAGCCAAAGTCTGCTGTGGATCCAGGTCGTTCTACAGGACAGCAGTCCTCCATGTGTAGCTCGGCACTCCAGGTGGTATGACCCTTATAGCACCTTGACATTAGCACATGTTTCCATGGAGATCATGCAGCAGAAGAGTGAGACAAAGAGTGGGGTACTGGCAATTAAACCCAGTAGGCACATGTATCACTTCTGCTTACATTTTATTGTTCAGAGCAAGTTCAAATCCAAGGGGCAGGGAAGGTTAATCCTGTTACACCCCAGGAAGTAGAGGCGATTGAAATACAATGCAATGTGCATTCTCCCTTAATTCCCTTGGCTGAGTTAGCAAATTGTTTTTCCAGTTGCCCCCAGCAGAATTAGCTCTTCATTTATTTATCACCCTGAACGTTAAACAATTTACATGTGAATGATTCAAAAAATCATTTTAAATCTTGCTAAAAGAATCATTATTGAAGTCTAGTTCTCAAACATATTTGAGGAATGATCCCAAATATGTTTGAGAACATATTACCTTTTTCTGTGGAAGGTCCCCTTTATCCATTTATCAGTGTTTCTTCCAGGAGGTTATGACACATTCTTGTCTTATCCACTGTAGGGTTTATATCCTTGAGCTTTCCTTCCATGGTTTATCCCTTTAATTCTAGATTAATTCTGTACCTCTGGGAGGAGGAGAGAGACTTCCTTCCTTTAGGTACCATGTGTTATATAAAATCTTTGTTTTTAAAAGATGTGTGTAGAATGGGAATGAATGTATGTGTATAAATATATGTATCTTTACCTTCTCCATCTGCTGGCCTCAAAAGCCACAACATCAAAAGTAAACAAACATATTCAAGTTGTCTCTAATCAGCAAAATAAAACATGTTGGCATAGGAGAGTAGCGATACTGCATGCCTATGAAAAGATTTTTAGCCATTATTTTCTTCAAAGTCTATCCCAAAACTAGGTAATTACTTGATTAGTAAACAAGAATACCATCCCTGTGACTTGCAAATCCTTCCTACTGGTTGGGGTGGTGACTAAGATAATATAATTTCTAATAACTCACGTTCTCTTAAAAAGCCTATTAACTTTTTGGAAAAAGCTTTCCATCTTCCCCAGACCCATTTGGGTCTGTCTAAACAGAAATATATTGTGACAATTATCCTGAAGAAAAGATTATTGGGCAGACATCTTTTTCACACAAGAAATATATCAAAGAACCTAAAGGAATGAATTTTTAACACTTCCAAAGTATCATCTTTTAAAAAAATTTTATTATTTTTTTGTACAGCAGGTTCTTATTAGTTATCTATTTTATACATATTAGTGTATATTTGTCAATCCCAATCTCCCACTTCATCCCACCACCAGCACAACCACCACTCCCCCACTTCCCCCCCTTGGTGTCCATACGTTTGTTCTCTACAACTGTGTCTCCATTTCTGCCTTGCAAACCAGTTCATCTGTACCATTTTTCTACATTCCATATATAGGCATTAATATTCGATATTTGTTTTTCTCTTTCTGACTTACTTCATTCTGTATGACAGTCTCTGGGTCCATCCACATCTCTACAAATGATCCAATTTCATTCCTTTTTAAGGCTGAGTAATATTCCATTGTATGTATTTACCACATCTCCTTTATCCATTCATCTGTCGATGGTCATTTAGGTTGCCTCCATGACCTGGCTATTGTAAATAGTGCTGCAATGAACATTTGGGTGCATGTGTCTTTTTGAATTATAGTTTTCTCTGGGAATATGCTCAGTAGTGGGATTGTTGGGTCATATGGTAATTCTATTTATAGCTTTTTAAGGACCCTCCATACTGTTCTCCATAGTGGCTATATCAATTTACATTCCCACCAACAGTGCAAAAGGGTTCCCTTTTCTCCACACCCTCTCCATCATTTGTTGTTTGTAGATTTTCCGATGATGCCCATTCTAACTGGTGTGAGGTGATACCTCACTGTGGTTTTGATTTGCATTCCTCTAATAATGAATGATGTTGAGCAGCTTTTTATATGCCTCATGTTCATCTGTATGTCTTCTTCAGAGAAATGTCTATTTAAGTCTTCTGTCAATTGTTTGATTGGGTTGTTTGTTTTTTTCATATTGAGCTTCCTGAGCTGTTTGTATATTTTGGAGATTAATCCTTTGTCCGTTGATTCATTGGCAAATATTTTCTCCCATTCTGAGGGTTGTCTTTTTGGCTTGTTTATAGTTTCCTTTGCTGTGCAAAAGCTTTGAAGTTTCATTAGGTCCCATTTGTTTATTTTTGTTTTTATTTCCATTACTCTAGGAGGTGAGTCAAAAAAGATGTTGCTGTGATTTATGTCAAAGAGTGTTCTGCCTATGTTTTCCTCTAAGAGTTTTATAGTGTCCAGTCTTACATTTAGGTCCTTAATCCATTTTGAGTTTATTTTTGTGTATGGTATTAGGGAGTGTTCTAATTTCATTCTTTTACATATGGCTGTCGAGTTTTCCTCGCACCACTTCTTAAAGAGACTGTCTTTTCTCCATTGTATATCCTTGCCTCCTTTGTCATAGATTATTGACCATAGGTGCTTGGCTTGATCTCTGGGTTTTCTATCCTGTTCCATTGATCTATATTTCTGTTTTTGTGCCAGTACCATATTATCTTGATTACTGTAGCTTTGTAGTATAGTCTGAAGTCAGGGATCCTGATTCCTCCGGCTCCGTTTTTTTTCCCTCAAGATTGATTTGGCTATTCGGGGTCTTTTTTGTCTCCATACAAATCTTAAGATTTTTTGTTCTAGTTCTGTAAAAAATGCCATTGGTAATTTGATAGGGATTGCATTGAATCTGTAGATTGCTTTGGGTAGTATAGTCATTTTCACAATATTGGTTCTTTCAATCCAAGAACATGGTATATCTCTCCATCTGTTTATGTCATCTTTAATTTCTTTCATCAATGTCTTATAGTTTTCTGAGTACAGGTCTTTTATGTCCTTAGGTAGGTTTATTCCTAGGTATTTTTTTGTTGCAATGGTGAATGGGATTGTGTCCTTAATCACTCTTTGTGATCTTTCATTGTTAGTGTATAGAAATGCAAGAGACTTATGTGCATTAATTTTGTATCCTGCAACTTTACCAAATTCATTGATTAGCTCTAGTAGTTTTCTGGTGGCATCTTTAGGATTATCTGTATATAGTATCATGTCATCTGCAAACAATGACAGTTTTACTTCCTCTTTTCCAATTTGTATTCCTTTTATTTCTTTTTCTTCTCTGATTTCCATGGGTAGCACTTCAAGAACCATGCTGAATAATAGTGGCAAGAGTGGACATCCTTGTCTTGTTCTTGATCTTAGAGGAAATGGTTTCAGTTTTTCGCCATTGAGAATGATGTTTGCTGTGGGTTTGTCGTGCATGGTCTATATTATGTTGAGTTAGGTTATCTCTATGCCCACTTTCCAGAGAGTTTTTATCATAAATGGGTGTTGAATTTTGTCAAAAGCTTTTTCTGCACCTATTGAGATGATCATATGGTTTTTATTCTTCAATTTGTTAATATGGTGTATCACATTGATTTGTGTATCTTGAAGAATCCTTGCATCCCTGAGATGAATCCCACTTGATCATGGTGTATGATCCTTTGAATGTGCTGTTAGATTCTGCTTGACAGTATTTTGTTGAAGAATTTTGCCTCTATATTCATCAGTGATATTGGTCTGTAATTTTCTTCTTTGTAGTATCTTTGTTGGTTTTGGTATCAGGGTGATGGTGCCCTTGTAGAATGAGTTTGGTAATGTTCCTTCCTCTACAATTTTTTGGAAGAGTTTGAGAAGGATGGGTGCTAGCTCTTCTCTAAATGTTTGATATAATTCACCTGTGAAGCCTTCTGGTCCTGGGCTTTTGTTTGTTGGAAGATTTTTAACCACAGTTTCAATTTCATTACTTGTGATTGGTCTGTTCATATTTTCTGTTTCTTACTGGTTCAGTCTCAGAAGGTTGTGCATATCTAAGAATTTGTGCATTTCTTCCAGGTTGTCCATTTTATTGGCATAGAGTTGCTTGTAGTAATCTCTTGTGCTGCTTTGTATTTCTGTGGTGTCTAAGGTAACTTCTCCTTTTTCATTTCTGATTTTATTGATTTGAGGCTTCTCCCTCTTTCTCTTGATGAGTCTGGCTAAAGTTTTATCAATTTTGTTTATTTTCTTAAAGAACCAGCTTTTAGTTTTATTGATCTTTGGTATTGTTTTCTTCATTTAGATTTCATGTATTTCTGCTCTGATCTTTATGATTTCTTTCCTTCTACTAACTTTGGGTTTTGTTTGTTCTTTCTCTAGTTCCTTTAAGTGTAAGGTTAGATTGTTTATTTTAGATTTTTTTTGCTTCTTGAAGTAGGATTGTATTGCTATAAACTTCCCTCTTAGAATTGCTTTTGCTGCATCCCATAGGTTTTGGATCAGCGTGTTTTCATTGTCATTTGTCTCTAGGTATTTTTTTTATTTCCTCTTTGATTTCTTCAATGATCTCTTGGTTATTTAGCAATGTATTGTTTAGCCTCCATGTGTTTGTGTTTTTTATGTTTTTTCCCCTTTAATTTATTTCTAATCTCATAGCGTTGTGGTTGGAAAAGATGCTTGCTATGATTTCCATTTTCTTAAATTTACTGGGGCTTGATTTGTGACCCAGGATGTGATCTATCCTGGAGAATGTTCCATGTGCACTTGAGAAGAAAGTGTAATCTGCTGTTTTTGGATGGAATATCCTATAAATATCAATTGAATCTATCAGGTCTATGGTGTCATTTAAAGCTTGTGTTTCCTTATTAATTTTCTGTCTGGATGATCTGTCCATTGGTGAAAGTGGGGTGTTAAAGTCCCCACTATTATTGTGTTACTGTTGATTTCCTCTTTTATGGCTGTTAGCATTTGTCTTATGTATTGAGGTGCTTCTATGTTGGGTGCATATATATATATAATTGTTTTATCTTCTTCTTGGATTGATCCCTTGATCATTATGTAGTGTCCTTCTTTGTCTCTTGTAACAGTCTTTATTTTAAAGTCTATTTTATCTGATATGAGTGTTGCTCCTCCAGCTTTCTTTTGATATCCATTTACATGGAATATCTTTTTCCATCCCCTCACTTTCAGTATGTATCTGTCCCTACTAACACACACATACTGAATGTGTTATGAATGTGTGAGTCTCTTGTAGACAGCATATATATGGGTCTTGTTTTTGTGTCCATTCAGCGAGCCTGTGTCTTTTGGTTGGAGCATTTAATCCATTCACATTTAAGGTAATTATTGATATGTATGTTCCTATTACCATTTTCTTAATTGTTTGGGGTTTGTTTTTGTAGGTCCTTTTCTTCTCTTGTGTTTCCCAGTTAGACAAGTTCCTTTAGCATTTGTTGTAGAGCTGGTTTGGTGGTGCTGAATTTTCTTAGCTTTCGCTTACCTGTAAAGCTTTTGATTTCTCCATTGAATCTGAATGAAATCCTTGCTGGCTAGAGTAATCTTGGTTGTAGGTTCTTCTCCTTCATCACTTTAAATATATCATGCCACTCCCTTCTGGCTTGTAGAGTTTCTGCTGAGAAATCAGCTGTTAACCTTATGGGAGTTCCCTTGTATGTTATTTGTCATTTTTCCCTTGTTGCTTTCAATAATTTTTCTTTGTCTTTAATTTTTGTCAATTTGATTACTCTGTGTCTCAGTGTGTTTCGCCTTGGTTTTATCCTGCCTGGGACCCTCTGTGCTTCTTGGACTTGGGTGGCTATTTCCTTTCCCATGTTAGGGAAGTTTTCGACTATAATCTCTTCAAATATTTTCTCGGGTCCTTTCTCTCTCTCTTCTCCTTCTGAGACCCCTATAATGTGAATGTTGGTGCATTTAATGTTGTCCCAGAGGTCTCTTAGATTGTCTTCATTTCTTTCCATTCTTTTTTCTTTTTTGTGTTCTGTGGCAGTGAATTCCCCATCCTATCTTCCATGTCACTTATCCGTTCTTCTGCCTCAGTTATTCTGCTATTGATTCCTTCTAGTGTATTTTTCATTTCACTTATTATATTGTTCATCTCTATTTGTTTGTTCTTTAATTCTTCTAGGTCTTTGTTCTTTAATTTTTCTAGGTCTTTGTTACACATTTCTTGCATCTTCTCAATCTTTGCCTCCATTCTTTTTCCAAGGTCCTGGATCCTCTGCACTATCATTATTCTGAATTCTTTTTTCTGAAAGGTTGCCTATCTTCACTTCATTTAGTTGTTTTTCTGGGGTTTCATCTTTTCCTTCATCTGGTACATAGTCCTCTGCCTTTTCATTTTGTCTATCTTTCTGTGAATGTGGTTTTCCTTCCACAGGCTGCAGGATTATAGGTCTTCTTGCTTCTGCTGTCTGCCCTCTGGTGGATGAGGCTATCTAAGAGGCTTGTGCAGCTTCCTGATGGGAGGGACTGGTCGTGGGTAGAGCTGGGTGTTGTTTTGGTGGGCAGAGCTGAGTAAAACTTTAATCCTCTTGTCTGCTGATGGGTGAAGCTGAGTTCCCTCCCTGTTGGTTGTTTGGCCTGAGGCAACCCAGCACTAGAGGCTGCAGGCTCTTTGGTGGGGCTAATGGTGGACTCCAGGAGGGCTCATGCCAAGGAGTACTTCCCAGAGCTTCTGCTGCCAGTGTCCTTGTCCCTGCAGTGAGCCACAGCCACCCCCGCCTCTGCAGGAGACCCTGCAACACTACTTGATGTCTGGTTCATTCTCCTATGGGGTCACTGCTCCTTCCCCCTGGGTCCTGATGCACACACTACTTTGTATGTGCCCTTCAAGAGTGGAGTCTCCGTTTCCCCCAGTCCTGTCAAAGTCCTGCAATCAAATCCTGCTAGCCTTCAAAGTCTGATTCTCTTGAGAATTCCTCCTCCTGTTGCCGGACCCCCAGACTGGGAAGCCTGATGTGGGGCTCAGAACCTTCACTACAGTGCATGGACTTCCATGATATAAGTGTTCTCCAGTCTGTGAGTCACCCACCCAGCTGTTATGGGATTTGATTTTATTGTGATTGCACCCCTCCTACCGTCTCATAGTGGCTTCTCCTTTGTCTTTGGGTACGGGGTATCTTTTTTGGTGAGTTCCAGTGTCTTCCTGTCAATGATTGTTCAGTAGTTAGTTGTGATTCTGGTGCTCTCACAAGAGGGAGTGAGCACACGTCCGTCTACTCTGCCATCTTGAACCAATTTCCCAACGTATCATCTTAAAGACCAATTAGTCAGAGTTTTTTATTCAAGTTATTCCCTTCTGATCAAGAATATATACACAAGAAAATATCTGTTTTTAAAAATTCACTGCATGATCAAAACAACATGTAATTGCTACTTCACTTGACTTACGTTGTAATAGAACTAATATTTGGCTTTTCAACCTGCAATAAATACTTTCCTCTCTCTTCTCTTCTGGTTGTGCCGTAATTAACACAGGGAAGCACACATTTAACTATATATGACAGATATTTATTTAAAATACTTCCTGCTGCATATATTAACATTTTTCTTTCTACTTTTTAAAGTAGCCTTGAGTTCAGTAATAAAATCAGATTACATTTCTATTATGTTAATAGCTTCATGTTAGTGTAGAATATATCAGTTCAGAGGAAGTCAGTGAGTTATGTTACAATAATTGTGTTTACCGCATGGGGCAATTTAAATAGAAAAAAATGCTATGGAAACATGGCATCCTCAGTCTCCCCTACCATCACTAAGCATCAACATGGAAGTCATATCCAAGCCCACTAGCAGTAATCCATTAGATGCATGCCCAACAGTCAGTTTCTTTCTGATTTTTGAGAAAATGGAAATCGGCATTGCTTGAGTCTTAACCCTAACATCATGGGGTGAATAATTTAAGCAAGTCTACGGTTAAAAAGACCTCCCAGGTGAAGATAGTCTGTAAGAGAGATTATGAGGGTGAGTGGTTCACCAAATCCTGAAAACCTAGACTAATGAGACATTTGCATGTGTGGCAATGAAATCATTAGAATAAAGAGAAATAAGGGCTATTTTCATATTAGTATATAAGTTTGAAAATATATCTTTTCCTAGGGATTATATAGGTGGAATGCATAAATAAAATGTACAAATCAAAACATTTTTCAAGGTAGGAAGTATGTCAGATTTGATAATTGCATAGATGAGCCCCTCTGGGGCTCAGAGAGGTCCAATAGTCACACAGCTCATAGGCGATTGCACTTGCATTAGACCCCAGTGTCCTGGCCCACCTAGATCCCAAACCCCTGGTAAATTATTAAGGGAAAGCTATGACTGTTGAAGTAAAGTCTGCGTCCTATAGGGATTTATTATGTTCCCTCAAAACATAGTTTCCCAGAATCCCAGGCACAGAGACATTCAGGTGAAGATCACATATTTGTCCAGTGAGGGCTGGGACTAGAACCACATCTGGACTTTCTAGATCCCAGAACAGTGCAATTTCCCCAGGACTGTACTATCCCCCTTAGTGGGGATAAGTGACCTTATGGGGGGATGAGTGACGTTATGGAGTTACGGCTCCTTCCCCCGGGTCCTGATGTGCACACTACCTTGTGTGTGCCCCCCAAGAGTGGAGTCTCTATTTCCCTCAGTCCTGTCAATGTCCTGCAGTCAAATCCCACTAGCCTTCAAAGTCATTCCCTGGGAATTCCCCCTCCCATTGCAGCAGTGTTTCTCAGAGCAGGAGGAAACACTGACTGTGGTAACAGGTGGTCAGAGAAGAACCTGGTAGCCATCACCCCAAAATCAAAAAACATATTACTTTCAGAACCCTGATACATCATGACTTCAATGCGCCAAACACCCAGCAAATATAACTGGTAAAACTATCCTATTCCTCAGTGGGCATGTGATCACAACGGTTATCCGAAACTTTCTGAATTCACCTTTTGACTGAACACTGAGTCTCAAATGATTTGAACTTGTTGTGGGATCTCTGCTCTGCTCATATTAACCTGAGTAGAACATTCCTGGTCTTTCTTAGTCTTTTGCCTCAGAAGCTTCTTTGTTGCAGCTGCGTTAAATTCCACAGCCTGAATAGGGGTAAGTAGAATTTCTGAGGTCCTGAAAATAAGCATCATATTTATAAGGTTTAATAATACTTAAAAATTGTACTTCTTTAAAAAGAAAAGAAAACTCATAAGATTATTACGTATGGTTTCCCCTTTAGTCCAATTGATGAATAGTTCATCATACACAGAATCTTGAGAAATATTCAGTTTAATTAAGGGCACTGATATAGATAGACTGGAGTATCTTTAAATATTATAATCAGTGTTGCCAGTGACTTTCTGGTACCCAGAATAAAACACCACCATCATGCTGTTTCTTTTATTTATATAAATTAATGGAAGCCGATGAATATCATTGACACCTGATTACTAAAGGGCCCAGGCTTCTATAAATCCATGGATCCTTTTGGTTTCTGTATCTGAAGTTCTGCTCTAAGTATCCTCTGCTCCAAACCTATAGTTAATCTGACCACCAAAGGCTTCATTCATTAGCAGGTTCCTACATGAACCCATTCATTCACTCATTCATCTGTCTATTCATTTATACATGAGGGGAAATGGTAATATTGTGGTGTAATAAGATCTTGGAACTGTGAAATAATCTGTACAATATCTACTGGAATTCATGCATATCATGAATAAGATTAGTTCTGGATTCTCTGAGTCATTAATGGAAACACATTTTATGGAAATGCCTGTTTGGGCATGAATGTTCATTGCATTCACCTCATTTGGGAGGGCATCCATTGCTATTATGACACATAGTGTTCTGGAAGTAGGTACTCACTAATGAAGTTGTAGTAGAAGTGTATGATGAAGAGCACAGGTGCCTAATTATAGCATCTGCCCCAGAGCAAGTCAAGACCTACTGGCAAAGGAGCAAATTCTCCACTCTTTCTGGACCAAATTGTTTCTCCAAATGCAGAACTTACCTCAAGACCATGAAGAGTTGATTACTCTGCCGACTGAATTTCTTCTCGAACTTTTCAACCTCATCCTGACTAGCAAAGCAGAAATCCCATCATGACACTCAGCGAAAACAGAGCTTTGCTAGTCCCACAATCAGGGAGGCCCTGAACTGTCTAGACCCTGTTTCCTCACCTCAGAGTTTGAATTATTGCATACATTTAATTAGCATTTCTTCCTCTAGGATTCTATTTGTTTCTTGGTTTTGTTCTTTCTTTTGAAAAAAAATCCAAAAGAAAGCTTTTAATATCCAACTGTAGCTACAACTTTATGATCATAAGAAAACAAACTAAGACATATCCTAGAAAACTGTGCAGTTCTGGATTGTGTGATTAGCATGAACATTATGAAATTCTTTCTAAGTAATTGAATACTCTAAGTGTCTTGAGTATTTTTAATAGCTAATATTACCATCAGCTTATGGCATATGGTCCTGTTAATTATGACAAAAAAAATATTTTCCAGTCTGGACTATACCACAAATTGCACTATACCTCTTGTGATTTCCCTCTCTGGGTTCTGAAATAGTGGTTGCAATTTACAGGGCTTGTGCCTTTTTGCAAGCATTCCTATTTTTTAAAAATTAAATATAAAATGTAAAACATACAGGGGCTTTTATAAATGTCGGAGGAGACATCTATTTTCACAAAGCATTGATGCAAATCATAAGTTCACTCTTTTTTATCTTTACCATTTCCACTGGGGCCTTGTTCAAACTATATGTTACAAAAGTCTTTAGCACAGATGAATTTTAATTGCTGTGATAAATAACCTTTAAAATCCTTCGGAAACATTATTGAAGGGATGAAAGAGCTCTGGGCAGTCTCCAGCCTACATGTCACAATGTTTTCTGTTAGTATAGTTACTTGTTGGGGCAGATAATGACCAAGTTTTAAAATAAATCTATTTTGTTGGGGCAACTAATTTTCCAGGAGTTAACTTCCAAATATGAGGACATTCCTGTTGCCTAGACCGAGCCAGTAAGATTCACTACAGGCAATTTTTGAAAGTAAGACTGTGGGAGGAGATGGGGTTAACATGATCAGACTCATCTCTTATTACTCCTCCTGTGGATGCCACGCTCCCACAGGAACAGCTTCCATCCCTGGAACAGGACACACCTCTGTCTTTGTGCACTTTCTTCTTGCTACCTGTGATGCCTTCTGCCTCCGTTTTGTCCATTGGCCAAAGCTTGCTCATTGCTGAAGCCCCAATTTAAATGTCACCTCATCCAAAAAGCCTTTCCCGATCCCTTAATTAATTGCCCCTTCTTCTGGACTCTCAGTGTGCCATTTCTACCCCAATTTCACACTGTTTTCATTACGCCTTTATTTATTTTATTTATGCCATTATTTGTATATCTTTCTCTCCAGTGAGATATAAAACATACTGAGAAGGAAGACCTTGTCGTATCTTTGTATCTCTGTGCCCCTAACAACGTTTTGACCATATCAGGTGTTCAGTCGATGCTTGGCTTCAATTGTTTTTGCAATTCTGTGAAGATATTGTTCTCTTTCTTATCTATCTGCCTTTGTCCATATTGCTGTTCCCTCTGCCTGGGATACCTTCTCCCAAGTCCTACCTCCTTCTCAACCCAAATCTGTTACTCAAGCATCAAGTCTTCTCCAGTTGTCAGGTCCCTGTAGTGAGCTTTCTCTGATTATCATCACCCTCCCCTGTACCAACGATCAAGACAGATCTGGGTCTCTCCTCTGCACTTCTATAGGAATCTCTATTTCCTCAATCATGGCAGGGGTTGCGTGATTCTGTAATGACTTGTTTATAGGATGGTCTTACTCAGTAGTCTTGTAAGTTTCTTGAGGACAGGAATCATTTCTTGTATCTCTGAATTTCCAAGACCAGCTTAGTAAGCACTCAGTAAATATTTGCAGGATGAATTTGGCAGATAAATCAAAGCATCTTACTGTCATTCTTGTGTTATTTTCTGAAAATGAAAGGAAGGAAGGAAGGAATGGAGGGAGGGAGGAAGAGAGAGAGAAAAAGAAAGAAAAAGAAAGGAAGGAAGGAAGGAAGAAAGAAAAAATATATACTTAGGCATACTACAAAATCCTTTGTTTTCCTTCTACCGCTGCTATTCATTACATAAGTATATTGACCAGTTATGGCTATAGACAGCCCACCTAGGAGTCATCTTTGTTTTCTTCCACAGTTTGCCTGCCATCCAGTCCATCTACTTGGCTTTGAGGAGCAAAGAGATTCCAACTGGCTAGAAGTCAATTGCATGAATATGATATACCTTCTTTAAGGAGAAAGAAAAGTTTTAAAATCTCTAAATAGAATGTAAACTACACTGTGGAGAACTTGTGATACATTAGTCATAGTCATATATTACTGGATATTCTGTATAAATATAAAATTTCACCAGCTTCCCATAGTCTGAGCTCATCAGCAACACTAATAATATTTTTACTGGGAAAGAAGCTTAGAGTAGTGGGAACAAGCATAGGTTTTATAAACAGACAGACCAAGGTTTAGATTGTATAACTCCATTTCCTGGTATGGCCTTAGGCAAGTTACTTAGCCTCACTTTCTTCATCTGTAAAATGGAAATAATATGCTACTTGGTCACATTGTTCCTCAGAAGTAAACTTCAAAATATATGTCTATACTTGGCACAGTGTCTAGATTATGCTAAGTATTCTTTTCCTTCTCCCTGTTGGTAGAGTGCTAAAGAATTTTTAAAACATATTTCTCATTATCTAAGTTTTCTCTCTCACATCCCTCACCTCAACCCCCTGTTATCATTTTTAGATAAAAGTGGGCAAAAATATATCAAAGTTCAGCTTGGTAACCCTCAGGCTGTATTAGGTAGGTCTCTCTCCTTGTTCTCCCAAAGCATCCTGTGTTTTTTGCTGTCATGTCATTTTTCACACTGTTCAAGTTTTCAAACTAGATCATAAACCCCTTGAGAGGAAGGACCCTGCTTTTATTTCTGATTTTGAGTGTCTTGTAAAGACCTGACAGGATATGGTCTGTAAATGATTGAGTCCTTCCTTTATTCAATAGTCAATCAAGACCATCCTGGAATAAAAAAGAAAACAGGAAGTCAGCTGCACACAGACTGAGAAGCAGAAAGGGGTGACTCCCTTTGCGTTGGCAGGGATATTGGTGAGAGTCCCAGGATCATTGGTCTTTCTATTTATTACCTAAGCCAAGTTTTTCTCCCTTTCACACAATTATTGCCCCGTCTCTAGTCACTATAGCGGTAGAGTGAAAAGGGCTTCGGACAGGTCACACCAACTATCCTACTCAGACTCATTTCTCCCACAAAGCTCCAAAGCCAAACTCAGATGACCTTACAATTCACATTACCCAACAGACAGAGTGTTCTATGGTCGCCTGCATTAAATCATGACGTCACAACCAGGCTGAGGATGTCTTCCTAGCAAGGAGCAATAGAAAAAATGAAACAACAAGGGAGAGAAACTGTTTATTGAAATGCAAATGAATCCTTTGTGCCTGTACTTTAGCTCTTTTGAAAAAGAAAATCTGTTAGAAGATAGCAGTATTGCCTCCCCTCAGCCCCCACTCGCTTATCTCTACAATGTTATAGGGCACAAATACTATGAAAATATGTAAGAATTTTGGAGAGGAAATACTTATCTTGAAAATGCATACTTTCTTTAAAACTAGCAAATGGAACAGTAAAAGGTCCCAGAAGAGTAAATTACGATTGGCTCAAAAATCATTCTTTTTCCCATTGGGCCCATGGACAGCAGGGGTGCGGGTGGAGCCCTGCCCTGTCCTGGATTCCACAGGAAGCCAGTGGCAGGGTTGCAAGATATGGTCCCCAGGCCTGGCAGGCCACCTGACCCTGTTGCTATCACTCCACATGGATTGCCTCTCAGCCAGCCTGGCGGCTGCTGGCCTTCTTGAAGAGCGAGGACATTCCTCATCTGCATCCCTGGTAAACAGCAGTTGTGAGAATTGGATCTGGCACAGCCCTTTGAGTTCTGCAGATAAGAAAGTCCTCTTGAAATGTAAAATATCAGAAAATGTTTTAACCATCACAAGGCTATATCCACTGCAGGGCTGGAGAGGGCGAGCAGAGGACACATGTGCGTTTCAACATATCCCACTTGAGCGCTTTGCACAGTCAGATTTCTGACACTTACATAATCCTGTAAATGTAAATTTTGGGAAAATTGGACCACAGAGTTTTAAAAATATTTTTGTGGTTTATACCTGACCCCTTTGTCTAATGCTCTCTTTTATTAATCCTGGATCTTAAGGAATAACATGTAAGTATTGATCCCGGTGGAGTCCCTCCTTTTAGAAAAGTGAACACCAGGAGTTTCCTGTAAACCTACCCAAACTTCTCCTGGACCTGAAATTGAATATCACTATTTTACTTTATGACTTTATGTTGTCTCTGAAAACTGTAAATTATATCAGTCTTAAGTGGCAATTTTTCCATTTGCATTTTGAACATTTGACACAGTTACAATTTAATGGGTAAACTCATGTAGTCCGTAGTCAGAAATAATCTCTCTCCCCTGTCTTCCAAAAGATCATTGCACGCACATTGTCTTAGCCTGGAGGTAAAAATTTAGGATTATGGACATCCTCCCCTCACTGCCCCCCAAGCCCAGGCCTTGCTTTGTTTTCTACCAGGTGACGGAAGAGGTTTACTTATGGCTGAAAACACGATGCTGCAATTTAGGCTTTCTTTACAAAATCACGTCTCCTCTCTACCACCCCATGATAAATAGAATCTGTACTGCCTGACACTTGTGAACAATGGGTGAAATGGATATTAGAAAAATCTCATTTATCTTCTGCTTTATTTCTTGATAGGGGTCCTTGTCACTAGGGCTATTGTGTGACCAGCCCTGGAAAGGGCATCTCATTAGTTTTTCTTATCAAGATAGCAAGGTCCTTTTAAACCGCAAAGCACTTACGTTTTAGATTCAATTAGGAAAATGCAAAGTGTGTGTGTGTACGTGTGTGCACTTTAGAGCTTCGGCTTTGAGACACAGCAGTGTCGGATTTATTCTTATAGACTCATGTGCACCACGCTTGAAGCCCAGCAGCCTGGCACAGTGAACCATGCACTGAAACTCCAGGTCCACCTCCACAAAGGCAGGCTGGTCAACTCATCTTCATCTGGTCCCACGGTTTTGCATGAGACAGGATTCATCTGAGCCAGGTACGGGGAGCAGAGAAGCCATCTGGCTACGGAGAGATGCTCGTGGATTTCTTTTCTGAGACGATTTGTTTCAAAACTCAAACAAAAGCCCTTTTTCAGCTCCATAAGCTTCCAAAGGGTTCACCTTGGTTGCCCCGGCCCCTCTCACACCGCGGGCTCTTCTGACAAGTGCATTTTGGAAAGTCTCCCGGACAACTGGAAGAATGTCAACAAATCAGTCATGATTTCGAATATGTCACATGGAATTCAACTTTTTCACATCATTTCAAAAATCCTAGCGACAGGCAGATGAAGTGGGACAATTGGACATCAGGGCAGTGTTGGGTAGATTTAGATGACAGACTAAGAGAGCACTCCTCCCCACCAGCAGCTGTGAAAACAAACCGAAAATGAAAAAAATCCCGGCAGGATTGTGAACGGTCTCCTGGGGGTACTGGCCTCTTTTGAAAGCACAGTGATCCTTTGGGGACAGTAGGATGCCATGTAGCTCACTTGTTATGCGCATATGGGAAGCTATTGGCTGGCAAGATTGAATCCCACCCCCCTGGTCGAGTGCTATTGAATCCCCTCTTGTTGAATGGATGTTTTGGGGAGAAGGTCCACTCACCTGCCTTGGAATAGACGGTCACCATGCATGATTTAGGCTCTCCACAATTGTGACAAAGAAATGATTTGCTTATATGATATCACTTCTATGTGGAATCTAAAAAACAGTACAAACGAACTTATTTACAAAACAGAAACAGACTCACAGACATAGAAAACAAATTTATTATGATTACCAAAGGGGTAGGGGGGAAGGGGATAAATTGGAAGTATAGGATTAACAGATGCACACTCCCCTATATAAAACAGATAAACAATAAGGATTTATTGTGTAGCACAGGGAACTATATTCAATATCTTGTAATAAACTATAATGGAAAATAATTATTAAAAAAGAATTTAGATATATACATATATATTTATAACTGAATCACTTTGCTGTACACCTGAAACGAACACAATATTGTAAGTCAACTCTACTTCAATTAAAACAGAACCATATTAAGAAATTACTATCAATTACTCAGATGCATATTAGTACATGTTTAATTTTCTGATTTGTTTAAGCTGGGGAAGTACAGAATATTAAGTGATAGCCTGGAAGAGAAATTAATAATATTAATAAAATTAATGATATTAAAGTCCTCTGAAAATTTTTTAAAAAAAGAAAAGAAAGAAATGATTTGCTTGATGGTGGATAAGTTTCTGGAGTAGCCTGTTCACTGTGGATCTCCTGACAAAGGACAGGCATTCCATACATTTCTTTTTGAATGGATAAGTGACTACTGAATGGACACTTTCTTTCCCTGATTGAGGCAACTCCAGTGTGAGATTCCAGAAGTGTGCCATGTAGGTTATAAAGTCCTGGTCCTGGCTTTGTGCCCTGCTGGCTGGGACGGGTGGCAGGACCCTGGCTTCCTGGGGCATTAGTTCATTCTCCTGTGATGAAGGGTGTGAACCAAAATCTCCCTATGAAATGCTGCCATCCTAGTCCCCTGGTTAGGAATCCTAAGAGCTTGACCTCTTACTCCCCTCTCAATGTGCAAATTCTAAGATAAGAGCTAATGCATGCATTGCTAACAATTTATTAGGCTTGTGTTGGTCCACTTTTCCCTACTAGACAGGGCATCTGAGACCACCTAAGTGTTCTGAGCACCCACAGATAAAGGACCACAAAAAGTGGGAGTCTTGAGTGAGGACAGAAAGGGAAGTAGAAAACCACCGAAACCAAAATTCACCTACTTCATTAGCCCAACGGCCAATCAGTAAACACCCACAAGTAAAGGCAAAGTATGTTCCTGGGAACAATGAAAAACACAAACCCAAAGGAAAGCTACATGAAATTGATGCAAATACCACAATTTTTCCGTAAAACAAGGGTCTTTCACTTGTCGCCCCTCCTGAAGAGTACTGGGTCTCCTGCACATCGACACTAGGCCCCTTACCTTACTCCTACACTATTTAACCAAGTCTCTTTTGATTGCTACAACACTTGATAGTGTTAGATATTGTAGCAGTCACATCCATCTTCATGCATAATTAAGACATGGATTAGATGCTTTGAAAATGAAAATCGCTGCTACGACTTCCGAGGCTAGAAAAAAGAATTATCCAAATCCAGTATTACTTCCTGAGTTTTTTTCATGGAATATTTATGACAAGCTGTGATAAAATATTGAACCAGGATGTTCTGACTAGAAACAGGTGCCCATGGAGGGGCCACATCATTATGTGGGACGTGGCTAGCATGTGTTTGCCAAGAGCCTGTCTCTAATACTTTAGATTTGCTTTGCATTTGTTTTGGCAGCTCTGCTCTTTGAGCGCTAAGAGTGAAGACGCAGAGCCCAGAAAGGTGAGCTATGTGCCCCACGTCAATGATTTCTCCCTGTCCTTCAGGGAGCTACACACATCCATCCTGGCTGGTCCACTTCAACCTCCTCGTTGGTGGGAGCAATGATGGACTGAAGAACCAATCACGTTTCCTGCCGTTTAATATCTCTGAGACTTTACAAATAGGTCCATGGGGATATGACTGATTCTCCTCTCTCTCCTGGATTCAACTGTCATTTCTGAGTTTGACAACCTGGCTGCTCCTTCTGTATCTCACAGCTCAGCCCCTACCCCTTCCCACCTGTCATGGCCAACTCCTCTGGCCCCATTTCCCCTTCAATCTAAACCCTAAACTTCCTTCAGGGCATGGCTCAAGGGTCAGCTGCTGTGACACCTTTCTTGCTAACTAACGCTGGTCTCTGAGGTTCCCTGTCCTTTGAGCCCACCCTTGACCCCACCCCATGTGTGGGTAAGCACGTTATCACTGCCTTTACCTAAAGGCTGCCTTTTGATTGGAACACTTCTGTGTGTTTTTAACAAGTTGAGAACTATTTGTAAATGCAAACATAAATGTGGGTAGGCGTATATACGCTGTCTACAAGAGACCCACTTCACACCTAGGGACACATACAGACTGAAAGTGAGGGGATGGAAAAAGATATACCATGCAAATGAAAATCAAAAGAAAGCTGGAGTAGCAATTCTCATATCAGACAAAATGACTTTAAAATAAAGACTATTACAAGAGACAAAGAAGGACACTACATAATGATCAAAGGATCAATCCAAGAAGAATATATAAGAATTGTAAATATTTATGCACGCAACATAGGAGCACCTCAATACAGAAGGCATATGCTAACAGCCATAAAAGGGGAAATCGACAGTAACACAATCATAGTAGGGGACTTTAACACCCCACTTTCACCAATGGACAGATAATCCAAAATGAAAATAAATAAGGAAGCACAAGCTTTAAATGATGCATTAAACAAGATGGACTTAATTGATATTTATAGGACATTCCATCCAAAAACAACAGAATACACTTTCTTCTCAAGTGCTCATGGAACGTTCTCCAGGATAGATCATACTATGGGTCACAAATCAAGCCTTGGTAAATTTAAGAAAATTGAAATCATATCAAGTATCTTTTCCGACAACAGTGCTATGAGACTAGATATAAATTACAGAAAAAAAGCTGTAAAAAATACAAACACATGAAGCTGTAAAAAATACAAACACATAAACAATGCACTACTAAATAACCAAGAGATCACAGAGGAAATCAAAAAATACTTAGAAACAAATGACAATGAAAACACAATGACCCAAAACATGGGATGCAGCAAAAGAAGTTCTAAGAGGGAAGATTATAGCAATAAAATCCTACCTCAAGAAATAAGAAACAACTCAAATAAACAACCTAACCTTACACCTAAAGCAATTAGAGAAATAAGAAGAAGAACAACAACAACAACAAAAAACCCAAAGTCAGCAGAAGGAAAGAATTCATAAAGATCAGATCAGAAATAAATGAAAAAGAAATGAAGGAAACGATAGCAAAGATCAATAAAACTAAAAGCTGGTTCTTTGAGAAAATAAACAAAATTGATAAACCATTAGCCAAACTCATCAAGAAAAGAAGGGAGAAGACTCAAATCAATAGAATTAAAAATGAAAAAGGAGAAGTAAAAACTGACTACAAAATACAAATGATCATGAGAGATTACTGCAAGCAACTATATGCCAATAAAATGGACAACCAGGAAGAAATGGACAAATTCTTAGATAAGCACAACCTTCTGAGACTGAACCAGGAAGAAATAGAAAATATAAACAGACCAATCACAAGCACTGAAATTGAAACTGTGATTTAAAATCTTCTGACAAACAAAAGCCCAGGACCAGATGGCTTCACAGGCAAATTCTATCAAGCATTTAGAGAAGAGCTAACACCTATCCTTCTCAAACTCTTCCAAAGTATAGCAGAGGGAGGAACACTCCCAAACTCATTCTACAAGGCCACCATCCTCGTGATACCAAAACCAGACAAAGATGTAACAAAAAAAGAAAATATAGGCCAATATCACTAATGAACATAGATGCAAAAATCCTCAATAAAATACTAGCAAACAGAATCCAACAGCACATTAAAAGGATCATACACCATGATCAAGTGGGGTTTATCCCAGGAATGCAAGGATTCTTCAATATACACAAATCAATCAATGTGATAAACCATATTAACAAATTGAAGGAGAAAAATCATATGATCATCTCAATAGATGCAGAAAAAGTTTTTGACAAAATTCAATATCCATTTATTTTTTTTTAAAAACCCAGAAAGTAGGCATAGACGGAACTTACCTCAACATAATAAAGGCCATACATGACAAACCCAGAGCCAACCTTATTCTCAATGGTGAAAAACTGAAACCATTTCCACTAAGATCAGGAACAAGACAAGGTTGCCCACTCTCACCACATATTATTCAACATAGTTTTGGAAGTTTCAGCCACAGCAATCAGAGAAGAAAAAGAAATAAGAAGAATCCAAATTGGAAAAGAAGAAGTAAAACTGTCACTGTTTGTAGGTGACATGGTACTATACATAGAGAATCCTAAAGATGCTACCAGAAAACTACTAGAGCTAATCAATGAATTTGGTAAAGTAGCAGGATACAAACTTAATGCCCAGAAGTCTCTTGCATTCCTATACGCTAATGATGAGAAATCTGAAAGTGAAATTAAGAAAACACACCCATTTACCATTGCAACAAAAAGAATAAAATACCTAGGAATAAACCTATCTAAGGAGGCAAAGGACCTGTATGCAGAAAACTATAAGACACTGATGAAAGAAATTAAAGATGATACAAACAGATGGAGAGATATACCATGTTCTTGGATTGGAAGAATCAACATTGTGAAAATGACTATACTACCCAAAGCCATCTACAGATTCAATGCAATACCTATCAAACTACCACTGGCATATTTCACAGAACTACAACAAAAACTTGCACAATTTGTATGGAAACATAAAAGACCCTGAATAGCCAAAGCAATCTTGAGAAAGATAAATGGAGGTGGAGGAATCAGGCTCCCAGACTTCAGACTATACTACAAAGCTGCAGTAATCAAGACAATATGGTACTAGCACAAAAACAGAAATATAGATCCATGGAACAGGATAGAAAGCCGAGAGATAAACCCACGCACCTATGGTCACGTTCCCTTTGATAAAGGAGGCAAGAATATACAATGGAGAAAAGACAGCCTCTTCAATAAGTGGTGCTGGGAAAACTGGACAGCTACATGTAAAAGAATGAAATTAGAACACTCCCTAACACCATACACCCAAAAAAAACTCAAGATGACTTAAAGACCTAAATGTAAGACCAGACACTATAAAACTCTTAGAGGAAAACATAGGCAGAACACTCTATGACATAAATCACAGCAAGATCCTTTTTGACCCACCTCCTATAGTAATGGAAATAAAATCAAAAATAAACAAATGGGACCTAATGAAACTTAAAAGCTTTTGCACAGCAAAGGAAAACATAAACAAGACCAAAAGACAACCCTCAGAATGGGAGACAATATTTGCAGATGAAGCAACTGACAAAGGATTAATCTCCAAAATTTACAAGCAGCTCATGCAGTTCAATAGCCAAAAAACAAACAACCCAATCCAAAAATGGGCAGAAGACCTAAATAAACATTTCTCCAAAGAAGATTTACAGATTTCCAACAAACACATGAAAGGATGCTCAACATCAGTAATTATTAGAGATTTGCAAATCACAACTACAATGAGGTATCCCCTCACACCAGTCAGAATGGCCATCATCAAAAAATCTACAAATGATAAATGCTGGAGAGGGTGTGGAGAAAAGGGAATGCTCTTGCACTTTTGGTTGAAATGTAAATTGATACAGCCACTATGGAGAACAGTATGGAGGTTCCTTAATACTAAAAATAGAACTACCATATGACCCAGCAATCCCACTACTGGGCATATACCTTGAGAAAACCATAATTCAAAAAGAGTCATGTACCACAATGTTCATTGCAGCCCTATTTACAATAGCCCAGTCATGGAAGCAACCTAAGTGTCCATCAACAGATGAATGGATAAAGAAGATGTGGCACATATAGGGGCTTCCCTGGTGGCGCAGTGGTTGAGAGTCTGCCTGCCAGTGCAGGGGACACGGGTTTGAGCCCTGGTCTAGGAGGATCCCACATGCCGTGGAGCAACTAGGCCCGTGAGCCACAACTACTGAGCCTGCGTGTTTGGAGCCTGTGCTCCACAACAAGAGAGGCCACGATAGTGAGAGGCCCGCGCACCGCAATGAAGAGTGGCCCCCACTTGCCGCAACTAGAGAAAGCCCTCGCGCAGAAACGAAGACCCAACACAGCCATAAATAAATAAATAAATACATTTTAAAAAAAAGAAGATGTGGCACATGTATACAATGGAATATTACTCAGCCATAAAAAGAAATGAAATTGAATTATTTATAGTGAGGTGGATGGACCTAGAGTCTGTCATACAGAGTGAAGTAAGTCAGAAAGAGAAAAACAAATACCATATGCTAACACATATATATGGAATCTAAAAAAAAAAAACAATGGTTCTGAAGACCCTAGGGGCAGGACAGGAATAAAGACACAGACGTAGAGAATGGACTTGAGGATACAGGGAGGGGGAAGGGTAAGCTGGGATAAAGTGAGAGAGTGGCATGGACATATATATACTACCAAATGTAAAATAGGTAGCTAGTGGGAAGCAACCGCATAGCACAGGGAGATCAGCTCAGTGCTTTGTGACCACCTAGAGGGGTGGGATAGGGAGGGTGGGAGGGAGACTCAAGAGTGAGGGGATATGGGGATATATGTATACATATAGCTGATTCACTCTGTTATAAAGCAGAAAAAAACACACCATTGTAAAGCAATTATACTCTAATATAGATGTTAAATAAATGAATGAATGAATGAATGAATGTGGGTTGGATTTAGCCACCACATTCCAAAGCCATATTTCTATAGCTGGCATGAGCTCTTGCTTATGAGAAGTTAGATGACCTATCAGTGAACAACGATAACACATCATTACGACCAGCATTTGCACAGTGCCTGCATTCACTCAGTGCCTCCATCAATAACGCTTCTCACACTTCTCCCCCGACAAGACGGATGGATGTCCCAAGGGCATGGGAGTACATCCACAAAAGGGAGGCAAGCATAAAATATTTTAAGTCTCTTGCTTTACTTTAAGACTTCATGTGAATTTGTTTTCTTCCATGATAAACCTTCTTGTTTTCTATTTTACTTTTTAACCATTTTTTAAATTGAAGAATAGTTAATTTACAATGTTGTGTTAGTTTCAGGTGTACAGCAAAGTGATTTAGTTATTGAATATACTTCCCTGTTCTATACTGAAGGTCCTTGTTTTTTATTTATTTTATATATAGTAGCGTGTATCTGTTGATCCAAACCTCTAAATTAGGAGTTTGTTTTCTATTTTTAAACGTTTTAAATCACTCACCATTTAGTAAAAGTGCTAGTTCCAAAAAATCCCATGGGTCTGCAATACCAGTTTGAAAAATACTAGAATGCCATTGAACTCGATCCCCGTCGTTATTCTGTAAAGTGGTGATGCATTTGTTATTAATTCATTGTTAGAGGAGAGAAAATTGATCCTCAGCTTGATTCACTTCCCTGGGTCACAAATTAGTGACAGACAAGGATTTCAGTCCAGATGTATTAACTCCAAACCTCATGTAAAAATTTCTTTGCCCCTGAAGAAGCTTGCAGTTTCACTGCCCTAATGATATATGAAAGTGTGTTTTATCCATCCCCAGCTACCTAGAAGCAATGAAGGAAACCACCCACTGCCCAGGCGCTGCTCCCCCAGGCCCATGTTGATTTTCTTTGCTGGAAACCTTGCACCCAGCTCTCACCCTTCTGCAGCCACATCCAGCAGCCAATGTAGAAACCCAGGGGAAGCTCAACATTCTCCCTGTATATAGCTCCCTGTATATATCATAGCTCCCTGGAGCACTCTATTGTCCTCCTTATTATCATACATCTGCCCCTTTTTTTTTTTTTAACTAAACTATAAAGTCCTTGGACATAGGGGACCCCTTTTATGCGTCTTGGTGCATTTTCTCACTCTGCTCAGTGTCCGGCCTCTCGTAAGCTCTCTTCTGTCCGTATTTATCAAATGAATGGACTAGCTTCCTAGTTAACTGAAGCTGGATGGTGAGAGTTGGAGTGGGTAAAAAATGTACCATTTCCCCAAAAGCCAAAGCCCAAGAATAACCGACAAGATGCCAGTCTACAGCCTTCTGTCTCTCCTGTATGTAGTGGTAGATCGCGTTCTGGAAGTAGCGTTCTGTAGCTTAAGTGGGTCAGGTGTGCATTTTGATTTCCTCTTACTGCCTACTGAAAATGATTTTACGCTTTTGTAATTTGTTTCTTAATATCCAAGATGATTGACCATGGTACCCAGCAGCCTGAAGGAAAACATTCTTAAATGTCATGATTATTTATGCCAAAATACTTGAACAACAGTATTTGAAATTTGATGTTCTCAAGCATATTACTATAACTGCTTTCCATTTTGATTTAATGAGTGAAATAAGGGGAGGGAATCGAACTGCTTACAGGCTATTCTCTTTCGTATTACTCCTCTTTTCTCCCCCAAGAGCCCTGGAATTGAAATGTTGTTATGTGTTCCTCTCCTTGTCTTATGATATATGGAGACTTCTCAAGCCTTGAGATTTCAATCCTGCATTTTCTGCTGGTAAGCTAAGACTGATTTCCCATCTATTCCTCTTTGAAAGAGGTACTGTGTCTAAAGAAACCATTGTCCTCTGATATTTTCACTCTGGTGAAACCATGGATCATTGTAGATAGTCCTACACATACTTACACACTCTTCATAGCCATGTCTTTCGTTTTCTAAATGACCTAATAAATAAAAGGTAACTACATATTCTGAATACACTCACCTTCACAATCTTAGAATAAAAAAGCAGGTCCATTTTTCTATTGGAAAGGTTGGAAACTGCTCTTAGATGGCTGGGTGTGTCTTCTCTTTTATATTGACTCAAGTCAATATTACCATTTTCTCTGGAAAAAAAAAAATGAGCTGGACCATCCCCAAGATTGTTTTTACATGTTTATATGTTTCATATACAGATGTATCCTATAGAGAGGGATATATCACCAGATACCACACAGCTTGTCTTAGACAACAGTTTACATTCTCAAGCATCACCTCTGTGTAATAACAGACTTGCAAAGCAGATCCTAAATTTAATCTACAGGTGTAATGATTCACGCTTCCAAAAGACGTGAGCAGATTCCCATAACCTCAGGTATCTCTGGTGTTCCCAAAACACTGGGTCCTGACTATACACTTCCCAGCACTGTAAAAGCCCCAGCATATAGTGTAGATAAACCCAAAATCTGAGATCATGCGCACTTCCTTTCAGATATCCTCTGACACCCGAGACTGTGCCCACACTGTGGCAGTCCCTCAGCTCCCTTCAGCCACCTCCACATCCATCTCTGCAGGGGAATGATTTAAGGGGCCATTTAGATCAATGCCTCCGACAGCCCAACGAAGATATCCACCCAGCCATAATCTGCTCATTCTGTACGGAAAGACTTGGGCTTAGCTTCAAGAACTCCAATTGCATTACAAGCTGCCGAAAACTTTCAGGCTGTTTAATGCTCAGCAAATGCTGTTCCCGAATCCAAGGAATAATAAAGAACAATGCAAAGTACAGAGTTCCCCCTTCGTAGCATCTTATTAAAGCCTCAATTTGAGGCAATAAAAGGAAACTGAAAACAAAAATATAACAATCAAACAAAGCAAAACAAAAGCCCCCCATTGAAAGCACTGTGAGTGTTCAAAGCATTCCCTTGTGTAGAAAGAGCATGCAAAGAGCAAGGCATCTCAATAAGAGAATCAAAATTCTTTTCATTGAGCACTTTCAAACTTTAGCTATCCACCTTACTTCCAGATTAGTAAATCTATTCATTTTGCTCAAACTCATAGTTAAAAAATAATTACCATAATTTTTCATAACATTGAAGATATGCACATCCTATGCCCCAGAAATTCCAATCCTGGATATAGTCCTAAAAGTACACACAGCAGCCCATGTAAAAATATACATGTAGCATTACTGATAAGAGAGGGAAAAAAAAGAACATCAGTATCCCCTAACAGGAGAATGAATTTTTTAACAAAATGGAATACAATACAGCATTTAATGAATATTCTTTCTTTTTATTAAGAAAATCAGTATAAATTTGGACATTCTAGATCTAGGACCAGATCTCCTACAGACTATCTAAGCAACTTTGTGCATCCATCCAATAGAAAACCAAAATCTTGGCCTGCTGGCCAATTTTTATAAATCTTTTTTCATCAAAGTATTTTTGACCTATTTTCTGCATTTTCTCAAATTCTGCATAAAGACAAATTCAGAGAGTTTGACCTTCTAAAAGATATTCTCTATTGTTACAGCTTCTGAATATATGAGTACATTCCGTATAGATCTTTTTGCTTCTTTTTCAAGTATTTAACCTTTTAACTGGCCTGATAGAATTTGCTCTTCACAAAGTCTAGATAGTTATTATCCAGATTGTGTCATGTTCTAGGACTTTGTACATCTTGCCAAGATAATACAGAGAAAAGGCCAAGGTCTTTTTGAGAATAGTAGCATCTTCAAGGGAGATGAGGGAGCACTTTCTGAGGTTTGAGCAGCATCAACCCTAGCATCTTCCCTAGCGGTGATGTTGAACTCATATATCAATCTGCATTACTGTTTGAGGTGCTCAAAGTAATGAAAGTTCACCAGAATAATGCTTAAAAATGAAGTTTGTCTTCTGATTATTAGGAAAACCAAGCATAAGCTACCTTGTCTCTTGTTGCAAAATGCTGTTCAAATTATTTTTATTGAATATAAAATGACCTCAAGTGCTTGATAATAAGGGTTTTTGTTCTTTAAGATCTTCTTGACCCATCTAATCCCTCAATTCATGAAGAAAACAGGAGCATATTAAGGAGATCGTGGCCTGTATACAAATAATCTGTCACTGTTTTCCTAATGAGGGAACCTTCTCCCAGCCACGTTAGTCAGTGAATTGTTTGCTCTTTAATAAAATATTTATGTTTCCAAGTCTTAAATGCCCTCAGTGTTGCAGTATTTAAAGGAATTTCAAAGTGAGTAATTACAAGTAAGTCCCATGAAAGTAATTTTCCTTTAGCGATTACCTGTTGTGTCAAAACTCTGAAAATAAGAAATCCATGCTCTCCCTCCCCTTCTCCTTCCCTTCTTTATCTTCTCTCCAAATCCCCTCCCTTGTTATGGTGATTAAGGATAGAATCCATCTTGGGCAAGATTAAGAAACTGGTGAACTTCCTAGTTCAGACCTCGCTGGGACCCTTGCAGTGACTTCAAGGTTATGGCCTCACCTCCAGTTCCCAATCCTTCCAGCCATCCTCCCCACTAACCAGAGCTCATTCCCTGAAGCTCAGACCTAAGCCTGTCAGTGTGAGGCTTCTTGTGCCTTCCGCTCCAGATCCCTCTCAGCGCAAGAATTTTCCCTCCTCCCAACCAGCCTCTCATCGGCTCAGTCCCAGCAGCCTGGCCTTTCAGCTACACTCAGATTCACCAGAATGGTCTCTAGGTAGCTCACATATCATCTGAGCTAGGCTGAATAATGCCCCCTCCCCAAAGAAATCCACAGGCAACTCCTCAGAACCTGGAATATATTATTTGACATGTTAAAGGGCACTTTGCAGGAATGATGAAGTTAAGGATCTCGAGATGGGGAGATTTTCCTGGATTATCTGAGTGTACTCAGTGTTATCACTAGAATCCTTATAAGAGGGAGGCAGGAAGGCCAGAGGGAGAGAAGGAGATGTGACAATGGCAGCTGAGGTCAGAGACTGAGAGATTTGAAGATGCTACCCTGCTGGTTTTGAAAATGGAGGAAAGGGCTATGAGTCAAGGAATGTAGGCGGCCTCTAGAAGCTGGAAAAGACCAGGAAATGAATTTGATCTTTGACTCACAAAATCAGATTTCACCGGTAATTGTTGTATCCTATTATACTGGGTTGCTGCTAATCTGATAAAGCAAAGTGGTAATGGATGACCATCCTGACTTAAATGTATTGTCTTTCCCAGATAATAATAACAATAGCAAAGTATGATGTTACAGCAACACTGCAAAGTAAGTATCGTTATCCCAAATTAGAAATAATGACGTAGAGGCTCCAGAAAGATGAGCAAATTGCCCAAAGTGATAGAACGTGTCTGAGGTTTGCGTAAAACCAGAGTCCTCATACTGTCTGTTGTCCTCATCCTGCAGGACCACACTGTCTCTTGTGGTTTTCTAAAGATGTGGTGTCTTATTTCAGGCATCACCTCCTTTGGAAAGCTGTTCTTAGTACCCCAGATGGATTTCCCCATCCCCTCCATTCAGCATCCCCTGTGCCTGGTACAGTACTTAGTTCTACCACTGTCCATCCATCTGTCACTGCAATAGCTACAATCAATTCCTTTAACATATTCCTCGAGGCTGAGAAAATGCCTTATTTTTTTTTTTTTTTTTATTCCTAGCATCTAATTCAGTGCGTGCGATGCTGCAAACTACAAATGTTTGATAGAATAAAATGAATGAACGATGGAACTTCTTATAGATTTGCAAATAAAATGTCATCAAAGTATGACCCATTTACATTCATTTTTAAAAAGCAATCTAGTGAGTGAATTCTCCCCCACCCCACCCCAATCCCCAATACACCTAAAGTACATTGAACCCAAATGCAACACTCTGTAGAAAAGACACATAGAGATGGTAAAATATTGCAGCCAATCACTCTGGTCCGTCTCTGGGCTAACTTTGTCATAGTCCCTGCGTTCAACACAAGTTCATGATCAGAATAAACAAGACTCAGAAAAAGATGTGTTTTTCACCTCTGCTCTTTTTAAAATTGAGGTATAATTTACATACAGTAAAATACTCAACTCTTCAATGTGTTCTTCCATCAGTTTTGATGACTGCAAATCAAAGCACAATGTTACTATCACCCCAGCAATTCCTTCCTGCCCCCCCCCCTTGTCAGTCACTCTCCTGTTCTCCTCCAAAGTAACCGCTGCTCCGATTTCTGTCCTTCTGGATTAGCTTTGTCTACTCTAGACTTTCACTTAAATTGAATAATATAGTGTATACTTTCTGAACCCGGAATCTTTCATTCAGCTTAGTAGTATTTTTGAGATTCACCTGTGCTGTTGCATGTAGCAGTAGTTTATACTCTTTATTGCTGGGTTGGATTTCATTTTAGGAGCACACCCCAGTTTATGTTTCTACTCTTCTGTTGATGGACATCTGGGTTGTTTCCAGGTTTGGGCTTTTATGAATAACTTTGCTATGAATGTTCTTGTCCAAGGCTTTTTGTGAACATATGTTTTCATTTCATTTGGATAAATACCTAGGAGTGGAATAGCGGGTTCACCCTGTAAATGCATATCTGTGTTTTACCAGATGGATGATATATATATATAAATATTAGAGTGTTCAAGATATGTATAAATTATTGTAATTGTCCTGTGAATGTTAGTGTGTTGCAACAGCAGACTTAGTTACCATGTGTCTTGGGTCACATTCTCTGCCAGTAGAGGCCGAGACAGGGATTCTTGTGGATGTGATCTGCTGAGATAACGCTTGTGGGAGAAGCATGTTAGGGAGTGAGGGAAGCAGGGTGTCACAGGGAAGAAGCTAAGCGAAGAGGTGGTTTCAGTTAAGCCCAGCATCACCTTTATCCCACAGAAAGCTCTGGAGCACCTCACGTTAAGGTAGGAGAGATGGGCCTTTGTATCCACACTTCAGACAGTCTTTAGCTGAAGACAGCCCTCTTCCAGGGGGCAGAGTTTACCTCCCAGGCATCTCTTAGGTATAGTGGCTCCTGTGGGGGCCAAAAGCAATTCAGTGGAGGATCCATGAATGGCCAACACTCACAGCAGCTGGGTGGATGGGAGCTCCAGCCTGGTGAAGGGGACCTGGTCAGGTCTCCAAGCCTCCTCTCTCCCAGGCCAGCCACTAGAATACATGAATTCTCTCCATCCCACAATTTACTTGCAACTTGTTTAGGATGGGGCAGTCCATACAAAGAAATGCATTCAGACATTACTCCAAAAGACTCACCTCTGTGGGCCAGATCAGATGATTCTAGATGAGGGCTATCTGCCCAGGCTTAGAAGACTTGCATGACCCCTCAAGCAGTAAAATGCCCACAGTGGCCGCCACTGTTAACCTTGTAACCTTGAACTTCAGGGATGGTGTGGCTGCTCTCTGAGGTCTTCCAGCCCTGACCTCGCTCTTAGTGGTAGCTGCCCACCCCTGCATCCTGCTGTTTCGGTCACCACTTGATATCATAGATTTGTAGACTCGGCAGGCTTGGCAGGAGTATGAGGAAAGACAGGTTCCTTTGTGACCTGAAGGAAATTTCTGTGACTAAGAAGTCTCATTTCACACTAAAAACTGACCCCTCCTCCATAGACCTGGTCTTTTGAACAAGTGGTATCTCTCTCTGAAGGATATTTTAATCCTAAGTTGACAGAATGAGTATAAAAATGAAGGACCTACTGTACAGCACAGGGAACTCTGCTCAGTATTATGTAACAACCTAAATGGGAAAAGAATTTGAAAAAGAAGAGGTACATGTATATGTATAACTGAATCACTTTGCTGTACACCTGAAACTAACACAACATTGTTAATCAACTACACTCCAATATAAAATTACAAGTTTTTAAAAAATGAAACAGAATAGGTCACAAAATGGCAGAAAAAAATAATTTCTCTGCTTTCTGGCCAAACCAGCAACGGTGGGGGGATTGATGGGTAAAGGGGACTCAGGAACCACAGAACCACAGGTGATCTTTTGACACAGTAGCCTTGCTTTCCGATGTGTTCATTGGAGAGCGTATTAACCACTTGCTGACAGAGAGGAACATCACTACAACATCATAATGCATCCATGGCAACTTGATGTGAAGATGTCTTTCCGTGACCCTCCTGGCACTTTGTGTGAAGAAAGCCCCATTCCAGCTTCTCAGTCTGAAACAATGCTCTTCTGGAAGGGCTCATTCTCAGCAATGTAAGGAGCTATTGTTCCACTTTTTGGAAATAAGATGGTGGTGGGAACAAGAGCTGTTATTGCAAAGTCACTGTAGTTTATTATTTCCATCAAAGAGAGAAAGCAAGGAAGTCCTCAGGCAGGGTTAGCTGAAATATTACAGGGGCTAAGAGGTGAACTTGAAAAACCTTTCATTTTAAGCTTGCAGCTGCTGTGTGCACTGAAAATCCAGCGAGGAAGAACTTCCCCAAAAACAACCACCATGAAATTGAGCAGTGTTTATTAATCTTTGGTTATTTCTCTCTGGTTGTTTGATAGCAAGCAGCCATAAGTTCATATTTAAGGGAAGAGTCTTGTAGGTTACAACTCCTCCCCAGCCTCCCCACAAAAATAAAAACACAAGGAAAATCTAGAGGATTCATATGGTGATGAAGGAAAAAGCCATCTTCAAGGACCCACTCGCAACTCTTTAAATGGTGGTCCTTCTCAGAGTCCTATGATGCTGATTTTGGCTACTAAAGCCATTCACTTCATTTGATAACTGTGACCCAGAGAATATCTATGTCAGCAGCTGACCCAAGGGGAAAACAAACAGGAAAAATACCTAAAGTTCATTATTTCTTATGTGATGTGCAGTTATCAGAAAAGAGAGTACTACAGTTTGTGGATACAGGAAATTACATGGTAAGATGCTAAGAAAAGGGTGCATTGGGTAGACCATTGAAAAGCTGACTTTATGTTTGAAATTGCTTATTACTGATATCAGGGACTCACGTGCCTGGCCCTGGATATCTATCCTTTCCCTCAGAGATGAATCCCCAACATGCGGCAGAAATATGATTACATTTCCAACTCTACAGTAGTGACCTGTTATGGAATTAGAGCACAAAAAGATTCTTCAGCATGTCATCTTCAGTTTACTACCACTAGTTAACCTACTGGAACAAAAGAAGTCCATTTTGTTAGAAGTGACATTTTGAAAGAAATATTGACTTTGAAAACTTACATTTATTGAGCCTTCTGGAGCTTATCTCAAAGAACGTTGAACTTTTAAAACAAATTAGGTTAAGGATAAAAAGCCTTTGAAGATAGATGCCTATTAACATCCTTGAAGTTTATGAATTCACTCAAAATCTGGGTAAAAGAGAGGTAAGCAAAAGCACAAAAACAGTTTTGGTGGTCCTAGGCAATCGCAAGCTGAAGATAAATTTTCAGCAACTCAAAGGGGTAGATACGTTGATATAATGAGGGTAACAGCAACAGTTACCTCTTGAGAATGAGTTGTGGCCAGAAGTGAAACGATGACTCAATTTCAATATTCATCGTAACACGTTTTATTGCAACCAGGTTGGGGCTCAAGTTTTTAAAAATTGAGTGCAGAAATATAAACACAATATTATATAAAACAAGTTCTGTGATGAAAGGGGAAAGATAATAAAGGTGATTTACCCTGGGGAAGTGAAGCTAAAAAACTTCCCTCAGGGCTTCCCTGGTGGCGCAGTGGTTGAGAGTCCGCCTGCCAATGCAGGCGACACGGATTTGTGCTCTGGTCTGGGAAGATCCCACATGCCGCGGAGCGGCTGGGCCCGTGAGCCATGGCCACTGAGCCTGCGCGTCCGGAGCCTGTGCTCCGCAACGAAAGAGGCCACAACAGTGAGAGGCCCGTGAACCGGAAAAAAAAATAAAAATAAAAAACTACCCTCAGAGCAATCCTTGGGTGTCTGAAGCAATAGTACAGAGAAGATACAAAGGAGATTTTCTCTATGTTTGCAAAAGATCTAGCAAAGTGAATGTGCAGAAGTCGAGTTTGGCTAGAAATTGCTGCGGGTCCTTTTTACTTTAGCACTGGGATGGGCTATCAAGGAAAAGCTTGGAATCTTAGACATCTTTGAGAAGAGCTAGAGAGAAAACAAACCAGGATAGAAAGTCATCTGAACCATCTACCTTCAGTTCCGGTAAACACAAGAAAATGATGACAATTCTTTTTTTTTAACTTTTTATTTTGTATTAGAGTATAGTTGACTAACAACGTTGTGTTAGTTTCAGGTGTACAGCAGAATGATTCAGTTATACGTATACATGTACCTCTTCTTTTTCAAATTCTTTTCCCATTTAGGTTGTTACATAATACTGAGCAGAGTTCCCTGTGCTATACAGTAGGCCCTTGTTGGTTATCCATTTTAAATATAGCAGTGTGTACGTGTCAATCCCAAACTCCCTAACTATCCCTCCTCCCCACACTTCCCCTCTGATAACCATAAGTTCGTTTTCTAAGTCTGTGAGTCTGTTTGTTTTGTAAATAAGTTCATTCGTATCATTTTTTTTCGATTACTCATATAACGATATCATATATTTCTCTTTCTCTGTCTGACTTACTTCACTCAGCATGACAATCTCTAGGTACATCCATGTTGCTGCAAATGGCATTATTTTATTCTTTTTAATGGCTGAATAATATTCCATTATATACATGTACCACATCTTCTTTATCCATTCCTTCATTGATGGACATTTAGGTCACTTCCATGTCTTTGCTATTGTAAACAGTGCTGCAATGAACATTGGGGGTCATGTATCCTTTTGGACCATGTTTTTCTCCAGATGTATGCCCAGGGGTGGGATTTCAGGATCATATGGTAGTTCTATTTTTAGTTTTTTAAGGAACGCAATTCTTGCCTCACCTTCATGGTAGCCGCCATGTGTGTGGTTTAGGGGAATCTATCTCCATATGCATATCTTTTTTTTTTTCTGCCGTATGCGGGCCTCTCACTGTTGTGGCCTCTCCCGTTGCGGAGCACAGGCTCCGGACACGCGGGCTCAGCGGCCATGACTCACGGGCCCAGCTGCTCCGCGGCACGTGGGATCTTCCCGGACCGGGGCACGAACCCTTATCCCCTGCATCGACAGGTGGATTCTCAACCACTGCGCCACCAGGGAAGCCCTCCATATGTATATCTTACACTTGGATTTTTCTCCTTCCAAAGTTGGATGTGAGTAGTTTTAAAAATGATTGAAATAGTTAAGGCATTTTTGCAATTGCAGAGAAGGGTCCACGTTAACTGCACAAACTAAAATCATCATCATTCCAACAAATCCGATATAACCAAGGAAAATAACAATACCAACAAATGAAGCCAGTGTGAAGCCACTCAGCACTGTGGTACTGAATTAATCATGTTGCTCTTTGAGAATGTAAAGCTTTTAATCATGTAGGGCTGCAGTCTTTGGTGACAATTCATGGGCACTTTATGGGTTTATTTTGGGCCCCAAGGCCCCTGTACATTTCTTTGTACTAAGTACAATGAAAACCTGTTATGGGTAAAGAATAAAAATTAATGTCAAAGTGAATAAAGGAACCGAAAAGGTCAAAACTTGTTCCTAGGGCCAAGGAATATGCCTGCCAGTGGAAAAGACCATGGAAATCAAAATTAAATAAAGAACTTATGCCCTTAAATTTGTGGAATTACCAGAATTGCTGCAAATTGGCTCTCCAATGGCTCTGCATTACAAACACATAATATGCATAAGAATATATTATGGCTATATGTAGACATATGTATAAGCAGGAGATACATTTTTATTTTGTTCTTGTAATCCAAATACTTGAACTATCTATTTAATTATCTGGCCTGAAGGAGATAACAGCAGTCCCTCTCAGAAGGCCCATGTCAACCCTGGTTACATATAAATGCCTCCTGGTAAGTATATATATATATATATATATATATATATATATATATATGGAGAGAGAGAGAGAGAGAGAGCATGTAAGCTGGAGTTACTGAAAGCATTCCCCAAATTTCCAGGAGCCTTTTTATTTTTATCTGCAGGACCCATATTATCCTTATGGATGAATGGTTTATATCTATGTGTATGTACGTGTGTGTATATATATATGTATATATATAAGTATATACATATATACATAAACCTACCAGCAGACACTAAAATTTTGATATCTAATCGGCACCCATTTTGTAGTGGAAAATAAATGTAATACTGATACCAAAAAAAATATGATTCTATTTATTTGTTTAATCCCAACTTCAGTGCATCACAAATTGGTTTTAAAAGAGGGGTGATGCTATAATTTCACACATCATTTATCATTGAACACTAGGATTTAGGATAGTTCGAGAGATAGGGTAGGATACATCAACATCTCGCAAACTATTCCTAAATATTAAGGTCCACAAATAGCTCATTTGATAGAAAAAGGTCATAAAATTCTAGGAAAAGAGGGGAAAAAAAAGGTTCTACAAAAACTGCTTGTGCAGGTTTGTCTCATACAATCACCAGTCATCAATGGTCCACGAATGCAGCCATTGTCTGTGAAACCTAGAATAGGGTTTTGTCCATCCTGCCAGGCCTGCGTGATATTAATGGTGGGGCAGTTTTCTCAGCAGGCTCCCTCCTTCTCCCTCCTTGCACAGGGGAGAAAATTCTTACATTGGCTCTGTTGCCTCCCTGGCTGGGCTTTCGGGCATCTTAGCTTTCGTTTCTTCCATCGTCATTACCTGCATTTCCAAATCTACTCGTCAACCTGACAGTACAAACCCACTCTCTCCAATGGAGCCCTCAGAGCATCTACCTTTCCTTGTTCCAGGTGAAAAGTCCCAGCCAAGCACCAAGGATTGGGTGCTATCTGTAGATTCTAATAGTCAAGTCAGTTCTGGGTTGAAGGGCCTATATTGGCTCAGTGTCTCCCCGGTGGGGAATGAGTCAGGGGAGGACTGTTCAGTGGTCAGTGCCCAGCACAGCTCCAGGCAGCCAAACACTGGCGGCAGCTCTGCCTGCAACCTGTACATGACCCCTGGCAATCTTCACCACGTCTGCCCCTTGAGCATCATAGAAGAAACCAAGATGGGTCTCAGGTCGTGATGGGAATAACAGATGAGGAGGAAAGGAAAGCCTCGAAATGACTTACTTCAGAAACAACCAAGATTCCCCCTTGAGGGGGTGGGTTATGTGCCAGCAGGAAAGAGTCTAATTCACTCTGTAGCCTATTCTCGGGGATTTTTGTTTGTTTTTTGTTTGTACACGTGCGCACATTACACCACAGCATACATTTATAAGCCAGCCACCCTCCAAACTAAATCTGATGGGGGGGTGAATAACAGGAGGGAAAATGAATACCCATTGTGAGCAATCAAAAAGGTCCCTGTTCATTTGAAAATGTTTTAAGATGTCAGGTTGAAAGGCGCCAGGCTATTTGAATAAATGAATTGGTCCACAGTCATTATGGCTATGGCAGTTATGGTTATTATTCCTCAAACAGGAATTGTGACTTTTTTTTAAAGCAATGCAATAGAATCAGGAAAAATGTCTGGGGGTCAGCTCCCTATTTTAGTGACAGCCTGTATCAGGGCATGTTGTGAAAATAGACCAAGGATTTGTTTTAGAAAAAAATAATACATTCAAAATGCATTCCTGCATTTAGTTCCTTCCAAATAAATAAAAGCGTATGTGTGAGTGGCTGTAGGCTAGTGTGCTTAGGTGTTGACATATTGAAATGGAGATGTTTTTCAGCACCAAAGGCCACAGGAATAGTTGCCAATCTGGTCACAACTCTAAATGGGTGTTGAAATATTTCCTATAACTTAAAGAGCATGTAAGCTGAGTTATTGAACGCGTTCCCCAAATTTCCAGGCGCGTTTTTGTTTTTACCTGCAGGAGGCATAATATACTTATGGATGGATGTTTTAAACACTGCCGTGTGGGGGTTTATGCAAATTTGATTTTCTCAAACGTGCCTCTGTTACGTGCACACGCGTTAGCCCCCCATCTGCTGGAACACCTGGGATCGGGTCGCAAGGTGGGATCAGGTCCGACTGAAATAAAATTGAGCTTTTCTGCCCTCTAGGGACATAGCTTTTACCATTTTCCAGTCGGGAGTATTCCGGGCATCTCGGAATGGCAGTTCATTTTCGCTTTTTCTCTTAAACCAACCCCGTGATTCTCTGCACACCTTGACCCCTGAACAGACATTAACTTCTCAAATAATGGGCCCCAAAGAGACACAGATCAAAATGGTATCCATGCCAGTTCTTTACTTTTCTCTACCATAGGAAAGGATGAATGGACAATTCAGGCAAAGCACCAGCTTGGAGGGAGAGGCTGAGATACCCAGAGATTTAGAAGGAACATTTCTATAGTTCTGTGGATAGTTTCCACCATTCACGTTTTTATCAGTTTTATTGTGTAGAGCTGACATCCCATAAACTGTACAATTTGGTAAGTTTCATCATGTGTAATCATCTCTGAGATCATCACCTCAATCAAGGAAGCGCCCCAGATTCTCCTTGGGTCGCCTTTTAGTCCTTCCCCCTGACCCCTCCCTGCATTCCTCAACCCCATCCTACAACTTATAACCTTGATCTGTTAAGGAAGCCAAGCCAGTTGTCCTATCAGGATGGTTTTGATTGGTTTCTTCTTCCTGGTGTCATTTAGCTTATTCTTCTCCCTCTCATGTTTCCTATAAAGTGGAAGGTGTAGTTAGAGGCTTCATGGATGGCTGTTAAGCATTTTTGGCTAAAAATAACGTATGTATTTCATGAGGCATCACATCAAAGGCACCTAATATCTGATTGACCCAAATATTTCTGTTTTACTCTCCTGATACCAGCTTTTATTTGTTGTTGTTTTGTTATTTTTTGCTTTGCATTTAATGATATATTTTCTTCCTTAGAAGTTACATTTAAGCAAATTTAGGTTAGGTTTAAGATGAGTCTTAGCTGAGTTACAGTTAAGGGAGTTTTAATATTGCCTCTATTACAAAATATATTTATATCCACCCTTATTCACTCCTCACTGTGAAGAGAGGCAGCTTAGTAGTGATTTGGCAGCAAGAGGTGTGGATTTGAATTGTGTCTCTCTCATTGAAAGCAGTGTGGCCTTAGACAATTTGCTTTTTTTTCTTTCTCTGAGCTTCAGTTTCTTCACCTGCAAAATAGAGATGAAAATGTCAGCACCAAATACATGAAAGGTACATTATATTAACCAAAAGAGATAATATATGGGTTGATGTTCTGTGAAGAATAGAGTTCTAATCAAATAAAAGTTATTATTATTCTGATGTTTCTTTGAGATAAGAAGAAATCCTAAGTAATATATTTCACAGCTAGAGAAATTGAGACACAGAGAGAGCAAATGACTTACAAAGCTAGGGAACGGAACATCATATTCTTGGCTCCTACCACTGCAGTGGATCCTGGATTTAAAAGTAGTGATGGCTCACAGGAGCCAGGACCCCAAGACATAGAAGGATAATAGCCTACAGCCTGTCACATGCTATCACTCTCAAAATGCAATCTGCTGGATGATGTATTTTCTCAATAACCCCCACCTGACTACCATTGCTAATGCCAACGCTTCCAAGACATCTTCACTTATCCTCACAAGGTATAATTTTCTTTCCCTCTCCACCCTAGACAATTTCACCTAAACTCCTCTTAGAGATTCTACACATTTTTCACAGTATTATTGCTACTTAAGATTGCATGCCTCTTGCAGGCAAGGACTGAGTCATCTACATGCCTTAGACATAGCATATGCTCAACATATGTTTGTGAAACTAAATTAAACCTTCAGGAGTTTGAAGTTAGAGTAATAATGCCCTAACTGATTGGTCAGCCCAGCTGTGACTATTAGACAAAACAGATCACTTACCCGAAACCAAAATTCTGATTAAAAATTGATAAACATTAAAATAAGTTGTTTATAATTTAGCCCTTAGACTTTTAATAACTACAAGTGCCAAATTTAAACTTGAGGAATAAAACTGAACCTGCCTTTATAATCTGTCATTATTCTAAGGGCTAGATGAGCTAAATGTTTAACCTTTAATTGCCTTCATTTATTAACAATATAAAGTATTTTAATATAGTCCAAAAAGAAAAGAAAAAGCAGACTAGCTCAGCTGTTCATGGTTTTATTTGACAGCTGTAAGGTAATGATGAGTATGACAGTGTATGGTCTGGGGAAAAAAATCTGCCAAAATTATTCTCTGGGGATATTAGAATAAACATTTACACGATGTTAATCAAGTGCTTTGACGGGTCACATCATTTACGTCCTCAAAATTAAATAGGAGCCAAGTAAGTACCATTTATACGATGGCCACATAGGTCCTATGGCTTGTGGACAAGGTCGTTGGGTGCAACGGTTTCTACTGGGTCATAGAATGTGTGCTGCTCAAGGGTCCTGGCATTAAGCACATCAATTATATGGAGACAGTGGAAACCAACTGCCCCTTTTGGAAGCTTAGAAGCAGTTCTGACTGGTTAGGACTGGGCTACAGGACAAAGAGAAAATTAGTGTTTCTCGAAGATTCTCTGAGACCATCAATCAGAATGACTTGGGTAGTTCTTGAAAATGCATATCGCTGGGGCCCCAACACAGAATACTGAATCAGTATCCCTGGAGAGGGACCTGCCTAGGAATCAGAATTTCTAGACAAGTTCTGCTGAATGGTTGTTACGCACAGTGAAATTTGAGAGCTGCCAATAGTGCGTCCAATGGATGTAACAGGTGATGACAGCCCCCCCCTCCCCCCTCCAGTGGTTTCTTCCCTTCAGTCACCATCTTTGTTTGGAAGCTCCCTGGCATTTAGTGCTTTATTTAAATGGCCCGAATAAGGCTCACTCCTCCGGCTTTGGGGGAATCCTAACTGCTATCTGCTAAACAATGAAACTGGTTGCCACGAGGTCAATTTGATTGAGTTGTTCAGTTGGCCAGAACAAGCCACTAATCGATGAGACTGGCCTGATTATTTAGGGCCATATGAACAATGGAATCAGATGAAGCCAGGTAATGCAATTACCAGGAATTGACTTGTGACAGTTGATCTGCGTGACTTTTAAAAGGCAGTTACTTTAGAAGACGACCCAATAAGTTCCTGTCTTCGGTCTCTACGTATCCCTCTGTCTGAGCAGACCACTGATGGAGGAATGTATCAATAGCAAGATTCTGCTACTTTGGTGTACTTTGACTATTCTACTGAGCTAGTGGCCAGCCAGCTTTATAATCTTTTCCCCTTTGTGATCTATAACTATATTATTTGGGGAGAGATAGCCATGTTCCCAAGAGCTAGCAAAAATTTTTCCAAACTGTGTTGATTTTTAGGTTATTTTCAAAGGTCAGTAAATTATATCTGATACCTTAAGAAGTTAAGTGAATATTTAAAATTGTTTTACCTTGCTGTGACCACATTGTGTGTCTATTTTCAAGCTATAATCAGCTTTGTCAGACACTAGGCAGTAACAACTGCTAAAGAAGTTCAGTGATCTGGCTCCAAGGAGTCACAAGCTTTTTTTGGTCTTTCTGTGTGGCAGTGATCTTTCTATGTGACCATGTTGCATCTATTGTGTTGGCAGGCAATGACTGCAAAAAGGACAGAAACTGGGGCTGAATGGATCTCGATGGGTGCAGGGGACTGACTGTTAATGGCTTTGAATCCACCTTGTTATCAAAGAGTTTAGAATTTTTTACCTCAGCACACATTAGTCCCAGAACTGGAGAGGTGCTGAAAAGGGGAGAAAAATCCCAGTTATTATCTTTAAAGGAAGTTACAATTCACTGTTATGATCATATGTGGCTCTACTGAGTAGCCGAGATTTTAGTCATTTGATCTAACCTGTGCAGATGGGGTTTGTTCTACTACAACTAAGTAGAACAAACAAGATAAATCACATACTCCATTCCAAGATACACATGTAAAAAAAAGCAGTGGGACAGAATTTTCAAGACTCCAGAAAATGGCAACTAAAACAAATTAAGATCCATATTCTATCACATGACCACAAGAATTGTGATCCTTGAACAACTAAGTGACTTATTTCTTCATGAAAAATAAATAATAGTCCTTGAGTAATAACACTAAGGACAAAACGGCTCTCTTTTCTTTAGCTGAATGCTTTAGCTGTTAAGCTGGACCTGAGGATGGTTCTGTAATTTGCTGGAAGGAGTCACAGAACTTGTGAAAGCTGTTACACTCACAATTATGGTTTAGTACAGTGAAAGGACAGAGGTTAAACTCAGCTTAGGGAAGAGGCACATGGGGCAGGACCCAGGAGGGTTCCAAGTGCAGAGCTTTCAGCCGTGCTCTCCCAGTGGAGTGGTGTGGACAGTGCTTACTTCTCCCAGAAATAGTGTGCAGCAAAATGTACACAGTAAACAACTGTGAAAGCCCACCCAAGCCTTGGAGTCCAGAGGTTTAACCGGGGCTCAGTCACATAAGCAAAGTTGGTCACCTGCTGAGCTAACCTTTGTCTCCAGCCTCTCCAGAGGCTGAGTTTCTACTGCATGGTCCAAGCTCCCCATGGGCTAGAAATCACATTGACAGCATAGATTATCTGGAGCAAACCAAGGCCCCCAGGTAAACAATGACACTCTTATCAGGCAGGCTATCCCAAGAGCTGAGGGCAAAGGCCAGACCTCTCTTTGGGCAAGGTTAATCCTTTACTGTACATATGTGAATATATATGTTATGTGTATATATCTTTTCATTAAAAATATAGTTTGGTTATGTCTGTTTTTGAACCTCATAGAAATGCTTCATATAAATCATTATATGTATATACTTATATGTTGTGTTTCATTTCTTTCAAGATTTGTTTTTTTATTTGTTCCATATTGAGTTAATGTTCCAGATATTCTTATCAAATATTAAGGAGAGTCTTGAAATCTTACTATAAAATAAAATGTGGATTTGATAGGTAACTAGAATCCAACAATGAATCCAGCCTAGAACTTGCTGCACGAACAGCTGACTCCATTTGTTCATGAATTTTCCCCACATAGTCTGTGTCCTAGAGAACCCCAGAATGAAATACAGTCACTTTTATTTTAATGGTCTGATAAGCTATCACTTGCCTACCTGTAATGATGAGCCTCAGTTTTTAGGATCTTACACATCATCCCCCCATGTCCCCAACAAAGATGAAATCAACCACAGGCTAAGGGGTCAATACATTTTTTCTTAAAGGGCCAGGTAGTAAATATCATAAGGTTTGCAGGCCATATCCTCTCTGTTCCAACTACTTACCTCTTGTAACTATTTATCTACTTACCTCTACAATGCCGTTGTAGCATGAAAGCAGCCACGGACATGTAAACAAATGTGTGTGGCTGTGTTCCAATAAAACTCTATTTATGGACACCAAGATTTGAGTTTTTATTATTTTCACAAACTGTGCAATATTATTCTTCTTTTGATTTTTTTCCAATCCCTTATAAAGGGAAAAATCATTCTTAGCTCATATAAAAATAGGCAGCAGGCTGGATTTGGCCCTTGAGCCATAGTTTGCCAACTGCTGGGCAGGCTAGTGGATTCGGAGGTTCTAGAATTGAGTTCAGGTTTTCCATTTATAATAGAATATTCCTCACTGCTCCTAATTCATCAGTCTTATACCACTGACGAGCATGAAAATGAATTGTAGGGCTTCCCTGGTGGCGCAGTGATTGAGAGTCCGCCTGCCGATGCAGGGGACACGGGTTCGTGCCCCGGTCTGGGAGGGTCCCACATGCCACAGAGCGGCTGGGCCCGTGAGCCATGGCCGCTGAGCCTGCGCGTCTGGAGCCTGTGCTCCACAACGGGAGAGGCCACAGCAGTGAGAGGCCCGCGTACCGAAAAAAAAAAAAAAAAAAAAAAAGAATTGTAACTCATCTAAAACATTTTAGAACCCAGTTTTTATTGCTTGATCAAAAAATGAAAATGTTACACGTAGTAAATGGATTTCAGTAAGCATTGGACCAGAACAACAGGCTAATGTTCTAGATTTTACAACCTAAATAAAACAGACCAAACAGATTCCCATAACAATTCTGTGACATTAAGTCCCTAGATAGAATTTCTGTGGCAAAGGAAGGGTATTAATTCTCTTCCTTCCCCACAGTTCAATCGATATGGATAAAATAGAAGGTAGCCATCAGGTAGCAAAACCCCCAAGATAATATAAACAAACCCTAATAAAAATATTATCAGCACAGATGTGGCAGAAATCAGAAATCAGTTATTCAGCACCATCATTTTATTCTGATGAGGACTGCACGAGTCCCCCACAACTAAATTTTACTCCTGCCTTCACTTTAGGGCAATGAGCAAATAACAGAAAATTCATCTCACTTGTTTAATTGTTATTCATTCCATCTTTTTTTTAAACCAAATAAGAGCAAGTGTTTAAAATAATGTTTGCAGAGAGTATCTTTCTCAAATTAAAGGACTGAACCTAATTACCTGTGTTTTTTTCATCTTTAGATCTGCAGAGCTTGAGAAGGAGTGATCCAGCCACACAGGTAAGAGCTTGCCTTTTTTGCAGACTTAAAATGGACAGCTTCAAGATACCTGCTAAAAAGGTAGTGATGGTGGTTAACTCACGTGAATTTGATTTTCAGGTTTTCTGCTTTTTATGCTTTTTGGTGTATGAACATTTCTGTTGTTTCTCTTTGGATTTTTCTCTTCTGGATTGTGTTTACTGTTGAGTGTGCTCCATCACCTCTTCGGAGCACATTTATATCACATTTATATCAAAGTTGTTGAATATTGACATCCCTGTATGACTATTTGATTTCAGAGTCCTACACCGCTACTACTTTTGGTTGTTTGCAAAGTGCTTTATTTTGTTTATCCAAAACATAAGCTTCTTTTGAAAAAAATTATTTTGAATAAGGTTATTGGAAGAATATAGAGAAAATTAGGGCTATGAGGATAGTTTTGAGGTTGGAAGCAACCAGCAATATGCCAACACCATCACTCCTGAATTGACAGAATGGAATACCACACCCAATGACTCTCAGTGTCACATTACACCTGTTCATACCACTCAGCAAGAATTTGTGGAAAGAGATCATAATCATCTTTTTCTTATCTGTGATTTTAAGGGTCAAAATAACAATACTCTAATTTAAAAGGATAATTAATTCATAAATAATTGAACACAGGGGCACTGTCCCCACTGTAGCGTTTCTATATCCAGACCTCGTGAAGATTTATTCACTGCCCATTTTTCAAAACAGCCCGGGAGATGCACTGAATGAAACTAATCATTCTCAAGTCATCCTCATAGAAAGACTATTCAGCATCCTTTTCCTTCTTCTTTTAGGTTTTTAAATATCATTGCAATTGAATATTGGTAAACTCTGGAGCATTGTTACTGATAAATGATTTCCATTAATAGCAATTTCATTCATTAGAGCTTTTTAATTTGTTTTGCCTTTGTTGGTTTTCATGCTTGTGTCTTTCATTTTTTTAATACATTACATTTTTCTGTTTCTTTTCGAAGTTTTAATCCAATTACCAGCCCTGTAAACAAGCGTTTGCTGCATCTCCAGTAGGTGCACTGAACTGTGAGTGGAAGTGATTTCTGATTAAAGACAGGCTAATTTTCAAGGGACAAGAGGAACAAAATGCAGTGAACTGAATAAAAGAATAATGGATAATACCTTGTTAGGAGACATATGGCACAGAGTTAGAGCACAGATGGAAAAGGGAAAACTTACTTAATCCTAGAGTACATATGCATTGCATGGATAGTAGTTGCGATCTGGGTCACATGTGATCTGCTTGGTTATGAGAGGGAAGTTATTTCACACACTTTATTGCTCGGGAGTGTTCAATAACATTAGATTAGCTTCTCTAATTGAGAGGGTGACAAAAAGCAATTTACATCCTGTAAAGCCCTTGAGTTTTGTCAATGGGGCCAAAAGCATATGCCCTTAGGCAAGAGCATCTCCGGGACTTCTGGATTTTTGATTTCGTATCCTTCTCCTTGTTTCTTGGTTCCCTTTCTCCACCCTTTTTTTAGAACTTCTACCTTCATGGCCTTCTACTCCCACAAAATAATCTCACGAATTTCCTGCGCCTTGAAGTATGATTAATAACATCTTGGGAGTTATCTGTTACAACCTTCACGCTGTAACAGGCTGTCATGTCTGGGGATCAAAAGAGGCACCACTGATGATGGAGAATTATGTTTGTTTTAATATGAGACAAGTTGGGCAAACATAGGGAGTCATTGGACCATCACAAAGCCCCTAAAAAGTGGGGGTCACACTACAAAGTGGCTTGACCCTCCATCAGTGTGAAGGCTGACCATGATTATTACCTATTCAAAGCAGAGGCAAGACAAAGTGAGTTTGGAAACTAGACGTCACCGTTTTCTGGCCCTATTCTTGCCAGGCATCTGAGTGATGGTGTGAGGGGCAGGGATAGTAAGCCCTTTGCATTGGCAGAGGGTTCAGTAGAATAAAGTTTAAAAATCACAGCTAATGAGTACTTCGTCATGTTAAGCCACCTTCCATCACAAGAAGAGAGCATCCTGTTTTGAAGCTCCTAAATTGGAGAAACAAGATTATAGGCTACAGTCTTCAAGAAAACCGGCAGGCACATAATAATCAAAGCACTGGAAGCTACTTCACTGAGAATTTAACCACTACAAGTTAAGATTCCTCCATAATAATGAATTCTCTTTAGTCAAAGCAAAGCTCATAAAGACAGGAGACTAAATACACATGGCCACCAGAGACCAAAATATCAATTTTTCGAAGAAAAGAAGAGCTTGAAAGAGCTGTCAGAGCAAGTTAAATGTAGTGGTGCGAAAATAGTAAACTCTTAATTTGCTCCATGTGTCGTGTGGATTTGAAGAGCCTCTGGAAATGGGGAGTCCAGAGGTAGATAGATCAGCTCAAACTTTGGCCCTGGTCTGCTCTTCTCAGAGGCCAAAGGATACTGTATCAAACATCTGCCTTCTGATGGTTTCATGAAGCATAGTCTGCCTCTACTTAGTAATGCAGCTTAACATATTTCTTTCGGTGCTTTGGGCAAACATTAAATCATAAAACCTTGCACAGTATTTAAAAGACATTTAGCTGCCAAATGATGAATAAAATGGGTGATTTAGACACTGAAATCCAAAGCTTGATGTCATTTTTATCATCTCGTTTCATTATACTATAAAATACAAAGCTGTAATTCATAATGACAATGACAATCATATACCATATATGCTGTAGATTCACTTCTAACACTAGCAGAATGCATTTCAGACAGACTGTATAGCCCATATATAACTAACAAATAGGGCTTTTGTCTCAGGGGCCAAACCTAAAAAATCAGTTGGTCATTTAAATCCTGACTTAATATGAGGCTGACTTTGTAACTCAGGACCCCTATTGATAAAGCAGACTTTTAGAAACAGTCTGTTTCCTAATAGACCAAGGGCGCTTGCAAGAGCTAGATAAAGAGAATAAACACAGATAAGACTTTAGTAAATAAAAACTGACTTTTAGAGGGTGAATAATCTAGTTTGGTTTTCTACATTGATCAAATTCACTGAATAATCGCTTAGTAGACCTCTTTCTTTACTTGAAGAGTCAGAGGAAAGAGACCACTTCAGAATGGAAATGTCAGGGCGAGGAGTGAATTGCCTTCTGTGGTCTTTGTCACCCATAATTGTCACAGGATTCGTTGTAAACGGCGGCTGAGTCATCAGGACCCTGACGAGCCAGCCGGGGAATTTTATTCGCATTTTCTCCGTCAACATGGTGACCATATTGTGAGAAGTTGGATTTCATTGTTGACAAATAGTATTTGATTCTTTCAATCTGTTGATAGGATTGGGTGAGTGTTTTACTTTGCATGGTCCTATGCTATTTGCAGATTAGCTCGCAAGGAGTTTGAAGTTATCACCATGGAAGTCTAAGTCAGATAACTTAAAAAGGAAACTTAATTGCTGAAAAAATCTTAACTTTCTGGGGGTGTGTATGTGTGTTTCGTAACCTCTTGTTAACTCATCCCTTTTTCAGTCAAGCAGGGCCAACTCCTCATCGTATCATCAGGGCTGGTCTATCCTCTGATGACTGGTCCTGTGATGTGACTTTCTCATCTTCCTGTATCTGCGGCTCTGAGTCCGCCCTTATTTCACATTCTTCATTAAAGCTTAAATAATGGTTTTCCTGCCTAAATTCTTGACCTCTCGTAATTGTATGCTCCTTAATCCTTATTTCAGAAACCTGGAACACTCACCTCTCATCTATTTTGGTTTTATTTTCCTACATCTGATCTGTGCCTGAGGACCACTGCTCCCTTCCTATCCTCAACCCATGAAAACACCCTGTGCTTAAACCCCATGGCACCTCTTCCATATCAGTATTTCACAAGAGTCTACTGTAAAGTCACTGCACAGATTGGCATAATTGCAAAGCACTGATGCTGTGGATCTGAGAGGTTTTTTAATGGATACCATAGTCTATGCCCAGAAGGACTGCCATAGAAATACTAAAGGTTAACTTTCCTCCACCTCAGATTTGCTACTGAAATTAGCAGAGCTCATTTGAGAGATAAATTTGCTCTTTAAAAATTTATTTCCTCTGCATTCATTTTCTTTTCCTATAAATGGGAACCTGAGATCTCATAAAACTGAATTAAAATTATCAAATACTATTGAACCAGCCTAATTAAGATTTTAACCAAAACCCATTGTAAATTAGGTATGTGCTATACTGAGAGCACAAGCCTTTGTAAAGTAGATATTATTCTTATGTAAACTCATGAATGGAGACTTTCTTGAGTAAATTGCTTCTTAATAACATCAGAGAGTCATTGGCTGGGTAAATATCTCCCTGGGGCATTCACTGAGATTCTTGAATTTAAATGTTCAATAGAACTTCATATTTGTCACCTTTACTAATGAGTTTTTCTTTATGAAATCATTAGAATGAAAAAGTTAAATTTTGTGTCTAATTTCTAGAATTAATGCTTTTTAAAAGACCTCAAGGGCTTGAAATTTGTCTTGCTGGAATGCAACATTTACATAATTTCTATTGCCCCAACGTTTACACTCCCCAGCCCACCGTCAATTTGCTACCTGAAGCAGGAGGGAAAAAATGATCAGAACAGCCAGAATGTCTGGGAATTTCTGCTAAGAAGACCAATGGACCTTCTCAATGGACCAGATAGTAAAATCATTTCTCCCATTCTAACTTGTGATCCAAGCATCTAAAATCTTTATAGTTGTTATTTCTAAGCCACATGTTCCCAACAAGTCCTACTGTGGAATTGTTGAAGTACCTCATTCTGCAGAACCCTTTAACATAGAAAATGAAATGCTTGCTTATAAACCAACCTCAACTGTTTTTCTACATACGGAGTAGCACAGCAATGCCAAGAGGTTTTAAAGACGCCACTCCCATGACCGTACTCAGAAAGAAAGATGCAAATAGATTATAAGAATTGTTTTCCTGCCCGGGCCAGATCCTGCCCAGGCTCCTCCTCTTTGTGCCTAAATACATTCCCAAATTTACAGGTGATTTCCTACCACTAAGCCAATAGGATATTTGCCGCGTGGCAATACAGAGAACATCCTGAGTGCAACACAGGGAATTCAGTGCATTGCTCCCCGACCACTAAGTGATCACGGCTCCCCTGCAAGATTTATAGCATTTAGCTTCCCCCCAAATTGAACCAACACCATAAGACTAATTGATGATACTGATGATGATACAATTGGTACCCTTCTGAGTGCCATAATTTTATATCACCTTTGCAATATATCCAGTCAAAAGTGTTTTTAACAAAATCGTAACATGAAAAATTACAAAGAGTACTTGAATAGACTTCATATTACTGTGAAATGTTTTTAAACATAGAGGCTAAAGATATTAACAAAAGTTACTCAAGGATGGTTTTATGCCAGTGAATTTGCTCCTGAGCAAACACCCAAGAAGACATGCAAATCACCACAATACAAGACAGACTTGCCGAAGACCCCAGATTAGCAAATAATTGAGCATGTACCCCAGCCTCTACAAAGAAAACCTTATGTTCAGCCAAATATTTTAAACAGAAGTGAAAGTTGCTTCCACATTATGCTACAGAGTCATTGGAATACATGTATTCTAACAAAATTCTACATATAGATGTAACATTTTTCTGCTGAATTTCAAATCAAATCAAATATGAATGAAATCCCACAGAAAATAGTTCCCAGGTCAATTCACTCAACAAGTATAAGTTGAGAACAGATTGTAGTGGCAGGAGTCCAAGAAGACAAGATTGAGAATGAGGGTTAAAGAGTGACCAGTTCTGTGGAGCGGGAGGTGTGATGTGCACACATGGGAACCATAGTCATATCATTTCTCCACTTTCTAAACTCTCTCTTCTTCTTCCAATAAGAAGAGACCACAAGGATTTCCTCCAAGACCACAGGGATTTCCTCCATGCCAAAGGATTCTCTGACTTCACATGAAGTTTCCAGAACTTTGCAACTTCCCCTCTTTTGACTGGTTCATTACAGAGTCTGAGTTGCAGGTGTCACCTTCTAGGGTATCATGTACCCTTATGTCTGTAAATCCCCTTAACAGGATTGAGGCTTAAATTATACAAAGCCAGTATGTTTCCTGCCTATTAGTTCTGTATGACTAAAATTATCTATATATCTTATTTATTGAGTTATCCATATCTATGCTAAAGCAGTACACTACGTATGATGTACTGAGTTGCCAAAATAAAGGTAGAAAAATAAGTCAAGAATGCCCACCTGTTCCCATCAAGTATCCCATCTGTACATTCTGGTTGGCAATCGTGCAGGCCTTAAAGAGAGAACACCTGGATGCTGTATCCCAGCTCAACCTCCTTCAAGCTCTGTATCTTTGGAGAAATTTTCTTTTGTTTCAGTTTCCTTTTCAGAAGAATGGAGAATCACAATATTATTTCCTATCTTTCAGTGTGATTTTATGAATTAGATAATAAAATATATTTAAGATGCTTGATATCACGACTGGGACATGTTATCATGACATCCTGACTTAGAACAAGGTGAAAGAAGTAATTGTGCACGTGGGGCAAGCGTCCAAGCTGAGTTTTGGGGTAAGTTGAGTATAACACATGTTTGTAGAGAATCCTAAGTAACAAGACGGGAACACCAAGGACAAGGCCTGGGAATTGCCAACATGGTAGTGACTTTTTGAAGGCTATTTCTGATGAGACAGAGGTGTGGAGAATCGGTGATAAATTACCAAAGCAGCTCTTGGATGACAGCTGTCCGTTACAAATAAGGAGGACCATAGCAAACCCATCTTATTAACAGTGCTCCCAAGCACTGCTTAGGGCAAAGTGTGAGAATAAGGAGTTATATACAGACCGGCTCTGTAGGCATCCACAGAGGGTTGACATGGCAACCCCAAGCCCTTGCAGCATATCAGTCATTTCATTTCATAGATCCTAGAAACTCAACTAATAGGACAGTCAATTCATGGTGGAATATTCAATTTAACTGGCAAATGGCTCCAGGAGAAGATCTTAAGCCCATGGAATTGATTCGTGGAGCTCGGAGTGGTAGAACAGATCTCCGAATCAGGATGCTCCTGTGACATGATGCATTTAACTGACTTCTCTGCTGTAACATGTCAATAATAATAATACCTCCATCTCTCAGGGTGTGGGGAGGATTAAATAAGAAAGACAAAACGTTTGAAATTGCTGAGCAAAGTCTTTGTTGCAAAGTGAATGATACACACATGTAACTTTCCATTTTTTGTTCTTCCTAATTCCTTCTACTTTATAAAGCAGAAATCCTACATTTTCCCCAAATTATATATCCGTTAGTTTTCAGGATAACCCATGCAAAATATGAAGCAGTCTTCTCAGTAAACTGCAGGTCTGGGGCTCTGGTCCAAGAACACGCTTGTCAGGAAAACCATTTTGGGCACGACTGCTTCCCAACTTCTGTTTTATTCTCTCTCACTTAACAGAAAAGTCTGCAATGAAAGTCTTCTCATAGCATCCATCTATTGATTATCATGAGCAAGCAGAAAAAGATGATGCAAAAATTAAAGAGCCATTTGCACAAATACCAACACGGAAGGAAGGGTTGTCTGGAGTCATTCTTTTCAACAATACCGACATAGAGTAATCATCATCTTAATCATCACTCTGGATTATAAAATTCAGTAGTGAATTCTGTCTTTGCAACTAGCTTGCAGGGTGGCTTTAGGTAAATATATGTAATATGCTGGTTAATTGGTTTATATAACATATGTAATAACTATTATGTATATATAATATACAGTTACATACTAGTAAATTAGTATGCATGTTATACATATTATATATCTACCATGTAGATATAAGATATAGTATATACATTATGTATTAGGGTATTATATACACTAGTATATTATATATCTACTACATATTATAGTAGATATCTGCTATACTATATTATATATCTACTATATACTATAGTAGATATTTACTATTACATAATATATATTATGTAATATATATAGTATATATGTATATATATGTAATATATATGTATATATATATGTGTATATATATATATATCTTATTTTCTTCACAATACAGTGCCTCACTTTCCTCACAGAGATTTTTTGATGAGCAAATATGCTAGAACATGGAAAAGGTCCTTTGAAAAATTAATATCCCAATTAATATTCCAATTAATTATCCTAATTATGCTGCACATTTACTTATGTATAAACATGTACACATACACATCCAACTTACCAAAGAAAATAATACACATTTTGACAACAACTCCATTTAAGTTTCTGATCACTAAATGAACTAACATGATCATAATTATTCAATCAGGATAAAAGAGAATTTCTATAAAACTTCAGGGTTTCAGTACAATTTGTCAGTCCTGTAGATAAGCTCATTGATAGCATACTTTGTTCTGACTGAGGCCTGTGAGCCGAGCAGTGTGCTAGGGATGGGACGGAAGCAAGGGTGAGTGATTCACATGCAACCCTGTCCTTGTGCAGATGGACAGTTAAACGTTTAGTAAATAATGGCACAAATAGATGTATAACTGCAAATTGGCTCAGTGCACTAATGGATAAGGATAGAGCAAATAACACGGGCATGGGACCTAATCATCAAAGTATTTCCTGAGGAACAGACATGTCTCCAGTATCTGAAGGGTGATTTGCAGTTATCTAGACAGACAGCATGGGGTGGATGATGGAGAGAAAGGGAGAGGTGGGGATGCCTTTTCCAGGAGAGGGGTCTCAGATGTCCTGGCTGAGAGGAGGGAGCATTCTGCCCAAGGCAGGAGGGTTTGCCTGGCTGAGGGACAGTGAGAAGGTCTGTGTGAGGGGCGCTCAGGAAGTAAGAGGGACCGGGGTTGCCAGAGAAGGCTGGGATCTCCTGGGGCCTTGCTGACTCTGTCAGGGATGTTGGTCTTTATTCTAAGAGCCATGATCCACTGCTTCTGGCTTTCAATTGGAGTGAAGAGATTTGTGTTTTCTAAGTGACTGCTCTGGAGACCAATTGTGAAGAAGAGAATGGGGTCTTCAGAATGTCTTCCAGACTTCATACCCCTACCTTCATCTTAGGGGAAACTGGTCTTATACAGAGAGAAATGGCATCTCTATACTTAAATGTTGACTTTTTCCTTTTTAAAAAATTCTTGTGGAAATATAGTTGATTTACAATGTTGTGTTAGTTTTAGATGTACAGCAAAGTGATTCAGTTCTACATATACATCTTTTGTACATTCTCTTCCATTATAAGTTATTACAAGATATTGAGAATGGTTCCCTGTGCTACACAATAGGTCCTTGTTGGTTATCTATTTTATATATAGTAGTGTATATATTTTAATTCCAAACCCCTAATTTATTCCTCCTCCCCCTGCTTTCCCCTTTGGTAACTGTAAGTTTATTTTCTATGTCTGTGAGTCAAATGTTGGCATTTTAATAATTCCAGAAAAAAAAAAAAAAAAAACCCAGTCTTTACCTTAAGCTGGAAATGTGGTCCCCACAAGAGATCTGAAATTCCCAGACAAAAGGTTTACTCCTTTGGCTTAAAGTCTTTATCCCTATTAAAATGCTAAAAAAAAAAAAAAAAAGAGAGAGAGAGAGAGAAAGAAAAAGAAAAAACAGCCTAAGAAGTAGCACATAAACCCCATCTGTATGATAGTATGAATCAATCACTGAATCTTTTCAAGGGAAGAGGTTTCGTTTAGGAAGAGATAGAATAAAACCCAAATATAGGAAGATGGGTGGGATGAAATGAGTAACACCAGGGAGACAAAGAGAACCCCCAAAACCACATTCACAGACTTTACAATTTAATCTAATCACTCCCTGTGTGAGAAAAGTTTGCATGAAACCCCCAAATCCCAAGTTCCAGCTTCATCATGGCTTCTGTCGTATCTCAGCTTGAGGACCCAATCTTGATGCCTCCCTTTTTGCTACTATGATGAATAGCAGTCGTGAAGCCTAAACTTGGATTTATCAGTGGCACTCAGGTATAGCAACTCAGAAAAGCTCAAAGTAGTATTTGCATTTTTCCTGGCATAGGAAACACCAGGCTTCCAGTTGGAAGCCCCAGCCAGAGAGGAAGAAGGCAGGCTACAGTAAGCATGTGCAGGAGGAGGACGTCTGTGAGCCTCCTGCCAACGCAGAGACAGATGCTGCATCCCAACCCGCTCAGAGGGATTAGACAGACAAAACCCAAACACAGAAAGAGATGCAAATATCCCCAGGAACTGGGATAACTCGGAGCCTCAGCTCCAAATGGCAATTACTGGAAGTCTCCAGAGCCTGGTTAAAAATAGATATGCAGGTTTCTTTGTTCACATGTCAGAAAGGGTCATCCCATCAAATCAGATTCCCATCACCCTCTTTTCCCCCAATAGCTGAGTTGTCAACCGTTTGCAACTAAATCTTGGTTACAATACTGTCACAGGGTCTAAATTAGCATGCGCCCTTTCAATTATATTCAAATACCACGGTTTCCAGGTTTCCACAGGACGTGCATGATATGGGGATGCACATACACATAATAAGTGTAAACATTGCTCTACCCAGGTTCCTCCCCCCACCTCCAAATAGCCTCTGTGTGCAGAGAGAGAGAGAGAGAGAAGGGGCGGGGAGCAGTCTCATGTTGCCGGCAGGCAATTTAGGCAAACCAGGAGTTAGGACTGGATGGAGGTGAGGACAGTCACATCTGATCTTCCTTTTCTGCTGCCACCTCACTTAGGGAGCTTTAGAAAGTCCCTCACACTGCAGCTTTCCTCGTCTCCATACTTAGGCAAATCCCTCGCTACCCACCTTTGCCCAAAAAATACTGTACAAATGAATTAGATTTAGTCTGAATGACTCATGAACTTCTGCTTAAAGTGCTTAAATTTGCAGTCAACTCCAAATTAGACTTGGTAATTGAAGGAGCCGCGGTACAGATATGCCCAAGCAACAGACAGTCTAAAAGTCATTTTGACTTGATTATGGTAAGCAATGTTTGATTTTTGAGGGGAGCAGTGGATTTGCTTCCCTAATTAGTTTTCGCATGAGCAGGTATCCAACTTGATTCTCTTCCGTGAGCCCTGCCTGGCTTAACACAAAAGGATACAGAACAAAAAGGAAAAGACCAAAATGTAAATTTTGCTATTGAAAGAGGACATATGTCCATGCCACTCTCTTGCTTTGTCACAGCTTACCCTTCCCCCTCCCCATATCGTCAAGTCCGTGCTCTAATAGGTCTGTGTCTTTATTCTCATCTTACCCCTAGGTTCTTCATGACATGTTTTTTTCTTAGATTCCATATATATGTTTGCTTGTTTTTTTAAAGAAGATGTTAGGGGTAGGAGTTTATTAATTTATTTATGTATTCTTGCTGTGTTGGGTCTCCGTTTCTGTGCGAGGGCTTTCTCTAGTTGTGGCAAGTGGGGGCCACTCTTCATCGCGGTGCGCAGGCCTCTCACTATCGCAGCCTCTCTTGTTGCGGAGCACAGGCTCCAGACATGCAGGCTCAGCAGTTGTGGCTCACGGGCCTAGTTGCTCCACAGCATGTGGGATCCTCCCAGACCAGGGCTGGAACCCGTGTCCCCTGCATTAGCAGGCAGATTCTCAACCACTGCACCACCAGAGAAGCCCCGTATATATGTATTAGCATACGGTATTTGTTTTTCTCCTTCTGACTTACTTCACTCAGTATGACAGACTCTAGGTCTATCCACCTCACTACAAATAACTCAATTAAAAAGCAAATATTTTTTTAAAAAGAGGACATAGCCACAAAGTGAACAATTTGCAAATTCTTAGTTAAGTCTAGGTTTATCTCTACAGAGAAGGGTAGTGGCATGCTTAACTTTTTATGCTTGCCAGAAATTTCCTTTTCACTTGACTCACCCCTTTATGTGTCTCTCAGCTCTTGAGTCTTTAAAATTTAACCTGGCCGAGGAGCCTCCACGCCACCCCCCACCAACCCAAATGCACCCCTGTAATTGTGTTCATGTTTGAGACATCTTAACCAAGCGTATTACATCTCTGCAGTAGTTTCTTCCACAGATAAGCAAGCATTTCAGGAACTAGTCCACCCTCTAAAGACTGGTCCAGATCTTTTTTTTTGGCTGCGTTGGATCTTTGTTGCTGAGTGTGGGCTTTCTCTAGTTGTGGCGAGCGGGAGGCTACTCTTCGTTGTGGTGCACGGGCTTCTCATTGCGGTGGCTTCTCTTGTTGCAGAGCACAGGCTCTAGGCACTCGGGCTTCAGTAGTTGTGGCTTGCGGGCTCTAGAGTGCAGGCTCAGTAGTTGTGGCGCACAGGCTTAGCTGCTCCACGGCATGTGGGATCTTCCCGGACCAGGCCTCGAACCCGTGTTCCCTGCATTGGCAGGCGGATTCCTAACCACTGCGCCACCAGGGAAGCCCCAGATCTATTTTTGGTGATGAACAGAATTTCTTAGAGCTCAGGTAGACCTTTCTTTAAATGTAAGCAATTTTATTTCCCTGGCCCTTTTCTAGCATAAGTTTTCTTCCCCAAAATAGGTGCAAAATAAAAGCTCCTGTAAGACCGACTCTGCTGTAAACCATTTATGGTGTTTCCCCAAACGGGCCATCCTATCCTTTCTGATAGCTGTCAGCAACTCTTCTGCCCCTGGTGGGCCACAGCCTAATCTCCTCGGAACCTACAAGCATATTGTAAAGCAATGTCTTTTGCTTCCTCACTCTTTGCCCTCCAGATCCCTTTGAATAGCAACTCAAAATTTACAGTTCTTGACATGTTTTGAAAACTGTTCTTAACCTTTCATGTATGTTAACGCATTTAATTACACCTCTATGGATGGATACCTTTATTAACCACATTTTACCTAGTAAGTGGTAGAGTGAGAATTCAAACCCAGCAGGCTGATTCCAAGACCCATGTTTTTACTCCACACCTCCACCTAACAGTGAGACGGTCCCCTATCCTGGAATCTACACTTATCCTAACTGCTGTGGCTCTACTAAGGACACAGTATAATACTGACAAGTCAACACAAAAACACAGCTGTACATGGGTCCTTTCAACTCTCAGTGGTCTCCCAGTGGCTCTCCATCGTCAATTAAGGCAGAATGTCTGCACATGGGGTTTGGTGTGGTCAAACAGTTCCTCAGGTGGCTCGGTGGACAGCCAAGGTTGAGAACCATTCATCAGGTTTAATAGAAGGAAGAGGAGGAGGAGATGATGGGTAGTAAAAATCTAGGTGCATTAGATTCTGAATCCCAACATCACCCCTGGGCCTGGGTACCATTCCGCACATAAAAATGTGTAGCCTTTTCTCAGACAAGGGAGACTTGCATGTAATTAAGTTGGCCCTCCTTCTTTCTTGAAGGGAAAATCGTAAAATCCTAATCAATACAGCAGTAGGGTAAATGAGGAGGTTGGATAAAAGAACATATATGAGCTCTTTTCTACCTTGAAAGATCTGTGATTGCAGAGAAAAACATGAGAGTAATGCTAAATGGCAACCTTAAAATGTCTTTTTACCTCTGTTCCTCATTTTGCATGTACAGTAGACCTTCCATCGTTCTCACTTCAATACTCTGTAAGCCAGATAATTATTTGCAACCCCCTGCAGTCCCAAAGCTATCTCTGAGCAAAGATGTAATGTCTGAGTTCTATAGTAAGATTTCTGATTACCAGGACTTCATTATTTTTGTGAAACAAGTGAGAATACATTTATACCGAGGTACTGGAAAGTTTTATCATAGACTGTTAAGTCTGAACTACCACTGTCAAAACAAAGGGATGAAGCATATTGTGTGATTTTACTTTCCTTGACTCTTGTCTGTCTGTTTGCGTACCCACTCATCTGAAAAACTTGGTAATTCACAATGGGGCTCTCTGTCAGTAGTCTGAATTAGGAAGTTTCTACTGTGTTTTAGAAACCAAGTTGAAGTCCTCAGGAGGTGAAATGCTTGAATATACCTAAATGATTTTCATTATTGTAACTCAGATTTTTATTAAACATGTATTACTTTTCAGAAATAATGAACAATAATATAATAATTAATAACCAAACATACATCGAGGGGTACTTTATTTCAAAGCAGAAACTTAAAAGACTAACCAGCAGCCTCTCTGGCAGTGGAGGATAGTTTCTGGTCTCTCTGAGACCTTTTTTGCTGGAAAGTTTGGGCTGAGTTTACTCCCAGGAAGACACACTGTTTTCTCCTTCATCTTGTCATCTGCATTGATGTCCTGCCGTACATGTCTATTGGGTCCCAACGTATGCTCTTAACCATAGAAGTTTTTATGATGTTTTTAGTATTTACTAGTACTTAAGGGTGAGAGAGTGCCAGCATTCCCGTTAAAATATCCCCCCTGACCATCCCAGCAGACATGAAGCAACTTGTATAAGAATTTTTTTTCTCTTCTCTTTCTCCTCCTATGCATCCAACCCACTTCCCTTTAGACACTTCCACAAATGAACATAAAGTCACAAGATACATTTGTGAAGCTCTCAAACTGTGTGAATGTGTGAGACCCATTTTCCTCTCCCTTCTCTGGCTCAGCATCCCTGAACTCACTACAGTGCAGAAGTCTGGCTCCCTCTCGTAGGAAGCTGGAAGAGATCAGGGTGAGACATTTCTTTACCAACGGGGTGACTCTCGGAAGCATTTGTATTTAAAACATTTGATTCCTATTTTGGAATGAAAAGCTGTGTTTGAACTTTAAGGTGAGACCAGGGGAGTAAGTGTCCTGCTGGGTAAAGAAACACCACCTGAAACTACACATCAAAACGTAAAGTGGAGCCTCAAAATCTCACTTACTCACTTAGCACTTAGGAGGTCAGAAAAGAATATGAGTTTGGGCTCGTTTCTTTCCCCCAAAAGCTTCTTGGATTTCTCTTGTCACCCCGCTCCCCGTGGAAATCAGGATGAACTACTTTTTTTTTTTTTTTTTTAATAAATCTATTTATTTATTTATTTTTATTTTTGGCTGTGTTGGGTCTTCGTCGCTGAGTGTGGGCTTTCTCTAGTTGTGGCGAGCAGGGGCTACTCTTCGTTGTGGTGCATGGGCTTCTCATTGCAGTGGCTTCTCTTGTTGTGGAGCATGGGCTCTAGACACATGGGCTTCAGTAGTTCCGGTGCTCAGGCTCAGTAATTGTGGCTCGCGGGCTCTAGAGTGCAGGCTCAGTAGCAACCAGCTATACTTGTCTCTCAGGATTTACCTTTAATTCATGTGAATTCAGTTCAACCAAAACTGAATGAGTACCTTCCATGTAACCAATCGCAGAAATAGCAGAGAGAAAACTCTTTTCTCAAGTCTCCTTCTCCAACTAGATCTTTTAGGAAAACTGAGCCCAAACTTAGCTAGGGCCAATCACATAAGCAAGATGTCAAAGAAATTATCAACCTATCATCAACCTCAACCCATCTATCTCACAGGACTGGACTCACAGGCTTTGGAACACTGCCCTCTTTCTCAGCTTCTACTTTGACAGTAATAAAAGTCCTGGGCCTCAGGTTAGACCCAAAAGTGGAAAGAAGGTGCCTAAGTCATATTAGCAGGTCCTCAACCAAATGCAACCAACCTTTAGTGACTTCTGACAATAGGAAGCAAGAGGGCACATGTGTTAAAATTCTCAAGTAGTTCAAAATCTTTTCTTAGGAAGATTACTGTTGAGCATGAAAAGATCTTAAAGATACTCAATTAGATCCTGTCGGATTAGGTATTAGGAAACTAAGATCCGAAAAACTCAAGTGAATGGTCACAGTACTTAATGGTGGAGTCAAGAATAATACTCAAGTTTCCAGATATATAGTCCTGTGATCTTTCTTTATCTAGATTTTATAACTTTAAACTTTGTCTTACCAAAACTTTAGGCAGATAGATTTGTCAGTCACCCAAAAATTCCTTCTCTATATGTCTCTTACTGATTTGAAGGAGAGAAGATAAAGCAGAGGAAAACACCAAAGCTCAGAAAGTCTTTAATATTAAAAGTAGGAAAAAAAAAAAAAAAAAAAGTAAGAGAGCAACTATTCCACCGAGACTGGCCTACAAGCCAATTTTTCAATAGAACTCAATCCTTGAAATAAACAACTAAAATCATGAGCTCTGACTTTTGGGGTGGTTGGCTTTCCTCCAGTTTGTCAATCTGGGTTAAATATTCAAATTCACTTGAAATGCTGGCTCTTTGAGTACAATTCTCTAGTGGAAATACAAATAATAACTCAATGTTAAGGGTGCTAATTACAGAACCCAGACTCTATAATCAGTGAACAATTTGGTCTAGAAATTCTCCAATGGAGTGTGTAACCTCAATCTCCAGACACTTTATTAAATGTCAGCAAATGCCTAGCCATCTGATAGTATTTGGGGCTTTTGATTCCATCAGGCGGGGTGAAAATAGATTTCTTTCCTTTATTTAAGGTAGGAAATATTGGTCAGTCAAATGAAGTTAATATCACATAATGGGGAAATGATAGTTATCATTAAATACTTCAGTGGTGACAATGTTAGATGTATTCCTTATTAATCTAGAGGCAAAATTAGAAAAATTGGGTAAAGTACAGGAAGACAGAGTTTTGGTTCATGTAAAGAAAACAATCCCCATCAGAGCTGGTCAACAGTATAAATGACCAACTATAACAATCTGTGAGTAATTGGTCACTGTTGAAGCAGAAGCAGACCAGTTAACCATCTGTCAATGGTAGTGTACGTGGGATTCCTGCATTGGGTAGAGAGTTGAACAAGTGACCTCCTTTACAATAATTTCCTTCTATTAGCAGGCATGGTACAATTCAGACTTTATAGATTGATTTTAGTAAGTTTTAGATTATTAGTTTAAATCAACTATTACTAAGCCTCTAAATATGTACTCTGCTAGACCCTTTACAGAGAGAACTTCAGGAACATGGATCTTATGAACTTAAATACATGCACACAAACAGGGAAATAGGTAGGATTCCACATTGTATGCTTTTGGAGCTGATTTGCGGGAGAGCAATCATGACAACGCTGAGTATTTTGAGGCAGGAAGCAAAATCAAAAGGCATAAAAGAGGAAACATCAATTGTTAAATAAAAATTTTCCTGTTGCACGATATCTCATAGCACTGCTTCAGTCCACAAGCTGAGAAACACAGGATCGTGTTTAGGTACTATAATTGTAGACTGAAAAAAAAAATGCACAACGTGAGAGTTGTGAGTTAAGTTGTATTGGGGGCAAAATGAGGACTATAGCCCGGGAGACAGCCTCTCAGACAGCTCTGAGAAGTTGCTCTGAAGAGGTGAGGGGGAAGTCAGTGTATATGTGATTTTATGGAGGGGGTACACGCAGTCAAGCACACATTGTGGCAGAAGGTTACTGCTAGTCACAGGAAGGTTGTTGCCAGTGACAAAGAGCAGATGTCTCTGTTAATGATCTTGGTGCTTTTCTAGATAAAAGAAAATGAAAGAATTTGAGCTCCTAAAATCTTCTCCTGAAAATATCTGAAGGCTTGTTCTGCCAGTTTTCCCAGAGCACAGAGGGCCTGATTCCTGATTTCCGCCCTGAACTCCTTTTAGGGTGTGTTGAAGGTCAGCGACTGCAGTGGCTTGTGACTTCATCCTTGTAGAGGCAGATGCCAAGTGCCAATTTTTGGTTAGCATAATGTGCACATGTTTTAAATAACTATATAAATAAAATCTCAGAACTAGAAGTCTGTCTAGAATCCCATCATCTTGTTTTACAGATGAGGAGATTGAGGCCCAGGAAAGTAAAGGACTTGCCCACAGCTCATGGGACGATCATGGTGCTGAGGGATTCGGGCCCTGTTTCTAGCCAAACTAATTCATGTAGGTAAGCGTTGATGTCTTGGGACACAAGACAATGACATGGAATGAACCTGTAGAAGGAAATGCAAACAAATGACTTGGCACGTATAAAATACCTCCTAAATGAAAACAACAAAAACTGTGTCAGTGTGTGTCTCTCCAATATTCTTGGAGAGACAAGAATATTTATTGAAGAGCCTCATGATAAGAAAAATCATTGACTCAAGAAAGAAAAGGAAATCATAGGAAAAGGGCTATAGATTATTCCATTTTAGAGCTATTTCTCTTGTTTTCCTCTCTTTTTATTAACTCTATCTCATTGTGAGATCTTGCCTTGGAGTCTGATATAAATGGTATTATTGAGCCAAGAATAATGTCAAACATATATGATTGAAATAATATACTGAGAATGGTTGAACATTATATTTAAGCTAAGAAATAATAGTCCTGTTAGCTTATTGGTATTCACCTTGACCCTTACACACACACACACACACACACACACAGAGGCTAAATTTTTCTCTGAAAAATGAAGTCATCATTACATAAACTCTGTAAAGGCAAAGGCTATTTCTGGCCTGTGGTCTTTAAGCTGCCTGCCCTTGCAAGGTATTGTATATGCAATATATGCTTAATAAATACTCGTATGTGACAAGGATGACGATGATAACAACCTTCACCGAATGCCAATTACAGGACATCCAGTCAAAGCGTCATGGGTCAATACATCAGCAGAAAGGAAGCAGCAAATGGAATTAAAATAATGTATCTGTTTGTTCATTGTTAATGGCTGCTATGAATTTGAATTAGGCCAGTAATTGCTTCCCTGATATGAGAGCAAAATGCCAAGGTAAAGACTGTAATTAACATTCAGAAGGAATATAGGCCCAGAGTGTGGGGACTCTTTTGAAAAGAAATCTCTAGTTTCCTCTGTCCCTCTTCCAAATCTCCTCCTAATTTCTTAGCATTCTTTTCCCTCAATTCTGTTTTTGTTATTTTTGATCCCTTCTCGCTTTTAACTCTTGGCTCCAGTTTTGAAGCTAGAAAAATTCCTATGTTTAAAGACTGCTACTTCTTTTCCATGAAAAGTTAGGGAATAAGAAGTAACTGCCTCACCAACAATAATGGGGGGGGGGTCTTGATGAGGAGAACGTGGAAAGGCCTCTGAGATACTCAATTTTAAAAATAGTGCTTATTATCCAAGCTCCTCTGTATCCAAGGGGAGGTGAGCTGTTTCCTTTTGTCCTATCTGATCATCATTTTACAGGGAAAGGGCAAGAATATGGCCAAACATCTTATGTCCAAAGAAAACCAATTGTCTCAGTTACATCCATCGAGAATCAAACAATAGCTATTATAATAAATTTTAAAACTCAAGCACTCAAGGTTTTGTTTTTTGTTTTTTTTTTAAATTCCTATCAGTTGAGATCAATTAGTGATCTCGTACTCCTTGGAATGTGATTGCTTGATATGTCTTAGAATGTCCTCCATTTTTCCTACAAATCTCAGGGTTCTAAAAGGCAGATCAGCCTTTCCAAGGGAAGCTGATGGCTTGGTGCTTGGGTAACACAGCTCAGAATATTTGCTTTGTCCATTCCCTCCCCTATGGCTCCTCACTTTGTGTTGGATTCCTCAACCCCATAACGATGTTTCGACTCAGGATTCCATAATACACTTAGGAAAACTCACAGAACCCCGCCTGCCACTTTGCAAGGACTCAAACTCCTGTGGCACTAAAAGAATGCTTTAAATAGCAAACCAAAAACAGTTTTCCTCTCTAGGATATGGAACATAGGAACAGTATTTTTGAATCAGAACAGTGGGAAGAAAAATGCATTTCTCAAAGTAAAATCTTCAGGCAGGTTGACATTGTTACAATCATAAAGTGGGGTAAAGAAATGGATTCATCGTCTGGGGATAATTAGTGTCCCAGGCAAGAATTTGCTAAGGCCAGGATTTCATATCACTAAGTAGGAATAATTACAGAGAAGCAGGAAGCACAGCCTAATCATTGAGCATCTCTGATTCAAGATGCATATACTGAGTTTATAGTGCACAGGTACCACTGTCTTATAAGCATCACAGAGTCCAGCAGAAGTATGGTTTTGATCAGATAATATGATGAAGGAAAGAATTGTCTGGTTGAAAATCAATTACCACTAGCCAGTGAGCCTAAAATCTGAATTTTTTTTTTTCATCTTTGTTCCTCTCTCAGAATGACTTTAAAATGTCAAATTTTGTCTTAGGAGCAGTAGGGGTTTCATTTGCAATATCAGCACCATGAAAACTTCACAAGAAATGCTAAAATGCATTAATGGAATCAGTAGAAAGCTATGGGCATTTTGTGTACTTCTTCTAATGGAATACCTTTCTCATTTTCTTTTCACAAAAGTGAGACAAATGGCATAAAACCAAGACATTGATGTTGTTATATAATGGTAGGACAGTCAGGAAAATGAACTCACAAGATGGTACACTCAATTCATTTGAAAATTAAGTCTAAGGCTGAGAATTAACTATGGTTTTTTAGAGTTTTCTTTATATGAGAGTTTCTCAAGCTCGACAGTATTGACATTTTGGGTTAGATAATTGTTTGCTGCGGGAGACTGTCCTGTGGACTGTGAGATGGTTAGCGGCACCCCTGGCCTCTACCCACTAATTGCAGCAGTAGCCCTCAGTGTGACAACCCGAACTGCCTCTGTCTCCAGATGTTGCCAAAGGTCCCCTGCTTTATATTGAAACCTCCTCGTTGAGAACCTCTGCTTTGTATTAACACCTAAGAAACAGCAAGTTGGGTGAGTTGCTACTGGCCATAAGAGCAAAGTTTGGATTCATTGCAACACAGTTGCTCTAAGTTAAACCAAGAAATGACATAGTCCAGGAACTATAACATTATAGAATTTATATATATATTTTTTGCAGTCTAGTTGATGTCCAATATTATGTAAGTTTCAGGTGTACAATAGTGATTCGCAATTTTTTTAATTTTTAAAGGTTATACTCCATTTATAGTTATTATAAAAGATTGGCCAAATTCCCTGTGCTGTATAATATGTCCTTGTAGCTTATTTATTTTATACAGAGTAGCTTGTATTTCTTAATCTCCTACCCCTATTCTGCCCCTCCCCGCTAGAATTTATATTTTTGTTTTGTGACTCATGAGTTTATTTTCTTTAAAAAAGGATGCATGGTGTTGTGATATCCTGGCCCCACGGTTGCCTTTCTGAGTCACAGTGTAGCCTCTGCCACCTGTATCCCGACTTCACACCTAAACTTCGCTGAGCAGAGACCACCTGGAGCTTTTGCTCCAACTTGTACTCCTGGGGGTTAGTTATAATGACAAACCGTGTGCACCGTGAGAATAGAGGGAAAGATGAATGTGTTTATTCTACCACCAGTTTACCTCCTGGGAGGATGTTTACCTCTGGATTTTCAAGGAAGAGGCCACAAAGGGAATATGGAGCCCAAGCAATCCTCAGCTTTTCAAGATCTTTATTTCCCTATTTATAAAACGTTTGGGGATCTTTTTCCCTTGGACTTCTCTTGGCTCAAAAGATTTGAGCATGTCTCTGTAGTTTGGTGGAGTTCCTTGGAGATTGGTAGGCTATAAACATGAAGAACTGGAGTTTGTCAGAACAGGGAAAGTGCGTTCGTCACCTTTCATAGCAGGTCAACTCAGGCTTACGTTGTAGGTCATCACCCCAGTGAATCCATCAGGAAAGATTTGCATCCTCACAAGACACAGGAATTTTCAGAGTGAATCATTCTTCCCTAATGTTTCAGTAGCACTTGCCATGATGGACTACATTCTTTTTCTCTAACTATTTATCATCTTGACTTCCATAATATATATTTGCCTAATTTTCCTACTATATCATAGGCCCTTTTTTTCTAAGCTCCTTTACTGGATCCTTCTTTCTACAAAACCTATAAATAGATCAGTGTTTACAAGACCCTGTCCTCAGCCCTCCTCTCGTGCTGCCCACTCCTCCTGTGTGATCTCATCCAATCGCACAGTTTCAAATGCAATTCGTGTATCAATGATGTATCTCCACAGCCACGATCACGCCACTGAGTTCTGTCTTCTTTCATCCAACTTGTACTTAGCATCTTCTTCTCGATACAAATGAGCATCTCAAAATTAACATGGCCAAGGGACAACCACTGACTTCTATTATCTCTCCCTCAAACCCCCAATCCTCTCCAAAATATCCTCCAGTCAAACCACTGCTCACATTCTCCACTCATACCCTAGTGCAAACCACCAGCATCTCTCACCTGGATCAATGCAATCATCTTTGAATTGTCACTCTGTCAACAAAGTATTTCTAAAGCTTTCAATTCTTTGCTTCCCATTATACTTGGGGTGAAATCCAACCCTTATTGAAACCCACAAGACCTCCAAATCCTGGCCATCACCTCCCACCACCCCTTGCCTCACCTACAGCACAATTGTCACACCGACCTCACTTGCGCCACACAACACTTACGGTGTGTTTTGATGAAAAGGTCTTTTTGCCTGTTTTCCTTTGTGTGCGTGACACTCGTTCCCCAAATCTTTGTAAGGTGTCCTCCAGTTATCATTAAGGTCCCAAATCTAGTGATCCCTCCTCAAAAGGCCTTCATAACCTGCTGAAACAGCCCCACCTCCTGTCAACCAAATAATACATTTACCTTTTTTATCTTATTCATACTGTCTATTCCTGAAATTAACTTGTTTGTTACATGCCTATTATCTGTTCTTATGGCTAGAATATATGCCCCTTGCAGGCAATGACTCTGTTTTGTTCATCACTGTATCCCTGGAGCCTAGAAACGTACCTGACACAGAGAAAAGCTAAATAAACACTTGTGGGCTGGCTATTCCAAACAGAAGGGAAAACCCATGAAAAGTTAAATGCTTTCTAATAAGCCAACTACTTGGCTCTGTCGTGTGCCTGCCGACCAACAGAGTATCTTTGTCCATCTTTTTTTTTTTTTTTTTTTTTTTTGCGGTACGCGGGCCTCTCACTGTTGTGGCCTCTCCTGTTGCGGAGCACAGGCTCCGGACGCGCCGGCTCAGCGGCCATGGCTCACGCGCCCAGCCGCTCCGCGGCATGTGGGATCTTCCCGGACCGGGGCACGAACCCGTGTCCCCTGCATCGGCAGGCGGACTCTCAACCACTGCGCCACCAGGGAAGCCCTCTTTGTCCATCTTGAGATCTGCAGAGAATCCCAAATTGCCCTTCAGTGATTTTAAAGCCCATATATGAACTAATCAGGTGAACTTCTGTTTCTGGGTAGCTTGCTTCAAAGTCTGGTATGTCATGCAATTCTGCTTTCATATTTTTGGTTACCTCTTAGACCCAATGATGCCAGAATTCTTTTTTTTTTTTTTTTTTTTTTTTTTTTTTTTTTTACAGTAGGGCCTTGTTGGTTATATATTTTAAAGATAGCAGTGTGTATAGGGATTGGGATGCCAGAATTCCTAAGCAACTTAATCAAGAACAGCATGAGTCATTGTGAATGAATCGAACTAGCACCAAAAGGAAATAAGGGTATAGATGCTTTCAGAGCAATGGGATCAATACAGGACTCTTCTTTCAGGCAGTGTTTAGATGGTGCTTAAAAATGTAACCCCTCCCAAAATATTAAACATCTTTTGGCCACTAGAAAATATGAAATTTCCTTCAAGAGTAACCTTTAAAATTGAAGCAACTCTCTGAAGCTCATTTTTTGTTTGCATTTACACTATTATTTTGTCTATAATTACTTTGTTATTACCCACATCATAAGAATTATCACTGGTAAAAGAAATTTCCATCTGGCAAAACAAAGCAAGCACACAATACAGTGACCAATATTGACCTGAAATATAAAACAGGACGGTAGCTGAATGATAACTAATTAGAGACAAGCCATCAGAATTAGGGAGTCCTGCTAGTTAGACATATTCAGCTTCAAAAGGAAAAAAAAGGTGTGAACTAGGAGGGAAAAAAAATCTCAGAATCTATCTTGCATCTTTCCGCAGTTCCACAATTAAATGAAATTCACACCAGTTGAGATCAAGGATGCCTGTAGGCTGACACAATAAAAGAAGGTTATATGTGCCCCTACGACATGCTGACAGAATTACAATCAGTTCACTGCTAGAAGGACAGCGAATTTTTGATGAGTTCCTTACAAGCGATATCTTTTAATCATAGGGAAAATGACTTCTCCAAAATATAAAAGAGGGCATGTTAAAATGCTTCTCTTTTTTTTTTTTGCATCCCCATGCTTATATTTTAATTGACAAATAATTATGTTGGCTTAGCCCTACAGTGTGCTCACCCTTTTCTCATTCCCACACCACACAAACATAAACATATAAAAAGTCATATAAAACATAAGAAACACTATCTTACTGAAAATATGACTTATATTACAAAGGGGTTTTATTTCCACCATACAAAAGATTCATCACTGGATGACTTTATAAAGAGTTCTCCTGTGTTTTTAATTGTTTGCTTAGAGATTAATATATATTGGACCTAGATGATAAAAAGAAGGAAATTTAAAGTTCACATTCCAGAAGCCATAACCAATTGAAGAGCTATCAGAAATAAAAATAAAGGATCTCTAAAATCATTAAAGATGTCGATAGGAAAGTAAGTTAACATTTTAAGAATTTTATGAATCATTTTAAAGAACAAAAACATGATATAAAACAGGACATTGGTAGTTAACCAAAAGCCATGAAGGAAAGAAAATAGACGCTTTGCTTTTTCAGTAACTGGAACAAAATAATCCTTGTTCAACACCATCTCCATAGAATTTTCAACCCTCCAGCCTCCAACTCATAAACTAGATGATCAAATTGCATATAAGAAATAAGTTTACGTATATCAAAACTCTTTGGTCAGTATTCAGTAACATCCTTTTACTTTCAAATTGCTAAATTATGTTCTTGGACAAAGGTGATTTTCTATTCTTTTATGAAAGCAGCTTTTTCAATATTTACTGTTTACTACATTTATAACGAAAAGGCTTAAATCATCGTTCCCTTTATTAATCTATGTTACGTAACATTGTGGGTTCAGATAGCAGGTATAAATCACCGTCATGTTGTTCTCTGAAACCAAACATAACTGACACATTAGCCAAAAAACTCTGGTAGAAAACTTGGGGCCGGGGACTGTATTTTGGCTCCATTACAAAACCATCATTTTCCTTATAGCTTGTCTTAAGGAGTTGTTGTAAGGATAAGACGAGCTGAGTTATCTGAAAACTCTCTGAGAAGTATAATTAGCTGTACACACAGCCAATAGAAATAATGACAGTTAACATTTGCATGTATGTCATTTGCATTTATCAGCCTCAGATGATTCGAAAGTTACCCCATGGTGTCCCTGAAAGAGTAAACCTTCTGGCAGGACCTTCTGCAATGTCCCCATCTGTGGTAAAGGGTTACTTCTCTTCCATGTGACCTGTTCTTTTGATATCAGCAAGAGTTGATATAGTTCAGATATAGTTTGCTCTGTACTTTAAAAAACAAACTTCATTCCCCATTAGTTAGAAAAATTCTACTTGGACATCAACAGAAATCATGTGGAAGGAAACAAGAATATACCAAGCTGATTTTCCTAGCTGACCCACAGATATCATCATGGATAAAAATTCTATCACCCACGGCACTCGAGAGCAATTTTGATCAAGGATGTTCTACTACTATTCAAAAGGTCAAATGGCTCCTGAAAGTTCCATCATAGTATCCACGCTTACGCTTTGTAGAAGTTTCGAGACTGATCACTTAAAAACCAATTCCTTTTTGTTATGGTTACTGTTGTGTTAGTAACACTAACTAATTGGGTCAGTTAGTGTTACTTTCAGTTTATTGCCATGCTCTTGTCCCTGTCTTCATTTGAACCCCAGGTGGGCACCACATCTGAGTATCAGAGAGCAAAGTGGTCAGTGCCAACCAAAGCACAGGCAAAGATGACCTGTTGCTGGAGTACTCCTATCCACGGCAACGTTTTTTACTTTTTTTGTTTTTATTACCACACCCAAAGTTTGTACCTAAATCTCATGACCCAGATGCTTTACTTAGGCTGAACATAACTAATCAATACCAGCGAAATGCTCCCATAATTTAATAGAGCAGATAAAGCCTGGATGTCTAACAGATAAGGATAAATCATGTGGGCATGTGAATCACAGTTTTTTATCAGAGACTCAGTGGGATAATAATGTATTCTTTCAATCTGCACCAAAGGTAGTAGCAGGAAGCTATTTTATAGATTTCTTGGTAATCTGAGCTGATGCTATACCTGTTACAGGACTCTTCCAATAAAATAGAAACACAGCAGGATAAAAAAAAAAGATACAAATGGTGATTTTATAACCGTCAATAAAAGCATGACTCTATAGTAATGGAACATTTGTTCATGAATTGTGAAGTTTCAGTGGCTCAGTTGGTGTGGTAATAAAATAATTTGTGTCCTGCCATTGGAACGTTTTTTAGTGTGCCAGGATATACCTTTATTTACTGGTTTTTTCCTTCCCTTTGAGAGAGGAGTCACCAAAGGCAATGAAACTTATTAAGAAAATAATGTATCTTAGTCAAATACAGGCGCCTAATCAAAACAGCCTCTTGAATGGCTTTTTAAACCACTTTATAGGCCATTACTTTTATTCATGAAAGAAAATGTCAGGCCATTATGTGAAAAATAAGTTTATATTTAGTTCTCTCCTTTCGTGCACATGGGAATGGACCAATAGTTAATAAGCTCATGCCTCCCAAATTAAGAGCTTTCACTCCCTGTTAAGTCATGTGTTGACCTACAGGAAGCAAAATGCAAAAAGAGCGAATCACCATTTTATGTGATAATTTAAGTGGGGGAAAAAAAAAGCAGAGAAAAAGGAACCAGGGTCATTTGAGGGACGAGGGCAGAAATGATATGATACTCTATTTGATCCATCAAAGTATGTTCTATCCAGAAGATTCATCCCCAATCCTCTCCAGAGGGAATTCTATGCTATTTTATATGTTTCTGTTAGTGTCTTTGTGGATATTAATTGGCTTGGAAAACTTTCCTCACCCTCACCTCTCCTCAGGGTTCCTAAATTATTATAAATAATTAAAATAATGGCAGAATCCTGTTTCCTAGTGAAGCTATACTGTCAAATTCATGAATTATGATTATTCTCCCCCAGTGACAAGGTGTATTTGTTTAAATTATATGACTTCATAGTTGGTATTAAAGACAGGGAGATAAGATCTTTATTATCTCAAGAATATGGGAAATGAACCCTCAATGGGAAAAGAAGCCACTTATAAATGATTTCTTGCCTAACAAAACCAATCCAATTTTCTTTAAATTTCTCAGATTTTAAATAAACACTCCTGAGAGCCGTATTTGAGAAAGTAGGTTCTATGTTGTTCTTAACAGGAAGCAAAAGAACACTAGGAAACTTGAACCCAAGACATATCTATTCTGTCTTCTCTCTTGTCCTTCTGGTGACTTCCCATGAGTCTAGGATGGCTCACCCATCATTTTTATGAGATGGAAAAGCTTGGCATACCCAGGGGCGCGGATCACGACGATGCTCCTGGCAAACCGCATTGCATTCTGTGGGGCTGGTCAATAATCATGTTCCCGTTAAGCCGTTTGCTTCGCTCTTCATCTTTCCTGTTGGCAATTCCCCCTCTTCTTTCGCTGGGCTGGTCTCAGAGTGAGGTTCGCCGCTCAGATCCAGCCCGGCCAAGGGCATAGGAGCAAGATCAAAACCCCTGCAGTGCAGCTGGTGGTGTTGGCAGGGCCCTCAGAAGTGGAGCCGGAGCGGCCCTGCCTTACTGCACCTGCACATAGTGTTAAGTGTGCAGACAGCGCCAGAGTGCAGACCCCGTGCTGCCGGCTGCTAACATTGTCAGGCCAGAACTCACTGGTTCTTGCTCAGGGGAGACCCTTGGTTCGTTTTCCCTCCCTCAATTCACGGAGTGGAAAAACTGCTTTATAGGGGGCCTGCCATACTCCTGCTGAAAAGTTGGGCTGAAACCTAGCTGTCACAGGGGGGTCTCTTCCAGGAAGCCGACCGGGGTTAGGCCACAAAACACCAGGCCCTGTGTACCTATTGCTGTGTCCTCCCCGCACGTGGGGAAAGAGCCAGGCCAGCAGGCTTCCCGGAAGCACATGGCAGTGAACTCGTCACCCCGTGGCAGTGAACCTGAGGACCCTCTGCACCAATTCCCCAGACTGCTTCAGCCCAAACATTTTAAGAAGCAAAGATGAATAATTATTTAAACATTCTCATCGATTCTGAGGAAGCCCAACTTTGTTCCAGAATAATTAGTTACTGGAAACTTGATATTGCTTTTGTATGTTGTATGACAGTGGTCAAGGGCTTCCTTCAACGCTGTGAACTACGTGACAGCACTAGATCCAAATTATCTGGGCTTCCTTCCTGACCTTATTATCTAGCTGTGTGACCTGCCCTCTCTGTACCTCATCTGATCTGTAAAAGAGGAATTAAAGCAGTACCTATCCCATAGGGCGATTTGAAGGATTGTTAGAGGTAAAATAGTTAGCATAGCTCCCAGCACGTAGTAAGCGCTCAATAAATGTTAGCTGTTGATTCTGCTTGGATGGGGGGAATTACAGCAATCCATAACCTAATTTGAAAAGGACAAAAGCAGTTGTTTTCAGTCCCACGATAGACATCAAATTACTCACAGATTACAGACTTATTATTGGCCCTTTCACCTGCCCGAATTTCATCATTTCTTGGTATCTTATTCAGTCCTAAAAGGATACAATTTAACACAGTCAAGTGGATCCAGTCAGGCTGCTTTTCATGAATGGGGGGAGGAAATGTCAGATGGGAAGTATTGGTTTATAAGCAGAGGTCCTTGGGACTCTGGTTTACCGCTGAGTAGGACATGTGGCAAAATGCATTAATAAATAGGAATCATCAAAATTCTATGAAGCTCATAGACTTAGTGTAATAAACAAATTTTTAAACATAATTATATTAACTATAGAATACCACGCAAATATAAGGGACTGTTACCATCTTCTGTAGCATGTCCCTTGCCCACAAGTAATTTGTCTGCTTCCCCCTGGCTTTTTTGAAGTTGCCGTCAATGCCCAGTGCCTTGAGAGAGTCCCCGTTGCCAGCACCATCTCTCGGAAACCCCACAAAATGATATCAGAAATGATTACATGAGAGCACATATAGAAAGCTGTTAATAAACAATAGGACAGCTTCCTTAGATACTAGATCCCTTCCCTAATTCTTGTCTCCACCTACACCTGTTCCCCTACGTAGGGAGAAGGAATGGCACAGAATCTGAAGTGCAAGGATTTTGAGAAGAAAGGGGCAATGCCAAGGATTAGATCATCCTAGCTAGAGTCAATGTTGACTGGATGTTCTTGGTTCAAAAAACAGAGAATTCAGAGATACCATGAGAAGCTTAAGAGTACCACTGGGGTCTGTTTATCTCAACTTCTTTATCTAAAGTAACCTTTGTTAATCATGAGTCCAGTCATGTGTGATCGGGACTCAAGTGATCTTTCTTCTTTTTTCACTGGTTATAATTTATTGAGAGCCTCCATTGAGCCAGGCACCATGCAAGACACTCTGTATATGCTATTTCTCGTGCTCACACTTGCACTTGGGGTTACCTATGGTCCTTGGCATAGAGATGAGGGAAGGGACTTGGAGAGGTTCAACAGCCACCCAAGCTCACACAGGTGGTGAGTAGCAGTGTCTGGGTTCAAACCTGGGGCACGGAAACCCAAGCTCTTCCCCCTTGCCACAGCGCCTCCACTGACGGACTGCTAGCTCTTGTTGGACCCAAACAGTCTTGGTGGGCAACCGTTGCGGGTAACCTGGTTGGGTTCCTGCCTGAGTTCAGTTTGTGACCCCCTCCCGCAGCTGAATTCAGCATCAAATGCACGGTAAAGTAAGCAGAAATCATACCTTAGGAAAGCCAGTTGGAGAAAAAAAAAAAATGAATGCAAATTCTAAAACTATCATTTAAAACCCTGCCGGATGTAAAACAAAAATATTCTGCCTGGTAACACAGATTAATATAATAATTAAGCCGTGTTAGACACGTAATGTTTTAGTCAGTTTCGTGTGGGTAAAGCACTCCTGCACAGATTGCAACTTCTGCTCAGAGACTATAAACATTTGCCTTTTATGAGTTTTTAAAAGCATATCTTATTTTAAATTCAAGACCTTAGTGTCACATACAACTGCATTTGATGAAAAGTTATTTCTGCATCGTTTGCAAAGAGAAGCCTAACGCTGGGTTTTGGCAGAGGTTTGGAAGTAGGGCGAGGTCAATCTTTCAAAGTAGCCAAGTAGATCGAGCTTGAAATATTAATCGTCTGTCTACCCATACTTAATGCATTTTACTCCCGTTCATCTACACAGAAATCTCACTTGGAATTTAACAGCAGTCTATACCCAACCATCAAATATTTAGTGTCTGTTTAGGAAAAGTAATCGGTAGAACTCAAAGCTACTATTTGTTCTGTTTGATTAATGTTTACCAAGTGGAAGTTTTGGAACAGAATAATACATCAACATTCCGTACCTTTCTCCGTTTATCAATACCGTATCTCCTTCCGATCCTCCTTTGCATCGTCCTTTGAAAGTGGAACACAAAGAATATTTTCTTGAATTAAATCTTAATTTCTGTAAAGAATTTGCATTTCCCCTCAGTGGCAGATGTATCTATCCTTCTCAAAATTCACTCTAGATAAACTAATAGTATATCCACTTCTCACTACATATTTGCTTTCTCTACAGTCACTAACCATCGTCAGTTATAGCCAAGAGCAGCATGCCTCCTATTCTTAACACATGCTATAGCTTCAGAGTTTGATGAATGAAATAATGAGCATCCTCACATGTATAGTGAGGATAATGGAATCCACCCCACCCATTAAACAGGCTGTTTCAATGATGAAACAAGTCATAGTCTAGGGAAACATTTGAAATAGTAAAATGACATATAAACATATATTCTTACTACTATTGCCAGCCTTTGAATATGCATAGTAAGAAATATTTAAAAGAAGTTGAAGGGTAGGAAGTACCTGTAGGCTCATAAAAATTTGCATAGCTTCAATAACCTTGTTCCGTAAAATAAATTAAACATTGGCATGGTTTCCTCAAAGCCTGAATTGACAAACTGAAAACAAAGAAATGCCCTTTATTTTCTCCTCTCAACTCTGACTCAGAGCCCAGCTGTCTTAACATAAATGTTTTTCTAATTAAATGTTATTTTTTCAAGAATAGCATTTTGTAGCCTATTGCTTAAAAGGCATCAGTGTAACGAGTTTCAAAGGGGAAAAATTCGGCTATGTGTGAACCATGAATGACACCTGATTTACAACAAGACAGCCATCCAATGATGACCAGAACAATTAAGAATAACTTGTATGAGTGAATCGAAAGTCCTCACTCTATTTCCAGAAGCAAGCTTTAGCATATCTTTTTATAATAACTCTCTTGATTATCTTGACTTGAGCAAGGTGAAGGCAGCAGTGAGATTTTGGGACTGGACAAGCTAAGAGACAATGAAGCAAGGCACTTCCTGTTCTGACCAGGAAATGATCATTCTCTTCCTCGATGGTGGGTCCTGATACTAATCTGATTTCGATTCTTCTAAAAGGAAATGCTATAGTGTTAACTGCAAAATCGATTCGTTCCTCATAAATCTTTATGCACTATGATATTCATGGGTTTTGTCTTTTCTCTGAATTTTAATTCAATGGTATCTATGAGGAACAGGACCTTAGATCCAGTTGTCGTCAACTGAAAGCACTACACATTCTCTATAATTTTTTTTTGTTTTTTTAATGTGACCATGGGCCTGTGTCTGTGCTTTCCTCAGGATGGCTGTTCTTAGAGTTGTTACAATGGAAAGCATTCCACGATGAGTATATAAAAATGAGTATCGCTGTCTTAGGGGCTTCCCTGGTGGCACAGTGGTTGAGAGTCCGCCTGCCGATTCAGGGGACATGGGGTCGTGCCCCGGTCCGGGAAGATCTCACATGCTACGGAGCCTGCGCGTCCGGAGCCTGTTCTCCGCAATGGGAGAGGCCACAACGGTGAGAGGCCCACGTACCGCAAAAAAAAAAAAAAAAGAGTATCGCTGTCTCAAAAAAAGGTCAAATATTTCTTGACTTTTGGTAAGCTGAAATAAGAGAGATTTTGGTCTAAAAGATTTTCTAAGCAATGTCCCCAGCATCCTAGAAAGGAAATTCTCAGTGGCTACTCAAACAGATCCAGTAAAAGAGAGAGGATCGGTCAGACTGGTAAAGACAGCGTTTGTGCAAGTGTGTCTTCAGCTCTTAGTTAATTATTATTTGAATAATGTTTGAGCTGCTGGAAATTCTTCCAGAAATTCCAAACAACTCACCAATTAGCACTTACCTTGAAATGTGAGCCGTTTCTCTGAAGCTTACTTAAGCCATCTAAAGTACTGCTACATCTTTTGTAGTCCCTTGTTTTTTTAAAAGCACAAAACCTGACTTCTAACCTGGAAAAGAATATTAATGACATTAGGGAGGATACCAGAACTGAGCTTAGAGAACTCAGGGAAGCACCACCAGTGTGTCTTTCTGGGAGGAAGAGAGAAAGAATTCTAAAGGAGGAGACAATTAAAAGCAGTAACACATATTCCACCAACAGCCAATACATTTGAAAATGATTTATTATAATTACTTAAACTCACATCTCATTGGCAGTATTCTTCACATCTTGGTGGGATAGTTGCTGTAAATACCATTGGAAGGGTAGTGAGAAGACTAAGGGTTGTTTTTTTCTTTTTAAAGCAAACACGATATTTGATTTTTAAAGAACCAGTAACATCACCTATCGATCTGTTAAAGCAATGTAGAATCAATACATTGATATATTCAGTAAATGAAAATCTGCATTCCTCCCATTTGTGTCCCGAGCTCAGCCCCAGGATGACTGACTTAGCACTGCAGAGAAATCAAGGCCCCATCCTTGAACTTTACAACCATGGTAAATCACCTCACCTCTGTGTATTTTCACTATAAGTTCTATCCCTTTTATTTTGAGTGAAAACAAATCAAAAACAAAGATAAAAATGTCTGGATAGTAATAGTGACATGTTTCAACCCCAGGGACATCTCTTCCAGGATGTACAAATTTGCGGGAGTCATTTCACCTCTTCAGAGGCCTCAACTGCCTCAACTAAAAGTTGGATTTATAGTTTTGGTTTTTTTTGTTTTTTTGCTGTACGCGGGCCTCTCCCTGTTGTGGCCTCTCCCGTTGCGGAGCACAGGCTCCGGACGCGCAGGCCCAGCGGCCACGGCTCACGGGCCCAGCCGCTCCGCGGCACATGGGATCCTCCCGGACCGGGACACGAACCCGCGTCCCCTGCATCGGCAGGCGGACTCCCAACCACTGCGCCACCAGGGAAGCCCGGATTTATAGTTTAATCATGGATTGTTTAACTCCTTTGTGCTTTAAAAGTGCAAGGTTACACTACAACCTTAATTATTTGGATTTTGTCATTTACACTCTTCAGCATGGTGTTCATACTGAAAAGGTATTAACTGGTCATATCTTTCTCTCAAACCCTTCCCTCCTGTAGATGTTTCTAGCCCATAAGTTTCTGTATAAATGGCTCCAAATGGCCCTATGGAGTTGATTTCATGGTTGATTCTGTTGGGATATTTATACATGACAATGATTTTGATATAAATTCAGAAAGCTCTGAAGGAGTATGATTTTTAATTTAATCCTAAAATGTACAAGACAGCAATTCTACTTAAAACATATAATCCTGATTAGTACAACTAGTTTTCAACTCCAGTTTTCTGCTGCTTTGGAAACATGTTCAATTTCAGCACTAACTTCTGTGGATTATGCTTGGGTTTCTTTTTGCTTTTACCAGAATTTCAATTCTTAGCTCAATGATCGACTGTAATTTCCCTAAGGGTAGATTTCTTTCTGTATTACTGAAAAATCAATTTTATGTTTCTGGATATGAATTGACAAGTGACTCTAATTAGCTGCCACTAGCAAGAATGATAATAATAACTACATTGGTAAGTGCTTACATTTATATAGGATATTCTTTCTATCAAAGGAGGATAGAGTACTTGTCTTGTTTGATGGGGTGATAAACAAACTGAATCAAAGTGATCGATTCCATCACCTGGGGTGAAATGTAGTAACCATTAAATAGTCTACAGCAGTACAGGATTGAAGGGTGAAACACAAAAAGGATTTCCTTCTTCATCGTCTTATGGAATTTATCTCCGCTGTTAGTAGCCCATCTTAGACTGCCAGAGAAAATCCCAACTTGCTTGTAATAAATTTCATTTCCAGTCATTTGTGTTCCCACCTTGGATACACTATTAAGACAGAGTGTTGAAATGGGACAAGCGTGGGAATAGAGCCAGATAGACCTGTTCTCTGATTCCATTTCTTCCACTTATGAGCTTCCCAACTTGGGCCAATCACACAACTTCTGTGAGCAGCATTTACCATCCCCATGTGGTAAATGCAGGATGTGATGATGACTCTCTTGGCAGAAGTTATAACCATTAAATGATATACAATATTTCCAGTTGCCTAGTGTATAATTCAGTACTCCACACATGATAATTCCTCAGAGAGGAAAGTACAGAATTGGCATCCAAGACTGAGAGTGGGACTGTGGAGTTTGTTTCCACTTTGTTTGGCTGGTCATTGTCTACACATTTTCTGTCTTAGTAGTTAGTCCCTTTCTTGGTCTCTTAGTTAGAGAAGAGACTTTGCTTCTGACATTTTTTGTCTACTCCCATTGTAGTTTTGGAGTTCTCACTTTCTAGAGTTCCCAGTTGGGGATATTTGAGGCATGAAGAAAACCCAGGGGACTTGCCGCCATAGTGTTGATCAGGTTCCAAGGTGCCTAGCTGGGCTTTCTCCACCTGTCACTCTTCTTATGTCTGTTTCATAAACTTAATGGCCTAGTGTTTGGCTGTACTTAGCAGGAGAAATGGAGAAAAATGTGTCTACGCCATCTTGGTCATGAACGTGGATCACAGATTTTCTGAATTAATGTTTTTTAAAAAAGATTTTTTTGATGTGGACCACTTTTAAAGTCTTTATTGAATTTGTTACAATATCGATTCCATTTTATATTTTTGGTGTTTTGGCCGCGAGGCACGTGGGATCTGAGCTCCCCAATGAGGGATTGAATCGCACCCCCTGCATTGGAAGGCGAAGCCTCAACCACTGGACTGCCAGGGAAGTCCCCGATGTTTATTTTTGAAAATACATCTCTAAAGTATTTCCCTACCTTCCTACCTTTATAAGCATCCATATAAAACATAATTGAATCTTTTATCATTAAGAATAATGCTATGTTGACTATCATAACTGCATAGTATCGTAGATACAGATGCTGTAGGGGATTGTCCCCCCATTATAAGATAAATCCTAAAAATTGCTTTCAGGCAAAAATAAGGTCCCTGTAATAGTTAAATCAGTTACTTCCATTGTCCTAAGCTACTGTTTTAATGCAGCCACCTATCCTAACATTATTAGACTTTTGTTCCTCCTTCCCAATATTCCCCACATCGTTTCCAAACCACTCCATCTTGTACTGATATTGAACTAAAGTCCTAGCTGGCTTTATAAATCCTCATCATCAACAACAGAGAACACCTGCCCTTGATGGCTTAATAAAGAAAAACAGGGTGCCATCTTCAAGATTCCTTTATGGTATACAAGAACCTGGTCAAATAGAAAACATTTTCTGTTTAATCCAATTCATTTTTATCGAGCACTGTAATAAGCCAGGCACTGAGCTGCTAGGGACACAAAGATGAATAAGATCCTCCCTCCCCAGGTTGCTTACAGGAGAGGGAGGAGGAGGATGTCCCACACAGTAAGGACAGGTAGAGATGGTGTGAGTAATGCTGATGGGCTGGGAGAAGGGGTTGGGGAGAGCCTCTGACTAGAGGTGACTTTTGAGTTGGATTTTGAAGTATGAAAAGAATGTTTTTGTTTCAATAAAGGGAGAGAGAAGAAAATACAAGCAGGAGCAGAGGGGCGGCTTGAAAACACCCAGAGAAGCCCAGTGCTTGGCACAGTGGCTGCTGCGCTGGGGACTCCCAGCAGATACTCACAGAGCTTTTGATTTAAGTTTGCATGGTGAATAGGAGAGATAGGAGAAAGTTAAAGGACTTCTGTGAAACATTTCTTCTCTGTCATTTTCTATTTTATTAAGTGCCTTTGCTTTTTGATTTCTTTTCACCTGCCTCTGGTATACAGTGATAATATATGCACGTTGCGAACTCCACAGTGTGAGAATTGACTCTTTTAGGAAAGCATCCCATCAGTAGGCTTCTTTCTCTTTTTAAACAAGACAATCATAAGAACACGAACTGGTTAAATTACTTTGCCGCCTCTAAATGTGGAATCTAGTTGAGTTCTGGAGGGGAAAAATAATTGATTGCCATAACAAGGTCTACTGCTAAAATGAACATATGTTGTTCATAATGTCACTTTCTAAATCAATGAAATTATCATTATAGAACATGTCGACAAATTAGACATGTAAAGTGCCGGCTGTATGTGGGAGAGATGTAATTTGGCTCCATAAAAAGAAAATTAAACAATAAAATATCAATGACAGATGTAGTTAGCTAAAGGTTTTGAGGTTTAAATACCAATTTGTGGGGAAGAAATTGTGCAGACTAACTGAGGGTACCAGATAAAAATACCAGTCTTCACGGGAGAGGAAAATTCAGTCTTTTGACCAGATGTTCTAAGACCTTAGCTGTGCCCTTTATTTAACAGATGAGTCTCCAGACAAATTCCTAACTTTTCCAAATTCAAATAAAGTAGGTTAGTGATGATAAAAGAAACAAAGCTAATCAAATAATTAATTCATGTCTCTGATTTGAAAGATATAGTAGATTAGGTTAGATTGGTGAAGCCATGTTCTCCAAACCAGGGCTTCTTCAAGTGGAATTTGTCTTATGTTTCATTCCTTAGAAGACAACATGTCAAAAAAAACCCACAGGTTCCAATGTATTTCTAGTTGTGGTTAATTATTCCTAACAATAACAGCATCATGGAATTATATGAGTCTTAAAGATAAGTATGAAAAATAATCAACACAGTTATTGATGATAAGCTTATTGTTATTACTATGTTATTACTATTACAGTAGTAATAATAGTAAAATAAGTGAAAATTAATCATCTTTTATACTCCAATTAATCATCTTTTATATATTGGTTATTCCTAGTTGGTCTCAGACTTTCATTGTCTGTAGCTGGAAAAGTAGATAGACCCAAACTTTTCTCAACATTGAAACCTGGGACAGAGTAATGGCATATAAACAGTAGAAAACACTTGATGATGGGCTTTACAAATCTTCAGCATCCTGTATAGATTAAGACAGGAAACATGACATATACCAAGATTATAGAAATATTAAAAAATTTCAACATCTGTAAAATTTACTAAGGGACTTCTCCAATCTCTTGTGAATCCTCTACTTTTTACCTCCTCTATGTCCCCAATCTTAGGAATCAAGAATGGGTTCATTATTCTGTCTCCTAGTGTTTAGCACAGTAATCTGCACATAGTAGTAATTAAATAAATACACGTCAAAACAATGTACAGATGGTTAGATGCAGAAATGAAAGAAGAAAGTTTAAAATATTTCCCAAGTGAAAGCCATTCATCCTGTCCATAAAATAATTCTGCCTCTGCATGTGTGAAGGTTGTAATCCTGGCCCCCATACAGTTGAGAGGGGCCACCTGGATGGTAATTCCACCAATCAGTTGTAAGGGGACGTGGCCTTGGTCACTATCAGGCTGGCCCAACTGGTTGCTATTGTGAGACACAGCAGAGCGTTCTTTCGCTCTCTCAGCCGCTCTATCAGCCTGAATCCCAGGTTAATTATAATAAGCAGAGTCCCCAGCTAACCTGCAGACATAACACATGAGTGAGAAACAACCTTTTCTTATTCCAAGTCCCTGAGATGATCCTGGTTGGTACAACAGGCAAAGATATAATATTAGGCTACTAATATTTCCCAGGAAATGTTGCTGCTCCTATTAAAATGCCACATGGTATACATCTTTGCAATCATCTCATCTTCACTCCCAATCCATCACATTCCCAAAGGGACAAGTTTGATTAACTTTAAATATTGCAGTAGTCCATACCTGAAGATTTTCCTCCAGAGGAAAAACTCTTTTCAGAGTGGGCTACTACTAAGGAGACAAGGATGACTCCACAGAAAACTACACACACACACACACACACACACACACACACACACACACACACACACACACACATCTAAGCAACTTCATTCACTATCTTCTTAGCCAAAGTAGAAAAATAAGATGATATACATAGCTGGATTACCATGGTCATTCAGGTAGATATTATTTTCTGGAATTTTCATGTCTAATGTTATGGAATGGATGGCTCCATTATATTGCACACAATATAATTAATAGAAAAAATGGCAGTTATATAAAGTAGGAAGAAATGAGGATCTAACATAAATGACATTCCCTTCTGAAAGTTGTGGATAGAAAACTTCCCCAGCATCTGTTATGGAAATATGGAAACTGATATTTTTAAATGCAGTGTGAAATGTAAAATAAGAGATAAAATGTGGTGAGTCCATATTTGAGGATCCATGCTTGTCAAAATAACACTTCCAAAAAGAAAATCATTTAGAAAGGTTACCCCTCGGAATACGGCCACCAACAGTGCTACTTTCAATAACTGGTGTATTTAGTATATCCATACAACATTCAACTCTACCAACCTACAACCCCAAGAGGAAAAGAAGAAGAAATGTACCAATACAAATAGGTAACCTTCAGACTGTGTGAAAGGAGGCACATTTCTGCAGGCAGTTAGGTATTGGGGAGCCCACCCCCAAACTCACCATAGAGAGAAAGAAGTTATGATGGAGATCAATTAGCTGGCGATGGAAATTAAGAAGGAGACATCAAGCAATAAGAAATGTGATGTTGCATAGAGGAGCTGTCTCTACAGCTACAGGAAGTTAACTCTAGGACCATTTTCTTTATTTTAAGGAGTAGTGGGTGTTCCCTGGTGGTCTAATGGTTAGGATTCGGTGCTTTCACCCGGGTTCAATCCCTGATCAGGGAACTGAGATCCCGCAAGCCATGGGACATGGCCAAAATTTTTTTTAAATAGCATTAGAATACAATCCACTAATAGTTCATCAAGCGATGAAGACCACACTTCTCAGGGAGAAGGAGTGGGCCTAAAGGATGCTTCAGAACCTGCATTCTACTCGCTCACAAGTACAGTCCCAGCCTAGGTTTTATTCCACCTGTCAATTTCTCTTAAGAGATTTACTATTCTTGTTTAGATCTGCATATAGCACGGCCATAATCACATCCATAATTTATATTGTTTTCTTCAAACTTTCCCGCCTTCTACCTGTCAACAGAGATAAATATTCCATCTACAGTCATCAAAGAAACAAACTTTAAATATGTAAAGAGAGTGTGCCCAGAAGAGGCAGCAGAAAGGAGACAGCCTGTGGAATCCATCACACCTGAGACCTTAAATCCATCCCGGGATGGCCCCAGATTTTATGGGACCTAAAATTTAAATTGGTAGACACTTTTTAAGAATGATACAAAATTACAAAAAACAAAAGTAAGTCTCTCTTGAGAATGAGAAATCACAGGAAATTAGACATTTTATAAAACCTTAAAAATCCAGAAAAACAATATGCATATATTTATTAATAGCTGTTTAACATATCTCAATAATACCCTTTCTCCTATATGTTTTTTGGCTGCATAGTCTTTAATCACCTTTGATATGATAAATAATCTTGTGTTCTTTTTTAATGAAAAAAATGGAAGGGTAATTCCGTCTTCCAGAATGACTGACCAGACACTGATGGTGATTGTTATTATTACTGTGAGATCTTCCAACTTCACAACTTGTCATTGGTAATAGCATACACACGTTGAGGACTGTTGGTAAATTTGGGAGAAACTCTTCAAGTTTCTTTCCTATATGAACTGTGAGATTTGGAAGAATTTTCTATAGCAGAGCTTCACAACTGTACATTTCACATTTTGTCTTTCTCCCCGCCTCCCACACAATTCCGGTGCAGGGTGCTATCAGGACATATTTATGTCACAACTGGACCTCTTCCCCAGCATCATCATGTCACAGTGCTAGCTGACTTGGCCAGGTGGGCATAGGAGCAGCCCTGGAAGCCATTCCTAATCCAGAGCTGCTGGCAAACTTTTAACACATCACCAAAGTAACCATCCACATAAATATATAAACCGTAACATAACGTCCCTTAGCTAGAACCCAAAAATCTGTGGGGAAATATAATGGAATACCATTATCAGGAGGGGAGGTATAACAAATGAGAAGGGAATATGAATGGGGAAAATGCAGCTATCTTAATCCATTGGGATCATAATATCTCACTTTTTAAATTTTTTACAAACTTAGGACACTTTATAACAGGGTGACCAACCATCCCAGCTTGCCCAGGACAGTCCCAGTTTTAGCACTGAAAGCCCTGCATCCCAATAAACTCATTAGTCTCAGGGCAACCAGAACAGTCTGTCACCCTATCTTATAAACACATTTCTGGGGCATCTACCAGGGCCTTGGAGGGGCCGTATGAGGGAGGGCTGTGGAGCTCAGCCTCGTGGTCAATCTAACTCTAGTTCTAGACCTTATCCTGAGAGTTATTAGGGTGTGACATTCAGCCATTCATTATCTTCTGAGTTTCTTTCTCTTTTAACAGTTGTAAAATACGGTTGCTTGAGAGGATTGTATGACATTATAAGTGTCCTGTGCAAAGTGGGAAATCAACCCTTGGGAATTATTGTTACAGACTATTTTTAACATCGGGACCCAGATGATTTCCATGGTTACTTGTCTTCAATATTTTAGTGTAAAATCAGTGATGAAAATTTAAAAGTTAAATTCTGAATTTAACTTTAAGCCAACTTTTCAGAATCTCATCCATGTCATATTTTATGAACTATTTCTATGCAGCCGTATGTTGTGAAGAAAAGTCACAATTAATTTTCTATGAATTAGCAACTCAGAGAGAGGAACAGTGATATGCATTATACCAAAAACAACTTTGCAGCTAAAACCCGTGGAATTAGTAGTTTGAAACGGGACCTCATGAGAAACAGAAAGAATTATCTGGAAGAAAACTAGAGTTGAAGACAGAAGAATATCTATTTCATTTTACACTATCAACATATTCCCTTGATAATTTCAGTGTTTAATCACCATGGCATCCAAGAAGTTTTTTCTTATTTTTAACTGAACTCTATTCTGCCCTAACATGGACCCACTTGTCTTATTTGCATCCTTATGGTGATAAAAATAAAAAGGTCATCATTTTCCTCAGAATATTTCACATCGTTGTGGACAATTATTGTCCCTTAGCCTTTCCTAGTCAACGTTAAACAACCTTGTGTCTTTACAGCATTTATGAGAGAGAAGCAGTATGTCAGCTGCAGAATAGCTTACTTGACACTATCTTTTCTGTGCCTAATATTCAATAATAATACATACTCAACCGATAGCCAATAAACACCTTCTAAATGAATACGCCAATAGCTCAATGTATGAATTGAGAGAGGTCACCAACTTCAGTGGACATCATCATTCTCCTCTTGAAAATAAGGAAATTAGATTGTCTTGAGCACTCAGTCCAGCCCTGAAATTCTGCCATCTTCGAATCTATCTTTTATTCTTCATCCTGGATTCTTTCTGAGCAGCCAAAACAAGATACGGTTTGTATATTTGTATAAAATAGGATCTGGCCCAATATACTGGCAAGGCTTTATCCTTGCCTCTTTTGTTATTTTCCTATAAATGTTCAGCAGACCTGCTTGCTTTTGAAATACAAGTGCTAGGAATGTAGTCCACTCGAGCTCAGAATTTTTTGCTGCTGAGATCATTTCTATTCATTTTTACTCATCTCCTGTTTTTTGCATACCTGGTTACAGAGATGTATCAAGAATGTCAAATTGGGGCTTCCCTGGTGGCGCAGTGGTTGAGAGTCCGCCTGCCGATGCAGGGGACACGGGTTCGTGCCCCGGTCCGGGAAGATCCCACGTGCCGCGGAGCGGCTGGGCCCTGGAGCCGTGGCCGCTGAGCCTGCGCGTCCGGAGCCTGTGCTCCGCAACGGGAGAGGCCACAGCAGTGAGAGGCCCGCGTACCGCAAAAAAAAAAAAAAAAAGTCAAATTGGCAAAATTTGAATATCTGTAGATCAGCCCCTGGTAACAGTTCCAAATAATACAACTTAAGAGAAATATATTGGGGGTTTTGTTTGCTTGCTTGCTAGTTTGGTTTGCTTCACAAAGCCGTACCTATATGGTGAGATGATGGAGTTGGCAGCCGCGGGAGATGGCGGCGGCGGGGGGCGCGGGGGCGGGGATAGAAGAAAAGAAAAAGGAAAACTTCAGGCTCAGTCTTGTCAGCCCAATTAGTAGCCAAAATATGCTGACCATCAGTTTTGCAGGATTCAGTGAGTAAGATGGTTTAATCATTTTTAAATAGGAGATCACCAAGGCCAATCTGTTCAGTAGTTTCGTGTGAGTGTCGACTACTAATTTCAATCATGATGATGTGGTACCCGGACATAGCAGTTTCTAATACTCTAGGAATCGAAACAATCACGGTGCCTTCCAAATGGCACAACTTAATCCCGCAGAGAAAATGACTCAAGTGGGATGAGCGGCCCCTATCTGTGTCATTATAAATTATAAATAAGTAATTAAAGATGAATTCTAAATCTCAGTAGGCCCTCAGATGGATGGGCCACCTGGTTATTCCTGAGATGCTTAAAAAGCATTGGTGCCCATATGTCCCAACCAATGATAAGACCTTGTAGAGAGAAAAAAGTGCAAGAAATCTCAGGGTTTGTCCTTTAATATATTTATTTACTGGTCCCATCTAACTATTCCCTAAACATTTAAAAAGTTTTCTGATGGGTCTGTTTAATGGCTTATGTACCGTTCCTATAATTCTTTTCAATGCTCATTTTTGGAAAGTGAAGATTTAGGAGATTCTACTACTTTATATCAGCTCTTTGTCATCCCAAGTGTGATAAACATCTCTGTATGAAGAATTACTAAGTCACACACCAAAAGATAGATCTAGTCTCTCCCAAAAAGTGATCTCTGAACAGCTCTATCCGATGTTCCCTTATTTTCTCCTTATCCTGGGTAACGTATTTGCTGCCAGGATTCAAAGCCAGCAGAAAGCTGTCAGCTGTCTGGGAGCTGTTACTTTCATCTCCCCACTGTCCTTCATTTCAACGCGGCCCATTGTGTACAGCAGACAAGTCGGGGTGCATTAGCACAGTCATTCAGAAAGCCTTCAGCAGCGGGGAGGTTCTTCCCATCCTCTGCCCCTTCCATCTGCTACCAAGCACCCACCTCCCCACCCCCCAAATAAATCATCCTGGCACTCCCTCTTCTCTTTCCAGTCCCCAATTCTGCATTTCCCCACCTGACTGGCAAGTCAGATTAGCATCAGAAAGAATGGTAGGTCATCTGTCAAATCACCTTTCTATGTGGATGACCCCAAGCCAAGGTCAAGAGAGAAAGAGTCAGCTATAATATAGTGGACCGTTTTCAGAAATGAAATATGGCACCCATCACATGAAGCAGATCAGGCCTCTCCCCTGCAAACCAGTTTCCAGGGCCTCCCATGACACTGGGAAGAAAAAGTGAGCTCTTCACACCCTGCACAGTCGGTCCTCCGCCCACGCCACCAACATCCTCTTAGACTGCGCTCCCTCACCCCGGCTACGCACAAGTGGTATAGAGAAACGGCACACTCTCGCTGATACAGGCTGGTGGCACTAGGAGTTGCCACAGATATTCTGGAGATCTATTTTGCACTATGTGTCAAAAGCCTTGCTGTATATATTCTTTGACCCAGCAATTTCACTTCTTGCTTTTTATCCTAAAGAGACAATCAGTACACATGAGCAGATCAATGTTCTCGGTTAGAATGCATTGCAAGGTTCTTTACAGTGATTAAAAGTTGAAAACCCTCTCTACGTCTACCAAAAAAGAAGTTGGTTAAATATACAGAAATTCATTCATATTTCTGAACCCATTGAAATTTGTCTCCTTAAATGTGGAATGTGCATTGTGACTTCCTTCTAAAGAGTATAGTATGGAAAAATGGGGAAAAGAATACTTTTACAGTGGAGAATCCTGATAAACAGCAGCCTAGCCAGGTGACAGATGTCGGTATCATCATGTTGATTTAATCATGGTGGTGGTGGTGTGTATATATATATGTATATATACCCTTGACATGATGGTATGAGGATGGCACTTTACCTCTACAACCTTCCTCCCAAAAGTCCATTACCCCAATCTTATCTTGAGAACAATATCAAATTCCAATTGAGGGGCATCCTACAAAGTACCTGAACAGTACTTCTCCAAATTGTCAAGGTCATCCAAAATAAGCAAAGTCTGAGAAACTGTCAGTTTAGAGGAGCCTGAGACATGACAAGTAAACGTAATGTGTCCTGAATGGCATCTTAGAACAGAAAAAGGAAATTGGGTGAAATCTTTAAAAATCTGAATAAAGTATGGACTTTAATAATAATGTATCAATATTGGTTCATTAATTTTGACACAGGTATCATACTTATGTTAGTAGTAGGAGATGTTAATAGTGAGAGAAACTGGGTGTAGAGTATATGAGAAACTCTCTGTATTCTTTTCTCAATTTTCCACAAATCTAAAACCCTTCCAAAAATTAAAGTCTATTTAAAAGGGAAAGAAAAATGAGGCTGTAGGTGTATATGTAGTTACACAAAGTGTGTTACTAATTTAATTTTAAGTGAAAAAAGTAGATCATCAAATAGAATCTAGTGATTATAACAAAAATTATATATACATGCACATGTGTCCATAGTTTATATATCTATAGAAAAATCTGAACAAATGAACATTAACACATTAACAGTGGGGTGACAGGCGATTGTTTTTCTTTTTTGCTTATTTTCCAATTTTTGACAATGAATACTTAAGTATTAAAAATTTATTTAGGTTGGGTTTTGTTTATTGCTTTATTCAAATCTTCTGAATGTTTAAATATGCCAATGTTAGCCAGTGATCAATGCAACTTCCTGAAAATTGCAGCATACTGGGGACGTGGAAATAGGAATAAATTTTGTTGTAACTTGTATTGCTTTTAAAAAATCTTTCTAATTTTAAATAATTGTAGACTTACAGAAAAGTTGCAAAAGTAGAATTCCCATTCAGCTTCCCCTAAAGTTGACATGTTTCATAATCATAGTAAAATGATCAAAACTGGGAAATTAACATTGATACAGTACTGTTAACAAAACTCTAGACCAGACTCAAATTTCACCAATTTTTTTCACTATTTCCCTTTTTCTCTTCTGGAAATCAATCTGGGACCTCAGGCTGCATTTCGCTGTTAAATCTCCTTAGTTCACTCCAGTCTGTAAATGTTTCTTAATCTTTCCTTGTCGTCTCTGAACTTGACATTTTTGAAGAGAACTCTAGTTATTTTGTACTATGTCCCTCATTTGGGGTTTGTCTGATGCACTTTGGAGGTTATGCACTTTGGCAAGAACATCGCAGAAATGACCTTGCCCTTCTCAGTGCTTCATATCAGAGTGTCCATGAGGCTGATATGCCGTATTACTGGGGAGGTTAACTTTGACCACTTGGTTAAGGTGTGTCTGCTAGATATTTCCACTTGTAAAGTTACTGTTTTGAAATTCCTTATCTTAGGGAAGACACTTTGATACTATTCAAATATGCAGATTCCTCCTTAAGCTTTTGCCCCCTAATTTTAGCATCCCTTTTGTGTCTCTTGTCTGCAACAACTATTACTGTGTCATCTGATGGTGATTTTTCTTTCATTCTTTCTATATTTATTAATTGGAATTCTTAAGGAAAAGACATTTCTTCTTCTTTATATAAGTATTTATATCAGTATGAACTCATGCCATTCTATGGGTTATTATCCAATACGATCATTATTTATTTTAAAATAAAATATAAAAAATATAAACATGTCAAATTGTTCGAGACTTTGCCATTAGGAACTTCTCTGGGTTGACTTGTCTGTGCTTTAAATATGCCCTCCTCTCTTTTGGAGCCATTGCTACTTTATGGCATCACAAGATGTTCCAGGCTCCTCTTGTATTTCTCTGTGCCAACTCTGGGATCAACCATGTCTCCAAGGAGCCCTGGTCCCTTTTGTTGGAAAGTGATGTTTAGAAACAAAATCTAGACCCAAGGTATGCTATTAATACTGGAAAACCATTGCCTCTACGACTTCTGAGCAGACAGAACTAGGAAATACATGTGTGTATACCAACCCACACATATACACAAACACCTACTTTTCTATTAATATAGCCATCTATCTGCATAGATAGATAGAGAGATAGAGAGATAGACAGATTCCAATCCAACACCACAGATTCATTTTCGCCTTCCTTGTTTATAACTTTTCTCTAACAATGTAAAACCTAGTCCTCATTATCTACAATGTACGTACTTAGTTATTCAGTCCTAATATACACATAAAGCAGTTTCAGAATTGCTAACCCATACCCCTGTAACAAATTTAATAACTGAATTAAACTCTAAACACATTAATGTTTTCTCATATGTTTAAGAGCCTTTTTATATATATTTTACAAATGTTTTTTGAATCTTTTCCCATTTTTCTATTGTGTTTTTGATCCTTTGTCTCTAAGTTTTGGTGTTTTTTTAAACATCTTTATTGGTGTCTCTAACTTTTTAAGAGTTCCGTGTATAGTAGGGATATTTGCCCTTTGTCTGTGATATATGTTGAAATATTGTCTCCCAGTTCATTCGTTGTCTTTTGATATTGTTTATGAAATGTTTTTGCCATGTGAAATATTTTAGTTACATCATCAAATTTATCAATCTTTTATTACCTCTGGATTTTAAGACAGTTAAATAGCCTTTTCCTACCCCAAGGTTAAGGAGGAATTCACCCATATTTTCTTCCAATGCTTGTATGGTTTCATTCTTAGATTTATAACCCTAATCAAGTTAAGGTTTATTCTTGTGTATGGCCACACACCCCCTTCTCCATCATCTCTTTACAAGAATATGTTCACTCGGGTGAAATCAAATTGGAAGAAATCAAGTTAACAGAAAGGTGTAGCATTAAGTTAGCAGTGGAGAAAGAGCAAAACTTTAACTTGAAATGGTTAGAGCCAAAGCCAGTGCTTATTGTGGCTTGCAGGATGGCTCGGTCTCTACCTGCCTCCCTAGCTTCATCTCTCCACGACGGGGACAGTGTCCTCCACCGCAGCAGCCAAGCTCTTGTTCCTCCCTGGAAATGTACATAAAGGCAAGATCTATGATCTCTATTAGCAAAAACTAAGAGTGGCAGCTTCCATCAAAGGTGGGATTCAAGTTTGTAGTCTTTGAGGTTGGAATCTTAACTTTGGGGTGAAACATTCTGAGTTACATAATACACGTTTCTGCCTTTGCTCTCATGGTATCCATTGCTACGTTTGACTTAACAAATACTTTTTTGTGCCGGAGACTGTTTCCATTTCTGGGTAAATCGTGAAGAAAATGATCTTGCCTCCCAGGAATTTTACCTCCTTGTTTAGAAGATACTTCCACAGTTCACAGATTCTTCTGATCCCAAAGTAATGTTGACAGTCTTTACCAAAAAACAGTCCCTCCAAACCTGGAGAGTTTCTAAGGATACCCCTGTGATTTAGTGCGTGAATGCAGCTAGAAGTCTCCATTGGAATGAGAGATGGCCTTTAGAGGCAAAACAAGCTTCCTTAGATTGGAAGAAATGGGAGCATTTTTGATGAAAACCAAAAAAGACAAGTTACAGGCACACACAATAATATAGTTTTTCTGCAAAGTGTTTCATGTTCTGCAGCCAGCTCAAGGACTGCCCTTTGATAAACTGAGAATAGCTCTAATCTCTAAATGGCTACATAGCATTGGGCCATTTTCTCCCCTGATGAGAAGACACCGTCTGCCCAAACTCACATTTGCGGATTCCCTCTGACAGGCAACTTAGAAGTGCAATGAATTTTTTAATTGGAAAATACTGCTGTTCCATTTTGTCTATTTCCGACTCATTTATTTAGTGCCCAAGCAGTATCTTTGTCTTAGTGATGTTTCATTCCTGTTGTTTATTCCACACCTGAAGTCATAAAATCTTCTTTGTGACATCTTAAACCATAAATGGTTGCTATGGAAATGATTAGAATGTCACACACGAAAGGATGATTACCTTTGGTTGGGTACTATCCAGACCATATAAACTCTTAAAGACATTATTTAAGGCAAATGTTCCAGCGAGAAATTTGGGAGAAAATAGATTTCTGGAAGCATAAACCTGGTGATACAAGTGAAATGATTCCAGTTCAGCAAACTTGGTCATCTCTAGTAATTCCAGAATGTGGAATATCGAGGGGAAATTTTCTTAGTAACCCGTTTTCCTTCTTCACATTAATTGTTTTCGACACAGTTTTTTAATGTATTTGTTTGTAAGTGGATCTTTTCTCCAAATTATTCAGGTAAGACTATATCACAAATATCTGAAAGAACAAAAATGAACCAATGCTGCTCAAAGAAACTCTAAAATATCAAGCACAGATAAATAAGTACAAAGCATCAGCTCTCTCCACCAACTATATATTGGGAACGGCATTAGAAGCCACAATCTCTTGTAAACACATAGTTTTTACACTATGTGTAAAAGAAGGCACATAGTTTTCTTCTCTTTTAATTTAAAAAATATCAATGCTATTTTGCATCCTAAATCATTCAAATGCTTATAATTTCAGTGCCTAGAGATGTTAGGTGTAATTATTCACATTTGCAAGAAACAAGAAGACATCTTTTGGTTATAAATTAGCAATAATAGTACATGCAATTTAGCACTTATTTATACTAGTGCATTTCCAAAGTGTTTAAACAGTACTTTTCAAAGCACTTCCTTAGGATAATATACTTGTTCCCAATTAAGGAAAAGTTGGCATAAGTGATTATATTGACCCTGCGGTACAATAGCCATCTCTAGCCATGGACCACCTCTGTGGGTGGCACACATACCCCGTCCCATCCAACCACGTATGTCCTATGCTCCATGTTAATTCCCAAAAGCCTCTGTAATGAGAAGACATTGCATTTTTTTACTTCAAAATATGCATTTATATCTATTATGCTAGTAAAAATGATTCCACTATTTTTATTTAGCAAGCATTTGTTGAGTGGAGGTGTACCCTTTCTAGTCTGACATTTAATTGGCCAACACTGCCATTGATTTTCTTTGTCCCTTGTACTCTGACTGTAAGATCAAGATTTGTAAGTCACAGAGAGGCTTTCTACCAAGAGGAGGGATCTTTTCCTACCTGAGTGAATTCTCTACCTAAAGTGGAAGCCAATTAGCAGCCTTTCCTAGTTCCATTTTACCAACCTTTCCTGGTATACAGGGTTCATACATTGAGACTCCCAAAACAGCCCACTAATAGCCAGACTTCCAGGAAGATAAACAGAGCAGCAAGGCTCAGAAAAGCCGACTCAGAGACATGAATATGAGTTTATTCCTGTGGGAAAAGCTTCTTCCATAAAAGATAGGCAGAATGTGCTTGCTGTCAAATCCATCAAAACCATGCCACGTAAAGCTATAGGAAAAAAAAAAAAAAACTCTGGTAAAAACTGAAGAGACATTTGCAAAGAGACCTGCTTTACGGGCATGGCCTACTTGTGATTTTTTTTTTTTTTCCATCATCACTCAGCAAGCACAGAAAATTTACAGAATGGGGGTTAGAACTGGTGCCAGATAACACTCTAGTGGTCAAAGCTGCTCCATCATCACCTTGATTTCTTACTAAATTATTTTCCTTTTTTTGACTCACATCTCTTTTTATAGTATTCAAGACAATTTTCTAGTCCATGTGAATTTGTTCAATCTTTTCTCCTATGTAAACATTTTACATAGGAGAAACATTACATATCCGTGGAAACATTTTTACATGTTCATCCAAATTTTTCCCTTCGCCTGCACCCCTACAGAGCTCTCTTTGAAGTGGAGAACTTGGCAGGTCCTTGCTAGCAAAGCAGCATGCTTCCTCCTGGGGTTGGAGCTGTGTGTGTGTTTAACCTCCTCCTAACTGGCCTGTCTGCCAATAGTATAATTTTAAACCAGTTCCATTTCCCTCCAGTGGGTATATTTATCTCCACAAAGACCACCCATCTTTGTTCTGCTTCACTGTTTATGGTTTATTTTCTGCTGGCCTCTGTCTGATGGAGGATGATCCCTCTAAAAGGACCATGGAGCTAGCCAGCTGTCAGTATTCCCTGTCTTTGACATTGACGTAGGGATCTTTAGGTGAGTCATGTAACCCTTGGTAATTTCTCACTGCTTCTGTACTCAAACAGGGATGATCACGTGGTCTGCCCACCTATTTTGTGCTATCGGAGGGAAAACTTTTTTTTAATGTTGTCTGCATCGTGTTGATATTATTTCCTGCCTTTTGTTTGGATTGGATGACATAGAGATGGAAATGAACACACTAAAAAAATCGTGTCCTTATTTTGCATCTGTGCCTGATTATTAATTCCCCCAACTGCTTAACTTTTGCCTGTGCCATTTCTCATTTTAACTTGATGGCCCGTCCAGGGCATGAATCCTACTTCACCTAAATCTTACCCATTCATCTAAGGCAAATCAGCTGCCTTACCTTTCATGCTTTCTTTCGACCTCTTACTTTTAAATCTTGCAGAAGGATTTGTTATTAGGAAAACTTAATATTCTGTGTTCTTTGAGGGCAAGAGGCAAATCTGCAGAAAATTTAGATAACAGTATTGAACACTATTTATCCAGACTTTAAAAATCAGATATTTATTATTAAATTATACATTTATTTAGCAAAATGTGCTATCATCATTCTTTTGGTGGATGGAGAATATAAGAATTTGACTAATGCTGGCAGCCTCTTGGAAAGATGCTGCGTCATATAAGCCAAAACCGAGACCTAACCTAGACTGGGGATTGATTAGCTACAGGATACAGAGTTCTAAATCAAAATTTTAGAAGTTTAAGTGAATCATTTTAACTTTAATTTCTGAATGAAGCCAAACCCAAAAAATAAGTTCCAATGAGTGTTGTTAAAGAGGGAATTCTCATTATCCTTCAGCTATCTCTCTCCCTAAAACTGAACAGAAGCCAACAATCATGGTGAAGCAGTCTCTTGATGTTTTTAAACCTGTTACTAAATCTTTTAGACCTCAGAATTGAAAATGTGGATGATATTGGTTTTAGAGTTGCTATTCTTAATAAGAATTAATAAAATAAAATTATTATATTATGAAATTATTCAAATAATAATTTAAATATCTCACACGTACCCAAAATGGATAACTGCTATATCACCACTGAATCATAATTCTTAGCAGTCTTACAAAGTATCACCATGTGTGAAACAGAAGTGCGAGAGAAGTAGATGGTTGTGTTAATTTCCAAGTGAGAGCTGGGTAGCATCAGAGTGTAGCACCTCCAGAGGCTATGGTTACCTCGAAGTAGACCTGCTTAGAAACCATTTGAATTTATCAAACAGTAATCAAGATTTTTTCAGAAGTAGAATTATTTCTACTTTGAAAAAAAATACTGAAACAGTTCCTGGTGTTGCCCAACTAGGAAAAGATCCATCCTTTGGGAGTCCATAAGCTGGTGGACCTATAGATAGAGACTATTCTAAGTTATCCCCACACCACCCTGAGGTGATAGAGCCTAAGATAATGTCTCTTTCAACAAATATTCCTGAAGGGTCCACTATGTGCCATGCACTGTACTGGGCATTGAGTAAAACACTGTAAGTAAAATAGATAGGGTGGTCCTTGCTTTCTTATAGTTTTCTGTCTAGTGAGGGAGACAAAGAATAAACAAGTAAGCCAATTAATAAATGTATTTGCAAATTATGGTAAGTGCAGTGAAGAAAATGAAAAAGGCACATTGGGAGAGAGTGGTGGGTGTTGTAAAAGGTAGCAGATGATTAGATCTGAAGTGCGAGAGAGATCCAGCTTTGTGAAGGGCAACAGAGAAAGGGGGAGGGATACAGAACAAAAAAAGACAGCCTAGGTGGGTGCTTGGAGAACAAGAAATATTGGTATAGTCACAGAACTTACAGAAGGACCTGTGGCAGGAGACAAATCAAGTAGTGCCTTGTAAGCCACAATACGAAGTCTGAGTTTGTATTTACAATATTAAAAGTGCTAAGTGTAAAAGGCAATGTTGTTTTCAAAAGAGAAGTAGCAGGATCCTTAAATGTGTTTTAAAAGTCTGTCTGAAAGCAGTCGATAGTAGAGGTAAGAAGACCAGAAAGAAGGACTCAAGGTGAGCTGACAGAGTGTTGGACCACGGTGGCTGTGGCAATGGAGGGAAGTGGATGGATTGGAAGTGGTTCTGTCAAGGAAGCATCAGGACTTGCTTAGTAGGGTGAGGGAGATGAGTGTCAAGGGTGATTCCCAGCTTTCTGGTTTGACAGAACATGTGAATTATGGCCCAATTTGCTGAGATGGGAAGGAGGGAGAGAGACAGGTGATTTTTTTATCTGTTCTATAAGAGATTCATGACAGTTATTAAGAGTTCAGGATGCTGGCATGTTAAGTTTGAAATGCCTGTAAGACAGTTGAGTGAAATGTTAAGTAGATACTTGGATATTCAGTTAGCAAATTTTTATTTAATACCTACTATGTGTCATACACTATTCTATTATGATAGAAGATAAGTGATTCTGGATCTAGAGGAAGTTTGGGCTGGGTATAAAATCAACTTAGAGCTGCTATGAGCACTGGCTTCATTACAGAAGGCATGTTCTGTAATGAAGCCAGAACATGCCTTCCCTTCTCTGCCTCCCTAATAGACCATCTCCTGAGACACATCAGGATAAGCTGACAGTTACCAAGTGCTCCTAAAGAAGGAACTTTATATACTATCCATCCAACAAATTGTGGATTAAATGGCACCTGAGTGACTGGAATCAGTTGACTCTTTTTTTTAATAATCAATGTGCAAAGAATATTACAATGTATTTATAATAGCAAAATATTGATACAATCTAAATGACTAACACAGAAGGAGATTAAATAGCATACATTTGTAAAAAGGAATGTTAAGCAGCCATTGTAAATAATAGTTTTGAAACATATTAAATGGCATGAGATAATATTTCAAATGTATAAGTGAAAAGTAGGCTACTGGAACACACTTAGAGCATATCTTAGTTTTCTTTAAAGATTGAAAGTAATATGTGCATAGAAGAAATATAAAGGAAATGAGTCAAAATGTCAATTAGACTTATCAATATGTGGTAAGATTTAAAGTGGCTTTCATGTTTTCTCTATGCTTTTAAGTGTTTTTTAAATGTTTTTATAATGAACCTACCCTCAAATATTGGTAAGAAAGAGGACCATGATGGGAGGCACTTTGGGGAAATAGGTGGAATAAGTAGATACGACCCATACCCTTAAGTTAAATGTATGGAATAGGTATATGAAAAACAGGCTTGTTACTTCCACTTAAGTCACTGAAAGGATCAGTGCTTCCATTATTTATAACCAGTGTTTCATATGGAGAGAATTCATGGGGAAAATGAGCCAGAGATCTGGGATATTCTCAACAAGGGAAGACAAATAAGAGAACGTGAGAAATTGTCACTGTTAATTAACATCTATGGCGCACTAAATGTGTGTCAGGCACTCTTTTAAGTATTTTACGTTCTTTTTTTTTTTTTGTGATACGCGGGCCTCTCACTGTTGTGGCCTCGCACGTTGTGGAGCACAGGCTCCGGACGCGCAGGCTGAGGGGCCATGGCTCACGGGCCCAGCCGCTCCACGGCATGTGGGATCTTCCCGGACCGGGGCACGAACCCGTGTCCCCTGCATCGGCAGGCGGACTCTCAACCACTGCGCCACCAGGGAAACCCTTATTTTACGTTCTTAAAGAAAGACAATTAGAGAATGTTAAATGTATGCTGTATTAATTTGGATTAAACACTATCCCTTTCTCTTTAAATGTTCTAATGTAAAACAAGAAATTATAAAAATTTAATTACTAAACAAACAAATACATACATGTAAATATAAGTGTGTGTCTATGTGTGTTCCATCTTCATATAAAGTTAATTAAGTGAGATAAAGTTAAAAATTAATTAAAACGTTTGCCACTAATTCTAGCCCCAGTGATAAGGTGGAAGAATGGCTGTCACCTGTCTGTCTGTTGATTTATCATTAATTAAAGCCCAGCTGGCAAGGCATCCTTGAAGCTGAAGTGGTGAGGCTGCAGTTGCCATGGGTGCAGAGAGTAAGATCTCTAGAGTCACTAAATCCATTCCATTCTTATTCCAACCTATATACTAGCAGCTATACAATCCAAATCCCTTTGTTAAAGCAGATAGAAAGACCTACAGAAGTAACAAACATCACTCCTCAAAATAATTGTTTCAGGATTTCAAAGACATTTCAGAGCTATCTAGAAATCCATGAATATTCTTTGTGCTCTTTATTAGAATTCAGCAGCCTTAAGATCTCATTGTGCCAACCAAATCTCCTTTTCTGAGAAATATTGGGGTATTGAGCTTGTGGTTGTGGGGCTACATCAATAAATCACATTTTCTGGTAGCCAACCCCCACCGCCCCATCCTTTTACTTAAAAATTAGTATCACTGCCCTACAAGCAATTGCACCAAATGGAGAGACTGTCCACTGTGTTGTATGAGGACGTTTGCTTTAAAGCAAGGTCAGCTGACTCTAGTCTGGAGGTGGAGGAGTGAACGTTCTAGAATGTATCGATAAAAGAACATAATTCCAATTCAGATATATCCATGAGATAGAATCCAGTCTGCATCTGAGAGGAACAGAATTATAATACAACTCTTTAGGGGCAAGTGGGGCAAAGTAGACAACACAGAAGAGCCATTATCTTTGTCAACCACTTTGTAACTCCATCCTGACGGTGCCTTTTGCCTTATTTTTCTATACTTCCCTTATATAGCTCTTCATGCTGACAAAGCATTCAGTCTCTATAGTGACCTGTCAAATGACCTCCATTTTAGGACTGTAAATTTTGTGACTACTAAGCTTTATTAATTACTACCCCCCTCTTCACAAAGGAGTAAGGTGAAAACAGAGATAGATTTGCACAAATCTTGTGCTGGTTTTGGACAAATAAGCTTAACATTATGTTTTAATGAGTTTAGGTGTATTTGTAAAATATATCCTATTTCCAGTTTGGAAGTGGAAAGTTTTTTAAAATTGGATGAGAAATTAAATACGTGTGGTTTCTGGTACTGATATATTCTTTTGTTGCCCAGCTCGCCTGACCTCATCTTCTTTGATTAAAGTTTAAAATGCACACATTTCCAAATTAAATAGACCAATATTATTGCTGAGAAAAGATGCCTAGGTCATTGAATTGACAAAATGTGCAGTTTTACCTCATCCTCTGATGTTGTAACTGAAAACATTCAAGGGGATGCTGAGAAGTGTTGCTTCTCAGCCTTTACAGCAACAGAGCATGTGCCAAATCCAAAGCCTGGTTCTCCTTGACTTGTGCTCCTCCGGGAAGAGAAGCTGGCCTGCAACCCAGGCCAGGCATACTTCCGGGATGTTTTCTGTCACTATCAACGTCTGCTAATCTATCCGTCACATTGTGGATATCCTCCTTATGCTCAAAGATGCGACTAAGAGCACGTAGATAGCTGAAGCTTTTTAATCAAGTTGGTTCTAGAACTATGACATGGAAGGAGTGAGCTGCTCTGGTGTTTCTTTATGCTTCAAGATATTTCTGGAGATCTGAAAGAACTCAGGCTAAATTAATTTACTGATATTACCTGAGGGAAAGAGCTGATATTAAAAATATTTCCACTGTAATAGACGTTAAAAATGAAATACTGAGGCCTTCCCTGGTGGTACAGTGTTTGAGAGTCCGCCTGCCGATGCAGGGGACACGGGTTCGTGCTCTGGTCCGGGAGGATCCCGCATGCCGCGGAGCAGCTGGGCCCGTGAGCCATGGCTGCTGAGCCAGCGCGTCCGGAGCCTGTGCTCCGCGATGGGAGAGGCCATGGCAGTGAGAGGCCCGCGTACCGCAAAGAAAAAAAAAAAGAAAGAAAGAAATGCAGAGTCTCAGGATTATTCTATTGGCAATCCCTGGTTAAAGAGAATCCTAGTTCACATACAAATAAATATGTAAATATGTGCATATTTACATATGTATGTATACATATTATATTGTCTACAAACATTACCTAACGTACTTAAAGACAGTGTTTTTCAACTGATGTGACCCATTAGTGAGTTGTGAAATCAATGCTGTGGGTTGCAACTTTCTCTTTTATTTTTAAATGAAAGATACCATAGGATAAAATTTCTCTTAGCCTCTCATATTAAAAGGCAAGTATGGCTTAGTGATACATTTGTTTCAGTTTATGTGTATTTGGTCGGTTGTGTATTATGTCACAATGTGAAATAAAATTTAAAGCCAATATCATAGGAAGTTTATGTCCTCTTGATAATAAAGGGTCATGCTTTTTAAAATTGCTCTCTAAATATGAATTCTAATTTCCAAAGCTCTGTGTGGGTGCATGCACGCACATGTGCAAAACAAGAGATTGTGTGGGCTCGGGCTTCCCTGGTGGCGCAGTGGTTGAGAGTCCGCCTGCCGATGCAGGGGACACGGGTTCGTGCCCCGGTCCGGGAGGATCCCACATGCCGCGGAGCGGCTGGGCCCGGGAGCCGTGGCCGCTGAGCCTGCGCGTCCGGAGCCTGTGCTCCGCAACGGGAGAGGCCACAACAGTGAGAGGCCCGCGTACCACCAAAAAAAAAAAAAAAAAGAGATTGTGTGGGCTTTTACTTACACACTTGTGTGTATGTGTGTTTGTTTCTACAACAGGAACAATAATTGATTAAAAAATTAATATTTTACTGCAGAGTTCCAATAGTCCTCACCATGACTTCCAATCCTATCCACTTAGAAGCAGTAGAACATTCTCTTCTCTTGCTCAGTGGTAACATTATGGAGATTTGTTAATGAACAGTGTGTTATGAAAAGTCAGCTCACTCCCAAAAAAGAAATGTAGTCAAGGATTGAGAAAAAAGGACCATGTTTATTGATTGATTATAGTTTTTATTCCTGGGCAACTAACTAAACAAGAGTAGTGTTTCTGTTTCTTATATAAAGAAATTCACAAGTCTCTTGGTAGAACTCCTAGGATGAACAGTTGACTTTTGAAACTATAAAATTCCTGTGTTGTCCTTACCTAGGGGATATAGTCACATGTCTCTGACTTTCCAAATTAAAACTAAAGTTTACAAAAAGAACATAGGCCCTTCCTGAGGCTATACAGATAATTCCAGAACAAAATTTACGATATCTAGAAAACAGGCCACATTGCTTAACACGGATGCTTAATTTGTACTTTCAACATATATTTATAGGTAAAGCTTTATTGTGAACAGTACGTTCATCAGATCAAATGCATGGATGTAATTAAATTTCTGTTTGTTGAGATTTGTTTTATAGCTCTTATTATAAATAAATGTAGGGCTTCCCTGGTGGCGCAGTGGTTGAGAGTCCGCCTGCCGATGCAGGGGACACGGGTTCGTGCCCCGGTCCGGGAAGATCCCACATGCCGCGGAGCGGCTGGGCCCGTGAGCCATGGCCACTGAGCCTGCGCTCCGCAATGGGAGAGGCCACAACAGTGCGAAGCCCTCATACTGGGGGAAAAAAAAATGTAAATAAAGCTTGTTTGGAGATTTATGCCTTTTTTAACATTTAACTAGAAAATCATAAGAAGTTACCTATTTCAATGATGAAGCAGAAGCACTCTTTTTCTGTTCTTTAAGATACTAGAGGAGAAATGAAGCCACTAGACCGGATTCAAGTGATAAATACAAGTAAGCATGATCATTAAAAAAATGGCTTTAGAACAAACTCTGCTGTCTTAGAATTTGATGATTTAAGAGTGCTTAGCCCCAGGTCTGTTTTCATTGTTCATGAGTTTACATCCATATTCTTTAGATCTCTTTTCTTAGGCTTCAACTATTTTTGCCAAACTTAATCTCTTACTACTTTGCAGCTCCAGCTCTCTTGGCAGATCTGAGTCCTACTGGTTCTTTGAAGCCCCAAACCAGTCTCCCTGTGACTCCAAAGCCTCTCCTGGTTACCAAAGCCTTAAATAACACCCTCTTGAATTCCTAAGCCACAAGCTATCTGCTTCAGTCAACTGACAATAAGAATATACTTTGTGTATTGTTAGTTATTATTGCTTTTTAAAATTTAGAGGCTCTTAAAAATAGATTATTTGCTTCCTGTGAGCAGAGACCATCTTCACTGGGTTCAGAGATGTTACTAATCAATAACTTTAAATATATTCCAAAGTTATGTCTACAAAAGACCAATAATGAGATGAAAACTTAAAAGAGAACAAGGAAAAAATGAGTGATAAACTATAGGCTTATAATCTCAAAATATCATAAAAATCCTCATATTAAGATCTATGAATGATTAACGTAATTAATATAGCATTTTATCATTTTACACCAGATATTTGGAGTTAAAACATGAGGGTTTTTTTTTTCCATTCTCATATTTGTCTTCTATTGCCTCTTCTACATAGTATACCAATATTCCAATTATTTAGCTATTATTTAGGATGACTCTGGCTGCAAGTAACAGAAAACCCAGATGAAATGGGCATCAACGATAAGGGTGTTTATTGGCTTAATACATTGGAAATCTAGGGGTTGGACAGGTTTTATATTTTTCTTAATGGGCTGGCTCTGCTCCATTTGCCTGTAATTCATTTGGCTCTGCCCTCTCGTGTGTGCTGGCTTCCTCCTTGGATTAGTCTTGATAGAGCAACAATAGCTTCATGACCAATGTTTGCACAGGACAAATTGTCCAAAGGGAAATGAGAAAGAGGCATTTTCATAACCTTTCCCAAAACATCAAGAAAGCCCTCTCCTAAGATGATTCTGCAGTGATGTCTATGCACCATTTTGCCAAGTGTTAGGTTAGGTGACCCTTCCTGCAAACACAACTGAACCAATCACTCTTGGAGCTGTGGGTGTGTTCAAATTCACCTGAGACACCTGAGCTAAGTGGGAAATAAGAAGGGACCTCAGCAAAACTGGAGTTCTCTTGGGACGAAGAAATGCGAGAAAAGATGCTAAATAGATAATCAACAACCTTCACTCCAACTTTCAAAAAAAAAATCTCTTCTTCCCAAGTAGATCCAAAGCATACCTTTCTAATGACCAACTCTGTTGTTTCGTATGAATATATATTGACTTTGTTAAATATAAATTTCTCCCTGGGCAGAGTCTATGTTTCCCACAATAAGTTCATAGGTGTATTAATGGGGGAAACTAACTAGTAAATATTTAATTATTTTGGAAGAATCCATTTCATATGACATCAAAAATAATTTTTCCTCTGTATTCTGCAAACCTAAAATAGTTCCAGGAACATGGTGATTCACCAAGAATACTTATGCTGATTCTCTCCATTTCTATATATTTTCTTTTAGAAAAAGGCTATACTTTGCAGGTCATTTAATATTCTGATGCAGAAGACCTTTCAAAGGTGCTCTATATTTAAAAGTGTTAAAGAAAATTTAGCTCACTGATTACTAATGGTGATATTATCTCTCACTATTGCCATGATGGCTTTGGTAGTAAGGAAATTTCATTTTTTATCATTTTATTCATAAGGAATACAATAAGAAAATACCTCTTCTTGTAAGCATTGACTTAAAATATCTAATATTCCCATCATTAGATATTTGAGTTAGAATTATTATGTTTGGGGTAGAGTTTATTTTCTTCTCCTGGAAATAAAAGCACTCTCATAGTTTTCAGCTAGAGATTTTATCTTCACTTCTCCTAAAATAATACTACAGTATATTAAATCTTGATTTATAAAGTCTATCCTATGTCACATAGATTTATTCCATATTTGTTTAGTAATTTTTCCCTGAACATCAGAGGCACCTCAAAGGAAGTAGATTCCTATTGAATATTCTCTCTGATATGTTGACTTTTAATGGCTTAGTTATAATGATTCAATTAAATTAACTGGTGACAATAATGATATTTCTATTGATTCCTTCATTTTTCTTTTCTTGAATTACCACTTTATTAAAATGAATTTGTGATCAGTAATTTTCTAAGAATCATTGTCCTAGAATAGTGTGAATATCAAAACCCTATAAATAAGATTGACTTAAAGAATCATTAGTTTTTGTTAATCACTAGACAAAAGGTCAATACACATAATTTTTTAAAAGTCTACGAATTCACTGAATTCGACAATGGCAATAACAAATACACATACATACATAAAACATGTGTGTTTGTGTATATGTAAACCAAATAGAGAAATGTATGGAAAAGAGAAAGGAATGATTAAGAAACATATGAAAAGATATTAAACAGCCTAACAATAAAAAGTAATAGCAATGAAATCAACTATGAGCTATTTTCTAAAAGTGTAAGAATAATCTGTCCTTAAACATATAGTTTGAAGAGATTGACTATACACCTGTGATATGAAACAGTAATACACTATGGCAAATACTCCTCCTTTTTAAAATTTTATTTTATTTATTTAAATAGATCTTTATTGGAGTATAATTGCTTCACAGTACTGTGTAGTTTCTGTTGTACACCAAAGTGAATCAGTCATATGCATACATATGTCTCCATATCCCCTCCCTCTTGAGCATCTCTTCCATCCTCCCTATCCCACCCCTCTAGGTCATTGCAAAGCACTGAGCTGATGTCCCTGTGCTATGCTGCCGCTTCCCACTAGCTAACTATTTCACATTCGGTAGTGTATATATGTCGATGCTACTCTCAGTTCGCCCTAGCTTCCCCCTCCCACCCCATGGCCTCAAGTCCATTCTCTATGTCTACATCTTTATTCCTGCCCTGCAACTATGTTCATCGGTACCTTTTTTTTTTTTAGATTCCATATATATGCGTTAACATGCACCATACACAAAAATAAACTCCAAATGGATTAAAGACCTAAATATAAGACCAGATACTATAAAGCTCTTAGAGGAAAACATAGGAAAATCACTCTTTGACATAAACCACAGCAAGATCTTTTTTGACCCACCTCCTAGAGTAATGGAAATAAAAATAAACAAATGGTACTTAATTAAACTTAAAAGCTTTTGCACAGCAAAGGAAACCATAAACAAGATGAAAAGACAACCTTCAGAGTGGGAGAAAATATTTGCAAATGAAACAACGGACAAAGGATTAATACTTCTCCTTTTTTAAGCATAAAATGAAAGCAATACAGAGGGAAATAGAAGTTAGGGTTCTTGTCCTTATTTTCCCGCCATTGAATCTGTTAACAATGGTTACATTTTATAAAGTTGAAAACTTGTAAAGAATTCCTCCATAATGAAGAAGGGGAAGTTTGTAAACCTGGTCCCTTGTAGAATGGAATTGTTGGAGCCCCAGGAATTTCTCTCAATTTATTGATGGATTCAGATGCCTACACTCTACCTGTAAGCACCTCCAATAAAGTGTTGTTAGCCGCTGAATGATATTGACAGAGCCGTCAGCAATCTGAAGATTTTCATTTTGAACCGTGGCATCCTGAAATAAGTTGAAGCAGAAATAATATCTCTGTGTTCAAAGATTTCAAATTCCTTTTATTGATAGGTGAAGTACAGGACTAGAGACGAGTGACTGAAGGATGATTTGAGAGGGCACAAATAACCAGTGGACTGCTGCCTGCAATTGTGGAAGGGAAAAACAAGAGGGAAGAGAAACCAGCCATGCTCTATGCTGTTTTGGTGCATTAAGCTTCAATTCACCTTAGGCTCTTTATCTACTTTTCATCAGGTTTGCCTTTCTGCTTTATTCTCTTCAGAGCTCTAGAAGGAATTATCAGCAGCACAACCCTTTGGCAACACTTAGTGGGAAACCCTGGGAGGTCGGCAGTCTGAGCTAGTGATTACCGTGACATCTTCCTGCCTGGACCAAAGATAGCATTCATCATCATTTAAGTAGACACACGATGCTGCTAGACAAAACCTCAGCCATGGATTACATCAGTGTCCCATTGGGAGCCAGCCTTTGTCCCAATGTCTACATGGAGTAGGAATCTCAAAGCTGGATCGTAAGACTCTTGCTAGAACTTCCAGGAAAATTAATGCACTAAATCAATTGGTTAATTATCTGTATCATTGACCTTGGTGCCTTAATGAGAAAAGAGAACTCATACACTGCATGGCTGTAAACAATTATAACATGGCGTCCATTGTGTAATTGACAAACTTTGGTACATCTAAATAATGTGGAATGAAATAAGCCAACCCCATTCAGAACAAGTGCCTCCCCTTTTTCTTGCTTTATTTCATACATTTCTTGTTCCCCTGACATTTGCCTTACTCAGTTTCCCTAAGATCAGTACAATGTGTCTTCTAACTTCATCTTTTGATTAAAACTGACTTCGTTGAACAAAGCTACTCAGATAGCGTTCTCTGTCTCCTGATTGGCAGACAGTCCTCTGAATGTTTATAAACTTCCTAAAAGCTGAAGTTCTCTTTGGTTAACATGGATCTTTGCTTCACAGTGATAGGAGCTAGCTAATTTCTGATTGCTTCGTAACACGGTTCCTGCCATCCTTTGTCTCAGTCTGAGCATAACATACAAATTCATCACTGAAGCCAAATCCCAAAGGCATAATACTCCATGAAACCAGATGAAATAAGAGCATATAGATGATGATGCCATGCCCAACACACCCAGCCTACGATAAAGCAGATATCAATGAGTGTTGGCTGAACTCAGGGACCTTACTGGGTAGCCATCCACGGCTCACCCTGGGCCTCAGCCCCAGCTCAGCCACAGGGCCCACCAACACACAGGAGAGTTGCCATTGGCATAGAAGTTTCTTCCAGTAGTTGCATAAATCTCCATGTTTATCTTCCCCTCCTCACCAAAAATAAGATTATCAATATCAGATGCCAAGTGTTTTCCTAGCTGTAAATGTCCATTGGAAAACCACACAGAGAGGACAAATTATATTCTTGAAAAGAAAGTACTATTTTTATTAGGAATAGCCAGGTTTGTATCATCTTTACCATTGCTCTCCTAATTCTTAACCTTTTTGCCCTGGCACATCCAGACCTCCTCTTTATCCCTGCAAACATGGGATTCTAGGAGTCATCTGCTATTGTCCTTCGGATTCTCCACACGGTACAGACTAACACTTGGGGAAGAGATTCTGCTACTGTTACTTGGTTTGGTATCTGATTGTGTAGGAAGAGCCAGCCATTTCATTTGTTTCTTCGTTGCATCCATTCGTTTGATAGATTATTTATGTATTCACTAAATAGCCCATACCTTGTGTGAGCCATGCGTAACTTACAAGATGCAAGGAATTCAGATGGATAAAATTTACAGTCTGGGGCTTCCCTGGTGGCGCAGTGGCTGAGAGTCCGCCTGCCGATGCAGGGGACACGGGTTCGTGCCCCGGTCCGGGAAGATCCCACATGCCGCGGAGCGTCTGGGCCCGTCAGCCGTGGCCGCTGAGCCTGCGCGTCCGGAGCCTGTGCTCCGCAATGGGAGAGGCCACAACAGTGAGAGGCCCACGTACCGCAAAAAAAAAAAAAAAAAAAAAAATTACAGTCTGATATGGGAGATGGTCATTAAATAGAATTACAAAATCAGAGAATGAATGATGCCTATGATTCGAGCTGTAAGGGAGAAGCACAGGGTGCTGTGAGCGCACAGCCACCTCATCGCAGGACTCAGGAAGATTTCCCAGGGGAACTGACGTGTAAGCTGAGTCCTGAGACTCTATAGAACTTGCCCAGGCAAAGGCAGTAAAAGGCCAAGAGTGTTTGTAGCGGAAAGAACAGTGTCTGTAACAGTGTTGAGGAGAGAAAGGGCTCTATGTGTGGGAGGAGCAGGAAAAAAAAATTTCGGCAAGGCATCTTGAATAAGAAAGATCGACAAGATAAGGCTAATGATGTTGGCAAAGGTCACGTCATGCATGACTTTGTAGGGCTTGTTAAGGAGTTTGGATTTATCGTGACAGCCATGGGAAGCCATAGAGGAATTTTAAGCTGGGTGTAACACGATATAATGAGCATTGTAAAAGATCGCTCAGTGCTTTATGGAGTATGAGTTGGGGTGGTGGGAATTAGAAGGCTGCAGACCAGTTCTGTCAATAGTGTTAGTATTGTGATGACCTGAATTAAATAACAATAGAAATGAAAAGAAGTAGAGAGCGTCCACAAATATCTACAGGAATTGGAATTGATTGGCTGAAATTGATGATTTGGGGATATGGGCGGGGAGGTATAAAAGATGGCTCTCAGGTTCTGACATAAGCAGTTGAAGGGGTGGTGGTGTCATTTTATAGTTTCAGGAATACATGAGAAGGAATGAATCTGAAGAAAAAGATGATACATTAATTTTTTTGATAGGATAAATCTGAAGGACTTGTGTGAATTCAAAGTGGACTTGACAACTAGGTAGTCAGAGGTATATGTTGCGATGGTTAATTTTACATGTCCATTTCTCTGGGCCACAGGATGCCCAGATATTTGGTCAAACGTTATTCTGGGTGTGTCTGTGAGGATGTTTTTGGATGAGGTTAACACTTGAATTGGTAAACTGAGCAAAGCATTCCTCTCTTGAATGTGAATGGGCCTCATCCAATCAGTTGAAAGTCTGAATAGAACAAAAAGGCTGACTCTCCCACAAGTAAGAGGGAACTCCTCCTGACTGTTGAGCTGGAAATGGGTCTTTTCCTACCTTTAGACTCAAACCAAAACATCAGATCTTCTTGGGTCTGGAAACTGTTGGCTTTCAAACTAGACCATTGGCTCTTCTGGTCTTCAGGCCTTCAGACTTGGACTGGAACAGAAAGAACAGGAGAACCATCCCATCAGTTCTCCTGGGTCTCCAGTATCAACTGCAGATTATGGGACTCCTCAGACTCCATAATTGCATGAGCCAATTCCTTATTTTAAAAAAATCTCTGTCTTCAATATAGATATAGATATAGATGGCTGTATTTCTCTGGAGAACGCTAATACAAAAAATATCTGATTGGTGATGTGAATTTGAAAAGTCTGGGCATACAAGTAAAAAAATGAAACCATTGAAACTGATGAGATGACCTAAAATTGGGAGAGAGAAGAGAGATTGTGAAACTGAGCTCTGAGATCCAAACTTAGAGGTTGAGTAGTGAAAAACGGTCCAACAAAGGAGACAGAGAAGGAATGACTAGAGAGGTAGGAGGCAAACTAGGAGACTAGGGCATCATGGAAAGTAGGAGGGTGCTGCAAGAAAGGGGTGAACAGGTGTATTCAGTGAATTTAAGGAGGTGACCAGGCAGTACTCACTGGGTTGAGTACTCTGAAAGTCAGTGCTTATAATGGTATCTACTCATGAGTTGTGCTAGCAGTGGCCAAATGGAAGTTCAAGGCATGGCTTAGAGGTGACGAAGGAGAGATATTGAGCAGGAAATTCATCTGAGAATTTGGTGTAAGAGAGAAAAGAATTTGAAAAAAGAGGAGGAGGATGGTAGAGGGGGAAAAATAATTTCCCCTCTACCCTTCTAGGTTCTTGGCTGGGACCTTTGTAACAAAAAGACAGATTAACAGAAGGAAATCAAATTTAGTGACATGTATACCTCCTGTATACACGGGAGAGGCCCAGGAAAACTGAGTTACTCCCCCAAATAGTCCAAGCCATCATCTTAAATACTATCTTTAGGTAACAGCAAAGGAAAGATGTTGTGGGATGGAGGAGGCCTATTAATGGGTGGTGACCGGGAAAAGCACAGTAACAAGTAAGAAGGGCAGATCTAGGTCACTGCCTTCTCCATTGACAAGAGTTTCTAGAGATTTGTTCATCTTTCTCTTCCCACTACAGAGAGGAAGACACGCTTACAAACTGAGATTTCCCTCATCAATGTAGATGTTTCCCACAAAAGGATAACTTCTACTCACTTTTCAAAGCCTTCCCTGTTTCTGCTTTCTTTAAAATAAACACCCTAAAATAATCCTTATGCCAAAAAAGGCATATTCTGAGATGATGAATTCTGCTCCCCTTCAAAGAAAGGCAGCTAATGGCAGGAGAAAGTGACACATAGAACCCATTTCCCTTCTGTGCATGGTTTCAGCAATTGTGTGGTTAGTCAAACTGTGTAACTATTTTAAATAGAAATAGGCATGAGCCTGCCAACAGAGGGTCAGCGTGTCTTCACTAGGCAAAAATATAAGACCGAGCTGGAAGGGAGAAGGAGGAGGATGATTAAAAGTGTCAAACAGAAGGAGACTGTCTCGTATAATATTTATTTGCGACAGGTAAGTCAGTCCTTCATATCACCTGAACCATGGAGAATTGTGCTATTGTATTAATTACTCTCTTTAGTGACTCTCTGAGCTTTGGACGATTTAAATTCCAGCATGAGAGGCACTAATCGATCTGGTATTGTGGATGTAACGAATTAGTATTTCACTCTGTGAGGCCACCTGAAAGAGTTCTAAATGGTAAACCACAGACGAGCAGCACCCCATGCTTTTAGAGTTCATTCAGCCATTCTTTCCTATTAGTAACGCAGCAACTCTGGGGTCATATAAAAATTCAGAAAGGAAGAAAAGGAAAGTGGGTGTCAGTAGGACACTTTGGGAAGATGAATGTGTGTTGCTGTGAGACTGTTTGTGATATACTTTTATTTTGCACATTGACAATACAACCCCACTAGTTCACATCTGAAAGGGAAATCTTGTGTCCTTTAAAAATTTCAAATCAAAGCTGCTTTGAATGGGATATTTTAAAAGCCGTAGTTTCCACAGAAACTCTTTTTGGCAAATTGACAGGGATCTCATCAGGTACCTTCACACCTGGTCATGTCTGCCCGCCTGACCCCGGGTCCCACATACATAAGAGGTATAAATCAACACGCTCGTGGCAAAACGTTTCAAAGCTCCAACACAATTGTTCATGAAAACCTAATCAAACAACAGAAGGGCACTGTATGCTGCACGATGTATCCTCCAAGAAGAGGCAAAGCCAAGTTCTCCAGCAAGAGGAATGAGCCTGGAGATCAGTCTCTGAAGGGGAAGGTACCAGACCAGGAGTTGATGTCAGAAAAAAACATATCAAAGGGCCCCCTATTTTACATGTCTCAAAACCTTACTTTTCCAATCCTTCTAATTTCTTTTAAATAATATTATAAATCATCATGCCAATACTTTACTTGAAAATTTATTGAGTTGGATAACACAGTCAAGAAGAAAGAGTGTCTCTGGGCACATCTACACCAACCCCACTGCATCCTAAACATCTGTTTCCAGACCTTTGTACAGACTAACCCTACCTCAAATCTCTGCATTCTTACTTAAATTCTGCCTTGGCTAGGCTTCCAAGAAAGCAAGGCCTGAGGCGAAAACTTCTATGTAATATTTTATTAGGGAGTACAATTCCAGGAAAGCAGGATTAAGGGGAAAAAAGGAGTGACAAGGGGGAGAAGTGAGACCCGACCCAAGGGAAGCTTATCATTACCAAGCTGGCCACTCCTGGGGATCCAGTGTCACTGATGGCTTGATCTCATGGGACTGACATCCAAGGAGCTTATACGAACCTTAGACCATGTGTCTGGGGAAGGAGGGAGGTAGAATTTATCTACCAGCTCCCACTTTCCATTGGTGAAAACTCCCTTTATGGGATAATGGCCCCACACTTCTGAGTTGCACAAACGTGGCACTGGGCAGGTCTCAAGGCCTCTCTTGATTCCATTCTTAGAAAAATAGAAGGCCAAGGGCACCAGGCAAGAGTGCCAGTGCAATGGCAGAAGGTGAAGCTGGGTTGTGCCTCTGTGAAACTGGCCAGAACCCAGGCAGGGCTGGTTACACAGCAGTAGGTAGGTCAGAGCCAGTGGCCCAGGTCCCAAAAACAGTGACTGTCAGACTCATCACTCATGCCCTTGTGTTGTGTTGAATTCTGCATTACAACTGGGGCTTCATTGCTGTAAAACAGGATGCCCTGAGAGGGGATATAAAACCAATCAGTCTCAGAGTTCCCTTCAAGGCAGTAGCCAGACTCAATCTCTGAGGACTTAAAGTTAAAAAGGTGGATAAAACATAGTACCATCCCCTCTCCTGTGGTTGGTTTTGAAGCCATGGCTGCTACTCATCCTCCACCACTCCTTCTAGATTGCCCTTCTGCTTGGCCAGCCCTGGCGCGCACCTGTGTTGCTTACCGGAAGGGCTGACCAGACCTGCATCCCCGAGGGGCTGCTTGTGTTCTCCTTGTTGTCCATTTCTCATTGTCATCACTCAACACCAAAGCACCAAGAGACTCCAGAAAACGCCCCGGATCCCAGACACGTTCTCCCTGCCTCTTCATGCAGCAGCCTCCACCTCCTGATGACAGGATCGAGCTGCCGGTTGACAATAACTGCTTTATTGGCCTCTGGCCCATGGATCTGAGAGACCAAGTGCCCCTGCAGAGGTATCCCACCCCCCAGTCCTGGAAACCAGAACTTCTAATCTGGTAGAAACTAAGAGTGGCAGGGATAGGAAACACAAGTTCTGTAACTTGGTCATTGAATGATGGTGCGAGGGGCCAATCCCATTTCGTCCCTTTGGTTCCCAGGCTCGTGTATTTTAGCTATTGAGAATGTATCAGACTCTTAGTATGAAAGACACATATACGAACATATAGGATCACACACTGACTCGTAGGATGTCCTCCATGAGCTGGTGCCTTAGCTGGGCCTCTACCAGGCCTATCTGTTGCCCCATAGGACCAGCTCTTTCTGGGTGATGAGTCGTGTGGAAAACTGAGAGGACGCTCTTGCCGTGGGCCCATTACTGCACTTCCTTTGTTGTAAAATGTGTCTGAGATGATTGTATGGGATAGATCGACAGGTTGAGGCCTTGAGAAGAGGGAAGGTGGACCATAGATGGAGAATGTCTGGGGTCCGAGGAGGACATCCTGCAGTCTCCATCAGGATGGAGAGGGTCTGGTGTAAGTGACCTGCACAAGTGTCTGATGGGGCTCATTGGGGAACAGTGCATGTGAGGGCTCAGCCTCGGTCTCTGCTGCTGGGAGGCTGGGTATTCAGCAGTAGCCATGGAGCAGTCTAGACCTCCTGCCCCTCTGGTGTTTGAGAGCCTCCGCTTCAAAGATCTTCATGCTTTGTGCCCACTCATGTGCCCGTCCACGTGTCTTCACCTGACCGTCTTGTCCTTTCTTCCAGGCTTTTTCCTTCTAAACCCCAGACCAGCCAACTAATTCACTTGTCACTACCAAGAGTCTATAGATATCTGTATCTCAGGCCTCTTTTCCACCAGTACAACAGGAACAACTAAGTGTACTGCCGGAAGTTCTGTCTTCTGGGGTTACGCTTGATTGGGGCTGAAATGTAGCACTAGCCCAGTTTTGGCCAGCCCCAATATATAGTACTCACCTATCAATGAACTAGAAACAAGTCCCAACACATTCAGCTGCTCACAAGCAATCCCCTCCCCACCCACCATGATACCTGATGTTATAGGTGTACACTGAAGGACAGACATCAGTCCTTCAGAAGCAGATGACAAGGTAGACTGGGCCACCTGTTCATGTAATTTATTCATGTCTTCTGGATCTGCTTAGGCCTGATTCCAAATCAAGGGGCTTCCAAAACGCCATCATGAGGGTGTGTTTTCAAGGGTCGCTACCAACTGTCTCATCCTGGGTCCTCTAGAAAGCAGAACCTGGAATTGAAACAGTAATAATAAAATAAATAAAAACATACATGTTGGGGCTTCCCTGGTGGCGCAGTGGTTGAGAATCCGCCTGCCGATGCAGGAGACACGGGTTCGTGCCCTGGTCCGGGAGGATCCCACATGCCGCGGAGCAGCTGGGCCCGTAAGCCATGGCCGCTGGGCCTGCGCGTCTGGAGCCTGTGCTCCGCAGCGGGAGAGGCCACAACAGTGAGAGGCCCGCGTGCCGCAAAAAAAAAAAAAAAAAAAAAAAAAAAAAAACATACATGTTACTACTGTATTTGGGAGTACAGTGCAAGGGAAGCAAGATGAGGGAAAGAGGGGGGGAAGCAAAGAAAAAGAGAGCACCTCTCCAGAATGTGTTAGCAAGCAGACTACCGTTCAGTATTCAGCATGATTGATTACTCAGTCTCTTGGGAGTGTCTTTCAAAGGGCTGCATGAATAGTTTCATCTTTGGACAATCCATCTGTTTGGAGTAGGGGGTAAGAATTTCTCTGCCAGCTCCCATATCCAGTTGATCAAAGATTTGCCCCATAAGGCACTTTCTCCCAGTCTTCTGGGGTTGCATGTGCTGATCCTTGAATGGATGTCGTGGGCATCTCTCACCTCAGCATCAAAATCAAAGCCCCAGGATAGGGGATAAGAGGTGATGTGGTAGGGACATGGGGCAAAGTGCTGGTGGTTGAAGCTCCATGAATTTGGTTGGAACTCATGAAGAGTTGTTTGTTGAAGCAACTGCTGAGGAGCAACCGGTGACCAAAGACCCTGGAAACCAGCAAGGTCAAGAGGATCCCAAGAAGGGGCCTCTTTCCACCTGTCATTTCCCTTCTCCAGATCTTGCTTTTTCTTTCCTGATTTTTATTTTCTACTATAGTCTGTATTCTTACCAATAGCCGTCATCTGTAGTGATAGCAACACACTCTTTCCTCCATCCTTCCTTCCATCCACCAAATATATGCTCTACCATAGACAAAATTATAAAATAAGCAAAGGGAATGTTTTTTGGGGGCGGGGGCTGTGTCAGGTCTTAGTTGCGGCACACGGGCTCTTCGTTGTGGTGTGCGGGCCCTGTAGCTGTGGTGCGCAGGCTCCAGAGTGTGCAGGCTTAGTTGCCCCGCGGCATGTGGGATCGCAGCTCCCCAAGCAGGGCTCCAACCCGCATCCCCTGCATTGGAAGGTGGATTCTTAACCACTGGACCACCAGGGAAGTCCCAGCAAAGGGAATTTTGGCCTTCTTCTCACTTCCCGATTTTTCTGTATTTTCTCTTTTCCTTTTGAGGTTGTCTCCCCAAAGTATCCTTCAGTTCAATAAAACAGATATTTATTTTAAGTTTATTACGAGTTTGGCACTGTGCTATGAAATAAGAATATAGGGATTAAAGATGTGGTTCTTGTCCTGATAAGCTTACCTTCTATCAGCAGAGACAATACACAAAAGTGGGACACTTCTCTAACCTGGAGGACCAACCAAAGTTTCCTGGAAAAGATGACTCCTGAGCTGAGTTGTGAAGGATGAGTTTGAGGTCAATTCAGCAAAGAACAATAGGAGAGTGAATCGTCTGATCAAGGCACAGAGTATGAAACGAACTGCAATCTGTTCTGTCTCACTTTCCCATAAAATGTGATGCAGTGACTGGCTGGTGGGTAGTAGATCATGGGAGAGCTTTCACAACAAAACAAGGGAACAGGCGTTTATTCAGTAAGTGTCGTCAATCCATAGTAAAATTTTAAACAGAAAGGGCAGCAATCAGAGTTACTTCTTAGATACGTTATTCTGGCTGAAGAGTAAAGGATCCAGTTATAGCAGCAGGGAGATTAATACTAGTGTTACTACAGTTGACCAAGCAAAGGATGATGCAGGTCTGAATCAGTAATGTAGTTACAGAGGGTTAGAAGTAAAGAATTAGATTAGAATACGTTTAAGTGGTAACATCAGCAAGATTCATAATCAATTATAGAGATGGAGGTAAGCACAGTTATGCGGATAACCTGAAGGTTTCAGACTTGGGTTTCTAAGAGGACACGGTACAATTAGCTGGGATTGAGAATATAGGAAGAGACATAGGTTTGGCAGAAAAGATTATGCAGTTAGTTCTGGATAGAGTAAGATTGACATGCCCATGGAACATCCAAGTGAACGTTCGTCTAGAAGGAAGCTAGGGCTAGAAATGTTGGGAATCATCTGTATGGATTTGGTGGTTAAAAATATAAGGATCGGGGGCTTCCCTGGTGGCATAGTGGTTGAGAGTCCGCCTGCCGATGCAGGGGACATGGGTTCGTGCCCCGGTCCGAGAAGATCCCACATGCCGTGGAGCGGCTGGGCCCGTGAGCCATGGCCGCTGAGCCTGTGTGTCCGGAGCCTGTGCTCTGCAACGGGAGAGGCCACAACAGTGAGAGGCCCGCGTACCACAAAAAATAAATAAATAAATAAGGATCGGGGCTTCCCTGGTGGTGCAGTGGTTGAGAGTCTGCCTACTGATGCAGGGGACACGGGTTCGAGCCCTGGTCTGGGAGGTACCACATGCCGCGGAGCAACTGGCCCCATGAGCCACAACTGCTGAGCCTGCACGTCTGGAGCCTGTGCTCCGCAACAAGAGACGCCACGATAGTGAGAGGCCCGCGCACCGTGATGAAGAGTGGCCCCTTCTCACCGCAACTAGAGAAAGCCCTCGCGCAGAAACGAAGACCCAACACAGCCAAAAATAAATAAATAAATAAATAAATAACATTTAAAATATATATATAAGGATATATGCAATCACCTAAGGTAATTCTCTGACTTGAGGAGGTGAATGGACCACAAATATATTCTTAACTAGGTCAAATGTATAAGGAATGGGCAAACAAAAAGACACAAAGACAAAAAGATGGAATATGGAGAGAAATAAAAACAGGACCCACCCAAGAGTTTTGAAGGTCTGGAGAGAGTAGAGATGCTGATCATGAACAAGAAGAGAAATGCTTGATTCTTTGAGAAGAAAGGAAGATAAGTAGGGGCCCAAGTCCAGATGTGGATACATTTGATACTGAGGCCCCAATTTTCTGCATGAAATAGGGAGTAGTGAAGGTTCTGAGGGGTGAGGGTTGAGTGTGTGGCTTGATGAGATCAGGGCAGGTGTGGTTTAGTCTCTGTGTTAATAGGACAGAGAGGCAGCATGGTAAATCAAAGGTTGACGAACAGTCTTGAGGTCAAGCTGCTGTGGTAAATCCTGACTTAGGGTGCCATTGCGCCATTTCCGCAGCGGTGAACAGCAGCTGGCAAACAGGAGGGGTGAAGTCAAAACATGAGGCACATCCAGCGCTGAGGTCTGGCAGGCAAGGGGCACTAGAGAATGAGGTTACAAAGTAGTTGAAGCAGTTGGTCCAGGTTAGTAAGGAAGGAGTTTGAGGCCAGTATGAGTTTAGGAAAAATCTAAGAAACCATGAAATCAAAGTATGAGACCAAAGAGAAGTTGTAATAGGCGTGAGGTTGTGAGAGAATTGGAATTTTAGATTGTGGTCAGAACATCAAATAAGAGTTTAAGATCATTCTTAACTGGACATGCCCCCCTGTAATGCCACACCCCTCTTCCCTTACCACACCCCACCCCCAGCCCTAGTAGTGCCAGCCCAAATTCCTCTTTTTTTTCTTCATGAACTTGTATTCATCCTGTATCTCATGCTTCTGAAACCCAGCGAAATGAATTAGGCTAATCTGCTGAATTAATTCATGATAAGATATTGATGGCTGATGAATGCTTGATACGTTATCCATCCCAGAAAATACACTCCTGTTGATAATGACTTAAAACAATTGGTCTAAACTAGGGAAGTAGCAGAGTCACCTGTCGTGCTACTTCAGTAATAAGTGCCCTCTGGGCTCCATCCTAAGAGATTCTGATTCAATTGCTCTGTCATTAGAACAAAGGGGTGGCATCTGAATTTTTGCAAACACCTCCAGTAAAGAGGTAGGTCAGTGGAAAAGCAACTGAGGAATAGATGAGCCTTCTTCTAGCTCTTCACATTGATAACTTCTTCTATACGTAATTAACTTTGGCAGTTACTCTATCTCTCCATGAAACGTTGCTATGCCCCATCTTCCAGTTTTGTATCCACCCCTCACCCAATTTGTAGTAACCTAGGCAACTTTGTCCTTTTCTTCTGGACACAATGAAACATGTGAACTAAGCCGAGCAAATCCAAGTCTTTTTCTAAGATTCAGAAATAGATTGGAAGCCATTGCTTACAGTGGTGTTGCTAATTTGGTGTAAATCTCAGGTCTTTGATGGCCATCTTCCCAAGTGTCGGTAGGACTCTGCCTACAGAATGAAACCAAGCAGAGGTAAGCAAAAATGGCATTTAAGTCCCTATTTCTTTCACTGATTTTGGCTCCTGAGATTCTTCCTTCAATCCTGTGTGCTACCCAGTATCCTTCCCAGCTATGGGATCCAAAAATATCAATTTCAGTCACTTGCAACTGAAAAAGCCCTTCTTGATTCATATATGGAAGGGAAGTTCTTCCTAATATTTACGTCACCCTGTCATTCATTTCTCTGGGTTCATCTGTATTAGGAGGAAAGACTCTTCCAATTACGTGACTTACACAAGAGCAGGATTGAGTAGCCCCTCATTAATGTGATTGACCAACAAGAGGGAAATTAGGGAGAAGGTCTAGATTTGTAGAATGTATTTTATGAGAAGTATTATTATGTTCAAGAACAAAACCAACTGGAACTAGCATAAGAGTGCCCTGCGGACCTGTTTTTTTTGTTTGTTTGTTTGTTTTTTTTTTTTTTTTGCAGTACGCGGGCCTCTCACTGTTGTGGCCTCTCCCGTTGCGGAGCACAGGCTCCGGACGCGCAGGCTCAGCGGCCATGGCTCACGGGCCCAGCTGCTCCGCGGCATGTGGGATCTTCCCGGACCGGGGCACGAACCCGTGTCCCCTGCATCGGCAGGCGGATTCTCAACCACTGCGCCACCAGGGAAGCCCCTGTTTTTAATGAATGACTAGAAAGGCTGTGTGGCATTATAGTGAATCTAGAAACTTGCCTTTTTTTTTTTTTAACATCTTTATTGGAGTATAATTGATCTACAGTGGTGTGTTATTTCTGCTTTATAACAAAGTGAATCAGCCATAAATATACATATATCCCCATATCTCCTCCCTCTTGCGTCTCCCTCCCTCCCTCCCACCCTCCCTATCCCACCCCTCTAGGTGGTCACAAAGCACCGAGCTGATCTCCCTGTGCTATGCGGCTGCTTCCCACTAGCTATCGATTTTACATTTGGTAGTGTATATATGTCCATGCCACCCTCTGACTTTGTCCCAGCTCACCCTTCCTCCTACCCTTGTCCTCAAGTCCATTCCCTATGTCTGCGTCTTTATTCCTGGCCTGCCCCTAGGTTCTTCAGAACCTTTTTTTTTTTTTGACACTTGCCTTCGTAATCTTGGTTTTGCCACTATCCAGAGACATAATCTTGGATAAACCTTCTGAACTCTCTATATTTAGTTTCAGCTATAAAATATAAATTATGTGATTCTAGATTTTTTTAAAATCAGCTTTAAATTATTAAATATAAATTATATAAATATTAAATAATTTTTAAATGTTTAAAGTTGCATAATAGTTTGGTCCCCATGCGAATGCTATCTCTTTTATCTTTTTATATTTTTTTAATTTGCTAAGCAAACCTTTGTGATACACATGCCATACACTTCAGCCTGGTTCCAGTCTGAATGTTCACAAATTACGGTCTGAATCAGTGAGCTTGGGATGGACCCAAGTGAACAGGTGGGATTAGCACTGTCACAGGGGGAACTGGGAGAAATCTCTATCAACAGCCAAAAGCTGTAAACTCACCATTGCTTCTTATTCTTCCTTAGGGCAGAGCTATAGAGGAGACGCTCTGGATTTCCCTTCAAATTGTCCCTGTGAGATAATTAAACACAGATCCTTTATTTCCTAGGAAGTCTCCCATGTGGGTAAAAGATGTGAAAGATCAAGGCAACATATCTGAAAATGTGTCAAGTAAAAAAGAAAACTCGCATATTTGAACATCTTAAAAAATCAAGATAAAAAAGAGAGTGCCAAGGGAGTCATGAAAAGTTAGCTCTAGGCCAGAGACATGTTGCTTTTAATTTCTATACAGTAGAAGAAATTTTAGCGTATGAATCGCATTTCATTAAAAGGTATACCTTTAAAGATTTATATTATCAAATTTGAATGGGGGAGACAGCAGAAGGTAGTTTAAACTGTCTGAGACATGCTGATTTAGCATTTATTCAGTAAACAGGATCGACTACTGGCTGCAAAATATATATAGAACATCTCTTTAAACACAAATATGGTGTAGATTTCAAAGGAATATGAAACAAAGGAGAGAAAAATAACCCCCCATTTTTTTATAGTCGCCCACCTTTTAAGACTATTCTCAGTCAAGGCTTATTTTGTGGTGTTTGCCTAAGCAAATGTCTCTAAGCAAGTCACTTGAGGCATTAATACGTAGGCGAGTAAAGGCATAAAACCTGAAAGTGAGAAATTCTCCTGTAACTTTTCTTTTTTTTTTTTTTTTTTTTTTTTAGTTACTCTATATTAAAATATTTTTTTTGTTGAAGTATAGCTGATTTACAATATTGTGTTAGTTTCAGGTGCACAGCACAGTGATTCAGATATTATATATATATGTTCTTTTTTAGATTCTTTTCCACTGTACCCCATTTTTGGGAAAGAGCCCAGCATAGTAGCAGCAAAACTAGAGAAGGGTCAAGAAGTTTGGGGCATAAAGGATGTACCCCCCACTTGCTTGGGCACAGTGATAGTTGGGGTCAAATTCACAGGGAAGATTTGAAAGGATTCTTAAGTAAATGTACTGACCTGAGAGAGGAAACCATCCCACTTGGAAGGGCCAGGGAGGTGAGAATGAGAGGTGTCTCAGTGCCTCTCTGCACGATGTCCAAGCACACACATGCATGGACAGACAGCTCAAGCATCAGGGGACTGTCCTGCTTCCAAAACCTTAGTCAATTGTAAGCTTCCAGAACTTAAAGCAAGGCTTAGAAAAGGGAGAGGACTTATGAGTTAATTGAGATTTAAATGAGAGCTGCCCTGGCAAAATGGCAGCTTAAAAAAAAAGCAAGTTAAAGAACAATAAAGACATATTTCTTGCACACTTGAGTTATGAACTGAAATTTATATTGTCCCACTTATTCCTCTGAATATTAATCACCTATTTCCTTGTCTGTCTAACTAGATTATAAGTGCCTTGACTAGAGCATAGGATGTGGCTAATAATGAGTGATTGATAAATGTATGGGAAAAGAATAAATAAATGAATACATGTTTCTGAACCAAAAATGAGTCATCATTAAGAATCCTGAGAATTTCAGTCAGGTGGGGAGAGAGACAAGGATACAAGTCACTATGGAGCAGTGGGTTCTAGTGGAGACACATATACAGGGCAATGGGAACACCAGAGGGAACAAGTAAAATTCTTGCTAGGAATCCAGGAAGGCTTAATGGAGGAGGTGACATTTGAGCTTAGATGTGCAGGTAGAAAACAGGTCTCGATAACCAATAGGATCTCACATCTGGCTTAGTGAATGAAATCGCCCAATTGTAATTTGGATAGACACCATCTCTGCTGAGGGTCAACGAGAAAAAAAACAAAGATGGATGGAGGAGGGCACTGAGTGTGGATCCCAGGAAGAGGCGTTTGGAAACTGCCTTACAAGATAGTGTGCGTTTGACCGAGTATGAGTTGTTCTGTCTTCGTTCACCTTTTTATCACTACCTCCACTGGGCCATCTCTTTAAAACCTACATTTGTATCTGGGTGACAGTTCACAAACTGTGTTCCTGTGACCCTCCCGTGTCATAAAATGTTGTAAAGTTAAAGGAGTAGGTTAGATATTCAGTTGCCAGAAGTATTTAGGCTAGTTTTGCCCTATTTTCTCTGCCATTGTCTTTTCCTACATAGTCAATTAAGCAACTACTACGTATGATTAGTGTGGAGTGAAGAATAAAAATGCTTAGTCTACGCAGGGTCTGTCTATCTGTCCTTTGGTTTCGCTCTTTCCTTTCTCTCCTTCCTGTCCTTCCTCCTGCCTCTGTCCCCCTTGCTTCGTGTGGCACCATGAAGCTTTCTACTATCAAGCATGACTCCCAGCTCTGCTGGTCCAAAGAGAATGATCAGGACCACCCAGCCCAGTGGTTCTCACACTTCAGTGTTCATCACATTCATCTGAGATTTTTTTTTTTTAAAGTAGGTACTCATGGCTTCGTCTCAAGGCTTCATTGAATTCAAATACTCGGGGATGGGACCCAGGCATTGGTATTTTTAAATGCTTCCTTAAGAGATTCTAAAGTACAATCAGGCTGAGAATCATTGATCTAAACTTTCTCTTCATACCTTAATTCCTTCTGTCAAATGCAGTCATTGGTCTGAATGATATTTAAGAAAACTGTCAACTTCCCAGTGTATGACATCCCTTCCAAAGGCTCATATTGGTGGATCCCTGGGGGAAGATCTGGTCAGGACTGGGAGTTACAGAGGAAGAGAGGGTGAAGCTCGTTGCCAGTAAGATGGGAAGGGAGGTAGGGGTGGATTCTGACAACTTTTCCATCCACCTTTAGGCCTGTTATTTCTGATAGCAGAGAATTTTGTGTTTCTGTTCTGCTTTGTCTTCTGGGTTGTTGTTTTTTTTAATCGTTCCAACATATGCATTTTATTTTTGTTTAAAAAAAATTTTTTTTTATAATCGAGTATAGTTGATTTACAATGTGTTAGTTTCAGATGTACAGCAAAATGACTTAGTTATACGTATACATATATCTATTCTTTTTCAGATTCTTTTCCCATATAGGTTATTACAGACTGTTGAGTAGAGTTCCCTGTGCTTTTGCTTTATTTTGTTTTTCTCAAGAAGGATAACCCACACTTCCTTTGATGAAAGTGCCTTTTAAGTCATATATTTGGACACCTGATATGACAAATACTCTGGACCTTTTGCTTATTGTTTGTCTTGTCTTAATATAGAGTCTAGAACCAAACAGCCATTCTGTAGCACTTCCCGATCCCACCCCAATTCTGTGCATGTGAATATCTGGCAAGAATAAGATAGAAGATTCTTGAAGGTACTTATTCTGGATATTTTTAATAAGAGGATAAAGCCGCAGTGCTTCTCGATGTTGCCAGATCAGCAGTACAGCTCGGTGACTCTACAGATCTATTCCCTTACTGACCTAAGTACGTGGGTTTTTTTTGAAAACGGAGGGAAACATTTCAAAAGCCAAGGAGCTCAAACATCTATGGCCTCCACTATTTGCAAGGGTTTCTGTGCCTGACACCCTTATCTAGAACCTACACATCAGCACAGCTCTAATTAGTTTCACTTGTCAATGGGCATGAAGTTAAGGTTATCACAGACTGCGAGTAACTGTTCCACGTGGGGCTTTGCAGGTTTCAAGAAGCAACACGTCTTCTTAATCCAACTCTACTCTTCTTGAGTCAAAGCAGAAACACTAAGAAATCAAGTGAATCCATCGAAGAAAGCATTTTGGAAAAATTTACCCACTTACCAAAAAAGTCAGTCTTCCGTGTCCTTCTCCCTTTGCCAATAAACAGTACCGATTATTGGCAATAAACGGGAAGCCCACATAGTAGTAGTGTTATGTTTTACTGAGCATCTCATCTTGAATGCTCTACTTTCTGGGGGAGAATGTATTCACCTTCCTTTGCCTTCTTGCGGCCACGCAATTCAGGTTCTTCATGATGTCAGCTCAGTAAATCCGAGGTTTCCCAGTCATCACGCCTCATCATCTGTGATGTATCGGGCCAGACCCCTAATTTATTTGAGGAGAGAGCAGCAGTCATGGGTGGAGATGGATGACAGAACTCCAACCCCTAAGTTGTGTGGCCCCCAAGTGTGTCATTAAACGCTCTGATTTTAAATTTATTTAGTAAATCTAAAGGGCCACTGTGAGGGTTGTGAGTGAGAGTCTCTGGATATGTTTTATCAACTTTAATATCCTACACATGTTTAAGGTACAGTTCTTATCTTTTTTCAGAAAAACTAAGAAATCTCCTTTTATGAGGGGTTTTCACAGTTTCTGATTAGTAAGAACTTCTTTCAGTTGGCAGAAAGTATATGTTACGGGCTGAATTGTGTCCCTTTAAAAGATATTGAAGTGGTAACCCGCCATATCTGTGGAAACAGGGCTTTTGTAGGTGATCACGTTAAGAGGAGGACATTAGGGTGAACCCTCATCCAAAAGGACTGTGTTCTTATAAAAGAGGGAAACTTAAACACAGAGACATGACATAAAGAGAGAAGACAACATGAAGACACAGGGAGATGACAGCCGCCTACAAGCCAAGAAATGCCTGAGGCCACCAGCAGCTGGGGGGACACTAGGTGTTCCCTCTCAGTCCTCAGGAGAAACCCACCTCGCCGACACTTTGATCTCAGACTTCCAGCCTCCAGAACTGCAAGACAATAAATTTCTGTTGTTTAAGCTACTCTGTTTGTGGTATTTTGTTTCGGCAGCCCCAGGAAACTAATATGGTATTATTTCCGGAAGACTTGAAGTGCCCTGCAGCTGAAGTTCTAAGCGAGAATCTTTTCAGTCTCCAGCAGGGGTTGTATCTCAAGCAAAATAAGAACTGGAGGTCATGATCTCAAACTTGATGCCTTTGGATCAATGTTTCTGGGCTTTTAAAGCTCCCAGCTAAGGCTGAGAACCATTGGGAAAGTGTAGGTTCTGAAGTCAGCCATAAGTGAGCTGAAACCACTGCTCCACCATTTAATGGTCATGCTACTTTGGGCTTGAATTTATTTCCTCATTTGTAAAACAAGATCAATAATACTACGTACTTCATAGTGTTTTCTGTGAACATTAAAAGAGAGAAATGCATGTAAAATGTTTGTACCATGTTGTTATCAAGAATAAAAATGTCCTTTGAACAGGGATCTACCGTATAGCACAGGGAACTATATTCAACATCTTGTAATAACCTATAATGGAAAAGAATCTGAAAAAGTATATGTATATGCAAACATATATACACATGTATATGTGTGTATATATATATTTATATATATACATAAAACTGAATAACTTTGCTGTACACCTGAAACTAACACAACATTATAAATAAACTATACTTCAATTAAAAACAATTTCCTTCAGACTGTTTACTTAGGGATTTCTGGTCATGTTGGGTGTTTAGAAGAGGTAATATAAAGGACCCTAAGCTATCACATGACAAAAGCACACAGTTGGCCAATATAAAACTTAGGTCTTTACGATGAGAAGTCTTCAGTCACCCCTTGTGACTCATCTGGGAGGGAAGAAAAAAAATCCCTATAAAGGGCTGCTTCTTCTAAAAAGAAGTTATAGAGCAGAAACCCTTGAAATATTTCTGCATTTTTCAGTCTGCTATGACAAGTTTTCTATACTCTGTGATTCAACTCAAAGAATGGAAATCAAGTTAGCAGAAAACAAATGGCCTAACCTTATTTTCAAGAGATCACAGGGAAGTAAGGAGAGGATTGGGGAAACACATTTCTGTACTGATCAGGGAGTCTGCCTGCTCACTTGAAAGGTGCTACAGGAATAAGAAGCATTCTACAATTAAGCAAAGTGAAATCATAAACATAGTGAATTTAACCCATCTACACCCTCTTCCCCTACAGGAAATATTTTCTACTCCTTTTGGTCTTTATTTGCCTATAAGGATTATGTTATTTAAAACACACACACACACACACACACACACACACACACACACACATTAAAAGAAAGGCTATAGAGTAATCTACCCACCCCCACCCCTCCATTTTCATAGCAAACTCGTCATCTCAGAAAACTATTTTCGAGTTTTCAAGTGAGTGATTTGTGACACCTATTTTGTAGAGAGAAAGCACGGACAAAACGGGGCAAGAAATACATTATGTGGATTGTGTTATAACTTTAGCATGTGTTAAATATTCAGTTATAAAAAGTTCCCCCTTGCATTTGTAATTATAAGCTGACATATTCATTTAAACACTGTCAACAAGAAGTCAGAATTCTCACTTTTTAATGCTTCAGTGGGAAGAAAGCCCTTAAGGTTTGATATCACACATTTAAAAAAAAATTCTCATTTTAAAGGTTATAGCAAGCCTTTCTTTGAAAATGAATTACACTATTACACTATTTCCTGGTCCAATAATGTCAGCCTAATAGCTAGGATACACTTGATTTTATGCTATACTAATCTGAACAATTTTCATTTTCTCTTTTTATTTAATACTTTACAAAACACAACATGCTTCCAATAAAATAGAGGAATTAGAAAAAAACAATGGCTGGTTAAAAATGAAATCCAGATCTTTCTGTTTTCCCAATTTTCATAAAATTCAAGCTTTATAAACAAGACAAATGGTCAAACAAGCTTGTTTCCAAGAAGCCTCACCCTTTAAACATAATATACCCAGACAGGGAGGTGTATAAAGATTACTGTGTGTGTGCAGCAGTGATTCTGTAATTAATTTGTTTTGAGCTTTGTGAAAAGCATTCTTTGTCCTTATATAAAGAGAGGGCTTTGTAGTTGTTGCCAGTTATTTTATCATAACCCTCAATCGGCTGAGCCTGTTATATTCTTTTTTCCTAGATTGAGTACTGTACTTAGTGCTACATTCTTTTTGCTTTTTTTAACCCCCTTTTGTAAGGTGACTATCCAGAGAAGCATGTGCTGAGAGATGGCACGGCAGTGCTAGCAAACCTTAGAGCTTTCTTTTCTGTTTTAAAAACCATGCCTTTCCAAACAGTTATAGACTGTCCTAATATTTGAAATAATAAGACACTTTGGCCAGTGAACTGCCAAAATTGGACCATCGATGGTCTCTACCACTAGATTAGAAAATTGCTTAACATTGCCTAACTGTAATTGAAAAGGATGGATATGATTTTTTTTTTTTTTTTTTTTTGCTGTACGCGGGCCTCTCACTGTTGTGGCCTCTCCCGTTGCGGGGCGCAGGCTCCGGACGCGCAGGCTCAGCGGCCATGGCTCACAGGCCCAGCCGCTCCGCGGCATGTGGGATCTTCCCGGACCGGGGCACGAACCCGTGTCCCCTGCATCGGCAGGCGGACTCCCAACTACTGCGCCACCAGGGAAGCCCCGGATATGATTTAAAGGAGAAAAAAAATGTAGTTGAAATTATGCCAAAAATGATTAGGGTAAGCCGCAAGGGAGTGAAAAATGAGACAAATTTTTAGACCCCTGGTTTTGAAAGAAGTTTCCAGCAGCTTACAAATAATGATTTTTTTAAAAAAGAAAGGAAAGAAATCATGATTTCATAAATAAGGGCATTATCTATAACCATGTAGATAGGTGGACATATTTAGAAATACAAGATCAGAGACAAACTTCAAAATAGGACCCTTCATTTGTTTTTTTTTAACTATATCTCCTAAAAGGATTACTAAAGGGATAAAATAACATGAGGAGCTCAGAGTTTACTGATTATAAAAAAAAAATACATGGAGAGAACTTAAAAAATAGAAAAGATATGAAGAAAATAAAAATTAAAATGATTGAAATTATGCTAATAACTGTATTTTTGTGTATTTCTTTCCAGCTTTTGCATTCCTGTACATAAGTGTGATTGTTGGTAGTCAAAAACCTGAAGCTTCTCAATGTGTTTTGTCTGGTCCTCACAGTGTGTTATGAAACATACATGAAATCTTATACACTGTGTGTGTGTGTATAATCTTAAGTCAAATGAAGTGCAAGAACTGACATTTGGGCTCCACTCTGCCATGGCAAGAATAGATTGGATGGGACTCCTGCCCTCAGAGGGCCCCTCTCTTCTGCTAGCCCCACTCCCCACTCTGAGTGCTCTTCCTTAATGTGATGCTGAATTTCCATCGCCAGTAATTACACGTCCTTATATATTTTATATATTATATTATATATTATATATATTATATTATACAATACTGTATATTATATATAAAATATACAATAATATATAAATATATACAATAATATACATTATATTATATATTATATTATATATATTATATATTTTTCTGTGCCTGGTCTTCAATAAGAGTGGGAAAAAAGAAAAATGGGCAATGGAGGAAGGAAAGATAATTGCAAAAGAAAAAGCTAGACCAAGTAGGCTGAATGTTTTTGGAAAATCTGGAGAAAGAAAGATTGTTGCATTTTCATAGGGGTCTTCTTTGCTAGCTTTACTCACTCCGATACCTCTGTGGACTTTTGGCAATTAAGTTTATAATCCCTGGTAGCAAAACAAAATATTGATAATACATCATGGACAACATGTTATGCCCTGCCTTTTTCTCTTATTTTATTTTGAAAGTCTTTCAAAGTTATTCCACCAAAACATGGTTTTAATGGCTTCATAATATACCATCTTATAGTTATAACATTGTATGCATATATATTTTAATATACCTTAAATTGCTGGACATTTAGATTGCCTCTAATAGTTTATTAATATAATTAGTACTGCAATGAATATCCTTCTATGTAAATCTTAAAAACAAAAACTTTTAGAAGTGAAATTTCTGAGTCAAATAGTAGGAATATTTAAAAAATTTTTGACACGTAATTCCAAATTGCCTTCTGGACAACAATTTAAACATTCACCAGCCATATAGCTATATATAAGTGGGCCCTTTTACTTGTACCTCATTTGGCCATTACATATAGTCATTTAAAGGTATTTACCAGTTTGATGGGTAAAGCACTGTATTTTATTTTAACTTACATTTCTTTGATTCTTTCAGAAATTTTATATGCATATTTTCATTTGAATTTCTTCTTTGGTACATTTTCTGTTCGGGGCATTTGCCCACATTTTTTTCTATCATTGTATCTACAGAGCTTTGCTCTGTTATAAATGCATATATGTTTCTTAACACATTTTTTTTTTTTTTTTTTTTTTTTTTTTTTTTGTGGTACGCGGGCCTCTCACTGTTGTGGCCTCTCCCGTTGCGGAGCACAGGCTCCGGACGCGCAGGCTCAGAGGCCATGGTCCAAGGGCCCAGCCGCTCCGCGGCATGTGGGATCCTCCCGGACCGAGGCACGAACCTGTGTCCCCTGCATCGGCAGGCGGACTCTCAACCACTGCGCCACCAGGGAAGCCCTTAACACATTTTTGACTGCAGATATATTACAGCCACAGGTGTTAGTTTCTGCACAAACCCCCAGTCAATAATGTGTTAATTTGTCTTTCATATTCTATGTTACGTATGATGTTTTTAATAAACGGATTTTTATGGACTCAAATGTAAAACTTTTCTTCATATTTTTTATAACTGCTTTTACTTAAAATTTTTCCTTTATAATTACTTAAAAACAGAGAAATTATCAAGACAAAGATTTGTCTCCCCTATACGTTCCTCTAATTTTCTATGGTTTCACTTTTTATATCTAGTTCTTCAATCTGTCTGGTATTTATTTTGGTTTCTGATACAAATTGAGGGTCTAATATTTTTACCTCCATAGAGCTCCCACAGTTTTTTCAAAAGACATTAGTTCAGTAATTATTCCAGTCTCTCTGTTACGTTTTCACCATCATCTATTAGTTTTTCTATTCAAGGAATAATATAATACTGAGGGCCAAATTCTGTTCCGGTGATGCCTTTGTTAAATTTTGTGACATTGTTTGTGCCATTCTGTCGTTGTTGTCTAGATATGTTTTCTTTCCTTCCTACTTTTTCCCCTGTGGGAATATCTCCTTCATAATTGTACTTACATGCATGTAGGTTTTGATTTATACACGGCAAACAGTAATTCCCCTCTGGACTCTGGAAACGCTTGTATGGTTTCTGTTGCCTACACACTCAGAGACTTTTGATCCTTTTGTAAGCTCTTGTAGAGTATGTATAAATGATCCATAGATGAGGGTTAGAGCTGGGGTTGTCTTCTCCTAGAAAGGAGCAATGCAGGGTGGATGTTTACAAAGGAAAGTACAAAGGCAACTGAGTGGTCATTAGTTCTATTACTATAGAGTTATTTAGAAAGGACACTGAAAGAAGTGGTTTCTAAAGGGAGGTGAACGGATATTCAGTGAATCTTCAGTGATCTAAGAATAAAATGATGGTTTCCGCCTTCTGCCTTGATCTATAAATTAAATATGTTCAAGGGAAAGTTTTATTTAAGTCACAATGTTCATTAATTGTCCAGCTGAATTACATTTATGTTTTGAAAAACGTTTTGCCCTTCTTTCTGATGGTCCATTAGAAGATGCCCCTTAGGTTTGGAATGAGAGGGTGACCGGAAAACCAGACCACTTGGTTTCAAATCTTGCCTCTGCCGGCTACTCACTGCAGTCATCATTTACCCTCTCTGAGCTTTAGTTTCCTCACCTGTAAAACGGAGATAAAAATAGAGTTTGCCTCATAGGCTGTTATGAGGATTGAGTGACTTAATTTTTGTACATCCTTTAGAACAGTGCCTGGGACATAGTAAGTGCTATGGGTTTATTACATCAATATTCTTTTCTATTTTCACTTCTAGGCCCTTCTACTTATAGCTATGCCAACTGTTTAGTGATTTAAAACACTGCTCAAGCACACTAGGGGAAATTAACTACATTAGGAACCCTTCAAAATATTTTATAATCTAAATGATCTTTTGGGGAATACATTTGGATTTTCATATATTGAGATATCTTAAATTGTAGCAAATCGACAGCGGTGTTCTGTTTTCCTTTGGCTATTGTAGAATAAAGTAGGAACTAGAGGAAGCAATTAGAGAGGTGTCACAGGCAAGGACTAATTTCCAAACTTGCCAGTCAACAAAGAATTATTTTCAATGAACTCGAGTCCCACATTTTAAAGCATGAGGGTAATTATAAATGATTTTTAAAATTTCTCATTAAATGGTGACTTTTAGAATGTTTGGCATCCGGTGGCTAAGTTAATTGATTTTAATTTTTTATGTTTTACTAGAATAGCTTATTTTTTAATTAATTAACTAATTAATTTTTGGCTGTATTGGGTCTTCGTTGCTGTGCGCGGGCTTTCTCTAGTTGTGGCGAGTGGGGGCTACTCTTCGTTGCGGCGCATAGGCTTCTCATTGCAGTGGCTTCTCTTGTTGTGGAGCATAGGCTCTAGGCGTGTGGGCTCCAGTAGTTGTGGCACACAGGCTCAGTAGTTGTGGCTCGTGGGCTTAGTTGCTCCGCGGCATGTGGGATCTTCCTGGACCAGGGCTCGAACCTGTATCCCCTGCATTGGCAGGTGGATTCTTAACCACTGTGCCACCAGGGAAGTTCCAAATAGCTTATTTTTTTATCTTTTCATCAACAGTATCAATGGACATAATTTCTGTTTGCCTTAGATCATATATGGCTTGGTTCAATACAGGTCCTAAAACTATTCTTTCAAAGTCTGTAGAATTTGTTTTTTATTGTTGTTGAATACTTTTCACCAGTATTCCTCAGACTGTGAAAAGCAGACCAACGCAGGTCTGTGGCTTGTTTGTTTTTTAACAATTAGGAGTAAGAGTTTGGATATGCATAGCAATTTTACAGAGTAATTTTATATCTATTAATCCAATAATTTTTAAAATTGGGGTTTATACTTTGTATGATTTTGCTTTATTTTTTTCTAGTAGTTCAATTTTATTGTATTTTACAAAAATACTGGTCTACAACATATTGGAAATTAAAAAAGAAAAAGAAAGCAACATGGTGCTTCAGCATGGTGAAAAGCCTTACCTAGTAGACAAATGGGAAAATGGTTTGGCATGCTAATGGATCATTTGATTGCCAAATAAACCCTTTATACAATCAATCAATCATCAATCAGTATTTTTTGTAGTTACTACTTTGAATTAAATTAACAAGTTATTAAGTATTTAAATCTGTGTCTTCAAGTAAATTCGTTGCACACTTAATTCCACTTAGGTCTGCTGTTTATAAGTTGGGGATAATATTGGGCAGCTTATCTTTTTCTCTGATCCCCAGGCGGAATTCCTGGTTAGGCAGTCCTTCATAAGCAGAAGTTGACATTGTTTCATTGACTGGAAACTTGACACTTGTGTTTGACTTTCCTCTAAAACTCAGTTTTCCCTCTTAAAAAGCAGTGAGGAGTCCTGTCTTGAAGCACACAAACACCAGAGTAATCTGAAATTGCCATTGAAAGAAAAAACAAAACGGAAAAAAAGATAATAGGATCAACGTTGCAGGTTTTATTTCCTGGCCTGAGCTACAGGGACTGTCTGAACAATACATCTTTTTTCTGGGCATCCCTTTGTCCCGCTTGCTGGGAGCCGTGAGTGCTAACAAAGCAGACTGGAAATTAAAAGAAGGACATTACACAGTTTTAAAAATCACATCTTCTGTGGCAGTACAGGAGTTAAAGCTTGATTTTTTTTTTTTTTTTTTTTTCCCACTGTATGGCCAAATTTGGCCTGTGATGTCTTTGAATGGCATGAAAAGCTGCTGGCTGCGTGTGAGTCTTCTCCCCTCTCTTCCTTTCTCACTTTAAAATATGCCTGGCAGAGAGTCAGCCCTCCCCTCCCCCTGCTTTAATCCATTTTGCCCTCCTGTTCAGCTGACTAAGAAAGACTCCAAATGAGAAAAAGCATTACTTCCCAATTGTTAAGAGGGCTTTTACACCAGTAGAAAATATTCAGTACATATGTAGACCCTGAATAACACATTTGGTCTTTCCCTCTACTTAGCAGGTTTTGTAGCTCTCTCTTCTGAGACCCTTTAGAATTTTTTTAGTTTCCATAATAGCAGTTTTTTTTTAGTGTCCCATAATAGCAATTCTCTAATCATTGATGAGGCACCAAAACACATATCTTTGTTCATAGACTTTTCATTGTATCAGGTGTTGGGAGCTAAACACAAAAGCACTTGAAATTCCATTAAAGTTACATTCATTTCTTAAAAAAAAAAGAAAACCCCACCATCTTTGGAAGTTGGTCTCTGTAGACCTTGCTAATGTAAGGATATGTACAAGACACATTTTATGTAACTGAAGATTAATGGTTAACTGTTTCAGGTGCAGATTTTGTACAGTAGGAGCTGATGCTTGCTGGGTGCAAAAACAAGAGGACACAGCAGCTGTGTTATCTGCCAAGTCACTCTGTATAAAATAAATATAATATAGAGGCGCTCCCAAATTTTACAAAATGTCAGCTTTGGTGCTTCTGAACATATCAATGTTACCAGCACTTAAAAATGCAGTCAACTTGCCAGTCTTGAGACAAGAAGGGTGCCTGGCACTTTCTAATTTCCAACATTGGAAGATACAGGCATTCTCGCCTCATATCACTGCTTTGTTGAGAAAGCAACCTCAAATGGGGCTTTTTATATTTGACGTGTAACACATAAGACAGTAAAGAAGCTTTAAGAACATTTCAGTAAATGCATTTTGATGCCTGGTTGTCAGGGAGGAAGAAAACTTTCCTGTACCCTTCTAGGTTCTTCTGGCTGGTCCAAGAATTAAATTAACATGAAATAGATTAACAGGAGAAAATAGAATTTAATTCCGCATGTATGGGAATTACATGTACATGAGAGGGTCAGAGACAGAAAGGTAAAATGAGGCTTCTATGTCATCCTGAGCTAGGGAATGGGATGGGGCCTGGGGCTTCCAAGGACAGGAGGGCCATTCACAGGATGATATGAAGAGCACATGTCTGGTAATTAGATGTTTACCCTGCCATATAGATGAGGCCACTTAGATAAAATGTATCTCTGGTAATAATTGTTTTTCTAGGAAAAATCCCCAATTTAAATTCTTCTAGGTAGTTGAAGGACAGGCAGTAGTGTCTCCTTAGCTTGTGGGGTCTTGATTGCCTTTAACTCAAAATAATCCACATCCTAGGGAGGCCTGTTCTGAACCCTGACATAGCCAATGACATCAAGGTGCCTTTACAGACCTCCATAAATGAAAAATAATCATCACAGTGATGTTTCTCTCTTTATTTAAAAGTCAAATCAATAGCTAGTGGGAAGCAGCCGCATAGCACAGGGAGATCAGCTCAGTGCTTTGTGACCACCTAGAGGGGTGGGATAGGGAGGGTGGCAGGGAGGGAGGTGAAAGAGGGAATAGATATGGGGATATATGTATATGTATAGCTGATTCACTTTGTTATAAAGCAGAAACTAACATACCACTGTAAAGCAATTATACTCCAATAAAGATGTTAAAAAAAAAAAGTCAATCTAGCATACGGTTGCCAGATTTAGCAAGTAAAAAGGACTTATTTGCTAAATAAGTCGTGAACTAACACAGGACTTAAAATGTGAGTTCAGATAAAAAGCAAATAATTTTTTAGTATATGTATGTCCCATGCAATATTTGGAGGGGCACACTTATACTAAAAATTTCATCCTTGTGTCTCAAATCCAAATTTAACAGAGAGTATGGCATTTATCTGGTGATCCCTGTCTATCATCATTGCTATGAAAACAGTGCAAAGCTGGATCCAGTTTCCAGGGTCAAGAACAAGAGCTACAGTCTCTGAGTCCATTCCATCTGCCAACTTGAAAACTCTGGCACATCACCAAGTTCATGGAAGCTTCTTCTACAGAAGTAGAATGTATTTCCAATCAGTCATTTCAGTTAATTAAAGGGAGAGAGAGCACCAACATCCGAATTATAGGGGTCCCAGAAGAGGAAGAGAAAAAGAAAGGGACTGAGAAAATATTTGAAGAGATTATAGTTGAAAACTTCCCTAATACGGGAAAGGAAATAGTTAATCAAGCCCAGGAAGCACAGAGAGTCTCACATAGGATAAATCAAAGGAGAAACATGCCAAGACACATATTAATCAAACTATCAAAAATTAAATACAAAGAAAAAATATTAAAAGCAGCAAGGGAAAAACAACAAATAACATACAAGGCAATCCCCATTAAGGTTAACAGCTGATCTTTCAGCAGAAACTCTGCAAACCAGCAGGGAGTGGTAGGACATATTTAAAGTGATGAAAGGGAGAAACGTACAACCAAGATTACCCACCAAGGATCTCATTCAGATTTGAGGGAAAATTAAAACCTTTATAGACGAGCAAAAGCTAAGATTATTCAGCACCACCAAACCAGCTTTACAACAAATGCTAAAGGATCTTCTCTAGGCAGGAAGCACAAGAGAAGAAAAAGACCTACAATAACTAACCCAAAACAATTACGAAAATGGTAATAGGAACATACATATGGATAATTACCTTAAATGTAAATGGATTAAATGCTCCAACTGAAAGACATAGACTGGCTGAATGGATACAAAAACAAGACTCGTATATATTCTGTCTACAAGAGACCCACTTCAGAACTCAGGACACTTACAGACTGAAAGTGAGGGGAGGGAAAAAGATATTCCATACAAATGGAAATCAAAAGAAAGCTGGAGTAGCAATTCTCATATCAGACAAAATAGACTTTAAAATAAAGACTATTACAGAAGACAAAGAAGGACACTACATAATGATCAAGGGATCAATTCAAGAAGAAAATATAAAAATTATAAATATATATGCACCCAACATAGGAGCACCTCAATACATAAGGCAAATGCTAACAGCCATAAAAGGGGAAATCGATAGTAACACAGTCACAGTAGGGGACTTTAACACCCGACTTTCACCAATGGACAGATCATCCAAAATGAAAATAAATAAGGAAACACAAGCTTTAAATGATACATTAAACAAGATGGACTTAATTGATATTTATAGGACATTCCATCCAAAAACAACAGAATACACTTTCTTCTTAAGTGCTCATGGAACATTCTCCAGGATAGATCATATCTTGGGTCACAAATCAAGCCTTGGTAAATTTAACAAAATTGAAATCGTATCAAGTCTCTTTATCAACCACAATGCTATGAGACTAGATATCAATTACAGGAAAAAATCTGTAAAAAATACAAACACATGAAGGCTAAACACACTACTTAATAACCAAAAGATCACTGAAGAAATCAAAGAGGAAATCAAAAATACCAAGAAACAAATGACAATGAAAACACAACGACCCAAAACCTATGGGATGCAGCAAAAGCAGTTCTAAGAGGGAAGTTTATAGCAATACAATCCTACCTTAAGAAACAAGAAACATCTCAAATAAACAACCTAACCGTACACCTAAAGCAATCAGAGAAAGAAGAACAAAAAACCCATAAAGTTAGCAGAAGGAAAGAAATAATAAAGATCAGATCAGAAATAAATGAAAAAGAAGAAAACAATAGCAAAGATCAATAAAACTAAAAGCTGCTTCTTTGAGAAGATAAACAAATTGATAAACCACTAGCCAGACTCATCAAGAAAAAAAGGGAGAAGACTCAAATCAATAGAATTAGAAATGAAAAAGGAGAAGTAACAACTGACACTGAAGAAATACAAAGGATCATAAGAGATTACTACAAACAACTATATGACAATAAAATGGACAACCTGGAAGAAATGGAAAAATTCTTAGGAAATCACAACCTTCTGAGACTGAACCAGGAAAAGATAAAAAATATAAACAGACCAATCACAAGCACTGAAATTGAAACTGTGATTAAAAATCTTCCAACAAACAAAAGTCCAGGACCAGAGGCTTCACAGGCGAATTCTATCAAACATGTAGAGAGGAGTTAACACCTATCCTTCTGAAACTCTTCCAAAATATAGCAGAGGGAGGAACACTCCCAAACTCATTCTATGAGGCCACCATCACCCTGCTACCAAAACCAGACAAAGATGTCACAAAGAAGGAGAACTACAGGCCAATATCACTGATGAACATAGATACAAAAATCCTCAACAAAATACTAGCAAACAGAAGCCAACAGCACATTAAAAGGATCAAACACCATGAGGAAGTGGGGTTTATCCTAGGAATGCAAGGATTCTTCAATATATGCAAATCAATGAATGTAATACACCATATTAACAAATTGAAGAATAAAAACCATTTGATCATCTCAATAGATTCAGAAAAAGCATTTGACAAAATTCAATACCCATTTATGATAAAAACCCTACAGAAAGTAGGCATAGAGGGAACTTTTCTCAACATAATAAAGGCCATATATGACAATCCCACAGCCCACATCATTCTCAATGGTGAAAAACTGAAACCATTTCCACTAAGATCAGGAACAAGACAAGGTTGCCCACTCTCACCACTATTATTCAACATTGTTTTGGAAGTTTTAGCCATTGCATTCAGAGAAGAAAAAGAAATAAAAGGAATCCAAATTGAAAAAGAAGTAAAGCTGTCACTGTTTGCAGATTATATGATACTATACACAGAGAATCCTAAAGATGCTACCAGAAGACTGCTAGAGCTAATCAATGAATTTGGTAAAGTAGCAGGATACAAAATTAGTGCACAGAAATCTCTTGCATTCCTATACACTAATGATGAAAAATCCGAAAGAGAAATTAAGACAACACTCCCATCTACCATTGCAACAAAAAGAATAAAATACCTAGGAATAAAGCTATCTAAGGAGACAAAGGACCTGTATGCAGAAAATTATAAGACACTGATGAAAGAAATTAAAGATGATACAAACAGATGGAGAGATATACCATGTTCTTGGATTGGAAGAATCAACATTGTGAAAATGACTATACTACCCAAAGCAATCTACAGATTCAGTGCAATCCCTATCAAACTACCACTGGCATTTTTCACAAAACTAGAACAAAAACTTGCACAATTTGTGTGGAAACACAAAAGACCCCGTATAGCCAAAGCAATCTTGAGAAAGAAAAACAGAGCTGAAGGAATCAGGCTCCTGGACTTCAGACTATACTACAAAGCTACAGTAATCAAGACAGTATGGTACTGGCACAAAAACAGAAATATAGATCAATGGAACAGGATAGAAAGCCAAGAGATAAACCCACGCACATATGGTCACCTTATTTTTGATAAAGGAGGCAAGAATATACAATGGAGAAAAGACAGCCTCTTCAATAAGTGATGCTGGGAAAACTGGACAGCTACATGTAAAAGAATGAGATTAGAACACTCCCTAACACCATACACAGAAATAAAGTCAAAATGGATTAAAGAGCTAAATGTAAGGCCAGACACTATCAAACTCTTAGAGGAAAACATAGGCAGAACACACTATGACATAAATCACAGCAAGATTCTTTTTGACCCACCTCCTAGAGAAATGGAAATAAAAACAAAAATAAACAAATGGGACCTAATGAAACTTAAAAGCTTTTGCACAGCAAAGGAAACCATAAACAAGATGAAAGGACAAGCCTCAGAATGGGAGAAAATTATTGCAAATGAAGCAACTGACGAAGGATTAATCTTCAAAATTTATGAACAAGTCATGCAGCTCAATAGCCAAGAAACAAAAAACCCAATCCAAAAATGGGCAGAAGACCTAAATAGACATTTCTCCAAAGAAGATATAGATTGCCAACAAACACATGAAAGGATGCTCAGCATCACTAATCATTAGAGAAATGCAAATCAAAACTACAGTGAGGTATTACCTCACACCCGTCCGAATGGCCATCATCAAAAAATCTGGAAACAATAAATGCTGGAGAGGGTGTGGAGGAAAGGGAACCCTCTTGCACTGTTGGTGGGAATTTAAATTGATACAGCCACTATGGAGAACAGTATGGAGGTTCCTTAAAAAACTACAAATAGAACTACCATATGACCCAGCAATCCTACTTCTGGGCATATACCCTGAGAAAACCATAATTCAAAAAGAGTCATGTACCACAGTGTTCATTGCAGCTCTATTTACAATAGCCAGGACATGGAAGCAACCTAAGTGTTCATCGACAAATGAATGGATAAAGAAGATGTGGCACATATATATAGTGGAATATTACTTAGCCATAAAAAGAAACGAAATTGTGTTATTTGTAGTGAGGTGGATGGACCTATAGTCTGTCATACACAGTGAAGTAAGTCAGAAAGAGAAAAACAAATACCGTATGTTAACACATATATATGCAATCTAAAAAAAAAAAAATGGTTCTGAAGAACCTAGGGGCAGGATGGGAATAAAGGCGCAGACCTACTAAAGAATGGACTTGAGGACATGGGGCGGGGGAAGGGTAAGCTGTGACAAAGTGAGAGAGTGGCATGCACATATATACACTACCAAATGTAAAATCGATAGTTAGTGGGAAGCAGCCACATAGCACAGGGAGATCAGCTCGTGCTTTGTGACCACCTAGTTGGGTGGGATAAGGAGGGTGGGAAGGAGGGAGGGAGATGCAAGAGGGAAGAGATATGGGGATATATGTATATGTATAGCTGATTCCCTTTGTTACAAAGCAGAAACGAACCCAACATTGTAAAGCAATTATACTCCAATAAAGATGTTAAAAAAAAAAAAAAAAGGGAGAGAGAGACCTTACCCACTTGAGGAGAAGGAAAGAGCTGGAAAATAAGAAAAAGAAAAATCTAGAACAAGCAGAAGGGGAAAGAATCTTTATCAGGAAGTAATACAATTAGGACTGAGTAAGCTTGCAACAAGATTTTCTAAACTAAAAAAAAAAAAAAAAAAAAAACAAAAACAGGATAATTGGATTCCTAGGAATCAGAAATTAGAGAGAAACATAGAATGAAAAAAGGACATAAAATGTTATTTTTTCCTCAGCAAGGTTGTGTTATTTCTGTTTGCTTTTTTTGTTTTCATAAAAATTCCTGACTATCAGGAAGTTAGACATTTTCTTGGGAGATGAATTTCCTGAGACATCATACCTGTCTTTCTGAAGCTCTGTTCAGTAGTTGGTCTAGCATCAGACTGATGGAGTATGCTTGTTTTCTTTCTTTGGCTACTTCACACACAGGTGCTTCTTGTTTCTCTATAACATAAGATCTCCACCTTTGGCTTCAAGGCCATGGCCCTCAACCCATGAAAAGTCACGTGGGATGCTATATGACTGGGGTAAATTTTACACTTGCTGATGCTCTATCAGCATTTCCTGCCTAGGTCTGGTGTGAAATGCAGATTCTTTGGCTCCTGCTCTTGTCTCTTCACTGGGATTCTGTGGCTCAGTTTCTTCACAGGTGACTCTAATCACCATACTCGTGGAAACCACAGTCTCATAAGGTTTGGGGCTGGAGGCTTTATTTGTTTGGATGGAAGAGGTCCAAAGCGGGGGTTGCTTTTTGTTTGGATTTGGATTTTGGTTTTAGTTTCTGTATTTGGGAAGAGAGAAGATATTGCAGAAATTTTAGTTATATGAAAAGGAAAACTACGAGTCTTGTCCCTGGTAATAGTGGGACAATTTAAGAATGTTGCTTTATATGGATGACATTCTTTTTTAACACATAGGGACCATTCAGAAGAGCCAACCATTGAAGAGTCATTGTAAGCAATAATAAAATAATTTCATTTTTTAAAGGCATAAGTTTATCAAAATATGAGGAAAAGAACCCAAAATTAAATCTTGTAATTCATACAGTGACATGGAGGAAAATTATATTTGGGAACAAAGTTTCTCAACACTAAATTTAACCTTTGAGTTTTACATATAGAAAGTTTATTGTTGCTTTTCCTGAGCTAAAGATGAACAGTTGGCCACGTTTTGAACAGGGCAGTAGCTTGTTTGTTCGTTTTTACTGGTCTCCCTCATAGCTGAAGGTGAATGAATCTTTCTGATGGCCTTTTTTCCTAATAGGCAATGGATCCATTTGATGTAAAGCTGTTCAGAATCAGGAGCAGAATGCTTAGGGGAGAGAGGAAAAGAAAATTTGCACTATATACAGCATGGAATTAATCTCCTGTGTATGTAAGAAAACACTTGTTCCTCAAAATTAAGAAAGATAAGAGCAAAATCTTCAGCCTGTATTGGACTCAACACAGTCTTTCAAAGATTTGTCTATCACCAAATACTTTCAGGAAGTGTATTTCAAAGCGCGTCCTCCTGAACTCTAGGGTTTCCTAGGGGCGCCTTAGAAGAGGAAGCAGGAGCCCCATGCAAACAGTCTTATCCACCCCTAACCTGGTCCCAACCCTAGTCCCACCCCAATACAGATGCACCCTACTCGTGTATTCCTCTCTGCTGGAGGAAAGGAGTGCCCTGTGTGGTTGATCACGTGGGGTCCAGTGGGCGTGGCTTCTGGGTACCACACCTCCCCCTGCTGAGGACCAGCCCTCTGAGCACAAATTTGCATGCCCAAATGTCCTCACCTGCATTCACAAAACAGTGGTGCTTCTGGTAACTTACTTTGTAAACAACTTAGTCACAAGGGCTGAACAAGCTAACACACCTAAAGAAATTAGTCCCAGTAATAAACTTTCACTAGTATCTGTTTCTGCACTTGGACTTGGGACAAGGTTTCATCCAAAGGAAAGTTTCTACTGCCTTTAAAAAGTTTTTGGAAGGACTACTGCTTTAAAACATGATTTAATAATTGAGGAGCATGCTTTTGTCCTTTGGCCAAAAGCCAAGTCCCTCCCCCTTTTCACCCATTAACACTGAACTCCAAGGGTTAAGGATCCATTCCCCCTTCTTCTCCAGATCGGAATCTCAGCAGCAGAGCGTTGGGTTAATATATAAAAATGATGTCATTGTAGTCACAGAAACTCTTTCATTATAATCTTTTGTTTCTTTCCTGCTAACTTTCTAAAGGCAGACACAGCTTATTAATTATCTAAGCATTTGGAACCCTTTGCAGGTACACGTCCCACCAATGCTATTATTATCACCCACATTTGGTGAAGTACTTGGGGATTACAAGTGTCGTGTAAACGTTTACACATTATTATACTGTGACCCCAGATCCACAGTGGGACAGCAAAGACAGCCCAGGAAGGAGCCTGAAGCCCCAGAGAGGCAGTGGTTTTTGTAAAAGGTATGAAATTCTTCTCTTTGTTTAGCATAAGGAGAGTTGTACTTCTGAGGAGAGTCATTTACAGCCATTAGGGAAAGAATGTATGACTGTAACAGAGACAGCTGAGGGTTTGCTGCATATTTTCAGATAGAAGGGGGTCCTTCAAGAAAAGGGTAACAGGGAAAGGATTTAAAATGCTGTGAGGGGCATTTCGAGTTGACTGGAAGAACTTCCTGACAGTAAAAGCAGCATGCTTCCAACAGCTGTCACCACATCTTTCCCTCTGGAGACTCTCAGGAAGGAAGAGATTCTCTTTCTTGGTAAGCTCAGCCTAAAGGCAAGAAATTGGAACCCATCCTCCTGGCTGACCATTTTAGGTAGTAAGGTCACTGCAGAACCACTGAATGGCACTATGTTCTCTTTAAATCTGGACTCTGCTTGTGGGGAATGTCTTGGTTGGTGCTGGTGTGTCCTTAACAGCCCCTAACTCTCACTCTCTACACTCTTTTCAACCAAGACAAAAAGATCTAGAACCGGCCATGTGTCCAGGCACAACAATCATTGTTTTGTTAGACCAGGGAGGCTGATCTTCCATTTATGGTGATGGTCTTAAAATTACCTTCTAAAGTAAGTGTAGGAAAAAGAGGAATTGGATATAAAGAGAGTAAAGGTCCTATCATGTAAAGCTCATGTGGCATGCAGGTGTCAGGAAAATCTGAAAGACCTGGGAGGTCATGGAGACCCCTATGCCAGGTGATTTCAAGGTCTTCTAATGCCAGGATCCTGGGAGGACAGGGTGGGGAGGGGCTTCAGTAGTGGAGTCTTACGTAGAACCTCAGAAAACAGGAAAGCATATGCTATGAGGCAGTGCTTACAAAAATAAGAAACACGTACAGTCACAAAAAACCTACATCAGTACACAGACCAGTCTAGAGGAAAACAATTCTGCTCTGGATATTGTTTTCAACATCTGATGTGCAAGGTTTCAGATGATTGTGGAAAGGATGTTCGGTTTTAAATAAAGGACAAAAGATATACAAATTGAGGGAGAAAAGCCCACGCCCTTTTCTCTTAATGCTTGGAGAGATTCTACATTTCCCCTTCTTGACGTTCTTTTGAAACAGGAGAAAGAAAGAAAGGAGGGGGTGGGGGGAAAGCAGTGTAACGAATTCCCTGCCAGAAAGCACACAGTAAATTCTAGCTTGTTAGCAGGCGGGTTCCAAATGATTTCCAAAAAAACAAATCCTAACAGTCATGTAGTTACAGCCTCTGAGGGAAGCTGTATGCCCGACGCTGGTGTCCCAGAACCCAAGCCACCAAAAAAAAAAAAAAAAAAAAGGGAAAAAAGAAACCTAACCGGTCTTCTGACAGGAATATGAAAGCAAAATCTCACGAGGATGCCCCAGAGGAGAAGAAAGCTGCAGCTTGCAGTAATCTGTAAATGATTGCTGTTAAAGTCTGGAGGCTTCAGGCTTGATCTGTTTGTTCCAAAAGCAAGCCAAGGAGGACGGTGTTAATAAAGAGAGATTTAACTGAGAGCTGTGCTTGGAATAAAGTGGGCTACAAAAAGGTCAAATGTGATCAGTTGGAGCAGATTACAAGGGTTTAAAAGGTGGTGTGGAGAAATGAGCCGGGGCTGGGGAGTAATCTAGCGCAAGATTGATTAGGCCGTGGGCGTGGAGAAAAGCCAGGACAAGTGCTTATCAATCCTAGAAGGAGGAAGAGCCGCTCGTGCAGGCGCCCGGTCGCTCCGGGGGCCTGAGCCGAGCAGCCGGCGGCCGCTTCCTTCCCCCGCATCCCCTCCCCGCGCCCCCTCCTCTCCGGAGTGGATCTGACTTCGGCCGCCCTTTAGACAATGGTCTCCTTAATCTCTGACTTGGATCCCCTCAAAGACTGGAAAGTTTTAAGGTAGGCCTGCTTTTCTTTCTCTCTCGTCGCTGTTACTGTTCACGGCCAAGTGCTTCCCCCGCCCGCACCCCAATTACGGCGCGTGGGATGCTGCGTGCAGTGCCAGGGGTGGGTGGCAGGGACCGCCCGGTCTGCTTAGCGGGATGCTCCGTGGTGATGCGGAAACAACTTCCAGCGGATGTGGAAAGAGGGGCGGGAGAAGTCCTCAGTTTCACTCCCTCAGGGGAAGGCGGTGCATTTTAATGAGAGTTTGTCTTACTGGAATGATTACTGACATTGGCTGACTCAGGGAGCCAGTTATACTTATTGTTGCGTTCCATGGGGCGCTGAATCCATCAGAGGGGATGTGGGAAACTTTCTGAGACTTCAGATAAAAAAGCGAACTTTCCAGAAGACTATTCCTTCCCCTCTTTTAAGAGGGTGTGTGGAAATGCGGTTTCCTCCTGTGACCTCTCCTCCCCACCCCCAGGCCTAATTTGGAAAAGCCGGTCCTATAAAAACTCAGCTGACCTCGGAACGGAATGAGTAGAGTTTCTGAAACAAGGGCCTTCTCTGAATGCTCCTGAAAAGGTGAACTCAGACCTTTCATGATTCAGAGACCCAGAAAAATGAGAACCCAAGGGCCTCAAAGTGGCGAAAGTTCATGCATTTCCTCCGCTTGGGTCTAAGCTGACTCCTTCCGAGTTCACAGTGCCTTCCTAGGTCTAACTTAACACTGAAGGGTATTTCCCAGCCAAAAGCAATTTGGGCAATTTTTAAAATACAAAAATGTTACATGGAGGAGTTTTTATGAAAAGTGGTTTAACACAATGGCATGTTGTCCCGAATACCTACTCCCAAACATGATTCCTTTGGAACTAAACCAAGACCCAAAAAGTCACCTCTTTTTCCTGGCATCTGGTATTAATTGGCTATTACTTATTTCCCTGAGTTCTGCTTTAGTTTATTTTTTTTCAAATTGTATTATTTTTAAAATTTATTTTGTTGAAGTATAGTTGATTTACAATGTGTTAATTTCTATGGTACAGCAAAGTGATTCAGTTATACATACATATATATACATATATATTCACATTCTTTTTCATATTCTTTTCCATTATGGTTTAACACAGGTACTGAATATAGTTCCCTGTGCTAGACAGTAGGACCTTGTAGTTTATCCATCCTATATATACTAGTTTACATCTGGTAATCCCAAACTCCCAATCCCTCCCTCTCCCCTCCCCCTCAGCAACCACAAGCCTATTCTCTGTCTGTGAGTGTTTCCATTTTGTAGATCAGTTCATTTGTGTCATATTTTAGATTCCACATATGAGTGATATCATATGGTATTTGTCTTTCTCTTTCTGACTTCATAGTAAAATAATCTCTAGGCCCATCCATGTTGCTGCAAATGGCATTATTTTATTCCTTTTTAGGGCTGAGTAGTATTTCATTGTACATATGTACCACATCTTCTTTATCCATTTATCTGTTGATGGGCATTTAGGTTGTTTCCATGTCTTGGCTATTGAAAATAGTGCTGCAATGAACTAATTTGATTATTTTTAAAAGCAACCACATGATACAAAAGAGCAAATAAAAGAAAAATTGGCCACTATCCATCTTATTTTCTTATTAAAAATTCTTGCATCTTGCTTTCTAGAACTTCACGTGTATACATGTCATATAGTATGTGTCATTTTATAATATGCTCTTTTTCCAGTTAAATATCAAACACATTTCCATGTTTCTGCCTACCCTTCCTAACCATAATTTTAATGACTAAAACAACATCATGATGTTGATGTACATTGTTTTACTAAATTACCCTGTTGGTTTAAAATTTAGATTGTTTCCAGTCTTTGATTTATATGAACGACGACTCAGAGAGCTATACCTTTCTGCTTTCATTAAATCCCAGGATTTCTAGATGAAAAGGCACGAATGTTTTATGGGCCTGTCAGTGATACTTTCTTCTATTTGTAGGTTTAAATTTTATTTTATTTATTTATTTTTATTTATTTATTTTTTTTTTTGCTAAATTTTATTTTTAATTGAGAGATGCTAAAGTACTTCTGTACATGTCCTTATGATGCAGCTATTATAATAAATTTCATTCTTTAACTGGATTACTAACCTATTTCTAAAACTGAAATATTTCTTAAGGGTGCTTTTTAAAAAATTGTTTTGGGTGATTAACTTATTATTGCCCAAGTGGATAAGGTGGGCCCCAGCTCTAAGACCGTGTGTAAGATTAGAAATCTTTAAAAATGTTGCCCTTCAAAGGCCTTTTCTGATAATGATCGCTAGTCTTCACACACTTAAAAGCCAGGGGTAATGTTGCCTTTTCCCTAAATGTGTCTCTAACATAAGTGAAGGTTATTTTATGGCAGGAGTAAATAAAGCTTCACAAACTTGGACTGGGAAGACCTGGGAAAGGGAAACATCTTCTCATTGACCTCTGGGTACACTAAGTTCGTTCTGCCCACACCTCTTCTTGGCAAGTGTTATTCCATCATCATTTTAACTGTGTGTAATTCTTTCCTGCGATAAGGAATTATGAAGTGTGGAGTGTTTAGGTGTCGCATTTTAAATTCCTTAATTGTTTAATCGGGCATCATCAGCTTGGCTAATGCTGATTCATGGAACCATTCACTCACCAACACTAACGCTCTGTCTGTTACAGACACACCTTGTTTTAATGCTTTGCTTTATTGTGCTTGGAAAATATTGCCTTTTTTTTTTTTTTTTTTTTTTTAACAGACTGAAAGTTTGGGGCAACCCCGTGTTGAGCAAGCCTTTTGGTGGCATTTTTCCAACAGCATTTGCTCACTTCATGTCTCTGTGTCCCATTTTGGTAATTCTCACAGTATCTCAATTTTTTCATCATTATTATACTTACTCTGGTGATCTGTGATCAGTGATCTTTGATGCTACCATTGCTAAAAGATGATGACCCGCTGAAACTCAGATGATGGTTAGCATTTTTTAGCAATTAAATATATATATATTTTTAACATCTTTATTGGAGTAAAATTGCTTTACAATGGTGTGTTAGTTTCTGCCTTACAACAAAGTGAATCAGCTATACATACACATATGTCCCCATATCTCTTCCCCCTTGCGTCTCCCTCCGACCCTGCCTATCCCACCCCTCTAGGTGGTCACAAAGCACCGAGCTGATCTCCTTGTGCTATGTGGCTGCTTCCCACTAGTAGCAATAACATATTTTTAATTAAGGTATGTACCTTTTTTTTTTTTTAAATAAATTTATTTATTTATTTTTGGTTGCGTTGGGTCTTCGTTGCTGTGTGCAGCTTTCTCTAGCTGCGGCGAGCGGGAGCTACTCTTTGTTGAGGTGCACGGGCCTCTCATCACGGTGCCCTCTCTCATCATGGTGGTCTCTCCCGTTGCAGAGCACAGGCTCCAGGCACGCGGGCTTCAGTAGTTGTGGCACGCAGGCCCAGCAGCTGTGGCTTGCAGGCTCTAGAGCGCAGGCTCAGTAGTTGTGGCACACGGGGCCAGTTGCTCCACAGCATGTGGGATCCTCCCAGACCAGGGATCGAACCTGTGTCCCCTGCATTGGCAGGTGGATTCTTAACCACTGCACCACCAGGGAAGTCCCTGTACATTGTTTTTTTTTTAGACATAATGCTATTGTGCACTTAATAGACGACAGTATAGTATAAACATAACTTTTATATGCACTGGGAAACCAAAAATGTGACTCACTTTATTGAGATTTTCACTTTATTGCAGCGGTCTGGAATCAAAGCCGTAATATCTCTGAGGTGAACCTGTGTATGTGGGAGAAGGAAAGATATAACATGACCTTCTAAGTGGGATAATCTAGCAGGAGACTGAAGATGTGTATGCTGATGGCATACAGGGTTGTACATGATATGATTTACGTCAATAAAATGCTTTTCAAATCCAGAGGTGGGATATCCTGTTATAATACTGCTACTGCCTTTGTCTGATAACAGGTGGGCAGAATGCTTGGTATATAATGCAAAGGCTTTTCAACCTGCCTACCCTGGAATATTTTCACATGTTTTTGCTCCAGTTATGTGGCCTCGAGTTCTGTCAAATCTGCTGCTCTTGAAAAGTGATTGCAAGGCACATTTTATGAATCTGCTTACACCCTAATTTAGTGTTTTAAGATATGATCTGAGGGTGGGATACAAGTTCCGGTCCTAAACCTTTGTCGGGCACTGTATATTTAGCATCACTCCCTCCTAGGTCCATTTTGTCAAATGAAAAAAAAATCCAGGTTGGGAATCCTGCTGTTGGCTGTTTTAATTCCTGTCTACCTCAAGGGGCATAAAAGAAACAACTTCTACCAAAAGACATGCCAACAAATTTGCAACTGTAAGACTCCCCTCTTGACCATTAGGAGAGCACAAACACAAAAGCTTCATTCAAGAGAATCAAAATCGGCTAAATGAAGAAAAAATAGTCTTAGTACATAGAAGACGAAAAAGGAAATGACAAGGTAGTAGATGTATGATTAAAAGAATAAAACAAACCTGCCAATCTGATTCATATAGGATTTCATGTTCATTGATACCACTTGAGGGAAAGCAAGTCATAAAGATGACAAGTTCAACAGGTTGAAAACGGTACCTATTATCTCCCCTAAGACCTGCTTCTTTTCTGGTGTTCACAGGCTTATGAATCACACCACGTAGGTATCCGGCCAGGTACTCAAATTGGAACGTTGGCATCCTCCCTCATCCCTCATTTTCCCTCCTAATTACATCTAAACTATCACCAGCTCCTGCTGATTTCAACTCCTAAACATCTCCTGCCTCCCCACTTTTCTCCACCTTTCCTTGCTGTAGTCTTGTTTTGCTCAGAACTCCATACTACCTCCTAAATCTCCCTGCTTCAGTTCTTGCTATCGTAGTCTACATCTAGGTCTCACAGAAGAGGAGTGAAAACACTTAAAAGCCATAAATTGGATCATGTGATGTTCCTTTTTAAAAGCCTTCCCATTACTCTTCAAGTAAAAGCCAAGATCCTTATCCTAACCCACAAGACCCCATCTGACCCTGCCCTTGACTACCTCTTCAACCTTATTTCCTCCCTCTTTCCCCAGAGCCCACGTTGCTTCAGCCCCTCTGGTCTTCTTTCTCTTCCTTGAACGATCCAAGCTTACTTTGGCTATAGAGTATTTGCAAGGGGCTCTCCCTCTCCCTGCCTGGAAATCTTCTCCCTCAATGTTTGCAGGGCGGGATGCTGCTGTCATTCAAGTCTTAGCTCAGATGTCACCTCCTCAGTGAAGCCTTCCTTGATCCCTCAATTTATTAAAAAATTTTTTTGTTGTTGATGTATAGTTAATTTACAATTAGTGTTAGTTTCAAGGGCACAGAAGTGATTCAGTTATACATATATGTTCTTTTCCAGATTCTTCTCCATTATAGGTTTTTACGAGATATTGAGTATAGTTCCTTGTGCTATATAGTAGGACCTTATTGTTTATCTATTTTACATGCAGTAGTGTGTATATGTTAATCCCAACCTCCTAATTTATCTCTCCCTCCCAGATCCCTTAATTTAAAGCCATCCAAAAATCACTCGTCAGCATTTCTCCCTGATAGGTTGAATCACATAAAATTGTCAATATTCAACTACTGTAGACCTATAAAAATTTCAGTTTCATATGGTTGAACTAATGTTCTCATTATAGCATTTATCAGTACCTGCTGTTTTCATATGTGCTTATTATTTCTCTTCACCATTAGAATGTATAATCGGTGTGGTTAACTGGTATGGTTAACCACTGCCTAAAATGTTTCCTGGCACATTACAGAGAATGAATGAAGGAAGGATGAATGAATGAATGACGTGGTCACTGTTTGTCCGCTCATTGACTTTATACTCTATGAGGCCAGATTGTTCATACTCTAGTGCCAGTATTTACCACAGGAATGGTGGTGGTGTCTTATGTGGAAGGAATAAACGGATGAATGAATGAGTGACTTCTAACTCCCAGTTTAGTAATTCTCTCTTCACTTCCTCCTTTCTGTTCCAGTCAGCAAAGTGTCTGGATTTGATAACGTGGGAAATTTTTAAATTCTCTGGGAATCTGATAGATGACCGTTATTCAAAAGAATTCTTTCTACCCAAGACAGTGATCTAGATCAGGGGTTGGCAAACTTCTATAAAGGGCCAGATAGTACATAGGTCAGTTTTTGCTGCCCACAGGGTCTCTGTTGCAGCTACTTAGGTCTGCCATCCTAGCATGAAAGTAGCCACAGGTAATATGTAAATGACTAAGGTTGAGTGTGAACCAATAAAACTTTACTTACAAAAACAGGAAGTGGGTGGGATTTGGCCTAAGGACCATAGCCTACCTTTCATCTGTTACCTAGGCTAATGATTTGACCAACAAGAAAATAGAAGTAGTTTTGACAGATAGCTGGAAGGATGTTTTCAAGTCTCATGACAAATACGTATCATGAACTTACCTCCTTACTGGGGAAAAATATTTTAAAGAGGCTTGGTCATATTTCACAGATCAGAGATGTTTTCGGTCATGAGCACTTGATCTCACAAAGATGATTATAGTCTGGAGGAAATTTATGCCTCCCCAAATTCTTTAAATGTTTGGGTGAGCCTTCAGGCTATAACAAAATACACTTTTGCCTGTTCCCTTACTGAGTGTGTGAGAAACTCCCATTAATGAGAACAACACATGTTGATGGAAAAAAATAGACAAAATCCTGACATGTTTCAAGTCAGTGCTTGGCCTCGTTTCTTTCTTTCGTTGCTTTCTCCAGCTCATTTAGGAGATGTTTCCCTTTCACATGCCTGATAAATCTCCCAAGATGAATTCCAAACTCACAGGAGGAAAGCATGCTGTGTGATTTTGAATGAATGCCATGTGTAGATACTCTTCAGCTCACGTTACATGACATCTTGGAGGCACTTGGCGTGAGGAGAGTTTAACGTGGAACTCTCTTGGTGTCCAGTGAGAGCAGGCTGGCCATCTGAAGATCAGAGATTAGTCTTCTTAGAGGATGATAGAAGAATTATTAATGCTTTCTGTGTGCCAGGCATTATGCTAAGAGCTCTGTATTTAACATCTCATTTAATCTTTGCAACAACCTTATGAAGTAGGTACTGTCTGGTCATGGCACCTTTCCTTAGTATGTTGGTAACTTAATGAAGCATCTTGCCTTAACTATGCCTCAGATGGGAAAAATTTGCACCACATCGTATTTTTTCCCCACTGGAAAGTTTGAAGAATCATGACCCAGTTACTGCTGGGTTCTTTAGAAAACCTTTGCAGAGCAGGGGGGGAAGTAGGCTATGAAAACAGAGTTCTATCCAGTAATAATTCTTTAGGTAGAGAATTATATGTTTATAAAAATGAATACAAGACCTGGGCCTTTTAAATAATGTATTATATCAGAATAATTACTATTTTTCACAAAGTGTGACTAATGTAGCACATTACATAACTAATAATAACAGAGTATTATAAGATCACATAAAAATGTAGAGAAATCCTGTTATCTATAGGTTGGAATGCTACTGCCAAGGCTTTTACATCTCCTTCCAGCACTCAAAAAAAACCAAAACACTAAAACACCCTCAGGAGTTGTTTCCACTCCACTGACTCCAATAATCAGCAGAAAAATATTCGCTTGACAATTATTTTGTTCCCCCTCCTGAACGGGTCTTTTTCCCTAGTGGGCTGGACCAGCAAGGCCAAACCCAACACATCCAGATCCTGTGAAATCTCTGTTAGGAGAAACACAAGAGGAAATCCCTGTAATTGGGGAATGTCTCCCAGGGGTCAGAGACCACAGGGAAGTTATTTTCCCAAAATAGAGGAGAATCACCTGGCACTTTTATTCTACTCTTTGGGAAGAGAATCTGACACTTAGCTCTCTACACTCCCCAAATATGTCTTCAGACTCCCTAATACCAGCATCATATGCTATAGATTATAGTATAAGGAGCGGACTCAGTGTGTAGGTTTCACGTCTGTTCCCACACGGAGTCCCTGTGTTTACCTCCCCTTTCTGTTTTAGTGCAACAGGAGAAGGCACCTCAACAGATCAACCAATCACTCTCCTTTCTGCATCTCTGTGTTAAGAAATCTCCACTCCCCAAACACCATATTATTCACGAGGACATGGTTTGTCTCTCTTGTTTACCACTGTGTCTCCAGCAGTGCCCAGCCCTGATGCAGGTTTGATACTTATTTCCTGCAGGGATGGCTCACTAACCCTCTCTCCCTGGCTTCCACCCACCCATCTCCCACCAGGAAGGAAGGTTTTCTTCCCCTAAATGCTCATAGCCCTGAATCTAAACCTCAGATGCTCCAATGCAAGTGCAGAGTTCCTACTTTGTAATATTTATGTATATCTTAGTTCCATTCCTAGACCGTGAACTCTCAAAAGATAAAGTCGATGCCCCATTCATCTTTGCATCCACTTGCATCCTTAGTATTACCCGACACCGCATTTTGCCCAGCCAGGATTTGAACAGACATCCACACATTCCTCATTTGTAAGATGAGAGATTGAACCAGATTATATCTAAGGATCCCCTTCTATAAAGTTACGTGATCAGTGTGAGAACAAAGAAGCACTCTCCCCCAGGACCCTGAGTCCCACCTCTCAGCCATACCGTGCATCCTTTCCCTATATTGTTGAGTTTTTCTCCCAGCAAAACAATTCTCTTTCTATTGATCCACACATTCTTTCAAGGCTCTTTTACTCCCAGTCCTTCTGCAGAGTTGATGGACTAAACTACAAACCTGTTTTCAGATGTTCTGTTTCTAACTAGGGCAATAATGTAAATCAGCTGTTCCAGGGATGAGTTTTGCTGACACGTACTGACATTAGCAATCATAGGACCAGTCCTGTTGGGCTGAGTATTGCAGTTAATCTGGGTTGCAGGTGTTTCAGTTACCCATGGCTTTGGCACGCCCTTTGTTTTTCATAGCACTAGTTTTTCATTCTTATAGAGACACAAATGTCTAAGCCAGAAAGAATTGTAAGAGGCCCCTGGAAACAGCAGTTTTCTCTATTTTGTCATGTTTCCTGGTGAGTAAGTGAAAGATTTTGTAAACTGGAAAATGTTGCCCTCATTTAAGTTTGGTATTTACAAATGGAACTTGATGCTTCTTCAGAGGCTTGGCACGTTATATTTTTTTCCCACCGTCATTATCATGATCGTTATTGACCATAACAACCATTACTGAGGACCCAAAAGCTGGACTGTTCTTTCCTTCTCCTTGAAAACACATGTGCTTCAAAGGTTTGTTCTCACCTAAGCTCCTGAAGGTAACTTTGCCTGATACCCCTATTCACATCGACCGACCGCTTGCTTCATGAGAACTTCCTTAACATTTAATTATCGCTATACAGAGATGTAGTTTAAATAACTGTTTGGAATGTGGGGTTTTTTGTCAGGTATCACTGACATATAACATTATATTAGTTTCTGGTGTACAACATAATGATTCCCTGTTTGCATAGATTGCAAAATGATCACCGAAATAAATCTAGTTAACGTCGATCACCAAACATAGTTACAAAACTTTTTTCTTATGATGAGAATTTTTAATTTCATCCTCATGACTTACACATTTTATAGCTGGAAGTTTGTACCTTTTGACTCACTTCACCTGTCTGGCCACCAACCCCCCACCTCTGGCAACCACCAATCTGTTCTCTGCATCTATAAGCAGTTTGAGTTGCGGGCTGAGGTATTTGTTCTTTTAAGTCTACATATGAGATAATACAGTATTTGTCTTTCTCTGTCTCATTTCACTGAGCATAATGCCCTCAGGGTCCATCCATGCTGTCGCAAATGGCAGGATTTTATTCTTCTTTCTGGCTGAGAATATTCCGTTGTGTTTATATACCACATCTGCTTATCCATTCATCTACTGATGGACGCTTAGGTAGTTACCATGTCTTGGCTGGTGTAAATAAGGCTGCCATGACAGGGGGGTGCATATATCTTTTCCAGTTAGTGTTTTCTTTTTCTTCAGATAAATACCCAGGAGTGGAATTGCTGGATCATGTGGCAGTTCTATTTTTTATTTTTTGAAGAACCTCCATACTGTTCTCCATAGTGGCTGTACCAATTTACATTCCCACCAGCAGTGCACAGGGATTCCCCTTTCTCCACACCCTCGCCAACACTTGTTATTTCTTGCCTTTCTGAAAACAGCCATTCTAACAGGTGTGGGATGATACTGCATTGTGGGTTTGATTGGCATTTCCCTGGTGATTAGTGATGTTGAGCACCTTTTGATGTACCTGTTGGCCATCTGTATGGCGTCTTTGGAAAACCGTCTTTTCACATTCTCTTCCCACTTTTAAATTGGGTGAACTTCCTCAACATTGAGGCCCACTATGGTGGGCATTGAGGTATTTATGAAATCTACACGTTTGAATGACATGACAAATGTAGTTCTTTTACACAAAGATGGAAGGTGAGATTGGGTACTATTAAATGGCAGTATGCCCCGGGAACCCAAGGATATCTGGACCCTGATGTAGATGACAGCCACCTCTCATGTACAAGTTTCCAGAGGGCCTGAGGATAGAGGGACCAAGATGGCGCCCCATCAGTTTCTCAACCAAGGATTTTAAAAACCATTTGTTTGGGAATCCTGGGGTTGAGAGCAGGGAGCTGGAACATTCTATGATACTTAGAGAGCCTTCCCTACTGCCAATTCTGCCAAACACAAACCCTCGTGGCCTGAGAGAAACAGTGACAAACTGAAGCAAAAGCAATAGTTTATAATTAAATGTAGCATTGGCTCAAAACCCCTATGTATGTATGTACATAAATCTAATGAGTTGGGTTGGACTATGTAGAACACCCATTTTTTTTTCCCCTGATGTAATCTAGCTTCTTCCAAGTAACTTCTGCTCTGTTTCTCATCGAAACCGCAGCTTTAGTTAGGAATGTTTCTGCTGCAGGTTAATCAAACACTGAATATTTCGTCTCCATTTTACAGGGGTCTAAACCAAGGGTTGGCAAACTTCTTTTGCAAAGGGCCAGTTAGTAAATACTTTTGGCTTTGCTGACAGACCATACGGTATCTGTCACAACGATTCAGCTTTACCATGGTAGCACAAAAACAGCCAGAGACAATACAGAAATGAATGGGCATGGCAGTATTCTGATAAAACTCTATTTACAAAAACAGGCGGTGGGTTGGATCTGGCCCACGGGCCGTAGTTTGCCAGCGGCCCATGTATGCTGCGCTGAGTTCTGGACCTTTCAGAGCCAAGGCAGCCTGCACAGCAGTAGGGAAATTAAACCAGAGAAAGCGGCAAGAGAGAATGTTTCCCCAAATGCTATGTGCTGAGCTGGCTTAAGCTGTGCTTGTCTTTCATCCCTGGGAAGAAGAGAAAGTATATGAGGAGTGAGGGAGGGGTGGCTGGACGGTCTCAGACCCAGGGTCACCTTTTACTTTTGCTATATTGAGGCAAGAAGCAAAGCATCCTTTACCTTTAAAGGAAGGTCCAGCACTCTTACCCACCTGTCCTTTATGATGACCCGAAATCTCATCATCCATAGCAGGAGCTCGTCCCTTTGGGGAAGGCGGCCAGATGATGAAATGAGACGAAGGAAGGGAAGAAAAGAAAAGAGGATCTTGAAAAACCAACCCTACAAGGATTATAGGAATCTGGGGAAAGAAGGCAGCTGGGATAATTGATTGCCCAAAGCCCAAGAGAGTCAGTCAGAAAGTGACTTCTGGAGAAATCTAACATGACTCCTGGTGCCTTTGGTCTGTATCCAGTGTTGCTGTCTTCATCACCACAGAATCGCCCTCTTTAGGATGTGGCCATGCATTTTATTATTAAACAAAAGTAAAGCTCTCTTACGGACCGAAGGCAGGTTGAATACATGCGTGATCACAGCGAGCAGAGAGATTTAGCATCTCATAGAAGCCCACGTTTCTTGCTTATGATGGGTCCCGCTTTGCCCTCACCATGATGGGCCATTCATCACAATCACTACAGAGCACAAACAGCCTTTTTGAAGAGAGTTAGGATTAAGAACTGGCCCCAGGCCAAATGAAGTAGCACAGCTTTCCTAGCTTCCTCTAGCGAGGGAAGGCTCTTCAGAGAGATCAGTTATAGCTTACTCTGAATTTAGATTAACATGATATGACACCCAGGAATTTATGTTTTAAGACTTACTTCCAGTTATGCAGCACGGGGAGTGGGATGGGAGTCGGACGGACGTATGCAGGAATTAGAAGTTGGTGAGGATTTCTGTGCCCCAGAGGTTCTGTCGAGAAGACTTGAGTCGGGAGCGCTTGAGGGTGAATTGAGTCCCTTCCTGGTTCTGAGAGCTCTCTCCACTCTTGAATCTCACTTAATAAATTACCACTTCACAATAAATTGCCCGTAAATGACTAGATCGAAAGTGTCAGTTCCTCTTGGCAAAGAGCTAGAATTGTACGAGAGAAGACCACTGGAGAGGGCCGTGGTTTGAGGCAGAATTTCTTTCTTAAAGACTTTAATTACATTTGTAACTTCTTCTCAACAGGCAGGAAGCCCTCTTGAGTGCCGCCCTGCACGGGATGAATCACACTCCCTCCCAGCCAGCAAGGTTGGCTTTGTCTGTTTCCTCCCCACCTCCCAACTCTGCCCTCCTGGAGCAGGAGGCAGATTTTACCTGTGGGCACCTGGCATTGCTGATGACAGACAGAAAGTGGCAGGAAGGAACAAGCACTGTGCAAGGCATCATTTGCTCAATTAATATTTCCGAAGGAAAGGAAGGGAGGGTCGTTATTTTCATTTTTGAAAGAGGGGTGAGTATGTTTGAGGAGAACAGTGCCTGAGAACTTGGATTTTTATCTAAAATTTAAAAACCAGTAACTGAGTTGGAGAGTAAAGCCCCCTTCCCTGCTTCCCAAACCAGTTTTTGCCTTTCTGTCTTCTCTCATGACAAAAGGCAGGTGGTAAAGGTGGTTTTCCATTTATTGAACATATCTGGAGGAGAGCTCTCAACATGGAACTAGCGGTTGTGCTTTTGAATCCTGTTTTTAAGCTCTGCCTGCAATCAGGCAAAGCTCTCTGGAGGATAAAGCTATATTAAGCTTTAAATCTCTAGTTAATTTTTTTGTTTGTTTCCATAAAATTGGTTTCCTTGTCTTTTGCTTTTTCTCTGCAGGTCACCATTCAGTAAATCAGCAGAATCCCCGGTCCTCTCAACGAGCCCATTAGTTAGATGGGGATCAGAGAGAAATATTTTGCTTATAAACTTCAAACACCATAAAGTAGAGAAAGAGAGAGTAAGAATATTTGGGCTCCTTGACTCCAAATTCCATAGCATAGGTATTTCGTCCTGGTAATTAGTTTAAGTCCCTTTTGATCATCATTTCTAATTTTTTGGCAGTGTTTTTTCTTTATAAAGACTGTGAATGTTTTTTTAACTTGTCCCCACACCCTTCTCCCGCATAGATCTTTTACTTTCATTGACCCCAGCAACTGAATTTGCTCTGAACTTTAATCTCCAAACTGTTAAATAAAAGTTTGAACCGAATCTTGAGGCGATAAATTTCTGCATTTGCCATTGGTAGGCACAGTGGCTTTTGTTAATGAGCGTTCAGATGAGGAAAAAATAAACCCGTTCTAGAAGGTCGCAGAAAATGCCCTCATGTTCCACAAATCCATTGATTTATATTTTGATTTCTCTTTATATCTGATTAAAAAAAAATAATTGGAGGCAAATGTAGTTAATTTTGTGTTACAAAGTGATTCTGATTCTCTGTTTCTGACTTTAGATAAACCTCTGTTTTAAAAAGTATTTGCTGAAAACCTAATCTACCTGATTATAGCAATCAAGATGTTTCGGGTATATTGAGTGTATTTTGCAAATGCACAGTTTTAATTATGACATTCTTTGTGTCCCTTTCCTATAATTATTTTTCTCTGCATTATGCACATACTGAATAGCCATCGAGCTGTCTGTAAGGGGGAAAATGAATACGTGGAAAATTAAATGTCCAGTTAAGTAGCAACAAGCCTCCATACAGATACGGAAAACAAGTCATATCTTAAAAATACAGTCCATTCTTCTGAAGAACCTTGGATAAACAAACTTAGTATTACGCTAATCATATAGTACTAATTTGCTGCCTTGCTTTTCCATTAAACTCTCCCCAGGTGACTCCATATAACAGTTGGGTTTAGGAGACTCCAGATTCAGGTAATGGATTAAAGTTAAGCAGATATCCTTTTAAAAAGACAGTATGTAACCAAAGTCTGTACTAGAGTCTTCAATGTGAAAACCTCTAGTAGAGGAAAGATAAACTATGTTAATTGGCACTCTTCTGCCCCTTCCTTAAGAAAGAAAATCGGGAGTTGGAAAAGGAAATTGGAAGCCTGTAGGTCAGAGTTATGTGGCATCAGGAAATCAAACAGGCAACTTGGAAACTGGTTCCGGAAGTTTCCAGATGGTACACAACAAACGTGGCAGACGGTCGAGGAGGAGAGGTTGCATGAAGTGAATGGATGCTTGTCATGAGTCAGAGCTGAAGAGAAGGAATAGACATATCTGTCTATATTAGGTTTTCTTTGTCCTGAATTATGGGCATGAACACTGTTATGGAGTAAGATAATGAGCTTGCTGAGGTTGCTCCATTCCTCAGCATTTCTTGTTCTTATTTGCTCCTGGGGCCTAACATGTAGGGGGAGAGAGGGCTTCAAAGCAAAATAGACCCGAGTTCAAATCCAGTCTGCTGCTTAATAGCTGTGTGACCTTAGGTAGGTACTGACTCTCTGAGGTAGTATTACCCAAGCAAAGTTCATGTCCCCCACGCACAGTGCGGCCAAAGAAACCGAAATGTCAGAGTTTGGGGCAGAGAAATGTTTATTGCAGGGCCAAGCAAGGAAAACAGGTGGCTCATGTTCAAACACCCCAAACTCCCCAATGGTTTTGTGGGAATCGTTTTTATGGGCAAAATTTGGGGTGAGGGCTACAGGGTATATGACTTTCTTCTCATTGGTTGGTGGTGAGGTAGCAGGGTGGTGCTCCAGGAATCTTGTCCTCAGCCAGAAGTTGCCATCCTCCGCCTGGGTGGAGGTTTTAGTTCTGCAGAAGAGCTCAAAGATATTGTTATATATATTCCTTGAGGAGGAACCAGGACCCTGCCCCATGGCTGCACTATTGTTTCTTGACTACTCCTCCCTTGTTTCTGCATTCCCTCCCTTCCCTGATTAGCAACTGTTTGAATCTTCTCTTTGGAACTCAGGGAAGGTCAAGGAGGCTGATGAAACCTACTTCCGACAAACAAGAAGCAGGGGACACAGAAAGAAAGGCTTTTGTGCCAGGAGGGCCCCACAGGGTCCTGCTAGGTTTCAGTAGCCTACCTTGGAGGTCTGCTGTTAAACTCACAGGTAATCTTTACAAAACCTCTGGCACCTAGTACTCACTCACTCAACTAACAAGCTAGTGTGCCTATGAATATCACTTACACAGAAAAACAGACACTTCTGATCTTACTGGTATTTACTTAGGGGCAAAAAGAATTGCTTAGATAGCATCTGTTCTGAAATTATATTTTGAGACTTTTATAAGAGAGCAAAATTTGCCACCCCAAAATGTATCTCTTTGGTGTGCAAGATTGAGCTGAAAACAATCAAGGCCCAAGAGACTTGGGGAGAAACTTTGACCTTCCCCCTAACTGCCTAGAAGAATTGAGATGGAGGGTCTGTTCCCAGAATAGAGCTTTCACCAGAGATATCTGCAAAGGATATGGGTGAGGTATGGTGGGGGAAACTGCAGACTCTAGAGATCAGAGACTACTCTGTGTCCCGTTTTCTGTGCAGGCCCAGCAAACATTTGTTTACCAAACATTTGCTTTTCTGTCTCCTTGTGAATTGCCTTCCTCCCCTTTGAAGTCTCAAAGCCCCACCCCCAACATCCTCTTTTGTCTTTAGCTGAAGATGGTATTTAAGGTGAGGGCTTGGGCCATTTTGGTGAGTTGCTCATTTTTCCTGGGTCTCTCTCATGCATACATGTTATTAAACCTTTGTTTTATCTTCTTCTATCAACCTGTCTCATGTCAATTTAATTTTTAGAACAACTAGAAGAACCTAGAAGGGTGGAGGAAAATTTCTTCCTCCCCAACACTATCAAGCAAAATTCTAAGAGGCAATCAATCATATGCCATTGGTTTTGTGTAAATAAGCATTCTTGAGACCTGTAGAAACACATTCAGTGACCCTCACCTCTGTTCTTCCAGAGTGCAATAGCCATGTTGCTGGCATGGGCAGACTGATTATATGTACCAGGTGCCAAGAGCAGAGGACTCAAGCAGCCCCAGCTTCCCAACTACTAAAGGTGTACATCCAGAAGGAAGGGTTTCTCCCTAGATGTTAACAAACTCAGGTTCGGCCACTTGCCATTTGAAAGCCAATACTCCAGAGACAGGTGATGATAGAAATGGAAAGATTGCTTTATTCAGGAGGCTGACAACCTGGGGAGATGGTAGACTTGTGTCCAAAAGCCAACTCCAAAGATTCTGCTTGACCATGAAAGTGTTTAAAGAGAGAATCATTTGGGGAGGGGGTCCGAGTCTTCATTATCTTTTACTGTGTGCAGACTTTCTTTTTACTGGTTGGTAGTGAGGTAGCAGGGCGGTGCTCCAGGAATCCTGTGCTCAGCTGGAAGTTACCATCTTCTCCCTGGGTGGAGGCCCTAGTTCCTACAGAAGAACTCAATGATATTACTATATATATTCCTTGAGGAGGAACCAGGACCCTGCCCCATAGCTGCACTATTGTTCCTGACTACTCCTCCTCAGTTTCTGCATTTCCTCCCTTCTCTGATAAGCAACTGTTTGAATATGCCCTTTCGAACTCAGGGAAAGTCAAAGAAGCCTATTTCCTACAAACAAGAAATCTGTACCCAGAAAGGACTTGTACCCAGAGGGCCGCACAGGGTCCTGCTCCATTTTATAGAGATGAGGTTCAGCTTCCCTTGAAGACATGATCACAGAAGATACTTACTTACAGAGGTAGCCTATTTCCTGGGGTCTGCAGAAGGTCCCAGTCTTCATGGAAGGCTTCTTCCATGTGGAGAGTTGAACTTCTTCTGAACCAGGGTCAGCTTGGCCTGCTGGGTAACTGTTTCCTGTGGTAGAGGTGTGCTTGGCTGATACTGTTAATAGCATATCACCAGACAGACAAAACAGGAAGCATCCAGCACAGTCACATGGGAGGAGCCCAGATTCGGGCTACTTGTGATTGGGTTGTTTAAGTGGTTGCATAATCCCCGCCAAATCCTCGACCTCCCTAAGCTTCTGTATTCTCATCTATAAAATGGAGATAAGACCCCTCCTATATACTTCTCCAGGCTGTTGGGTATTCACTTTATAGTAGTACGAAGTATATTCAAAATTACTCCTGCTTTGACTTACTTTTGGTTCTATTTTAAATTTTATTTAGATTTAAAAAATTACATTAAAAGGAAAATGTGAGATACTTATGTTTAGCAAAAGGGAACCTTTTGTTTTGATCTGATTTGGTGCAGAGCATGCATTCTCCAGTTCACACCCACTGTCCCTGGTCTCTTACTTGACCAGTTGACACTACCTTTTCTGGGTCATTCCTGGACATATTTGAACTTGCACTTCTTCTTTATACCCACCCCCTTAACACTGCAAATTTCCAAGTTCCTATGCGTGGTGACTCCCAGTGTCACCTTCTCTCTTGAAAATACTTTGTATATTCCACAACCCACCATGGTATGCTATGGAACTCCAAAAAAGCAAAGTCTATACCTTGTCCCTAACTGGATTCATTTGTCCAACTCTATTCTCAACTTTAATCAACGACTTTATCCGTCTCACTGTTCTTTCACATTAGGAACAATGGGCTTATTTTTTTATTCACTTAGTCTGTTGTTATTCAAATGTTTATTACCTAACACGTACCAGGTTTTCTGTTGGAGGAAGAGAATTCAGTGGTGAGAAGAAACAGACCTGGCCCCTGCCTCATGGAGTTTAATGTCTAGTCAGAGAGGAAAACATGAGTGAGATAACATGAAAATAAACACAAAATGGCGCCTGTGTGGATACAGAGATATGCAGAGCTATGAGAATTATATTTGGGTCTCTGACTTGGTTAGGGACATCAGGAAAGGCACTCCTGTGGAGTACTTAAGGTGAGATCAGAACATGCTATAGGACTTAACTAGCAGGAAAAGGTGCTAAGATACATTCTAGGCCATGTTGAGGGTTTTGTTCTTTCAACCTCAGAGCAGTGGAAACCACTGAGATTTTTCAACAGAGACAGTGCCAGGAAGAGATTTACATTTCCAAAATTTCAAAAGGAGAACAATTATGGATGTGGGAAGAGCATTTTGGAGGCTGTTGGAGATGCGCAGGGCAGAGATGACAGTAGCTAGCGCTAAGACAAGAGCAGTGGGAATGGAGATGAGTGGGCAGATTCAAATGAGATTTAGGAAGTAAAATCTAAGGATTTGGAGTGATCTTGCATATGAGGGTGAGGGAAGAAAAATATCAAGGATGACTTGTAGATTTGTGGCATGGTGGGGGTGTTTTACTGACGTTGAATCTTGCAAGAGAACCAGATTTGGGGTTGGTTTTGGACAGCTTTGGTCCAACATTGCCTCTAAGATACCTAAGAAGACATCTCAAGCAGTGAGTTGACCCTATGGATCTGGAATTCCAAGGAGACTAGTGGAGAGATCTATATATAGTTCATTTGTGTAGAGGGGGTAGTTGGATACATCTGTGATGGTTGAATGCCTATATGTGACATTGGCATGGAAGGAAAGAGGACCTAGGACCGAGGCTTGAAAAATGCCAGTTGCCAATGGCTTAGCTCCTGACTCCACCACACATCTTTAATTGTCATTAAATTATTTCACTTTCTCCTCGGAAGCACCTCCTGAGTTAAGGTCCTTCTCAACTTCCTTAGTGCTTTGGCCATAAGTGAGGTCTTCAATCTTTCTTTCTAATGCTTTAGATTCTAGCAGGGTTCACTGCCACTTTCCTTCCTGACTCTGGAGCTTCTCACGGAGCTACTGCGGTTATCTTCTTAGACAAGTGTGATCTTGCTTCTCCCCTACGCAGAAGCCACAGGGGCTCCCTGTTCTCTCCCAGCACCCTGTTTTTATGTCTGCTGAGCAAGAATCACATTGTATTGTCAGTACTTATTCCAAAATCTGTTTCCTCGCTGGCTGGGATGCAATAGACTTTCTGGTAGAGGGGACCAGACTTCACCCACATTTGCATCTCCAAAGCCTGGGAAAGCATTTGGTATCTAGGAAGTGTGCAGTGATGTGAACCCTGCTGCCATCTGACCTTCATTTCCTTCTGTACAAATGTAGATACAACTCTTTGCCGCTTACCTGCCTTGGAGGCACGTTTTTCTACAAGGGAAGGAATCTCCTTACTTTAAGGAGAGGAGTTTTATTTAAAAAATGCTTAAAAGAAGTGCTAGGTTCCATATATATGTGTTAGCATAAGGTATTGGGATAGGGAGGGTGGGAGGGAGGAAGACGCAAGAGGGAAGAGATATGGGGTTATATGTATATGTATAACTGATTCACTTTGTTATACAGCAGAAACTAACACACCATTGTAAAGCAATTATACTCCAATGAAGATGTTAAAAAAATTTTTTTAAAAAGGAGTGCTAGGAGCACATATGCAATCATGTGACGTCAATAGGCAAAGTTGCTTTACTGGTTTAGGCATGACATTATTTTTACTCAAAATAAAATGCTCTCAAAACCCCATTGGATTACATTCCATAGATTAGTTATGTGTGTTCAGTGAGAAAAAGTTCAAACGTCCATTTGAAGAACCTCAGGGGAAAAAATGTCTCTTTAAGGAATTAACTACCTATACTTGTATGTAGACCTGATTTACTATTTTACTGTTTTTCTGCAATGCAGGTTCTTTTTCTACTCTCTTTTCATATGCGAGAGAGAAAGGGAAAGAGAGAGAGAGAACATGTTTTTGAATAAGTTTGGAAACCTAGTCATTTGGAGTTAAGAAAATTAGATATTTACTTATTACAGATTTTTATTTTTCATCTTGATTGGAAAGCAACTGGCTGGCCCTAACAGCTTGCCTAGGATTGATGCATTCCAAAGAATCTACTTCTAATGAAAATTTCTGTGCATTTCAAAGATTTTCACTTGTAAGGCAACGATGGATGCAGATAAATCCAAAATGAAATTTTTAGTAATTATTTACTTATTTTGATAAGATCCTAGATACACTGGCTCTTAAAAATAGGATGTTTTCTTGAGATGGAGCAAAAAGGTCATTAAAAATAACATGTAATTCTATTCTTCTGTTGTTTCCTTGGGGAAAAAAAATAACCACATTCCAGAAAGCACTTATTAAAGCTTGCTTCTTTTTCTTTTTTTCTTTTTTGGCATAGAAACATAGAGAAAAAATATATAGGTATGACCTGTACCCTCTAGAGTTCCAGTTAAAAATAAATGTAGAATGAGCCTGTAGTTTAAATTACATATTATTAAGTCAAAATCCAATATCTGAGCCCCATCGCCAAGCATTTTAGTTGCGCTAATTCTGCATTTACAGACTTTCCCAGCACAGTCTTGTGGGATGAGTGGGGAAGAGTAAGGATCAGAGCTATTGCAGGGATGGAAATTGGTTATTGGACTATAATCCCACCAGGTAATAGGAATGGGGAGCCGTGATCCATCTCATGCTTTGACCATTCAGATTTCGATCTCTCTGCGCCTAATGCTTTTTAGTCTATAAGCAAAAGAAATAAAGTGAGGGACTTAGTTAACTGAGTTGTGTAGGTATATATGTGTGTGTGAGTGCGTGCATGTGTGTGTGTTTTCCTACAAACAAAAGAGTGGAGTGGCTGAGTTATGTTAAATGTATGTGAAAACCATCAAAGAGTTTTATTCATTTGAAAATACTGAATTAAATGTGGTGGAGATCATAGAATTAATAATAAATATTTTTCTAAGTACAGTATCAGCTGCCATTGGAATAATCATACACCAAGCCCTATCCTAAACATTGCACATCTGTTCTCTCGTTTCATCCTTGCAACAACCCTGTGAAGCCTAGGAAGCAGATATCATTAGCATCCTCATTTTTATAATGAGAAAAACAAGGCACAGAACTTCCCCAAACTCATCATACCATTAGCGTGCACCCTTATTTCAGATCTTTTTTTTTTTTTTTTTTTTTGGCGGTACGCGGGCCTCTCACTGTTGTGGCCTCTCCCGTTGCGGAGCACAGGCTCTGGACGCGCAGACCCAGTGGCCATGGCTCACGGGCCCAGCCGCTCCGCGGCACATGGGATCCTCCCGGACCAGGGCACGAACCCGCGTCCCCCGCATCGGCAGGTGGATTCTCAACCACTGCGCCACCAGGGAAGCCCTATTTCAGATCTTTTGACAAATGACGATAATTACATTAAGAAAAAAACCCATATTTTGATATAAATTAAATTATATATATTTATATATACTTTATGTATTAAATTACATATAATTATATATAATTAGATAGCTAGATAGATATAGATACAGAGTATTACTAGAGGTATCTAGATCTAGATCAGGTATTATACAGAGAGAGGCGGATAGCATTGAGGTTCACCGCAACTAAGAGATAAAAGTTCATTGTCCCTTCAAATACTATTTTGAATTTGTTCCTCTTATACAAACAATCGCAGTTATTAAAGTTTAAAGGTAGAAAGCTAGCATATTAAAACCCATGTAAGAACTTTATGAAAACACTCTTATCACCTAAATAACGAGCTGTGTTATACAGGTCAAGCACACTTGGGAATGCTATTAATAGCATGCGATGGTTATTATTTATTTATGTATATTTTTGGTCAGACAAGACAGAGTTTTCTAGAATTTTCCATCTGCCTCATCTCACATTATTTGTGACCTCTCAGTCATATCCACAGCCCCCTCCCTCAAAGTTCAAACGCATATCTGGAACCTGAGATAGTCCCCCAAAACTCTGAAAAAGAATAAAAGTGAACTGAACTGGAGGAGTATTTGAAATCCCCGTCAAACCAGCTTGAGCACACACCTCAGATATTCCCATTTCCTCAACCCCATGTGCCTTTGGGATCATAATTATGCACAGATCATAATTATGCACAGTCTCTAATTGGAGCATTAACACTCTTAATGTTAAGCCTTACTTTTAATAACAATGCCAGTGTAAACCCACTTAAAATAACTCCTATTTTAAGCCGTGTCAGAAATATTTAGTCTCTGTTGCCCAACAGACTGGGAGGGAACGTCAGCCATAGGAGGTCAGCTCAGATCTGTGCCTGTATGGTCAGGCTGCCAAAATCCATAAGAAAATGTTGAGAACAATGACTTGTAAGTTGAAAGTTTTAACGCTCCTGGAAAGCTGTCTCCAGCACTCACCCACACCTCTTTTAGCCTCTGATTAGGAGAAGAATCAGGGAAAGAGCCTGGGCGGGGCCACCTAATGGAAACATTTCATCAGGCGGTGACCTTTTCATGTGTCATTGTTTGTCCTCTCTGCTTTCTTGGGCATACTGTTTTAATAAGCGTTTGTAATTTTAATCTGCACAAGCATCTTAATAGTTTCCAAAGAGACTCGGATACTCATTTGAGCTGTTTTACAATTGGAAATTGGCATTTATTTGGAGATGGCTCTAGCAGGATCGTTTGCTTCAGCCTCCCTGGGGTTCCCCCTGTATGATTTCAGTGGGTCTCTTTTGGGAAAGATGCCAATGTTTGAAGCTTCCAGCAGTGACGGAGATTTCTGAATTCCTATAAAGTTTCACAGTGATACAGTTAATATTTGCACATGTGTTTAAATATGCCTGGTACTTTTGCTTTGTGGCAGTAAATCCTTTATGAATTATGTCACCTATTTAGATATCGAAAGCATTTGTGTACCTCTCCACTAAGTCATTTGACATAAAAACAAAGAGCACAGAGGACATTTACCTAGCTAGAGATTTCATGTAAGTCACTCAATCTATCTAAGCTCCAGTTTCCTTATCTGTAAAATGGTAAACTTAGACCAGATCATCTCTGATATCTGAAGCTCTGATTATATGATGCTTGTAAACTCATCTTCAGGTTATGGAGTAGGTTATTCATACAAAGATATTTTAGTAACGATAATATTATCTACCTCTAATGAGCCATACTCAGCACCAGGAGCCATACTCAGAACTTGAGGTACAGTCTCTAATATTAATCCTTACAGACTCAGATTAAGAGGCAGTATAGGCAAACAGAAGCCAGGGTCATCACACCATAAAAGGTTTGGTTTCTAATAAATTAAAACCTCTCCTTTGAACACTCATTTATTATTAAAATAAAACAGCTTACTCCTACTTTCACTGAATAAATTTCATGCAAACGTTTCACTAATACTAATTGGATGGGGAAAAAAAGTCGGTAGTCTTTCCAGGGTACCCATTTATCTTGAGCTGGTCCTTCTTTGTGGAAGATGATTATTATTGACACTCAACAGGTAAGGAAACCAAAGAGCATGGAGGCTGGTAACCTGCTCAGTTATTCATCCACCTGTGGCCAAGATGGACTTCACACTGAAAGGACTCATGTTCTCAGTGTTGTGAAATTTAGCAAATAAAAATATAGGACATCCAGTTAAATTTGAATTCCAGAGAGCATCAAATAATTTTTTAGTATTAGTATGTCACAAATGTTGCATGGGACACATGTATACAGAAAAAATTATTAGTCATTTATCTGAATTTCCATTTTAACTGGGTATCCTGTATTTTGATTAGGCAGCCCTACCTAAGGTCAGAATTCCATGACAGAATCTGGGTCTCTATGCTTTGGTAGATGTATTGGGGATGAGTAGGAGACCCCATTGCTGAGAAGTTTGAAATCCAGATGATGAAACTGATAAAAGAAATAGAGTGAAAATCCACAAGGGCACCCGAGTAGCCTTAGGAAATAAAGGACTCTTGTTTTGCTTCCTTCTTTTGGATTTTTATCTTTGAGATCTAGAATTTGCCCTGCTGTTGGCACAAGGGCAATTTGTGTAAAGTAATCAAGAGAAGCAGAATTACAGAATTTCAGTCTTGGGAAGTGGATGGCTTTAGAATCCATAGATTCAGATCTCTTGTTTTATAGATGAGGACAAACTCTGCACAGTCACAGCTAGTGGGGACTAAAATAAAATGACCTAACACCCTTCCCGAGGACCTTCCAGGGAATGGCGAGTGAAGGAACATTCCAGGTGACATATAACTAATCAGACAGGACTATATAATCCTCTGGCTTCCCGGAAATGTTAGTGTGATCAAACTATTTTTGTAGATAATTAAGTAGGGAATCCTACTATCCTGACCCATATCCCTGAACCACCATGTGGCATTTTCTTCTCTATTTTACAAACATTTTTATATTCTCATGAACAGGTGCTACTGTCCACCCATGAGTGTCCGGAAGCTAAATACCTAAATAATGACTCATCCAGGGATTTTTGCTCTTCTTCCCTCATTTTACTAACCTGCTAAGAATTATTTCATAACTAACACTCTAATCTCTCATTAATGCCTTTTTCTGAAGATAGGGAAAAAAGAAAACAATAAATAGAATGTAAATCATTTATCTTTGCAATCTGACAACAGACCACTTTGGAAAAGCATTAAAGAATAAAAAATGTTTGAAGAAATAGCTAAACAGAGTTTATCCATTATTTTACTAATTTATCCTGTCCTTGACCCTTGTACCGAGGATGATCTAGAATAGATGTGGATATGCTAGGCCTTCCTTTAGGCATGGAAGTTATTCATGTAATTACAGTAATTATTTACTTATTAAAACAGAATTGTTTAAAAGTACTTTTAATTGCAAGTCAGTCTCTATTCCAGGAAACCTGTGTCTTTGGTCCTACCTAATCTTTGACAAGCCATAGCCATTGATTGGATATATCACATTCTCTCTGAGACTCATTTTAAGATCTATAACATCCTTAGACTTCTAGAGAAGGTTCTTTCCAGAGATGACTTTCTATGAGTTAATGATTTTGAAATTTTGAGTGATTGTAATCAACTTGTATACTAGAAGGATGGATAGATAGGTAGATAGGTAAGTAGATAGATAGATAGATGGGTAGATAGATAGATATAATTTTTTAATCCTTAATCATTTTATGGAATCTGGATTTAAATATCTTCCAGATTAATTTACCAGGAGTTAATGCAAGGGAATTGTTTTGTCAGACTTGTAGGTACAGCAGGCTTTGGGGTGTAAAGTATGAGGCCTTGTTCAGGTACCTTTCCAAGGAAAGCTTTCCAAATGTACTTCTGCATCTCAGCCTTCACCAGCCAACATCCCCAGAGATAAGAAGCAAAAGGGAGATACCAAGGGGACTGGGACACAGGTGAAGGGCACACGGTGACCCTGGCAGAGCTGAGGTGGTTGGCTCTTGGCGCTGCAGAGGTTGGTTTCTGTGGCTGTGATACATCTGTTCTCATGGAGTCCCCCAACATGCTCAGTAGTTGGTTAATCGTTGGAACTGGTGTAATAGCATTTTAAAAATACAACTGCATTTTCTAAAACCCAAAAGGAGCCACCTGTATCCATTGGCCCAGTTCTATTTGTTTCTCTCCAGCAACACTTGTGTGGTGTTCTATCATATTTACTTCTTTGTCTGCCTCGCTTCAGTGTAGAAAGTTTATTGAACGAAAGTCAGTTGAGGGTCAAAATACAGAAATTTCTGTTGAGAAGTTTTATAAGACCCCTTTCTTAACAATGCATTGTTAAGAGACTTGTTATCCAAGTCTCTGCACTTGGATACATAAAAGCAATTGTTTAGCCTAGGCTGTGAAAAGATTTCCAAAGGGCAATACAAATTGTGGACTATTAAAGCCATGGATTTAGAAAAAAAGATCAATAGGAAGTTATTGTAGAATTACAGTAATAATACAAACAGTATGTATAGCAGATTGTTGGAATCTGCGTTACAGTGTTATCCTAGCTATGTTATAGCAATAGTCTTTACTTCAATGCCAGTCTGTTTCCTGAAAGCTTAAAAGATATATATATAACATAGTTCATGTAATATGTCACTCCATAATGAAGCCAAGATTGACTCCTCATTTTATGGTATTCTTCCTTGGGTCCTTGAAGGACTTTTAAAATGTAATAGCTTACAATCCACTCCCTTCTTTCCTTTTTACAGAACTTCCCACTCCTGACGCCCTGTGGGAAAAACTAAGGAAAGAATAAAAGGACTGTGGGAGAAAATCGGTGGAAAACAAGCCCTCTAAACCCAAGAGGCTTTCTTTTCATTTTTTTTTCTTTTACATAGAGAATATTCACATAAAGAAAATAAGAGATTTACAATTCTCATAATTTGGCTAGAAGAAGCACACAAGTACATACTTCCTGTGTGTTAGTCATTTGGGGTTGCCTAGCTGCAAAACACAAATATATTGCAAAACTGTTTTTTCATCACTATCATCCACATCTGTCAAGGAATCTACTCCCTTAATTTGTTTCTCAATGTGTTAAAAACAATAGACGTCACCATATCAAACTCCAAATTTCTGATGACTCCAACCTTATTTAACTCTGCGTTTGATCTCCTATCTAGCTTCAATGTTGGGCTTGTCTGAGGCTGCATGAGAGAAAATTGCCTAAAAGAAACTAAAAGTACTAGAAATGGACAGCGGTGATATACAGGAGAAAAGAAACAAGTTCTTCCAGAAGCCAGTAGAACAAAGAAAGAAATGTTGTTCTATGCAGAGATGAATTTTAAATTCCCAATTGCAAATTTCAAGTATGTTAGCATTATTCTAGAACAAACTGCTCCAGTGTTGACTTCTGATGGTATAATGAGTATTCTGAGATACTTGAATATGATCCCAGATTCCCTGGTGTTTACATCCTCAGGGTTGGCTAAGGGTCATGACTAACACAAAGGGTAGCAAAGGCACTTCGGGAACGGGATTCACAGAGCCACTTCTGTCTTCCTGTGCCATGTGGTTGGCACAGGCCGATGTGCACAGCTCCCTGCAAAGGCCCTCAGCCCAAAGAGGTGATGCGGTACATCCTAAAGGGAGGTGTTGAAAGAGAATGAGAATGTGATAAGCTTACTTTTCTTGGATGTTTCCTGTCCACAGGATAGGGATATGGAGAAGCTCTTCATTCCACCACGTATGAGGGCACCCCTGATGTTGCACTTGAAGTCTGACATCTACCTGGGCAACCTGTCCTGTATCAGTCACCCCAAGAAAAGTTAGCACAGTGCCTGGCACATGGTGGGTATTTAATGAATATTTGCTGAGCGAGCAGCACTTGGGGGTGATTTGTACAAATGGGTTCAGCACAGGGATTCTAGAGCTACTGGCGCATAGATGCGAATGTGCTTGGGGCCTCTTGTAAGACCCAAAGGCATGGGGATCACCCCTAGCACAAGAATCTTTGCAGAAACGAGGAAATAGTCAAGGTTCTTCTTTTGCAGTTTCTCCTTGGACCTCAACTTCTTCTTCTTCTTCTTCTTCTTTTTTTTTTTTAAATAATTATTCACTTGGCTGTATTGGGTCTTAGTTACGGCACGCGGGATCTTGCAGCGCACAGGCTCTTCCTTGCAGCGTGCGGGCTTCTCTCTAGTTGTGGCTCACAGGCTCTGGAGCGTGCGGGCTTAGTTGCCCTGCGGCATGTGGGATCTTAGTTCCCTGGCCAGGGATCAGACCCACGTCCCCTGCCTTGGAAGGTGGATTCTTAACCGCTGGACCACCATGGAAGTCCTGGACCTCAACTTCTTGACGAATGCCATTTTAAGAGTAGAACAAAGCAGAGGGTAACCCTTTGTAGGAGTAATTATAGCTTTGTGATGGGCGTGTGGGTGAATCAGTTCAATGAAACATTTATGACCAATAAGTTGACTAAACAGTATGATTCAGGATCAAGGACCCAACCTGATTTAAGTATCTTCTCCCTAGTTTCCTTGATTATAGTCTTTTTTTTTTTTTTTAAACCTGTCCTCCCTTTCCATTCTCTCTCCCTCTCTTCCTCAGACTTTTTTTTTTTTTTAAATAACATCTTATTTATTTATTTATTTTTGCGGTATGCGGGCCTCTCACTGTTGTGGCCTCTCCTGTTGCGGGGCACAGGCTCCGGATGCGCAGGCTCAGTGACCATGGCTCACGGGCCCAGCCGCTCCGCGGCATGTGGGATCTTCCCAGACCGGGGCACGAACCCGTGTCCCCTGCATCGGCAGGCGGACTCTCAACCACTGTGCCACCAGGGAAGCCCCTGATTATAGTCTTAAAGTTACTTCTCTCCTCCCTGATGCCTTGTTTCTAAAGTGGAAATACCATAAATAAACAATCTCTGAAAACCTGCATTCAATGCCCTAGAATTGGAGGGAAAAGAAGGCGCAATTCAAATTTAGCCTGTCACTAAAAACAGTAAAGAATGAGATGCCTCGGTTATAAAAACTAGGTTTCTCAACTATCTAGGAATCACCCCAGGACACCATTTTGCAGTTCTGCATGTCAGGTGTATCAACTGGCAGTTTTTGAAGTTTTTGAGCCTAATACACACACAGAAGGGTATAAATAGATATTTTAAAATGTGAGTTCTATGAGGCAAAAGTTTTAGCAGACAGAAAAAAATGAAGCCCCTTCGTGCTTTGAGGGTCTGTCCTCATGCATAAAGCTTTTGTGTGATGCTTTATGTTTACGGTTTGTCTTTTCTCCAAAGAGCATTATGTCTTTTCAGAATTATGGCATGTGACCTATTCTAATCAACCTCGTTAATGTAAATGAAGCAATAGCAGACATAATTCAAAACCACCAATAATTTCAAAGGGCATTTGTGCTTGATTTTGGAATGTACATGGTATTTTCCCTGACCAATTGTGTTCATTAGACTGATGTTCAAGTTGAACTCCTTTTCCAGAGCACACAGCAACCAACAGTATAAAAAAACTTCCAGGATGTTTCTTAGGGCCAGCATGAGGCCAAACCAAGAGAAAGAACTCTCTGTAAATAAGCTATGAAGTGGGTAATTAGAAGCGGGAAGCAGTATCTCATTTATTTTCATAGTGTCCCTTGAAACCAGGTAGGAATATAATCAAGGATTTTGAATCATGAAGATCAAGGGACACATGGGAACAGAGCTGTATTCGAAAGGCTGAGGGGTAGGTTGGGATGTACAGGACCACCTGGCAGGTGCCATGCCCATGCCATGCAACATGTGTTACCTGATTTTAATTCTTACAACAACATGAAGTTATTATCCTCATTTTCCAGAGGATTCCAAGAACTGGAGAGGCTCACCAACATGCCGAGCACACACACCTAGGGAGTGGCAGGGCTAGGAGTTATACCCAATTTTTTACTTGACCCCCAAGCCTTTCCTCTTTCCATAGGAACCAAGAAGCTCACTGGACATCTTAAACATCACATGGAAGACAAAGATTTAGTTTTATGTGGATTCAAATAAAATTATAGCATTCATTAGCAGCACAGAAGGAAACCTAGTATATTTATGGTGCAGATTCCTGATAGGCAGACTGTTCAGATTGCTTTTATCCTGCGTCCTCTCCAGAAGCCTTGTCTCCATGATTAGCCAATGTATCTGCCCGGACTTGACGCCTTAGAATCACCTTTGGTCCTTCTCCTCTCTCCTCTCCAACTACATCAAATCAGTAACAAAATAGTGTCTCTTACCTTCTTAGTATCTCTCACATTTGCATTTCCCCACCCTTTGTTTCCCTTATATAGGAGGCTGGAGTATAAGTCAAAGATGAGATGCCTGGTCTATTGCATCATCCTCCTGACTTTGCTTTGTATCTTGAAACTACATATACCTTGTAACAAGGTTCATTTTTAAATGCTTGAGTCCTTACCAGGCATCAGACCCTGAGATTGTATGCCAGGGTAGGCAATACAGGTGTAGTAGCCCCATCCTATTGGAACTTACGATCTAGTGGGGGAAACAGACAAAGACATGCAAGCAAATTCATAATTATAAGACCATAGAGCTTTAAAGGATATAAATAGGTTGCTGGGATAGAGAACAGTGAGGAACCTACTTAAATAAGGTGGCCTGGGAAGACCTCTCTTAAGAGGTGTTATTTAAGCTGAGATGGAGCTGATCTTGTAAAAGGTCAATGGTGAGATTGCCAGGAAAGTCAACAACAGGTGAAAAGTCCCAAGATGTAAATGAACTTGTCTGGCTGCAGAGTGACATGAGGTAGAAAAAGTGAGCAAGCCTCCAGTCCTACAAGGCCTTCTAGTTCATGTCAAAGAGTTTGTGTTTTTCTTCCATGTGAGATGGAGGCCATTGCCAATAAAGGTGGTTGTATGATGAGGTTTATATTTTAGGTTCTGAAAGAAAAGCAGGTGTGATTGAAGTGTAAAGAGCAAGGAAAAATGTGAAGCAAGGTGAGGCCAGAGGTGGAGCTGGGGCAAGACCGTGCGGGGTGCATTAAATTGTTGGACTTTTATCCTCAGAGCCACAGGAAGCCACAAAAGTATTTTAAATAGAAGGTGACTTGAAAAGATTTGCTATGACAGAGAAAAAGGACAGAGGTAGACAAGAGAGGAAGTATAGAAAGACCAGTTAGGCTGCTTCGGGCGTTCATGCAAGAGATAACAATGGCTTAGACTAAGGCAGTGGAGAAAAGGGGACAAATTTAAGGTAATTAAACTTTAAAATTTGTATTTATTTTTAATATTTTTTCTTTTGTAATCAGGGAACTTAAAGTAATATCTACCCTCTTAGCAAAATTTTTCCAACTTTATTGAGATTTAATTTTCATATAACATAGTGTAAGTTTAAGGTGTACCATGTGTTGATCTGATACAGTTTTATACTACAAAATGATTACCACTGTAGCTAGCTAACACCTGCATCATGTCACATAATTACCATTTCTTTTTTGTGGTGAGAACATTTAAGATCTACTCTCATAGCAACTTCCAAGCATATAATACAATATGATTAATTGTAATCACCATGCTGTACATTAGATCCCCAGAACTTACTCATCTTATAACCAGATAGTATTGTTAACTATGGGCCCTATATTGTGCAGTAAATCTCCGTCATCTTGCATAACTGAAACTTTGTACCTTTTGACTGATACCTCCCCACCCCCCCACCCCCAGCCCCTGGTAACCACCATTCTACTCTCCTGTTCTATTATTTTAACTATTTTAGATTCCACATGTAAGTGAGATCATGCAGCATTTGTCTTTCTGTATCTGGTTTATTTCACTTAACATAATACCTTCTGGGCCCCTTAGGTGATTGTGCAACAAATGGCAGGATTTCCTTCCTTTTTACATTGAAGTAGAGTTGATTTACAATGTTGTATCAGTTTCAGGTGTACAGCAAAGTGATTAGGTTCTTTTTTTTTCAGATTTTTTTTTTCCATTATAGATTATTATGAGATATTGAATATAGTTCCCTGTGCTATATAGCAGGACCTTGTTATTTATCTATTTATATATATATATACAGTAGTGTGTATCTGTTAATCCCAAACTCCTAATTTATCCCTCCCCACCTTTCCCCTTTGGTAACCATAAGTTTGTTTTCTATGTCTGTGAGTCTATTTCTGTTTTGTAAATAAGTTCACTTGTATCATTCTTTTAGATTCCACGTATAAGTGATATCATATGATATTTGTTTTTCTCTGTCTGACTTACTTCACTTAGTAGGATAATATCTAGGTCCATCAATGTTGCTGCAAATGGCATTATTTCATTCTTTTTCATGGCTGAGCAGTACTACACCTTCTATATCCATTCATCTGTCGATGGACATTTAAGTTGCTTCCATGTTATGGCTGTTGTAAATAGTGCTGCTGTGAACATTTGGGTGCATGTATCTTTTCAAATTAGAGTTTTTGTCTTTTCTGGATATATGTCCAGGAGTGGGATTGCTGGATCAAATGGCAACTCTATTTTTAAGTTTTTCAGGGAAGTGCTGTACTGTGTTCCACAGTGGCTGTATCAATTTACATTCCCACCAGCAGTGTAGGAGGGTTCCCTTTTCTTCACACCCTCTCCAGCATTTATTATTGTAGACTTCTGACCAGAGTGAGGTAGTACCTCATCACCATTTTGATTTGCCTTTCTCAATTAGTGATGTTGAGCATCTTTTCATGTGCCTGTTGGCCATCTGTATCTCTTCTTTGAAGAAATGTCTCTTAGGACTTCCTTCTTTTTTTAAGGCTTAATAATATTCCATTGTATGCATATACCACATTTTCTTTAAGGTAATTTTAAAAAGTAAAACGGACAGAACCAGCTGATGGATTGGATGGGGCAGGGAGTGGAGGAGGTGAGGCAAAGGGTAGAATCAAGGATGACCTCTAGGTTTCTGTACAGAATTAGGAAGAGGGTAGTGCTGTTTATGAAGATGTGAAAAATTGGGGCATCATTTGAGGAGGATGCATGGAAGATCAAGAGAACAACTTTGGACATATTACACTTGAGGTAGCTCTTATGTAACTCAGGCATCCACACAGATGTGTCATCTATACAGTGGTATCCATAAGAGTGGAACATAGATTGTGAAAGAAAAATCAAGCAGAAGGAAATAAACCAAGCCATGGGAATGCATGGGGTCAAGTAAGGTGAGCCTACAGAGAAAGAAGAAAGGGAGAGAAAGGTAACTGGAAGAGCCCCATCACTTAGGGGTGGGATAGAGAACAAAGAACCAGCAGAGGAAAGTAGCCAGAGAGACAAGGAGAAAATCAGGAAAGGGTGGAGTTCCAGAAACTGATAGAAAACATTGTTTCAAGGGGGAGTAATCAATACCAGAGTTAAATGCTGCTGAGAAACTAGAGCTGAAACTAGCAGTGTGACCATTAGATGTGACAGCACTGAGGCAGAGAATGCCCAGGGGAGTGGTGGCTGGGAGAAGCCATTCGGGGCTGGACTGAAATGGGGGGAGAGGACAGAAACACAATGTGTGCAAGCCAAGCACTGCTTAAAATCCTTATTTAATTCTGTTAGTTCTTTAGTGAGAAACTTTGCATGGCTCCCTACATACTGCCTGTAACATAAACCCCAAATTTTCTAGCCTCATTGCCAACTTGTCTTCCCTCTGAATACTCCATTCTGGTCAAACTGAACTAATCCTATTACTTTCTTTCCTCTCCACCTCTGCGCACATATAGTCCTTCGCCAGGAATTCCCTGCTCACTTCTTTGTGGCCCAGCTCCTACATGGAGGTTTTCACGATTGCCCTGATCTTTCCATCCTCTGACTTCTCATAGCACATTCTATCTGTAACCCCTGGTGTGACATTGATCAGATACTGCTTTTATTCATTTTATCTTTCATGTCTTCTCTTACCCAAGGGTCGGGCCTGCAACAGACATTGCTTTTAGCATTTTCCCAATGCAAAATCTTACATGTACTGGTACACAGTATTAATTGTCTGAGTGGTGGTGACATTTTCCATTCACTTCTTCCTGACTTTGGAGTTGGCATCAAGGAGAACAGACTTACCCACACACCTCCCTAGATGCCTTCTGGAGGAAAATTACTGACAGTGTAGTTTTCCTACGTTGAAGTGTAGTGACAAGACCCTGATCCAGTGACTACGTTTTGTTTTGCTGTTAATAACTTTTCTTTTTACTTTAGAATAGCTTTAGATTTATAGAAAAATTGCAGAGATAGTACAGTACAGAGTTTCCATATACCCCACATCTAGTTTCCACTATTATTAACATTTTATATTAGTAAGGCACATTTGTTACAATTCATGAACCAATATTGATACATATTATTATTATTATTGCCTAATGTTCATACTTTATTCAGATTTCCTTAGTTTTTACCTAATGTCCTTTCTCTGGTCCAGGGCCCAATCCAGGATGTCATATTACATTCAATCATCATGTCTAAGGAGACTAAGGAGTCTTTTCTTGGCTATGAAAGTTTCTCAGATGTTCTTGTTTTAGTTGACCTTGATAGTGTTGAGGGGTACTGGTCAGGTATTTTGTAGAATGTCCTGCAATTTGGATTTGTCTGATATTTTTCTCATGACTGGGCTTGTGGGTTTTTGGAGGACGAACAGAGAGATGAAGTGCCACCATTCTCGTCATATCACATTAAGGTTGCATACTACCCACATGGCTTGTCACTGTTGATGTTGCCCTTGATCTCTTGGTGTCTGTCATGTTTCTCCACTGAAAAGTTGTTTATTTTCCCCCCTTTCCATACTTGTGCTCTTTGAAAAGAAGTCACAATGTGCAGCCCACACTTAAGGAGTGGAGGAGATGTCTGCTCCACCTACTTGAGGATGGAGTAACTACAAAAATTATTTGAAATAGCACATTTGTCTCTTGTTCCCATTTAATTAGCTCTTAAACCACTTTATTCTATCAGGATGGACTCATGGATATTTATTTTATACTTTAGACTATAATCCAATCAAACTTCTTTATTTTGTTGCTCAAATCGTTTCCGCTTTCACTGTTGGGAGCTCTTTCAGTTATCTCCTGTATCTCTGACATACCCCATCCTTGCAGGCTTTTTGGTTTGTTTGTTATCTTTTGAGTACTTTCTTGCTCAAAAACAAGATGCTCCATGTGCATCTTGTATATTTTCTGCCCGAGTCCCAGAAACACCCTTTTCTCTAAGGAGCCCCAGTTCCATTTATTGGAGGATGGTATTAGAAACCAAGATCAGTGTACTAGGTATGCTCAATACTGTTGGGTTGTCATTGCATTTAGACCCTCTCAGGTGACAGAGCAAGGAAGTATGTACATATATATTAATCTCTAATATTTATATACAAACTATTGATATCAACAGTGAGCTAAGCATAAATTCATACTGATATCTCCAACTTTAATCGATTACCTCCTCCCCTTGTTTATCTGCAAATTCTCACTCTAAACAATGAGATACCTGGCTCTCAGCTCATGCCATCCATTTACTAAGGTGTTCAATTTCACATGTATGGTGATTTCAGAATGTGAACCCATACTCATATCCCACTGGGAAACAACTCTGTCAACTTGAGTACAGTGCTTATGGATACTTTCTTTTGCCTCTTAGTCTTACAGACTCCACTCATTTCCAAAGTTACTTGGATCAAAATCGTTTCCCCCCGTCCCCTTTGTTGAAGCTGTTTCATATGTTTGAACTCTGAACTCCATCCTAGAATCCTAAATGAGCTTTTTTGAACTTTGCATACATTTTGGTTCACTCTTTGTGCTGTAAAGTTCTAAGGGTTGTGACAAATCCAGCATCATGTATCCACCATCACAGTATCGTACAGAAGAGTTTCACCACCCTAACATTTCCCCATGCTTCATCTATTCAACCTATCCACTCCAATCCCTGGGCAACTACTGATATGTTTAATATCTCTAGTTTTGGCTTTTCCAGAATGTCATATACATAGAATTATATGTATGTCTGTAGCCTTTCTAGAATGGCTTCTTTCACTTCCAAATAGGCAGTTAAGATCCATCCATGTATTTCTATGCCAACTTGGTAACTCATTCCTCCCTATCACTGAATAGTATTCCAGCATATAGATGCACCACAGTTAGTTTATCCATTCACCTACTGAAGGACATCTTGGTGGCTTTCAGTTTGAGGCAATTACAAATAAAGCTGCTGTAAACATTCATGTGCAGGGTTTTGTGTGGGTGTAAATTTTCATGTCAGTTGTATAAATACCTAGGAGCATGACTGTTAGGTCATAAGCTAATTAGCTTTGTAAGAAACTGCCAAACAGTCTATCAAAGTTACTGTACCATTTTATATTCCCCTCAGCAATGAATGAGAGTTTCTGTTGCTTCACATCCCACCAGGAATTGGAATCGTCAGTTCTTTAGATTTTAGTCATTCTAAAATATGTGTAGTGGTATCTCATATTTTTTCAATTGGTATTTCCCAGATGACAAATGATATTGGGCATCTTTTCGTATACTTATTTGCCATATGTATATCTCCTTTGATAAGGTGTCTATTCAGATCTTTTGCCTGTTAATAGTGTTGCTTGTTTTGTTGCTGAATTGTAAGAGTTCTTTGTGTATTTTGATTACAAGTTCTTTATCAGATATATGTTCTGCAAATATTTTTTCCCAACTGGTGGCTTGCCTGTTCATTCTCTTAATAATACCTTTCTCAAACCAGAAGTTTTTAATTCTGTTAAAGTCAAAATTATCCAATTTTTCTCTCAGATTGTGATTTTCATGTTGTATCAAAAAAAAATCCTCATCACCAAACCTAAAGTCGTATAGATTTTCTTCTGTTTTCTTTTAGAAGTTTCATAGTTTTGTATTTGAGTTAATTTTTAATGGAAGGTAGAGGTTTGTGTCTAGATTCATTTTTGTGTATATGAATATCCAAATTTTTGAGCACCATTTGTTGAAAAAGCTATTCTTTCTCTATTGAATTGCCTTTGCATCTTAAAAAAAGAAACAGTCTGTTAACAATATTTGCATGGATCTATGTCTGGGCTTTCTGTTCTGTTTCATTGATCTATATGTCTGTTTTTTCACCAGTGCTGTACTATCTTGATTATTGTAGCTTAATTAGAAGTCTTGACATTGAGTAGTATGAATCTAACAACTTTTTCTTCTTCAATATTATTTTGGCTATTAAAGAACTTTTGCCTTTCATTATAAATTTTAGAATCAGTTTGTTTATATTCACAAAATAACTTGCTGGGATTCTGACTGAAATTGCATTAAATCTGTAGATCAATTTGGTAACAAATTATGTCATAACAATATTGCGAATTTCAAACCATGGATACAGACTGTCTATTGATTTAAAACTTTGATTTCTTTCATCAGTGTTTTGTATACAGGCCTATATTTGTTTCGTTAGGTCTATACAGAAGTATTTCATTTTGTTTGGTGTTATTGCAAATAATTTTTCTTTAATTTCAAATGTTCATCATTCATTGCTGGTATAGAGGGAAAAATGACTTTTGTGTACTGATCTTGTGTCCTGCAATCTTCCATACTTTTTGATTGGCTCCAGGAAATTTTTGTAGATGCTTTTTGACTTTACTACATGGAGAATCATGTCATCTCTGAATAGGGATGGTTTTATTTCTTCCCTTCTATTCTGTATACCTTTTATTTCTTTTTATTGTCTTTTTCCATTAGCTGATACTTGTAGTATTATGTTGAATTGGAATGGTGAGAGAGGGTATCCTTGCCTTGTTTCTAATCTTAGGGGAAAGGTGTCCAGTATTTCACAATTAAGAATAATGTTAACTGTAGGGGGTTTTTTTGGTAGATGTTCTTTATCGAGTTGAGGAAGTTTTCCTGTATTCATATTTTTTGAGAGTTTTTCTTTTTTTAAGCATGGATGGGTGTTAGTTTTGAAATGCTTTTTCTGCATCAGTTGATATGATCATATGATTTTCCTGCTTTAGCTTGTTGAAATGGTAGAATACATTGATTATTTATTTATTTTTAAAATGTTGAACCAGCCTTGCATAACTGGAATGAGTCCACTTAGTCATGGTGTATAGTATTTTTATACATTGTTGGATTCAATTTACTAATAATTTTGTTAAGGATTTTTGCCTTTGTATTCATGAGAAATATTGATCTGCAGTATTCCTTTCTTATACTGTGTTTATCTGCCTTAGATATTAGGATACTGGTGACCTCCTGGAATGAGTTAGGAAGTGTTTCCTCTGTTTCTATTCTCTGGAGGATAATTGAAGAATTGGCATTATTTCTTTCATAAATACTGGGTAGAATTCACCTATGGAGTTGCCTGGACCTAATTTTTTTTTAAAGATTTAAAATTATTGATTAAATTTCACAAATGATGACCCATCTTTAACTTCTGATATTGGCAATTTGTGTCCTCTCTTTTAATTCTTACCTGGCTAGAGGTTTATGAATTTTATTGATCTTTTCAAAGAACCAGCTTTGGTTTCATTGATTTTCTTTATTGTTTTTCCTATTTTCAATCATTGATTTCTGCAGAAAATTGCAGAAAACTTGCAATCAGAATTGTCTTGGAAACTCAGGAAAGCACAGCTGCTATTTATTGCTCACCTCTCCCACAAGGACCTTCCCTTTGAGAAAAAGCCTTGTTAACTATTCATTAGTTCTCAGAGCTTCCTGTTAGATGGATGAATGACCAGAATTTTCATTCCATTTTTGTAGACAAGAGTGAGAAACAGCAAGGTTTTAATTATTTGCTCAAGGACAGGATTGGGTCTTCTAATTCCAGTTCCTTTTCACTGCCTATGCAGTTTCATAGCCTGTAATATTTAAATTACTGCTTAAATGTTTTATTTAATGATGAGTGGCTTTTGCCATCATAGATGGGAAACAGCTTTGGCCACTTTCTTGCTTGACTAACTGGAGTCTCTGAGAGGGTAGGCTTATTCTTAGAGGGCCTCAAATGAGAAATCTGTTTTAAACATGTTTCCAAGTGTAAATGAGCTTTCGTAAAAGGAGAAAGAAGGAAAACACAGTCCCCGTTTCCTGTCCGTTAGCCTTCAGCTCATTGCTCCAAAGAAAATGGGAGCTGTTTTTGTAAATAACCCTATGTTATCATGATAATATCTGTGGAAACTCCCTAAAATTTTTAAATAAAATAAAATAACAAAACACAACACACACACACACAGAGTTGTAGCTAAGAGCCTGCCGTGCATCTCTGAGCTATTTCTTCCAAAAGAAAGGCAGTGCCTTGGGAAGAGGTGTCAAAGAGGGATTCTAAAAGCAGAAGATAAAACTGGATACCATCTACGCATTTGGTTCAGAGATGAGCAAATCATTAATTCAATAGAGCAAGTCAAGATGTCATTGCATCCATGTGTCTCCATTTCCCCATCTGTAAAATGGTTCATTGACCTGAGTCCCCTTTTATTGTAGACATTTGTGACTTGAACTATCCTTCCATGATTCCTGAGTTCTAACAAGAGCAGACATTTCCTCTGACAATGTTTGGGACCACTTACAGCAAGGATTTCGTCCCTCCTCCTCTTCTATGCAGACCTGGCATTTTCATGATTAATTATATGTAGCATGGCCTTTTCCTTTTCCAATGTTTCAGTGTTGTTTGCCAGCTTCTTCATGCTTTCCAGGACCTGCTTGTTCCTGGAGCTTTTTTGCTGACAGTGAGATTTTTCCATTCACTGCCCAGACTCTTTCACAGATGTTCCCTGTATCAACAGAGCAGCAGCTGATGCCTGGTCAGTGAGAGTCTAAGGAATTTGCTGGTGTCTTTTCATCTTGGCAAATATCGTTCAGATAAGCAAATAACTTTCCAAAAAAATCCCAGAAGAATTTGTGTATGTGATAGTTTCCCTGTCACCTTCTTTTCAAGAACTTGTCTTCCTTTTGATGTTTATATCACTAGGGATAAAGATTTAGAAGGGATCCATAAATTGCAGGAGAAAGCAGTAATTGCCTTCTGAGTTGAGTGTAATATGTGAAGCCAGCGTGAAACCCTGAATGGTCCAGATCTGTAACGGATGCTTTAGACCTTGAGTTTACACTTAACGCAAAGCAGAAAGACCCCCTTGTAGGTATGCCTGCAAGCAGAGTGCGGTATATTATGAATCTCAAGATCAAGCTCTGTTTTGCTGAAATGAGTTTTGAAAACAATCTAAAGAAAAGTTATGTTTTCCTAAAATAAAAATTGAGTTTGGGCACCAAACTGTTGTACATGCTGTTGAAATGAGATTTGAGCACTTCCAAGTGATTGCAGGATTTGGTTTTCTCTTTGTAATTCCCTCTTGCAATTTCCCATACCTGCTCGCCTAAGGTTAAGAAAGATATATCTGATGTGATTTCTTTTATTACCTACGTATTGGATGTACAATTTTGATAGCTAAGTCCATTATTAACCTTGAAGAAGGTGGTCTAAAAAAACTAAGCAGTACCTTAATATTTTTATTTGCATGAGAGGTATATATATTATATATAAACAAAAGTGAAAGATATAGTAATATGTAATAATCTGTTACATATAAAAATATAATTATATATTATATAGAACTATATATTGTATAAATTTACTTACATATAAATTTATATATCTATGTATATATATACCTATATATAGATATATAAATACATATGTAATGCATAGATATGCATAAACTTATATTTAAATAAATTGTAGATAAGTAAATTTATATAGCATATACTCATATAATAATATATAATTATATTTATATATAGCATTTTATTACATATATCTTCTATATAGAGATAAATTCATCTATATATAGATATATTGTATCTTCTACTACCTATATCTATATCTATATAGATAAGGATATAAAAGTGGAAGAAGCAAAGCATTGCATGAGGTGCAAAGAAAACTGTGTGCTAGTCCTGTCACAAGGATAATTTTAAAATGTCATTTCAATTCTCCCTGATGTCTCATCAGTCTGTAAAATAGCAATGATACCATCTGACCTACTTACTTTTTAAGCTCAAATGAGAAACTGTTCTAGGAAAAAAATACAAATGTGAAGTCCAGGTGTGTCCCTGTGATGCATGTGTGTGAAGAAATGCACCTTTGTTCTACTACAAGCACCTTTCTCTGTAAACATTCACATGATTCGACGCAAATAGAATGTAAAAAAAAAAATCAATTCCAATTTCTAAAAGGGAGGATGGCTTTCATGTTGGAAAAGCATCATTATAGAATGACATTCAATATCAAGTTCAAGTGAATGCAAAAAGGTTTCCATTTTCAGGAGCAAGCATGTTGACTGTAGAAAGCTGAGTGTATAGTTTAAAGCAGTGCCCCCCCCCCCCATTGTGCAGCAGAATCACCTGGGCCCCACCCCTGGAGATTCTGACTTACTGGGTCTCAGCTGAGACCCAGGTATGGTGTAGTTTTATATCTTTGGAATTTTAATGGGCAGCCAGATTTTATAGCGTGATTTCTGAATGTGAAGATACAGTATTTAACATACATCCAGGAAAAAGTAAATCCGTTAAAATGAATACAGTCAAGTAAATGTTAAAAGCATTGAATTTTAACCAGAAGGTAACTATCATAGAACATATATAGGACAGTCTCTTTCCCTCCCACCTCCTTTATCTCTCTCGCTCTCTCTCATTTCTCTTACCCTCAAGGTATATGAGTCCATCAGATAACTGGAGATTACAATTTCCTGCTATATTGTGCATATCAGTTCAGATTAAATCCTTTGGAGGAAATTTCATTTCCCTTTCCTATATGAAATTGCCCTTTTAAACAAGTGCGTTTTAGGTAAAAGCTTTTCTATTTGATCTTTTCAGTACTTCTTTATTGCAATAAAACTAGCGTGGTCCTGAATATGTTTGAATGCTCTTGAGTTATGGGGAGTGAAACCATTTTGTGCATCTCATGTTCGTGCTGATATGCCTTTCCCCTTTCTATACCGCAAGCTTTAAAATTAGCAACATTGGGCTTCCCTGGTGGCGCAGTGGTTGAGAATCCGCCTGCCGATGCAGGGGACACGGGTTCGTGCCCCGGTCCGGGAAGATCCCACATTCCGCGGAGCGGCTGGGCCCGTGAGCCGTGGCCGCTGAGCCTGCGCGTCCGGAGCCTGTGCTCCGCAATGGGAGAGGCCACAACAGTGAGAGGCCCGCGTACCACAAAAAAAATTAAAAAATAAAAAAAAATAAAATTAGCAACATTGCCTTGAATATTGAGGTGGGATTGTTTTATGTAGCACTCTTTAAAAGCATGACACGTGAAACTGAAAAACTGCTAAAGTTTAGGAATGTTGCTTTTCACCAGAAGATGCTTCATGGAAAATTAAAGTTTGGCTTCAGTTTATGAATGGGATTAAGACAGAAGTCTTTAATTAAAGCAGTTCAGAGCCACCCATAACAGAAGGCAGGCTGTGGCAGGAGTTCTGTTTTTTCTGCTCCCAGGGAGGCTCCCATGGTGTTGCAGGATTTTGCTGGTCTCTTCCCTGTAGAGTAGAAGGGGAAGTGTTTGTTTTGGCTTTGGTGTGCCCTGGGTCATCCTCCCAAGCCAGCTGGGAAGACCGAGAAGGGACATCAAAAGATTCCCTATTCCTATTCTTGCCTCTATCAACCAAGTAAACTGAAAAAGCCACTTGGTTTGTCTCTGTCCAGTTTCTTCAACCATCTAGAAAATGGTGATTATAGCCCGGGTTTGAGGGGGAGCTGGAAAGGGAATGCCACCATGTTTTTGGTGGCATCTGAGTCCCATGTCTAAGGAGTAACCCCCTTCTTCAAGTCCATGCCTGTGGCCTGCTCTCACATAGTCTCAAAGAGTGATTGCCCAGGGATGGGGGGGAAGGGGAAAAATCATGAAAATAACCTCTCTGTCTGCTATAGACTGAATGTTTGTGTCCCCCACCCAAGTCATATGTTGAAGCCCTAATCTCCAATGTGATGATATTTGGAGGCAGGGCCTTTGGGAGGTGAGTAGGCTTCAGTGTGGTCATGAGGGTGGGACCCCCATGATGGAGTTAGTGCCTTTATAAGAAAGGGAAGAGACCAGAGCTTGCTCTCTTTCCCCTAAGTGAGGACACAGCAAGAAAGGAGCTATGAGAGGCTCTCACCAGACACTGAATCTGCTGGTGCTTCGATCTTGGACTTCCAGCCTCCAGAACTGTAAATTTCTGTTGTTTGTAAGCCACCCAGTCTCTTTACAGCAGCCTGAGCTGCCTGGAACAGTCTCTATCCTTGACTCCCCATTATTCTTCTGTATTACTACAGTCCTTAATTACAGACAACAAAATCTGCTTGGGCTAATTTTTTTACCCTGTATTTTTTTTTTTTTTTTTTTTTTTTTTTTTTAATTTTTGTGGTACGTGGGCCTCTCACTGTTGTGGCCTCTCCCGTTGCAGAGCACAGGCTCCGGACGCGCAGGCTCAGCGGCCATGGGTCACGGGCCCAGCCGCTGCGCGGCATGTGGGATCTTCCCGGACCGGGGCACGAACCCGTGTCTCCTGCATCAGCAGGCGGACTCTCAACCACTGCGCCACCAGGGAAGCCCTACCCTGTATTTTTTTAAAAATAATTTCAAACTTGCAGAAAAATCCTAAGACTAGTTCATATAATATCATATATCCTTTTCTCAGATTTCCACTCTCTTAACATTTTGCCATATTTGTTTTATTGTTCTTTCCATACATATTTCTTTCCTGAATCATCTGAGAATAAATTACAAATCTGATGCCCTTTACTCCTGAGTTCTTCAGTGTATATTTCCTAAAAATAAGAATATTCTGATACCAAAAAAACCCAAGAATATTCTGTTACTTAATCATAGTACAGTTGTCAAAATCAGAAAGTTATTGTGAAACAGTACTATAATACAATCCACCTCATCCAAGGTTGTCTAATTCCTCAAATTGTACACTATATATATAAATATATATATTATATATATTATTAAATATATATTTATACATGTTTATATACACATCTAAATAAATTGATCTATTTAAGCTATATACACACACGTGCGTGCACGCACACACACACGGCTTTTTTTTTTTCGTTACGCGGGCCTCTCACTTTTGTGGCCTCTCCCGTTGCAGAGCACAGGCTCCGGACGCACAGGCTCGGCGGCCATGGCTCACGGGCCCAGCCGCTCTGCAGCATGTGGGATCTTCCCAGAACGGGCCACGAACCCATGTCCCCTGAATTGGCAGGCAGACTCTCAACCACTGCGCCAACAGGGAAGCCCCACACATGGCTTTTTAATTTTTATTTATTGACTTAAAAAAATTTTTTTTTGAATTTTATTTTATTTTTTATACACCAGGTTCTTATTAGTTATACATTTTATACATATTAGTGTATATATGTCAGTCCGAATCTCCCAATTCATCCCACCACCACCCCAACCCTCCACTTTCCCACCTTGGTGTCCATACGTTTATTCTCTACATCTGTGTCTCTATTTCTGCCCTGCAAACTGGTTCATCTGTACCATTTTTCTAGGTTCCACATATATGTGTTAGTATACAATATTTGTTTTTCTCGTTCTGACTTACTTCACTCTGTATGACAGTCTCTAGATCCATCCACGTCTCTACAAATAATCCGATTTCATTCCTTTTTAAGGTTGAGTAATATTCCATTGTATATATGTACCACCACTTCTTTATCCATTCATCTGTCGATGGGCATTTAGGTTGCTTCCATGACCTGCTATTGTAAGTAGCGCTGCAATGAACATTGTGATGCATGTATCTATTTGAATTACGGTTTTCTCGGGGTATATGCCCAGCAATGGGATTGCTGGGTCATATGGTAGTTCTATTTTTAGTTTTTTAAGGAACCTCCATACTGTTCTCCATAGTGACTGTATCAATTTACATTCCTGCCAACAATGCAAGAGAGTTCCCTTTTCTCCACACCCTCTCCAGCGTTTGTTGTTTGTAGATATTCTTATGATGATGCTCATTCTAACTGGTGTAAGGTGATACCTCATCGTAGCTTTGATTTGCATTTCTCTAATAATTAGTGATGTTGAGCAACTTTTCATGTTCTTCTTGGCCATCTGTATCTCTTCTTTGGAGAAATATCTATTTAGGTCTTCTGCCCATTTTTAGATTGGGTTGTTTGTTTTTTTAATATTGAGCTGCATGAGCTGTTTATATATTTTGGAGATTAATCCTTTGTCCATTGATTCGTTTGCAAATATATTCTCCCATTCTGAGGGTTGTCTTTTCGTTTTGTTTATGGTTTCCTTTGCTGTGCAAAAGCTTTTAAGTTTCATTACATCCCATTTGTTTATTTTTGTTTTTATTTCCATTACTCTAGGAGGTGGATCATAAAAGATCTTGCTGTGATTTATGTCAGAGTGTTCTTCCTATGTTTTCCTCTAAGAGTTTTATAGCATCTGGCCTTACATTTAGGTCTCTAATCCATTTTGAGTTTATTTTTGTGTATGGTGTTAGGGAGTGTTCTGGTTTCATTCTTTTACATGTAGCTGTCCAGTTTTCCCAACTCCACTTATTGAAGAGGTTGTCTTTTCTCCATTCTATATTTTTGCCTCCTTTGTCAAAGATAAGGTGAGCATAGGTGCATGGGTTTATCTCTGGGCTTTCTATCCTGTTCCACTGACCTATATTTCTGTTTTTGTGCCAGTACCATACTGTCTTGAGTACTGTAGCTTTGTAGTATAGTCTGAAGTCAGGGAGCCTGATTCCTACAGCTCCGTTTTTTTCCCTCAAGACTGCTTTGGCTATTCAGGGCCTTTTGTGTCTCCATACAAATTTAAAAATTTTTTGTTCTAGTTCTGTAAAAAATGCCATTGCTAATTTGATAGGAATTGCATTGAATCTTTAGATTGCTTTGGGTAGTATAGTCATGTTCACAATATTGATTCTTCCAATTCAAGATGAGAACATTGTATATCTCTCTATCTGTATCATCTTTAATTTCTTTCAGCAGTGTCTTATAGTTTTCTGCCTACAGGTCTTTTGTCTCCCTAGGTACGTTTATTCCTAGGTATTTTATTCTTTTTGTTACAGTGGTAAATGGGAGTGTTTCCTTAATTTCTCTTTCAGATTTTTCATCATTTGTATATAGGAATGCAAGAGATTTCTGTGCATTAATTTTGTATCCTGCAACTTTACTAAATTCATTGATTAGTTCTAGTAGTCTTCTGGTAGCATCTTTAGGATTCTCTATGTATAGTATCATGTCATCTGCAAACAGTGACAGTTTTACTTCTTCTTTTCCAATTTGTATTCCTTTTATTTCTTTTTCTTCTCTGATTGCTCTGGCTAGGACTTCCAAAGCTATGTTGAATAATAGTGGCAAGAGTGGACATCCTTGACTTGTTTCTGATCTTAGAGAAAATGCTTTCACCACTAAGAATGTTGTCTGCTGTGGCTTTGTCGTATATGACCTTTATTATGTTGAGGTAAGTTCCCTCTCTGCCCACTTTCTGGAGAGTTTTTATCGTAAATGGGTGTTGAATTTTGTCAAAAGCTTTTCTGCATCTATTGAGATGATCATATGGTTATTTTTCTTCAGTTTGTTAATATGGTGTATCATATTGATGGATTTGCTTATATTGAAGAATCCTTGCATCCCTGGGATAAACCCCACTTGATCATGGTGTATGATCCTTTTACTGTGCTCTTGGATTCTGTTTGCTAGTATTTTGTTGAGAATTTTTGCATCTATATTCATCAATGATATTGATCTGCAATTTTCTTTTTTTGTAATATCTTCATCTGGTTTTGGTATCAGGGTGATGTGGCCTCATAGAATGAGTTTGGTAGTGTTCCTTCCTCTGCAATTTTTTTAAAGAGTTTGAGAAGTTTGGGTGTTAGCTCATCTCTAAATGTTTCTTAGAATTCAGCTGTGAAGCCATCTGGTCTCTTTTCTCTAAATATTTGATAGAATTCACCTGTGAAGCCATCTGGTCCTGGACTTCTGTTTGTTGGAAGATTTTTAGTCACAGTTTCAATTTCCTTACTTGTGATTGGTGTGTTCATATTTTCTGTTTCTTCCTGGTTCAGTCTTGGAAGGTTATACCTTTCTAAGAATTTGTCCATTTCTTCCAATTTGTCCATTTTATTGGCATAGAGTTGCTTGTAGTAGTCTCTCAGGATGGTTTGTATTTCTGTGGTATCTGTTGTAACTTCTCCTTTTTCATTTCTAATTTTATTGATTTGAGTCCTCTCCCTCTTTTTCTTCATGAGTCTGGCTAATTGTTTATCGATTTTGTTTATCTTCTCAAAGAACAAGCTTTTACTTTTATTGATCTTTGCTGTTGTTTTCTTTGTTTCTTTTTCATTTATTTCTGCTCTATCTTTATGATTTCTTTCCTTGTACTAACTTTGGGTTTCGTTTGTACTCCTTTCTCTAGTTCCTTTAGGTGTAAGGTTAGATTGTTTACTTGAGATTTTTCTTGTTTCTTGAGGTAGGCTTGTATTGCTATAAACTTCCATCTTAGAACTGATTTTGCTGCATCCCACAGGTTTTGGATCATCGTGTTTTCATTGTAATTTTTCTCTACGTATTTTTTGATTTCCTCTTTGATTTCTTCAGTGATCTCTTGGTTAGTTAGTAACGTATTTTTAGCCTCCATGTGTTTGTGATTTTTACATTTTTTTCCCTGTAATTGATTTCTAATCTCATAGCATTGTGGTCAGAAAAGATGTGTGATATGATTTCAATTTTCTTAAATTTACCAAGGCTTGATTTGCGACCCAAAATATGATCTCTCCTGGAGAATGTTCTGTGTGTACTTGAGAAGAAAGTGTAATCTGCTGTTTTGGGATGGAATGTCCTATAAATATCAATTAAATCTATCTGGTTTATTGTGTCATTTAAAATTTGTGTTTCCTTATTAATTTTCTGTTTGGATGATCTGTCCATTTGTGTAACTGAGGTGTTAAAGTCCCCCAGTCTTATTGTGTTACTGTCAGTTTCCTCTTTTATAGCTGTTCGCAGTTGCCTTATGTATTGAGGTGCTCCTATGTTGGGTGCATATATATTTATAAGTGTTATATTTTCTTCTTGGATTGATCCCTTGATCATTATGTAGTGTCCTTCCTTGTCTCTTGTAACATTCTTTATTTTAAAGTCTATTTTATCTGATATGAGTATTGCTACTCCAGCTTTCTTTTGATTTACATTTGCATGGAATATCTTTTTCCATCCCCTCACTTTCAGTCTGTATGTGTCCCTAGGGCTGAAGTGGGTCTCTTGTAGAAAGCATGTATATGGGTCCTGTTTTTCTATCCATTCAGCAGCACTGTGTCTTTTAGTTGGAGCATTTAATTCATTTACATTTAAGGTAATTATCGATATCTATGTTCCTGTTACCATTTTCTTAATTGTTATGGGTTTGTATTTGTAGGTTCTTTTCTTCTCTTGTGTTTCCCACTTAGAGAAGTTCCTTTAGCTTTTGTTGTAGAGCTGGTTTGATGGTGCTGAATTCTCTTAGCTTTTGCTTGTCTGTATTGCTTTTGATTTCTCCACCGAATCTGAATGAGATCCTTACTGGGTAGAGTAATCTTGGTTGTAGATTCTTCCCTTTCATCACTTTAAATATGTCATTTCACTCCCTTCTGGCTTGTAGAATTTCTGCTGAGAAATCAGCTGTTAACCTTATGGGAGTTCCCTTGTACGTTATTTGTTGTTTTTCCCTTGTTGCTTTCAATAATTTTTCTTTGTCTTTAATTTTTGTCAGTTTGATTACTGTGTGTCTCAGCATGTTTCTCCTTGGGTTTATCCTGCCTGGGACTCTCTGCGCTTCCTGGACTTGAGTGGCTATTTCCTTTCCCATATTAGGGAAGTTTTCAGCTGTAATCTTTTCAGATATTTTCTTGGGTCCTTTCTCTCTCTCTTCTCCTTGTGGGACCCCTATAATGTGAATGTTGTTGCATTTAATGTTGTTCCAGAGGTCTCTTAGGCTGTCTTCATTTCTCTTCATTCTTTTTCTTTATTCTGTTCGTGGCAGTGAATTCCACTATTCTGTCTTCTAGGTCACTTATCCATTCTTCTGCCTCAGTTATTCTGCTATTGATTCCTTCTAGTGTATTTTTCATTTCAATTACTGTATTGTTCGTCTCTGTTTGTTTGTTCTTTAATTCTTCTAGTTCTTTGTTAAACATTTCTTTCATCTTCTCAATCTTTGCCTCCATTCTTTTTCCGAGATCCTGGATCATCTTCACTATCATTATTCTGTATTCTTTTTCTGGAAGGTTGCCTATCTACACTTCATTTAGTTGTTTTTCTGGGGTTTTATCTTGTTCTTTCATCTGGTACATAGCCCTCTGCCTTTTCATCTTTTCTGTCTTTCTCTGAATGTGGTTTTTGTTCCACAGGCTGCAGGATTGTAGTTCTTGCTTCTGCTGTCTGCCCTCTGGTGGATGAGGCAGTCTAAGAGGCTTGTGCAAGTTTCCTGATGGGACAAACTGGTGATGCGTAGAGCTGGGTGTTGCTCTGGTGGGAAGAGCTCTGTAAAACTTTAGTCTGCTGCTCTGCTGATGGGTGGGGCTGGATTCCCTCCCTGCTGGTTGTTTGGCCTGAGGCGAACCAACACTGGAGCCTACCCAGCTCTTTGGTGGGGCTAATGACGGACTCTGGGAGGGCTCACACCAAGGAGTGCTTCCCAGAACTTCTGCTGCCAGTATCCTTGTCCCCACGGTGAGACACAGCCACCCCCTGCATCCACAGGAGACCCTCCAACACTAGCATGTAGGTCTGGCTCAGTCTCCCCTGGGGTCACTGCTCCTTCCCTGGGTCCCGATGCATGTACTATTTTGTGTGTGCCCTCCAAGAGTGGAGTCTCTGTTTCCTCTAGTCCTGTCGACATCCTGCAGTCAAATCCCACTAGCCTTCAAAGTCTGATTCTTTAGGTACTCCCGCTGCCAGAACCCCACGTTGGGAAGCCTGATGTCGGCCTCAGAACCTTCACTCCAGCGGGTGGGTTTCTGTTGTATAAGTGTTCTCCAGTTTGTGAGTCACCCACCCAGCAGTTATGGAATTTGATTTTATTGTGATTGCACCCCTCCTACTATCTCATTGTGGCTTCTCCTTTGTCTTTGGATGTGGGGTATCTTTTTTGGTGAGTTCCAGTGTCTTCCTGTCAATGTTTGTTCAGCAGTTAGTTGTGATTCTGGTGCTCTCACAAGAGGGAGTGTGCGCATGTCCTTCTACTCCACCATCTTGAAGCATGATTCTTTTTAAAATTATTTCCAGTTATTTTATTTTATTTTTTATATCTTTATTGGAGTATAACTGCTTTACAGTGTTATTTTTTGTTGTACAACAAAGTGAATCAGCTATAAGTATACATATATCCCCATATCCCCTCCCTCTTGAGCTTCCCTCCCACCCTGCATATCCACCCCTCTAGGTCATTACAAAGCATCAAGCTGATCTACCTGTGCTATGCAGCAGCTTCCCACTAGCCATCCGTTTTACATTTGGTAGTGTATATATGTCAGTGCTACTCTCTCACTTCATCGCAACTTCCCCTTCCCCCTCTGTGTCCTCAAGTCCATTCTCTACATCTGTGTCTTTATTCCTGCCGTGCCACTAGGTTCATCAGTATCATTTTTTTAGATTTCATATATGTGCATTAACATACAGTATTTATTTTTCTCTTTCTGACTTACTTCACTCTGTATGACAGACTGGAGGTCTATCCACCTCACTACAAATAACTCAGTTTTGTTCCTTTTTATGGACGAGTAATAGCCCATTTTATATATGTGCCACATCTTCTTTATCCAGTCATCTGTTGATGGACATTTAGGTTGCTTCCATTGTGTGACAATTGTAAATAGTGCTGCAGTGAACATTGTGATGCATGTATCTATTTGAATTATGGTTTTCTCGGGGTATATGCCCAGCAGTGGGATTGCTGGGTCATATGGTAGTTCTATTTTTAGTTTTTTAAGGAACCTCCATACTGTTCTCCATAGTGGCTATATCAATTTACATTCCCACCAACAGTGCAGGAGGGTTCCTTTTTCTCCACACCCTCTCAGGCATTTATTGTTTGTAGATTTTTTGGATGATAGCTATTCTGACCAGTGTGTGGTGATACCTCATTGTGGTTTTGATTTGCATTTCTCTAATGATTAGTGATGTTGACCATCTTTTCGTATGTTTGTTGGCAATCTGTATGTCTTCTTTGGAGAAATGTCTGTTTAGGTCTTCCGCCCATTTTTGGATTGGGTTTTTTGTTTTTTTGATATCGAGCTGCATGAGCTGCTTGTATCATTTGGAGGCTAATCCTTTGTCAGTTGCTTCATTTGCAAATATTTTCTCCCATTCTGAGGGTTGTCTTTTCATCTTGTGCATGATTTCCTTCTCTCTGCAAAAGCTTTTAAGTTTCTTCAGTCCCATTTGTTTATTTTTCATTGTATTTCCATTACTCTAGGAAGTGGTTCAAAAAAGATCTTGCTGTGATTTATGTCAAAGAGTGTTCTACCTATGTTTTCCTCTGAAGTTTTTTAGTGTCTGGGCATACATTTAGGTCTTTAATCCATTTTGAGTTTATTTTTGTGTATGGTGTTAGGGAGTGTTCTAATTTCATTCTTTTACATGTAGCTGTCCAGTTTTCCCAGCTCCACTTATTGAAGAGGTTGTCTTTTCTCCATTGTGTATTCCTGCCTCCTTTGTCAAAGATAAGGTGACCATATGTGTGTGGGTTTATCTCTGGGCTTTCTGTCCTGTTCCATTGATCTGTATGTCTGTTTTTGAGCCAGTACCATACTGTCTTGAGTACTGTAGCTTTGTAGTATAGTCTAAAGTCAGGGAGCCTGATTCCTCCAGCTCCGTTTTTCTTTCTCAAGATTACATTGGCTATTCGGGGTCGTTTGTCTTTCCATATAATTTGTAAAATATTTTGTCTTAATTCTGTGAAAAATGCCATTGGTAATTTGATAGGGATTGCACTGAATCTGTAGATTGCTTTGGGTAATATAGTCATTTTCACAATGTTGATTCTTCCAATCTAAGAACATGGTATATCTTTCCATCTGTTTGTATCATCTTTGATTGCTTTCATCAGTGTCTTATAGTTTTCTGCATACAGATGTTTTGCCTCCTTAGGTAGGTTATTCCTAGGCATTTTATTCTTTTTGTCGCAGTGGTAAATGGGAGTGTTTCCTTGATTTCTCTTTCATATTTTTTCATCATTAGTGTATAGGAATGGAAGAGATTTCTGTGCATTAATTTTGTATCCTGCTACTTTACCAAATTCATTGATTATGTTTGTAGTTTTCTGGTGTCATCTTTAGGATTGTCTGTATAGTATCATGTCATTTGCAAACAGTGACAGTTTTACTTCTTCTTTTCAATCTGGATTCCTTTTATTTCTTTTTCTTCTCTGATTTCCATGGCTAAAACTTCCAAAACAATGTTGAATAATAGTGTTGAGAGTCAACAGTCTTGTCTTTTTCCTGATCTTAGGGGAAATGCTTTCAAGTTTTCACCATTGAGAATGATGTTGGCTGTGGGTTTGTCATATATGGCTTTTATTATTGTTGAGGTTGGTTCTCTCTATGCCCACTTTCTGGAGAGTTTTTATCATAAATGTGTATTGAATTTTGTCAAAAGCTTTTTCTGCATCTATTGAAATTATCATATGGTTTTTATCCTTCAGTTTGTTAATATGGTGTATCAGATTGATTGAGTTGCATATATTGAAGAATCCTTGAATTCCTGGGATAAACCCCACTTGATCATGGCGTATGATCCTTTTAATGTGCTCTTGGATTCTGTTTGCTAGTATTTTGTTGAGGATTTTTGCATCTATGTTCATCAGTGATATTGGCCTGTAATTTTCTTTTTTTGGTGATATCTTCATCTGGTTTTGGTATCAGGGTGATGGTGGCCTCATAGAATGAGTTTGGGAGGGTTTCTCTCTCTGCTGTATTTTGGAAGAGTGAGAGGGATAGGTGTTAGCTCTTCTCTAAATGTTTGATAGAATTTGCCTGTGAAGCCACCTGGCCCTGGGCTTTTGTTTGTTGGAAGATTTTTCATCACAGTTTCAATTTCAGTTCTTGTGATTGGTCTGCTCATGTTTTCTCTTTCTTCCTGATTCAGTCTTGGAAGGTTGTACTTTTTGAAGAATTTGTCCATTTCTTCTAGGTTGTCCATTTTATTGGCATATAGTTGCTTATAGTAGTCTGTCATGATCCTTTGCATTTCTGTGGTGTCAGTTGTTACTTCTCCTTTTTCATTTGTAATTCTGTTGATTTGAGTCTTCTCCCTTCTTTTCCTGATAAGTCTGGCTAATGGTTTATCAATTTGGTTTATCTTCTCAAAGAACCAGCTTTTAGTTTTATTGATCTTTGCTATTGTTTCCTTCATTTCTTTTTCATTTATTTCTCATCTGATCGTCATGATTTCTTTCCTTCTGCTAACTTTGTGGGCGTTTTTTGTTCTTCTTTCTCTAATTGCTTTAGATGTAAGGTTAGGTTGTTTATTTGACATTTTTCTTGTTTCTTCAGGTAGGATTTTATTGCTGTAAATTTCCCTCTTAGAATACCTTTTTTTTAAAAAAATAAGTTTTTATTGGGGTATACTTTATTTACAGTGTTGTGTTAGTTTCAGGTGTACGGCAAAGTGAATCTGTTATACATATACATATATCCACTCTTTTTTAGATTCTTTTCCCATATAGGCTATTACAGAGTATTGAGGAGAGTTCCCTGTGCTATATAGTAGGTCCTTATTAGTTTTCTACTTTATATATAGTAATGTGTATATGTCAATCCCAATCTCCTAATTTATCTCTCATCCCCCACCCCATTACCCCCTGGTAACCATAAGTTTATTTTCTACATCTGTTACTCTATTTCTGTTTTGTAGATAAGTTCATTTGTAGCCTTTTTGTAGATTCCTCATATAAGCGATATCATGTGATATTTGCCTTTCTCTGTCTGAGTTACCTCACTCAGTGAGACAATCTCTAGGTTCATCCATGTTGCTGCAAATGGCATTATTTGGTTCTTTTTCATAGCTGAGTAATATTTCATTGTATATATGTACCACATCTTCTTTATCCATTCCTCTGTTGATGGACATTTAGGTTGCTTCATATCCTGGCTATTGTAAATAGTGCTGCAGTGAACATTGGGGTGCATGTATCTTTTCAAATTATGGTTTTCTATGGATATATGGCTTTTAAAAATTGGATAACTTAAGTAGCAAGGGAAATTATTAAATAATATTAGGTAGTATGATCATCTCCAAAAAAGGTTAGACAGTCACACTGTGAAGCCACATAACTAGGAAAAAAAGCCCAAGCAAAACACAGGGCAAAAATAAAACCCAACAGTGCAGCACTGCTTAGTACCTATACTACTTGGGGCTGAGTTCTAGAATGCTGCTATGGCTGCCCATAGAAGTTCTTTGAAAAGTGAATTGCTGATACATGACCATCTGCTTTGATTGTTCACCTCTGAAACCGAGGCCTTCAGAGCCATGTCTGATTGGTAGAACCAGAGCCACACGCCTTTACCCCAGCTATAAGGAAGGATGGGAATGCAAGTTTTCTGTCTCTTTCTGGGGATTTCATAATGTGGAAAATTATCGAAATGTAGGCAGGGTATTTGAGGGTGTTGGACAGCCACAAACGATGATAGTAGCTACACCACTTACAAACAGTAACAGTTAACATTACTGATGATGCTTTATGTGCTAGGCATTCTTTAATTTTTTAAGTTTTTTGTAAAGAATGTAGCATGCATACCTTAGCATCAGAGAATTCACACTGGGGAGAAAGCATACAAATATGCAGAATGTGGCAAAGCCTTTACTCCATGTTCGTGTCTTAAGCACCATCAGATAATTCATACTACAGAGAAGGCTTACAAATGTACAGAATGTGGCAAAGCTTTTAAATGGCACAAAAGGTTTACTCGACACCATAGAATTTATACTTGTGAGAAAACATACAAATGTAAAAAATGTGGCAAAGCCTTTTAGGCATTCTTTTAAATACTTTGCTTTTTAATGCACTGAATCCTCACAAGAACCCAGTGAGGAGGGAGTATTATTGTCCCTAGCTTATAAATAGGGAAACTAAGGCACGGAGATATTTAGTAAGTTGCACAGGATTACTAACAGGGTAGAAGCAGGAGCCAAATTCATTCCATTCTTAACCTTTATGTCTTCCTTTTTCAAATACATACTGGAAAATAGTTTGGCAGATTTTAATAAAATTCAGCAGTCGCATTCTTGGGCATCTATCCCAGAGAAATGAAAACTTAAGTTCACACAACACATGTTCATAGCAGCTTTTGGGTACCAGACTTTCCCTCCCACCATAAACAACAAATGATGATGGAACAATTAGATGTGTGTATGCAAAAAAATGAACTTTGATCCTCATGCTATATTTTTAAAAATTAACTCAAAATATCACAGGTCTAAATATAAAACTTAAAACTACAAAACTTCTAGAGAAGGCATCAGAGTAAGTCTTTGTGGCCCTGTGTAGGCAAAGGTATCTTAGATATGACTCTCAAACCCTGATCCAAAAGTTGATAAATTGGACTTCATGAAAACAAAACATAACAAAACAAAACAAAATTCTTCTCTTTGAAAGATATCATTAAGAGAATGAAAAGACAAGCCACAGACTGGGAGAAAACACTCAGAAATCATATCTTTGGTAAATGAATTAGATCCAGAATATGTAAAGAGCTTTCAAAATTCAATAATAAGAAAACAACCCAATTTTTAAAAATAAGCAAAAGATTTGAACAGACACATCCCCAAGGAAGATATGTGGAAGACTAACAAGCACAGAAAAGATTCTCAACATCATTAGTCATTAGAGAAATTAAAACTAGAATGAGCTACCCCTGTACATAGATTAGAATAGCTACAGTTAGACAACTGACAATATCAAGTGTGGGTGAGGATGTGGCGGAACTGGTATGCTCATATACCACCGGTGAGAATGCAAAATAATACAGTCATTTTAGAAAACAGTTTGGTAGTCTCTTTGAAAGTTAAATGTATAGCTGCCATCCGATGCAACAGTTCTACTCCTAGGTGTTTACTCAAAAGAAGGGAATTCGCATTTCTGTGCAAAAATGTGTACATTAATGTTCATGGCAGCTTTATCTGTAATACCCCAAACCAGAAACAACTTGGATGTCTTTCAACAGGTGAATGTTTCAACCAACTGAGGTACGTCCATACCATGGAATACTCCTCAGTAACAAAAAGAAACTGTTAATTTACACAACTTGGATGGATCTCAAGGAAATTATGCTGAGTGAAAAAAATCAGTTCCAAGAAGTTACAAGCTATATGATTCCATGAATATAAAATTCTTGAGTTGACAGAATTATAGAAATGGAGAACAGATTATTGGTTGCCAGAGCTAGGGACCGGAAGGGGGAACAAGAGAGGTTTGTGATTATAAAAGTACAACACGATGAACCCTTGTAGCAGTGGAACTCTCTGTATCTTGACTGTGGTGATGGATACACAACCCTGGACACATGTGATAAAATTGCATAAAACTAAATATACATATATAACAAGTGCATAAAAAATTGGTGAAATCTGAATAAGATCCATGGATTGTATCAGGATCTATATCATGATTGTGATATCATACTATAAGTTTTGCAAGATGTTAATGTTGGAGGAAAATCGTTAAAGGGTAAAGGATCTCTGTATTAGTTCTTTCTTTCTTTTTATTTTTGGCTGTGTTGGGTCTTTGTTGCTGCGCGCAGGCTTTCTCTAGTTGCCGCGAGCGGGGGCTACTCTTTGTTGCAGTGCAGGGGCTTCTCATTGCAGTGGCTTCTCTTGTTGCGGAGCAGGGGCTCTAGGCACGTAGGCTTCAATAGTTGCAGCACACGGGCCCTAGAGTGTGCGGGCTTCAGTAGTAGTGGCGCGTGGGCTCAGTAGTTGTGGCTCATGGGCTCTAGAGTGCAGACTCAGTAGTTGTGGCACAAGGGCTCAGCTGCTCTGTGGCATGCAGGATCCTCCTGGGCCAGGGATCAAACCCATGTCCCTTGCATTGGCAGGTGGATTCTTAACCACTGCACCACCAGGGAAGTCCCTCTGTATTAGTTCTTATAACTAAATGTATCTACAATTATTTCAAAATGGAAAGTTTAATTAAATTAAAACATACACATGTATCTCAAGACAGCAGCATATGATGAAATCCCCTTATTCAGGTCTTCAATTTCCAAAAGCTGACATTGGAGGCAGGACAGGAGACATATAATTTATTTTTATGGATACTTTTTTAGGACACGGGATTAACATTTCCATTTTATATGGGCACAGGAGGGTTTGTGCACATATGTTACAACTGTTCATCATTATTTTAACTTTGCCTTTTCTCTGTTTCAGTCCTGGATTCTTAGTTGCAATAATAAGAACAGACTTAAATTATCAAGCTATTGTAAGCAAAAAAAAAAAAAAAAAAAAGAGATATTTAGTGAAAGGATCTGGGGAGCTCAGAGAATCTACTGGAAGGCTACAGAACAAGTTTTGGAAATGAGCAGAAACAGAAGCAGCTCTGGAGGCCTAAGAAAGGGAGCCACATAAATAGAGTGGTCTCATGGTAGGGACAGGTGGTTGGAGGCCTGGTGGCTGGGAAGAATGCACGCCAACCTTTTTTTTTTTTTTTTTTTTTTTAAATAAGAAATGATGAGAGATTACATCTATTTATTTATTTATTTTTGGCTGCATTGGGTCTTCGCCTCGCCGCGGTGCGCGGGCTTCCCATTGCGGGAGGCCTTTCCCGTTGCAGAGCCCGGGTTCCAGGCACGTGGGCTCAGTAGTTATGGCTCGCAGGCTCTAGAGCGCAGGCTCAGCAGCTGTGGTGCACGGGCTCAGTTGCTCCACGGCATGTGGGATCTTCCCAGACCAGGGCTTGAACCCGTGTCCCCCCGCACTGGCAGGTGGATTCCCAACCACCGCATCACAAGGAAAGCCCACGCCAAGCATTTTTCAGTCGTAAGATCACTTGCTTATGGGCCAAAGTCCAGCCTACAAGGTCTCTCACTGAAGGACGTATGTCGCTTCCTCCTGGCCATACAGAGACAATGAGAGCAAGGATCTGGCCTTCTTGGTCTCCTCAGTGAGGGGCAGACGCCTGGACTTAACATTACAGTCAATTTCCCACAGTATAGGAGGGGCAGCTCCCCTAGAGGAAATCAGGAAGCCATTGGGGAGGAGAAATGAACGCTGGGTGACCAGATGGTGATAAACGTCAGTCTCAACAAGGATGTTACAAGGGAGAACAAGACTTACACATGTGCAGAAGTCAAGAGGGAGTGGTATGTCAGAAGGCCTGGGAAGGCAGCTTTTCTACCTTCGCAATTCCTTCTTTGTGTAGTTTCTAAAATCCCATCATTTGGGAATATGTTCATGTTAAGCATTAACCCTCATTTGATAGCTCTTTTAAAATGTGCTTTCTCCTGGTAGAGCCAAAATGCGGAATCACTGAAATATTAGTATCGGTTTTGTCTGGGGCCACTTAGAAGGGCTCTGTGTCAACAAAAGGGGCGAATCTGGAATGGGGAAGTTAAAAAAGAAGCTTATGTCTGCTCTGATTTTGTCCAGAGCTGTCCCCACCTAAGGAATGATTTAGGGGCAGTGTACGTGTTTTAGGTGTTGTCAGACCCAGGATGTGAAAAACTACAAAGCAAGGCAGAATCAGGAGTCAAGTTATATACATGCTGTGACTAATAACAAAATGTTTAGCCAAACCTGCAAAGGGCTCCACCTGCATGACCACTTTCTCTAGAAATGAGTGTACAGGGGCCAGTCAGCCAAAAGGCCCCAGGTAAATGGATTCAGTTCAAACATAACCCAAATAAACCCCAGGGTCCGTGTGGCCTGTTTCTAGCACAATAGCTCATTCAGAAAAACATAGTCCAGGAACCAAAGATATTTGCTGGCAAAAATAATTACAGTTCTATTTGCATTTCCCTCAGACATATTAAGTGAACTGTGTTTGGTTCTTAACCCACATTTCCCAAAACCTCTTTCCACATTGCTCTGTCCTTTCCTTCTTTACTACACACCAAAGCCGAGGACACTGTCTTCCTCTTTCAACTCTCACTCAAAAACCCACTCTCACCCTTTTATATATAAATATAAAAACATATGAATGCAAGTCAGATATCACCACCCCTCTCCTCACGCCCACCCTAATCTCCTACCTGATTGCCTTGATCTGCTGAAGGTACTTGGAGAACAAGAAGAATAAAGTGCCTTTTTCACCCATAATAATGATTGGCCCTGTTACAGAAGGATTTAATCACACGTGAGTGGGCAGGAAGTGCCTTCCAGGTGAAGAATTATAGACAAAGTCCAACTGTTAAGCCTTGGTGAGTAAGTTCGTGTCCCCAACACAACGAGCAGGTAACTCGGCCAAGCAGACAAAAGTCCATCTTCACCTGCCTGGAAACTTCACCTTTGGGTCCTAAGTGTAGGTCCACCTGCCTCTCTCTGGTTCCTGAATTGTTCCCACTTGGTGCCCCTGGATTCCAGTCCCAGTGAGAGTCTGTGTGTGATGCGCGAGCTTTCTCTCTTTTCCCAGCACTCACGTGGAGGGTCTTGGGGCCCCCTCTGCACATCAGGATGTCCGTTAGGCGTCTAGTCTCCCAGTCACTTCCTCCAGCCTTGTAACTCCAAGGTGCTTTTGGCATCCCCATCTGCAAGTGTGATCAGGTGTAACAGAGGATGTGATACCAGAGTGACACTGCTGTCCCCTGGGATGGGCTTCCTGCAGCTGACATGAGTACACACAACAGCAGCGCACAGGCTGTTCATCTAAATCCATTGGCCCTGGGGGGAGAGCAGAGGATAGGGGCTGTGATAACAGCAAATCCAGTGCCCCGTCACCAAAGACTGACAGAGCATAGAGAGATTGAATCCTTTCAATATCCCTGACACATAAAGCCTGCATAGATTGTGACTTGAAAAGGTTTAGCTACCAGACTTAGGTTACAGCCTAGGTTTCTGACACGTACAAAGAAAGCAAGCTTCCCATTCATTCCCATGTGCTCCAGAAGGTCTCAACAGAAACGAATCAGGGTGATTAACTTAGACTGAGTTATTCTCCATGACAGCAGTTCCCAAAATTTGTTCCACAGAATACTGGGATCACTGGAGGTATTCACAGGCACTAATATTCAGCATTAATTCCAACTTTATATTTACTGAGTTCCTGCTATGTGCTAGGCGTGATTCTAGCCTAGGAAATCCATTAATGAACAAGAGAGACAAAAATCAGGAAAAATGGTAAGGAGATCTCAGTTTGGGAAAACTAAATCTAAGAGTAATTCTAGTAAGATAATTTGGAGGAAAAAGGAACTAAATTATTAGACTTTTTTGGTGGATGGTATCTAATGTTATCTTCCTAGTTAGTGAATCTTTCCAGAGAACTTAAAATTTCTAAGTTCAAGACAGAGCTATATGAGCCAGGATTCCCACTACCTAGAAGGAGAAAAGGATAAATTTAGTATTTCAGTGACAACTAAGGTTGGCATATTAATTATATTTTATTTTAATCCTCACATTAACCCTATCAGCTCTATTATGTGGGTATTAATCCCATTTTATATACAAAAATTGCATTGGGTTTTCTAACTAGGAAAAAAAAAAAAAAACAAGAATAGTAATGTTTTCTTTTTAAAAGCAACCATCTGACCGGCACCAAAACCCAGAATTCATCTACAAGTCATGCACACGCATTTTTAAAAAATCTTTTCTTTGGTTCCTCTGGATACACAGATCCTGAAAAGAACGTATCTGCATAGTGGAACAGAGAAATTAAATGTTTAAAGGCTTGTAATTTAGGAGGAAAAAAATGACTCCCTTTTGACCAAAGATAAAGAACAAATGCTTTATCATATTTACTGTTCTGCTCATTCAAAGCATTTGATCAGACAGTAAATAATGAAAATAGTCATTCTATTACATACTAATTTTTACTTTATTATTCTGACTTTATTAGCATTCTTACTTTAACTCTGAATTAATAGGTAAAATTCCCCTTCTCCTTATTAAGGCTAACCCCTCTACTTATGCACTGAGTATGAGTTTACATCTATTCTCACTTTCTCAAAGAATTTGCCTCTGAAATATCATTTCTCTGAAGCATCACCAGATTCCCCTTTTTAATTGGATCATTCCTGTTGGCATATAACGTTGCTATACTATCTTCCATCTTCAAACAAATGAACAAATAAATAACAGTCGTCTGGACTTCTATTTTCACACATGATTGGGAAATTAGTATTGGACTTACCCTCCCATCATAAACAATTAGAATATTGGGGAAAAATCTATAAATCAAATTTGTTTGGATATTAGACAACAGGCATCACAGGATTCTAATCCCTTAGAGAAGGGAAGCAAGTGAGGTAAGTCCCATGTTTACCCCAGATTTCTACCTGGTGGCACTTTCTGAACTGCAACACAGGAAGGGATACCCAAGCAGAGAAGAGCAGTATCAATGAATGGAGCATAAAAAGATTTGAGTTTGAAGAGGCTTAGGAAGCTGGAAATGAGCTGCAGAAATCCATGAAGTTGCCTTGAGTCTTTGGCTGAATTCTAAACTTCTCATGTGCTGGGTGAATCTCCACGAGGCTGGAATAAAAACAACCAGGAATTCCACAAACTAAAAAATTTACAGAGCTCTCAGAGGATGGGAGATATTTGAACTCCAACCAGATAGAATGGAGAAACTTTGTCAAACACCCAAACCATTTGAAAGAGATCCCAAAAGGGTTATTTCTTAGTAGCAGGTCTAAACTGTCCCTGAAGTAAAAGCTACTGTACATTCACCCTAATAAAGCTAAAAAACAAATCTCAGAAGGATTAAGCTGCCCCACAAGTAACTTAGCTGCCTGCCAAAACACACTTAATGGAAGACAACAGTATAATATTAAAAATCCAACATCCCATCAAAAATTACTAGGTGTACTAAGAGGCAGAAAAATGTAGCCAAAAGAAAAATCAGTCAATAAAAAAAGACTCAGAAATAACAGTGATGATGAAATTATCAGGGAAAGACTTTAAAACAGCTATTATAAATATTCTCAAGGATTTAAAGGGAAACATGAATGTAATGAGCAGAGAAATAAAATATATAAAATGCAACGAAAGGGAATTTCTAGAATTGAAAAATACTCTTCCTAAATTTTTTTAAAAATCACTAAATGGGCTTATCAACAGATTAGAAACAATTAAAAAAATATTAATGAACTTAAAGACATAGCAACAGAAATTATCCAATCAGAAAGAAACTCAGAATAAATGCTGAAAAAAAATGACCAGAGCTCCATTGAGCCATGGACAGATTTCAAGTGGCCTTAAATGTAATTTGGAGTTCCAGAAGGGAATGAGGGCAGAATAAGTAATTGGTGAAATAATGACTGAAATTGTTCAAAACATGATGAAAACTACAAACCCACGGATTCAAGAAAATCACAAACACTAAGCAGGGTTGGGAGGGATGTGTGAGGTCTCTCATCATCCAGTAGGATAGCCCTGGCTTGTTTAAATGATAGAAGGAGTTATAAGAGAAGGAAAGCCCCAATGTACAACTGCTTCTCAAGATTCTGCTTATGTCACGTTTTCTAATCGCCCATTGGCACATCAAGTCACATGACCTGGGCCAGATTCAAAGGCTAGAGAAATATACCCTATTTTTCAATAGAGTCAATTCAAACAGACAGGCATAGTGAGATGGAAAGAATGTGTGGCCATTTGCAATCTACCCATGACTCCATCAGGAAGCCTTACTGACCATCCTGTTTAAATATGTTTCCTTCCATATCCTATCACACTCTATGTTCTTGTTTTATTTTTCTGCCTAGCACTTATAAGTAATCAAAATTATATTAAATATTAATTTATCCATTCCATTATAATGGAGTACTCTGACATTTTTTCTTTTCCAGTGCATAGTACTTGGTCAATAAATAGTTGTTGAATTAATGGGAAAATGCAGGAATATATGTATTTTCTGAAAAGTACATAGGATATACCATCTCTGCTTTTCAGTAAGTCATTTAAATAACATTATCTTCTTAATTCAATTAAAAGATTCAGAAAGCCAGAGAGTTCATAAACTAAGAAGGAATGTACTTTTGTCTCACAACTCTTGATAAAGCACTATGTGTATAGGTATAATTTAATATTAGGTTTGGAAAACAGGTTTCTTTACCTTTTGCACAATTTTTATATACCTGAAAGGTGCTCAATAACTGACAGATATTAAGTAAATATTTATTTTTCTTTGAAGGACTGATTTTCACACAGCAAGTTCAAAATCATGAGCAGATACTGTAAGAACTGGTCTTTCCAAGGAGTTGTGAAAATTATGTGGCTTTTTTTCTTTTTTTCCTTTTTTTTTAGGGAGGGATACAGCTATTCATTTATTCACTTGGTTTTGACTGCAAATGTGACTTTAAAGACCTGAAAGCAAGTCATTAAACAATAAAAAAACAAATGCACATTCCCTTAAAACGTAATCCTCAGACCAAAGCTTGGTTTGAAGGCTCAGGTTGGTCAGGGTGGTTGATTTTTATTACCCTAATTAGAATCTAAGTTTTGGATTTATTGAAAGTGATTCAATATTCTTATTCTGCTGGTCAAGAGGCTAAATGGAGGGAGTGTTAAGAATCCTTCACAACAGAAGCATCTGACCATTTTTCATATTACCTACTTTGCTAAGCAAACACGGGAATGATGAGTGGCCTCCATGGTATGACCTGTTATCTGGTCTGACAAGAGAAGAGGAGAGAGATTAGAGAGAAGATAACCCAATTCTTCAATTTATAGTATTTCACACAGAACATTTTTTCTGGTTAATCCACCATTCTGTCAAATAATCACACACATACACCTTCTTGTACTAGCCAGAATCTTTGATTCAGAGAGCTGTAAATACCTGCCTGGCCTACCTAGGTCTATTAGTTAGACCATATATTACACTCTGATATTTCTGATTCTTACAAGAATTTCTGAGATTTGCAGCATAACATAGAGGTTTAAGGTTTCGATTTACCTAGAAGTATAAATGTTATTATCTATTGTCAGTAAAATAATGTTTGTTTCCTCAGATAAATTCCTAACTTAGTAGTTCTCAAACATTTTGGTTCCCATCCTTTTTTACCTTTCAGAAAAATTTGATGATCTCAGAGTATTTTTTTATATGTGTTGTGTCTATCAATATTTACATTAGAGATTAAAGCTGAGAAAATTTTAAATTATTAATTCATTCAATATAATAATAAATCCATTACATATTAATACTTTTAAAGGAAAATGTATTATTCTTTGTTAATTTTGTAAAATAGTTTTACTTTCAAAAAAGTTATAAAATGACATTATTTTACATTTTTGCAAATCCCTTTAATATCTTATATAATTAGACAACTGAGTTCTCATGTATAGCCCTGCATTCAGTCTGTTGCAATATCACACACCATGCAGCCTCCAGAAAATGCCACAGTGTACTCATGAGAGAATTAGATGAAAAATAGGAAATAAAGTCTCAACATCATTATGAAAACAGCTTGATTTCACAGACCTCCTGATAAGGTCTCTGGGACCCACAGACATCCCCAGGCCATACTTTGAGAATGTGTGTCCTAACCAGTTCAAAGAACTCTCTCTGACCAGAGTCTCCTGATGGCAATTGTATGACTCATAAAAAAGAAATGAAAAGTTATCAAAAGTGTAAGAGAAAGAAGTAAATTTTATTCCTGTGGTTTCTTTGGCAACCAATCCTTTGGCAAAACTTGATTTTAATTCAGTTGATAAATTTTATATGATGAGACGTTTACATTTTATAAAAGAAAAATATATTTGCATGGTCTTGTAAAAATAAATGATCCCTAGAATGTTTCTCAGCTTCGAAAGGCACTGTAGGTAAATCCATCAAAAGAGTTAGCCTCTATAGCCGCTTTAACCACCAACCAGCAACTTTGCTCTCCCAATCTCTCTTCTTACCTATAATCCTGATATCTGGTAAGAATTGGAACTTTTTGCTTTCAAAATTATTTTCTAAAATATTTTAAAGTGAAAAGTGTTCACTAGAAGACATGGCCAAGGCAGATAAAAATTATTTACATCCTTGAGTTTGTGAAGCTAATACGGAAGATAATTAATATGCTCAAAGGTAGACAAAGGCCCTTGACTCCATAACCATGAAATAATTAGAAATAATCTTTAAAACACAAGAGGTCTAATAAAAGGAATTAGCAGCGTGAACCTATTTTCTTTTTTATCCTCATTGTGGCCAGCTCTCCAAAATGCTTACAGTCAGAGTTCTTGAGACCTTTCAATAAAAATAAAACTAGCCCTTTGTATTAACATATGAATTCTATCTGTGACAGTATATTTCTTTGGAAATATTAATATATAGCTTGCAAGGCTTTAAGACCAGATGGCAGTGAATAGGGGACATTTAAGCGTGTAATGGCTCTAATATCTGTGTGTTCTGGTTACTAGCTGTGAACAAATTATCACCAAGCTTAGCAGCTTAAAACAATCATTTTATTTTTCTCACAGTTTTGTAGGTCAGGAATTCAAGAAGGACTTGTCAGTGCAGTTTTCACTTAGGGTCTCTTGTGTTGGCTGGGCTGTAACATGATCTGAAGGCTCGACTGGGTTGTATTTCCAATTTGGTTCCCTCATTTGCCTGGGACTTGTTGCAGGTGGTTAACTGGAACTCAGCTGGGCTGTCAACCAGAATGCCTGTACATGGACTTTCTACCATGACAGTTTCAAACTTCTCATGTGGCACCTGGCTGGTTTACCCCAGAGCAAGCTCATAAGAGAATTAGGCCGAAGCTTCTCACTCAGCCTTTACTGACACAGCCCAAGAAGTCACTCAGCATCACTTCCATTGTAGTCTGATGGTTACAAGAGAGGCATTATGGTCAACCCAGATTCAAGAGAAGGGCATATGGACCCTACCTTTCAATGGGCAATGTGTTCAACAGTTTACAGACATGCTTTAAAAATCAACACACCATGTAAGGTTGAGAGTGCCTGCTTTAATATTTTCGAATGAAGAAAAATATTTCCCATGGAGACTATGTAATATTGGTAAAATTCATTTTATCTTTACTGTAATTAAAAATATTCCTGATGGGGCTTCCCTGGTGGCGCAGTGGTTGAGAGTCCGCCTGCCAATGCAGGGGGCGCGGGTTCGTGCCCCGGTCTGGGAGGACCCCGCGTGCCGCGGAGCGGCTGGGCCCCGTGAGCCATGGCCGCTGAGCCTGCAAGTCCGGAGCCTGCGCTCTGCAACGGGAGAGGCCACAGCAGTGAGAGGCCCGCGTACCGCGCGCAAAAAAAAAAAAAAAAATTCATGATCACATGAAACAACTTATGTTCAGAATTCTTATTTTATCTCTGTTAAAATTGCTGTAGTCTGTGTAAATGAAGCAACCTTTTTCAGAAAACAAATTCTAAGTAATTCTTTTATTCTAAAGTTAATTTGTTAAAAGCTGCAGATTGCTAAGCTGTTGATAGAGTTAGTGTTAAATTAAATATTGTTGTATTAAAAATTGTTCAGATAAGCTCTGAGTCTGGAAACTATTGAGAGAGGGATGGTTTCACTCTTTTGATTGGTGAAAATGTGAACATAAAGGAAAGATTTGTATATTCTCAACAAAGCATTGACAAATAGAACTGCACTTTCTATATGAAAGTAAAAAGGGACAGAGAAGAAAACTAGAAAGAAATCTGTACAGAATCACAAGCATTTCAATAGTGGGCAATAAATGAGGGAGGCAAAAATCTGGTTCCCAAAACTAAAAACGTCCATCCTGTAAGGACTTTGGACACTGGTTTGGCCTAACAGCAAGAGTTGAACCAGATTCAGGGCAGTTTAACTGCTGAGACAGAATTTAGGGTGAGTTAAAACGGAACATTCTAATTTAAGACTGAGAATTAGAACAAAGTTAAATTAAGTTGAAATTCATAGTAATTTATAGAGACAATATGATACTTCTCTTTTATGTTAGATGCAAAAATTTTATGTCATAAGAAAAAGCTAGAAAACAAAACCCTATATGAACTTTAGATTAAAAGTCCCCCTTTACCTTTTGCCTGGGTCAGGGCTGTCACCTCCTGTCTACTCTCCATGCCTTTATCCTTGGTAGTAAAACTATTCTTTTAAAGCCTAAGTCAGTCTCAGAAATTTCCTGGTAGAAAGCAAAGGCCTTATGATGACCTCTGAGGTTGTAACAGGTCCACGTGTTCTACCGCCTCTCCCACCACCTGCCTCCTTGACATGCTCGCCCACCTGCGCAGCCCCTCCCTGCAAAGTCCTCCTGGGACACTCTTACCCTCCCTTCCTTCGGAGAATGCCATAACAAGTTTGTCTGACAGACAGTTGAACACCTAGGTCTAGAAATCCAAAGAGAGTTCTCGTATGGAGATCCAGACCTGGAAGTTGTGAGAACTGGTTTCATAAAAGTAGAGATCCATGGAGAGAGGGCATCATTAGAAGAGAAGAATTTATAAAGATAGAACCTTGAGGAGGAGCTCTGGTTTAAGAGGTCAGTAGAAAATAAAGAAATAATATATGAAGAGATCTGGAGAAAAGAGAGAATCACGGCCGTCAAAGAAATATAAAATTCTAAGAAATAGTAGTGACAGGGCAACAGTGTCAAGTTTTTCTCTGCTTAAACTGGGGAAGACGACGAATAGGACATTGACTTGGTAGATGAGCAACTGGAAAGTTATCCATGGAGTTTGAGATCATTTCAGTAGAGCCAGTTACTGAGACTACCCAGTTAGGTTGTTCATTATACATATTATAATGATAATAATATCCAAGTTAGTGTTATTTTTCTCAGGTATTATTCAGCTCTTCCTATCAAGACCTAAAGAAGGAGAGAGACTAAACCAATCTAGAGTTGGGATTTTCTTGTCAAAGAACAAAACATATAACACGAAGGCTTTAAAAAGATTCAAGGCCAACTCTATTTCTTCCAGGCAAGAAAACATACATCAGTGGAGAATACTCTGAGTAGTTAGCTAGAAAAAAAGAGGTCATTAAATGTTGGTAGTGGGATGATTCGTAGTTATTATGCTAATTAAAGGATTAAAAACTATCACTCTAGATAGAATGGAATGAGCCCATAGGTCTGTACAGGGTTAATTTTTTAAAGTTTCATTGCGTTATTAGTCAAGAAAGAGATTTCAAGTAGGTCCAGTAAAAGTCTGGTATTCCAGGCCACTCACAGTTTGTTATCAGCCTCTGATGTTAGAGCCAGTTGTGATAAAACACAGCATTCCATTTTGATACCTCTTAGGCAAGGGCTTCTGTAAGTGGAAAATTTTCCCTTTGTGCCATGGAGATGAGAAGGAAGGAGGGAAAGACAAAAAAAAAAAAAAATGACACTCGTGGTGGACCATGGAATCTAAGCAGAGTGAACAGGGAAGTGAAGACTAGAAGCTGAAAGAGAATGCATCCCATGTGTTGGGAATTCGTTCTTCATCCACTTGAAGGGCGATTTCAATGGGGCTCTTTAAGCAAGCAAGCTGGGAGGAGGCTGTGATTAGAGAGTGAGGTGCATGAACTTGTGATTTCGGATGTGATGGCGAAGTCAAGGATGTGATGGCAGGGTGAGTGCGGGTCACGAAAGGAGATGGTCAGAACAGACCTGAGAGCCAGCGTGCTGGATGTGTCATCTGCATAGACTTTAGAGGTCCTTGTGATGATGGCAACAGTTAGGGCAATAAGGAATGTTGGCACCAGCTATGGTGAGAGGCTGGTGTAGCCAGATGCCCTGAGCCTCAAAGTGGCAGTGGTTTTGCAGCGGTCTGGAGAGAGCATGGGTGAGCAAGGAGGACTCCATACCCACTCCCAGCTAGGGAGAGAGAAACATTTTCATTAGAGTCACATTAACACTCACATTAGCCTTCTGACGAAGGCTTTATGCCAATTTTACTGATGAGAAGATGATATAATTTGTGTTACTTTCATGTATGTTAATAGCATGTGAGAAAGTGCTAGGCATCTACTAATCGGCTTCAGTTTACGATTTAATTTCTTCCAAGTCATTTTACATTTCTTACCTTCCAAAACCCTTGATGTTTCAAGTGTCCTGGTTCAAAGCCCAGCTCTGATGTTATTAGCTATGTGACCTTGGGCAAGTACTAACTTTACTAAAGTTAGTACTTTACTAAAGGCAAGTACTTGACTAAAATCTCTCTCAACCTCAGTTTTCTCATCTGTCAAATGGGGCTTGTGAGTGAGAATTAGATATTCGTGTAAACATGTATTATGGTAGTTAGCACACAATAAAAATTCATTGAGTGAATGGGTAAAAAAATGTATTTATTAATCTAAATATACGTGCATGTGCGCACGCACGCACACACACGCACAGTCTCAGTATTCTGGCTCTGCCACCGACCATTTTTTGACCCTGGGCAAGTCACCTTAAATCTGGGCAGCTTCTTTACCTTGTCCCCTATTAGATCTCAGAGGGGAACTAAGTCGTTTCTCAGTGTAGTGCATCAGCACATAATGCATACTGCTGCCACAGTACTTATTACGATCATTTTTGTACTTCTTGTCTCCTCTAGACTGAGTTCTTTGGGAGCACAGACTATATATTAGTTAGCTCAGGCTGCCATAACAAAATACCATAGACTGGGGGGCTTAACAGAAATTCATTTTCTCATAGTCTTGGAAGCTGGGAAGTACAGGATCAAGGTTCTGGCCACTTCAGTTCCTGGTGAGAGCTTTCCTCCTGGTTGGCAGATGGCTGTCTTCTCACTATGCCCTTGCATGGTGGAGAGAAAGACAGTGAGCAAACTCTCTCTGCTGTCTCTTATAAGGACGCCAACCCCATCATGAGGGTCCCATCCTCGTGTGAACCTAATCACCCCCCCTCAAAGGCCCTATTGCAAAATACTATCACTTTAGGGACTAGAACTTCAACATATGGATTTGGGGAAGAAACAAGCATTCAGTTCATCACAGACTAGCTTTCATCTCCACGTCCACAGTACTCCCCGTGTCATTTTTCCCTTGGGGAATGCTTGTTGAAATTTTAAAGCCTCTTCTTCTCCCCAAATTCTATCATCTAGAAGTAATAGAAAAAAATACATATCCACAATAAAGTAGTTTCCCCTTATATAAAAATTATAAAGCTTGCGTATTTTCAGAATCTCATAGTGTGTTGTTGTTTTGATATAGCAAGCTATTTATAGCAAGCATGCTGTGTCATGGCATCTTCATTTAAAAAATCCATTTTAATAAGTGCCCTTGGAGGGAAAAATGAGGAAAATTCTTTTTCCCCGTTAGACAATTCTCATTCACTCAACAGAGTAACTGGTAAACAGAATTCACCACGTGCCTCACTTTTCATCTGGTCTCAGTAGGAAATATGGTCTGTTTCCTACTGTATTCAAAGGAGAGTATAGAAGGAAGCTGTCTAGTGACTAACATAACACCTCCAAATGCCTGATGGGATTATCATTGAAGCCACCCGGATAAAGAATGTCACCAACCAGAGTTCAGGTAGAATGGAGGTTTTGTTAGTGCTTTTCTTCTGTCTCAAAAATATCACTCGGCATTTTAACACTAGTTATTATATATTCATCTCTTCTAATTCTCCCCCAACTAAAATACGTTTAATAGAAACAGAATAATCTAACATGCTTCTAATTGTAATGAAACCTTTCAAGTCTATATAGCAATTCTGAAAGCGAGTCATGAAGAGCTTTATTCCCCTTATAGTCACATCTTAGTCATTCTCAATAAGTTCTTATTGCGTGAATAGAAAAAAATATTTATCTAGTTTAGCATACTAAGTAACAGCTCAAAATTCCCAGATTTGCTTTGCGTAGCAGATAAAATTTTTGTGTCTTATTTCAAACTTACTAGGCTGAAGTCCTTTGAGGATTGTGTCTTCATTCATATTCCCAGTAACCTTTTCTTTCTTATTGTGCTAATTTTTGAATTTTGTTACTATAAAGCAAAATGAGGGAGAAAGAGAAGTGCAGGCAGTATTTGAAAACTGAACTGAAAAAAATCCCAAATAGATAAAGTAGGAGGCTAACCCTATTTTGGCCCTAGATTGTAATATATCAGCTATATCACTGGGCAAATTGGGGTGGTTAATAACTTTTTTTTGAGTGATTAGTTTATTTAGCTTTCCTTTCAGTACCAGTATTACAGTGTTTGCAAACTGAAGGCAGAAGGAACATGTACATTTGGGGGTGGATTTCTGGCGAGTAGCATGGGTAGCTGGGCATATTTTCAGGGACCGTGGGGAGTTCTTATCCTGACTTCAATTCCTCTTCACCACAAGCTCACTGAGAAGGAAGATTAAACTATGCCAGTTTTCCCCTTCTGAAAATAATCTTTTCACAGTTAATCCTTTTTCCAATTCCATAGCTGTTACAGGACCTACATCTTCACATGGCTGAACTTTGCTTACTTCAGCTTGTTTTGTTGCCTTTTCCCTTCAGTCTTGGAATGTTCTGGCATCGGAAAGAGGGAGACGTGGGTCTTCACATGTCATAAATTACTTATCTTGAATCCAACAGTTGTGCTTCATGCATATAATAAAAGTAGGATGAAATAATCTTCCACTCATGTCCTTCGCAGGATAAGGCATAAATTAGGAGACATTTACAAGAAATGCGCAAAATTAAATTCTCTTTGTCGTGTAAACTGTGTATAGGGACAGCATGGGTGGGTAGTTGTGTGCTGGTAAATATTTAATACCCACTTTCTGGGAAACAAAGGCTGCAAGTTCCTATACTGTAAATATTCGACCGTGGCCAATGTCAAGCTACAATGTGATGTCACTGAGCAGAAATATAGAAAAGAGATGTACACGGTCGGCTCTCATGAGTGGGTGTAAGTAGGCTCCCCACACCTGGATATGGGCAAATAAAACCTCAGTCTAACCCTCCCCTGTGAATCAGCTTCCCATCCAGGGATACTTACAAATGACTGCCAGTTGGAAATATTAATTGGTTTGGATTTTTTAATGTATTAGTCTTTAAATATTTCATAAATAAAAGCTTTCATTACTAGTGAGGTTATAAAAAAAAATACAAGCACAGCAAAGAATTCAATAATATTCTATTTTTGGATCAGAACTTACCTCTCCAGCTTCCTTAATCCCTTCTCTTGCATAGTAATCTTTTAGACCTCAAATGTCTGCATCTTCTTTCACTCCTATTATCAGCTCTCTCCCCATTTCACTTTTTTTCCCTACACAGGCTAAAATCCATGGTCCATTGGTTCAAATAATACCTACCAAAACCCACAGCTATCTTGCTCTGTCTTCCTTCCTCACTTGCTGTTTAAAATTGCAATCCAACATCAATCCGGTCAGAGGATTTTTCTTCTCTTAACTGGACAGCTGAGTACAGATGGGGAAAATCCCAGCCCCTGGCAAACGGTATTCTTCAAATTTATAGCTTACAACATCAGCATGGCCTTCAGACATGTCCGTGAACTTCCGTTGGATTCTGTCTCCAGTTACACGTATCTGATATTCCAAATATGTATCCCTTTCTTAAACCTGCTACCTCATCTTTTTCTCTTTCTTATCAAATGGTATTGCTTCCAGACTGTCACCTCTCATTTCTTACCCATTCAATCTGGAAACGTATCTATCATCTCGCTTATTTTGGGGTCTCTTTTCTGCCTTCTTCCTGTCAAAGCCAAATTCCTGTATCTGTGTTTTGGTACCTGTTCCAGTTATCTGTTCCTAGTTAGCATACCACCCCCAAAAGTAGTGGCTTTAAAACCATGCATTGTTATTTCTCGTGGTTCTGTGGGTTGACTGGGCTCAGCTGGGCATTTCTCGCTGGGCCGTCTCATGTAACTGAAGTCAGGTGTTGGCTGGAGCGACCGTCATCTGAGGTCCTGATGGTGTGAGGTATCCAAGGTGGCACACTTGTGTGGCTGGGAGCTCAGCTGGGGTGTGACTTAAGGCACCCACGTGTGCCCACTCCATGGGGCTTGGGTTTCTTACAGCCCAACCTTGGGTTCTGAGAGAGGACGTACCAGGGGCAGATATTCCAGAAGGCACGAAGTTAAAGCTACCAAACCAGTTAAAGGTCGTGCCCAGAAACGACACAGTGTCCTGTCTGCTGTGTTCTGTGGGTCAGAGCAGTCACAGGTCCGACCAGATGCAAGTGAGAAGAGAAATAAGCTCTACCTCTTGATGGAGGAGTAGAAGGGTCACATTGCAGGAGAGCTTAAGGGATGGGAGGTATTACTGCGGCCATCTTTGGAACCTACAATCTGCCACTAATACTAAAGCTCCTAGTTTTCATTTTCTTCCTTCCCGCTAGCTCCTCTACTGCCTTGACCTATAAGCAATCTCATATCTCTATATTGTCAACAATAAAAGTATACAGATCAATGATTCATCACTTACGATATGTGTACTTCGTGTACATTATACTTCAATAACACATTTAGAAAATGGTAAGAATTTGTGGCTCACCGCTGGCAAAGACATCATATGCATTTTTGGTACTAAATTCATTATATGTATTTTGAGTACTACATCCAGTGCTTGATATTGCCCCAAGCTTAGCACCTCTCTTTCTAGACGAGAGAACTAATGAATGTTTACTACACATACCAAAGCCAGAATGTAATAATAACACATTTTAATATCAGAATAAATGAAACTACCACATATATCTCTACCTGTATCTCTATTTCTTTAACCCATCTATCTAGCAAGGAAGGCAAAAGTTTTCCATGTTTCTATGCCTTACTTTCTTTAAGAATAAAATGAGATAATAAAGTGGTCTCTTAACTTGGATGTGGAGAGATTAGATAAGGTATAGAAAAGGTTTTATGGTCTAGGAAGAGAGAAATTTCATGTAAATATAAGATAATCAGTTTCTGTTTTACTTCCAATGAAGTTAGCTAAAATAATATCCCTTACAAGTTGACATAAAGATGGTCCTGAATATACATTTTAGGATAGAATTTCTCTTTGGCCAGACGAGTAGGAAAAATCACTTTCTAAGCCCTGGTTTTAGGAAAATGACAGACCGTGCAGTCCTTGGCACCCTCCGTCTTTCCTTCTGTGTGCTGTTCATCCTCTCTGACCCCTCCTCCACACTGCATTCTTCCCCCATGCCTTATTACATCATGTACCCCTTAAAAAATCAGCTCTTCCTTATCGAGATAATTTTACCTTGATGCCTATTGTCCCAGGATATGTGAATTTTAAATTTCTCTATAATTATAAGGTAGGTTTTAAAAATTCATGTTCAAGCAGTTAGGGCATCAGGGCACAACGAATAAGGGTCCACAGGAAAGGCTCCTCTGATGGAAACACCACTGAAGCCCTCCATGTGATTCTGCTTCTGTGATTTCCAAACTACCAGTAAATCACTGAGAAGCTTTAAGGAACTCATCCAAACCACCCTTATAGGAACCGGTCAGGTGTACTGATTCTCAAGGTAAACCCATTTCAACAGTGAGTATGTATAGATATATACCATATATATCTCAAAGCTTGGAAGCCAAAGTCAAATTAGCAAAATCCCTTTTACAAATTCTTGAGTTTCTTCTTATTTCCATTTTGAAAACTTCAACCCTGACTCCATGGGGTCCCTCAACCCATTACCTGCCCAGCCTTCCCCAGCCAGGCATCAGCAAACATCTGCCGTATCCCAGGTAAGAACCAGAGTGAAGTGGCAGCCATGCCAGCCCGAAAGCAGTCTCCAAACTGAAAGGTGATTTACTGCCTCTTTTTTGTTAATATATCTCGGTTGCCTCCGGCCAAGTTATTTTTCTGTAGACATTACTGAATTTAGGAGCACAGTGGCCTGCAGTCGACAAAAGGCAGCGTACACTCTACCCCACCCCCAACTTGCAGGGAAGAGCAACTCCCTGCTATTGTGCCGTAAATAATTTAAAAATCTCTTCCAGGCAACACAGTCAAGATGCAGATTTAATTTATTCCCTGGGAGGACTAAAAGTGGCTCTATAAACCTAGTTCACAGTCAAGCTGAGTTAGGGACACTAGTTCCTTTCAAGATGTGTCACACTTACAGAGCACATGCCTATGGGTCTCGCACTGGACTCCTTGCAAAGAATGTTTGTGTTGTTTTCTTTTCTTTTCTTTTCTTTTTTTTGCTTCATTTTGTTTTGTTTTTCCTGGGTACTCACCACTAGAGAAAGAAACTTCATTCCACAACAGAAAGGGAAATAATACTGATGGAAATGCATGGCATTCTGCAGATCTCTCAGTTCACAGGAAAATGTAGGCACGAATTCTAACGTTGTTGATTGGTGATTGTTTGGTCTTTAGACTTTCTTTAGAAGGTTTCTTTTTTGAAACCTACCTGTGACCTGACTTCTTGGAGTTGTTGTTTTACATTACACAACCTGTGACCTGACTTCTGCAGTTGTTGTTGTTTTACATTACACAGCCTGTGACCTGACTTCTGCAGTTGTTGTTGTTTTACATTACACAACCTGTGACCTGACTTCTGGAGTTGTTGTTGTTTTACATTACACAACCTGTGACCTGACTTCTGCAGTTGTTGTTGTTTTACATTACACAGCCTGTGACCTGACTTCTGCAGTTGTTGTTGTTTTACATTACACAGCCTGTGACCTGACTTCTGCAGTTGTTGTTGTTTTACATTACACAGCCTGTGACCTGACTTCTGCAGTTGTTGTTGTTTTACATTACACAGCCTGTGACCTGACTTCTGCAGTTGTTGTTGTTTTACGTTACACAACCTGTGACCTGACTTCTGCAGTTGTTGTTGTTTTACGTTACACAACCTGTGACCTGACTTCTGCAGTTGTTGTTGTTTTACGTTACACAACCTGTGACCTGACTTCTGGAGTTGTGGTTTTACATTACACAACCTGTGACCTGACTTCTGGAGTTGTTGTTGTTTTACGTTACACAACCTGTGACCTGACTTCTGCAGTTGTTGTTGTTTTACGTTACACAACCTGTGACCTGACTTCTGCAGTTGTTGTTGTTTTACGTTACACAACCTGTGACCTGACTTCTGCAGTTGTTGTTGTTTTACGTTACACAACCTGTGACCTGACTTCTGCAGTTGTTGTTGTTTTACGTTACACAACCTGTGACCTGACTTCTGCAGTTGTTGTTGTTTTACGTTACACAACCTGTGACCTGACTTCTGGAGTTGTGGTTTTACATTACACAACCTGTGACCTGACTTCTGCAGTTGTTGTTTTACATTACACAACCTGTGACGGACACCTAGTAGGAGCTACAACTTCTTGGCTTTTGTTAGTCTTCATCCTAGCAGGAAAAGAAAGACAGACAGAAAGAAAGCCAAACTCAGATGGTTCAAAGGATTTCTCACGAAGGACTGTTGGGTGTGCCACCAGCAAGGGATGTGGAGAAACCCAGAGACCAAAAGCAGAAGGAGATGCCAGGAGTAAAAGGAGAGAGGAAAGAGGTTCCAGAGAGGCAACCACACCAGAAACCTGGTAGCTCAGCCCAAAGCTGGGAGCAGCAGGAAGCAGCCCCTCCGTCTCTCTCCTTCCATCCTTAGATCTGCTGTCTCCTTGGCCCAGCCCAACAGGGAGCGGCTGCCAAGGGCCCCTGGGTGGGGTGCGGTCTTGGGATTCAACCTCCCAGAGCCCAGAGGGACGTTTGGGTTGGGGGGATGGAGAAGAGGGACATACACAGCTGCAACATACTGGGGTTACTGGGAACTACAAAATTGAATATATGAAATATATATAATATTCAATAGATATATAAATAAAATTTTAAATTTTATTGACATATAGTTGATTTACAATGCTGTGTTAGTTTCTGGTATACAGCAAAGTGATTCAGTTATACATATACATGTATCCATTCTTTTTCAGATTCTTTTCTCATATAGGTTATCCCAGAATATTGAGTAGAGTTCCCTGTGCTGTACAGTAGATCCTTGTTGGTTATCTGTCTTATATATATAGTAGTGTGTATATGTTAATCCCAAGCTCCTGGCATATACCCTTTTCCCCCACTTCCCCTTTGGTAACCATAAGTTTGTTTTCTATATCTGTAAGTCTGTTTCTGTTTTGTAAATAAGCTCATTTATAACATTTTTAAAAATCAGATTCCACATATGAGTGATATCATATGATAGTGTATATTTTAAAGATCTTTTGGCCTGCATTTTAATTCCACATTTTAGAAAATGCTTCATGTTATTCATGTGAAGTATTTCCTTTTGGAAAGCATTTTTCTACTCTTCCTCCCTCCCTCACCTTTCAGGATCAGGGTATTTGCAAACTATGCAGAGTACGGCTGGAACCTTTTTGACAAGTACTTAGTAATATTCAAGCTTTGTTTCTCAAGCCTGGGTTGCTGTGATTGTATTCCTAAGGAAGTTTGTGAAGTTTTGCTAAGACTGTATAATTCAGAGTCCTGGCCTGTCCCTCTGACTTCTGAGGTGATTTGAGGAAGTAACTTAACTTCTCAGTTGGTTCTAAATGTCTGAAACACTGAGAGAAGAAAGTCACTGAAAAAGTTCAAAGTCATAGTGATGTTCTGCTAAACACTTTGCAAAATTTTAAGTAAAAATTTCCAAATACTGAAAAAAACATTCCAAATAATGTGTCATCTGGTTCACTTCCCACAGCTGTCAGCTGACTCCAAACATTTATGGTTCCCATTAAGAGCTTAGAGGAACAAGATAAGGGTTACTTCTGGTCCATCTAGACTGATAAAGGCCTGAGGCTATACTGACTCTACCATAAACATGGGAAATAAACCCACAGAAACAACAACAACAAAATGCTAACAACATTTTAAAAGGCTTTTCCCTAGCCTGGTGGACTTTTTTGGCTTTAGAGGCACATGGGATGAGAAAAGGAGAATTTCATCCTTTTGGTGAAGCTTCTTGCTATGGAGGATTTGTAACGTGTAAAATTATGTCATTTCTGGAGCGATGTTTTGTGCTTGGTGTTACACACATAGAATTTGGTGAGACAGCACCCTCAGTTATAAGGATTCTGAGGTCCCATCTCACAGAGTGCCTGTCCCAAGTGTTTCTGGGTGACCCTTCTTGGTGGTTAAAATAAAACACACACTTAAACCTTTCAGGTTTCTCCCTCGCTCATGTTAAGTCAGCTCTCCTAACTCAGTGGGTATTTGGGTAAATGTGCACGCATTGACTCGTTGGCTTATGTACACACATAGATGTACCAAGCTGGCCAATATAATATTTATGTTTGTAGTTTGAGCTGCCTGAGATTTTGTCATAAAACCTAAGGCTGCTGTGGGGGAGAGAGCAAATAAAACTTTCATGACTTGTATACAAAATACAAAATGTTATCATGAATATTTAATAAAATTTGCAGCAGTCAATGAGCAAAATCAATGTTTTTTAATTAAGTTATTCATTTGTAATACAACCTGTACCTTGTTGGGTATTAGCATGGAATTTAGCAGGTTGAAGTTAAAATAAATAAATAAACTTCATTTGAGCCCTCGGGGGCAATGGTATTAGTAATAAAACTATTAATTGGTTGCCTTTTCTTTGATAAGCAAACAGGGTTTCTTCGGGGACGGAATCTTGTATTCCACGGTGTTTTATGAGTCTCAAGCTGGATGCTGTCCAAGGTGTTTCGGAAGATGAATTGCGGTTCAGAGTGTTTACAGCAGGTACCTGCCTGCTTCTAGCCTATTGTCTGTTCTCACTAGGTCTCTTTTATTAGGAATTGGAGCAGTTGAGGGGTGGAAGTGTATACAACCTGAGTGGGTTTTTAACCAAGGTTTGAAGAGTCATCAGATGTTAAAGAAATTAGCAGTAAACCAAAGGCTTGGGAATCCGGTCTCCTCCACCCTGCTCTGGAATATTCATTTTTTTGATCTGTCATCTCTGTCCTGGTCTCCTTTCCCTGAGCCCTCACTGTTGATAGTCAGAACCTCCCTCCTTTGTCCAGCCTTCCTCTGAGGGTGTAGAAGAAACAGTTTGCTAGAAGCCAAGTTCCATGCATGTGCTATGCTGTTTTTCCTTATGACCATTCAAAATACAGCTTGGTTTGCATGATGTTAACCTAGCCTCTGTACATCCCCTACACCTAATTGGCATCAATAACACATTGAAATTGCATATTAAAAACTATATGCAAAAAAAAAGGCTTCCCTGGTGGCGCAGTGGTTGAGAGTCCGCCTGCCCATGCAGGGGAAACGGGTGTGTGCCCCGGTCCGGGAGGATCCCACATGCCGCGGAGTGGCTAAGCCGGTGATCCATGGCTACTGAGCCTGCGCGTCCGGAGCCTGTGCTCCGCAACGGGAGAGGCCACAACAGTGAGAGGCCCGCGTACCGCAAACAACAACAACAACAACAACAATTATCCGCTGTGTTTACAATACCCTTTACCCAGACTACAGAGAAAACACCTTGCCTATATTGTGCAACTGTGTCCTTACTTGTTAACCATGAGTTGAAAAATACGCAGACCTCTGAGGACTTGTGACACCAGCTTTTTGCAGTTTAGAGCAGAAAGGGGCATTTTTTTCCATTTACCATAATCATTAAATAAATACAAATTATTGGTGTAATTTCTAAATGCAAAAGAAAATTAAGTACATATTATTATTCGTTACTATTGATTAAATTTGCCTGACAGGGACATCATAAAATCCCTGCAATAAATAAAATAACTGAAAATGAATAAAAAGTAATATATATTGGTAAGCTGTAGTGTATAGAATTTGAGATTAATTTAGTAACTTCTAAGGAATAAGCCAAATGAGATATGCATCTTGATATATGTTCAGATTCATTAATAATAATAAATTGAAGGTGCGAGGGACACAGATTTAGCAAGGCAGCCACAGGAAAAGGATTTAATTTTGATTTGTTTTAAGAATGTTGAGAAGTAAATATCAGATATAAACTGGATTTAATTAGAATAGATCTAAGATGATTTCCTTATTAGAATATCAAGAACAGTTGATATAGACCCTTTGGGGGTAAGGAAAGTATGGAAAGAAAGTGTGCTAGCTTATATTATGCTCAACTTTTTTAGTTGTTTATTGAAATTGTCAACTTTATTCCTAATATTTCACTGATGGTTGATTCTTTACTTCTTCAGTAGAGAATTCAATTTAAAATAAAACCCGATATTTCATCTGAAAATTTCAATTCCCGCCACAAGTATTATTCAATTAAGCTCCAAATATTTCTTTTAAAAACACGAAATAAAATCATTCTTTCTACATATGCTATTTCTGCTCAGTTCCAAAAGGATAAAAAACTGCATTTGCTTAGTTTTGGTTCATCTATCACTTTGTACATTTTTATGGATTTTTATGTGTAATCACATTTTCAGAGGGGATTTTTATATAGTCTGCTCCATTTCTGCAGAGTTATTAGCTTTCAGCCTTAAAATTATAAAAATTGATACACAATCTGGTTTCTCTCTCCTTGGGAAAGTGACGGGGAGACATTCATCATTCACTGTGACAAACTAAACTCACTTTGTTTACTGTAGTGAGAGATGACTTTTATTCTTGTTTCTGTTTTTTTTCCCTTCTTACTCACAATGGTGGTGTTGATCAGAGTGGCTCTGGTGTGTATGCTGAATGGGAGTTCGGGGATAGGCACCGTATTTCTAAGCCTTGGAAAGAATCAGCATTTTTTTTTCCTAAAAGCTCAATAAAATATGTGACTTAGGGCTTCCCTGGTGGCGCAGTGGTTGAGAGTCCACCTGCCGATGCAGGGGACACGGGTTCGTGCCCCGGTCCGGGAAGATCCCACATGCCGCGGAGCGGCTGGGCCCGTGAGCCATGGCCGCTGAGCCTGCGCGTCCGGAGCCTGTGCTCCGCAACGGGAGAGGCCACAACAGCGAGAGGCCCGCGTAACGCAAAAAAAAAAAAAAAAAAAAAAAAAAAAAAAAAAAAAAAAAAAAAAGTGACTTAAAAGGAATTTATAAAAGAATTCAGACTTCCATCTGCCTTTCCTGTGGAAGCCACTCTCCATATATCTCTTCCCCCGCCTCTCTCTACCAATTTGCTCTTTACAAGATGACTGCTCTATCCGACATAAAATGCTGCCTTTTTCACTTAACTATGCAATAGCCACTCTCTGTACTTCTGGGGCAGATTTAATGGTGCATTTATATTCCATCCATACTTGAACACAGCAAGAGCAAACCTAGCCACAGCAATCATAAGTACTGGTGGCATTTGTGAGGATCTGAAAGCTTTGCATACAGCATTATATTTACCTGAGCCATCTCAAAGTGTTATCATTAAAACACAGTTGTGCTTCACAGTATCAGCTGGCCATCGCTGAGGTTTAGAATCAGTTTTATGCCTCTTCCCTATGGTTTATGTTGAGGCTCATTTTAATCTCTAGGATGGAGCAAAGGGCCATATAAAAAAGCCTCACTTACATCGATCTCTTAGAAGAGAACAAATGTCAGTTTCCATTTGATTACCAACGGGAGAAATGCCTTCTCCTAAATGGCGGCAGCGGAAATGCCAAGTGGTAAGAAGCAGGGTGATGCTTTGGAAGAGAACCCTCACAGTGGGTCAGTCTGGTGAGATTTTATCCAACCTTCCAGTGAAATGCTTGGAGACAGGGTCCCCAACTTGCCCGAAAGAGTCCTGCTACTGATTAGAACGTAGGTGCATAGTAAGAGGCCTCTCTGACTCTCTCCTCTCACATAGAGCAGAGTCTCACGTGCATGGACAAGTCACGCCCACCACTAATGAGATGTGGCGAAAGGTGCTGCATCTGTTGAGGCTGATCAGTTTTTTTTTTTTTTAAGATTTATTTATTTATTTATTTTTGGCTGCATTGGGCCTTAGTTGTAGCACGCGGGCTCTTTGTTGCAGCGCGGGCTGCTTTCTACTTGTGGTGGCGCTCAGGCTTCTCTCTTGTTTTGGTGTGCGAGTTTTCTCTCTCGACTTGTGGCATGGGCTGCAGAGCACATGGGCTCTGTAGTTTGTAGCTCGAGGGCTCTCTAGTTGAGGCGCGCGAGCTCAGTAGTTGTGGCACGTGGATGTAGTTGTCCCACAGCGTGTAGGATCTTAGTTCCCTGACCAGGGATTGAACCCACGTCCTCTGCATTGTAAGGCAGATTCTTTACTGCTGGACCACCAGGGAAGTCCCAAGGCTGATCAGTTTTAATGCAGTTTGACCACTCTGATTTTCTGATGGTGGCGAGACGAACTTGTGAAATACGCACATGACTCTTCATGGACCCCCGCCCTCCATGTGTATGTTGGGTTTCCTGCTTTATGGAATGCACCTCCACTCGTAGGATTCATTCTCTTACATGCTCCTCTGTTTCCTTCCTCCTGCTGAAACTTGCTGCCAGGAAAGAATCACCATCCTACAGTTCTTTATACGAAGATGAAATTTCAGATGTAAATTAAGAGACACTTTGTAAAGCATAGCAATGTTTGGTCACTGTGCGTATGTGTGTGTGTGTTTGTGTGTGCCTGTGTGGTAGTCCTTACCTAAAATTCCTGAACTCACATTTCCTCTGCTGAATGGCATCTGGAACGTTTCTTTCCACTACTCTTATCTAGAGCAGTTTTACATTCCTTTTAGAAGAGTCCTAATCTAGTATGTGTCTAAAAAGTCTCAGATGGCTCCGTGAAGGTGAGCAACTAAATGTAGACTATGGATAGGTCAAGAAGAGGCCACTTGGGTGATCTGGGCAGGCAGTAATTCAACATTCCTTCATCCCAATCTTCAAGACAGTGACTCAAAATTTTTTGAATGGATGGAAGAAACTCTCAGCTACCAGGAATTTGGGGAAGGAGAATTGGTAAGGCTGGGAGATAATGAGGGAAATGGAAGGGTTAGATAGGAGGGAGCCAGTTTACTTCTATCCTTAGTGGCAGTTGGATAGGTCCTTCATTCATTCACTCATTCATTCATTCACCAATTCTGCTTCATTCATTCATTTACCAATTCTGCCTATTACATTCAACAGGCCTGGTATAACCTCTGGCCTCTTGTAGTTGACAACATGCATCTCTTTTATTCCTTCAACTAGAAAAGACCTAATTTTCTTGCAGGCTGAGCCAAAACATGCTAATGAAGAAGCACTCTTCCAAGATAGAGAATTCATAGACCAGAGGGGATGGCTATGTAGAAATAAGACCAACAATGGGTCACTGGGCTGCCCTGCCTTCACAGGAAGCTGAGGCCATCCAAAAGCTTGAGATGGCTGCCATGCCAGTGGGAATTTCCCCACTGCACACAGAAATGACTACCACCCCCTACACCTTCCAATGGGAGGAGCCCAGAAGCCCCCCCCCACACACACACCCAGGGTGACTATACTGAGATCCTTTACCCCTAAACTAGAGGAAAGAATATTAATTCCGATGTTAACGTCAATCATCGTGGACCCAAGTGTCGCCCTTTCCTCTGACTTTGAGGGTTCATTCTCCTGGGCTAATTTGGTGGCCAGCCAGAGATGGGATATAAACCACAGAGCTTTCTGTGGGTCTCCGAGCCCTGAGACTTACTGTCCTGAAGGGGGAAGACGTGGAGCCAACACACCCTGTGTAAACCAGTTGCCTTTACTGAAACGTTGCATCTAACCTGTACTTTTGTGCTACACATCTGTCTGCTCACTTCTGCAAGGCTGAGATTTGGGGCTTTTGTGCCCTCTTTGAGTAAAATGGTACTTAAAGATCTTGTAGTCAAATGTCCAACTGGACAGACCTAGACAAGCAGCTCTGCCCTTGAAAGCACCTCCCACGGCCGTGCGGATGCCCTCAGCTCTGCCTGAATTCTCTCAAGACGGTGGTGCCTGCTACCAGACCCTCCCCATCTTGGGAGAGGGGCGGACTTTCTGAGTAACAGTATGTAACTACTCCTGGAGAAGAGAGTGTTTGTTTCCAATTAGGATTGAGATCACACAATTGTTTATGACAGAAACACGATTTTCTTTTCCGTAAATACACAGATGAAAGGCATTGTACTGACTACAGCTTTATCCTAGCATCTCCTGGTCTCTGTTATGCTCTGGGCGAAGGTCAAGGTTGAGGGAGGTGAAGAGCTCTGACTGCCCTCGAATGCATGGTCTAGAAAAACCAATGAAGATTTTACCTTTACTTTTACATGCCTAACTCTCCGGGCTTTTCCACATTCCTTTTTGTTTTGGCAAGAATGCACATGGGGCCATTAATTACTTCTCTCTTTGTATCTAGGGGAATAACTGGGAAGATGGTACCCACAGGTAGTTATCCTTTAGATAATCAAATGAAAAGAGTTAATTCCAAGCCTGCACAGCAATGGACTTCCTCATAATTGGAAAGTAAACAGTGTGTCCCTTTTCTAAACAGCTGAACATCTAAAGAAGAGGCCTGGGGAATCCAAGTCCATGCATCTAGCAAGGAGAGAAAGATGATGCTGGCAGCTCCTGTTTCTCTCCAAGCACCCACCCTTCAACACTTCTCCGGTGTATAGAAGGAGCCGTGCCACACTCTGGCTAATATTTTTAAATGCAACCTGCTTAAACCCAGACTAGGAACGGGATTTAGAACTTCACTTTGGCCCACGCATTTAAAAAGGAAGTTTAATTGTTTAGATCTGGGTTGTTGCAAACTTCATTCTTGACGTTGTTCAGTATTGTAGATTCTCAGGATTGTAAATAAAATATGGTGCTTAATTGACCAGTACCCTCTAAGGAAGTCCTGCATTTCAAGTGTTCTGAATGGGTAGGTGTCAGTTCTATTTGAAAAGCTCTCTAGGAAGAGTCTACAGGGTGACTGTCTAAATCTTTAGATACTGAGTTCAGGAATCTCTCCTTCTACCTGATCTGAACTCTTCCCAATCAAACGTTATCCCATTACCTTGTGTCCTTACTGCCTTCTACATGGGAGTAAATGCCGTCTCTCTCCAATTCTCCTTCATGACCGGTAAGCCTCCTTTTCACCAGAAGAATAGTTCTGATGTTTTCAAATAGTTGTGCTCACCCTCCGCCCTGCCTGCCACCTCGCCACACACGCATTTTGTGGACTTTCTTGTCTAGTCTGACAGTCATGGCACCACAGAGATGACCATCTCCCTAATTAGAAAACCTGACATCTAACCCCCTGAGGAATCTGACACAGGGTGAATGTGAGCAGTTCAATTTTCCTTTTTAAATCCATTTAGCAAATATTTATTCAGCCTGCTAAGTAGAAAAAAAAAAAAATGTGCTCGATCTAATGGGAGTCAAGGAAGGGTAAGATAAGGTTCCTATCTTCAAGGACCATAAATCTGAAGTCTGTGAACAGCCAAATAAAAGAACAGAGCGATGATGAGTGAAGGGGTGGCCCAAGGCAAGGCAGTTCCTTGGGTTGGTTCCTACGTGTTCTGTGGAAAGTGTCAGGGGCTGGGCAGATCAGGGAGGATCAGTATGGAATTTAGGTTTGGAAAAAGTCAGATTTTCTTCCATAGCTCCTGTCAATGGAGCATACGTTGTGGTTTGTGCTATCTTTACGAGCAGCTGGAAAGATAAATGCACTTAGATTTTAGGCCTGAATATTCAGAGCGGAGAGACAGTCGGGGTAAGAAATGTAGTCTAGAAATTCTCTGGCTTCATTGCTTCGGATGGTCAAATAAAGAAGGATGCTGGGGAACACATTTCCTATCCACATCCTTTTAGGAAACTACGGCACTAACCTGAGATGTCCTTCAAATGGGATTTGGGGTTATAAAGGCACTGGTTTTACTCTCTACTACTGAAATATGTGGGGCATCTGGATATAGAGGGATGCAATTTCTGAAGCGTAAAGAGCAAACGGAGGGAGAAATAAAGGAAGACCTATAACGTTATACAGTGACGTTATCATTCAGAGAAGCTGCAAGCAGGCTGAAGCCGACAGAAGTGGAAATAAGTGTCTCTGTTTCATGGAGGTGGTGTGGAAACAGATGCCTTGGAAAAGGATGAAGTGACATTTCATTCCCTTACCTGCCTCACACAGATCTGAGTGACACCTCCTGTCCAAAGGGCGACGGTCAGGGAATAAATTGGGACAAAACAATGTGTCTTTGGGGCCTGAGAGGGTTGTGTGGCTTTTCAGGACTGAGAGAGAATTCTCACACAATACTAATTTCAATCACAGTACTTCTGGTGTTTTTAACCTAGTTTATCCAGTATTCGATCAATCGGGTGATGATCGTTGGTTTAAGATATACAGATAGGTATTTTTCATCATTACTTCGGATCCCATTTTACCTAAAGCATTTTGTATACCTGTTTATATAATCAATGAATTAATAGATTATGAAATATATGAGCATCCTTACCTCTTGATGGCAAACCCTATGAATTCTTGACTTAGGATTCTTTTCATGTATAGTCAATGTGATTTCCTGTGATTTTTACTTAGAATATTTTCACATCTCTCCTCATAAGGGAAACGTCTTTACATTTTTGTCCTTCTCTTTCAGATTCTGATAGTAGAGTTTTGCTACTTTCACCAAGTATACTAGTTATATTTTGCATTTTTCTGTATTGTGGAACAAATCATAGATAGAATCTGATCTGTTCCCACAAGCGTTTTTTTTTAAGGTGGACGGTATAAGGAAAAAAACCCAACAAAAACCTCACCAGTAAAACTGATATGAGAACCCAAGGTCGTTTTTTCCTACTTATTTTTAGTTTTCATTCCCTTTTTTTTTTTTTTCAGCTTTATTGAGATATAATAAATAAATAAAATTGTAAGATATTTAAAGTGCACAACCTGATGATTTGATACATGTCTACATTGCGAAAGGATTCCCCACAGAGTTAATTAACACATTCATCACCTCACATATTTACCTTTTGTTTGTTTTTTGGTGAGGACATTTAAGTTCTACTCTCAGCAAATTTCTGTTATACAGTACAGTGTTATCAACTATAGTCCCCATGTTATATATTAGATCCTTAGACCTTATTCATCTTATAATTGAAAGTTTTTACCGTTTTACCAATCTCTCCCTATTTTCCCCACCCACCCCAGCCCCTGGCAACTACTTTTCTACTTTGTTTCTAAGAGTTCAACTTCTTTTCTTTTTTCTTTTTTATATAGGGAGTATTTTATTTATTTATTTATTCTTTTTTTTTTTTTTTTTTTTGTTGTCTTGGGTCTTCGTTGCTGCACGCGGGCTTTCTCTAGTTGTGGCAAGTGGGGGCTGCTCTTTGCTGCGGTGCGCGGGCTTCTTATTGTGGTGGCTTCTCGTTGTGGAGCACGGGCGCATGGGCTTCTGTAGTTGTGGCGTGCAGGCTCAGTAGTTGTGGTTCTTGGGCTCTAGAGTGCAGGCTCAGTAGTTATGTTGCACGGGCTTAGTTGCTCCCCAGCATGTGGGATCTTCCTGGAGCAGCGCTCGAACCCATGTCCCCTGCATTGGCAGGCAGATTCTTAACCACTGTGCCACCAGGGAAGTCCCTAACTTCTTTCTTTAGATTCCTCATATAAGTGATACCGTGCAGTATTTGTCTTTCTCTGGCTTATTTCACTTTGCATAGTGCTCTCAAGTTTCATCTATATTGTTGCAAATGATTGCATTTCCCTGATTTTATTTTATTTAAAAAAATTTTTTAACATCTTTATCCCTGTTTTTAAAGGATGAATAATACTCCTGTGTGTGTGCACGTATGTGTGTAATATCATCATTATCCATTTATCCATCAAGGGACACTACTTAGGTTGCTTATAAATCTTGGCTATTGTAAATATGCTGCAGTGAACATAACGGTACATATACCTTTTCAAATTAGCGTTTTCCTTTTCTTCAGATAAATACCCAGAAGTAGAATTCCTGGATCATATGGTGCTTCTATTTTTAGTTTTTTGAGGAACTTCCGTACTGTTTCTCATAGTGGCTACATGAATTTACATCCCACCAGCAGTGTGCTAGGGTTCCCTTTTCTCCACATCCTCACCAGCATTTGCCATCTCTTGTCTTTTTGATAATAGACAACCTGACAGGTATGAGGTGGTGTCTCATTTTCGTTTTGATTTGCATTTCTCTGATGAAAAGTGATGTTGAGCAACTTTTCATATACCTTTTGGCCATTTGTATGTCTTCTTTGGGAAAATGTCTATTTAGGTACTTTGCCCATTTTAAAAAATTGGGTTATTTGTTGATAATTGAATCGTATATATTCCTTATATATTTTGGATATTAACCCTTATCAGATATGTGGTTTGCAAATATACTTTTCCTCATTCAGTAGGTTTCCTTTTTATTTTGTTGATTGTTTCCATTACTGTGCAAGAAGCTTTTTAGTTTGATGTAGTCCCACTTCTTTATTTTTTGCTTTTGCTGCATTTGCTTTTGGTGTCAAATCCAAAAAATCACTGCCAAGACCAAGTTCAAGGATCTTACCCCTGTGTTTCCCTCTGGAAGTTTTACGGTATCAGGTCTTCAGTTTAAGTATTAATCTATTTTTTAGTTAATTTTTGTGTATGGTATAAGATAGGAGTACAGTTTCATTCCTCTACATGTGACTGTTGATGGTTTCTTTTGCTCTGCAGGTGCTTTTTAGTTAGATACAGCCCCACTTGTTTATTTTTGCTTTTGTTGCCTTTGTGGTTTTCATTTCCTCGATTTACTTTTCTCCCCCAATCAGTTCATTAATTGATTTCTGAATTTATTTTTGTTTCTGCTTTCTATAATTTCTGTTATTCTCTTTTCTATCCTTCTCCTGTTTTCTCATCTTTTTCTTACTCTCATAATTTATTTTTATTCATTGTTTAATAAATCTACCCCATTTGTAAAATTTTATATCTTGTATTTAAAAATTTTTATTCTCTAATAGTTTGTAAAGTTAAAAAATTTTTTCTCTTTAATCTAATGTTACTTAGATTTTTTTGTTCTGTTTTATTTTGTTTTAGATTTCCAAGCGATCTGGTATGTTTGTTTAAATTTTCTTATTTCTGGTTTTATTGCATTATGGTCAGAATCTAGGGCATTTACAATTCCTTTTTTTTTAAAGGAATTTTTTAAACATTTTGATAGCCTTTTATTGGATCATGATTCTTGCAACATTTCCTGATGGCTGCTTTGTGCAATATAAAGCTGGAAAGAGATATTTATTCAATTTTATGATATTGAAATCTTTTATCTTCTTGATTTTTAAATTTTTTACCTTTAAAAGACTGAGAGAGATATAATTCTCACAGAATTTTGTTTTTGTCCATTTCTCTTATTTCTAAGTTTTTGATTTATTGAAATGCTGTATGAATTGTCACCTATGTGTTTGATAATTTCTTTAAGGACTTTTGAAAATGATGCTCTTTTTCATTTAAAGTCTTTTCTACTGAATTCAGATTTACCTTCAATTATTATTGCCACCACTGCTTTCTTTTGATTTGTGGTAGCCTGATATGTATCAGCTCTTTTTTTTTTTTCTTTCTTGTTAGCATTTACCTGTCGTTTTGTTTCCCTTTAAAACGGCTTATGGTTGGATTTTGGTTTTAACACATTCTTACAGGGGATTTTAAACTTTGTTCAAATATTGATTTTCTGTATTAACCAAAATGTTTAAACAAACTTCTGTCATATTATTTTAAACACTCCATGTTTATATACCTTACCCTTTCCATAATTATATTTCATTTTTGCTTTTATTTTTTTTCTAGTGGTGAGAAAGGCCCTCTTCTGAAAGGTAGAAAAGCTTTACTTACTGATTCAAGAACCATTATTTTAACTTCTCTTTATGTATAGTGAGAAATTTAGAGTGATTTTATTTCGCCCTTCTCACCTTCTGGCTAATTTTATGTGATACAGGATCCCAGATCCTGATTATTACTACTTTATAATTTTCATTACTCAGTTGTTAATTGTTACCGTAAATAGATTTTTCTTCCAAAAATTATTTTCAACATTCATGTTTAATTCTGCAGCTTTATTTATAACTATTATTTGAGTGTAGTTCTGTGGGTTTCACTTGTTTCATTGCTCACCACAGTCCTTTTACACCTTGACTTTCTCATGCTTAAGTTCTTGCCTTTGATTCCTCTCACTTATAACTGGAATAGATTTGCATAAATTTTTAGAACTGGTACATGGATTATATATTTTCAGAGACATTGCATATCCAAGCAAGACTTACTGTTGCCTTAAAATCTGAAAACCATCTGGCTGTGTACAGAATTCATGAGTAATCACTTATTTCCTTCAGAAAAAAAGTTCGACTTAATTTTTTTTTCTAGAATTTGCAGTTTAGAAAGAGAAGTTTGAGCAAGGGAGGCCCTCTCTTATTAAAATATCAAATATTTTAAACCACTGTCCAAAGATTAGTAAATTAGACAAAGGTAAATCTGCCATCCAGATTTAATATAATGAAATATTTTTTCATATATACTTCAGATCTATTTCCTTTTGTTAAAGAAAAGAATGTTGAGTTAGCTAAATTTCCAATCTAATTTTTGATTAGAATATTTTTCTTTAGTCTTTACATTGTAAAAGTCTTCTTGGTATATGTATAGGTAGGTGTCTCTTTACATTTAATATTCTTTTCTGGAACACAGATGATTTTTTCCTATTGACTCATTTTTCTTAGTTCAAGAAAGTGTTAGTGAATTTTTGGTCTATTTTTAGATGCTACCAATTGTAATATACATTGTTGATTTAATTACATGTGTATGTATATACATATATGTATATACCCATATATACATTTATGTTTATATACATATGTTTGTATAAATATTACACATCAATAAGACAATAACCTCCTGCTTTCACAACTATTAAAAAGTCTGTGTGAAAGAGAGAAAACTGTCTTGGCATCTTGGAGATGTGGCATTATGTATCTTTTTTTTTTTCCTTTCAGGTTTCTTTCTTGGGAATGTGAATTTGCTGTATACGGCATTATCAGGTTTTTTAATTTGATCTTTTTTACTTATTTGATCTTTTTTACTTACTTATATATAGGATCATTTTCCTATATATGATCTGGTATTCTTTTCTCAACATCAGTGTGCTTTTCTACACACTGTTAATTCTCTTTGTTCGTTGCCTTGAATACACATTTTCATTTATTCTGGTGTTTGTGTTTCCTACATGAATGTCTTCTCTGTCAGTTGCCTTGTCACACCTTGCCCAGATCCCCTCCCCTCTAATATTTTAATCTCTTATTATATAAAATCCAGGCTTCCTTGATGTTTTAAGAAAACACAGAGGTCCATAGTCTCTAGTTTCACATAGTGATAATGCTCACGGTGATGATTATGATGACGGTGACAGCAAATAATGGACATCTGCTTCGTCAAGGGCGTCATGTGTATAAATTCATCTAATCTTCATACCACTTGGTGCTGTTATCCTCATTTCATAGTTGAGGAATCTGAGTCCCAAGAGACTAAATAACTAATAGATGGGAAAGCTAGGATTTTAGGCCAGAAATTTGGCTTCCAAACCCCTACTCTTAGCCATGAAATGGTCCCATGGGCACATGCTGTATTAAGGTATACCTCCATTGCGTCTACAAGACAATGGATCCTTTCTTCTATGCTAGTGCTTTTTTTTTCCACAGACCCCCCGCCCCCATTACATATTTGTTTTGGTTTATTGTACTGATTTTCAAACAAAGAAGATATTTTCTATACCCAGTGCTTGCCTGCCGACAGATTGATTTCTCAGAGCCCACCTGGCGCTGCTACAGTGCTCTTCTCAGATCTGAAGCTTGGAAGTGAGTTGTTAGGTATATGCCTCATAACATTTCTGCTGCTTAACAGTCATTTATCCAGTATGATTCTACTTGATTGAGTTTCAGCAGTCTAGGCACAACTGGATATTATTCCTTCTTCAATATGATCCGCCTGTTTTGCAGTTGGGGCCAGTTTCTCCCAAAGCTTAGTGATGTTTCAATTGGTAGCTTTCTTTGCTAGTCCTGCTGCACTTTTGCCTCTTTCAATGTGTTTTGAAGAACACTGCAGAAGAAACATGTAAAGTGAATCAGGCACAGCTGGCAGATCACCATTGTACCTCTGAAGAGTACAATCACTGTTACTGTATCCATTTATGTGGCTGGATGTCCCATTTCCCCCAGAATGTTCATCAGTGTGGAGGGCTATCGACAGTCCTTAGAGGAGAGTCTGTAGAGGACTATCTATAGATCGGCTTGCATCTTCTAATTCGCACTTTCAGTCTTGTCTCTTAAAACGAAACCATTAGCGAGAAAAGGAGAGTTGAAAAACTCAATGAAGAGAAGAGAGAGAAGGAAGAAAGAGAGCACAGAATCTGTGAAGTGACCCCAATGCTGCTTAAATTACCGTAGAAGAGCAGAGTTGAAATGTGGTTTCCTTCAGAGTTTGTTTTCTTAAATCCATCCTCACTCTCCTTACTTGACCACAAAGGGAAAGTGTTTTGTTGTCACACGGTTACTTGCCTGAAGAAGGAAGTAAGTTTATATCGGTTTAATCCTCATTTATCGCTAGGAAAATGTGGCCTCTCTTTCTCACGAAATTCAATTCATTATTGGAAAATCCCACTGCTGACATGAGCAAATTGAATTATTCCATTGGGTTTTATTGCTCTAAAAAGCAATTCGTTCATTGATGAGAGAAACTGTATTACTGAAAGGGAAAAAAATAATACTCATGACAAGGATGCCCCATGTGAATTCTCTCCCCAAAGATTTTCTTGTGGTTTGGGCTCTTGATAAATAAATAAAATGCATTTTATTATGCTGCTGTTATTATTCATTATTCCACAATTGGAAACAGTGAATAATACCCATCATGTTCTGGATGTAAGATTAAGCTTTGGACCCTTTGCTTTGCCCCTTCAATGCAAGCACAGGCTAAGTATACTCTGATACATGATCTCGTCATGACTTTAGTATAAAGCTCATCCCCCCCACCCCTAGTTTAGAGGCTCTGGTTATTGGAGGATGGCAAAAGTGCTTATTGTCATTCTCCCTGACTCTTGAACTGTTCGTTTTACACTTTTTAATTAAGATAAGATAGCACTGGGAGTAAAAGATAGTTTACTTTCATTTTTATGATATTTTAATAGGCCATTGTAAGATACCCACCAATACGCTGTCATTTTGCTAACCTAGACACATTCACCCTTCCAGGGATAGCAGGCATGTCTGTCACTTCCCGGAGGAATGCGTTCAGAAAGCTTTGCAAACCTCAATACTGACTAGTGGAGCAAAGATATATTAAAAACAAACAGACAAACAAACAAAAAACTACTAACAATAAATGAGACTATGTTAACTGACCTTCGTTCTGTTTATTTCTGGCTTTAAAATTTCCCCTAGAAATTGGGCATTTAAGAAATAAAATTTGAGAAGTACAGCATTTTTCATGATCCAAAATTTCATGTCCTCCATTATAAGAAAAAGAAAAAATGTTTTCTTCAAGCAGGAATGTTGAGAGTCCCTGGCATCTCTGAGGGGATTTCTCTTTTAAATGTGTGTTCTGTATACAAAGTGGCCTTCTTTGTTCTTTCCTCTCTGTAACCATTAGTCACCATGGATGCTGCTGCCAAGAGTAGCATTTTGAGGTGCTGCCGAGATGAACTGTATGCTCCTCATCTTGCATCATTCACAGGGGTCCCTGGTAGGCTAGCTACGCTGTGACTGGAGGCCATGAAGCGCCTGCCTCCACGGGGCCGGTACCATTTCTGGCCCCGGCCGCTGTATTCGAGGTGACATAAGCCCAGAGGCATCTAGAGAAGATGCATGGGGGCTAGGGGGAGTGGAGGAGATGGATAGGTTAAACCATATCAAATATTTGACCATATCAAATATTAAACCATCATATGGTTTAACCTAATACATTCCACTCCTACTGCTGGTGTTAAAGAGATGACAGGGGCTATAGGCGCGCTCACGATTTCCCTCCCACTCTCCCTCCCCCTCCCCCTCCCCCTCCCGCTCTCCCTCCTCCTCCCCCTCTCCCTCCTCTTCCTCCTTTTCTTCTTGTCCGGAGTCATTTGGGATTGTGATTTAGGAATTGGCAAGGAACTCCAATCTTCCTCTCCTTTTTCTTTCCGTTATATTTTTTAAACAAACAAACAAGCCTGGAAAAAACAGCCAAAACTGAATAAACAATCATCTTAAAGGTCCTCTCCAAACTTAAAAACTCCGTAACAGTGACTCCACAAAGAATAACTGTAACTAAGTTGGAGTTTACTGAGAGCTGGAGCTGTGTATTTCCCAGCAGCTGCCTTTGGGTGGGACCCATGCATGCCTGCCATGGGCAGAAGGGAATGTGGCCACCCAGAAGGTGACGAGTGAAGTTTTCCAGCCCAGTTCTGTACGTAACCCCTGCCCATTGCTAACGCCACCTTCTCTGACTCTGAATCTCCTGTCTCCCTCTTTCTCTTATAATGACCCTTGTGATGACACTGGCCCCACCTGGATAATCCAGGATATTCTCACACCTAAAAACTCTTAATTAAGGTTTTAATTGGCAAGGTCCCTTTTGCCATATAAAGTAACATGCTCACAGGGACGAGGACATGGAGACCTTTGGAGGCTTATCATTCGAACTACCGTATCTTGTGATACCAGAAAGAACTCAGTCTTCCCAGGTATTCTAATGATCTGGACAGACGGTCTCTTATATTTTTACATCAGCATTCTCTCCAGGATCATTTACCTGCCTTCCCTTCTCTCTTTAGGTGTTTGCCGAGTCCCTGCTAAGTGTCAGGCACCCGTTTTAGCCCAGGTGCATGATACCAAGAGAAATCAGGCAACCAGCCATCTCCCCTTTGACTGGTCCTTCAAGACAGAACTCTTAGAATGTGGTTGTCACCCCACTTGGTGTCCCATGGACGAGGCTTCCATCAAGTTAGAGCATCATTGTGACAGAACACTTACTGAACGTTTCAAAATCCCGAATTCTGGCATAGTGCTGACAGAGGGGCTGCCCTCCTGATACTTACACTTTCTGGCAGGTGAGACCGTTGGAAAGAGATGCTCAAGTTAGGGTCTGACAACCAAACGAGCGTGGAACATTTCTGTGCATTAAAAAAAGGAATGAGTCATGTGTTGACGTTATTTGTAAGTTGTTTGCGGCAAGCCAAGCAAGGAGCTGTCATGGGAGTTGCATTTCTAGACAGGGTGGGATTTGGGGGGTGGGGTGGGGAGGGCACAGATTTTTGTCTGGGTGTCACAGCTTCCTGAACTTTCAGTTGAGAACGGATGCCTCAGCAACCTCTCTTAAGCCTTAAAGCTCCCTCTCACCAGGTCTGAAATAACCAGGGTCTGGCAGAAGCCTAGAGCTATTCCTTTCCAGATTCGTAGCATTGTTATTTTTTTCTAAACTCCACTTGTGGAATGTTTAATGCCAATCCAACTTGCGAAGCCATCTGATATGAGCCCATCATCCTGTAAGCATTTCTGACAGCCAGTGTCACTGCATCTTTTTTATCACCCTCCTTTTTACAAGGTTATCACAGATAGCACGCTAGGTTCAACTGTGATTAATAGGGCTCTCTCACCATTGACTTCACTGGGCTCCAAGAAAAATGTGGGTGCTGATAAATCTCATGTGATAAGAGCTGTGTTATGTAAGGCAGGCATTTCACTGCATATCATTATGATGGCCTGGTAGTTTGCAAAGTTTAATTGAATTGACGAGGCCTCTTGTCCCATTGATTTTGCTAGGCTCCTGTAGAGTAAGCAAAACAAATACTTACGGGACTGAAAGCCATGTGCACACGATAGAGATTAAACTGGGTGGCTGCTCATATATATTTGGAGCACCTTCCAGAGTATGATACACACTTTGAAAAGGTTTTTCTAGGTGACTTCTTTTTTTTTTTTTTCTTAGCAATTAATACATCAAAGTTTCTGGTGGAACATGAAGTTGAAAAACTAAGAAGTGTCTAGGAACAGTCTTGGAGCAAAGACAAAAATGCAGTACTTCTGCTGCAACTTGTGATGCCCCAGTATGTATATGGGAGACTGTTGTCAAGTTGTATATGTGCGTGAGACTTATGGATGAAATTGCAAATAATTGGGGTTACTCAATTTCTAAATGGCAAGAGTGTTCAGTGGTACAAAACCAAAAAAAACCCCCAAAAAACACCTTGGGTTTGATGGGAGCCTAAACAACATTCCTTCAAGGCATGGGTTGCTTACTGGAAACATTCCGAAGGAAATTTAATTGTGCACACAGGGTATTAAGGGGCACGGAGAAGGTTTCCTTTGAATTGAAGTCTGTTGGGGAAAAATTGGGGGGGAGCAGTTTCAATTCAAAGCATAACTTCCAGCAAAGCTAAAAATTATCATTTGTTTATAGAGCAGCATGCAATCTTAAGGACCGGTTCGATAAATGAATTCTGATGTTTATGAGGGTAACAAGTGAAGAGCAGAGCCTTTTATTTTAAAGAAAATTTTTTTCCAGGTAAAGAGAGAAACAAAGCTCACCTTGACCACCCTCCTTCAGCAGCTTTTATCTGTGTTCCTAGAATGCGTGACTTAAACCACACTGCAAAGCCTACAACCCTCAAACTTGACCTTTTTCATGCTTCCATGTCTTTGCTTGAGTTGTTCCCTCCACCTGAAGTACTCTCTTACCTGAACGTTAAGTCCTAGAACAAAGAGTCATCACCACCTCCCGTCAAAATTGGTATCTCTTTTCTGAAGTCCACGAGCACATTGCACATACTTCTTTTTTTTTTTTTTAACATCTTTATTTGAGTATAACTGTTTTACAATAGTGTGTTAGTTTCTCTTTTACAACAAAGTGAATCAGTTATACATATACATATGTTCCCATATGCACATACTTCTTTTGTAACCAATTCATTGTTATTTATCTACAACATGGTCGGTCTCCCAGCACCCCCATAGATTGTGAACAGTGACCATGTGACATTGACTTTTGTATTCCTGCCCTGTCCAAGCAGATCAGAGCCTCTCAGTGAGTGCTGATTCTGTGAGTGAATGAATTGGTGCCCAGGGAAGAAACACTAGCCAGTCAAAGGGACAGCCCATTGCCCTCCTCTATTTCTTATCCACTCCAAGAATGTAAAACTCTTGAAGTTTTGAAATCTCTCTGATGAAGAAAGCAGAAGAAGGTTGTGGAACTTAAAATCCTCTAATATAAAATGTTCATGTGGGAAGATCCAACAGAGAAGAAACTAAACCTAGGGGATTTTCACTCTGAAATCCATGGATTTGCTTTTTTGCTGTTTTCGCCTCTTCCCAGTAATTCCATGTGATGGAGGCATTTTGCAAGGGTTAATCTACACGTAATGAAGTTTCAAAGAAATCACATACTGTACTCTCCTTACAGGTCCCTGGGGTCTTTCTTTTCTAGGCAGCATGGTACAAACCAGTGATAAATAAGCTGATGCTTATCACTGTAGGTAATTCTTTTTTTTTTCCTTTCCTTACTTTTCCCTCCCTCTCTCCCTTACTCCCTTCCTTCCTTTCTTCTTTTTCTTTACTTTCTGGCCATCCCCAAAGCAAGGGTGCGTTATTGTGAGTGGTTTCTTCATTAAAATCAGGTTTAGAACATACTCTGACATAACTGGAGAATCTCTGGAAACCAGAAACATGCAAGATCCAGGTGAAAAGTTTTATTTCAAAAAATCTCCAGTGGTCTTTGGCCCATGTCCATCTGACCTTGACTTTCTAATAAAAGTAATGGGCAGATGTCCAGATCTAGTCTGCACTTGAGCCCTGATGTTAGGAACTCAGTTTTGCCACCTCCAACCATCTAACTGCTGGGCAAGAAAGCGTAAAGCACCCCCTGGATTTGCAGCGCAGTAGAATAACAGAGAGAGTTCCAAAGCGACTGGTTCTGATTCTGAGAGAAATAGCCCATCCTCAGTAGTGGCTTGAAGAGACTAGAGTCTTTCTTGTGTGTGATAAATTTGGGACAGTGACAGCTAGGAGAGTCCTACATAAATGTTGATCAACCTTGAACTTCATCTTCTAGCCTGAACTCAAAAGTATGCAGATGAGTGAGATGTGAAAAATGGGGTCAAAGTAATGAAAAGGAGGGTTTATTTTTTTTCTAAATCTCAGCTGAGAGAACTTTAGTGACTTACGGATGTGCTTAATTCTCATGACTTTTTTTTCTCCTGTTTCAAAATGAGAGTAAAATTAATAGCCAAAGAGAATGAGATAATGACATACCGAGATGGAAGAGGATCCAATCCACTATTGTCCAAATTTCTGGAAATCAGTGGTATTTCCGGGAGCTTTATTGCTAGGTCTGGAGTGCTGAAGGGTGCACTGTCCCCATCGCAGAGTGAGAGGTATGGAGGAAGGGTTACAGATTCTGAGTCTGAGGCCATGGAACCGCCTATCTCCTCTGCTGCTCCTCAGCCGCATTCTACGAGGCCAACTCACAAGACTTGGTGGAGCTCCATGCGATGTCATGGAGAAAGTGCTTTGAAAACAGAACAGCACAATAGTATGACATTCGGTTGCTCGTTATCACAACTAATCCTTGAAAATGTTGCTTTATAATTTACGGACGTTTCCACCCGCTCTGATTCCCACAGATGCGATTTTGTTTACTCTCTGTCCATTGGTGGAAAGAAAGTGCCTTCTGAAGCCCTAAGTACCTCTCTGCCTGGGAAGGTAGGATGTTTAGGGAGAGCAGTGCACTTTGGTTTTGGTTGCTTTGCCTGCCAGTGTGCAAGGCGGTATTTTCTGTTTCCACAGTGGAAATGAGAGAGGAAAGCGACGCAAGAAAAGAGCGTCGTGGGGAAGCTCAAGGCTCAGAGTGATTTTCTCTTTTGTTTAAAGTTATTTCCAGAAGATTAGATGTACGTGCTTTAAGCCCGAAGAAATGTTAAGTAATTGGGGGATGATCTGTTTGGAATTATTCAGACTGCTTTTCCTAAACGTTATTGTGAACAAACTGGGAGTTCATTTTGTTCTTAGCCCTCTTCTGATACAAATCCTTGGCCAAAGCAGGTCACTGGGGTGAGAAGCAAGCAGCCCTTAACTAACCCTGAGTGTCAAACTCCATGGAAGAATTTCTATTCCTTCCTCTAAAAGAGGATTGCAAGAATAGCTGATAGTGATAAATTTAAAGTAGAGTTAAACTTTATTGTTGTTGTTTTTTTTTTTTGCGGTACACGGCCCTCTCACTGTTGTGGCCTCTCCCGTTGCGGAGCACAGGCTCCGGACGCGCAGGCGCAGCAGCCATGGCTCACGGGCCCAGCCGCTCCGCGGCCCGTGGGATCTTCCCGGACCGGGGCATGAACCCGTGTCCCCTGCATCGGCAGGCGGACTCTCAACCACTGCGCCACCAGGGAAGCCCTAAACTTTTGTTCTTAATAAATCTGTTTTGGTTGCAAAAAAAAAAAAAGCGTAGCTGGTGGTGTTGGAAATTGAAAACTGGAAATGGCAAAATCCAAAAATTCATCATCAATCATAATAATAATAGGCAACATTTTTTGAATTTCTTCTACGTGCTAGATGCAGTACTAGGTACTCACATATATCAGCTCATGTAATTTCACCCTTACAACAACCCTGAAAGGTATCTATCATACTTCCCATTTTTCAAATGAATCAACATCAGCTCAGATTGTTGACATAACTTGGACAGCTTTTAAGAGACAGAGCTGGGACTCCAACCCAGATCCGACTGCAGGCCTTAGTTCCCTCCACTCCTCTGTGTGCTGCTTCGCTATTTATCAGCTAGATGAGCCGGATGGATGGATTTACAGAGGTCCAGGCCTCAAGGTCAAATAACCTCTGGTTTCATGTCTCAACTCTGTCACCTATTACTCCAGAGCTCTTAGAAGAGTCTGTTAATCATACTAAGCCTGTTGTTTCATCTGTAAAGTATTGTTAATATTGGGCCTTCAATCCTCATAGGATCGTTGGGGAGACCAAATGACATCATGCATTCTGAGTGCCACACAGATATCTGGGCTTCTTACGACTCCTGCCTATTGAGTGCTATCGTTTGCAAGGCTTGTTCTTAAAGATGTGTTTTTGTTGAAGGTTTTATATTATTTGAAGACAGGGACATTTATCAAGTAGTCCAAGCCACGACAGGCAATAAAAGCTTTATTTAATTAGGGCCCAAGTACTTATAAACTCTGTGATCTACATTGCTTTTTACTGTTTTCTTGAACTCCACTTGTGAGAGCAAGACACATCAGTAAGAAAGTAAGTGAAGAGCCGGGATTAGCTAAAAATCCAAACAGCTTCTAAGGTATTTCTAGGGCCACAGTCAGAGGCTGTTAGAGCAGGAAGTCTCCCTGGGGACCACAGATGTCAAAGTGGACCCTAACCACAGACGTCAGGTCGCTTCCCCAATGAGAAGCCTTGAACCCAGATTCCTGGAGCTCAGCCCTTTCTGTCGTGTCCCCCCATGTTTCTGTCTATACCTCGTCATCTCCTTCATGTCATGTTGAGTGCACACTGGCTTTCCGAGTAAGAGCTCTTCACATCTCCATCCACATGGAAAGGCACACTTCTCTGTTCCTCTGGATGGTGTTTACTGACAGTAAATGGATTCATTTTTAAAAGACTTCCAGCCATTGGACTTCCCAGGTGGCGCAGTGGTTGAGAGTCCGCCTGCCAATGCAGGAGACACGGGTTTGAGCCCAGGTCCGGGAGGATCCCACGTGCCGTGGAGCCACTAAGCCTGTGCACCACAACTACTGAGCCTGTGCTCTAGAGCCCACAAGCCACAATTACTGAGCCCACGTGCCGCAACTACTGAAGCCCACGCGCCTAGAGCCGGTGCTCTGCAACAAGAGAAGCCACCGCAGTGAGAAGCCCGCACACCACAACGAAGCCCCCGCTCGCCGCAGCTGGAGAAAGGCCCACACGGCAACAGACACCCAACTCAGCCAAAAATCAATCAATCAATTAATTAATTTAAAAAATAAATAAAATAAATAAAAGGCTTCCAGCCACAAAAGCTGGAAATAGAAATTTCAGATTGTTTCAAAATGTTCCCCAAACAATCTCATTCATGGGTTTTTTTTTTCTTTGTTTTTTTTTTTTTTTTTACTGTTGTTATTTGCCTTCTCGCGTAACGGCAACATAAGTTCACAGGGAGACCTGAACCATCTAGGATGCATAGTGAACTTGAATTAGCCATTCCCTTGAGCCACCTTCAGGCTCTGTAGATTGCCCCAATTCGCCCGAAAACTGCCGATCTCACTGCTAAGTTTTGTCTGGCCGCCAGGGAGGAAGGCATTGTGTAGCAACATGGAAGATTGAAAGCACAGAAAGAGGACTTTTATGGTTACCGTTGAAGGCAAACACAGGAAAATGTTGTGTTTGTGGAGGGTTAGGACTGATCCTAACCTAGTTCCTTGCTCTCTGGAGGAGGTAATCATACTTGAAAGGGGAACAGAGGACATGCCGGGAAGCAAGATGGACATATCATTTTTCAGGGTCTTTCTTTTCTTAGGATTGTTTCCTCTTGATTGTTTCCTTTCTAGCAGTGGCTCCTTTGGGGGCATCGTGGATACACGAGAACAGAACATTCTAAAGTCCTGCTTTGAAGCAAGGATTAGAATGAACTGCCCTTTAAATACAGCAACAAATTAATCCAGCCCAAATCCCAATGAGAGGGGTCAGTCAAATTCTTCTTACTTCCCAGATGCGGGGCATTTCACACAGAGACACAAGAGAGGGTAAATTACTTGCTCAAGGCCACACAGCAAGTTACTGAGCGGCTTGGAAGCCATTACACACAGAGAAAAATCTTAATTATTGGAGGCGTAAGATGATAGAAGTGTCATGATATCTGAGGCATCCAGCAGTTCCTCTGCAGTCCGAGTGGTTGCCATATCAACTGCCATGAGGTGGGGAGCGACCAGCTTAAACCCCAGAGTTAGGCAGGAGCAGAATGTAAGATTTATAAGAGTACAGAGCCGCGTCTACCTTCTCGTAAACGGCTGCAGGACCTACAACTGTGGCCTAGGTCTACTACGCCGGGTTCCCAGAGCAAACCGAGTCTGGGAAAGTAAGCACCAGATGTGCTTTATGATTTCTAGAACCAAAGTTCTTGGACCAGAATGGCTGTGTTAACTGTAACAGTAATGAATGTGGGTCAGAACCTTCAAGATAATTCAAACAAAAAATGTTTTTAACCTGATTCACACGGGGCAGAGAAAGTCCAAGTGATAGATTTTTCATTCGGGGCCAGGAAGAATTGGAGGTAATCTCAGAAGTATACCTCTTTGGGCCCAGAGGCCAAAACTTGCAGCTCAAAGAAGAGGTATATCGATGTGAGCTTTAAAAATGGATTATAAAGAGCCAAATAGAATAAAATTGGGGTCTGAGTAGAAGAGTTGGTAACATGTTACTGGCTTTCCTGAGATGAATCATCCGCCCAGTTCAGTAGCACCAGCATGATGGTTTTAATGTAACTTCTAAAATCGCTAAGCTTTGATACTGTAAGTAGCCTGGCCACATAGTGAGATGCTAAGAGTAACTTGATTTTGCTGCTGTTGTTCTAAAGTGGATCCTCTTTATCAAAGTCACAGATACATGGGGCAGTTTCAAAGATAATGTGAAAATTCCGCTTCGCAGTTACTGGTTTATATCATCAACTTTCAATGATTCCAGTAGGTCTGGTTATAAGCAGTTGGTTATAAAAGCTTGTCTGAACTTAAGAAACATGATTAACTAGAAAGTGTAATCTACTGTGATCACCTATAAAATGCACCACCTGAAAAAAAAAAAATCTGTGTTAAAAGCAGGCAGTCTGTCAGGCTTAATGTTTTGAAATGACACTAAGTCAATTCCCAAACTTATTCTACATGCTACCCTACGGTGAGTCCCCTTATCCTACCATGTGGTGAATCCACTCGGAGGGTGAATCCACTGGAAATCAACTCTGATTTCATACTCTCTCAAGTTAGAAGCTGGAAAATGTCTGTCCATTGAGAAACACAAAACTCCATTTTGAAAGACTATCTCCTACATTGCTCACCCTTACAGTGCAAGGCAATATCGTGAAATAGAAGTAAAAACACTAGCTAACATTTATTGAGAAATGAAGGCTAGTTGCTATGTGCCTGGCACTGTGCTGAATGTACTGACATCTGATACCGAATTTAATCCTCGCAAGATTTATCTACATGTTTCAGATAAGGACACTGAGGTGACAAGGGGAGGTAACTTGCCAAGGTCCCATGCGGATGGGGACAGAACCAGGATTTGAACCCAGGTGGTCTAACTTTTGACCCACATTCTTTTTGAAAAATTTATTTATTGAAGTATAGTTGATTTACAATGTTGTGTCCATTTCTACTGTACAGCGAAGTGATTCAGTTATACATATGTATACATTCTTTTCGTATTCTTTCCCATGATGGTTTATCACAGGATATTGAATATAGTTCCCTGTGCTAGACAGTACGACCTTGTTGTTTATCCATTTTATATATAATAGGGGGTTTTTTTATTAATTATTTTTATTTTTGGCTGCATTGGGTCTTCGTTGCTGCACGCGGGCTTTCTCTAGTTGCGGCGAGCGGGGGGACTCTTCGTTGCGGTGCGCGGGCTTCTCATTGTGGTGGCTTCTCTTGTTGCGGAGCACGGCCTCTAGGCGTGCAGGCTTCAGTAGTTGTGGCTCACCGGCTCTAGAGCACAGGCTCAGTAGTTGTGGCGCACGGGCTTAGTTGCTCCGCAGCATGTGGGATCCTCCCGGACCAGGGCTCAAACCCTTGTCCCCTGCGTTGGCAGGCGGATTCTTAACCACTGCGCCACTAGGGAAGCCCCTGTATGTAATAGTTTGCATCTACTAACCCCAAACTCCTAGTCCATCCCTCTGCCGCCTCCCACTTTGGCAGCTGCAGGTCTGTTCTCTATGTCTGTGAGTCTGTTTCTGTTTTGTAGATAAGTTCATTTGTGTCATATTTTAGATTCTACATATAAGTGATATCGTATAATATTTGTCTTTCTCTTTCTGACTTAGTTCACTTAGTATTATCATCTCTAGGTCCATCCATGTTACTGCAAATGTCATTATTTCATTCTTTTTTTATGGCTGAGTAGAATTCCATTGTATATAGGAACCATATCTTCTTTATCCATTCATCTGTGGACATTTAGGTTCTTTCTGTGTCTTGGATGTTGTAAATAGTGCTGCAGTGAACATTGGGGTGCATGTATCTTTTCAAATTATAGCTTTGTCCGGATATATTCCCAGGAGTGGGATTGCAGGCAACTCTATTTTTAGTTTTTTAAGGAACCTTACTGTTTTCCATAGTGACTGCACCCATTTACATTCCCACCAACAGTGTAGAGGGTTCCCTTCTCTCCACACCCTCTCCAGCATTTGTTATTTGTAGACTTTTTAATGATGGCCATTCTGACTGGTGTGAGGTGATACCTCATTGTAGTTTTGATTTGCATTTCTCTAATAATTGGTGACATTGAGCATTTTTTTCATGTGCCTTTTGGCCATCTGTATGCCTTTGGAGAAATGTCTACTTAGGTCTTCTGCCCATTTTTTGATTGGGTTGTTTGTTTTTTTGTTATTGAGTTATGTGTTGACCCACATTCTTGTGCTGCCTCCTAACATCCTTCGTGGACTTCCTCTGTAAAGCTATTTTCTTAAGAAAGAGATACTAGTCATTTTGCTGTGAATTTGACAATGTTACCCACCCTACACATTTTAATCTTAACTGTAATTGTGAAATTGAAAGTTTATTTTCCAATTCAAGAAAAGTCAGCTGGAGGAGTTCAGCTTCTGACCAAGATGGAGTAATAGGGTGGGTTTACCTTCCTCTCTGATGAAACTATTTTTTAAAAGGCAAAACATTTTTATAGAGTAAAAAATTAAATGTATTTTTGGGGAAAAAATCTGTCTGCAAAGCAGTGGACACCAGACAATGAAAGACAGTGATCCTTAAGAAATGGGAAACAAGGTAAACTCTGTATTGTCCTGGCTTACTATCTGGAGAGATTTTTCAAGCCATGGCTCAGGGTATGGGGCTAGGAGGAGCCTGGTGGCCTCTCTGTGTTGAGACAAAGCTGAGAGCCGAGGAAAACCAAGGTGGCTAGAATTCACATGAGTAGTGGAAAGCAGAGAGCTATGTAGAGAAAAAAGTACAGACATCACCAGAAAGTCCCTCTTGAGTATCAGCTGAGTACTGATCAGCTTATGTATATGAAAAAACTACTGGAGGCTGGGGAAGGAACCACCTAAGTGGTTTAGAAATAAGAGTGCCTGGCATTCACTCTTGGCTGAAAATAGTGCCTTTTCCCATCAGCCAGGCAGAAACCCTCAAGATTCACAGGGCAATGGGTACAGTACATAAAAAGGTCTTAATGGGAAAAATAAGCTGTAAGCACAGGGAATATGGCCAATATTCTACAATAACATTAAATGGAATATAATCTATAAAATATGGAATCACTATGTTGTACACCTGATATTAATATTTTAAATAAACTACACTTCGATAAAAAATAAAATAAAAAATAAACTGTAAATTGAGCAAGACCCAACTATATGCTGCCTGCAAGACATGCACTGCCTATATAAACATATAAATAGGTTAAAAGTAAAAGGGTGAAAAAAGATACACTATGTGTACTGGGTTGAATAGTGTCCTTCCCTCCCCAAATTCATATCCACCCAGAATCTCACAATGAGATCTTATTTGGAAAGAGGATCTTTGCAGACAAAATTAGTAAGATGAGAGCATCCTGGATTAGGGTGGGCCTAATAAGAAGAGGGAAGACACACACAGGGAAGAAGGACATGTGACAGCAGAGACAGAGACTGGGATGATGTCAGTGCAAGCCACGGAGTACCAAACATTGTCCACAGCCACCAGAAGCTGGGAAGAGGCAAGAGGTTCTCCCCTAGAGACTGCTGAGGGAACACAGTCCTGCCAACCCCTTGATCTCAGACTTCTGGCCTCCCGAACTGTGAGAGGATAAAATTCTATTGTGTTAAGTCACCTAGTTTCTGGTAATTAGTTATGGAAGCCCTAGGAAATGAGTACAGATTTTGGTACTGGGAAATGGGGTATTGTAACAAATACCTAATAATCTGGAAGTAGCTTTGGAATTGGGTCATGAGTAGAGGGTGGAAGAATATTGAGGTACATGACAGAAAAGGCCTAGATTGTCTTGAAGAGATTGTTAGTAGGAATATGGACATTAAAGGTGATTTTGGTAAAGGCTCAGAAGGAAGTGAAGGCATGTAGAGAAAGCTTCTATCATCTTAGATAATCCGTATGGCATCATGAACAGATATGGGTAGAAATACAAAAACTCAGGTGCTTCTGGTGAAGTCTCAGAATAAACATGTTATTGGACACTGGACGAGAGACAGTCCTTGTTATGAAGTGGCAGAAAACTTAGCTGAATTGTACTCTAGTGTTTTGGTAGAAAGTAGAATTTGTAAGCAATGAACTTGGTTATTTAGCTGAAGAGACTTCCAACCAAAGTGTGGCCTGATTTCTTCTGTTGCTTATGGTAAAATGAGAGAGGAAAAAGATACATTGAAGAAGGAACTGTTAAGCAAAAAAGAACCAGCATTTGATGATTAGAAAGTTTTCAGCTTGTCTAGAGTGTGCTCTGGAAACAAGGCCAAGGCTGTGGTTGGACACACCTTCACTGACTATACTAAGTGTGTGACTCATGGATCCAACCAACCATCCCAGCAGAAGCCAGGAATAGAGATGGGGGTATCTAGGAAGGATCTGTAGAGAATCCTCTTGTGTAATGGTTTAGATCCCCATGGCATACGTAGGAGACCAACAAGGTTTTTAAGAATGTTATATTAGCAGAAACACTGACAGCTTGGACTGAAAGGAACAAAGACAGAATGAAATGGAAGAAGGCTGTCAGATGTCTTGGATTCTATAAAAGAAAACAGGCTGATAGAACTACTCAACTGGAAACGTGCTCAGCTCCTCAAGAATATGGATGAATTCCTCAGACTCCGAGGATGGAACTGCAGACACAGAGGTCAGAGAGGCAGACCCAGAGGAGGAGCCAGTGGGGCCTCCATGGGCTCAGAGACAGAGGTTGATGAGATCTCTGCCGGCCCAGAGGCAGGAGCTGGCTCAGTCTTCATGGGCCCAGAAGGTAGATTATTTTCAGGCCCTGAAACCTAATGGAACTTGCCCTGCTGGAATCCAAACTTGTTTACACCAATAATGACCCTTTATTCCTTTTTTTTTTTTTTAATGGAAATGTCTATCTTATGCCTGACCCACAATTGTACTTTGAAAGCAGATAACTTATTTTCTAGTATCATAGGCCTACATGTAGATAGGAATTTTCCCAGGATGAATCATGCACAGAATCTCACCCATACCTAATTTAGATGATTTATATGATGATATTTGGAACTTTTTTGAAACGATGATATTTAGATGGGATTTTGGATTTAAAGTTAATGTTGGCATGGGTTAAGAATTTGGGGGATGTTGAGATGAGATGAATGTATTTTGCATTCATGGAAGTGTATGGATGTGAATTGGGGGGGTCCAGAGAGCAAACTGTAATGGGGTTGATTAGTGCCCCCGCCTTGAAAGCATGTCTACCCAGAACCTCAGAATGTGACTTATTTGGAAATAGGATCTTTGCAGGTGTAAGTAGTTGAGATGAGACCATATTGGATTAGGGTGGACCCTAAATCCAATATGACTGGTGTCCTTGTGAGAAGAGAGGAGACAGGGACACAGACACAAATGGGAAAGATGGACATGTGACAATAGAGGCAGAGACTGGAGGGATGCAGCTATAAGTCAGGGTCACCAAGGATTGTTGGCAACTACTAGAAGCTAGGAAGAGGCAAGGAGGGTTCTTTGCTAGAGAGTTCAGAGAATGCATGGCCCTGCTGACATCTTTATTTTGGACTTCCAGCTTCCAGAATTGTGACAGAATAAACTGGTTTTTTTAAGCCCCCCATTTTCTGGTATTTTGTTACAACACCCCTAAGAAACGAATACACCATGGTAACACTAATCAAAAGAAAGATGGAGTGGCTCTATTAATAATGAGGATATTACCAGAGAAAAATAGGGTCATTTGATGATAAAGGGGTCAATTATCAGTTTATCAAGAGGATATAGAAATCCTAAACTTTTATGCATCTAATAACAGAGATTCAAAATATATGAAGCAAAAACATAGAAGAAATAGAGAATTCCAGAATAGTCAGATTTCAACACTCTTCTCTTAAGAAATGATAAAAACAAGTAAACAAGAAATCATCAAGAGTTTAAAAGATTTGAACAACACTTGAAACAACTTGGCCTAATTGACATTTATAGAACATTACACCCAACAACAACATTCATATTCTTTTCAAGTGCATATGGAACATTTATAAAATAGACCACACTCTGGGCCAGAAAACAAGTCTCAATGAGTTTAAAAGCATTCAAGTGGTACAAAGTACACACTTTGACAAAATAGAATTGAATTAGAAATCAATAACAGAAAATCTCTAAATATTTGAAATGAAAGTAACATACTTATAAATAATCCATTGGTCAAGTAAATCAAATGGAAAATCAGAAAGTATTTTGAACTGAATAAAAATAGAAACACAGCCTATCAATATTTGTGGAATGCCATTAAAGTGGTATTATGAAGACTTTTCAGCACTAAATTCTTATATTAGAAACAAAGTCTCAAATCCATTATTTCAATTTCCACATTAAGAAACTACAAAAAGAAGAGCTAATTAAGCACAAAATATGTAGGATAAAAGAAATAATAAAGATGAGAATGGAATAGAAAATAGAAAAACAACAGAAAAAATTAATGAAACCAAATGCTGGTTCTTTCAGGAGATAAATAAAATTGCTAAACCTTTAGATAGATGGATTAGGGGAAAAAAAGGAAACTTAATTTACTAATACCAAAAATGAAAGATGTGACATGATTTGAGATTCTACAAATATTCAAAGGAAGAATAATAAATACTATGAGCAAAATTATGCCAATAAATTCAAAACTTAGATTAGGGATCTACAAACTTTTTCTGGCAAGTGCCAACGAGTAAAAACTTTAGGCTTTGAGGACCACATATGGTCTCGGTCACATTTTTTTCAATCTTTAAAAAGGTGAAAAAAAAAATTAGCTTGCAGACTCTGGGCCAACTGCTGACTTAGATGAAATAGACATATTCCTTGAAACACACAAATTATTAAAGCTCACTCAAGGAGAAATAAATACAGTGGGCCCCCCATATCCAGAGATGTGGAACCTGTGGATATGGAGAGCCAACTGTACTGCGCCATTTTATATAAGGAACTTGAGCATCCACACATTTTGGCATCTGAAGTGGGGGGTCCTGGAACCAATGCCTCATGGATACTGAGGGACGACTATAGCCTGAATAGCCCTATATCTAATAAGAAATTGAATTTTTAGTTAAAAACTTTCTCACAAAGAAAACTCCAAATCCAGAAGGGCTTACTGGTAAATTCTACCAAATATTTAAGGAAGAAATAGTAAAATCCTACCCAAACTCTCCTAGAAAATTAAAAAGGAGGGAATACTTCCCAGCTCATTCTACAGACTAGCATCACCCTATTAGCAAAACCAAAGACACTACAAGAAAACTACAGATCAGTACCCATTGTGAACATAGATGTATAAATTCTAAACAAACTTTTAGCGTATTGAATCCAACAATGTATAAAAAGGAAAATTCATGATAACCACATGGCTTTTATGTCGGGAATGCAAACTTGTTGCATCATTTGAAAATCAATTGATGTAATTTTCCATATTAACAAACTAAAACCATCTAATGCATAAAAGGATTTGACAGAATTCAACATCTATTCCTGGGTAAAAACATCTCAGCAAACTAGGACTAGACAGGAACTGCCTCAATCTGATATGAAAAATTAACTGCTATTATCATACTTCATGGGGAAAGACTTAATGATTTTCGTCTAAGCTCAGGATCAAGACAATGATGTCTGCCTCTCCACTTTTATTCAACATTATACTGGAGATTCTAGCCAGTGCCATCAGGAAAACTGATATAAAAGTGCAGTATAAAGGACATCTGTATTGAAAAGGAAGAAGTAAAGCTCTCTATTTAGAAATGATATGGTTGTCTATGTAGAAAATTCTATGGCATTTACATAAACCTACTAGAACTAATAAATAAGCTTAGCAAATTGACAGGATATGAGATCTGTATATGGGACTTCCCTGGTGGTCCAGTGGTTGAGTCTGCCTTCCAATGCAGGGGATATGGGTTCAATCCCGGGTTGGGGAACTACGATCCCACATGCTGCAGCGCAACAAAGTCCCTGCGCTACAACTACTGAGCCCGCATGCCTCAACTAAGACCCGAGGCAGCCAAATAAATAAATAAATTTTTTTAAAAAATAAGATCTGTATATGAAAGTAAGTCATATTTCTGTATACTACCATTTATTTTTTATTGAAGTATAGTTGATTTACAATACGGTGTTTCAGATGTACAGCAAAGTAATTCAGTTATATATATATATATGTATTTTGTCCAGATTATTTTCCATTATAGGTTATTATAAAATATTGAGTATTGTTCCCTGTGTTATATAGTAAATCTTTGTTGCTTATCTGTTTTATATACAGTAGTGTGTATTGTTAATCCCATATTTATAATTTATCCCCCCCCTTTCTCCCTTGGTAACCATCAGTTTGTTTTCTATGTCTATGAATCTATTTCTGTTTTATAAATAGATTCATTTGTATTATTTTTCAGATTCCACATATAAGTAATGTCATATAATATTTGTCTTTTTCTGTTGGACTTACTTCACTTAATATGATATTCTCTAGATCCATCCTTTTGCTGCAAATAGCAATATTTCATTCTTTTTAATGGCTGAGTAATATTCCATTGTGTGTATATATACCACGTCTTCTTTATTCATTCATCTTTGAGGGACACTTATGTTGCTTCCATGTCTTGGCTACTGTAAATAGTGCTGTTACGAACATTGGAGTACATATATCTTTTCAAATTAGAGTTTTTGTCTTTTCTGGATATGTTTCCAGGAGTGGAATTGCTGGATCATATGGTAACTCTATTTTTAGTTTTGTAAGGAACCTCCATACTGTTTGCTATAGTGGCTGCACCAATTTACATTCCCACCAACATTGTAGGAGGGTTCCCTTTTCTCCACACCCTCTCCAGCATTTGTTAATTGTAGACTTTTTTTTTTTTTTTTTTAGTTCTGACTTGCATTTCTCTAATAATTAGTGACATTGAGCATCTTTTCGTGTGCCTGTTTGCCATCTGTATGTCTTCTTTGGAGAAATGTCTACTTAGGTCTTCTGCACATTTTTTGAATGAGTTTCATGAGCTGTTTGTATATACTACCATTTATGATACCATCAAAAATATTAAGTGCTTTGGAGTAAATCTGACAGAAGAGGTGAAAATCTATACAGTGAAAACCACCAGACATGCAGAGAGAAATTGGAGAAGACCTAAGTAAGTGGAGAGAAGTAATACCAATTCATGTGTCAGAAGACTCAATATTGTTAAGATGTCAATTCTCTCCAAATGGATCTATAGTTTTAATGTAATACCAATCAAAAACCCAGCAGGCTTTTAAAAATAGAAATCGACTAAAATTCATGTGGAAACGTGAAGGGCCTACAATAACTGAAATAACTGTGAAAAATCAAGAACAAAGTTGGAAGGCTAATACTGCATGGTTTCAAGACTTTTTATCAAGCTGCAGTAATCAAAACAGTGTGATATTGACAAAAAGATAGACAGATAAAGGCAACAAAATACACAGCCCAGAAGGAGATCTATACATATATGGACAACTGGTTTTCAACAAAGATGCAAAGACAATTCAGTAAGAAAATGATAGGTTTCTCAACACATGGTGCTGGATCAATTAGATATCCACATGCAGAACATTAATAAATAAACGTTAATCCTTGCATTGTACAAAAAGAATTAACTCAAAATTATCATAGGACTAAATACAAAACTTAAAACTATAAGTCTTCTAGAAGAAAACATTAGAGAAAAATCTTTGTGACTTTGGATAGGCAAAGATTTCTTAGATACAACTCTAAAAAGAGTGATCTAAAAGTTAGTGATTGCATATATATATAATGGAATATTACTCAGCCATAAAAAGAAATGAAATTGAGTTATTTGTAGTGAGGTGGATGGACCTAGCATCTGTCATACAGAGTGAAGTAAGTCAGAAGGAGAAAAACAAATACCATATGCTAACACATACATATATGGAATCTAAAAAAAAAAATGGTTCTAAAGAACCTAGGGGCAGGACAGGAATAAAGACACAGAGGTAGAGAATGGAGTTGAGGACACAGGGAGTGGGAAGGGTAAGCTGGGACAAAGTGAGAGAGTGGCATGGACATATACACACTACCAAATGTAAAATAGATAGCTAGTGGGAAGCAGCCACATAGCACAGGGAGATCAGCTCGGTGCTTTGTGACCACCTAGAGGGGTGGGAGGGAGACGCAAGAGGGAGGAAATATGGGGATATATGTATAGCTGATTCACTTTGTTATAAAGCAGAAACTAACACACCATTGTAAAGCAATTACACTCCAATAAAGATGTTAAAAAAATAAATATAAAAAAATAAGTTAGTGATTGGACTTTAAAAAGATCCTTCTCTTTGAGAGAAACCATGAAGAGAAAGAAAAGAGAAGTCACAGACTAGGAGAAGACATTCATAAATTATGGATCTGATAAAGAACCTTGAAAATGCAACAGGAAAACAAATAACTAAATTTTAAAAAAATTAGACAGAAGATTTGAACAGTCACTTCTCCAAAGAAGGTATAAAGATGTCAAATAAGTACAAGAAAAGATGATGAGCATCATTCGTTTTTAGGGAAAACCAGATTAAATCTACAATGAACTACCACTATACACCTATTAGAATTTCTAGGCTAAAATTAAAAAGACTGATATACCAAATCATGGTAGAGGGAACTTCTGGGACTGTCATATACGCTCCTACGCTCCTGGTGGTTATGTAAAATGAGACAGTCACCCTAGAAAACCGTTTGGCATTTTCCTAAAAAAATTAGATCTACACCTACCATGTGATACAGCCATTCCACTCCTAGATGTTTACCCAGAGAAAGGAAATCATACAATGTCCATATTAAGATGTGTACATGAATGTTTTTAGCAGCTTTATCTGTGATAGTCAAAAGATGGAAACAACCCACGTGTCCATCAAGAAAAGAATGGATAAACAAACCGTGGCACATTCAGGGTATTGTGCTCAGCAATAAAGAAGAAGGAGTTACTGATACAGGCGACAACACGTCTGAATCTCAAAATGATTACGCTGAGTAAAAGAAGCCAGACTAAAAAAAGTAATACTGTATGATTCTATTTATAGAAAATTCTAGGAAATGCAAACTAATGTGGAGTGATAGAGAGCAGATCAGCGGTTACTTGGAGATGGAGGGAGGGACGGGAGGAAGGGATTATAATGGGGCGGAAGCAAACTCCTGGGGTGGGTGGTATGCTCACTGTCTTGATTGTGGGAACAGTTTCATGGGTATATACATATGTCTGCTGTTACCAAATCCCACATTTTAAGTATACTCAATTTATTGTGCATAATTATACCTTAGTAAAGCAGAGATGAACTGTTCCTAAAGGAGGAGGAGGAGGAGAAGAAAGGAAAGGAAAGGGAAGGAAGCGGGGGAGGGAGGGAGGAAGGAAGGAGAGAGGGAGGGAGGGAAATTTCAGCTCTCAGGGAAGCAGTCTGGGAGGCCAGGTTACTGAGAGGAAAGAATTTCCTTGAAGCTCCCCAATATTTCCCAATCTGAGTAAGACCGGCCCTGATTTGGCATATGAGCTACCAGACGTGTTCCACTGGGATGTTTATTCAGATGGTTCCAGTAACATTTACTTTCTGCAACTTGTCTGTGATATCTGTGGAACATCAGGGTCGCACCTGTCCACACTCTTAGAAATAGCTAAAAACTTTCTTCTCCCAGATGTTAGATGAAAAAGTGAAGGACTCCACATAGAACCCAGGCCACAGTTGTCATCTAGGACTTATTTTTTCTATTAGCAGAAATACCTCCTCACTTTCTACTTAACCCTTACCGCAGAGAATTCTGTTCATTACAGAACTTTCCAATAAGCAAGCCCGATTTAGGAAGATGCCAAGTTATGAGGCAAGCGAGGGATGGATCATATTCTTTACCCAGCGTCCCCAAAGGGCTCCTTTAAATAGGAAAGCTTTCGGAGGACTTATAAAATTGATTTAATACATGCAAAATTGGCTTTGCATGCATTTCACGAATCTCTCTACATGCTCTTAAGCCAGCCTGACCGAGTGAAGGTAGTTTTTGCATAAGCAGCCTTTTCTGTGGATGGGCCCCTCTGGTCCTACGTGTCCCCACCGCGTCACCCCAGGCACTCCCTGGCTGCTGGTGATGAGGGCGACCTGGACCCGAGGCGCCAAATTGCGCCTGCATGCTGCTGAGCCGCGTGCATAGGGGCCTTGGAGACCTTCCTGGCGCCCCTAGCGGACCGGAGGCCCGCTGTTGGTAGGCGACCTGGGCTCCTTGTCTCCATTCTCCGGGCGGGTAGATCGCCAGGCCCGTGCACGCCTGACGCCATGAGTGACCCGCTGGCGCTGTGGTTGGACCTGGCCTTTTTCTGCAGAGGTCACCACTTTTCCGCCTCCTGTGCGTCCTCCCAGGCCTATTTCTATATAGGCCTTTCCATTCTCAAATGGACCCATGGAACATCTTGTTCTGTTTGTTTTTAAAATCAGCAGCGTTGGGCTTCCCTGGTGGCGCAGCGGTTGAGAGCCCGCCTGCCGATGCAGGGGACATAGGTTCGTGCCCCGGTCCGGGAAGATCCCACATGCCGCGGAGCGGCTGGGCCCGTGAGCCATGGCCGCTGAGCCTGCGCATCCGGAGCCTGTGCTCCGCAACAGGAGAGGCCACAGCAGTGAGAGGCCCGCGTAGCGCAACTAAATAAATAAAATAAAATAAAATCAGCAGCGTTAAAACCCAACATATTTTTCTGCAGCTTATTCTTTTTATCCTTCAATATACATTGGAATTCTGTCCATTTTAGAGCTTACAAGGCTTCCTGGTTCTTTCTAAAGGCTCCATATTCGGTCCACAGTGTGGATAGAACAGTTATTCCATTGCTTTATTTGTGGGCATTTGGATTATTTGGGTAGCACACAGCGCTATGATGAATTTCCAAGGCCTTATTGTGCATTGGGCGGGGGGCGGTGGATGCCCAGAAGTAGTTTAACCTTCAGCCCTAGACCTGACCCTGAGAAGTACCGTTTGACTGTCTTATTTACTCTCAAAACCTCCAGTGCATTCAGATCTTTTCCACAGCAAGTATCTCTGTCTAGAACCAATAAGATAAAAGTTGATCTGTTAGTAAAGTTGGGGAGTGAGACTTTTCCTAGATCCCCGTTTCTCTCGCTTTGGCCATTAGATTGCTATAGAGATCCACCCAGATTATCATCCTATTGTTGGTGTCTTTTGACCATGATTAGCCATGTGTTGTTTTGTTTTCTTGTCTTAATCATTTATTATAGGGTTGGACAGGCCTGGGTTCAAATTTACATGACTTCTCTGAGCCTCAGTTTCCTTCTGAAAAATGGATCTAATGATAACTAACAGTTGTGGAGAATAGAAGAGGGAATTTATGTAAAGTGCTAAGTGTTCAAACTATAGTAAGAACGTGGTCATTGCTGGCTGTTGTGGAATAAATGATAAACTCTGAAGTGTTAGTTGCATCTAAATCTATCTCAGCATTTTGAATACTGAGGGGATTTTTAACAAGAGCGGTGTCCCAATGTCTTAGCATCTTTGTTACTAATAGTGCGTCTCAAGGATGTGATTGTGATTTATTTACCTCCACACAACTACACAGGCCCTATTTAGGCTTATGTTAATTGCCTTTAAGTTGGTCTAAATTTGGTAAGCTGTTAGATAATGTCAAGGTTGTAAAGGACCTTAAAAGATCAGTTCCAACTCTCTGCTCCTGATTCCCAGGGGCACAGACTTTGTCTAACAATTTATTTCCCAGGACAGCTAATTCAACCAGATAAGTGGTGAAAATATCCTTAATTTCCAGCATGGTATTACCTAATTTTCTTCTAGCATCAAAGTCATTCAGGTGATTAATTTTCAATTATTCCCTACATAAATGGAAAGGAACTGCATCTTCATTGATTCAACGTATTCAATTTATTGAGCACTTTATAAGAGCCACTCTCCATTCTGGGTGCTGGTGACAGAAATGGACAGGAGCCTGTCAGACTTTACAGTCTAGTGGGGGAGGCACTGATAAAGTGTGTTTGAGTTGGAGTCTAGATTTATGAAAAGGTAGCATTTCAATGATAGTAATTAGTCACTGATTCTGTTTGGCTGATATTGACCTTGTGCCTCATGATTTACTAAACCAAGAGACAGATTTGTCACAATCCAGGGACTTCTTAGTTTTGGCACTACATAGTTGAGGCACTGTGTAAATATGCCATAAATAAACAAAGAGACAAGTGTTCTGTCATATAGGACTAGTGAATGTATCTAACATAAGCAATTTTTTTTCCCAAAAGTCCTGAGCAAGGAAACAGACTCTACAAAGCTAGCATTTTAATTAAAGGACACACACACACACAACTAAAAGGGAAAATTGTTTTCTAGCTTGGAGCAGGCCCTAGAGCTTTAAATCTTAAAACCTTCCATTTATACCAATAATACATATACAACTACGTGGGGTGAAAAAGGTTAATGATGGAATTTTTTAAAAAGTATGTTCCATTGACTATAAATGGCAGATCTGACAGTTAAAATGAAAATTGTTCCAGAAGAAACTTTAGTCAGACTAATTATTTGAGACGTTATAAGGATGTATAATTATATTCTTCACCTTGTAAAAAAAAAAAAAAGTTTTATTACACATGTACTTTTAAAGAACAAGTAGAGAAATAAAAGCTGTAATTGTTCTTAATTATAGCTAACTGTAATTGCACTCGATTGCAATATGCTGAATATCACCAATGGCTAAAGAAATCCTGGCATACAGACAGTGCACCCACATTCATGAGATGAGGTATAGATTTATGAATATTCTCTTATCTGTAATTTAGCTCTTTTACTGTTGATTCCGTTTCTGTTGTTTTTATTTTATTTTATTTTTTTTAGTGATTGTAGAAATATAATTGTCATCTGTGAATGTGTTGAAGGTTGGAGATTTCACATCTGTGAATGTGTTGAAGGTTGGAGATTTCAAAATCCCCATCGCCCCAAAAAAGGCATATTGGCAATTGTTAAAGGAGAGATTTGGACATGATCCACCATGATTGAATACACAGATTTGAGTTTCCAGAGGTAGTGATGAATACATTTAATTTACCCAGCAGGGTGCACGAATCGACCTGGAAGACGTGAGGGATCTAAAACAGCCTTAACTACCCCTCTGTGGATAGCTCTCAGTCATGTTATTTCAAACGGGTACATTTAAGAAGGGTGAAACGTGTCCTGTGAATGGGAGAATTTTCCTCTCCTCCCTTTGTGCTCAGAACTCAGATGGAGTTCTGTGTTTCTGCCCAGACCTCCCTGCTTGCCTTTATAGTCAGAAGGGCCGGGCAGGAGTCCCTGAGTTGACTGTTTGATCACAAACTCTTGAACCTCTTAGAGCCTCACTTCATTTGTCTGCAAAATGTGGGGTAGTAGCACCGTGCTGTTCCTCATCCAAGACTGTATCAGGGCAGATTGAAAAATAAAATGAATACGCCCTTGGACACTACTGGAGAGAAGAAGTGAGTTCTTTAGCTTCAGGAGAAAGAGGCATTTTATTATATACTTACTATGGCCACTGTTCTGAAAAGTAAAAAAAATAGAAAACCAACAAAAAACCAAGATTCCCCCAAATCACATCAAAACAACCCTTATTACTTTTCAGTGTCCATGGATGGCTTCTGCGAGCCTTCCACCCTATAGCCAGAGTAAGCTTTGACAGAATTTCTGGTATATTTTTTTAATTAAAAAAATTACTTATTCTAATTTAAGTAAAAACTTTAAAATTACTAATTAAAAAAAATTTTAATGCCTTGGCCTTAGACCCATTCCTGACAGCAGGTTGGAGGCCAGGTCCACGTAGAAGCACCCTCTGAGGTGCAGGCCTTTTGGACACTGCACCCCAAACAGAAGCATATCTGTCTGGTCCTTACTTGGGCTATTGGGTGGAAACAAACAAGGCCAAGAGGCCTGAGCGCCAGCTTGCGTTCCCCAAAGCCCGATAGCCCCCAGTGCCTGGCAGGGCTTGCGGGGCCTGTCTGTAAAGGGGAGGAGGAAGTAATCGGACTCCTAGCCAGTCTCCAGCCAGGGGTCCAAGAGCTGGTGTAACCCATCCCTCCACCTTTTTTCGGTACGTGGCTCCATCCCCCATGGAATTTGACTATGGCTGTCAGAAGCCGCCACCTTCTCTTTCTTCTCCCTCCCTCCCCCCATCTGTGTCTTTGGTCCTCTGCTGCCCTCCCCGAGCCCAGAACCCATTCTGGGCAAGCCCACAATGTCCTCCTGCAATCTCTCACATCTGCCTCTGACTGGGCAGTGGCTTTTGTATTTTAGATTCTTGGAAAGGACAGCATCTGTAAGACAAAACATCCTTCCTCTTGCTAAAGTCTGTTTCATCAGGCAGGACTTTGGTGTAATTATACCGATGAAGTCTCTCTGGATTTTTTTTCCCAAAAACTTCCGCAGAAGGGGATCGTCATGGAATAGGGGAGGATAAAATCTCATCCCGCTGTTGACACGTAGGCATGCCTGTTTGTGAGAGTTTGTTGCAATGGCTTCCTCACTGGATGGTCAGCCTTGTGAGGGAGGGGTCCATGTTTATTCATTTCATACTTCATCCCCGGCTCATAGGACCTGGCACATAGTAGGAACTGTAGAAATATTTGTTGAACAAATTAATAAATAAATGCTAATGCTAAATGCTAATGAACTCAATACGCATACATGTCAGTTGATGGATTAGGCCATTAGTCAAACATTACAGTGCAGGCTGGTATTTGCAAATCCCTCTTTGATCCAGAAATTATCAGGAGTGGGGATGGTTTTCTCTCATTAAGAGGACTTATTGGTGATATTATGTCTCTGGGAGCTAAGAGGGAAAAATTAGGCTTTTTGTGCACAATGGGCCTCCTTTGAAACTGATTTATCGAAGGAAAAAACTTATTTTCATTTCATAATGTGGGGGGCATATTTTCCCTTAAGAAGCTCCCTTATGAACTGCAGTACAGCTTCGGGCCCAATGATAAAGCAATATTAAATGCAGAGGTCTTGTAGTAACTGGACACCCTCTTCCCCTGGTAGAAGCTGAGTGTTTGAAGTATGGCTGATTCAGGGTTCTTACTGGATCATAACATTTAACCATGGTGGATTCACAGAGCCAGGAGTATGATGATTAAGAGGTAAACCTGTGAGTGTGGAGACAGAATTCCCCTTCTCCTAATTCCACCAGCAAAGTCCGGGACAGGCCTCTTCTTCTCAGGTGCATTCCTGAGCTAAGTGTCAAGGTGACATTTTTGAAAGAAGAGAAGACAAAAGCCCTTCACACCATCTCCCAATGACAGAAGGGATGGCGGTGCTGTTTGAACACTGGCCCGACTCACGGGTGACAGTTGGAGCGCCATGGTATCTGTGGCAGATCTGATTAAGAGAAGCCTTGGGTGATTGTGTGCTCAAGGCCCCGTGGGCACAAGAACACAGCCAGAGGCACACATCTGTGGCAGTTTTGTATGAAGAATACCAAAATAATCTGAGCCCTGTTGGGGAAATGCATCTTAGGAACTTGTGTAGAAATCAGCGATTTTTAGAAGATGGCTGCTCTCATCTGCCGATGCTGGCCTTCAGCTGCAACATTTCCAGCCTCCAGCCAACCCTGCTTACCTCCGACTGGCCCCCGATCTGAACTGGCTCTGGCCAGGCCATCCTGTTACTGAAGGCAGTGGTTTGTGTATACTGACAGACCCCCTCGGTCCGTCTCAAGTGTGAAGTCAAGGGGAGATTCTGTCAGCAGCCAGAGACCTCTGTTCAGTCCCGAAGGGCGGGGCAGGCTTGTCCTCCAGTTCCAGGGCTTGTTCCTATACTTGGTGCCCCTAAGGGTATAGTCGTACCCCTTCGATTGTCTAGTTGGTGAATATATTGTGCAGTGTTCAATACGTTGCAGCCTTAAAGCTGTTTGCCCATTTTGCCTTTAAAGATCTGAACAAATGGCTAGCGAACTCTTGGTGAAATTTAAATGTTAATAAAATTGTATACCCCCCCAAAAAAAAATTTAAGAAAAATAAAATAATCTGGAGCCAAATCCAACATTAGCAAGGACTCTACATAGGACTGGCCTATTCAGAAAGAGGCTGGATATATCAGTGATTAGATGAAGTTAATCTTCGTGCAGCAAGTCTTCTGACAACCCACATGACATGCGTGCCTGCTGCCAGGTGCTAGTTCCCCATAACCCCCCCAGTATGACCCTGTTTCCTAAGGATTCGGCGGGCAGAAGTCCCATCTCCCCATAGGGCCTGCCCTCAGCCTGAGCTAAATACCAAAGTGATATAAAGAGAAACTCTACCTGGTGGACTTAATTTTTTAAAACTGAGGCATGGGAGCTTTACCCCCTGGGAGCGCAGGCCCGGCAGAAGAAGCTTGGAGTGGTACCTCTCATGGAGTCGGTCTGCAGGCGGGACCGCTTCTGTGGACGCTGCCGGCTGACATTTCATTCATTTCCACGCCGGCGTGGATTTGAGAGACTGGCCGGCCTCTCCAGTGATGTAAAGTGTCTCTTGTCGAAACCTGCAGTTTTCTAAGTGACTGGCTGAGTTTCTGTAAGGCTCTCGTCTCCCCTTTTAGTTTGTCAGTATTTGGAATGTACAGGTCCGTACTGTCTATCATTTTTTTAAAAACCACAGCATCATCTTGTATTGCCTGCTCCATGCACTGGGTACCAGTGAATATTTGCCGAAAAGAAGAATGAAATGCAGTAGTGCAAAGGAAAGGAAGGGACTTAAGAAGGGAAGGCTGGGATAGAAGTGGTTGTGTTTCATGCCTTCACATATTCCTCAGACAGCCCTCTCTATAGAAATCGCCCCCACTATAGAAATAATAGCCCCCTACAACTCCTCCTGTGAGGTACCATCTCCTACCTTGCCTCTTTCTTCTTCATGACCTATGCTGTGTAAGACAGTGATAAATATTCATTTGTTCATTTGTTTTTTGTCTGTCTCCCCCTTCCAGATGGTAAAGTTTCCAACAGTGGGGCCATTTATTGTGGCTGTTCTCTGTTCTCATGCAGAATCCAGAACAAATGAATGGATATAAAATATAGGTACATCAGATCTGGTAGATACTGAGCAGCAGTGTAGCATAGTGACCACAAGCATGGGTGTTGGGGCCAGAATGCCTGGGTTCAAATCCTGACTCTGTCACTAGCTGTGTGGCCTTGGGAAGCTGTTTAACATTTTTCTGTCTCATTTTCCTCATCTCTGTTGTAGTTGAATCATAGTAATGACTTCATGAGGCTTTTAGAAGGGTTAAGTGAGTGAATGCATGTAAATGGCCTAGAATAGGGGCTGGTATTAAATAAGTGCCCAATTAATGTGAGCTGTGGGCTGTGTGTGTGTGTGTGTGTGTGTGTGTGTGTGTCTGTGCCTGTGTGTAGATTTCACCATGTGAGAGTAATTGCTTGGGTTTACACACACAGATTTTTTTTTTTAATTTTATTTATTTATTTATTTATGTATTTATTTCTGGCTGTGTTGGGTCTTCGTTTCTGTGCGAGGGCTTTCTAGTTGCGGTGAGCAGGGGCCACTCCTCATCGCAGTACGTGGGCCTGTTACTGTCGCGGCCTCTTCTTGCGGAGCACAGGCTCCAGACACGCAGGCTCAGTAGTTGTGGCTCATGGGCCCAGTTGCTCCGCGGCATGTGGGATCTTCCCAGACCAGGGCCCAAACCCGTGTCCCCTGCATTGGCAGGCAGATTCTCAACCACTGCACCACCAGGGAGGCCCCTCACACACAGATATTTTAATCATGGGAGTGAAAATTGAGGAAGGATAAAAGTGGAAGAGAAGAAACGAAGGACCAAACAAAAGAGAAGAGAAATTCAGAGAAAGGACTGAAAAGAAAGAAGCTGGGGCAAGGGGAAGGAGCAGCACCTTTGGGCTTTTCTTTACCAGAGAAGTAACGTTAATCTCTAAGGTGTTTTAAATTTCCCAGACCTAAGGTTTACCATATAGGAAAAAAGTTAACTGTTCTAAAATGATATATGAATATTTAATGATGCTTTGAAGCTAGTCTTTTTATCTATGTATTATTTGGAGATAGATGCAACTTTAAAGACCCACAATTTGCCCCAAGACCAGGTGACCCAAAAAAAGAAAAGAAAAAGAACAAATGAGAAGTAAAAGAACAAAATATGCTTGATTGTGATACTTTCATCCTTAATTTAAGTAAGGAAAACCTCACTCATCCTACGATCAGAACATTAAATCATTTATTTGTAGGACAGGCAATTTAAAAAAAGGTATTTTAACTTTTTTAAAAAGTCTTTGTACTTTTAGAAGAATTGGAGGTACCATTGGAGAGAGACATTCCAGGTCTTAAAAATATTTATCATGCTGACACACAATTAACATGGGGGCTCTCATGTCCTCTGTTTTATAGTTGTCAGCTAATTTTGGAAACTGGCAAGCTGTGCAGAAATAGATAGCTCTTGCTTCAACACATCCTAAAAAAAGAACTGTTTGCATAGTTCAGGAGTGGGATGGGATAGGAGAGGATGAGGAAGAGCACTGTTTCAGATAGCTAGGAAACGTCGGCATCATTCTGTGTGCCCTGGCAAATGTTCTACACATTTAAAATTCAAGTTGTTTTTAAGGAATGCTAAATAATCTACAAAAACTGTGTAATACACACGGAACACTTGTCTGCTTTTGAAAAGTACTTGCCTCTTCTGGTTTTTGTTTTTTCCTTTGATAAAATGGAATTTGTAGCCCAACTTCAAATTTGCAGAAAGCTTTCCTGTTTGTTCACATTGATGATTGATCCAGCAACTCTAGATCAAAGGGAAGCATTATTATTCCATTCTGGGACTTAGAGACCCCACGAGGCAGAAGGAATTGCCCAAGGATATGCAACCTATCAGAAACACACGCCCTCCCTACCTCCCTCCATCATTTTGGTCTATTTCTTAGCCCCTAGGTCAGTTCTGTTTCTTGAAACATATGACTTTGCTTTTGTCATCTTTTTCATCATTGTTTTCATTCTTTTTTTTAGCATTCTGCTCTCTTCTTGAAATCAGATTATCTTGGTAATGACAACTAAGGACAGAAAATTAGTGCAATTAAACTCCAAATATTGCTATAACAAAACAGGCATTTTAGAAAATTAAGAGACTGGAACTACCTGCCAGTAGACAATGTTCTAGTTTTTTTTTTTTTTTAACTTTCTATTTATTTATTTATTTATTAACATCTTTATTGGAGTATAATTGCTTTACAATGGTGTGTTACTTTCTGCTTTATAGCAAAGTGAATCAGCTATACATATACATATATCCCCATATCTCCTCCTTCTTGCATCTCCCTCCCACCCCTCTAGGTGGTCACAAAGCACTGAGCTGATCTCCTTGTGCTATGCGGCTGCTTCCCACTAGCTAGCTATTTTACATTTGGTAGTGTATATATGTCCATGCCACTCTCTCACTTTGTCCCAGCTTACCCTTTCCCCTCCCTGTGTCCTCAAGTTCATTCTCTATGTCTGTGTCTTTATTCCTGTCCTGCCCCTAGGTTCTTCAGAACCTTTTTTTTTTTTTAGATTCCATATATATGTGTTAGCATACAGTATTTATTTTTCTCTTTCTGACTTACTTCACTCTGTATGACAGACGCTAGGTCCATCCACCTCACTACAAATAACTCAATTTCATTTCTTTTTATGGCTGAGTAATATTCCATTGTGTATATCTTTGTGCCACATCTTCTTTATCCATTCCTCTGGCAATGGACACTTAGGTTGCTTCCATGAGACAATGTTTTATGGTTCTCTGGCACTCGTATTTACTGAGTGTCTGGTATGTGCCAGGCACTGAGTATTCAAAATCTTGAGTAAGACGTGACCTTTGACTTAGAGGAGCTTTCACCAGTGGAAAATTCAAAAGTATTCACCACTTTATAATTTACATAATATCCTTTATTGGGGTATAAACACTGTAAAGAAGGATCAGGATTTAAATTTTCTTGGTGCTTCTGAAAGAACCCAGCACAGTTAGTATTGAATGTATTGTAAGTGTTCAGTGAATATGTTGGATAAATAAATATTACTGATGCAGATGATTTATGCTTAGAAAGTAATGTTATTAATAGACATTGCAATCTATATAAGTTCATTGGAAAAAGCATGGTCTTTATGGCATCTTTTGTTCAGTGGACTTTATTTTTTAGAGCAATTTTAGGTTTATAGCAAAACTGAGGGGAAGGTAGCATGATTTCCCATATGCCCCCTGCCCCCTGCCCCACGCATGGCCCCCTACGTTATCAACACGCCCACCAGATGGTGCATTTGTTACGACTGATGGACCTACACTGACACGTCCTCATCACCCAGAGTCCATAGTTTACATTAGGGTTCACTGTTGGTGCTGTACGTTCTTTGGGCTTGGATAAATGTTCAGTAATGTGTGTCTACCAGTATGGTATCATAAGAGTAGTTTTACTGCCCTAAAATTTTTTCGTACAGTATCTTTAAGTCCTCTCAATTGGGTTATGAAGGAACATTATCTAGATGAAGCATAGCATATTATGCTACGTTTATTTTCCTCAAGGGTTTCTTTATAAAAGGTATAAATTCGTGAAAATGTGAATAATTCAGATGATTTGTTAGCAATAATAAAGCGGTAAAAACAATCAAGTTATTATTTTAAAAGCTCTCTGTTCTAATGATCTCAAAAATGGCAATTGGTTGGTGAATCCTTGCCGCATTGCTGCTGCCAAATACAGTGGTTCTTTCTTTGTATTTTTTTTTTTTTTAAATTGTGGAGCTACGTCTTCTAATGGAATCATCAGGGTTTTTTGGTAACATCTAGTAATTTAAACTGTATTTCACTCATTCATTCATGTTCACCTAAAATTACTTTTCCTATGAAGTAATGTCTGTCATTATAATGTAAATTTTTGAGAACGTGGTTGTCTAAAACATCAATTTTCCCATGCTGGTACTAAATATGTAGAAAGCGTAACTTTTTTTCTAGCATTTGTCTTTGACTGTAAAGGTAAGGCCGATGCCTTGAGTCTGTGGTTGAGAGGAATTCTGCATTGTCTTTTGTGTATAAATCACACCTATAATTCACCATCTAGGAATTTGTAGTTTACTTTTTTTTTAAATAAACTTATTTCTTTATTTTTGGCTGCGTTGGGTCTTTGTTGCCGTGCGCAGGCTTTCTCTAGTTGCGGCGAGCAGGGGCTCCTCTTCGTTGCAGTGCACGGGCTTCTCATTGCAGTGGCTTCGCTTGTTGTGGAGCACGGGCTCTAGGCGCACAGGCTTCAGTAGTTGTGGCATGTGGGCTCAGTAGTTGTGGCTCACGGGCTCTAGAGCGCAGGCTCAGTAGTTGTGGCGCGTGGGCTTAGTTGCTCCACGGCATGTGGGATCTTCCCGGACCAGGGATCAAACCTGTGTCCCCTGCATTGGCAGGTGGATTCTTTATCACTGTGCCACCAGGGAAGTCCCTCTAGTTTACTCTTTAAGAGGAACAAGAACTTGGAGAAACTTGTAACAACCACGTCTTTTTTCTCCCCAGTATTCATAGTTGTCTTGTCCCTAGACCTAATATACCATCAGTTTTTCTTAAGCTTGTAAACTGGAAAAAAAAAATGCACAACCTAAAAGTTGAGAATTATGTTTTATTTGGTGGACAAAACTGAGAACTTAAGCCTGGGACACAACCTCTCAAATAGCTCTGAGGGACTGCTCCAAAGAGGGGTAAAGGAGGAGCCAGGGTATATAGGAGTTTTTCCAACAAAGACCAGGTGTCGGAACATCAAAAGATTCCTGTTAATTAAAGAAAACCAGATATCCCAAGTTAAGAAATTTAGCATTTAACTCTGTGTGGGAAAACGCAAGAGTCTGGACTCACTGAATTCCTTTGATAGGCACCTCAGCTATCTGGGGCCAGTATCCTGTGCTTTCTTGTTTGTTTTTTTTTTGCGGTACGCGGGCCTCTCACTGTTGTGGCCTCTCCCGTTGCGGAGCACAGGCTCCGGACGCGCAGGCGCAGCGGCCATGGCTCACGGGCCCAGCCGCTCCGCGGCACGTGGGATCTTCCCGGACCGGGGCACGAACCCGTGTCCCCTGCATCGGCAGGCGAACTCTCAACCACTGCGCCACCAGGGAAGCCCTCCTGTGCTTTCTTATCCTGAGTCTCCTCTGGGTATATCACCGGGGGTGGCTGCAGCTGGCTGACTGCTAGATGGTGGACATTCTGTTTCTATCCTGAGTTCCGTGAGGGCGGCTGTAACGTGATGGCTTGATGGCTGCAGCATCCTTTGTTTACTGATATGGCAGGCAACATTTTTTTCATTGATAAGCTACTCGTCATTTGTAGTTTTTCCAAAGAACCCAACTTAGTTTTCATAGAAACAAGAACTTTTCCGTACTCCTGTTTCATTGGTTTCACATCATGGTTAATTAAAGAGTAGAATGAGTCCTAACGTAAACGGGTGGGGGAACAAACACAACATACTCCTGCTGAGTGTGCGGACTTAGGTGATGGGAGCAAAGTGAAACGGGCGCTCTTGAGGGGGCTCAGCCACTGTGTTTCTCCAAGAGAATGGAGAGATTGTTGGCTAATCCAGGAAGGTTTTAAAACGGAGGTCGGTTGCAGACCCTTGGACTCTGTTGCTCTGTTGCAGTGGTTCCCCACCGAGGGCAGTTTAGCCCCCAGAGGACATTTGGCAATGTCTGGAGACATTTTGATTGTCACAGTCTGGGAGGGGGGGATACCACTGGCATCTAGTGGGTAGAGGCCAGGGATGCTGCTAAACATCTGCAAAGCACAGGACAGTTCCTCACTAGAAAGGATTATCTGGCCTGAAATGTCATGATAGTGCCCAGATTGAGAAGTACTGCCCTACTGTGGTTTCATTGGATTTATTATAATATAAGTCCAACGTAGTTTTAAAAGATACCAGGGGGACCCATAATATTTAAATATGTACAGCCTGGGGCCAAAAAATAAAGAGTTAGAAGGTTAGAAAGAAGGAAAGGTCATTGTACTTTAACTCTGGGATGCTGCTGTTACTGTGATCAAGCTCTAAATATAGATCTAACCCTCAAGGTCAACAAGAAGGTCAGAAAAGTTCACTAATTCATTCCTCACAGACTGAACAAATACGGATTGAGTCCTCATGTGTGTTGGTCTCAAGTGACGAAGTGATAAATAATAATATAGAATTCAAAAGGTATTTCTATTGTGATCCATGTTATAAAGGAAGACTAGAGGGAGGGGTGCTTCTTAGCTGGGGGGTACCCACAATTCCAGATTCTGTTTTGAAAGAGAAATGTCTTAGGCAGGTGCTAAATTCTTAGAAGAGTTGAATACATATGAGGCCTTCAGCTGTGTAATGGACAATGCTTTCAACTACAGTTTTGTTGAAGGAATGGAAACATTCTCTCGAAAGCCAATAGCAATGAAGGCTGAAGGTTTAATATTATGTGGTTATTTAGGAAAGAACATTTCTATGGGAGCTGAAATTATAATCACTTATATTTTTAAGGCAGCATGGCTCCAGGGGAACCAGCATGTCCCTAAAATGCCCAGGTGCTGTCACAGACAATAGGTGAGGGGGAGTTCTAGAAACCGGGAGGAAGTCCTCTATTCGGATCCACAAGATGAGTATGTAAAGACAATGTGAGTTTCAAGGTGAGATTCTTAACCCAGCGTTGACATATGAGCTTTTGGAGGTCCACGACAATTATAATTATACACCACATTTTGTGTATATGTGTATGTGTATATCATTTTTTTCGATGTAAGATATTTGTATCTTTAATGAGATTCTTTTTTTTTCTTTTCTATTATAGTTTGTTACAAGATTTTGAATATAGCTCCCTGTGCTATACATGGGACCTTGTTGTATATCTTTCTTTTTTTTTTTTTTTTCGTGGTACACGGGCCTCTCACTGCTGTGGCCTCTCCCGTTGCAGAGCGCAGGCTCCGGACGCGCAGGCTCAGCGGCCATGGCTCACGGGCCCAGCCGCTCCGCAGCATGTGGGATCTTCCCAGACCGGGGCAGGAACCCACGTCTCCTGCATTGGCAGGCGGACTCTCAACCACTGCGTCACCAGGGAAGCCCTCTATTTTATATATAGTAGTGTGTATCTGCTAATCCCAAACTCCTAATTTATCTCTCCCCACCCCTTTCCCCTTTGGTAATCATAAGTTTGTTTTCTATGTCTGTGAGTCTGTTTCTGTTTTGTAAATAAGTTCATTTGTGTCATAGTTTAGATTCCACACATAAGTGATATCATATGATCTTTGTCTGACTTACTCAGCATGACAATCTCTAGGTCCATCCATGTTGCTGCAAATGGCATTATTTCATTCTTTTTTACAGCTGAGTAGTATTCCTTTGTATATGTACATATCACCTCTTCTTATGAGATTCTTAAAGCGATTACATGACATGAAGAATATTATGCACCACTGTTCCTAAGAATTATACCTTGCATCCCTCAGTCTCAAGTTAAGCCCTCCTCCACTTTTAGAATATCTCAGCAGTAAGGCTCCATCTCCTTCTCCTCCTGCTTCCCATCCCTTCCAAGAACACATCTGTAATCAAAAGATAAGATACTGCAATTAGGAAAAAGTAAACTCTGAAATGTATCCCTGGTCGCTCTTACTCATGTGCTGCAGAGCTTCTCTCAGTGACGTATCATTTGTGCCGTTTGAATTGTCATAGCATCTGCCTTCAACCATCCCAACTGGTCTGACATTACAACAAAGAAATGAAAAACAGCAATTTGCTACTAAAATAATTGGATTTTGTGTTGTACGTGTTCCTTCATAAACCTCAGGTGACAGAGATCAACACGAACACACACCTTGCAATGAATTCATTCCTAAATGATTCTTGGAAAGAGAGTACAGTGTGCTTTGTTTCAGTGGAAAACATCCAATTGCAGTTTGGGACTCTTTTCCCTCCTATTTTCCGTCTGTATGTCGTACATTTTAAATTTTGAATGTTTTAAACTCAGTTGAGCTCTACCACCAGAAAGCAGAGGCAGATATTTTGCATGTGTATAAAATTTCCTTGGGAAGTAACCATTGAAACATTTATGGGAATTAATCAGAAATGTGATGAGTCGATTTTAAATTTCTAAACAGCTGCATATACAGTATCCTCTGCACCCATATGATTCCAGAATGCCCTGGCACATTGGATTATGGTTTTATTAAACACATTTTTATAATTTACCAAAATAAGCTAATCATGCTTATCTTCTTTTTCTTCCAGAGAGACAACCACAGAATTAGCTGGAAGTCTACCAAGGTAAGCAGCACACTTTGCTTATTCTGTACGTGAGTTCTGATGCACCCCCTGACAGAAGACCTGTGTCGCCTTGGAGAGGTCTTCTTCATTTTCTCTTCCTCATGTTAGATTTTAAGACCTCATGCTTCACCATGTAAATGCAAAAAACGGTGTATGAGTCGCATATAAGTGATGTAACCAAGAGGTAATGAGGGTGATGTCCACATATGACTTAGAAATCATTCTCATCCCTTGGAAGTTCTATCACATGTACCCATAAGTATATTGGAGCTATTTCCTCTGCAGAACTCATAAACGTGCCACTTCCTTTATTATATTCATGGTTATTGGTAATCTAAAGGCACATTGAATTGTTTTTTTCTTCAGTATATTCATTAGTAGTATTGTGTTCAAGTATTTAGAGATTTGTGAAAATTTTGAGCTTCCTCTAGAGAACTTACGTCATAGTTTTGATGATATATAAATGCATTTGTAATTCATATCATCATTTACATACCTAGTTACTGTCTCACCAGGGAAAGAAATCAGTATATAAATTGATCGATATCCAACATATATTGGATATCTTATGTCACTATATGAAATAAGAGATGATTGCAGGATGCCAATTATAGGCAACTAGCCATCAGAAATGATTACCGCTATTTATTAGAAGAAAGGAAAAAAAGAAAGAAAGGGAGTGGAAATGTTTTAAGAGATATTTTCCTGGGTATCACATACAGCACCTAGTATTGCGCCTGAGTCCTTGAAGGTGCTTGGTAACTGTCTGTGAGTGAATTAATAGGGCATAGGGTTTTGCCTGGGAAGTGTTGGAAACAGAAGTCAAGAGAATCTCAAGAACCAGAAAAAGAAGAGCTTACAGAGTGTGATGATGAACAGCCCTAGGGAATCGGGGGAGGGTACATATTGTCACCATCTGTTCCAGGAGATAAGCACATTTGTTTGCCTTTTTTTTTTTTTTTTAATGTAAAGAAAATCTTTGCTTATAGGATCATGGTTAACATGGCTAAAAAACTGTTTACTGTGATCCAAATATTTAAATTACTGTGTGTCTTAATTCTTTGGATAACATCCCAAAGAAGCATTTCAACCGCGCGCTAGTTTACAGGGTTAAAAGTGTTCTGGTGTACGCGCCCAGATGAGTTTGCTTGTCGTGCTGCTTTCAGTCTGGAGAGGGTCCAGTGTGAAGACTGAGGCACCTTGGCATTTTCTGGAAGAGAGAGAGTTGTGTATCTGCCCATGTTTGTGGTGCAGAAGTTAATCCCCAAATAATGGAATGAAGGATGACTTGTAAACTTTTCTAGAATGGCTAGGGAGTGGGCCACCCGCGTGTTGTCAGATGAGACCCGCACGGAGCTGTAATCATGCAGATAAAAATTACTGAGATGCCTGCGAAATCTGGTGTGCACCCTGAATTCTATTAAGTACTGTTCTGTTGTGAATACCAAGTGGCAATTCCCACATTCACCTCGAGTGATCTTCTGTTGTAGCTGGTTTATAACTGGAGGGAGTCTGCTCTCTTCTTGAGTTTTGTGGGAGGTATTTTAGTAATTAGCCTACTTATTGTTTTTTTTCATGAATTTTTGTTACTCTCCTATTGCATTGTGTTGAGAATAAACACGACACCAATCCCATTCTAACTGCAGTGTACATTCATTGAAATATATGGTGGTAAGGGCGTGAATATGTCAGTCATTTCTCAATTATTCTTCTAATGTAGCTTCAGGTATTCTTTTGACTTTCTCTGGGGGCAGTTTGGGACATTATCCATTGACAGTTCTTTCCCTTCTTCACATTACCATGATTCTGATTATTTGATGATGAAAAACTTCTCTTGCTGCCGTCCAGACTATTTCTTCTGTTAGCGTTTGTTTGTTTTACAGTCTTGTAGAATTCAATCAGTTGTTCAACTTTCAGCCTTTTTTTTTTTTTTCCTAACTTCTTCAGCCTGTCACTGGGAAAGTACAAATGAACCCTGGAAAACCTTGGTGCATTTAGAACAAGGCACCTGTCCTTAACTCGGTTTGTTTGTTGGCTAATGATTAGTGGAACATGACACATTGGGGTTAGGAAAAATGGAAAATTGCAATTCAGGCAACTGCTAACTTATGATATGTGGCTGGAGAGGAAGGCGGTGGTGTTTTATAGCAAGTTTATACTTTGGTTTTCCTTGGCTTTGACTGTCTTGAAGTTTTCTGAAAGGCCATTTATAAATATTGCACAGAGATGGGATATTTCAAATTTAGCTGCTTTACATAGCTGGCCACTGGTTGATACTATTCTGTGAATATGTACAAATCATACAGCAGTGGATTGTGTATTGGTTGTTAAAAATGCATCAAGGTTGAGATGAGATATATGTACAAGGTACTTGAACAGACACCTGGTTTGTCTTTCATTACGATTGTAACCTAAATGTGTCGGTGAATTCTTGCCGTTGCTGAAATTAAAGCCTGGTAATCATATGTCACCAGAAAAAAATTAGATTATATGAGCAATGTGTAAAGCATTGTAATTATATTATAAATGTTAAAACTGATGATCTTGTCAGGATTAAAACAAATATTTAAGCTGGCTACATATTCCGCTCATGCTGTCCTCTTAATCTTTTTTTTTTTTTTTTTTTTTTTTTGTGGTACGCGGGCCTCTCACTGTTGTGGCCTCTCCCGTTGCGGAGCACAGGCTCCAGACGCACAGGCTCATTGGCCACGGCTCACGGGCCCAGCCGCTCCGCGGCATGTGGGATCCTCCCGGACCGGGGCACGAACCCGCGTCCCCTGCATCAGCAGGCGGACTCCCAACCACTGTGCCACCAGGGAAGCCCCTTTCCTCTTCATCTTGAAGTGATCTGGCAAAGGGATGTATGGGTCCATTTTCTTGAGCTGTGAAGAGGATCATTTTTAATCTTACATATGACTCCGTGCTTTATTTTGCTGTAGCAAAGGACAATTGTCTTTCTCCATTGCAAGCATGCTTTTCAAGACCTTTTTCAGTGGTGCAAAGTTTTTAGTTTAGGTAGATGTGTTTTAATTAAATCATGGTAAAATCCCAATTGTTCAAATGGAATGGAGGCACTAAGTTATGATAATCTGGGGTTTTAATATAAAGGATGACTATACAGAGGAAACCTTTATTTTGCATAGCAGAGTAAAGGTGTAAACAAGGTGTATCTTAACAGAGGTTTGACTGTTATCCTGCCATATTAGTGGCTGTTTTTGAAAAAGAGAGAGCAGTTTAATTCCTTAAACATAGTCTACTGTTTCTCAACATAAACTAAGCAATATAGAAAATACAGCTAATTAACAAATCTTAATAGGAGCATCTTACAGACTACAGTGGAGATTCAGGAGCAGTTTTTAGAGCTCAACACCCAGAAGTCAGGATGCTCTTTGAAAAATATTGGTAAATGAAGCTTACAATAATTGAATATGTAAATAAGATGTGATTTTTTTTTTACTGGCTTTTAGCAGAAACCAATGGAGGCAGGGGCCAAAGATTAAAGTTATAAAAGATACACTTAACCTTTTTTCTTCTATTTTAATCCAATAACTTGATCTTTTTTCTATGCCTCCTCAGAGGGGGTTAGGGAACAAGTATTCATTGGAAGCAGTGGAATACCCAAGGCCTAGAAATCACCGTACACCATCAGATTATTATTTGAGCTTCTCTACCAAGAAGTTAGAGCTACTTGGTTGGTGTGACTCTCAGAGAGAAAAGTCATGACGTGGCAGTTTCACTTGCGGAGTTTTGATCTTCAGTTATTGGTCTTTGTTATCTGAAATTTGAACTCAACAGAGGCCATGCAGTGGGAGGGCAAGACTGAACTCTCTGACTGACCAGATTTCTCAGTCATGGTTATCACTGGTCAGGTAGCAGCAAGGGGCAAACGTGGAGACAAAGAGAATCAAAGCAATCTCTGCCAGCTCAGCTCTCCACTTGCGCTCTGTGGGTTTTCTGTTAGGTGTTCACTCCCCTCTGGGTGGCTTTCGTAGGTTACAGAATCTCATATTTCTCATTGTCCTCAATTAAGGTGCTATCTTCTGAAAGAACTTTAGAAATTAGAAGATGAGAATGTTGGTGACACCAAAAGCAAAGGCAACAAAAGCAAAAGTAAACAAGTGGGACTATATCGAACTAAAGAGCTTCTGCAGGGCAAAGGAAACCATCAACAAAATGAAAAGGCAACCTATGGAATGGGAGAAATTATTTGCAAATTGTATGTCTAACAGGGGCCTAATATCCAAAAATATGTAAAGAACTCACACAACTCAATAGCAAAAAATCCAACAATCTGATTTTTTAAATGGACAGAGGACCTGAATAGACATTTTTCTAAAGAAGACATACAGATGGCCAACAGGTACATGAAAAGATGCTCAGCGTCACAAATCACCGGGGAAATGTAAACCGAGACCACAATGTGCTGTCACCTCATATCTCTTAGCATGGCTCTCATCAGAAGGACAAGAGATAACAAGTGTTGGCGAGGGTGTGGAGAAAGGGAATCCTCAGGCCCTGTTGGTGGGCATGTAAATTGGTGCAGCTACTATGGAAAACAGGATGGAGGTTCCTCAAAAAATTAAAAACAGAACTACCATATAATCCAGTGTTACCACTTCTGAGTATTTATCCAAAGGAAGTGAAAACAGGATCTCAAAAAGATATCTGCACTCCCATGTTCATTTAAGCAGTATTCACAATAGTCAAGACATGGAAACAACCTAAGTGTCTGTCAGTGGATGAATGGATAAAGAAGTTGTGTTGTGTACATACAGTGGAATATTATTTGACCATAGGAAGGAAGGAATTCTGCCATTTGTGACACCGTGGAGAGAGCTTGAGGGCATTGTGCTAACTGAAATAAGTCAGACAGAGAAAGACAAATACCGCATGGTATCACTTATGTGCAGAATCTAAAAAAAAGTCAAACTCATAGAAGTAGAGAGTGGAAAAGTGGTTGCCAGGGCCTGAGGCTGGAGGAAATAGGAAGAAAAAAATGTTGGTATGTCCAGGCCAACCTTTTACTAAGTAATCTAGAACTGATGAACATTTCCTATCTTCTTTATAATCCCTAAGAAAGAACAATTTTCTCAAATTCCTGGGACCCAGGTGTGGTGCAGTTTGATATTTACAACATCTGTCATTTATTCATTAATTCAACAAAGGTGCATCGAACGCTAGCTGTATGCCGAAAATGGTTATGGGCTCTGTGGTGGAAAACAAACTGATCATCATCTCTTCTCTTAAGTAGTATAGTCTAGTGTAGCAGGTACAGATAATCACAGTGCTAGTTGAACAGTGTTTAATGCCATAAGAGAGGTTGACAGTCATAGAAATAAACAAAAGGCGCCAAGGGATTTCAGCAGCAAGATGGGATACCGCTGATCGGAGGAAGCGAGGACAGCATCGTGAGTCAGCCTCCTGAGCAGGACTTGGACAGACAGGTCAGGTTTGAGCATGTGGCGGTGGAGGGGGCTGTGCACTCCACACAGAGAGAACATCATCACCCAGGGCAGGTGTGCAGGGACTGTGTGCAGGGAACAGGAAGTGGTGCCATCTTGTTGGATGGAATGCAGAGGCAAGAAGAGATGCTTGGAGGATCACTGGTTGATGTGAAGGGTTTAGACACCAGTTTGAAGAGCTGGTATTCTCTTTGATACTGTTCATCCAGGGAGTGTTCTAAAGCCTTTGCTTACAGAGAGTCATCTGGGCAAATTGATGGAATGGATTTGGGGAAAGAAAAAAAGGTTGACATTCTCCACATGGGCCCACATGGTACTCCCAGACCTTATAATTCCTAGAGCTCCCCTGTCTCAGATTCACTATTTGGCTAACAATAGAAAACAAGCCTTCTGGTTTAAGTGATTGTTTTCCAAACCTTACACTGCCCAATTTCCTGCTTCTAGCACCCACCATCATACTGCACACCGACCCTGAGGCCACACTTGCAGTTGGTAAGAAGTATTCTTCCCTGCTCCAACCCCCACCTCCTAATCTTTTACAGTGTATCCCCCACTCATAGTCTATGACTAAATTCTTTCCTGCATGAATCTTTCTCTTACAGTATTTTTATAATTTTTCCCAGGTGAATCCATTTAATAAAAGGCACTGTAGCAGTATCAGGGTGGAAACTGCATATTGAGTTTGTAGCTATAGTTCAAGAGGTCTGAGAAGACCCAAGGTGAATGTGGTGCCCTGGTGTATTCTCTTTCTCCTCTGCCATCCTCAGCATCTTGGGTATGATGTGCCTCATGCTCACAGTATGACTGCCACTGCTCCAGCCATCACATGGAGATGCAGCTCCAGCCATCACATGGAGACATGACCACATCTAGTGAAGAAGGGCATTTTTTCTCTCATGTATTTCTATTTTAGGAAAGAATTTCTTGCCCATGCCTAAGCTCTTATGGAGGGGAAATTGGGTTTCTTGTATTGGCAGCCTTTATAATGGGAGTCATGTTCTGCCATCAAGAAGAAAAGAAAGAGTCAGGGTAGGGGGAAAATGGTTTTATGTATGTAAGGAGTGGTATCTGCCACAAGAACTCTTCTCTCAACCCTCAGCCTATTCCAGCTGGGCTTCTGACCCTTTCATACAGTCCTGGTCAAGGTCAACAGCAACCTCCATCTAACAACATCCATTGGCCGGTTATCTGTTTTCTTATTTGGTCTCTCAGCTGCACTCAAAGTAGGGACTTCTTCCTTCTCCATGAAACACCTTCTTAGTTTCTGACACCAACTTCTTCCAGTTTTCTCCCTCTCTCACTGGCCGGCCTTTCCCAGTCTGCTTGCCTGTCCTTCCTCCTCTGCTAGACTCTACGTACTGAGCTTCCCAGGGCTTCCTTTGGCCATTTCTCTCTTCACTTGTAGCGAGGGTGTGGAGAGAGATGTCATCAAGTTCATCTTTATGAGGATAGTTCCCATTTTCACATCTCCCGCCTCAACTGCTCCCTTGAGCTTCAAATCTGAACACCCAGCTGTCAATTTAATATCTCTTCTTGGATATATAATCTTCAATTTGATGTGACCAAAGAGAACTCTTGAATCCTACCCCCACCCACCTTACCACCGTGCACCCAATTGTTCAAATAAGAACTCTTGAGTCATTTATATTGCCTCTTTTTCTCATACTTAGCAGACCATCCATCAGTAAAGCCTATCGGCTCAACCTCCAAAATTCATCTTTAATTTGGCCACTTTCTCCATCTCTTTCTAAGCCATCATAGACACCCACCTGCACTATTAAGATGGCCCCTAACTGGTCTCCCCCTTCCTCTTTTGCAAACTGTGCTCCACATGGTAGCCCAAGAGGTCTTTGAAAAGTCATCAATCAAACCACATTGTTTTTGGCTTCAAACTGGGTAATAGTTTCCTCTTGCTGGGAATAAAGTCAAAACAGCATACTTCGGCTTCTGGGGGCCTCTATAGGCTGCCTCTGTCTACCTCTGCAACCTCATTGCCTCCTGCTCACCCTCTCCTTTACTTTGTTCTTGACATACTGGCCTTTCTTCCCTCTCACTTCCTCAGAGATCTCGCCTCTGACCACCCTGTTCTATGTAGTCCTCTCCACAGCACAGTTACTCACGGGCACATCACCATATTGTATTGCTCACACAGCACTTGTCGTTGTGTGTTCACTCATTTGTCTGTTTATCTATTTTCTGTTCCCCTCCCTTCATCCCCAGAGCAGAGTCTCCTGTGGCTTTCTTGTTTATTCCTCCGTTCACAGGACTCCCAACAGAGCTGGCAGCAAGTAGATGTTTGAATGACTGTGTGAGCCCTCATTTTAGAAGAAAATTGAGGACCAGTCTCTCAGTCTTTGCATTTCTTCCTCTGTCTACTTGGAAGTCTCTTGTCATCTCCCAGTTTTCCTTCTCCCTCTCCAAACTATCTCTCGCTCATTCTTCTAGACCACGGTTGGCAAATTATAGCCCACAGACCACATCCAGCCTGTGGCCTGTTCTTATAAGTGTTTTCATTGGAACACAGCCAAACCCCTCTATTTACACATTGCCGGTGTCTGGTTTTGTGCTACAAAGGCAGAGTTGAGTAGTTATGGCAAAGACTGTATGACCCGGCAAACCAAAACTATTCATTATTTACTATCCGGACACATCTTAGATGCCATTTCTCCTCTGAAGGCTTCTCTGTCCTGAAGGGCTTCATGATTCTTCTATTGGTGTCCAAAGTCTCCAGTGCTAACTCCTATCGTAGTATCTGTATCGTTGATAACAGAGTTCAGTGGAGGACTTTTAGACCTTCTCCACTAAGTAGGACATGCATTGCGATCTTACCAGCATTCATAGTTTTCCTTCAATGTCTAGCAGTGCCTGGAACATAGTAAGCCCTTAGTAAATATTTACATAAGTCTTTGAGTGAATGGATATTTTGTATGAATGAGTAAACGTTTGAACTGGGAAGTGTCCTAGTCTGCTGGGGCTGCTATAACAAAATACCATAGACTGGGTGACTTAAACATTTATTTCTCACAGTTCTGGAAACTGGGATGTCCGAGAGTTAGGTGCTGGCAGATTCAGTGCCTGGGTGAGGTCCAGCTTCCTGCTTTACTGTCTGCTGCCTTCTTCCTGTATCTTCACCGGGTTGGGGGTGGGAGGAGGGGAGAAAGGGAGAGAGAGCCAGCTCGCTGGTCTCTTCTTATAAAGGCTCATAAGGGGTCCCCATCATGAGGACCCTAATCTCCTCCAAACCTAATCACCTCCCAAAGGCTTCACCTCCTGATTCCATCACACTGGGCATTAGGGCTTCAACATATGAATTCTGGAGGGACACATTCAGTCCCCAAGAGGAGTGGAAGGAAGGGAGCCTTGAGGAAACCTCCCAAAGTAACAGTCTTAGACCAGATATATGATTCCCGCCTTCCATCACCCTTCTGTCTGCTCACTGCATTATACGCTTGGCACTCAGAAAAATGCATCTTATTGGCTGGGAAGTTATTAACCTAAGTTTGACTGTTGCCAAGCCGTTCAGAGCTGTTGCTGTTGAGTCTCTGTTAGCACAAAGGTTATAGAGATTGGGCTTTGGGCTCAGACATGGTTCAATCTTTTGTCTGCCATTTCTTAATCGTGTGACCTTGAGTGAGTGAATTAATATCTCTGTCTCCGTTTTTCACTTGAAAATTTGGAAACATTACGATACCCATCATAGTGTCACTGTGAAGAGCTAATCTATATAAAGTATTTAGCCCGGCACCCAGGGAGTAATCAATACCTGGCAGCTCTTAGAGTGGCGCATTCAAAGGTAGCTTTGTGCTCGTTATCTGGGTAGTGTCCCTGTCAAGACAAGATGCCTTGTTGCATTATAAGAATCAGCCTAGTGAAGTGGTTCAGCACATACGCTCTGGAGACAAACTCCAGAGTGTATCCAAATCTCTGTTCAGCTCCTTACTAGGTCTGTGATCTTGGGTAAATCTCTGCACCTCTCTGTGCCTCATTTTCTTTATCTGTAAATTGGGAGTCATAATAGGACCAGTTGTTCTGAGAATGAACTGACGTGATAGGTGTAAAGTGCTCAAAACAATGCTTATTTTATTTTATTGTAAAGAAATTAGAGTGGCATGCTAGTCGAAATTTGTGATGGGATATGAAGGAATATTGAGCCATAGGCCATAGAAACCTCTAACTCAGATATTAATCATTCAGTGGCTAGATTTTTGCCATGCTATGGATGATTATTGATTTAAAGCAAAATGTCCCAAGTATTAAATATAAATTAATTAAATTAAATATAAAGTTCCCTTGACCTTGCTATAATGTCTGAAAATAACAGTTCCCCAACGAGGTGTATATGCAGGTATTGCCCATGTGTCTTGGGCAGCTCTGTCAGGAACATGGTTTTCATTAATTCTCCAAATAACCTAAATCAAAACATTTCATTCTTTGTGGATGTAAATAAGAGTCTATAGTGAGTGAATTAAATTACACTTCTTATATAATACAGTGTTCTGATGTGTAACAGACTATTGAAGGAACGATCTTTACAAGGAAAACTTTAGAATATTGTTAAGTTACTCACTGCATGACCTATTTAAATGGCTCAGATTCTTCTTGTTGTAGACTGCATAATTAAATTTTAAATGGAACATGATAAAGAAGTTATACTGGTGATCTCCAGAGACTTTGATACCCTATTTGGCTCTTATAGCAAAGGCATACTTTAAAATTTAATAAAGGCCTGCCCTAATTTTTTTCCCTTTTAGATTTTCTGTATCTGCTCAGGAATCCAAAGCTGTGTTATATTATCTACAAGTGTTACCTGAAATAAATGATGAAAATAAAAATTCTTTAAAGCACATTTATCCCAATTTGAGAATTCCATTATTTGCACATGAGAGCTTTTGTGTAGCCTTTGAACTCCTTGAAGATAAAACCTGCCATTTCCCGAATTTGTCACCATAGAGAATTGGGGCTTTATTCATTCTATTTGTGGAAGCATTCATATCTTCAGAGCTTCCAGAGCAAAGGGGTAGAAAATGGATTCCGTGGAAGATATAATTTTGCAATTAGAATTCCTTATTTGCTATGTAGAAGTTGTACTTCTTGAGAGGGTTGAAGGGAAAACATACACACAAACACACACACACACACACACACACACACACACACACAAACACACACAGCCTGTTGGAAGAAGGGCTAATGCAGAATTCCTGGGTTGAGCATCCTAAGAGCTATTGGAGCCTCTTGGGTAAAGAATTTTGTTTCATAACCTTCCATCATTCATTTTCTTTTGTATTAGAAGGGATGCTGCCAAGATAAAATTATATGTTAAATAAATTTTTCTCATATTTACTTAATACTGCTTTGTCGTATAAAGCATATTAGGAGAAAAGCTTCTCTGTCTTCCCTAAAGGATTTCAGATTTTGCTGTCCACTGAGCTTTGACAAAACACCAGGTGCGAGCTTTTCTCTTCCCACCTGAAGAAGGTATAAGGTTTTTATTATACCTTCTTAAACATTTGCCTCCATCAATGTTTGTAATGTTCAAGCTCCTAAGGTCACGTAAATTAATAAAATTTATTCTCATTTATCCATACATATTTTTAAACCTTGTAAACCTTCCTTTTCAGATTAGGTTTTGTAAGTGTTTCTATTATGTATTTCCCTTTGCCTTCTTTCTGGCAAATATACAGATTTCCTTTTGGGCCCAAACTCCTCAAGCATCTGATGTTGTTTTCATTTTTCAAATAAGCAGCATTAAACTCACATACCGCTATATAAAACCAAACTGAGGCAGTGACACAAGCCATCTTTAACCCTCTGCTTCTCATGCTTTTGGTGGGGGAGGAAGGATGGAACATCAGGGAATAATGCTGAGCTACATAAAGGATGCTAAAGAGAAATTCTTATCAGGAGCATGATTATCCAGTGAATAAGTGGAAATTCTGCTTTACCAACACAGTACAACATTTGAGACCCTCTCTCAGTCAGATTCAGACCTATGAAAATCAGGTGAGCATCTCCAAGAGTGACACCTGGTGGCCTGTAACTCATTATAATGCACCAAGTTCCCTTTCCAAAGCAAAGGGAAATCATTCCCAAAATAGGCTTTCAGTGAAATAGGTTTCTGTGAATAGTTCACAATTTTAAAAATATATTTAATGAACGATGAAGATGCTTATGGACATAATACATTATGAAACTTGTCGCTATTTAACAATATTGTTATTACTAGTTGCACCACTGAGCACCCATATTAACAAGGAACTGGGTCCTATGGAGGATGCGAGGTGCGATGCATCCTGCTTTTAAGGGGTCGTACAATGACCCCTGCTTTTAAGAACCAAAAAATTCTAAAAGTGGAAAGTTGATTTATAGTAGGAGCAAGTATGTTCTTCACTAGCTCTCCATGCCTAGGACAAAGTCTGTCACGTGATAAGATGAAAAAGTTTCCATTGAATGCATTAAGTATCATATAAATTGACCAAATATTTAAGTTTGGAGGAGAGCAAGAACATTTTTTGGTAAGGCAATTAGAAAACCCTCACCATGACGGATGTAGATCTGGGAAAAGACACAGCAGTAACAAAGCAAAGAGCAAGGAATGTGGAGTTTTGAAATAGGGATTCAGCCAGCTGGTTTCATCTGGTGGTTTGTTGAGAGAATAATGAAAGATGAGAGAAGTAGGTAGAAGCCAGCTTGCACACTTTAAAGGGATAGAAGAGTTTTCCTTTTGCTTTGTTTTGTTTTCAGTGAGCCATTGGAGGTATTTGCGCAGGATGAATATATGATTCAAAGGGCATGTGAGCAAGGTGACTCTGATGGTGTCCTGTAAAACGTATTATTCTGGAAAGAGCAACACCAGCCCATAAACTCCGTGAGGACTAGGACCAAGTCCATTTTGTTCATCTCTTTTATCCTCAGCACCTAGAACAGTGCCTACAGGTGCTCACATATCTGCCAAAGGAATTAATGGTAAATGGGAGATGAGGATTCTTCCAGGTAGTTCAAATGAGGATAATAAGTACATGAACTAGATTGGTCTTTGTAGAAAGAAAAAAAGCAGTGATTGAGTACAGAAAATACTGGGAAAAACAAATCAGTATTACTTGCTGAAACTCAGGCAATGAAGGAGAAGTTTCCGGTTTGTCTCGCTTCCGGTTTGGGCATGTCATGGGTGTCACCCATCAAACCCAGCGAGAGAGGTCTGGAGAAGGCTTGTTGAGAAATGCAGGGCTAGAAAAAGGGTTGCTTTACATTGAGTTTGAGATAAAAGCCAAATATTTAGATGAGCATTTCTGGTAGAGGGTGACACTTGTGGATGTGGAACCGCAGGTTTGAGCGTTGAGTAGTAAAGCGTCTAGGGAGCTGCTCGCCTAGAAGTTTAGTTGAAGTCATTTTGTGCACACATGGGTTTTGTGGTTGTCTGTCACAGTGACATCCTTTGCCATATTAGGCAAGAGGCAAATTTGACTCGGAGTCCTTGAGGGCAAATGATGTTGAAGCAGAGATGAGTGTAATACTCAAACTGTTTCTAATTCATTCTGGAAATTTCTCAAGAGAATGAAAAAAGGAAGTTCTCTGGGGGGTGACTTACATATAGCCTATGCTTTCCTTTTAAATGTGTACCTCAACTGCCATCTTGGTCCTGACACTCACTATGAAAATTTGGTACCTGGCACTCCTGGAGGGGTTGTGTTGGCGGCAGAATCCTATATGCTGCCTGCTCCCATTTGGCCTTTCTCATCTTGGCCTGGTGTTTCTGGACTAATTCCATCGTGTCTGGAGTTTGATCTTCGCTGGGTTCTTGCCTGAAGCCCTGGCAGTTGACCGTGTTCAGTTGAGAAAGTCCTATCCAAGTTCAACTTCCACGATGAGGGATTTGTTTAGGGATGCTTTGGGACAACTGTTAAGGGAAGATAGGTCATAAAGGCAACCCGGGAGCTGGTACAGCAGATCAGCCCAGGGGTTGTTGAATCTTGTAGATTTTAAATTTTGTCTGTGAATGTGTGTGGCCATTCAAGCATCCTACAGAGATGCTTGTGAAGGTGAAATAGTTATGTTTCTGTTTCGAACTAGAGTAAAAGACAGTAGTACTTTAGAAAATTGGGAAATGAAACCCTGAAAGGAACTAAGGATGGGAGAGGAAGATAAAGTCAGAGTAGTTGTTGTGAATTTTCAACCCAGTGACTGCAAAGATTTATGTATTTTATTCTTCTCTCTTCCTCTTACAAGCTCTCAGTGGATCCTTTCCCTTCTCTGACATATGTGTGCATTGTAGTTGACTTTGGTGAAGTAGAAAGCAGCAATGAGACCTTTAGAAGGAACAAAGGTAAAGAAATGGTTGCTCTCACTCAAGCAAAAAAAATTAATTTTCCAAAAACCTTTTTAAAATAAATAAGTGTCTTTCCTAAAAAAAAAAGAAGAAATTACTCTCAGTGGAGCAGTAATCACATTTTAACATAAAAATTGTCCAAGGTCCCAAAATAATATCTGCATAAGAATTGGGCAGATATTCCTATGTGAATGTTCTCCCCCACCCACCACCAGCCCTGTTAGTTTTTGTACATCCAATGGGAGGACTTTTGAGTAGATGGAACTTATCTTGTGTCACCTCCTGGCTTTACAGATGAATAGGCTTGAGCATCAGAAAGTTGGAAGCTAGCTCTCATGACCACGCTGTCTGGGCTTGCTGGACAAGTCGATATTCACTTGGTGTGGATGGAGTCCATGTTCATTTCAGGGTCTGTTTTTGGGACCATAGACCTGGAACCCCTCTAACGACTTTCTGAGACCTTTTTCCTCTCACTTCTCTAGTAAGTTCTATCTGCCTCCACTCTCTGCCCCTGGGGACAAAATCTTCATTTCCAGTGTCTTCATCATAGCCTTGTTCTAACTAAATGAAAGCCAAGTGCTGAGACCTGGTTGATGCTGGTCACATAGGGTGAACAATAGTGCGTCTCAGATTTTAATGTGCATGTAAATTACCAGGGGATTTTTATTTAAGTGCATATTCTGATTTAGTTAGCCTGAGATGAGACCTGAAATTCTGCATTTCAAATAAGCTCTCATAGGAGATCTGCTAATTCTGGTCTTCAGACCACCCTTTGAGTAGCAAGGGGCTGCAGACCCAACGGCCACGTCTTGTTTGAAAGAAGTACCAGTCACTTTTCAAGTTCTACATCCGTATCTTTAGGAATACGATGCTTTTATTTATATTATGCTCCCTTATCTCTGGTTGGTTTGTTTCCTTTTTGAGAAGATGCTACAGAACATTTCGCAAACTGCCACTGCAGGTGTAATTTCTTTTCAAACACTGAGATACTATAAAACCACTGTAGAAGCCTGTGGATCGAACTATATAAAGGTAATCTTATGTTATCGGGCCCATGTGAGTTTAGGATACAATATCAATCAAGATTTGACTTTCAGTTCTGGGTTCACAACGAGCAGCTCTCATTGAAGGAGAAACCAGAAGTTTGACTATTAGAAACTTTTTATTTTACAAACATGAAGTCTTATTTATGTCAAGTAATTGAGTCCCCAGATGTTCTCATTCTGTATCAGTGACTGAAAAGAGTGTCAGCCTAGGTAATACGAGAGAATGAATATATACGCATTCATACTCAGGAGTCAGCCTCAAAACTACAGTCAACTCACAGGTTATCAAGCTTATTCCTGGAAACTGACATTTATTGACTGTGCCGATGTTAAAATTGTCTTTGTTTTATTTATTCCATGTGAAACTGCCAAGTATTCTAGAAGCGCTATTACTTCTCTTCTTGCCCCTCTATCCCCATTCATCCAAACCCCTTTACTAAAGTAAACTGAGGTGTCTGGATATAGCAATCTAATTTGGGATGCCTCAAGAGAGATACAGAGAGAGAGAGATAGGTAACATTGAATATTCAGAATTCAGTAATGAAAAATAATCACTTTAGTGAAAAGCCAGCTGTTCTTTCTTTCCTAATAGGCATGTGATATTGATGAAAAATAGCATTCACATAAAGTTTACCAAGTAGAATTGGTTTGATTCAGGCAGGGTAGTATATGATTTTGCAGAATAGGAAATGTTGTTTAGGTTGAGCAAAAAGCTGAACTGTCCAGCCAGTCCTTTAGACCCAACTACCAAAGCATTATCTTTAGAGAATGAAAAACGCTAGTGCATTATATGTACGGCAGCACATGGTAATTCATTCGGAGAATATGCCTATGTTTTCTATGTCCTTCAAATTTCATTTGAATGAATGCTTTATGGATTTCTGTGACACCTTGGGGACATGTTAAAATACTACTGCAAACATACCAGGCAACTCAGGTTTAGATAATTCTCGATTTGAATTATTATAGCATGCTGCTATTTTCCTACTTGGAAAAAAAATAGGAGTTTTGTGGCAATTTGGAGTTACCTTTCTGTGTCTCCCCAATGAGTTTGTACAGAGAAGACCTTTGAGACATGGATTGGAGTCCAAGGACATGAGGGAGTAAGGAGGGGAGGCGGGAGGGGAGGCGGGAGGGGAGGACGGCCAGTGGACGTATGCTCAGGAGTGTGTTACTGCCTGGGCAGCGGGGACTCGGGTCCACTGGGGCCCTATGCAGCGTTACCCCGCTGCGGGGCAAGCAACCTGCTGTATGTTCCATAACGCCTTGCCCTTCATTGGTTGATGCTCCTCAGGGCGAATTTATTCGCGGGCACTTCTCTCTTCCCCACTCTCAGGCCACGCACTCCTAAGGCCAGAGAAGACACACTCTGAAAGGTAGAAATAGGAGGAATCCATAGGCTTCTACACAGGATCTGCAGGTGACCCTCAGGGCAAATTAGAAGCAGGGCGTTGACAATATCTATCTTATCAGCGCGGTCTCTGTTGTATGCCCAGCACCTTTTCCAGTGTGAGGTACCTAGCAGATGCTTACTAAATATTTATTCAGTGAAGGAAGGAAGGAAGATAGGGAGGGAGGAAAATGCTTGACTCAGATAGAATGGGAAGTATCTCCCTTCTGACTTAGGTCCCCAAGTTAATATCGAAACTTTATGCTTGCAGCTTTATCATGCACGAGGAGATGGGATAAGAAAAGATAAGCATGAGAGAGCAGACAGCTCTGTGTATCAACTGCCTACCTCAATTCCATAGGCTGGCACTTGGAGACTTCGCCTTTTGACATCAATAGTTATGGTACAACCACTTAACTTTTTAAAAGATTAACAGTGTGTTTATCTTTCATTGTTCAGTATATGTGCATTCCTAGTTATGGGTGAATCATCGAAGAGCTGCGTGGATTATCTGTGCTACGTCCTAGATGAATAAACAGGGGAAATGACTTGCTTCTTGGTGTGGGGTGACCGGGGGACCCCAGGTTTGAGGTAGGACAGCCTATGCCCAACATCCAGACAGAAATGGAAAAATTACCTTGGTCACCTGGATGTTTGCAGATAGCCAGTGGCTTTGTTTACATTCTGCTAACATACTTGAACGAAGAGTACAGCATTCAGTAAATCACACGGATATTTCAAATACATGGCACTGAGCATAGGAATATCTAGAAATAGCATGTGATTACTTGCATTTATTATTCTAATCATTTTCATTATGCAAATAGATAGTTATCACCTGAGAGTGTTTCTCTTTAGCCAAGCATGGACCTGAATGTGTTTATATGTGAATGTAGTGGGCACATGTTGGGAGGAAAGTTAGAGGGAGGGACTCCTCCCAAAAATAAGTGGAGCGGTTTGGGGGGGTTTTCTTGTTTGTTTTTTGTTTGTTTGTTTGTTTTTAGCTTATTTGGTGGTTTGGATCATCTGTAACTTTTGTAACACTCATGATTGTTCCTTGATTCAGTGAGTGTAAAAACCTCAAAAGGCCATATTCTCTACCAAACAGCCCTCTCTAACTATGACAAGTGTGTGAACTTGATCACTTAGAGGGAGAGTGCTCTTCTGTCCCTTTTTCTGGGCCCTGAGTGATGTTGTTCTAGATGAATCACGTTAAAGGAAAAAGGGACCCATGGGAGAGCAGCATCAAGCATGCAGAGCCTCACTATCAGCAAAGGGTTAATAAGTTAGAAATACTTAATTCCTTGCCAGAAACATGAGCCGAAAGCGCTTGGCAATGATTCCTCTCTTTCTTCCTGGAGTCTTGGAAAAATGGGCTACAGAGACACTGGGGCCAGCGTGGACCCAGAGCACTGAAGCGTTTTGCTGCCCCCGGGAGCTTGATGCTGCCTCTGTCTCCGGGCCTCCCGTGGCCCTGGAACTGGGTGGCAGGCCAGTTACCGAGTGGTGTGGGAATTCAACCCATAAACGCTCGCTTTCTTCTAGCAGGATGCCTAGCTCCTCCTGACAATTCTCCTCACACTGATTAATTGATTTAATTTTTGGTTGGCAATGGTGGTAGTTACAAAGTCAATTCACCCCAGAAAGAAAGGGTATTTGGGGAATTCATTAATGCTAACACTGCACTTGGATGCTACATTCACTTTCCATCTGCCCCAAACAGCCAAATAAAACAAGGAAGTGACACCAAGCAAATGACAACTAATTATCTCCTCCCATTATTCTGCCGGGATGGTGGGAATTGAAGGATCCTGAAGGTTGTTTTCCTCTTACAGTTAACCTCAGAAATCAAAAGTCAAGTGACCATCAGTAACACCACATGTGTCATTGTGTTTGAATTTCAGCAATGTCTTTCTCTATCTTCATTTTGATTTAGGAATCAGAAAAAGAAATTGTCTTGGATGTGTTTCTTTCCTACTCTTGAGCCTGTTTTGATGTAACAAATTTCCCTACAATTTAGCAGCTTAAAGCAACAGACATTTGTTATCTCAATTTCTCGGGGCAAGAATCTGGGCCTGGCTTGGCCGAGGGCTCACATTTCAAGATTTTCTCACAAAGCTATAATCAAGGTTTTGGCTGGGGCTGCAATCTCATACAAAAACCCAACTGGGGAAGGACCCACTTTCTAGCTTTCTTACGTGGTTGATGGGAGGATTCAGTTCTTCCAGCCCTTTGGACTGAGAGCTTAGTTCCTGGTTTGCTGTTGACAGGGGCCTCCCCCGACTTTCTTGCCATGCGGGTCTCTTCGTAGGGGAGCTGACTTCCATGATGGTGAACAAGAGCGAGAGTAAGATACGGCCAGCGAGATGGAAGTTGCGGTCTTTTTATAACCTAGTATCATAAGTGACCTCCTATCACTGTTACTGTGTTCTCTTCATTGTAAATGAGCCGTTAAGACCCAGCCTGTGCTCAAAAGAGGGATTATATAGGGGCAGAAATAGCAAGAGTTGTGGGGATCATCGGGGGCCGTGATAGAAGCTGCTTACACAGATATGATTCCAGATTGCAGTTTGATGGAGAGTTATGTTTGCTGCAGTTACATGCTGTTGACAAACTCAGTTATTTGTGGTGATGTGGATTGATGCCTTGAGGGTAAAGAAGAAAGAAATCTTAGGGCTAAGAAAAATGTGATAGTTATTTCTTTGGTAACTGAAAATTGTCCCACTATGGCTAAGGGTTCAAGCCCAGGGTAAACTCAGGGCAGGACCCTATGTCTGCTCTAGTGCATTATGAGACAGGTATCACTGTTGAATGACTACCTGTGAGGACAGAACTCCCACATGGGCTGAAGGAGAAGTTGTTTGAGCTCTGATAGGAGAAGGGCCCGTGGATCTGAGACCTAGAGAGATGGTAGGAGCGGAACCCTAAATGTGCACTTCCTACTAGAAGCAGCAGATTGTGATTGGAGAAGGAGTCACTCATCTAGGACTGGATGTGGAAAGATTGGGATGCTCTAGAAGGACTTTAGAGACCTGGAAAAAACAGTTCTCAAAACACTAGTTCTGTCACCTACCCAGGATGGCTCCTGAATGGGTTGCCTCTGCAGCCCGACCACCTGAGGGTGAGTTGGCTGTGGCCTGAAGGGTAGTGTTCTGTCCACACAGGAGGAGGGGAGCTTGGTCTCTACTCACCATAGAATGACATATCAGCATGTCTTGGGCACACAGTGAACTGGATGTCAGGAGTCCCTGTTCTAGTACTGGATCTATGTAGGTGTTACTGGATCTGTCTAGGTGTTAGTGGATCTGTCTCGGTGTTAGTGGATCTGTCTAGGTGTTCCTGGGTCGGTCCAGGTGTTACTGGATCTGTGTAGGTGTTACTGGATCCATCTAGGTGTGTGATTTTGAGTGTCTTTAGTCACTTTGCCTCTTTGGGTTTAGGAAGCTGATCTGCAGAATCAGGTAGATGTTTGCCCTCCCCCACCCTGCCCTGACCTACCAAGCCTTAAAGGGGTTGCCAGAGACCCATGAGTAGCTCAATCCAATTCCATGTGAAGACACTCCCGTGCACGTAGCGCTTAGTAACTCCACAGTATTTGATATCGTTGACCACTTCCTTCTCCTTGGAAAAACTTCTTCCCTCGGTGTAGATATAATTTCGGAAGTCATTACTAAACAGTTTATCTTCGAAGCATGGGGGCATATTTGACCCAGGGGAGGCGTGTTGCAAGCAGAGAGTGGAGGGCTGCATTAGCACCTCCATAATTACATGCACCAGGGAACAGGTGAAGGTGTATCCAGCAGAAGTACTGACCTAAGAGGTAAGAAGGTGGCCAGATTGGCGTGGATTTAGCAGTGAGTTGCAAGTGAGCAAGTCCAGAAGATTCATTCAAGAAGCTCAGCTTCCGAGGGGACCAGAGAGAGGTGGTGGTAGCTGGTGGGAAATAATGAACTTGAGGAAGGATGTTTCTTAAAGATAGAAGAGACTTACACGTGTTTAAATGCATAGAAGGTGTCAGTAGAGAGGGTGGGGGAAAGAGGGGTGCAGTCCCTGGGGAAGTAAGAGGGCATGGGACCCAAAGCACAGGTGGAGGGTTAGCCTAAGAGAAGACAGCCAATGCCTCCATTTAAGCAGGATGGAAGGAAGAAGAGGTGTGTGTGGATTCAGGTCAGCCTGTGGGACTGGTGGCATCACTGGGTCTCCTAGACATTCAGCCCAAGAGCAGACAGAAGCAGCAGGGACATGGGCCATGGCCCAGGAGCAGGGGATGCTGTTAATGAGCCTGACAAGGGGCAGGAAGAACAAGGTTGGAGGGTGGTGGATGGAGACAGCTGACGGCATTTCCCTCCACCCATCCTGCCACCTGTTCTTCGGCAGAGGGAGGAGTTGTGTGTGGCCGAACAGACAAGAGAAGAGGGAGAGGACGAGGGGAAGGAGTTCCTCGGGTGGCCAGGAAGGGAGCAGTGCAGGCGGGCAAGTCAGGGAAGGCTTCCTGGAGGAGGGGGCACTTGGAGCCTGCCCCTTGGAGGATGGTCCGGACTCAGGTGTTCAGGGGAGGGAGGAAGGCAGGTAGCCATGTGTGCTGAGAACCTGCTCCCTGCCTGATGCTGTCACCTGTCACCTGTGTTCCCGCAACCTTTTGTCAGAGAAGTGCCAAGACTTTCCCGAGGTCTTTGGTCTGGTAGAGGAGCAGCCAGGCCCTGACCTGAGGATGTGTGTCTCCGGTTTATACCGCGCGCTGCGTCCCGAGGGCCGTGTGAGCAAGGGGAGAGCGTGGCCGGGCCGGCCAGAGCAGCTCTGACACTGGAGAAATCCCAGCCTGGGTGACGAAGCACCGCTGGTGAGCCTGGGAAGCTGTTGATCAGAGGTGGTAGAGCTCCGGGGGCTGCTGTGTGCATCTGAGTGGCAAACAGCGTCGGTGGTGGTCCCTGGCACTCAACCCCACAGGGCCGTGGGCACCGCACACCTGCCATCCGCGAGGAGGCGACGCCGGGACCTGTCAGCAGCCTCAGCAGCTGCTCCAGGATGCGAGCCCAGGAAGATGGCAGTTAGCTCTGCCGACAGATTTCTGACGGGGCTGTTACAGTATGTTAATGTGCTTCTCCAGCACTGTATTTCCAGCACCACTTTTTCCCCCTGCTGGTTTGATTGAGAAAATCATAGTCACAGACAGTGCAAGATTTATCCAAAGAGCACAGCAGGGGGTTGGGGCGTGAGCAGGGAGCCCCCCCCTTGGGAGGAATTTACCTTTTTAAACTAGAGGGGGAACAGGTGCTCTGGAAATGGCTCGTAACTGCATGAGGGGGTGGGCACGGCCTTCCTGGAGGGGAAGGTTACTCAGCTAACAGCGCTGGGCTGAAAATGATGGCATCCCGGCTACCATTAGAACAGGTGGCTGTCATTATGGCCACACGCTCCTAATGGGAAGATAATACAGGGGGAGAAAGATTTATACCGGCCCCAGAAAGATGAAATTGCGCATAAAGGAGGGAAAAGGCAAAAAGAGGGCCGACTGGGGGAATTTCTCACCCCACAAGACAGCACGTGATTCTCATTCATGGTGTAGCATTTCTGTCGCTCTATCCAGAGGGTTATATTACCTACAGCGCTTTCATTTCTTTCGGCTTATTCAAGTTTCATTTGGGAAAGATTTTTTTATGTTCTCTTTGGATGTTGTTCTTCATTTAAGAGAGTAGTGAGTATAAAAATGTACTGTAGGGCTTCCCTGGTGGCGCAGTGGTTGAGCGTCCGCCTGCCGATGCAGGGGACGCGGGTTCGTGCCCCGGTCCGGGAAGATCCCACATGCCGCGGAGCGGCTGGGCCCGTGAGCCATGGCCGCTGAGCCTGCGCGTCCGGAGCCTGTGCTCCGCAACGGGAGAGGCCACAACAGTGAGAGGCCCGCGTACCGCAAAAAAAAAAAAAAAAAAAAAAAAATTGTATTGTATATGACAAAACGTACCCCCTTCCTTTTCTGACAAAAATAACGTTGGCTGCCCAGGAGACAGTGGGAAATCCAGAGTCGGCTCCAAATAATGATGAGGCCATAGAGGGGTGCTGTGTGAGGTTACTGATGGGCCCACGAGTCCTGTTTTCTTATTAAAAACATGAAGTTTGTTTTTTTTTTTTAATGATGAAGTCTAAAAAATTGTTTTAATGTAGTAAACACTTATATGGTGCTGATTATTGCCCGGCACTGTCCTAAGCATCTTATAAATAGTCCTTCTTTTAATGTAACACTTTTAAGGAGTGTTACTGTCTCCATTGAGAGGTGAAGCATGAAGAGGCTAAAGTTGACTCATCCAAGGTCACACAATTAGGAAGTGGTGGAGTTGAGGTTCCTGCCCGAGCAGACTTGCTCCGAAGGCTCCTCACCACTGCTGTACCCTGACTACCCTTCACACATTTTTTGTTCATTTTCAATTTCAAGGGGCATTTAAACTACTCGTTTGTCCCATCTTTCTGGCTGAGAATACATTTTAAAATCTCAGCGTGTTAGACATTGATGGTCTAACATAGCTACATTGACGGTGGGAAAGATGTCAGAATGGCACTCGAACTTGAGCAGACAGTGGTGTTTTCCATTTCACGAGGCATCTTTAAAATGTGCAGTACGTGTCCCAGGCAGACCTTCAGAGCCCTGCTCCGCTAGCTGTGTACAGTCGGGAGAGGTAAGGTACCCATAGAAATCCACCAGAAGTGCACAAGCTCTTTCTCAAAAACAAAAGATCAACACAGTTTCAGATACACATACACACTTACCATAGCCAGCCCCTTATGTACGGCTTAAAACCCTGCTTTTGGATGCAGGGTTGGAAGGATCTTTCTTTGGACATCCTGAGCACATCCTTCCTGGAGATTTAGAGCTGACTGGGCACAGATGGGAGGCAGGGTAATTCACCCTTTTCCTCCCCCCTCCCTGTCCACCATTTGACACAAGACATGAACAGCTCTTTTGCCTTACAAGGCTTAGCCAGCTTTCCAGGCAATTACCTTGATTTATGAGGGCAGGAGAGAAGGAAGCGGGAACCATAATTGTTAAGTGAGGACAGTCAGATTACCACGCCTGTAATTTGTAAGTTATTTCATGTTGCGTGGCATACCTAACAAGCGTATTGTTAGGCATCTTATTGCCTTTGTGTCCTTGGTGCCTTTCTTAGAACAGTGCCTGGCTTTCAGTGTTTAAGGAATAAAGAAAGTAATGAATAAATGAACAGTTAGCACCTAGGTACCTAACACTTAGCACTTAGAACACTCCCTTTAGATACCTGAAGTCATTCAAGAATGTCTTCAACTTTCTGCTTTCAAGGTCCTAAGTAATACAGTGGGGCAAACGCACACATCTGTAGCACAGATGCATAAGAGAAATATGGCATTTAGAGGAGAGAGAAAACGATTGGAGGAATAAGAAAATCTTTGTGAAGAGGGTATTGGAGAAAGCTGGGAGAGGCTTGGTGGGCCTCTGAGGGCAGGAGGCAAGGATGAACAGGATCTGGTAGGAAGTTCACAGGTCCCCTGCCTAGGGGTGTTAGATGTATACAGGTTATAAAGGGAATAATGAAGCTAAGATGGGTATGACGTATGGTGGGGCGTGTGTCTGCTAAGCCGCAGCATTTGTGTCCGGTACACCAGGCAGTGAGGGACGGTTGACGATTTTGAAGCAGAGCTCACAGCTCGCCTTTGGCAGGGTTGAACCCTAAGAGTCCGAAGCGAGGGGCGAACCAGGCAACAGAGTGAGCTGTTGAGAGGCCATCAGAATTGCCCAGAGAAAGGGAGCCCAACAAAGGTGGTGGCAGTGGGGCTACAAAGAAAAGATGTCTCAGGGGCGTAATTTAGAGGAACCAGAATTATTTGGAGGAGAGCAAAAATCAAAGGAAGATTGAGTTACAGCTAAACATCTGAACCAGGAGAACTGGGGGCCAGGAGGAAGAGTGGGTGTGGGAGGGGAGCTGCCCAGTTGAGTTTGCTGGGATGGGACATAGGGGATTGTAAGTTGCACGCCTGGGAGTTGGGGAGGTGCGGGCGTGAGGGACCGAGCGCAGGGTCACCTCCATGGAAGTGACGGTGGAAGAAACGGCAGTGCAACAGAACCCGGAGGGAAAGTGAGATGAGGTATTCGGGGATGGCTTGGACACAGTCAGGTCAGCAAGAACATCAGTCACTAATGTTTCGTGAGCGCAAGACGGCCAAGAACGGAGACTCGTATTTCCTCATTGGTGACCAGGATCGATCCCCGCCCTCTCCAGCCCCTGCAGCCCGGGGTTGGGGGGGCACGTCCAGGCAGGCTTCAGAATGATTTCTGGCGGGACAGTGGCACCTGCCGACCCCCACTGCTCAGTGCCAGTAAAGTCAGTTTGGGGGTTGCTGGAATTCAACGATCCTCTAGCTGGTTTCCCTGCTTCCAGCCCAGAACTCCTTAGCCTCCTTCCAACAGAGCAACAAGAATGATGTTTTTAATGTAAAGTGCATATCATGTCGCTCCACCCCTCAGACTCGCCGGACTAAAAGCCACAGCCCTCTGAGCCTCTCAAGCCCTCTGCCCGCATGCTCTGCCTCAATGCAGCTCCGTCTCTGGGGTCTTCTAGTCACTGGACTGCCTCCCACTTCTCAGAATAGGATTCTGGGTGTGATGCAAAAGGCCCTTTGGTTTAAGTTCCGGCCCTTTGACTTTCTGGTTCCCGAACTTCCCAAACGCCACGTCTCCGTTCCCAGGGCTCCCCAGTGGCTCAGGGAAGCAGTGGACCCGTCCGTTCATTTGTCCATTCATGGGGCCGCACAGGCTGCTGAGTGGCTTAGGGACCATCTTGGACAACATGCACGGAGCCCTCAGACCTCGGTCAGTTCCGCAGCGTCAGTGGGATGGGCCCGTATTCAGGGCAGAAGTAGATTTTGGATCCATGATTCCCGTTGTGAGTATACACTGTATCCTGCTGTCATTCACTAAGGGCCACAAAAGCGACACACATCAAAAGGCAGCATCAAACATACACCCTAGGGACACTTCAGTACCTGGTTAAGGAACTGATAATAATGATCCATGCTCTGCCAAAATCCTTCTAAACACAATGTTTTGCCAGGGACACTGGTACCTCCCAATAGTTCATTTTCCCGTGCCTTCTTCATTAGATGCTGATGTGTGATGGGACATGGGGTCCATGGCGTCCTCCTCTCCAGCTGGAGAAACTTCACGTGAAGAGAGCTCATCTCTTTTCCTTATTCTTCTCTGCCCTCCCCACCCCTTAACACAGCACAGTCTAAGTGCCTGGTGCACGAGGCCCTTTGCGGCCGCCCTCCGCCGGGCTGTAGGTGAGGGCACGTGGGATACACGGTGGAAATTATCCAGATGCCTGTCTCTGACTTGATTCTGCTCGCACCAGGCTGATGCTCAGGAGGGACGAGAGTTAGTTTGGAGCCAGGATTCTGGCTGCTGCAGTGCCCACTTCTCTCAAGTCCACCTGGGGGTGGACCTCTGCCTTTTACCAGAAACCTAGACCTGTCAGACCGTGTAAAGAGAAAGTGGGCCAGTTAACACACACAGAAGGACTTTTGGGAACCAGTTCCAGAGCATAGTCTGTCTGTGCCTTCTTTGGTCCCCTGGTCCTATAATACCACGCTCTCGGGCAGGCCTGCAACAGACCTTCCCCCCAGCTAAGGCCGTGTGCTCTCAGCTTCTCCACCACCGGGAAGTGGGCTGCTGGGCGTTTACGTCGTGCCCTTAAATGTATCCAGAGTAGAAGCAGGAAATGGAGTAGCCTCAGGAGGATGCTCTGTGAACTGGGCCCGGAGCTCCTTGCCCTTGAAGGGAAGGTTGGAAGGTCCCTAGACTTTGGGGCTGCTGCCAGAAACTCATGCTGTCTTGTGCTGGCGCAGAACTTGATGTTCTGTTTTATCAAATTTCTTATACATTGTGGGCTCCAATCTTTTCTTCCTCCCACTGAGATAGCTGTTTTCAGAACATTTCAGAGGACCTTGAGGATGTTTGGGAAACCGAGGCTAAGTGTGGCTACTAAGTCTTCAGTGGGAGAACCTCATTCTCTGTACCAGACTCCACAGCTTCCTTTCTGCCCTTCCGTCTCTTCCTGCCCACCTCCCTAAGACAAGCAAACTCCGTTGCACAGAGGCCATCGGTTTGTTCCCTTCTAAATCATGGACTCTTGCAAACTCTCCATGGTCCTTCTTACTGAGGTCAAACCCCTGTTCAAACTCACTCCCGCCTCAGGCATTGGCTGGCTCTGGCTTCCAGCAAATATCCTTAGTTGCCTCTATACTCATCTTAAAGATGCAGGGCCTGCTTATGGACAGAGCAAAGAAGGAGCAAGTCCTTTGTGTGTCCCAGATACTACCTTGACCTGAGTGCCCCAGAATGAACACGCACACACATAGTAGGTGGAACTGGTATTTAGTCAGAGAATTAGAGGAGGGGGTGACAATCTTGGGGGAGGAGAAGGAAATCCAGGCTGAAACGTATTTGGCATGTGCTGTATGGTCTGAATGCCTGTGTCCCCCAAATTTTATATATTGAAATCGTAACCCCCAAAGGTGATGGTATTTGGAGTTGGGGCCTTTGGGAGCTGCTTGAGTCATGAAGGTGCAGCCCTCACGAATGGGATTAGTGCTCTTATAAAAGAGGCTCCAGAGAGCGCCCGGCCCCCTCCAGCATGCAAGGACAGAGGGACAAGGTGCCAGCTATGAGCCAGGGAGAGACCCTTCGTGAGAACGTGACGTTGGCACCTTGATCTTGGACTTCCAGCCTCCAGCACTGTGAGATACAAGTTCCTATTGCTTGTGAGTCACCCCGTCTGTGACTTTTTGTTACAGCAGCCCAAGCAGACTGAGACAGCATGAGAAACCCCCCTCCCAGAACTTGAGGGTCCCCCCAGGGTGTCCCCTCCTTCTAGAAGCCTGCCCTGTCCAGCCTTCTCCAACTTCATCTCCTGCCATGTTCTCGCTCCCTCTCCTTTAAGCTCTGTCCCACTCCCAAAGCCCCAGCATTTTCTGAAACAGCCTACCAGTCCCCCAAACCTTGCCTGTGTCATGTTGACTACACAGCTTCCCGAGCAGGCTGTGACTCCACAGAGTCTCTCCTGAGCCTCGTTTCACCGTGTGGACAGAGGAGGGATGCTGGGGGACAAAGTGGAGGACAGGACAGTGTGGATGGGAGGGGATGGCAGGAGGGCCCTCCCTCAGAGTTGCAGACAGTTGAGTGTGTGTGTGTGTGTGTGTGTGTGTGTGTGTGTGTGTGTGTGTGTGTGTGTGTTTAAGTCTCACATAGAAATTGAGACTCAGTTCATGCTACAAGGATCCGTTTCTAGCTGAAAACCCTTGCCTAGTCTGTGGAAGAGAATCACATTCTTTAGGTTGACAGATCTCTGAGTTTGTTTTAATGCCCGAAGAGCATTTGTCCCCTTTCTGACCCTGGCTGGCTTGAGGGTCTTCTCTGATTGCCTCCCTCCCCTCACCCCTGAGTTCATCCCATGGCTATCGGAGGGGGTTGGGTCTCTGGCCACACTTGTGCCATTTAATTGGTTTGCAGGCTGTGTGCCTCTGCCTGGCTTTTGTGTTCTTGAGCAGGGAGGGAAGCTTCAGCTGGGAAGGGCCATGATTTGGATGTTACTAGGCGAGAACAGGTCACGAGTGGGAGAGTGGTGACTTTAGCCCTTTAGGACCGGCTGTTCTGTCTGGGGTCCCAGTAAACACTGGATCTGAGCCAGTGGGGCAAGTGCGTTAAACTAGTCAGGATTTCAGATAGCGGCCTGGACAAAGGGCCAAAGGAACCATGCGATGTTCCCTTCAACAGCAGCCGCTGCAAGAGGAGATGGGGATGGTCTTCAATATTCTCTTCATTTTATGGGGGCGGGGAGGGGTAGATGTATGATTCCTTTAATAATAGGATGCTACCAGCGGCTGCCCTGCTCAGGGAAGAATGGAAGAATTACAGGGGTCTTAGAGGGAGATATGAAGAGTGACTATTTCTATGATTTTTCTACTGCTGCCACCGTCTTTTGGAAATTGGAGACCACTTATTTATGTATCATCGTTGCATATAAAATCGTAATTCTTGTGATTACATTGCCTCAGGGCACAAGTACAAAACATAAAAGTTCTGTTAAAGTCCGTAAGACAGAACAGCAGCAGCTATCGGCACGTATTGAAATAGCTACTGTTGAATGTGTCGTATGAAGGTAGGTCACACGTGGCCTCTTACCATCCAGGCCTGTCCCAAAGAAAAGCAGAATTGCCTTGAAAAACGCCTTGTAAGTCAAATTTGAGAGTAGTTAGGTTTTAGCTTGGTGGGGTGTGTACGTTGCAGTGGTTACTTTGCAATAGTATCATGGTAACTCGTGAACATAGCTCATGTCCCATCGGCGACCCTCTCTGTTTGCTGATCTACTGTTTAGTGAGATACTTGGTGTCTATAAAAGCCAGTTACCAAAGCCATCAGAATAGGCCAACTGGAACTCGTCTTCAGTACCAGCCTCCTGTGTCATAGTTCCAAATAGTCAAGCCTGATGTTGATAAGTTTCTGTTCAGTGAATAGCCATCAGCTAAAGAGAAGGGTGCTTGGGTGACTGAGCACGGCTCCATGCTATTTTATTCCTCTGAGGACACTAGCTTTGAAGGGTGAAGACCACAGCCCACCCACCCCCAGTCCCATGCCTTCTGTTCAGTGTTTCCAGTTCAGCTAGTGTCCCCTGCTCAACACCAGCCCTTTCATTTTACCTCCTGGACAAAGAGGAAAGAAGGCAGCTCCCGCTTTTCCAATTCAATCACACTCCAGTCACCTAAAGAGAAGGGGGGGTGGATGAAGAGATCATCTCCCATTCTATCAACCCCCCCCCCAAAAAAAAAATCCCGTACCTTTTCCCAGCAGCCCAGATGTGATAAAGCCATGGCCAAGCCAACAGACTAGCACCAGAGAGGAAGGGTATTCTGCATGAGGAGGTATCTAGGGCCAATCTCCAAAATGCTGCGGGCTTCTTTCAGCGACACTCTTCCCCTTGCTCTTCCATGCGTTGGGCTTCTGGGGTTGTCTCACCGGCCATGGGGAGCCTTCAGCCCTTCTGTCCAAGGAAAGGAGCAAGAGTGGAGGGCAGATGGAGCCAGGTGGCCCCAAGCCAGAGCGGTACCGTGGCCATGCCGGGGGTGTGGCTGCCCTCGGCCATGGGAGTGGAGGCCCCAGAGCTGCTCTGCGGGCATCCAAGGAGAATGTCTTTGGACCTATTCAAATGTCAGGAGATAGCAACAGGGAATTACCCTGCCAGAATTACTGTCTTGATTGTACGTTCTGAGGGAAGAGCCGTGTCATAACAAACTTTGAATCCTCACCCGTTGAAGTTCTGCAGCTATTAGGTACTTTTCTCATCACAGTTGTGTGCTCTGGACCAACTTGGAAAAGAGCCCAAATCCTATCCCTTTGAAAAATTAGGCATTGGACCATACCCCTGTTGGGAAGGAAGAAATCTTCCTCTACCCTTCTAGGTTCTTCTGTCTGGTCTGAAAATTAAACTGACGTGAGACAAATTAACAGGAGAAAGTCAAACAAAAGTTTAATAACATGTATACATGGGAGAGACCCAGGAAAACTGAGTCAGTCACCAAAATGGCTGAAACCCTCACCTTAAATATCATCTTCAGCTAAAGACAAAAGAGGATGTTGGGGGTAGGGGCTTGGGACTTCAAACAGGAGGAAGGCAAATCACGTAGAGATGGAAAAGCAAATGCTTGGTAAACAGATGTTTGCTGGGCCCTGCAGAGACAATGGGACACAGAGTGGAATTTTAACAGACTTTGCTAGGTCCTTCCCTGTCTGCACACCTAGTTTATACTATAGTGATCTAAGGTGATGCTCCGTGCCTGGACCGGGTCCTCTCTCTACACTGTTTTAGGTGGTTAGAGGGGAGGTTGAAGGTTCTTCCTGAGTCTTTTGAGCCTTGACTGTTTCCAGCTTGAAATAATCCACACGCCAAAGAGACATTTAGGTGTGGCACATTTTGCTTCCGTACACTCTCCAAGAAGGAGCTACCATTGCACACAGCTTTGTGGAGAAGGAGATCATTAACAGAGAAGGAAGACAGTGAGGGAAGGAAAAGGTAGGAGTTGGACTCAGGGGCATAAAGGTGGCAGGGCATGAACCCCTGGGAAGAGGCCTTCACAGAGGAGTCCGGGAGTCCCTGCATACTGGTCCTTCTTCTACATAAATATTTGAACACTTATCTATATATCTATATCTAGCTACCTCTGTTTAAAAGAATTAATGAGTATGAGGTGGCCCAGAAAAAGAAAGGAGTACAGTTATTTAAGTGGCTACTTTAAAGTTAGTTTTAATCAGACAATTGTATAATGTAATTATGGCCCATGGCTTTATGGTAGAAAAGTATAGTGTAAAAAATTAAGCCAAGATAGAGTGGAGAAGGGATGCTCTGATGCTTGTTCCCCATTTGGTCCATGTGTAATTAAGTTTGCTCATTCTTCCTGTAATGAGGCATCCAGAATGATCTTTAGATTTTTAAAGGGCTCAGGTTTGGTGGTCGTAAAATATGATGCTGGAGAAAAACAGATGGGCGAGTGGGTTTAGATTGTCTACATAATAGAAAAACAGTAATAAAAATGCCATCACCTACATATTGTGGGAAGATAAATGCAATGCTCATCACAGATGAGTGGTTAGTCTCATTCTGTCCTCCAGCCATAATCAATTATACATCATTAACAAGACACAAAATCTTTACTAATTAGCCTTTATGATTATACTGTTATTGCACGGAGGCATTTAAAGCATTGGCGATAAAGGAGATTTGATGCCCCAAAAGAAGAATCCTCTGAAAGGAGGGAAAATATGACCCCATGGCTCATGCATCTTCAGAGATTTTCACCCACTGTTACCATCTGTAATTTTTAACTCAATTCACTGTGAAGATTAATATTTTTAGTGAGTGAGTGACAACTGTTGAAAAGAAGGAAAAGAATATTGAATATTGAACTTTCACACCAGGAAAACTGGAAGAAGGCTGTTGAAGTTATCGAACAAGAATAATTGTTCATTTTCTCTTTGCTTGAAACCTTCAAGGCTGTTTTCTTCTTACCCTACATATCATGTCTTATAAATTGTTCTTCTCTCAACGTAAGAAATAGAATTCAGCCAATTAAAAAAAGAGTTAGATCCATACCTTACACCAGGATACATTTCAAAGGGATCCAAGATTTAAATGCAAAATATAAAACAATAAATATATCCGAAGAAACCATGGGGGAATTCTTTGATAACATCAGTATGGGGAAGCCTTTTTAAAACCATGATACAAAACCCAGAAGCTATCAAAGAAATGTTAGATAAATTCAACTCTGAAAAAAAAAAATTCTGCATGGCAAACTGACAAAAACAGACCAAAACAGCAATAAGCAAAGTCAAAAAATAAATGACAAGCTAGAAAAAAAAAAAATTGGCAATTCATATCACAGACCAAGGCCTGCTATCTCAAATATGTAAGGAGCTCCTAGAAACCAAAATGACAAAGTCCAACAAACCAATGTAGAAATAGGCAAAAGGATATGAATAATCATTTCCCAGAAAAGGGTATTCACATTTTCCTGAAACGTATAAAAATATGTCCAACTCTACTCATAAGGTAAATGCCAGTTAAACTACAATGAGATAATACTTTTTGATTATCAGATTGGCAAGATCAGAAAGTTTGACAGGAGGTTTGTTGATGAGGGCATGAGAAACAGGTTCTCTCCCATTTTGCCGGTGAGGGTATAAATTGGTACAAAAAATCTGTAGAGGACAGTTGGGCAATTTCTAACAAAATGACAGATGTACAAACCTTCTGATCCGGCAGTTCCACTGCTAGGAATTTATCCTACAGATACATTTGTGTGAGGAGATTTATTTAAAAGTTACTCATTCCTGCATTGTTTGTAAAAGAAAATGCAAGAAAACAACCTAAATGCCCCTCAGTGGGGAACAGGTTAAATTATGAGACATCAATCCAGTGGAACGCTGTGCTTCTGTAGAATAAAAATGAGGATGTTCTTTATGTACTGATTTGGAAAAATCCCCAAGTTATATTGTTAAGTTTTATTTTTTTTTTAAAAAGCAGTAATATGTAGCAAAGAATACATAAATGTATTTTGTTCAAAAGGGAAAAAACAGATGTATTCATTGTTTTAAAAAGATAAATCATCGCTCTTGGTTCTTAGAAGATTAACTGCTGTTCCAAAGGCTCCAAATATTCAGCACTTCTCCCATTTCTGTTATATTTCCTTCTGGTTTGAGCAATCTCTGTAAGGGTAGGTCTACATTTTTTAAAGCATCATTTATCGATTGCCTGCTGGAACATCCATAGATTCTCTTTAAACCTCACAGCAACACTTTCAGAAAGATGGTACTGTCTCTATTTTACAGATGAGAAAACTGAGACTTAGTAAAGATCAGTAACTCGCTCAAGGTCATGTGGCTAGGAAATTGCAAAGCCAGGGTTTGAACCTAAGTCTGTCTGGGCCTACAGCTTGTGTGCTTCTCGCTCAGCCAGGCGGAGCAAGCGTGCCTTGCCTTTTGCATTTCACATGAAATGATGAAATTCTGGCTGTGCGTGAGGGTCCCCCACGGACTTTGCAGCTTCCTAGGCCCCATCCTAAATCGATTGATCCAACCCTCTGGAATAGAGCCTGTACACGTGGGCTTTTCACAGCTTCTTGGATGAGCCTGATAACACGGACCTTCAGAACCACTGCCCGCATTCACTCATTTCATCCCCAGATGACCATATGAAGTAGGTACTGTCAGGTTCCCCATTTCACAGATACGGAAGCTCAGCCTTAGAGCAAGAGGTTAAATAATCTGCCCTGGTCACAGGGCTAGTGATAGGGTGGGGGCTGAGATTTAAGGCCAATAAGTCTGCCCCTGGACTCTGATCCGTTACACTACATTCTCAGCCACACACACCGTGCTCGTATCCAGTAATTGCCGTCATAAGACAAGACATTGGGATATTGTTATGGGGCCGTGCTGGTGTATATGTGGGCTGAGGTGAACCGGACCACGGGGCTCCTTCCTGTTACTCCTCAGGAAACCGAAAGTCAGAGAGGCAAAGAATCCTGATAGTTTAAAGGCTCAACAGAACTCCCTGCTTCCTTCTGTGTCCACGACTGCAAATCAAGCCATCATTTGGAATTGCCCAGACCTAAGTTAGGAAAGATCACACTTGTTAGAAAGAGATGGGGAAGAAAGGGCAACTGATAATCCATTTGCCCTGGCTTTTTAAGTTGTCTTCTGTGGATGAATCAGTTTACAGATATTTTTATAGCAACATCTTTCTTCTTTTTTTTCCCCCCTCTGTGTTTGATGGGGAGCTTACCAAACATCAATACTGAGTTATTTTACTTTATTGCTGCCACAAAACTGCCCTTAATAAAAAGTGAAAGGAAAAAGAATGAAAGCTTATGGTCTTTCCACTCTATTTCTTCAAGAGAAGCCTGTCATCAAAGTTTTAGGGTTTAAAATTCTTTTTGGAGAAAATGGTTTCCTGTCATGAGCAGAAAATGGTTCTGGTGCTCTTTTTACTTGTATTTCTCTCCCTTTTTAGCAGCCCCCCCACCCCCGGATGGTGGCCAACCTTGGGAGTAGCCCACACTTGGATCAAATCCTACTTCTGCCTCTTCTACGCAGTGTGACTGGAAGCCAGTGTCTTAATCTCTCTGAACCTTGGTTTGTTAAACTTCTCTACCACAGTGTTAAATAATACCTACTGGACAAGACTGCTCTCCCTGCCACAGTGAACCACCACTGTGAAAGCGCTCACCAGAGTGGCCCACATGTACTAGATGCCTCTTACACCTCCGATCCTCTTATAATGAGACAAACTGCTTCCTTATATCTCGACAGCCAGCCCCAGCTCTGTTCTCTGAGCGCTCAGGATCAAGTGCAGAACCCTCTTCAGGGCAGCTCCCAAAACATTGAAAAGCAGCCACCTTCTCCCCCGAATCCTCGCCTTGCTTCAGTACTCTGGAGTTTTGACTTCTCCCCATATGATCATTCTTGGTCTCTTTATCATTTAACCAATTTTCCCACCCATTCACTCAAACCGGTTTATTATGTATTTGCTATGATCTAAGGTCCTGGTTAATTTATTGAAAGAAGGGTACTACTAGTAATGGTACATTCGTGCTGGGATAGAATTAGCATTCTTTTTGCGTGTATGTATCCTCAGGGAATCACTCACTCACTGAAATATCCCAGAATGCCTTTTGTTTGAATGTAAAAGGATGGATTGATTCACCTGTGCCGTGATGTGAGTTAAAGCCAGAAGAAACCCACTGGAATTAACCAGGTCATGCTTTCAACAACTGCTCAGTCCTAGTGGATTGTAGAATAGTCCTTGTTGTGTGTGTCTCTTACCAGAAAGGAACGAGGCAGATCACGGGTCAAAGTCAGTGGGTGACCTCTTACCTGAGGAATACTTTACATGATGATTTCTGCTCTCCCTGCCTCAGTAAAATGACTGATGATTGCCTGAGCTGTCCAGCTTTTCACTATTCTCGATATTATGATTCAGCAAAAGAGTTCGTAGCTGGTGGATAGAAACTGGGTTGGAGGTCCAGAGCAGACAAAAATAAGCTCTTTACTCACAAACGGACTACATTTTCCTTTAGCCTTCCACATGTTCCTCATTGGAATCGTGTTCTTCACACCGTGCTGGGGTGATGTGACATGAAGCTAAACGCTAGAATCACTTCAAATTGTTCAGAAGAAAATCATTTCATCACAGTCCTCCCTCAATGTCCTTGGGGGACTGGGTCCAGGACTGCCCCCCTCCCCTGCGGGTACCAAAATCCACAGATGCTCAAGTTCCTTATAGAAAAAGTATTTGCATATAATTTTTGCAACCCTCCTGTATACTTTATTTATTTATTTTTTTTAATGGTACGTGGGCCTCTCACTGTCGTGGCCTCTCCCATTGCGGAGCACAGGCTCCGGAAGCGCAGGCTCAGCGGCCATGGCTCACGAGCCCAGCCGCTCCGCGGCATGTGGGATCTTCCCGGACCGGGGCACGAACCCGCGCCCCCTGCATCGGCAGGCGGATTCTCAACCACTGCGCCACCAGGGAAGCCCCTCCTGTATACTTTAAATCATCTCTAGGTTGCTTATAATACCTAATACAATGTAATTGCTATATAAGTAGTTGCTAGCGTGTGACAAATTCAAGTTTTATTTTATGGAATGTTCTGGAAAATTTTTTCCCCTAGTATTTTCCATCTGTGTTTGATCAAATCTGCAGATGAGGAACCTGAGAATACAGAGGATACAGTTGGAGGGCCCACTGTATTGTTAGTGTTGCTGTTTTGGTTTTCTGTTTCAGAGGAGTGTTAGGACTTCAGGAGTGTTTATGAAGTGTTCGGTAGGCTGGAATGAAGTAGATAGATTAAATATGAATGATCCTTTAGGAGTCAGTAATTGAGCCTGGCTGAAAGCTCTCCTTCATCAAAGAAATGTGTAGACCAAAAGAAGCATGTGTCTGTCTTTGTCCATCTGTCTAGAGAGGAGGGTGTATAGAGGGAATTGAACCAGTTCAGCAAGAAAGGAAAACTTGTTCAAGCATGAGGGAAATGTTTCACTGAAATCTGTGCTTGGCTTCTTCCCAGAGATAGTGCTTCTCTTGGGCTTTGCAGCTGAATTCTCAGGGATTTATCCTCAGAAGTGCCATGCGTACCAGTTCATCTGCTTCTAGAAGGAACCACATTTTAAAGGGGGAAAATAGAACAGACAGTGGAGGCAGGGTGACAGAAGTGAGAAACCCAGCCATCTGCCCAAGATATTTTACACCCTAACCCGAGGCTCTCTGGAGCAAGCACATGGAACGTGGAACATCCTGGCAAAACTGGGTGAGAGGGCCTCTGTTTCGGAACTGCTCTGTCTGCCATTTTGAAAAGTCATTTCACTGCGCTGCCTTTCAAATCTGTTAGAAAACAAAGAAAGAAGAGGGCCACAGTATCACCACTGTGTATGTATGTACTGTGCTTGCTTGGCCTACCAAAGACTAAGCCAACACATCTTTCCAGTACCACGAAGTCCCAAATACAGTTTAATACTGCCCTGGACTGAATGTTTGTGTTCCCCTCCAAAATTTGTATGTTGAAACCCTAACCCCCAATGTGATAGTACATGGAGGCAGGGCCTTTGCGAAGAGATTAGGTCATGAGGGTGGAGCCCTCATGAATGAGATTAGTGTCCTTATAAGAAGAGACCGGAGAGAGAGGATCTCGCTCAGCCATGTGAGGACACAGTAAGAAGACAGCCCTCTGCAAACCAGGAAGAGGGCCCTCACCATGAACCGGGCCCCATGGGCACCCTGATCTCAGACTCCCAGCCTCCAGAACGGTGAGAAATAAATGCTTGCTTAAGTCACTCAGCCTATGGTATCTTTGTTTTTTGTTTGTTTGTTTGTTTTGTTTTGTTTTGGTTTTTTTGTGGTATGTGGGCCTCCCACTGTTGTGGCATCTCCCATTGTGGAGCACAGGCTCCGGACGCGCAGGCTCAGCAGCCATGGCTCACGGGCCCAGCCGCCCCGCGGCATGTGGGATCCTCCCAGACCGGGGCACGAACCCGTGTCCCCCGCATCGGCAGGCGGACTCTCAACCACTGCGCCACCAGGGAAGCCCCAGTCTATGGTATCTTTGTAATAGCAGCCCAAGCTGACTAAGACAGATGGACTTCACAACTATGACCTTTGGTATATCAGTCATCCAAGTCATCCATTTCATCATGGCCCACTAGTTTCTATACGACATTGTACTTTTCATCGGAGTTGGGAGTCTGCGTTCACCTTCCAAAAATATTTACCAAGCATTTAAAATACTTTCAATTCTGCTCAGAAGAAAACAAACGTTAAAAAAAATATATATATATATATTATATGCATTTTACAACGGGAGACAGATAAGCCTCCAAGCAGGTAGTTTGTCCAACATGGAGAACCAAGCTGGGATTATAGGGATGTCCTTGAATTTCCAGCATGTGTTATTTCAGGGCAGTTCTACCATCTTCCTAAGGTCGAATATTACATTTTTCCTCATTGGGTATTTCCGGTCCATCTGCAGAAGGTGCTGTCATCACATAGGTATTGTCTGGCCTTTTCAGAGACATAGAATGACCCCAAACCCCAGGGGAAGTTACCTTAGATTATTTTCCTCTGTAAAAAACTGTTTCCTGGACAAAAAAGCATGAGGTAGGAGCAAACTGTTGTAGCGTTGAATTATATCGTTTTCCTTTCCAGTTAGCACCAAGAGCTGTCACCTTGTGTGACCCAAACTGAAAAAGGATGAGCATCAACACACTTTTATTCCAACACAGTGGTCATCGACATGTGCATGAAGCTGGCCAGGATTCCGGCTACAGGCTCCAAAACTCTCCAGCCACTCAGGATGGCTTTAAACTGCAGTTGGATTTCATAGCCAGATACTGAACTTCTTATCAGACTTTTCAGCTGGTGGCATGCTCCTCCTTGAGGATCCCGGGGCTCTGGAAACATGAGAATTTTACAACTGGAAAGCTTTCTGGTAAGAGGGCTGCAAGAACAGTGGTGGAAGAACGAAGAGAAGGAACTTGTCCTTCTCTCTCCATTTCTCCCCATGTGTGACGTCTGAGTCTTCTCTCCCCAAACCTTTATCATTCAAACCAGTGGAAGCCAATGCCTCTTGAGGCATTGAACCAATGGACCACCATGCAATGCAAAAAATCCAGCTGATTGGAATTCGTGTTTTGCCTAGTACCTACCCAGTAGCAACAATATACAGGCAGACCTTGTTTTTGGCACTTCGCTTTAGTCTGTAGTCTTTTATAGAACGAAGGTTTGTGGCAACTTGCCAGATGATGGTTAGTGTCATTTAGCAATAAAGTATTTTAAAATTAAGGTATGTGCATTGTTTTAGACATAATGCTATTATACACTTAATAAACCACTGTAGTGTAAACATAACTTTTATATGCCCTGGGAAAGCAAAAAATTCATGGGACTCGCATTATTGCAGTATTTGCTTTATTGCAGTGGTCTGGAACTGAACCCTCAATATCTCCGAGATATGCCTGTATTGTTAAAGCTAGTTGTTAGAACATCCTGTCAGGTGGAAACCTCTATTAATTGATATAACCATGCTTCACTGAGCATAGTGAAAATTGAGGTTCAGATGGTGACCTAGAAGCAATGAACTATTCTGAAACACTTTGAACCATCAGAGAAAGATTAAAATATGTTCAGTGTTGTTTTAGCGTTAAGTGTATTTTATTGTGTTCCATATCTTGCAAATTGGTAATGCATACCTAGTATTTTGGGTAAGACTCTATTAAACTGAGTGCTTGACACAATCCCATTTCCTAGCAGAGACTTCCTGTTGCTTGTGGCTGGTTGTTTTGCTCAAGGCAGAGTTAGGTGATTCTTATTTTTTATAGGGAACCTAATAGGCGTGAGTTAGAAGCTGCCTCCTTTTTCTTTTTACTTGGGCATTAGCTTTATAGATTTCAATACAGTGGGCACATTTTAGAGGGAGGTATTGTAACGAGTTGTGCCCTCAGCCAGACAACTGGCTGCTCCTAATTTCTGAAAGTTTGGCATCCTCTTTGGCTAATGGGATTAAAGGAATCTCTTTCATTGCTCTAACATCTCTACCTATTTCTTGAGCAGCTGCTTAATGGAATTTGAATTCCAAAATGATCCTTCTTCCAAGCCATTTTTTGGGGGTTTGTTTTTTGGTTTTTTTTGTGGTACGCGGGCCTCTCACTGTTGTGGCCTCTCCCGTTGCGGAGCACAGGCTCCGGACGCGCAGGCTCAGCGGCCACGGCTCACGGACCCAGCCGCTCCGCGGAATGTGGGATCCTCCCGGACCGGGGCACGAACCCGTGACCCCTGCATCGGCAGGCGGATTCTCAACCACTGCGCCACCAGGGAAGCCCACAAGCCATTTTTTTAAGGCCTGAGGAAGGCCAAAGAGTTAATTTGGAATTGAAATGGCTCTGTTCTTTTCCCTAAAAAAAAAAAAAAAAAAAAAAAAAAAAAAATGAGAGAGAGAGAAGAGGTAAGTTCTTTAAGTAGGTGAGGGGATTTAGAGTAGGGAGATAATGATCTCCAGGTTTAAAGGAGACCCAAAGGAAAGCTGACCTCATTTTATTGGCAGAAGATTACACTGTGTATTTATAGTTTGTGATATTGACTTCTCGAAGAGAAAAACTAAAAATATATCGGGGGATGTTACTGTATTAAAGAAGGAATGTGTGACATTCCCATCCAGGTAAGTTTCTTCATGTGACTAATTAAACAATGGTGCCAGTAACACCAAAGATTTAGTTTTAGTTTGGGGTTTTGGGGTTTTTTTTTTTAAAGATGTTTGAAGTTTTTCCACATTATTCAACTCGGGCCTTTTAAGTTAATGTTTCACTGCCTTCCTGCGTATACTTTTTTCTCTTTTTTCCCCCCAGATCTTTTTTTTTTTTTCAATCAGATATGGATGAAAAACAAAAATTTAATCTAAAATTAGAAAAGGCTCTTTCTTCTCCCTCATTCTTAACCCACAAGCCGCATGGAACCACATGATGGAGGTTTCAGAAGAAAGAAGATGGGGTTCTGGGTACCACTCCCCCTGGCCTGCTCTGCCTCTTCTTTGTATTGTCACACACAAGGCTTTGAAGAGCTCTCGGAACCACTGATTGCTGTAGGATAGGCCCATCATTCTGTCCAAAGAGGCTGCTGTGCTTGAAGTAGCAGAGAAAATATACCTTGACAGGAAATCTCTTTTTCAACAACTAGAAAATGAGGAGGTGGAGGGAGGAGGGAGATGACAGGGGAAGAGGAGGAGACAAAATTTACTATTTCTGGGGCTTCCCTGGTGGCGCAGTGGTTGAGAGTCCGCCTGCCGATGCAGGGGACACGGGTTCGTGCCCCGGTCCGGGAAGATCCCACATGCCCCGGAGAGGCTGGGCCCGTGAGCCATGGCCGCTGCGCCTGCGCGTCCGGAGCCTGTGCTCCGCAACGGGAGAGGCCACAACAGTGAGAGACCCTCGTACCACAAAAAAAAAAAATTACTATTTCTTCCAAGCCCTCCAGAGGTCATGCAAAAGCCTTGGCTCATGCCCAAGGCAGCTCCACGCTGTTGCCTGGCCTTCTCATCTCCGCATTCCAAGTGTCACGTCTAAATCAAATGTGAAACACTATCTTTTTCAGTCAAGTGGATTCAACTTCCCAATAAGTAAATTCTGTTTTAGTCTACACTGAAAAACAGTGTCCTTTCTTTTCCACACTTGACGTTGTCATCTTTTACTCTGTCCCCTTTATGGGGTCTTGAACGTTCTCTTGCCATTGAGGGTTAGAGCTTTTCCTTGAAAGTTGTCAGACATGTACGTACAAGCAGTCCACGAAGCTGAAAACTGGAGAAACTGATGTGAAGGATGGGAGCAGAGCCCACCCTGGCGAGCTTTTGCCTGACAGTGTGAGATCTCTGCATAGTTCCTCTAGGTATGGATCTCTAATGACAAGTCCATTATGTCCTATGTGTGTTTTTAGCGATGAATTAATTACTCTTGGGAAAGCGTTTAGTCACTGGTTTTTTGGAAAATGATAAGGTAGCTCGTGACCAGGACTTAAGTTACGACTTTTGGGTAAGAGTGCTAAATTGAAGTCAGAGTGAAGTTTGCGTGAAGAGGTAAAGGTGCCCATTGAAGGTGAAGAAAGGGGTTTATCCTCCTGATGTTGTCACCCTGACCACGGTTAGCGCAACCTCAGTGCAGCAGCAAATTCTCAACCTTTCCCATTCTAGTACACACACCCACCCCCTGCAGACTCCTTTTGAACAAGGCTGTTGACTTCCCACCATGTTGACAGTTGTCAAAAAAAATTCAGCAAGATTCTCCCCTCGACCAAAATCTAAATTCTAATACCATATGCTCCCACTCAGCCTGAAAGCATAAATTAGAATCAAGGGGATATTAGACTAGACATCTTCCTTAGCATCCCAAAGCACAGTCAATAAAAAAGAAATAGCAACATTTGGAGAATATGGCTTGGCAGTTATTGGACAAATAGATAATTAAAAAATTTGAAAACGGTAACATTCCTTTACCTTACTAGGGAAATTATAAAATCTTTCTTTGGGGCTCCTCTTCCCCCACCCTAACTACGGATGTTGAGGGTGAATTTCATAACGTCTGTAAAAGTGATTCATGTTTATTAGACTCTAGCACTAAAGAAATTGAAGCTGTTTGGACTGATGGTATCCGTGATTGGGGGTAAAGTGACCACTTTTTGAAGGTGATTTAACATTTCAAACCTTTATGATGTCATTTGGTGCCCTGGAAAAGGTAATTTACTAAATGGTACTTTTGTAACTTAAAAGAATTAATGATCATCAAAAGTGAGAAAATTATTCCTTTTTCAGTTTTAGGATCAGGTCTATAGCATTATATGTGAGGCCATCCACCTTTCAAAGGGATTTGATTTTATGTCATTTCAGTGACTTAAAAAAAATATCATCTGAAGAGCAAAAGAAAGCCTGGGGCTTTTGATTTGTCTGTTGTACATTTTCAGACACATCTACAGAAGGAATAAGAAAATAGATTTTTTAAAATTTTAAACTGAATGTGAACCTTCCCTTCTCATATTGTCATTTGAGAATCAGCAAAACCATTAAGCCTCTCATGCAAAAGCTGATGCAGCTCTTTACATCAAACAATAATAATAATTACAATAATAACAGATATCTACCTTTCGTATAACATTTCAGACTTTACAAAATACTTTGCCATCCCACTATCTCGCGATGTCAGTTGTGAATTAGCTATCAAGAGCTTTTTTATCCTTCTGGTCAATAAGGAAAGATTTTTAGCTGGGCATGAAAAACTCTCAGCTTTCACAGAGGTAGGATGCTGGCATGGTTTACTGAGAAAGGCTGTGGAGCCATCATTATCTCTGATGATGAAAGCAAAGCACGTTTAAGGACATGATTAAATTTGCCTCTAACCCAATTCTTGGGGTCCAGGAAAAAAGGCTTTCACTGCTTTTTTCTCTTTACTCAAAGAACAGTCCACCTTTCCGTCAATATTAATTATATATTCATAAGGCAAATATTGAATCATATCCAAAATAAAATACAATAAATATGGTCCCCCTCTCTTTTTTTAGATTTATTTTATTGAAGTATAGTTGATTTACAATGTTGTGTTAATTTCTGCTGTACAGCAGTGATTCAGTTATACATATATATATAATATATACACATTCTTTTTCATATTCGTTTCCATTATGGTTTATCACAGGATATCGAATATAGCTCCCTGTGCTATACAGTAGGACCTCGTTGTTTATCCATTCTGTATACACTAGTTTGCATCTGCTAATCCCAAAGTCCCAGTCAGTCCCTCCCCCACCCCACCTCCCCCTTGGCAACCACAAGTCATTTTTTAAAATTTATTTTATTGAAGTATAGTTTATTTACAATGTTGTGTTAATTTCCGGTCCCCCTGTCTTGATACCCCTTTGTACCATTTGATTTGTACACATTTAATTATTTATTGTCCTATTTTCTGTTAATTTCATGTTTGTAAATTTCCCCGACTTGACTGAAAACTCTTAAAAGACAAGACTCATTCTTGGAGCTATTTTTGTGCTCTCCACAGGGATTGTTACATACAGGACACTTAAAACAGTATAATTGACCCATGATTGATATAATCCCAGCCTAAAGATAGTAGATAGAGAAGATCAGTGGTTTCCAAACTTGAACATGGATCAGAATCACCTTGGAGGGTTTGTTAAAACACAATTCTGGGCCCACTCCCGGAGATTCTGATTTAGGAGGCATGGAGTCAGGCTGATAATTTACGTTTCTAATCATTCCTAGATGATGCTGATACTACAGGTCCTGAGACCACACTTTGAGGGTCGTTGCATTAGATTCATGTTTAGTCTCCTCCAAATTGTATTTGATGATACTTAAAATCTCTACCAATGTCTAATTGGGATTCAAGAGCACAAAGCAACATTATTCGTAGAAACAAATGTAGTCAAGGAACTCACTGCTAAACCCATAAGTTATAAGACCTAAAAGAAATGAAGCTGAGCTCCCATTATATCAGGCTATGAATGAATAACTCTAACTGATTAATGATAATGATAATTTTTTAAATGAGGATGTATCCCACATCATTAGCACAGCTATTACCCAACTTATGAGTGGATCATATTCCACAGTTTATTTGGAGTCTGTGGTTTGGAACTCAGAATGTGTTTTGCCATAGAAGAATTGTGAGAAGCAATGGTAACAAATGTCTAACTCATAATTCAACCAAAGATAGTTGTAAGAGTACCACGGGTCCTAATCCTGGGTTTCTAAAGGGACAAGTTTAGGATGTACAGCTTTCTATTACCACCAACTGAATAGGGTACCCGGATAGAAGAGCGAGGAAGGAGGTGGACATTCCATTTTGGACATGTTGAGTTTTCTTTGGCCCATCCAGGCGATGGCCACTAAGCACAGCACTATGGGTATATCCCCACCTCCACTGCAGGCACTCACAGATTCCATTTGCCCTCCTCCTTTTGTCAGCCAGACAGTGATTGTTGCAGGGGCACGGGGGACTCTTGGTGCCCTTCTTCCGCAGCTGGGTCAATGAGCACAGCACAGTGGGGCTGAAGAGTCCAGGGAGAGCTCCACGTCCATCTGTGGTATAAACCACTGAGGATACTTTCCGGCCTTTTTTTTCATAATCCCTATCTTTGCTTTGGGAGGTTCAGCTGTGGACAGGTCTGCTTAAATATTTCAGTACCTTCCTCTATAGCTCTGCCCCCTCTCTCTCCTTCTCCTGTAGGCTTCCTCCTCTACCCCCAATGCTTCCCTTTTCCTTTTCTTATTCAGATTTACAAAAGATGTACAGCTGATAAAGATGTTTGGGGGGACACCCATTCACTGACATTTCAGGGGAAAACCCACATCACCTGGAACCGGGCAGGTGTTCTACATGAAGAAAGCAAAAAGTCTGGGATTAGGGAATTGAGGAAGTGGGCAGAGGACAGGACCAGGTGACCAGAGGCCCAGATAGTTAGTCCGTGAGTTACCAATCAGTCCTGTAGCCCCGTATCACTGTGTGAATCGCCTCAAAACCTGCGTGGGACCCCAGGCGACAGCGGGTTCTCTGTCATCTGGGGGGTAATGGAAAGGAGAAGAAAGTCATCATTACTGGCAAATCAGAAAGAAAGCGTATTTCCTCCATCCATCTGACTGGCATTGTTTGGGGTGAAGCAGAACTGATATTCCAATTGGCCATTCGTGAAACAGGGAATTCCCGAGTAAACGCCCCCACCCCGCCCCCACACAGTGTAATGTCTGAATGGATTTCATTGATGACCAATTCATACTTCCTTACACCTGATTTTGCACAGAAGTATAGACTGTAGGAGAGTCGGAATACTTTGAGAAGGAGGCACCAAGAGGGAAATAAATGCGCCAGGATTTCATTAGGAGAAAATGGGACGGAGCCAGAAAAGGCTGAGAGAGGGGCTAAACTGCAATGCATGTCTGACCCGGAGGGAAGGCAAGGTTGGTGGAAGCGTCCCAGACCTAAATGGAAACGCCGGGGAGTCCTTGAGTGAACCTGACCCCCAGAGCCCGTCCCATGTCTCCCAGGAACAGACCTGCCTTAACATCCCTCCTGTGCTCCGTCCGTGGCTGGGAGCAGTCAGTGGGACACGTGATCTGGAGCACACGTGCTGATGGATTTCAGAGCCTGGCGTCTGGAGACCCTTGGTCACGTGTGGCCCCTGTCGTGGGCGTTCTGCCAGGTGGGTTTCCTCCACATAAACCAATAAAGCATCCAGGGTCAATGAAAATTGTGCTTTGCGATGGAAATGGTGTGATATTGGTTATTTAAGCCCCCCTCCCAACAAAAAGGAAAGGAAAGAAAAGAAAAATGCTTCATTATCTTCCGTACTTTGAAAGTAGAGAGTGGAGACCCTTAAAATCTGCCATGATCTGAAACTTTTACTTTAAGCCTACAGCTTCAGCCTGTCTGTCCCTCTGGACTGGTCTTAAGAGCTGGTAAGAGGAGCAAAATGATCTGCCTTGGCCTCATTTTTCTCTCAGTGCTTAATGAAAGGGCAACAAAATGCCATAGAGCTGGCAGCTGGAGGGGTGGTGGTGGGGGGGAGGGGAGGGCTGGAAAAAGCACCAACTGAATAATTGCTGCTTCATAGTTAAGAATTGCAATGCATTCTTTTTTTTGATTGCTAAAATTTTCATTCTTCTGACCTAGAAAAAAAATCTTGGCCTTTAAATGTGGAGCACCTAATTTTTCATTTTATAAATAATCTGTGTTCCATTCCACTGGGTGGAATGCATGATGATGTTTAGAATACCAGCTGCCACCTAGCAATGTTCCCAAAGTTAAATATACACGTATCACGCAGTATTTAAAATTATGTAAATAATTTGCTTTCTGTGTCCTCTGATGTCGAACTGGAGAAATAAGGAGCCACTATTTTAAAATCCCGACAGGTATTGTGGGGTTTTTTGTCTTTTATTTATTATTTATTTATTTTTAAAACATCTTTATTGGAGTATAACTGCTTTACAATGTTGTGTTAGTTTCTGCTGTATAACGAAGTGAGTCAGCTCTATGTATACATATATCCCCATGGGTATTGTATTTTTGATGCTGTTTGTGAGAGGTGTGGGTGCACAGAGAGCAGGATTTCTTTTTAGATAACTCTTGAAAAGCTTAACGAATGCAAAGCTTCCCGTGACGGTGCAGTCGCATTGTATTCTAACTGTAGGGCACTTCACTCCCTGTTCTTTTAGGCTGAAAATGGTGTGTCACAAAATGACAACCTATCCATGGATTTTTGCTTAAAAAGTGATTAAAAACCATTCCGGCATCAGAGTGGGGCAGTTGCTTACTGTTCAATATTACTTTTCTTGGTAAAGAATACATAGACTAAAAGTCAGACCCTTGTGGTTACCGATAAATTTGCTAATTGTATGGTTAAGGAGATACAATTCTAATGACTGGAGTTTGAATTAATAGCAAGATAATGATTCTAAGAATAAAAGACCTTTTTTTTTTTCTTGTTCACAGTGAAAACACATTAGCCAGCTCTAGTAATACACAAAGGGGACGAACAAAGAGCTTGGTTTCTCTGAGAGGAAGAACAGCTAAGATTATGGTTATGATGACAGATGGATTCAGGGACAGTTTCAAAATGTGGGACTCGGGTGAACCCCAAAAGGCATGAAGTGAATTCCAGTAAGCTGTAGGCTAGGGGTGGGCATTCAAGGGAACAGAAGCAGTGAGGTGTTTCTAAGAGCTGTGACTCGGAGGGGCTTGCAGTATTTCCGGAAGGTGCATTATCTTATGTGAAATGGAGATTTAGCCGTTAAGATGAGCACATGATGGCCTGTAGATCAACCAGTCTATACTTTTGGTTTACGTAATAATAATGAACAAACTACAAACATTTCTATTTTGCTACACACACAAAAACACATGCAGTATTTCATGCTGTGTCTGTCTCTCTCACACACGCATACACATGTGCACACACACACTTATAGGCACGTTCTTTCCTTCACTTTGTACAAAAAGGAAGGAATGGTCTCTCTAGTTCTGTGCTTCAGAATACATATCAAACAGAGATGCATTTCCTACAGTTATACATCTGAAGTAATGTGTAGTTACTTGAGGTGTGTTTATATAAGCTTTTCCCACATAAATGGACACATTTATCCTTAGATGAGCTTAATTGTGGCAATGAAAGAGAGATACATTTAATGGTCCTGTTTTCACAATAGGGTGTTGGCTGATGCTTGCATCATGGGTTACCAATTTGTCGCCTAATAATTGTCATTTAAATACTTGTTTGGGGACTTCCCTGGTGGTTCAGTGGTTAAGAATCCATCTTGCAATGCAGGGGACGCAGGTTCGATACTCCATCTGGGAACTAAGATCTCCCGTGCTGCGGGGCAACTAAGTCCGCACCACAATAGAGAGTTCTTGTGCTGCAACTGATAAGCCTGTTTGCCACAACTAGAGAGGAGCCCACGAACCGCAACGAAGAGCCCACGCGCTGCAATGAAAGATCCCGTGTGCCGCAACTAAGACCCAATGCAGCCAAAAATAAATAAATAAATAGATAGATATTTAAATACATGTTTGGGGCTGGGAACAACGTTCCCCACCTGCTGACACAGACTAACAATGAGATTTCATCAGGCAACTGAGTGGGGCAACCTTTTGATTAAAGCAACATCTCTAGAACAGAATAATTTCTATTTCTGTTATTATTTTTAATATGACTTTAGCTAAAGAATTGAAATGTAATGTTTAGAGGAAAACAGCTGAGAAGTTTCTGGGTTGTTTTTTGGTTTTTGGTTTTTTTTTTTTTTTGCGGTACACGGGCCTCTCACTGTTGTGGCCTCTCCTGTTGCGGCCTCTCCTGTTGCGGAGCACAGGCTCCGGACACGCAGGCTCAGCGGCCATGGCTCACGGGCTCAGCTGCTCTTCGGCATGTGGGATCCTCCCGGACCGGGGCACTAACCCGCGTCCCCCGCATTGGCAGGCGGACTCTCAACCACTGCGCCACCAGGGAAGCCCGAGAAGTTTCTGTTTATGCCATCTGCTTAGAACAAAAGTGTTTTACCGAAATGTCTTCTGAATACATCCATACCCTAGTATCCATGCCTTCTCTAAAAACAGGAGATAGCTAGCAAGTTCTTGGTTCGAACTGCACAGAAAAGAAAACCTCTTAAAATACGTAATTGTTTTTCAGCCTATGACCCCAAATACTGATTATTTCATACTTTTATGTGGTAAACCGTAATCACCAAGAACACGCCCACTTTCTTATCTAGAAAAAGATGTCATTACAACAAGATGGAAACTATAATCTTGTTCAGGTCTATGACACACTTCTCGTTCCAGATTCTGGTTTTTTTTCCCCCCAATACATTTATTTATTTATGGCTACGTTGGGTCTTCACTGCTGCGTGCGGGCTTTTCTCTAGTTGCGACAAGTGGGGGCTACTCTTCGTTGCGGTGCGTGGGCTTCACATTGCGGTGGCTTCTCTTGTTGCGGAGCATGGGCTCTAGGAGCGCAGGCTTCAGTAGTTGTGGTACGTGTGCTCAGTAGTTGTGGCGCATGGGCTTAGTTGCTCCGCGGCATGTGGTATCTTCCCGGACCAGGGCTAGAACCTGCGTCCCCCACATTGGTAGGCAGATTCTTAACCACTGTGCCACTGGGGAAGTCCCCCAGATTCTGTTTTTGCATCAGTCATTTGACTCAACTCTTAGTTCCAGATTAGCAAAATGAACCACATGCAGATTTTCCACTCACGAGATTTTGGTTGATTTTGTCAACTTACACTCTTCAGTTCACCAAAAGTCAACTGTGTGTTTCTTCACTCTCCTTTTCTTTTTAATAGAACATTTGGGGTATGTGACTTTAGAGCTTGGGAATCAAATAATAAAATGGCCCCCAAATTACAGGTGAACAGATGGACAGAGCACGTAGTCATTAAGGATCCTGTAGTCAATTAGACATCCCATTACATGGAACCACTGACGTCCAATGAGAAGAGAATTAGCTGAAAACGAAGAGTGCTAGAATTCCAATCCCAAATGTCCTTCCTTGGGTACACTCTGTCCTTTTATTCTGGCTCCTTGGAATGGCTTTCATTTCCTGCATGCCTCTCTTCTCTGCTTCTCTCCTGCTCCTTCCAGCCCCAAGTCAAAGGCTACCTCTTGTAAGGATCTTGCCCAGTCTTTGTCCTCCCAATTAGTACTGAGCTCTTCCTCCTCTGTCTTCCCTGAGATGGTTACTTTTATGTGAACCCTTCCCATATTCTATCTTAGGGCTGGTTCCTTTCCAGATCTTCAGTCTCATGCTCCAGCTCATCCCTTTTACCCCGTTCTCACAGCCCATGTATTTTTGGCTTCTCTCTCTCTCTCTGGTTTTGTTTCCTTTCAGCCTATAAATTTGTACAAAGCTCTCTCATCCTGAAATGTCCTGTTGATGCTACATTGCTATCCTGTGTGTCTTTCCTTTCAAACCCAAGTCTCTTGAAAGGGTCATCAACATGCACTGTTTTTACATCCTCACATCTTATTTATTAGTTAATCCTTGCCCTGCCCCTGTCCTTACTGCTCCGCTAAAATTGCTCTGATAAAGGTAATCAGTGACTTGCTACTTGCTAAAATGTAGCCTTTATTGAGTCCTCATATATTGGGCCTCTCTGTGGTACTGGTATCACAGGCAATTTCTTGTTTGGGGAAACTTACTCCAGGCTCCCTCAAAGTATGCTCCAAGGAGCATTAGTTTTTGGGAATATGACTAGATTTTATGTAAAATGAAGAGTTCCATGGTCAGATAATTTGAGGAAGCTCTACATACTATTATCTTCTTTAAAGACTCCCACTGAAAATTAGCAAGCCAGTGTTAACCTATAAAACTCATCTTGGTATAATACCAGGAATACCCTTTGGGAAATGCTGCCCCTCAAAGTTGATTCCCCCCATGACTGTTCTTTCCTGGTTATCTAAATCTCTAAGACTATCCTCCTAGTTCTCTTTCTCTCTGTCTCTCTCTCTTTTTTGTGGTTCCTAGCATTCTACTTGGACCCCCTACTCTTCTTTCTAAATGTTCTCTCCTTGGTGAGCTTGTCCTCTCTGTGGTTGTAAGTATCTCCTACATATGGATGAGTCCCAGTCTAGGTCTCCAGTTCTGAACTTCCGACCCACATATCCAAATTTCTACCCTGCATTTCCACCTGGGTGTTTCTAGATACTTTCTTCACCTTCAGGCTACTCAGGCAGTTCAAACTCAACATGTCTCCAACTGATATGATTTTTCCCACTCCTACTCCTCATTTTTGACCTGTTTCTGTCCCCGAATATATGGTATCAGTGAATGGCACCGGTAGAGTCCCCCTCACTGGAAAACATGGGAGCAGAGCTGATTTTGTCTGTGGCTTTCTTCCAACTCAGTCTGCACTACAAGACTGTCCCAGAAGGATGATCATGTGATGGAAAGCTGTGAACAGAGGATGGAGAGTTCCTTTAATGGCAAAGAATATAGGAACCTAGGGAGATGGTTGGACAAAGAAGAAGACAACAGACTTCTGCCAACCAACAGATGGGGATATGACTTCTGGGCCCCAGCACGCCAGGCCATGCATCTCAGCATGGTGTCATTCCACTAAGTGGAAGAACTTTGCCTGTGACATTTTTAAAGGGTATTAAATCCTGGCACCCACTCACGCTGGGCTCTTCTAGAGACCGTGCCTATAAGCCTGCCTACTCACCATGTGGAAGAAGCCCAGTGAGTGGGTAGATCCGTCACCAGCTCTTTAAGGACAATCTTGATATAAAATTAGGACAGTTTGACCCAAGTTTTCTTCTTAAGTCCCTGGGTCCTGCTGCCTTCCTGATTTGGGCTTTCACTTTTCAACTCCATTTTTAGTGCCTTCCACACATGTCATTCTTCTTTTCTAATGAGGCACACAGGGATTATAGGGCAGGCTAGATAAATGCAACTTCATGGACTTGGGATCAGATACACCTGTGTTTAAATCCCAGCTCTCCTATTTCAGCTCATGAGACTTTGGATAGGGCAGTGAGAATTCTCTGTCAAGTGTGTATAAAAATAACCTACCTTGTAGGGGAGCCATGGGGACTGAATGAGATAGTTCACATTAAGTGCCATACACATGGTGGTCATTCACGAAATGGTGGTCACTCTCACTTAATATGTTGAATTCGCCTTTGTTTTTCCAACTGGATTTCTTCTGCAAGCATTCCTTCACCAGTGCTGGCAGATCACTTATGTAAATAATATACCTCATGACTCCACTAAAATATTCTCATCTTCATTAAAAGTTTTCACATAATTTCCTAAGTGCTGGGAAGGTGTTAAGACAGAGTAAGCCTGAAATTCGATACTTAGATAAATTAAAAGTACAAGGTATTTAGAGTCTCCCTAAGATAAACCAGATTTGGGTTATAAAGCCTTATTTGAGTCTCTCAGATAATAAAAATCTATGAAATGTAATTGATCAAACTCAAGGAGATGAAGAGTCATAGAGACTCCCCTGGGATTTGAACTTCATGCTTTAAGCAGCCTAGGCATAGCAAAGCTGAGGTTTAGTGTACTAAGCTCTGCCCTCTGGCTATGTGATTATATATAGCAATTTTCTATCAGTGAAAGGAGAAGAAATGCTTTCTGAATTGCTGTTTTCCCTGGTCCCACCTCTCAACTATGGTAACTAAGTTGAGTTAGTTATACCGTCTAAGTTATACCGTCTTAAAGGAACAGTCGGCCCTGCCTAGTCAAATGCTCATGAACCAAGACTGCAATTAATTTCCAGATCACAGTGTAGTCGAACTTCTCTTTTTACCATAAAGGCAAAGTGGGTAGTGATTCTACAGTGCTCTGACTCAAAAATGTATCTTCCCCTATTGGCAGAACTCTGTCTAGATATTTATTTGAAAATGAATAATAGTCACTTGTAATCAACAGTGGATAGAGGGTGAAGAAGAAAACCAGCAATTTTTAGTTTAAATGAGTACTAAAAGCACGATGGTGTCTCTCACCTCCTTTCTAGCTGTGTGACATGGGACACATTGTTTTTTATTTTCCCCAAGGAAAAGATTCAGGGATCAGAAGTTCAAAGACCTAGTCTCTAATGGCAGGTCCACAAACTGAGCACTCAATTTCAATTTTCCTTACCTGTAGAGTGGGAACAGTGTCTAACTCATGGAGATCTAAGACATGAATTTGTTGTGAGGAGAAACATTCATAGGTGATTGACTAAGAGGAATCTGACGTCATTTTAAGCGAACATTTTTGCATGTTTCCTAAATGCCAAGCAATACCATACGTGCATTTGAGTATATGGCAGAAGGCAGATCCCATATACTCTGTTTTGCAGATAAGGAAACATGGGCTCCTGGTGGTGAATGACATGCCCAAAGGCATGTACCAGTAGCAGGTACCCAGTTGCCTACTGATTGAGCCAAGTCTAGAATGTAGGTCTTCTGCCTACCGTCTAATGCTTCTTCTGAACATTGCAAGGCGATGTGGAAATTGGAGTTTGTGTCTGCATTTGTCTTCATGGTGTCTTATCTCATGTCAGGCTTGGGGATTCTTTTTACTTTAAGCTGTTTTACCCTTCTCCTTTCCCACGCCTTTAGTTTCAGGGAGGAGGACTTGAAATCACCTTTCATTTTGTTCCCTTTTCCTTCTTTTCTCTTTTCTGGGTTCAAGACCTGGTTCCACTTTCTAGTCCCAAGTTCCTAATCGGTCACATGACGTAATGCCTTTAGTGAAGCTTTGGAAATTGCAAGGTGCTTGTAGACATAAGGTATTGAGTGTCATCAGCACGATGACTAACCTTGCAATTCAAGCCACAGTTCCATGTTCGTTTATATGGAATGTCATTTTCCCTTGCCTTGTAGGATCTGGCTTCTAGAAATGTCCCCTCTCTTCCCTTGAGGGAATTCAAAATGCAACCCCGGGTCTCTCTCTGGACCCCCACCATGTATGTGTCACTTCTTATCATTTGCTGTGCATTTTCTAGAAAATTGTTCTTCTCCCTGCTCTGCTCAGCCATAGTCTTTTCTGCGGTCCCCATCACTGAGTGATTTTTGAGGGCAGATCCCATCTACGTATCTGTGTCCCGGAAATGTATGCCAGTTAATTGCCTTCTGTCAGCATTGCCCTGATTTGGACCAACTCTTGACAGCTTCTGAGGGCAAACAGCTGCAGAAACCTGCCGGGAGCCAGAGGTGGATTCCAGAACCTGCACAGTGTCTAATGCTCCTTTTGGAAGTTGAAGTAAGGAGGAAAACTCATCGATCCTTCCGGAAAGTGTTGTGGAAAAGTGAGGGGAACCGCAGCTCCCCACAAGTGATTTTGTTATTCAAAGGGGACAGCAAGAGCCTAGAACATCTGTTGTTTCAGATGCATTGACGCAGATACTTAGGGATGCGACAGGTCCAATGGTGTTTGTGTGGTATTTCCAAATGCTCTATCAGCAAGGACTACTTTTAGGCTCCAGGGAATATTGTACATGGTAGACTCATCGTTGACATCTGGCTGGTTCATATGTAACCACTGAAATCTTTCAAAACAAAACTGTTGCAAAGGATATTTAAACCCAGAATGTCACTTGGGAATAAAATGTTCCCTTCTCTAACTATCTTTCCTAGTGTGAAAATGTACAAATTTTAAAGATTAAGAGTCGATTTGGATATTCTGAAGCCCCAAAATGGAAAGAAAGCCTTATACTGAATGTCATCCCCTTCCGAAATTATTGGGGGAAAACTCTGCAGTTTTTTTTTAAAGGAAATGTAAGAATTTTGTCCACTCTCTTTGCTGAGCTTATTTGGGTACCTCGTTGCCTACTTGACAGTTCATTGTCATGTGCCCTGGAATTAGACTGGGGTCAAATTCTGCCCCCTCTGCTTCATAGCTGTATGACCTTGAACGTGGTATGTGACTTCTCAGGGCTCAGAGTCTTCCTCTGTAAAATGGAGGTATCAGTAGTTCCTCATCTGCTAGGATTTTTGTAGGAATAAATATCTTGCCTATAAAGAGTTAAAACCAGTGCCTGTGCAGTAAATGCTTGATAAATGTTAGCTGCTATTTTGTTATTACATGGAAGTAGATGTACCAAAAGAAGGTATAAGTGTTTTTTGTGGGGGGTTTTTTCCAGAGAAAGGTGGTTAACATCAAATGAGTCTTTTCTCAAGTTGATAATAGATTTACAAAAATGTTTCTATGAAATCACCATACTTGACTCCTGTTGAAATTATGTGACTCAAAAATCAAAACAGAAGAACAGCTCTCAAGATATTTCCAGGCTTCCTAAGATACCGGTTTTACACCACTGTTCAGTTATTCAGAAAACGAATATCCAGTTGGAACCTAATGCTTTGCAAAATCCATCTGTGTCATACTTTAACCATTTCACCTCCTTCTTGCAGTTCTGATAATGTAAGTCTTGGGGTGGGGGGAGATGACCAAATGCTAATCAGACATGATTTGCTTCTTTTCAAACAGCTGTGTTAAAAAGTAGACTAGCTCAGGATTTTTTTGTTTATATTTATGCTTTTTTTGATGACCTCGATTAGTGGCAAAATAGGAAGGCAAGCACTGAAGCATTCTTGATAACTTTCTCATAGGTCTCTGAGATACTTTGTGTATTTTCAAGACATAAAGGTGATAGGTGATTGGCAACTACAAGTTAATCAGCATCCAGAATGACTGACTGAATTCGAGCTCAAAAGTTGTACCCTGGGGCTTCCCTGGTGGCGCAGTGGTTGAGAGTCCGCCTGCCGATGCAGGGGACACGGGTTCGTGCCCCAGTCCGAGAAGATCCCACATGCTGCCGAGCGGCTGGGCCCGTGAGCCGTGGCCGCTGAGCCTGCGCGTCCCGAGCCTGTGCTCCGCAACGGGAGAGGTCACAACAGTGAGAGGCCCGTGTAACGAAAAAAAAAAAAAAAAAGTTGTACCCTGCATGCCCAGAATGCAATCAGAACAATTGGGAATATTATAGCAGCTTGTGAATGGAATACCAGAGGCATATCTAGCAATTGTCTAAGAAGAGGGGGTCAGGAAGAAATTGGCAGGACTCAACAGCTACCAGTGATGTTGGAGACTGTTACCCTAAGCCTGGAAGCTGACTATGAAGAGAGGAGAAAAAGAGTGATGAAAAGAGAAAGGGACCGTTTGAAAAGCCCAGCGTCTAAACAGTGTCATTACTGCTGATGCATACGAGGAAAATTGACAAAGATATTCATGAGCAAAGAGAGCCTCATGTAAGCATATTTCATGCCTTTCGAGAAGTCAGGAACCAAACAGTTCTGGCTCCTTGGCAGGACGCAGTTCCTAATTACCGTGTAGCCCGTATCCCGGAGTCCAGGCTTCTCGTTTTCCAAACCTGGAAACTGTCCTTCAGCAAGTTGTAGCCAGTTCTCTGCCTTTGAAGTTTTTCCATTCACTTTCTGGCCCCAGGTTTGGCCACCATTTTCCAGGAGAAAAAGTGGCTGAAACACAGCAGCCTGAGAGCAAGGAAAGACCGGGATGGAGCATATCTGGGGTCCCGCCTCCACACCCATGTTTTGCTACAGTGATCGTTTCTCTTCTCTTGGCTCCAGGCAGGCACCTTCCAACTGTCCAGATAAGATGAGGCCCAGAGAGTCACTGATCAGCAAACTGCAAATTGTAAATCCAAGAAGGCACTTGAGGGGAGAACCATTGGAATTGCTTAAATAATCGTTGATGGGGCTTCCCTGGTGGCACAGTGGTTGAGAGTCCGCCTGCCGATGCGGGGGACACGGGTTCGTGCCCCGGTCCGGGAGGATCCCACATGCTGCGGAGCGGCTGGGCCCATGAGCCATGGCCGCTGAGCCTGCGCGTCCGGAGCCTGTGCTCCACAACGGGAGAGGCCAAAGCGGTGAGAGGCCCACGTACCGCAAAAAATAATAATAATAATAATAATAATCGTTGATGATAATAACAATTATCATAAAAGTCACGTTGGATTGTAACTTTCCAGTTTGCCAAGTTGGTAAAGAGCAAGTCAAACTTTGTGATGCCTGGAAATGCACAAGTACATCAGAATGTATTTGGTAAAGCTACTGAAATGGGGCAAAATGAAGGATTGATAATAATAAACAGAAAGAGGAAAATTATGCAATTGCAAAGATTTTAGTAACTATGTTTTGGTCCCTTTTTGATAAAAAGAGATTATTTTGTGGTGGCATGGTTGTTTTAAGAAAGTGAAAGGGGGCTTCCCTGGTGGCGCAGTGGTTGAGAGTCTGCCTGCCAATGCAGGGGACACGGGTTCGTGCCCCGGTCCGGGAAGATCCCACGTGCCGCGGAGCGGCTGGGCCCGTGAGCCATGGCCGCTGAGCCTGCGCGTCCGGAGCCTGTGCTCCGCAACGGGAGAGGCCACAACAGTGAGAGGCCCGCGTACCACAAAAAAATAAATAAATAAATAAATAAATAAAATAAAGAAAGTGAAAGGGCGTTGTTTTTAGGGAGAACATTGAAAGCATTAGTAGAGGCAAAGCAAAAGGTGACAAATAAGTAAGCACTTGGCAAACCAGGACCCTGGTTCCATAATTCAACAAAAAGGCATCTGACTTTCTTTTCTGATAAGTTGCTAAAAACAGAAGAAAGACAGAAGAATACAAGGAGAGAGAGAGAGAGAGAGAGAGAGGGAAATTGCAATAGCTTCAAATGTCAAAGAACGGTAAAGTCATGGAGCAATCCAGATTACACTTAACAGATTTTTAGGTGTGCATACAGTATTGATAACGACAGGCACCGTGATGTAGAGCAGATTTTCAGAAGTTATTCATCTTGCACGACTGAAACTACACCCCTTGGGCAACTCTCCATTCCCTCCTCCCCTGAGTCCCTGGCAACCACCATTCTGCTCTCTCCTCCATGAGTTTGAACATCTTAGACACCTCTACCTGTAAGTGTAATCACACAGTATTTGCCCTTCTGTGACTGGCTTATTTCACTTGGCATAATGTCCTCAAGATTCATCTGTGTTGTCACACATTGCAGGATTCTTTTTAGACTGAATTGTGCATGTATGTAGTGCGTGTGTGTGCATACTCACACATTTTCTTGACCCATTCATCTATCAGTGGACATTTAGGCTGTTTCTGCATCTTGGCCACTGTGAATAATGCTGCAGTGAACCTGGGAGTGCAGATATTTCATTGAAGTCCTGATTTCAGTTCTTTTGGATACATACCCGGAAGTGGGCTTGTTGGATCATATGGTAGTTCTATTTTTTTTTTTTTTTTTTTTTTTTTGCGGTACGCAGGCCCCCCACTGCTGTGGCCTCTCCCGTTGCGGAGCACAGGCTCCGGACGCGCAGGCTCAGCAGCCATGGCTCGCGGGCCCAGCCGCTCCGCGGCACGCGGGATCCCCCCGGGCGGGGGCACGAACCCGTGTCCCCTGCATCGGCAGGCGGACTCCCAACCAGTGCGCCACCAGGGAAGCCCCGGTAGTTCTATTTTTAATTTCTTTAGGAACCCCTGTTTTTCATAGCTGCTGTGCCTTTTTCCATTCGCAGCTCTAGTGTACAATGATTCCAGTTTCTCCACATCCTTACCATCCGTTGTCTTTTGTTTTCTTGATAATAGCCTCCTAAAAGGTGTGAGGTGATACCTCAGTTTTTGATTTGCATTGTCCTGATGATTAGCTGAGCACTTTTTATGTACCTGTTGACCATTTGTTCCATGTCTTCTTTGGAGAAATGGCTGTTCAACTCCTTAGCCCATGTTTTAATCCAGTTATTCGTTTTTGGTTTGCTATTGAGTTGTAGGACTTCCTTCTATATTTTGGAAACTAACTCCTTATCAGATATATGGTTTGCAAATATTTTCTCCCATTGTGTAGGTTGCTTTTTCATTCTGTTGACTGTGTCCTTGGCCGTGCAGAAGTTTGGGGGCTTTTTTCTTACGCCACACACAAAAGCCAACTCAAAATGGCTTGCAGACTTAGACGTGGGGCCTGACATTGTAAAACTCCTGGAAGTAAACATAGGGGAAAAACTTCATGACATTGGTCTCGGCGATGATTTCATGGACGTGACACCAGAAGCACAGGCAACGAAAGCAAAAATAGACACAGGGGACTACATCAAGCCTGGCTTCCATTTTATTTTCTACATTTTCCAGTGTCTCTGCTGGTGGCCCTATTTTGTTGCACTTTCCAGTTTCTCTTCCCAAATCATTGAGTTTTATCTTTACAGGTGTGTCTGTTTATTTAAAAGAAGCTGAGGTTTTTTTTCCTTTTGCTCCCAAGACAGTATCCATCTTGTTTTACAAGCAATGTTATCTTCAAAGGCCTTCTTGGATCTTTGACTCTGGTGTGCCTCCATTTGGTCTCTGTCCTATAAAGTCCACATTCTCTGTGGCCTCACTCTCTTTCTTATTACTTAGCTTCCTCTGCTCAGCTGCGCTGGCCATCTGGATGGTTCTCAAAAACCACCAACTAGACTCAGGAACCTGCATTTGCTCTTCTAGTGGCTCATATTCTCTCTCTCCCTCTCCCCTCTCCCCTCTCCCCTCTCCTTTTTCAACAAAGATGGTCACAAAACCCTGAACTACTAATGCATGGGGACTGTGGGTTAGTGGCACACCAGGGCCCTCATGACACGTCAGCTGATAAATATCAGGTGTCCAGTGAGTATTGTTGAATGAATGAATGCTTCCCACGTGTTTTATTTCCTTCTTCTCATTGGGTTTCCACTTTATGATATAGACTTCTATAAAATACACCTCATCAGAGGTCTTTTCTCTGTAGTCAGTGTAGCTTTTGGAACAGTGGAGTATGTTGGAAGGCTGAACACAGAATGATCTCCCTAAACTTCACCCACCTGTCAAAATATTTATTGGCTTTTACCAGGCACTTAGCAATCCTCTATTGATGCTGCATTTCGAGAGCTCTGAAAAGTAATAGCTGGAGGAAGTAGGGTGCATATAGTCTAATATATTCAAGGTTGGAGCATTGGCACCTACTGTAATTTACACAAGTTCATCAGTACTTCAGAGGTTGGCATCAGCATTTTTTAAATACCAAGCTTCTCTACCTATTTTATAAATAACAAAGATATATGCATAGTGGTCTATTGTTCATGCCTGCATTATTTTCACAGAGACTTTTAGAAAAAGTAGATATTTTGAACAGTGCTGGCCATAGCTACTCCCCTTTCGGAGTCATCACTGATTTTATTATATTTTACACTAACCCTTTCCCACTGAGATATTATAGAAATAATAAGAATAGCTAACGTTTTTGTGCATGTTCTCTGAGCCAGGCATTGTGCCAAGGCCTTTTGCACGAATTTCCTCATTTAATCCTCTCTGTTAGGCAGGTAAAATTATATTCTTCTCATCTTAGAAATTAGAAAACTGAGATCTAGAAGGACCACTCAGGATTTAAACTGTGGTCTGTCACATCTCTAAGCCTCTGCTCCTAACTGCTTTGTAGGTGACCTCCTCTACTTCCTGGTACCCTGGCCACCCAAAATTCTCTGGCACCTGGGGTCACATAGAAATCATAGGTAGAGGTGTAGGAGGTCTTACAGTGACCCAGACCCCCCCTCTTCTCATGCATGTGCCTGATGTCACATTTCTAAACTGACAAAGGAAAACCAGCATCCAAGCTCACTTGGGAAATGAGTCATTAGCTGCCACAGAAATGTATGAACCTGGCCATCTTGGGGACACAGCTGAGGTTGATCAAGCACATGTGGGTCCCCTGGAGAAGAGGTGGGCAGACAGAACCCAGCCCTGCCAGGTTAGAGGCCCAAGAGGAGGGGGGTGAGGCCAGAGCAAGAAGGAATGAAGGCCAGGCAAGAGCTTCTCATCAAATCAGCGGATAAGTAGAGCTTATCTAACACTTTTTTACTGCCCTGTGCTTTCAGCTTTGATCGGAAGGGAAGAAGTCAGTTCTGTGTCCAGACCAGATTCATTTTATGACTTCAGGCATATTTATCCAGGCAACTTGAGGATTACATTTTCCTGCAGCTATTTGAAAGCTAATTAATTCATCAAGCACTTGCCACTTTTCCCGTTCTTGTTGGGAACTACCCCAAAGCTTCAGTTTCTAAAATGCTTTTGGTTTTGAAGTGACTTTCATTTCTCTTGGTCCACTAGGGCTTTCCTCAATTTTTTTCATATTTGAAATTTATGGGAATACTGTGCTTCTAGATTTATTCATTTAAACTGTCAGAAAGTATGTTGTCATATGCTGAGGAAGTCCCTTACCCCAGCAGTTTGGCTGTATTGATGTGGTTATAAACCCTTTACTGACTTGAGGGCTGCATCGTAACCCAGCAGGTTAGCTCAGGGATTAATTTTTTAAGTGATTTAAGCCCTTTTTAAAATTATTTTTTCCTGTTTTTCAGAAGGCATATTCAGACACATGGGCTTATACGAGATGAATTTATTAAATAAAATTAGTGATTCATTTGAATGACGTTCTTTTCACTTAAATATCATGCATTCCCACATAGCATTATGTATACACATCATAGCAAAATAAACTATGGTGTGGTTTATTAATAAACTATGGGTGTGGTATTCAGTAGGTACTTAACCTCTACCTAAGTTGACACATCCTCCCTAACCTAATGGTTTACGTGGCTGACTTGATTAGGAACTATGAAAAAATGAAATTAGCCTTGAGAACCAAAGAACAGACACATGGTTCTTCTACTGGACTCAACAATTCAGTCTCCAATTTTTGCTGAGTTTCTGTGGAAGCCTTGTGCTGTGGTAGGTATTATTGAAGATACATATATTTTAATGCAGGTTTTGAATCTTGCCCTCAATGATTTAAAAACCAGCATTTCAGTTTGCATGTAACCGTTGAGCTCAATTACTGAACTCAGGTGGAAAATGGAATACTCGCTTATGGGAGTTTGATTCTTTTTTGAGACCTCAGGGTGGAAGAGGTCATGATAAGGAATAATAACACTTATGGAGTATATTACGTGATAGGTTCTTAACATCTGTTCAATTATTTTATCTTTGCAAACGTTCTTTATCCCCAATTTACAGATGAGGAAATAGGTTCAGATAAGAAATTTGCTCAAGGAAACAGACCGATGGTCATTGAGGCAGAATTTGACTCCAAGCTGTGTCTTACTCTAAAACCTGTCTTCGGGGCTTCCCTGGTGGCTCAGTGGTTAAGAATCCGCCTGCCAGTGCAGGGGACACAGGTTCGAGCCCGGGTCCGGGAAGATCCCACATGGCGTGGAGCAACTAAGCCCGTGTGCCACAACTACTGAGCCTGCACTCTAGAGCCCACAAGCTACAACCACTGAGCCCACGTGCCACAACTACTGAGCCTGCACGCCTAAAGCCCTTGCTCCACAACAAGAGAAGCCACCACAATGAGAAGCCCGCGCACCGCAACGAAGAGTAGCCCCCGGTCGCCGCAACTACAGAAAGCCCGCATGCAGCAGTGAAGACCCAACGCAGCCAAAAATTTAATAATTAATTGATTAATTAATTAATTTTAAAAAATAAAATAAAACCTGTCTTCTTACTGGTACATTTCGTGTCCAATCATAAAATATAAAATTAAATAAAGTTTTGATAGCTTTTTAATATGATCAATGTAGGCAGCCAAAGAGAATAATTAAGAGTCTAAAATAGCTATTTTGCGTTGACTGGCTTCTTTAATTGTCTACAGTTATGAGTTAAATGGATAATTGTAAAATCTCTAAATTACTTTAGGTTATTTGGACATAAGCCTGACATGGTTTTATTCTGACTCTAATTATATTTAATTTCATATCCCTGATAGCTCCTGTCTGGTGGGTATCCTGGAGGAGAGGGAAAGGTACATTTTGAGGATGTCTTAGGTTGTGTGTGTTTAGTAGTCCTTAGGGCAGAACAGGTGTGTCACCCTTTAAAGAAATTTTGTTCAGAAAAGTCAGGCTGACAAACAAATACACTAGGAAGTAATTATTTGCTTATAAAACAACTCTTCTCAAAGAAATTAACCACAAATTTCATCTAATTAGTAAGTGTATTTAAAATATTATTTTATAGACAACAAGGTGCTACTGTATAGCACAGGGAACTATATTCAATACCGTGTGAGAAACCGTAATGGAAAAGAATACAAAAAAGAATGTATGTGTATATGTGTGTATATATATAAATATAAAACTGAATCACTTTGCTGTACAAGCAGAAACTAACACAACACTGTAAATCAACTATACTTCAATTTTTAAAAATCTAAAAAAATATTACTTTAATATATGAGTGTGAATTGCACTTCTTTTTAGACATGTATCTTTTCTCCTAAGGGAGGCACATCTGTATCTTGAATTGATAGAACGTTTGTCCTTCCATAAAGCACAAGACACTTCTCTTATGTGATCTTGTGCATCCTTTTAATAATTTTAAAAGCAAATGAGGGACTTCCCTGGTGGTGCAGTGGTTACGAATCCGCCTGCCAATGCAGGGGACACGGGTTCGATCCCTGGTCCAGGAGGATTCCCCCATGCCGTGGAGCAACTACGCCCATAACTACTGAACCTGCGCACTAGAGCCCGCGAGCCACAACTACTGAGCCCACGCACTGCAACTACTGAAGCCCACGTGCCTAGGGCCCACGCTCTGCAGCAAGAGACGCCGCAGCAAGAGACACCGCCGCAATGAGAAGCCCACTCACTGCAAGGAAGAGTAGACCCCGCTCGCCGCAACTAGAGAAAGCCCGCGCAGCAACGAAGACCCAATGCAGCCTAAATAAATAAATAAATAACTTAAAAAAAAAAAAAGGCAAGTAGGGGCCAGTACAGAGATGAAGAATACAGTGTAAGTTCACCAAGGTTTATCCTAATGGCTGATATTTCAAATCTTCTATCACTTACGGAGGAAATATGATAATATGTTGCCCCCACTCCTTTCCCAACTTCTGAAGAAGCATTTTGACTGGGAATTAGGTAAAATTTATTCTCCATATAAGTGAAGATGTTTAAACTGTAATTGTGTGAATTTGAAAGAAATATTCTTTCAGTGGCATGAAGACTGACCTACTCAGGAACATTAAAATGTACAGAGGTTCAGACTTTTGTGATAATATTTTATCATTTTGAAAACTTATTCTTAATAGACCCTCACATTACATTTCAGTAAAGTGGTTTCATTTTCTTTAACAACCATTAATAGCTATTAGAGATTAAAAAAATAAGGCTTTATATAGATCATTACAGTACATGTAAGTAGTTTGTAATTGACAATTAAATCAGCATAGCAATGCATTATCATAAGTTTGATAGATCTGCCTTTTTTAATGTACTGAGAAGAAAGGGCTTCTTTGTAAGACATCCCATTACAGACTATTCTTGCGTTTTAATTGATCACAAAGAACACATTGTCTCCATATATGTGCTTGGTAATCATCTTTTACAAGTTTCCTTTTGTGAGGATTTGGAGGCTGTGTGTTGGAGTTTGGTTCGTGCTAGAGGCAGTATCCTTGGTGAAACTTGGAATTAGCAGTGACCTTTAAACCTTTCTCTTTGCCATTGTCATAATAAGTAAGATAAAAGAGTTAGAGCTTTCCACTTGGAAAGTCCAAATTCCTCATTTTCTCTTTCCTTCTCCTTTTCCTTCATCCCCCTAAAGACAGATGAATGAATGTGTCATGAGGCTGGATCTCAATGTTACCATGACTATGGCCACAGAGATGTTGAGGGGGATCCCCGTTCCTGGGCAGCCAATGGGCATTGACCTTATCCTGTCAAACCATAGAGGAAGCATGTGGACTATGTTTGTGTGTAAAATTTGGACTCTTCTCCCCTTCCCTCACCCCCAGGAAATTTGTGGACTTATTCCTAGGAAATTTGTGGGCCATCCAGAAATTCCAGTTAAAAGAGTTTCTATTTTTAGATTAAAATATAGAAACATAACTACATTTGAGAGGGAATTCTAATCATTGATATATATTTTTTTCTCAGATGGAACTTATAAAAATTTCATAGATAATTGATTAATTCCCGCTTTTCTTTATTTCCTTATACCATACAATAACAATGAAATTTATCCATTTAGTGTAAACCTTAAAAAACAGAGCACATTCTCTATATTTTAAACTATGAGGAAAGCAAACAATCAAAAGATTCCTCTCTATATAATTTGCTAGATTCTGAGATAGGTCAAAATACCAATAGAGTTTTTTCCCTGTAATATCTAAGAAAGATATCTTATAGTATGGACGTAGTCAAGTTTTATGTGAGTCTGATTAATCTCGTAAAGATTTATCTGCTTCCTACTATTATTTAATTCATAAATTTTGTAGGATTTCATGTGAGATAAATGCATCACATTAGAAGTGAAAGATAACGATGGGTGCTTTTTAAGTAATTTTTAAATTATTGAAATTAGTTAGATATTGGTACCCAAATGGTAGAAATTAAAATTTTAATTTAACTAGGAAGGAGAAAACAGTCTCATATAATCAGATTGAGTATCTTTACACTATAGAATAGCTCCATGTACACGACAGATACTCAGTGTGTTTTTTGTTTGGTTTTTTTTTTGGCGGTACGCGGGCCTCTCACTGCTGTGGCCTCTCCCATTGTGGAGCACAGGCTCTGGACGCACAGGCTCAGCGGCCATGGCTCACGGGCCCAGCTACTCCACGGCATGTGGGATCTTCCAGGACCCGGGCACGAACCCGGGTCCCCTGCATCGGCAGGCGGACTCTCAACCACTGCGCCACCAGCGAAGCTCTTACTCAGTGTTTTTTAAAAATTAAATTGAATTAATGAATTAGAGGAGTTCAAACCACAGCTGAAGTGACCATGGCACAACTGTAAGTCAACCAGTCTCTCCAACTTCCCTGCAGACTCTCTGGGAGGAATGTGGGAAGTGTCAGCATCAGAATCACAATGGATGTGCTCTCCTATTGCCAAATATAATGGATCTATATGAGTGTATTGAAGAGGGAACATTGCACTCAGAGAAGACCCCCTGCCCTGCGGACTCTCCCCAGTAGTAGGAAGGCACAAACCCAAAGCGTAATTGATGAAAATGTTAAGAGAATGCTGTAGAAGTGTATAAATTGTTTATTTTATGGGAAGAAGTCAAAAGTCACAGAGAGATTTTCTGAAGGTCAGCCATGGACAGCCTTCTTGGCAGTGATGATCTTTAATTTTCAGATCCCGCCACCTCAATTTGATTCTGCTATTTGAAACATGTTTCAAGGTATTAATGAAATAATTAAGATTGACAAAGCCATAGAGACTCCTGATTGCAGAAAGCAGGCAGCAAAATGGCTGATAACTTTAAAATGTGTAGTCAGTCAGTAGTGAAAACGTCACCGATCTTCAGAGATATTTTTTTTCCATTTCTGGTAGTGTGCTAAAACCTCACTACTTCAAAACAGCCTTTCCTAAAATTGAAGAATTTCCCAAATAAACTATATTTGTAAATATATACTTAAACTAAGGCATACATTATACTACTTAGTTGAATTAAGTATGTTAAATGAAAACAAATATGTCACAACAGGGCTAGAGTACATGTATTTTCTAAACTTTAAAATATCAAGATACATCATTTACTTTTTAAAGTTGTATACAAAAGAATTACGTATTCTTCGGGATTTCTAGTTAAGATGATGTTTTGACTTAACGGCCCTTGACGTAATTCAAAGATAGAGTACACGAAAAACAAAAATGCATCCTCCACAAGCAGTTACGGTTTTATGCCAGGAATAAAAAGATGTTTTCATTTGAGAAAAATCTGTTAATATAATACAAGATCTCAGTAGGTCAGTAAGAAAAAAGTGATCTCAAAAGATAGTCAGTAAAATTAAACTTTTATTCCTGAGGGGAGGGAGGAGTCTGAGAAAACCAGGAACCCAGAGGAACTTTTAAAACTTAATAAAAGACAACTATCTTAAACCAGCACTTGAATGAGATGAGCAAGGGTACAAATTCTCATCACTCATTAAATCATGTTTTGGAAGGTTGGATCATAGTAAGACATGGAACTGAAATACTGATATGCCAATTCCAGTTAGGAACACAAAGATTAAAAATATGTCATTTGGGCTTCCCTGGTGGCGCAGTGGTTGAGAATCCGCCTGCCGATGCAGGGGACACGGGTTCGTGCCCCGGTCCGGGAGGAGCCCACGTGCCGCGGAGCGGCTGGGCCCGTGAGCCATGGCCGCTGAGCCTGCGCGTCCGGAGCCTGTGCTCCGCAACGGGAGAGGCCACAGCAGTGAGAGGCCCGCGTACCGCATAAAATATATATATATATATGTCATTTGCTCATGAAATGTATGTTTATGACTCTGATCATGAAACAACAAGATAATCAACTAAAAATCTCTGAGAATTTAAGGAGAACGTAGTAACAAATGTTTTAACTCAATAACTTTATCAAAATTCAGTAGTAACACATGTGGAAACTATTTGAAGAAAACATTAATTCTCCCTGAGAGAGAAAGAAATTAAGATTTTAGTAAATTTAGAGTTTACCCGTGTTTCCAAGTGGAAGGAGCAAGTTCTGTAAAGATGTTAAGTTTTCCCAAAGAAATCTAAGGTTTCAATTCAAATACCCATCAAAATCTCAGTAGAAAATTTTTTTGAATGGACAAGATTATTCTAAAGTTCAACTTGAATTTCCCTTTGCAAGAAAAGAGTACTAATTAGGGTAATTGGCATTCCAGCTGTTATAAAACACATCTACCAAGTGTTCCAACTTAAAACAATGAGGTACCAGTGTAAGAAATGAGAGAGAGATTCAGTAGCACTTAATCCTAATACATCAACACATGTATCACACCCCAAAAAACACTGGGAAAAGAATGAATCTCACAGTAAATGATAGAGGTAAAACTGCCTATTTGTAAAAGAGGGAAAGCTCAGGTTGAAGTTTTTTCTTCAAAATAATTTTAGATGAATAGAAGAGTAAAAATAAAAACCAACAGAATACAAAGGTAAAAAGCTTAACCTACTTTCAGGGCAAGGAAGACTTTTTATGTAAAAAATAAAAGTGTAAGGGAGATTATTGAAATAATTATGTAAAAAATTTTAGTTCAGTACCCCCAATTTTTTAAATTGAAAGCAAGGTAAATGATGATCTGGGACAAATTTATAACTCCTTTTTAAAAAGAATTAAAATAGAGAAATATATAGAGAAGCGCTACAGCTCTATTCAGAAGTCACCAGTTTGTGACTGACGCACAGAAACTGATCTTTCAGAAAAGAAGACAAATGACAATAAACTTTGGCGAAAATATTAATCTTCATTAGAAAGAAACACAAATCAAACAGTGACATAATCTGCTTCACTCATCATGTTTACCGACTTAAATAAGAGTGTGTTTGAGAGATTGGCAAACCAAGAACTCTGGTCTTGTGGGCAAGAATCAACTGTTGCAAATCTTCTGCAAAACAATTTGGTAATTTGTGTTAAGACTTAACTTAGTTTTCGTCTCTCAGAAGAAAATCAGAAGTGCCCACAAATATTCATGTTTCAGAATTTTCATCTCTATGTTATATATAAAAGTGAAAATTTGGAAACACTGCTAATATCTAATCTTACGGTAGTGGTTAAATAAGTTGTGAGACATCAGTGAAATGAAATAACATGCAATCCTTGGAAAAGATTTTTTCAAATATTGTTGGGGAATTCCCTGGCAGTCCAGTGGTTAGGACTCAGTGCTCTCACTGCCAGGGACCCAGGTTCGATCCCTGGTCGGGGAACTAGGATCCCACAGGCCACATGGCGTACCAAAAAAAAAAAAAAAAAAAAAAAATTACTTATGGGAGAAAAATAGCTCATGTTTTTAAAAAGGATTAAAAATTTTATGATCAATACATCCCCATTTGTATATAAAGAGATGAAGTATATGTATTGAAAATAACTAGAAGGAAATGTACCAAAAGTTAAACAATTATTTTTTTCTCGTCAGATTTAGGTGACAGTTTTTCTTCTTTATACTTTTCTATATTTCTGGGCAATATTGTGAACATGAATTGCTTTTATAATCATTAAAAATAATAAACGTTATTTTTAGAAGAATCACATTCGATGTCCAAGTTATCCCTAAATCTGACTTAATGGCATCTAAATTAAGAACATTTTAACAGTAAAGTTTTAATGGTATAATGTTATATGCTTAGTGGGAGTTCAGTATATTGATAAGTATCATTTGTAGCAATATGCTAAATATAGGCTCTAAAAAAGGCAATTATTTCCCAGAGCTAGTTAGATAAATAATTCTTATAAAACAAGTTTGGTTTCAGCCTGAAATAGCCTGGAAGTAGGATTCAATAAGTTGCTCACAAATGACACGACTGACAGGCTTTTCCCTGTATGTCAACATGGTTTGGGTATTATTTGGGGCAGCTTGTGTTACCAGTGGCTTTGTACAACCCTAAGGGGCTTGCAGATGTTCTGGCATTGAGCCGTCATTTATAGAAATGGAGGTGAAGTGCATTCAGGTGCTTACGGCATCTTTTTGAGGTTCATATGTGTTGTCTGGTTGTGCGTGTGTGTCGTTTTGGTGTGTGTGCGTGTTTTCCTGTGAAATATTCCTTTTGAAGTTCAGAGCTTAGGCAGAGAAGCATGAGTTTGGTGGGTGTAACTTCTGAATGCATAAAATAGCAGCTTTAATCTCCCTTTCTGATTGACACCAAACAAAATGCAGACTAGCTCTTTGTTCTCCAAAGCACAGTGGAATGTATGCATGTGTGTCTGTGTTGGCTGTGCACGCGTGCACATGTGTATATGTGTGTGCACGTCTGTGGGTGTGGTTTGTTCAAAGGAAGAAAAAGATTTGAAAAGTGCAACCGCAGACTAATGCATTTGGCATCCTTCAAACTGTGTCTTGCAAGGAGCAATTCTGAGGGCAGGCCCATGCCACACACGCTAAGGGCATGTGACAGTGGTCTCTGTTGGGGGAACTGCTGCTGTGCAGACCTGCTTACATCTCCCAGGTGTGCTGGCCCAGGCTGCGTAGACCTCTGGTGACCAGCCCGAGAGCTTCAGATATGGTATCACACCAGCCTTTCAACAATAAAAAAAACCCAAAAATGATCAGTGGGCCACGGGTCTGTAAACTGACCGCATCAGATTAGACGACTACACAGAGACAAGTTTACCTGAAGGAAGAATAAGAAAGTTTTATTTCCCAGTAATTTTGTTTTCTTGATTTTTTTGCCGGGGTGGGGAGGTGGTTCAGGCTTTTCATCTTTTGTCAATTTCCCTACTATACATGGCTACAGACGGCACTGTGGCTTTTATTGCCAGCTTCCCCCAGAGAGTCATGAGAGTTCGGAGTAGGAAGAAATGCTCTTCAAGATACTAGAGTCACATGGAACCTTTGATCATCTGAAAATTAAAGGCAGCTAACTTTGTATCACATGATTGTGCATGGACCACATTAGGCTGACACTTGCTTCCACACTCACTCCCTCCTTTCCATCCTGTCCACCTCTGTTAGTTTCTCCTTCCACGGCATACCCCTTGTGCCATGCGTCTCTCCATTCTGGTTCTTTGGTCATTTGGTCATTTATTTATTCTAGGATGCAAAGAACATTTATTGAGCACCTACTATCTATCAGGCATCTTAGTAGGCACCGGAGAAATGGAAATTATCATAATGGTCCCTAGTCTCAAGGAACCAATGAAAAGTAATTTACTAGTCTGTTGCTGCAACAAGGCTGAATACAGATGATTCTGCAGTACAGTGGTTTGCAACAATACGCATTTACTTTTACACTGTGAGTCTGCAGGTCATCTGTAGCTTGGCAGATGTTGGTTGGCTGGCTCTCTTTCAGGCTGTGATTCAGCTATGCTTGGCTCCAGACTGTGGGTTGGGTTCAGATCTTCTCCATGTATATTCGTTCTGAGGCCCAGATGGAAGGGGCAGCAGATTGCCTGGGGCATGCTTTTCTCATGGCAGGCCACAGAGCGTCAACACCCAAACTACACCACACAAGCACATTTAATATAATGCCGGCTAACGTTTCAATAGCTGAGGCAAGTCACATTGTCAAGCCGAATGTCAGTGGAGTGAGGAAATATATTTTACCCACTGTAGTGCACTACAAGGTCACATGATAGAAGGAGGGCATGAAGAATTTGCAAGATAATCTTACCTACCACACAAATTGTGACATTAAAGTAATATCTTTTTTTTTTTTTTTTTTTCTGTATGCGGGCCTCTCACTGTTGTGGCCTCTCCCATTGCGGGGTGCAGGCTCAGCGGCCATGGCTCACAGGTCTAGCCTCTCCGTGGCATGTGAGATCTTCCTGGACCAGGGCACGAACCCGTGTCCCCTGCATCGGCAGGCGGACTCTCCACCACTGCGCCACCAGGGAAGCCCTAAAGTAATATCTTAAATGGTACAAGGTGTAGAGGAAGTATAGAGAAGTATCTCAGAGGAGGGGCACATCAGTCAGTGTTCAACCAGAGAAGGAGAGCCAGTAGGATGGCTAGTTAGAAGATAGATAGACAGGTAGGTGGATGATGGATGGGTGGATGGAAAGATGGATGGATAGATAGATGATGGGTGGAGAGATAGACAGATAGTTAGATAGGAGATAGATAAATAGACTATAGATAGAGTTTAGATGATAAAGATACATGATAGAAGTTGGATAATAAATGGATGGATAGATAGATGACAAATGATGGAAGGATGGAGGGGTGGATGGGTAGATGGAAGGAAGGAAAGCAAGAAAAGGAAAGAAAGGAAAAAGATGGATAGATTGATTGATAAGTACATAAATAGACGATACGTAGATGGCAGATAGATACATAGTTGTCACAGGGATTTGACTTCAGTAGTTGTGGCAGTAGGTTAAGCAGTCTCTGTAAGGCTTTTCTGCATCCGATGCTGGAATTGGACATCCACAGCCAAAGAGTCAAGAAGGAAAAATAGGTGTAAAGTTGGAGCGACCAAGGGCAGGCTAGAATGCCCAAACACTACATACTACATGTTTGTATTCAAGGATGGGCTAAAACACACCAGTTCTTGTTGCCTCTGCCTTGGGGACCTTGGGGACAGAGGTAAACACACACACCTGGCGCAGAGGTCAGGGACACTCAGGAGGATCGGGAAGGCAGAGCTGCTGCTTCTCACCAAGGAGGCGAGTCAGTGCATCAGCAACCATGTGTGCAAGCCGCAGAATGACTGCCGCTTCCCTTCTGGCCTTCACATCTCCCAAGACTCTTCCTTGTGGCTCACTCCAACCAGAAACATTTTATTTAAAAAAGAAAGAAGTGAATTCTGGGAAATGTAGTTCAGCCTAGCCTAGTCAACACGTTGTAGAGCCATCACAAGGGAAATCTAATTCCACTGCTGGACACAATGAATTAGGAAATGCTTTCAGGGAAGGTGATGTTTGAACTGAATCTTTAAGGATGAACAGGAGTTACCCAGGAAGGAGGAACGGCAAATGAGACCGACACAAAGTATGAGAGAGGTAAGACTCCAGAATATGGAAGGTCCTGGTGTGGAAGCCAAAGCCACCAGGAACACACCCACAGTCCAGATTGGGTTTATTTAACTTGCAACAGCAAAGGAGAATACACACCAAGGGTATCATGGAGCATCTTAGGAAGAGGAGGTCGGAAGGGGTTTATTATAGAAATAGGGCTTATGCTCATACTGAGGAGGTGTAAAGGCAGTGGAAGCCAGTTCCGGATTGGGTGTTTTCAGGAATTATTGGGTATTGTTATGGACTGACTTGCGTGCCACCCGGCCCCCGCCATATTCATGTATTGAAGTCTTAACCCCCATTCTCTCAGAATGTGACTGCATTTAGAGAGGGGGCCTTTAAGGAGGTAATGAAGTTTAATGAGGTCTTAAGGGTTGGATCCAATAGCACTGGTGTCTTTATAAGAAGAGGAAGAGACACCAGGGATGCACAGAGGAAAGGCTGTGTGAGGACACAGTGAGAAGGCGGCTGTCTGCAAGCCAAGCAAAGAGCCCTCAGGAGAAGCCACACCTGCTCACACTTTGATCTTGGATAGCCAGCCTCCAGAACTGTGAGAAAATTGATTTCTGTTATTTAAGCCCCCCAGTCTGTGGTATTGTTGTGGCAGCCCAAGCAGACTGATACAGGCATCTTGGCATCTCATCTAGAGAGCAGGAGGATTAAAGCAGAGTTCAGTCGTCACTGGTACGTAAGCAGTCGGAAGATGGGGATATTTTGTTATTTTTGTACCTGCAATGTCTTTGTCTTTCTCTTGTTCCACCATGATCTCAAAGTCTGATTATTTTTTATTCTGTTTATGTTTAGTTGGAAGCATCATGGCATACCTGTCAGCTCCCAGCTGCCAGAGTTGTTTTTCACTTTCTCATTGGCATATTTGAAAAAGGATGCTCATTTGCTGACCCAGAAGTTACATTGAATCTTCATTTCTTATGATGTGGAATCCAGATTCTTTTGCTCCATTGTCAAGATTCACAGGCTGGCCTCCCTCTTCCTCATTTTTTTTATTTCCCCACATTTGTCAACATTCATGCTCTTCTAGTCAGACTTTCTCTCCACTGTCTCCTATGTAAACTCTTCTCACACTGGTTCCCTCTGCTTGGGGTATCCTCACCCTTTGTCTCCACATCCTCCCCAAATGCAAGCATATTCTTCAAGATGCCCTCAGGTCTTATTTCTCTCATATCACTCCAGCCAACTCTTACCTCTCATTCCTTGCAACTCTTACGGCTTATGGTACATCACAGCAGTAGACCTGATATTGTTCTTTGTATCATGTAAGTTCTGTTTTTCTAACATGATTATACATTCTCTGAGTACAGGGGCCATGACTGGTACCTCTTTCAAATTCAGCTTTAGATAGCTAACATGTCAGTCCCTAAAAAAATTTTTAAAATAACTGGGACCATATTATGACATCTGGGTATCTCCTTTGTTGCTGAGATGATGTCCTTTCCTTATTCATGGATTCAGCCAACCAGGCAACAAGTTTTTTTTTTTTTTTTTTTTTTCTGTACGTGGGCCTCTCACTGTTGTGGCCTTTCCCATTGCGGGGCACAGGCTCCGGACGCGCAGGCCCAGCGGCCACGGCTCACGGGCCCAGCCGCTCCGCGGCACGTGGGATCCTCCCGGACCGGGGCACGAACCCGTGTCCCCTGCATTGGCAGGCGGACTCCCAACCACCGCGCCACCAGGGAAGCCCAACAAGTATTTTTTGAGTCTGTTTTTCTGCTTAGCACTTCATAAAGCCAAGTCCTGAAGGAGATGCAGAAATAAACCTGGTGAGAGGATGAGGATAACCGGGAGAGTTTTGCACATGTAGGAAACAGCGTGAACAATAGCACAGAGGCGAGAGAAATCATATTTATAAGGACTTGAAAAAAGTTAATGGTGCAAAGAATGTTGTGTATTGGCTGAGACAACCTGCGAGAGGAGGCTGGAGATGTGCAGGTGCCTTGTGAACCGTATTATGCGACTTGGACTTCATCATGGGGCAGGGGGAAAGCTCTGATGGGTTCTAAGCTGGGGGCAACTAATGAGCATATTTTGGTATCAGAGACTGCTGAAATGTATAGCATGGGTCAGAGGTTCCTTAAGAACTGGGAGAGGCTGAATTAGGAGAGCGTACATGGTGACAAGTAGGTGGGTTCTAGAGAAAGTCTTGTTCAATTGACTCACTGTCTCCCTAACAACTTTTACTCACAAGCACTCTAATTCCTGTATATTTATATTCATCCAGTCATGCTTTGGTTATGGAATTAAAAACGGACGCATGGTTTAGTTGAAACTGGGTTTAATTGCATTGGATCTGTTCACTCTGTGAATATTCAGGGAGCAGTTGTGGGTCCTCTCCTCTAAATGTGTGATACTTCACTCAAAAGTTTAGAACCATTGACCCTGGAATATGCTTTCCAGGTCTAGAGTTTATAGTTCCTTATAACTTTTGGACTCCTAATCTGGCGAAATGCACAGTTCATAAACGACTTCTGCTGTTGCCTTTTTGAGCTGGTGGATCCAGCCAGCCTGTGGAAGCATACAAGTTTGTTCTGCATTGTTGCTTTCCTATTCTGCAAGCTGGATGCAGCCCCTCTACCCCCTCCCCTCCCTTCCTGGTTTTTCAGTTATGCCTTCAAGGAGATGGTGACAAACAGCAGGGCACTTTTCACTGCCATCTCAAAGTCAGGGCAAGTAGATGAATGTTTGGCTAGAGTCAGCCTGGAGCAAGCAGGATTTGATCCAGGACCTCTTGGATCTCCCCCTCCCCATCCCGCCCCAGCGAGTATGCAGGTGTGGAAGCAGCCTGCTTCCTTAATTTAAAATCAGGCTGCCTTTTAAAGTTATTGCCCCAGTTCCCAACTGATTCCTGAAACTTTCTGAATGTTCCTGCCTCTGATTTGCACTGCCCTGCTTTTTCATTTAGCATCTAAACAGGTAATTCATGATCTCATATATGGCAAGGTCACTTAAAACCTCAAATGCATATGTTTTCTCTCTCCATCTGGGTTTAAGCTCCTTGGTGATGTGTTCAGTCCTCTCTTTCACTGGAGCATCTTTCTTTGCCTCCTTCTCAAATTTTGGTTTGCCTGGGGTTCTGGTCTTGGTCAGAAGCCCTCAATACTCCGCCCAGCCAATCTCATCCACTGCAGTGGTTCTAACTCCTCTGCTTGGAAGACCTTCCTGCAGGCGTCTCCAGCTCAAATTACCCTCAGTGGAATCGGTTATCTTCCCCATCTACCCTGTTTGCTTTTTTGGGTTTCCATTCACTTAGCAGTGTCATCATTTGCCAAAACGTCCAGGTTAGAAAACATCAGAATTATCTTTCACTCAGCTGTTTTCTCCATTCCACCCATTCAGGTGTCCCTATAGTGATTCTACCACTAAAATATCTTTTTACCCCTTCTTGTCTCTAGATACGTACTGCCTGGACCACGTAGGACAGTGAAAAGAGCTGAGCTTGCCCCCGTCTCTGCCAGTATCACTGCACTTGTTGGCTTGGGCCTCTCTCGACCTCCCAGGCCCCAGTGTCCTCATTTGCTTGATGTGGATGATAATAGCAATTTACTGAATTGCTCTGGTAATTGAGTGATTTCATCTTACGTGGAGGATCTCAAGCCCAACTAATAGGCAGTGGTCACGAATAGAAGACCCATCTCACAGGCCACATGGCCTCTTAGCTGTACAGCAGCTCTCCTGCTGTCCCCCTGACAACACGCTCTTCTTTGTTTTCGGGTCACGCTCCACACTGAAACCAGAGTCATCTTTCTAGATGCAGAGCCATTTAAAATCCTTCATAGCTTTTGACAGCCAGGTTTTAGCCTGGGATGCAGTGTCCTTCCTCCCTCAGCTTGGGGTCACTCTGTGCCTCCTCCCCATTCCCCTTGAGCCTCTAGGAACTTTCCCTCGACGTTCGTGACTTAGTCGTGCTCTTTGTGCATTTCCGATACCCACCATAACAATATTTAACTGACCTAGCAGGAATAGAGAGGTCAAGGTCGCGTTTCGTGTCAATCCCTGCAACGTAAAGCAAAATCGAATTAATACAGTTTTGAAATTGAGGAGGCATCTCATTGGGAACTGCCTTGAGAATGTGCGGGTGGCCTTTAATAGCATTTACCGTTTTGTTTTTAATAGCAGGCAGAGGAGGAAACTTAACAAGGGGGAATCACTTGCTGTAAATCCCTGGGGAATCTCAATGAGCTGAGAGGGAAGTAGGGCAGGACTACACTGAGCGAAGGGGATAACTTACCAACATATATAAAGAGTTAAATAGAGGAAATAGGTCGACTGAAAATGAATGAAGCAAAAATTAGACCGACTTCTGATGCTTGCTTCCTGCCCATAAAGACACTTGTATTTTGCAAGATACCCCGTAAATCACCCTCCAACTCCCGCTCTTCTTAGTTCTGAAAGTTTTGTCTACTCATCTCTTCCTCAACGCCTGGTCCTACCTGCCTGCAATTTGTCAACTCCCAAACTTCAGCCTTGATGGAAAGTCGTGAGCGAAATGTATCACTTTTCATTTTATTTTCTGTGCACCCATATAAATGGTGCCTTACAGTTTAAAACAATATTAAGACAATAAGCTGATCATTCCATCTCAACGAATCTACCCACTTCTTAAAGTCAGAGACACAGCCTTCTGCATCTTTCTGTCCCTCTCAGGGTCTAGCCCAGCGACTGTCACGGTTGACTGTGGTATCAGTATTTCATAAGTCATGTCATGTAGTGACACTGAGATTGGGTCACTCAGTAAGAAGAATGCTTCACAAAGAAATTCAGCTGTTGAACAAAAGTTTATTAAGTGTCTGCCATATGCCACACATTGGCCTAAAGTGGTGATAAAAATGGAGTGAGTTCTTGCTTTAATGCACCTTGGGTTCAGATGGAGGAAAGGGATAATAAACAGGTAAATAAGTAGATAATTTCATTTCAGAGAGTCATATACAAAGAAATGTAACATTTAAAGCATCTGCATATTCTGTGAGAGCTGTCGTGATAGTTTCAAAACCATCTTTCCCAGACCATCTGGGTTTCTGTTTCATTTCTGTTTCACTTCATCTTGGTCTCACCTTCCAATCAGGAGAGCTACCTGCTCTATCCCGGTCTTCATTACGCCTGTGCTGTTCACTCCTTATGATTCCCTAGGATCAAAACCACTAAGAAAGACGGTTCCCCAAGTGCACCAAACTCTACATGGCCATCGAGAAGACTCATGGATAACAGTCAAGTTACAGTCTCTGGGAGGTGTCAGCCTGAGCGGACAGGCAGTTGCATGTACGTGTCTGTCTTTAAAAATAGAAATAATAAACGTGGCCCATTTCCCATGCAAATGTTAACGCGTAACTTACACATATTCACCTGTAGCCTTCTCAAGATTTCCCATATGCCCAAGGGTGGCCCTCAGCAAAACGTCAGGCCAAAAATGACCACTCTGTTGTGTACATGTTATTTATGAAGTCATATGAGCTCACAAGCCAAAGTTAGTTATTTTATCAACGGGGCTACTTACAGTAGTCCATTTTCACGGGAGATCCTTGACTTTCTTCTCTTTGCCTTCAACAGACCTTTCAAACCTACCTACACAGAGATAGATCTCCAAACCCACTTTGTGGTGTCTGTTTTCATAGCCCCTTGTGTCTATAGTAGGCAAGTTATTATTACTCTTTATAATAATAAAGCCTCTTAAATTTATCTAGGGCCTATTTTCAAGTGGCTTCTTGGAGCTCTAAGTACTTTATGGTTTATTATTTACACCTACTCATTGGTAAATATGGCGCTTGATCATTTTAAGGGGCTTTACAATTCCTCCTGCCGATTACTCATCCCCATGTCCCAGTTCTAGGAAAACATCTCCATTTTGCAAATAAGTGCATCATTCCACGGCTTGGAGAAGGAATGTCCATGTGGAACGTGGGACCCTTGGTCACAGGGATAGCTGCCTTCTGCTTGATTTGGTGGTAACTTTGTGAACCCTCAAGTGAGAGGAACTCCGGTAACATAGACCCTCAGATGACCATCAAATCCTTTCTTTGCTAAGGCTGCTATGGTTTTACGTTAAACCAACTGTCAGTTTTATGTTTCAGGTAGTGATTTGTGATACTTACAACCTTGGGGCTTTGGAGGTCTTTCCCCTCAAGGCAGGAGGGAGCGCAGGGTCTGGAAGCACAGGATTGTTCCATGTTCTATTCATTCTGGCTCCTGTGTGCAGATTTCACTGCTTTGCCCCGTTCTGCCCATAGAGACCCTTCCTCCAAGGCTGACAGAGCTGGTCAGAGGACCTTTGTGTCTGCTGCTTGACATCAGCCCTGGATGGAAATCCACCCCCTCACACACAGACTTACCACTTTACTGTGCACCTCCTACATGTCATGTGCTGAGTTTGCTGCAAACCCATTTCTTGTAGACTTTGGTCATTTCTTCATATTCACTTCACAGACTCTATGCTCTTTCCATCTTTCATAACAATGTGGTATGTTTCTTAGTTAAACCTGGCAACTCTTGGTATCTGCTATGGTCTGAATGTGTGTGACCCCCAACCAAATTCATATGTTGAAATCCTAATGACCAATGCTATGGTGGTAGGCGGTGGGGGTCTCTGGATTAGGTCATGAGGGTGTCATGCATGGGATTAGTGGTCTTAAAAAAGAGCCTCCCAGAGATGCCTTGTCCCTTCTACCATGTGAGGACACAGCAAGGAGGTGCCAGCTATGAACCAGGATGAGGGCCCTCACCAGAACTTGACCGGGCTGGTGCCTTGATCTAGGACTTCCCAGCCTGCAGAACTGTGAGAAATCAATGTTTGTTGCTTATAAGGCCCCCACCTCTGTGGTATTTTGCTTTAGCACCCTGAGTGGACGCAGGCAGTATCTGGAACCAGCAACTAAATCGATTGAATATCCTCGGTGCCTCCACGTTTCAAGATGGTTCTTTTACGATGGGAATCTGAGAGGCAGACTAGATTTTTTTAGTGCCCCATCCTTTTTATCAAAGGATTCTGTACTGCCAGGCCCTAATCCCTAACATACTTCATATCATACATTTCCACTGAAATGGCATTTTCCACTACTTTTGCAATGTAAATATCCAAAGGCAAAGACCAGGCATAGAAGGCAGAAAACAGTTGGAGCAGTTATGGTTGCATTTGGAAATTTAGCTTTTTATTCGAGGAATTATCTACAACATAAAGAAATGCACATATCATATACCTTTAAAAATTTTTTTAGGAACCTCATATCTGGGAAGGTCATGAGATCTGGCTGATTCACAGCTCACCCCCATACTTCAACATTGCTGTACCTCTCCACTTTTTCCCTCACCAAATTTGCATTATTAGCTAAACATTTAATTTCTACAGTTAAAAAAAATCTTTTTGGATATAGAGGGCATTGAAATAAACTAAATTTTCATTGTTCTTCTTTGCTAATTACTACTATAATCCTCATCCTCTTAAAAAACTTTCCCCTACAAAACAAATTTAATAATAATCAGGATTATTAAAAATTAATTCCTACTCTAGATGACCTCAAAAAGAAATTGGTCTCCAAAAGTGCTTGGTCTGTCTAGTTTCAACTCAAACGGTATTTGAAATAAAGTTTTGAAAGGAATTGATAAATTCTAGTAGCCCAGACATAGCCTTTCCATCAGTTTTTTAATCATTTACTATCTATCCTCTAAGGTAATTAACATCACTTTAGGAAGGTGTACAATAAACACAGCTTCAAAGCCATGCCTTCCCGGGTGTGTGTCTGTCACCCCTGGGCACAGTGGGGTCGCTGGGTTGCATCGCCATGCGGTGGAAAGAACATAGGCTCCGGGTTGGTAGACTGAGTTTCCAAGCTCTGTCATTATCTACCTTCTGTGGGCAAGTTGCTCATTGTTTCTGCACTTGAACTTTTAAAGTTGAGCAGGTAACAGAACCAGCTGTGCCCACCCCAGAGTGTTGGAGAGATTCATCAGCGAAAACGTGAAAAGGTCTTGAAATGTGAAACACGACGGCAGGGAAAGACCTCCCAGTGTTGTGAGCTGTGCCAGTGGAATGCCTGAATTAGAGTAAGAAGTGTTCCCCACCTACAAAATTTGTTAAGGAAGCTACATAAAGGAATATTGAAAATAAAAGTCTTCTCCCCGAAGTCCCAAGAGTTAAAAACAAATTCATTCCTTTATTTAACGAATAGTTATTAAGGATCGGCTAAGGGAAGGTTATTCGATTGGGTGGATTAAGAATACAAAGACTGATCCAATGTGGATTTGGAGTCAGAGAATTCCTATGCAGTGTGACACGCCTGCCTTATATTTGCTCAGCTTTCTATCCCCACGTTCAGCACCGGTAACTGGTGGCTGTAAGACCCCTGATCTGTCATCCTATTGGCGTTTGGACAAGTACTAAACTCTTACCTCAACAGCTTTCTCATTATTTAGGTCCCCAGACTCAAAAGGAAGTAGAAGGAATATAAAATATTTAATGGTTTGATTCCATCCCTGTCCTTACTGCTAAGGATCCATAATTCATTTCACTAGAGGAATAGCCCCCCATATACTGCAGCCCTGGCTTCCAGGGTTAAGAATCTATTTATGGATTAGCAAATGCATTAGTGCTACGTGTTAGTACTTGCCTCATAGTTTAGCCCTGTTAGAAATTGGATGGAAGTATTAAAAAAGGGCTTTGTGTTGGAGCAGTGTATTTTTACTATTTTCTGATGGACAAAACCGTGGCCTGTGTCAGGCCACTCATTCCACTTTTTATTAATATTTGCACTGGTGGAACACACCCAGTTTCATCACACGCGCTTCTGGTGCTTTAAAATATATGAGCATTTGTCGCCCCCATTTCACTGCTTGGCAAAGAGAGCTCCAGAGAGGTAAGGTGACTCCTGCCTCAGCACAAGTCGCTAGGGAAACGGCTCAAACTCTTTCTCTCTCTGCAGTGTCTGGGGTTCCAAACTCATTTACGTGATGTTGATCTTGCACGAAAAGAACACCTTAGGGACTTCCCCGGTGGTCCAGTGGTTAAGACCTTGCGCTTCCAGTGCAGGGGATGTGGGTTCGATCCCTGGTCAGGAAACTAAGATCCCACATGCCTCGCGGCCAAAAAAAAAAACAAACAGAAAAAGAGAAATAAACGGATACTTAAAAAAAATAAAAGAACACCTTAGATTGTATACAGTATCTTTCCCTGGCAAGGTCATTCATTTTTATATATTCACTCTCTACCTTTTAGTTGCTATCATGAAGGAAGGCAATGTAAAAATGTGCTTGTTTTAAGGACAGAGCTCTTGCCTCATTATTTTACCCCAGTCACGTTATTCGTCACGTGGTCTTCTTGCCGTCTAGAAGTGGGGATGGGGACTGCTTTCCGTCCCCTTTGGTCGTTGTCATAAAGTGAACGCGATTACTGTGCAGTAACCCTGAAAGCACCTTCCTCGCCGTCCAGAACATCTCCATTACCTTAGCTGTGGGCCAAGGCTAAGTTCAGAGGTCATAAGTCAGAGATCTAGCAAGATGTTGGGGTATATTCAAGATCTCCAAATGGGAGGGTAATGGGACATGCCATTATCTTCCCTGCGCCACTATTATTCCCCCAAGTATCTTAACTCCAGATTATTACTGAGTTACACGGTTGTGCTGATGAGGACAGGTGAAGTGTTTTGAACCTGGGAGTGAGGAAACCAGCGTTCAGTGATCCAGATCCGATTCGGGCTGTGTTCCGCATTGTTCCCATCCAAGCTGAGCGGGCTCTTGGCTTTCCGGTCAGCACGCACCTCCAGGAGCAATGCCTTCATCTGCAGTTTTAGACAACTGACCGTTCCGTCCATAGTGTCTCATCTTTTCTCTGTGTGTTTAACTTGCTCTTTTACTTGGCTGATCTGCGTGGAATTCTTCTAATTCCAATAAGCAGAAGGACAGCGTGTATTTCCTTGGCTAACTGTATATGCTATGCCCGGTGTGGTTAAGGAAGTAAGGAAGCAGATTTTTTTCTTATTTTGGAAAAGAGCATCTAATTGGTCTTTTGAGGCTGATGCTCCAGTGTTTATTAGGAGATTTCGATATGACCAAACAATCTTTGCATCGCCTGCCTCCTTTAGAAGTCCTGCTTCAGGTGGATTATGCCCTGAACCTCCAAGAACTCCGGGGCTCACAGAGTTAAAATCTTTCCAAGTCCCCCAATCTCTATCCTCTGCATCCTCAAACCTCTTGGTGGGGCTAAGGGTCTTGACCTTGTCACTCTGCCTGAGGACAAGGGGAGAGGAAGAGATGAATCCAACTGTGAATTCAGTGTCCCAGAAAAGAGAAGCAAAAATCCTTTTCATCACCCTGACATACCCACATCTTCTGTGAGTCATCTGCGATGCTTGCTGACAGTGGATGGCAAAGAGAAAACGTGAACTTGGTTTTGCTATGAAACGTGTAAGACAAAGAAGGAAATGAGTTACTTATTTTTCTTTCCAATTTCTAAAGATGGTAATTAGGAGAACTCACACCAGCCAGGCTCAAGTGAATGGAAGCAAGACCCCTATAGGCAGTGCCGTGTATTAATGTAAAAATATGCTTAGACAACATAACTTGTCAGAGAGGATTATTTCTACTTAGTGGATCTGCAGGAGCCCCTTTGCTCTCCCATTCAGAATTTGACTAGAGAAGAGAGTGGGGAGAGAAGGAGAGGGAGAGAGAGGGAGGGAGAGAGACGGGGAGCGCACATTAGTGAACAGCTACTGTGGCATTGATGTTGGAGCGCACTTCTGAACTGGCTTTTGTTGAGACTATCAGTGTATCTGTGCAGAAAGCATGCGCTGTCCCAAATCCGCTGTTACTATGAGAAATGAAGAGCTGCTTTTAAGGTATGTTACTGTGTTCTTTGTTTTAACGTATGCCGTGCTAGTTTCCAGAGCTGGATGAGACAATCACCATGCCCTGAATCAAGTAGCTTCCTTATCTTAGAAGGAAAAAAAAAAGAAGCTAGAGAGAGAGAGAGAGAGAGGAGAGGGAAATGATATCGAGACCAAGAGATTGGGAGAAAGAGAGAGCAAGCAAGAGAAAGGAAAAGGACTCCTGTGGACGAGTTATATTTGCAGGAGTTGCCTTTTGCAAGCATATCATGTATTTGCTCTCTGCTATTTGTGCGCGGCCAGTGGATAATTTTAAAGGCTCCGAATCTGGCTCTGGGTTTGTCTTTTCCTTTGCAATGTCTAAGCCTCTTTCATTATTATGCACTCTGCATGGAATACTCAGCGAGAAAGGAGCTAAGGAGACTCCATATTAGACTTGCGTTCCAGATACCGCTCTAATCTGGACTTAGCCTACCTAAATAGTCCTTCTGTGTTACCAGGTTTGGATCACTTTATCCTGTTTGCCAAAATGTGTACCTGTTTAAAGACTTCTATTCATGCATGGCGTCCTGGGTCCCTCTGTATTGAAAGCAAATATTTGTTTCCTGCATCTGTGTTAGGGTCCTACCGCTTACCAAGAATGAGCCACCTTTTGGGAAGCAGAGAAGGAATTATGATACAATTGGCATCCTGCTTTGAAAAATGTAGTCTTTTGTTTATTTCCTAGCAGACATTGTAGCACTGAATACATCTATGGGTCTGACAATGGGACCCATTGAACAATGGAGCTGTCAAACTAGCTTAATGCATGTCTGGGGCTTTTTTTTTTTTTTTCTTTCTCAACACCCTTTTATCTGCTTTAATCTTGTTTATATAGACTATACAGATTGAAGAGCTTTTAGGACTGCTTGTTTGTGGTTTTGTGCTTTTAAAAGATTTAATATCTGCCGTTCATAGGGCTTTTTGCATTTTGCAGCTATGTGGTTGGATTAAGTTAGAGATTTATTGCTTACCTCTCTGTTAACTACAGAAAGAAATTCACTGATTGAGACTGCTTGTAACACTATTATCATTCTGGCAGATACCTTGTTATCAGACATGCCTCTACAGTATTTAATGCTTGGGGATTTAAAATTTGCCTATTTAGTGGACTTAGGGAACATAGCACACAAGAGAAGTTAAGAGGTATATTTCTAATGTTTAAGTAAATTGTAATTTCTAATGTCTGCCTCCTCTTTTGGCCCCTAGGTAGATAAACAGTTTCGAAATTCAAGGACAAGTGAGAACTTCCGCCCTTCTAATTTTGGTCACAAACTGTCATTATCTAGCCTGTTAAATTGTTAAGTTAAAGGTGTCTATGGAATGTATCAATTTTTGATATATGATTATGTGCTCATAAAATGCATTTCTATGCAAGGTAAACGTTTCTCACATCTTCAAGAATCTTTCCTTTTATAACATAAGCATTGGTTTCTCATGTGAAAACAGTGAGGCTTCAAAAAGAGAAAATAGAAAAATCTGTTGCAAACTTCTCAAATATTAAAAACATTTTTATTCTCACATTAGATATAAAAGAACTGATCCTAGAATATTAAATGGTAATTGATCTACATGGAAATCATGTCACTAAGGTTCGTTTCCATAAAGAATATATCTTTTCTAACATTTTAGTGTTTTGCTTTAATTAGCTGTTTGTGCCAGAGCAGTATATTGAAAAATATTAGTAAATTTATAGAGATTAAGGGCCTAATTTTTAAAAACAGAAGGGAAATCATTTTAAAGGGTAAATTTTTAAAAATAGATGTATTTAGTTACAAATATTTCTTCTTGGATTATACTGTGTTCAAATTAGTGATGTTCTCAGTAAACAAGGAACAAGATGTATTCCTTATAAAAACAGTTATGAAACATTGACTATTTTTTTTAGCGTTTGGACATGCATTTCAATTTTTTAAACTTAAGTTGAAATGTTATATTTAATTCAGAATTATGAAAATTAATGTTGCAAGCTCAATAAATTGCCTTCTGGAACATAAATTTTCTGTTGACAATATTTTTTCAGAGTCTGGCTGGACCCAAAACATATCTGTAGGATAATAATATTTTTAAAGTCATCCAGTGTGAATAAAGTGGATTTTATGATTATGTTCTCTTACTTCCAAAGGGATCTGAACTGTTCATTCCATTGGGTATGCCAGTAATTGCTTTTAGGATGAGCTCATAGAAGGTAATTGGTGAAGCTTTATATCTGAAACTGGCCCACTGTTACCAGCACACCTAGATTCTGCATTCGTGGGAAATTTTTATTCCAAAACAAAGGTCACAAAGCAATTTTTTGTGGTTTGGGAAAAAAGGCAGTGTCCTGTGTTCCCCAGCTGCCTGTCAGAAGCACGCTGAAATAAAGAAATGTCTTGGAAACCTACACGTTAAATTTTTGACGAAATTATAATCATTTACCTGTGATCTATTCACTTTAATTCCTGGGTGATCATATTAGGTCCAAGAACAAGGGAACTCCCTTCCCACTTGTGCTTTAACCCATTACCAGCTTTCAGAATTCCAAGACCCCCCATTCAAGTGTCTGACACGCAGCTATCTTTTCCTTTAGCCTGATGGGGAAGTAGGAGATGGCCGAAGTTGGCAAACTTGTCTACATCTATTCCCACAGCAGTAACAAGATATGTAATCTGTATCCTGCCATCAGCCTCTATGTGGGATGATTCCCTTCCAGGGTGACCTAAACAAATGTCAAAGTGAATTTTAATTCTAAGCCCAGCCTTGCAGAAAAGGAATAGCAAGAGTCAAACTGGGAAAATGGCTTCTTTCAGTAGCACCCCGAGGAGTCCCTTCACACAGGAGACTGAGGAATACATAGCTGTGTTCAGCAGACCACAGGCTGAGATCTGTAACCTCGATGTATCAACAGTCCTTTATTTGTGAAAATGAAACCTCACAGTTTTTCTTTTTCAAAATATGAGTGTGTACAATTGCAAAATATCCCTCTGGGGCTGAAAAACCAAGAAAGGCGTCTGATTAATATTCACATCTAGAACTTGAGAGCAAGTGCAGATTGTGCTGGGACACCCAGGAAGTCATTCGAAGAGTGAATCAATACTAATTATTGTAATCAGGGCAGTTAATTAGGTGAAAATGCGGCTGATGGAAAGTTCATTGCTCGCAGCCCTGGAAACACCTAGGTTGATGAAAAGAAGGTAATATACAAATGCAAGAGTGTTAGGTGGGAATGAGCATTCTGTATTTAAGGGGTCAGAATCTGTCGATGAAAAACATAGCTTGATTTGGTATAATCATAGCAGTGAGGAAACCAGAAGTATCCAACTCAGTTTCTTGTTTAGAGATTTCAGCAGAAATCATGAACAGAATTGCAGTTTGTTCTCCTGCGGCTCCGCAGCATTTACCTGCCCTTCCTCCAGCGGTAACAAGTATATTTCACGCAGTTGCAATAACGCCTTAGATCATCTTGATTAGCCTTCCTTGAATTTCTTTCTACATTTGGTAATTCCTGGGGAATTTGTTGGCCGGGGAGGGGGTGCTGGCGGGTTCTCCTTTCATCAAACTACTACTGCTTCTCTCTTGGTTATTACCGGCTTTGGGAATTTTTCTGAACTCACAGTGACTTTCATTCTGTAGGAAAGCAGAGGCAGTGGTTTTTGGAGAAGATTAAGATCCATGGCATTTCACTTAACTGACATGGGGGAAGAGGGTGTCAGAAGAAGGAAAGCTTATGTGAGGTTTCAATGCTGTAGCCCATTAAGAATTGAAATGACCTGTCCTAGAGCTGAAGCACCTTTCGGATCCCATGGTACCCATCTCCAGAGGTCGGACTGAGATGGAAGCTAGATGTACATGTAAGAGAGAGGGAGAGAGAGAACCTCTACTCAACTCAGAAATGCGCTGGTTAACCCTGATTTGGGATGAGGTACCCTTTGTTCCCAGACGCAGCCTTCTGCCTCATGCGATATCATTAGGGGTTATTCCATGCAGGTGTGTTTATCTGATCCATAGCTTTCTTCTGACTGTGACAGATCCCAGCACATTTTCTTTTATGTCAAGGAGGTCACAGTTAACGGGGAATGGTGACATGTGTTCCCAGGGCAGCTCAGCTGTTCCCTCACCTCTTTCCGCGTTGACCCGCCCGTGATTGGCTGCCTAGGGTTGTGACGAATCACTGCAGTTCAGGAAGCAGGACGTGCCAGCGTGCCCTAGGAGAAAAACAAAAACCAGAATTTTCCTGCATAATCATTCATTTCAACAAACTTTGTCGTCATGGACGAGAAGAGCATGAGGTTTGAAGTTATCAGGTTGATACACCTTCAGTATCCATGGCTTTTTGACTCCCTGGGCTGAGAAAGGTTGCAGCTGCAATCGGTAAAACTTCTGTGTTGAAACTTAAGGATGGCATTGCTGGCTTCCAGCTGGTGTGTGAACTGGCGTGAAGGGGCACTGTGGTACCTGGTGCAGGAATGAATCAGACTCTTCTCATGGCTCCTGTAAAGCTACCCATCTCAGTGATTCAGGGGCTGCAGGTCCTCCTGTGGTGTTGTCGTCTTTGTCATGCCTTGCTTTTTGAATATCTTGCTTTGGGACCCCCAGCTCTCTTTTGGTTTCTGTCAGATAGGCTTCCCCGTTCATTCAGAGATGATTTAGGAAGAGTCTCTGTGAATGAAAACGCACTGAGTTGGTGATGGGTGGCGTGCGTTCCTGGTGGTGGCAGTTAGGGTTCATTTTGACTTTCGCTTTGGAAACTGACTTGATCAAAAGGGATGGAGCCCTCACCCGTAGCCCCAGGATGCTCAGCGCCTGCCTGGCATAAACCATACCCCTCCTCTCCCCTGTGGGTTAGGCTGCTGGCCTTAGAATCAATGAAAACTTTAATGCTACAAGAACAATAGGATTAGGACTGGCTTCCTCTTTTCCTTCCCATCTGCCAGTTCCAGAGTTAAACAAAGATCAGGGAGTGGGAGTGTTATTATTTAAGTAAGGAATAAATCCAAAATTTATTGACAGTCTACTCTCTACCGGGCACTAGGTGATCTCTTTTCATCTTGTATAATTTAATCCTCACAGATACCCGAGAGTTAGTGGTAGTTATGTTATTCCATTTCAAAGGTGAAAAAAGCAGACCCAAAGAGGGAAACTGGACACACAGCTCATGGTGGAAGGGATTCTAAGTCACGACTCAGGCCAGCTCCTTCCCTGGCCAACTTAAGAGTACAAATGCTGGATATTTGACATTTGAAAGTCGCATTTTCCTCCAGTGCCACATTTCTGCGGTGCACTGATTTGTGCATGTCTTCTAGTTTTGTACAGAGTAAGCTGTACAGTAAGAAAGGGAAAATCACCGTCGTTTTTGCTTCTGAGTTTTTACAGCTCCCCTGCGTATGCTCACTTGTTCCCCTTATAGCTCACAAGGTCTTTGAATTAAAGCACCCATGGCTCACTTTTCTCAGGCTTTAATCTGTATAATGGGAACACATGTTGGAGGGAATAATAGAGAAATCTGAAGCATGATGAAATTGAAATGTGACTTCTAATCTGCATGAGGGGCCAAAATGTATCATATTGTAATCAGAACCAACCAAGCAACAAATATACTATGTGACATGATCTTTTCTCGTTAAGAAGCTCAAGACAGTCATGAAACAGAGAGGGAACAGTGGGTAAGAAGGTATCAACTGGTGTATAATGAGGGGAGGGGGCCCTGAAGGATGGAAGAGGGAGCAGGAAAGGGAAGTTGTCCTTAGAATGCCCCGAATTTGTCTCTGTTATTAAAACAAAGCCAAACAAAATCCTTAATTTCATCACCTTTCTTCCTTAGACCTCAAAGTCATTCACATCTCTCACTTTGCCATATTCCTATGAAATAGTGCAAATGTAGCTGTTAGCCACCACCAGAGAGTATGAGAGACTAAGAGATTGGGCAACATAAAGGTTTACACTCAGCCATAGTGATAAGATAAGATAACACATTTCCACTTAGCTTGGGTAGATTGCTACACCACTTTTCCATGAGGATTTTGGGTAGTTCTTTTAAGAGAAAGAAAGAAAGAATTTTTTTCCCCTAACGGACTTTATGGGAATGAGCATCAAAAGCAAATTTAAAGAAAAAGTCATTTGGGATTTTCAAAAACCTCTATCAGAAGCTAAAAATAATTAGAGATTTGAACCATATTATAGGGAAAAAAATAAATTTCCTGTGCTCAAAACCTTAATGTATTTTCAACCTACATGTCACTTTAATAGCTTGGTTATGTAATTGCTGTAGTAATAATTAGGTTAACACTTTGTACCTCTCATCAGAGGATCGTGATAGATTTTGATTTTTCAGCCATCCATCCCTACAAGGAAATGATGGCCACGCACATGCAAAGGTCTTGATGATGAATCAGAAAATTAAATGACGTGTTCCCAGTGTCAGTCCACTCTGACAGAATCAGGTGCAGAATCCAACAGGTTTGATTCTTAAATCTTATCATCTTTTTCACTCCACTTGCAAGTATCATTTGTCTTAAAGAGTCTGATCTGCATCCACTGTGTCAGATGACTTCTGATCCTCGGAAGGAAAAGCTCTTTGATGGGGATCCATCATCATTGTGGGTAAAGCAGATTCATGTGTTCTCTTTTACACGCAATCCAAGCATTTGGTCTCTTCAATCCTTCCTCTTCTTCAAGATGTATTTGTTTAGAAGAAGGAGGGACATTGAGGCCAGTGGGGCTTTCATGCCTCCAGAGAGTCCCTCTCAAGTCCTGATTTTGCTTCTCGCCAAGATCAGTCTCAGACAACACCCTCCCCCCACCCCCCACCCCCTCCCCTGCCCACTAAGTCTTAAAACTTCCTTTCTGCCCCCACCTGTTGCTGTTTTCTCTCTAGCCCTAATGTTATGCCTACTGCTATATCCACCCAGCTGTCACCTCTCAGCTGCTGTGTTTCATCAAACAGTAGTTTCTCTTTTTGAAATTTACAGCATGTGACAGTAAGATGAGAACTTCTGGCCATTTAGGGAAAACATTTCTTGGGGGTGGTGGGTGTTCAAGGGCAGATTGCCAGGGAACTCAAAACCCCACTCTGATAGGTATAAATTTTGTTCCCACCGCCAGGCTGGCACCAGATAAAGCTACCTGATACAGTTTGAAAAATCTCAGCATCTTCAGGAGGCTGCTGGGACATTCCTTCAGAGGTTGTTTTTTCTGAGTGCCTTTGTGTACGTATCACCAGGCCAGCCTTTTTCTCCTCCCCGCCCTTTCTCCAGTCTTCTCTTTCCCAATTTTCATATATTTACTCACTTCATGGGACGTGATCTTCCATCCTCCCCCTCCACCCTGTGATGGTGTCTGGAAAGGAATCACCCCAGAGACAGCTGTTCCTAGTTGAGAACTCAGCCTTGGTCGCGACAAACTTGATTTCCCTGACAGATGAGCCACCAAGACTTTTCACTTTTGTGGTCACCTGCCTCCTCAGACCCACAGCTGTGGAGGAGACCGTCTGGCATTGTCTGGCTTCCGTTTGAGAGAGAAAGAGGGAGAAAGAAAGAGAAAGCTGAAGGGGGAGGGAAATAAGGCAGCACGAGGGATAATGGAGAAAGGAGGAAAAGGGAAAGGCAAGTCTGAGAGGGAAGTGATAGGCTGGTTGGGCTCAGGGTCTGACAGGTCCACAGTATTAGCATTTCATCCCCTTGGAATGGAAACTTCTGGAAACCCTAAAGGGGCATCTCATTTCCGAGCGCGAAGGTATGTATACAAAGAACCCATCTTCCGTTGGAGGGTCTCTTCAGAAGGGAGAGAGATTCACCGTTATGTCTTTTGGCTCTATTGAAAACAGATTCAGAAAAACACAAGATTGCAAAAAGCCAGTAGCAGCTGTTCTCAAGGGAGAGGCGACGGCTTAAAATTCCCGTACAAATGTAAAATCAGAGTTTAATAACGATGTCATCTTTATTGGCGTGTGATTTTACTGAAGTCTTTTCAGGAATGTGATAAAGTCACCATTCCAGAAGCTTTCAAAATGGGGGGGGGGTGTAATAAGATCATTTTAAACTTGATTGGTGATATAAGTATTTTTTAAGGGATACCTTTATGGAGCTAAGAAAATATAGATTTATAATGTATCACTTAAGGATCTATTGGGGGATTTTTTAAGTGCATAAACACTTGTTTATTTTTACAAGTTACTGATGAAACTGGGGTAAGCCAAGAACAAACACATGACCGCAAAGTCGGATACGTTCCCAGGTACTTCAAATTCATGCGGATTTCAAACTTATTGGCTGGAAAACGCCCAGTGATGGGAACCCCCCCTTCTAGGGCCTGTCTTTCTTGCTCCAAACAGTTCTCAGTACATTGGGTTTAAAAAAAAAAAATGGAACAGCTATTTAATAAAATTTGAATTTGAAACTGTGATGGGGAAGATGTTTTGGATTCTAGTTTTTAATAAAGAGCCAGGAGTGAGGGGAGAAAAACCCTTTTGTGAAGGTGGCTGTTTGAGGAGATGGAACAGTATTGGTACATCTGTAGTTGCATGGCCGACTGTCTACTGCTTTTAAAGAGATTGCAACCTGTGACGTTATGCATAGGAATAATTAAAAAAATGGAAATTTGTCACAAAATATACAGGGCTGTCTGCAGGAGAAGAAAATTAACTGTTGGGTTATAAACGTGCATCACTATCTATCAGACTCCAGTCTCTAAGTTATGGTATAAACTTTGTGCAAAAATGTTGAAAGATCTATAGTCAGGGGGCTCTATCCTGGTTCATTGATGAAGGTGGGTGACGGGTAGGATACCTTCCCTTCGAACAGTGTGACTCTATTTACAAACACACTTATTAGCATTCTGTTTCTATGGAGAGGTTTTTGGTTTGTTTTTTAAAAATGCCAGTGATAATTCAGTGCTCAAACAATGACCGCTGGAGAAAACTCAGTTTGAGATGAGGCATGGGGAGGGGTGGGTGTGCTGAAACAGCACAGTGCACCCAATTGCCTTGGAAGGCCTCGTATAAAATGAGGTCATTCAGAAACTCTCCCTTGAAGTGCTTCCAATTCTTGAATTGCCTTTTGTTTGGGAAATGAATAGCAAGTTGATTAAAAAGGAAAAAAAATAGACAATTAGGGATGGTAGGGGGATGGGCTTCGGGAAGAGCTTAAGGTTTTTCTACAGTGAAGCTAAAATGGTGAGAAAACTGCATTGTTCCCCACAGCCCCGTCCCCGGGGATGTCAGCACACAGAGGTGTCACCTACCAGGTCAGGTCTAGGAGGGGGGCTCGCTCATGGCCTCACCCCCTTTCACTGATGTTGATAAGATCTTTGGCTATAAAATAGCTTCACTGAACCCCACGTGTTTAGCAGCGGCCCAGACGAGCTGTCTGCAAAATAATTCCAACTGCCAAAACATGATACCTGATGGCTCGTTACGGCGTGAACGGCGTGAAAATTTAAAAAGGGGGCCCCGTCGAGTTGTTTTAGATTTTTTTTTTCCTTCTGGCAAAGCAGTCAGATGAGAAATTGAAGCTTTTCATCAGGTGGTATTTGGTTGGGTGTTTTTGTTTTTAAGCTCAACAGCTTTTAAAATTTGTATTTTAAAAAACAGCTCTTGTGTAGGTGCTGTGATCATGGAAACAAAACCCTATAGGGTGTGTGTGTGTGTGTATGTGTGTGTGTGTGTATATTTTGTTTCTCTCTGGCACCTAAATTAAGTGCCTATGCAATCACTCTATTATTTATGTATTTGGCAGCCAAACTATTTCAGCTCAGCTACATCCAGAAGCTTTCCTTGGTTCCCGTCGTCACTGCATTTCATGTTAGTTTTCTTTTATATCTGACCCTGGTTTTGCTTCTAACTTTAAATGGCAAAAGCAAATGTGCTTTGAAGACTCTGGGACACACTGTAGTTGTTAAATAAGGCAGTAACCTATGCACCAGTCATTCTTTCTCTATGACCTACTTACATACTTCTTCACCCTCCTTATAGTATGATTAAAAGCTGCTTTGAATCCACTATTGCCTCAAGGGATTTGAGCCTAGAATTTAACAAACTGCTGAGAAGGCTTAAGTCAGTAAGAGGCCTTCCCTACAGTGTCTCCCAAGTAATTCACATGCAATTAAAGAGAGAATAAATATTTCAGAAGTGTATGTGTTAATGATGCTTTTTCTACCTTATAGAATGTAGATGTACATGGAGCTTCATTCCATAGCGGATTTGAAAATATTTTCCTTTTTGATTAATGCAGTTGTGTTTTGCTTCTGTTCTGGAGGCCGGTTCTGTTAGTTCGTTCCTCAAATAGTTTTATTATAGAGTCACCTGCTTATATACATTTGGGAGTTCTGTAAATAATGTCTAGAAAATCAGGAACTGTCAAGATTTGTCTCATTTATCTGGCTTATTTATTAAGGTTATTGAAAGACCAACAAAACTCTTATAATTTCAAAGGCAGCCTGCACTAGCTAGGGTCAGGAAAACATGTAGCTTAGTATTATTAGGAAAAGTTGGGGCGTTTGGGGTATAAGAATTGATTTGACTGCATCTGTTTTTCAGTTCTTTATGAACCTAGCCCTGATTCCTCAGAAAGGCAACATTTTCAACTGAAGGTTAGTCCTAGCCCTGTATCTGTCTTGGAATTAGAACCATCTTGGCCAAATGCCAGCCAGATATGTTGTTCAGCTGAAGAAGGAAATCAAGTCAATTAAGTATGGACTTAATTGAATACACCAGGCCTGTTACTCCAAATTGCTCAATGCAGCAAGCCTGGATTTACAATTGATATGTGGATTTAAGATTGGTATATAAATATCCATTTTTCTTCATAATCTCTAAAGATGATCAGTTCTCATTATAACACAAGAAACTGGTGAGAAAAGATGAAAACAATTTTTTCCCCATGTTGTCGTTAATACGTTTAACACCACGTGATACGATTAACTCCACGTGACTTAGTTGTTTAACCCTCTGACTACTGTGAATGCACCAAGTGTGATATGTCATTTCAAAATAAAATTTAAAGTGATGATTAATAAAAGAGGCAAACGATAAGGCTTCTGGTTTGCAATTTATGAGGTTGCTTTAGAACGTGAAATGGGCCACAGAGAAGTTTTACAGACTGGTGACATTGTGAAAATTTCAGCTTCATCTAAATAACCGAGCAACAAAACAATGATGAGAGCGCCAAATTAGAGCATCACCGTATAAAAATGCTTTTAAGAATTTTCACAAGTCACTTGGGAAAAATTAAACTCCCTTCTTTGTGAGAATTCTGCCCTATTTCTCAATTCCTACTAGTAAATCGGTCACAGATCTTAAATGAGTATTTAAGCTTCATGGCCATTACAGATCTAACACTCTTTTCATGAAGCCACACTGTTGGTTTTTAATCATTGTATTAAATACTTCGAAATGACCAATTTGTGATGTATCGTTTTAAAAGAAAACGTGCTTTATCACTGTTTTAGTCCCGTGTACTTCTTAATGTTTTCAAGATGATACAAAAGGAAATATAATCGTGCAGAGACTGATGACTCTTTCTCCTTGTAAAGCACGGAAAAGTCCGCAAATGTCACTTGGGCCGTTTATCTGATATTTACTTTGGCTCAACCACGAATGCTATTTCAGTTGAGCTCATACACTGGCGAGCACAGCCCACCGAGGAGCATTTAAACAAACCCCCGTGATGATTCGTCTCTCGTGGCTTCAGTTGGGGAGTTTGGGTGCGCTCGTGGAGTGCACCGGCCTTGGGCAATACGGTGGTACTAAACCCACGACACGCGGTGGGTGAGTCGGGCCTCGTGCCAGGCTCCTGGAAATAGGGGACCGGACGGAGTCAGCGCCGGGGACGAGTGTGCGTGTCTGGATGCCGGGGACCCCAGGCCGGGGGGCGAATTGTCCAGGGGGCGGTCCCTCCGCCTCCTCCCCCTCCCTCCGGGGGCCGAACGTGCGGGCCCGCAGGGGTTAAGCGGCGGCGCGGCGGGCACGGAGCTCCGCCCCCGGTCGCCGCACCTGGCGCTGGGCAGCCTGCGGCCCCGGCGCTGGCTGTCGGCGGGGATTGGCGGAGAGCCGCGGAGAGAGAATGTGACAAGTGCCGGCTCGGGCGGCCGCCGCGGGGAGGCCGCGCGCACCTGTCCCTGCCAGTCTGCGCCGCCCGCCGCCGCTCGGCCGCGCGCACCGCCGCCCCCCGCGCCTGAGTGCAGAGCGCGCGCCGCGAACATGACTTCTGCCTTCAAGCTGGATTTCCTCCCGGACATGATGCTTGAGGGCCGCCTGCTAGTTCCCGACCGAATGTGAGTTTGACCGCCCGGCCGCCTCCGGGTCGCCGGCCCGGAGCCCCGCGGAGGGAGAGGGCGGGCGGCGGCGCTCCTGCGCCCTGGGGACACGGGGGGTGGCTCCGGTTCGGCCGCGCCCTGGGGTTCGGAGCTGGCGCTGGACGCGGGGTGGTGGGAGCGTGTCTGGAGGAGCGGCGGGGACCACCGAGCGGGGCACGGTGGCCGGGGTGGGGCGGAGAGCGTGGCCCGGCGAGCCGGACGCGGGTTCCCGGCGCCTGGGCTTCGGGTCCGGCCCACGGGGACAGGCGAGCGTGGCGCGGCGTCCCAGGGTGGGGTGCGCGCGTGCACGCTCGTATCATTTGAAATTCGGGGCTGCTGGAGCTCTCGTGGCCCATTTAGATCCCTTCTTACCAAATTGCTCGCTTCTCTGACTTATTACCCTTTTCAAAGATTGCTTTTCTAGGATGGGAGAGTGGAAGGAGGGGAGAAGGGAAAAAAGGGTGGGGGGAGATAATTATAAAGCATGGAAATAGCCAGGTGTACTCTGTTGCAGAAATTAGAGGTAATTTTTAGGGAATCACGGTGGTTTGTCTGATATGCAGTCTATAATTTAATAATTAATGTGATTCTGGTTGTTTTATACGTCGTCAAACTAGAGTAGAGAGTTTATTGGGAGAAGTCAGGAGCTGGGGTTCCTGAGGAAAGGAAAGTATGCCTAATTTTTCTTGGGCTCGTTAGTCTTGATGGGAAAGTTTCTCTTATCAGCTGGGTCACTCACTCTAAAGGCAATGGGATCTGCTGGTATTTCAGGAGAGTGTTTGAAAAGACGACCTAGAAGGTTGTCAGGAGTGGGTCTGAAAGGTCTGTGTCAATTTCAGAGGAGGAATTCATACAGTTGTCTCTTGTCAGGCAAGAAATGCGATAGTGAATCTAGGCTACAATTAATCGAGTGAAAAAGGGACTGCTCTCCTTGGTAAGAGTACGTATCAACTGTTTCCTATTGTACACGCCCTGAGATAACATTCATATTCTTTCTGGCACTTTGCTCTATCCTGTGCAATTTTCAGGCCATTCCGAGCTTTATGATCCATTTCCCTGGCAACTAACTTTCCCCTACGGTGCTAGATTCTTTTTCGAGGATGTTAAATGTTATGAACTTAGATATTCTTGAGAAACTCCGCAATGGCCAATTATTTGAGCCCCTAGGATTTGGGAGAAAAAAAAAAAAAAAGCTTGGGAGAGGGATGAAAGTCTTTCAAATGTGAAATGTCTTTCTAGTCGATATTAAGAATGTTACCTTGCTTTTACACATGATCAGGTTCATTGTCCCAACTAAGATAATCAGATAGTGTAAATTAAAATATTGAATTTCCCTTTGGCAGTTTTCTCTGCGAAAGTAATCTTGATTAGTACTGTTCCCATGATATTTGTTTTGAGAGATCTCTGTCCTCTCCCCCCTCCTAAAATGGCTATCTGTATAGGCGTTTAACACATGTTTGCACATTAGCTAATTTGAAAGTTCTGTGTGTTTTCTCCTCTGTAAGAGAGTTGGGGCCGAACCAAAGAATTGGCTTGATTGTGGTTTTGAATCGATGGTCACCTGCTAAGAATACTCTCTGAATGTAAAGTGTTAATGGCCTCTGAAAGATGCTATCTCTTGTCAGTTAAATTATTAATTATGGAAGTTTAATTTGTCCTTTTCATTTGGTGGATGAATGTAGGTCATTCAAACTGTTTGCTCTGAATAGAGCCTTTCTGTCTTAGTGTTGGAGTCTGCTAGACAAATCCTAATGTAACTTCTACCCACTTCTCTTCCATGTGTTATTTTGGGATCAAACTCAAATTGTTTTCAGTGTTTGTCAACTCTTAATTGAACCTAGAAAAAAAGAAAAACAGAGGATTTGTAAATGATAACTTTATTATTTGTTTCCAAGATGATTTTATGTTTCCTTAGCCCTGAGAATACTGTATGTAGCATGTTTTCCGAAAGAGTTTGTAATTAACTCACGTTAGAGACTGTCTTTGGGGAATAGGGGTGAGTGGGAAGAAATGTGATAAGTTGAAAATGCTTGAAACCCACTCGTAGTATATCATCACCAAGATAGCTTTGCGGGTTTATTGTTCTCTGCACCGGTGGTTGTTTATGGTATATTGCCATTCGGACTAAATTGCCGTCAGCTGGATTATATTGGCCTGTTCCTAAAAGGAACTTATATAAAGCAGAGGGCTTTTCTGGTGTTGATTTTCTAAAGCAGTAGAACATATTTCCAATGACGTTTTCCCACAAGAATATATTAGATAAGTTTGCAAGATGTAATATGTTTGAGTCCTCAAGGCAGATGAACAAATAGCTTTTGAGGTAAATGATTACGCTTCATGGCCCCCATGAGCCATCAAGTGTTTAAAGAGCCCAGATCGTTTAAGGCTCTGTAGTGGGTATAGAATTGTTATAACATAGGCTTCAAAGTCTTGGGGTTTTAAATGTTCAACATCAAAACTGTACATGGAAATGGACCTTTTAAATAATCTTAACTATCGAAGTTTTTTTGTCTTTGTGTTTGCAATGTTATTTGCAAAAAAGCGTAATGAAATAGAATGTCATTTGCAAAACGTAATGAAAATAAAAACAACTGATATTTTAAAAATTCTGTTTTAAACTGGAGCACTTGGTTTTGGATTGGAGTCGGGGATGAGTGTCTTTCTTTGTTTCACCTTTTGAATGATCATATGTGTGCATTGGGCTTCTTTTTTAATGTTTTTGAATTTTTACACAAATTTTAAACAGAAAATCTAAGACATGCTATCTTGGAATTGAGAAATTACAGGTGGAAAAATCTATGAATGCACCTTTGAACACGTTAGTTCAGATTTGCAGTGTTAGAATAAGATGCTGAGGAGAAGCTACCAGTAAATTAATACGAAATCTTATTTTTTTCACGTTCGGTGAGTAGCCTTACTGACAAGGAGAGAAAGTTATCCTGAGTCAACTTGGTGCATTAACCTTTTTGTTGAGTCCTCCCATGTTGGGATAACCGGAAAGATGTCTGTCAGGGTCTAATTAAACTGGACAGCAGTTCTAGGGACATAAAGTTGAAAGAGTCTTTGGAGACCATCTCACCAGACCTCCTTGTTTTATAGATGAAGAGGCTAGTAGAGGGGCAATGGGGCCAGTCCAAGAAGGCAGTGTAATTGCTGTTTCCCTCTCCCCGCTGAAATGAGAGGAACATGAGTCGTTCATTGAATGCCTTCTATGTACCAGGACACTTACGTACGCTGTCACAGTAGATATGCAGGGTGGGTATTGCACCCATTTTACAGGTGATACTTAAAGAGATTACATTCTTGCACATGCCGTGTAGGCAGTAAACGGCAAAGTTGTGGTTTGCTTGTGTGTGTGTGCGTGTGCGTGTTATATAAATGCATGTTTATGTGTTGATGAGGAGAGAAGAGAGGACTGTGAGTTTTTGTTGGGAAACCATAATTGTCACTTGAGAATGATGGAGCATTATAGGAAATACATATCACCGATTCAGGATTGACTCTATAATTTGATTCAAATTAGTGAATTCATCACTCTCTTGTTTGATTCAAATTCACACTGTTATTCCATATGCTAATGAACTAAAGAGAATATACTTTAATTAAAAACTTTTTTTTGTTTACTGAGTACCAGCGAGATGAAGGTCAAAGACCTTGAGTTCCTTTTTTTTTCCATATGGCATTTAAAGTATATTTAGGGAATACCATTACCAATAATAAAATACAGCACTGAGATTCGTCACCCGATTCCTTGATAGACATGAGAGGAAATTAAAATGCAAAGACTCTAAAAGAAGAGCTGTGTATATGGTTCTTTATGGAAATTTTTAAAGAAGCATTTTCAGGTGGGATTTCTCAGTGCCTATTTCAGTATCATCTGCTTCCTGAAACAGAAAACTCCTCCCACATTGGCATTTTAGAACACTAATGTTATCTTTGATCTGGGTTAGAAGTATTATTTTAATTGTTGAGTATTGCTATTTAATTGTAATTTGCTGGATTGAGATTACTCTGGCATCTCTTGATGAGATGCTTTGAGCTGGGAGGAATAAGAACCTTGCAAGACAAGATGAAAAGAAGATAAGATTTTCAGGTATGAACCTAGTGGTTCATGGGATCATTAAGAATGTTTTCCATCTCCAAGTGGTTACCTACTCCCCCCACCCCTGCTCTCACCACTATAATAATAGTACATTTGATCTCTGATAAAAGACTGCAGTTTCCTTCCTTTTTTTTACATAAATCCCCAGACTTTTCATTTCTCCTTACTCTTACCTTGTGGTTTTCTTACAGGTTCAACATTCATTCCCTTCTCATGAAAAGACAGGTAATAATCTGATAAACATGATCATGGTTGAGGCTTATATGTAGACATGGATGATGGGGGGGGTCTGCTGTCACTGTAGCAACCAACCCCACAGCTGTTTATACTACCAGTATCTCTTATTTGCATTTCATTGGAAAACCTGGGTATTTTCAACACATTACAAGGAGCCCAATGATAGATAAATCAGTAAGTCATTGATGTTTTTCACTTCCTATGCTGAACCTCACCCAAATTTTAAAAGTCTTTATTTCCAATTTAGAGTGTTAGTACTGGAGGGTTTTGTTTTTTTCAGGGGAAGCTTGGATTTTTGCTTTGTGTGGTGGATTAGGCCATCACGAAGAGTTAGCAATTTCTCAGTGTCATATTTGTTCTACAGAACTGCGGAAGGGGGAGGCTTTGGAAAGTACGAATGATTTCCAGTTCTTTAGCACCTCCCCGTTCCTCGTGCCCTTGTGTGTGTTTCCACTATCAGGGAGCTGGTGGGGAATATAAGGAAGCCAGCTACGGTGCTGTGCTACTTGTGTAGCAGTGCAGAAAATGCATTTTTATTTTTCCTTAAGAAAAAGCTCTTGCTGAACTTCAAGGGAAACGGAGCTGCACATTCCTGGAAAAACCTTGGTGGGAAACAAAAACTAATTAGCACGGTAAATGTGATGCTCGCAGGTAATTGTAAAATAATTATCCCCCTTTAGCATCATCACTGTTTAATTGTGCCATCCAATATTCTCATGCTCTGAATCTAGATGTGAAGGGGTGGAACCCCCCCATCCCCTCCTGGGACTGTCTTTTTCATTTACTGTGAGCTTTAGACTCTTTGGAAAGGACTTTAAAAAGAAAGGGGGAAACATACAGGGGATTTTCAGCAGCTTCACTCTGCCCATTTGTTCTGAATCACGACGGAAAGTGATTACTCCAACTAGTTTTATAGAAATACAATTCCACTTATGTGGTTGAAATGCCTTGTGAGCATATTTGAGATTTACGCTTTCACAGCGCTACCCCCAGAGTTTTATGAACAGTCGGTTTTATGAACTGCAGATTGTATATTATGTTCAGATACTGAGAGTGATGCTTTAAAATCAGCTGATGGTTTAAAATGGAATGCTAATAAATATGTAATCATATGGCTCTCAAAATGACAGATGAGTACAAATTCGGTTTTTGGTTAAATTTTAATTACTCCATTTGAATGAATGCCTCAGAGCCAACTTGCTGGCAAATTACTAGACCTTTTTTTTTTTTTTTTTTTTTTTTTTTCAGTTTTCCCTCCTAAATATGTATGTAAATTAAGTTTAGGCTGCATTTAGACGAAAATACCATTTTGGTTTATTATTCTCAACTTTTCTGCCAGACTTGTATGGCCTTTTACTTAAGGTCAGATTTTAAATAAAGAAACCTATTTGAAAGAGACCTCAGTTTAAATGATCTGTTCTCCCTTTCCATCAGCAGAAAGGTAAGAGACAGATAGATACAGAATTCCTTTAATAGTGATAGTGATTTAAAAATGGAGTATGTGAAGTGTTTGGATTTTAAGCCTTAATAATGAAAGAAGTCAGGTTTGTTTTCTCAGGGAGATTGTTTATGGCTCTGTCATGACCATGGAAATCAAGTTCCCCCAACCCAGCAGCTGCTTTGTCTGACATTTGTAGGCTCAAACAGGACTGAAGATTTCCGGAGGTTCACAGATGATGGTGCTGACTCACTCCTCAGAGAGAAGGCAATTAATTTCAGCTGATTTCTTTGACATTTGACATCATTTTTGCACAGCTTAAAAAAAAAATTTTTTTTTGAGTGTCATGGGAGTGAATAGTTCTTCAGCTTCCATACTGGGGTCGAAAATTGTATGTTTTTATGCTGAAAGGCTTAATTTTCATGTCTTTTCAGAAGGGAGTTCATAGCTGGACTTGGGCTCATTAAATTTTTTTTTCAATTTAAATTTGTTTATTTTTGGCCGCATTGGGTCTTCGTCACTGCATGCGGTCTTTCTCTAGTTGCCGCGAGCAGGGGCTACTCTTCGTTGCAGTGCACGGGCTTCTCATTGTGGTGGCTTCTCTTGTTGCGGAGCATGGGCTCTAGGCGCACAGGCTTCAGTAGTTATGGCATATGGGCTCAGTAGTTGTGGCATACAGGCTTAGTTGCTCCGTGGCATGTGGGATCTTCCTGGACCAGGACTCAAACCTGTGACCCCTGCATTGGCAGACGGATTCTTTACCACTGCGCCACCAGCAAAGTCCCGGGCTCATTAAATTTTAAGGTGGTATTTTAGATCCTTTTCCTTGAATGATGTCTTCCTATCTCCTGGTCTCCCACAATAACAGGAAAGTTGTACCACATTTATGTGACACAAAATCAGTTGGTCCTTTTGGCTAAAAGAGGAAAATAATTTGTTATTCACCTGGCTGTAAATGTGTATATAAAATGTGCACACACAGGTATATATATATATGTATGTAAATATAGGTGTAATATATATATGGAAAACTAGCTTGGCCATAATTCCTTACTTTCTTAAAATATCTTCCATTTAATGGCCTTTGGCTCTAAAAGTTAGGAAATATGTGTACAATGTAACATGTGTTTAATGGATTCTTACCTTCATAACTGAAACGTTTAAGATTCAAGAAGGTTTAACATCTTGACCAAAGCTGTACTTTATATTAGTGACACTGCTAGAAGTAGTTCTTAGGACTTTGTTTTGACTCTTTGGCCCAGAACCTCAGAGTAGCTTTTGTTAAAGGACAGAAAAGAGGTTCACTGTGATGGTACTGTCATACCTTCTGGGTGAAAAGCTAAGACTCTTCCCACCGAGCTGAGTGGCTTTTCTCTCCTTGCCAAAAAGTCCCCAGACTTGGGGACGTTTCTCAGTTGCAGTTGAGTTGTTGCTATTGTCAAGACCTTATAGGTTTCAAGTAGGAAGAAAGAAAAACTCTTCACAGAAGCCTGACAGTAGACCCTCCACTGATATTTTTTCGTGTAGACACGCTGGTGCCCACCAGACCAACTTCCTCACCTTTTGCTTCTTGCCTGCTGCCGCCATCTTGTATGGTCCATACTGTTATCCCATAGCTTCCTATCGCTGTTGAAAGGAGAGCTCAAATTTTTGATTGTGTCTAGTGGGACTCCAACACATCAGCTGAACATCTTAAAAAGGCTAAAGTTACGAGAGATCTGTGCAGCTGTAAGGCGGTAAATTGGTGTAAACCTCCTTCAACATGCACGCACACCTCTCACCCAGTTTTCTCTGTGCGTCTCCAGAGTAGACCTTGGGTGTCACACAGGTGAAGCAAATGCAGGCTGGAATCTGACATTTCATTTTCTCCTTGGAAAAAAAAAAAAAATCTTTGGGGAATAACAAAAGTGAAAGATAATAGGAAAAAGCGTAAGGAAGGAAAGCTTTTGGTAGCGGACTAATGGATATTCATTTTGTTATGCTTTGGCTCAGTGCTCCTGATTCTTTGTACCCTAACCCAGACTTCTTTAGGTCCTCAACAGAACAGCTCTTCCTGAAGTTTTCTTTCTGCCTTTCCTAGGTTTTCCTGATGTATATCTTTTCTGTTCTTCTTTTTGAATCTTCTCTAAGATTCAGTGGGCTTCTCTAAGCCCCATTAATTATCCCTTCTTCTGAACAGTTTGCTAAATGTCAAGAGAAGGGGCCACATCCGTCCAGAACACAGTTCTCAGAACCACAGTTCTCAGAAACCACAGCCTTGAGAGGGAGGACAGTGTCCAAACACCTTGGTCATCACTTGCAGTAAATTCCACTGGCACAGCTGTGTGTTTCTGTGCATAAAACTATATTTTGACTTCCTAGGCTATAGAAGGGGTGTTGAGTTTTCTGGTTGGGCAGAAGGGCAGCATATTTCGAATGATTAACTTTATGGATGTCATTGTCTTGGCCTGCTATATTTGGCTCTGCTGCAGCTGTGTTTGCCTTCTCAAAATTGTCACCAGGAGGCCTCCAACTGTAATTATTCCCTTCAGTTCGTGCTTGTAGCATCCTTCCTTGTGACTCCCGTGGTCCAGCCCTCCGTCTTGCCTGGGCATCAGGATTCAAAGGCAACACGCTAGCCCCGATGGCTCCTTAACACGGCTGGCAGCTCCATCTCGAGACAATAGCATTAAGTCATCTACATTTTACATTGTAATGCGACCTGTCAGGGTACTTCTTTCTTTTCACAAAAAGCCCATATTTTCCTCTTTTTTCCTACTTCTCTCTTCCTCTTCGACGGCAAAAAGTTGCTTTCAGCATCTCCTGACAGGAAATATTTCTTCCGTTTCTGTATTACTGGAGCACTAACGAGCAGGTTTTTACTTCTGGTGTTTCCAGGTCCCTCACAGAGCACCGTGTTGAAGAGGAGGCTTAAAGGCAGAGCATTTTTTTTTTTTTTTTCCCTGTTAGTTGAGCCCCTGCCACAGAATCTTCTTTTCTCTCAGGAAGATTTTGGGAAAGATTGTTCTTCGTGTAGAAACCATTTTAATTCTGTTGGCTATGTGTGAGTTTTAACCTTGAGTTAGAACTTCCTCATGGGTCGTTCCTGCCTGTCGGGGACGCTTGCCCTGCGTCGAGATCTGCTGTGTGTAGCAGAATGGCCTCACCAGTGACATGGCTTTATGGTCTCTCCAGCAATGCGTTAGAAGGTCATCCTTGGAGGCTAAGGGTCCTTTACTAAGCAAGAGTCTCCTGCCTTCCCCTGACTTGTCTTCTGACTTGTTCCATGCCCCCTTCAAGTCTCAGGTGACTTGTCAAGATTCCTCATCTAGAAAATAAGGATAATAAGATACGCTTCTTACCTGCGCCCCAGAATTATCGTGAAGCCAATGTCGGGAGAGGAGTTATAACCTAAATATTTTACAGCTTTGTGGTACTTAAGATCGACTGCAAGTTCACCTGCCTTTCCTGGGAGAATGAAACTCAGGGAAACTTCATTACAGCTGACCAGTTAATGTTTTCTCCCTCAGAACATTCATACTTTAAAGTCTCAGCCAAAGACCCATAAAGCAGTATGGCTTCCGTATAGACGTGCAGAAAATGCTCTGTCCCCGGGACCACATTAATAAGACTGATTTTTTTTTTTCTCTCTCTCTCTTTCTCCTCTTTCTGCTTGATGATCGAGAAATAAAATACAGTTTGTGTTCCAACTGTGAACTGGTGGTCAGACCTTGCATTCTGGGATGGGGTGAAGCAAAAAGCAATATCTCCATCCCGGTATCTCCATAAGTGCATTTGGAAAAGCCCATCTCTACATCAGCTGAAATAGATCTTGATTTTCTTACGGGAGGAGACTCAGCTGCACCATAGGAAGGCCGCTTCTCACGGGATGGGACTCCTAACCCCCGCAGAAACCCAACCCCTAAGAAAACAATTTCAGTGAACTCGGAGGAGAGTATTGTAGACCCTGCCACCTGCTGGCCTCATTAGGTGCTCCCGCCACAACATGCCAGGAGAGTCTCTGAAGGAGGAAGGGGCTTGGAAAAGGAATCAGTGACTTTAGGAGTCGGTGCACTGGGTGGAGGTTTGCATCACGCCACAGGGTTCATCATAGTTATTGTTTTTCTGCTGTACTATATACAGGCCCTTCTTCTCCTGACATAGCCGGTAAGGTCCTCGAAGTCCTGAGAAGCCAGAGCTGCTACAGCCAGTGTGAAGGTTTGCTCCTAACGTTTTAAGTCACTTCATTGATGAGGATCAGACATGCTCAGATTCAGTTGGGAAGCTCAGAGCGTCCTCTGAGTCCATTAGCTGAGGAGTGTCCTCCACCCGCAGCACCCACTCTGGCCAAGAGAGCGATGTTGCCTGTGAGACCCCGCCCCTGCCCCCCCTCCCCCAGGCCATGAACGTGACCTCCCAAACCAAGAATCCCTCACCCACACAGCAAACCACTTTTTGCTAGGCTGAACTCGGGCACTGTCCGAGATGACGGCTGTTTCTGACATTGTTGGGAGAGCAATGAGGTCTGTGGATGAAATCTGGCAGAATCTTTCGAGAAGAGTCTGCCTCGCAGATACCACAAATGTTTCTCTACAGATTGATGAGTTCTTTGTAGTTGGCACATTTTATCTTAGCGTCAGGGACGTCTAATTGACTTTATAGGCAGCCCTTCAATTGGGCCAAGATTTTGTGTCCAGCTATCATAAAAAGTGACCAAAATTAGACTCTTGTCAGCCTCAGAAGCCACAGGACGGCCTTGATCTCGCCTCTGACTGTGTCTTGTTTTTTTCAGGTCTACTCAGAATGTGATACTTCTGATCCAAATTGATTTTGAGTTGTCTGTTCAGTAAAATAATGATGTCTACCTAGAAGCCAAAACATGTTTTCTGGTGTCAACAAAACTGTAATTCTTTGACAGTGAAATACTTCTTTTTTAGTATGTTTCTCCTAATTCTGATTCCTAACGCTTTAAAGGATGTTGCCTTCCTGTGGGTACGCTTTTTGAAATGTTTTATGACATTTGCTGTCCTTGATGTAGGATATACTGTGGGTCAGCCATTAAGCTAAGGGATTTGTATAAATTATCAGTAATCTTCAGAAAACTTTTGCAAGGTAAGTTGTATTGTTCCAGTTTTGCAAATGAGAAAAGGGAGGTTCTAGAAGGTAAAGGCACGTATCTGTATCCATTTCCAAAGCCTGAGCTCTTTGAACTGTGCCACCTTCCATTCTGGCCCAGAAGGTTGCTTTGTCTTTTGAGGGATCCCTAGAACCTTGTATGACCATATATAGGTTGAACTTGTAGATGTGTTGGCGAATTGGCAGCTGAGTTTGTGGCTCCTGAGTATGAAATAGTTTCTTAGCTATGACCTAATAATAATAACCTGCTTTTTATGTGCTCTTTCACATAAATTTGATTTTGTTTCATAGCCAGACCAATTTCTGAGTTTAGAAGGCAGGAGTGTTGTAAAAGTTGTTAGAAGAAAGGGGCACCCTAGCAAAGTCAAGATATCTTAATGCCAGAGGCAGGGTCTTACTTACAGCTGAGATAAAGAAGCAATTTGGGCTTCCCTGGTGGCGCAGTGGTTGAGAATCCGCCTGCCGATGCAGGAGACACGGGTTCGTGCCCCGGTCCGGGAAGATCCCACATGCCGCGGAGCAACTAAGCCCGTGAGCCATGGCCCCTGAGCCTGTGCGTCCGGAGCCTGTGCTCCGCAACGGGAGAGGCCACAACAGTGAGAGGCCCGCATACCGCAAAAAAAAAAAAAAAAGAAGCAATTAACATTGAATGTTAAGGCGGCTCCTTATTCTTCATTTAAAAAGATCACTGCCTGAAAGAGAAAAACAAATACCGTATGCTAATACATATATATGGAATCTAAAAAACAAAAACAAAAAAGTTCTGAAGAACCTAGGGGCAGGACAGGAATAAAGAGACAGATGTAGAGAATGGACTTGAGGACACGGGAGGGAGAAGGGTAAGCTGGGACGAAGTGAGAGAGTGGCATGGACATATATACACTATCCAGTGTAACACAGATAGCTAGTGGGAAGCAGCCGCCTAGCACAGGGAGATCGGCTAGGTGTTTTGTGACCACCTAGAGGGGTGGGATAGGGAGGGTGGGAGGGAGATGCAAGAGGGAGGAGATGTAGGGATATATGTATACGTATAGCTGATTCACTTTGTTATACAGCAGCAACTAACACACCAGTGTAGAGCAATTATACTCCAATAAAGATGTTAAAAATAAATAAACTTAAAAAAGAACTGCCTCTTCCAGGAAGACGTTTCTTTGGGGGATTTCATTAGACACCTGGCATCCGACCCTGCATTTACTTCCAACTTCCTGATTTTTGCATTGATTTAGAGGAACACCTTTCTCAGGGTGCCTCCAGCCCAGAGTGTGCCTTCTTGTGAATTAGAATAAAGCTCTTGGGTGGCATTCGGTCCCCGTTGTCCCCCTCCTGTGGTGACTTGATGCTGTGTCCTTTCTATAGTTACTTGCAGTTTCACCTCCTCTTTCATAAATGAGCCAGAGGTGTTGGCAGTCGAATAAGTGTCTCTGAACGTGATAACACATAGATTTTAGATGATTGACAGTGGTGACCAACTCAGCCGTGGCCCCTGGTCCCTTTCAAGTGTCAGTACCCCTTTGACCTTTCCATAGCATTTTGCTCAAGTGCATAAACATTTGATGGGACTGGGTTTTCAGCGAATCAGAGATGTGTGTTTCCTGCGTAGCTATCCAGGGTAAGGGGAATGGGTAATAGAAAAGTTAGCGTAGAATTCATGCCTGGGTTGGTCTAACCCACACCACCATTTCATACCAGATATTAGCTTGTAGAAATGCCTTCACTCTTAGCAGGAGACGCGCGTTGTAACCTAAGAGGATGTGATTGGAGTGGAGTTTTCGGGCTCCATGTGCTTATTGTATTCTTGCTACTGATGCAAACATTATCTGTAATTACATTTTCAAGTGACTGGAAATTGCAGGCTTTGTTGAACAAAAATACAGCCAAAGAACGGAATGTATATCCACTCCACCCTCATTATAAGGCTTTCAGAAATCAAACTATAAGGCCCAATGCCGTGGCTCTCAGCAATATGATACCAACTCCATTCTCTGATGTTTGAACACTTCGTCAAAATGCTGGCTTCCCGATGATAATCATAAAATTGGAGCAAAATGTTGTTACTCTTTTAGCACTTTGCCGGCTCCATTGTCAATGCTGTCACAGTGACGGCACCTCTCCCAAATCCTCTTTCCGGGATGTAAAACCAGAAACCACGATTTGATTTATATCCAGGCATGGTGGGCCAAGTTGAGGGAGTTGGTTGAGGTGAAGACATTGTTGCCTTCTTGGGACAGACACTGTTATATCTATACAACATTATATTGTCTTCAGGCAGCCTCACCTCCCACCTAGGGTGCAATTAAAAAAAGGAAAAAAAAGATTGTCTCCATGGAGACCTACTGCAAGGTAAACTCTTACCTTGGACTTAGAGCCTGGCCATGGGACGAGGAAAACATTCTGGCCAACCTTGCTCTTCTAGACACAGGAGAAGACCCCATGTCTAATTTCAGAGAGAGCTTAAACCATGTGGAATTTTAAAAAAAGAGAATCTGACATGTCTGACCTTAGTATTTTGCCTATCGTTGATTAGCATCTGAAAATCCAGGGAACCTATGAAATAGAAAATGTTCCCTGGTTTTTGGGTGGAAAGCAAACGGGAGGAAGAAGTTATGGTGACATTGTTACTGTTAATTTGTTTATGAGGTATTAAACTTGTCATTTTCATGATGGTTCACAAAATCACAGCTCACTCTCTAGGCCCTAGTAGAGTTCAAACTCTTAGCAAAACTAAAGAAAAAAATCATTGTGATGCTTTAATCCAAAAAAGGAGCAGAGCACTTGGGTCAGGCTGCTCAGAAAACCCACCAATCTTTCCTGATTCTGTCGAGTTCTGCTCTTTCAGGTAGGACCCCCATGTCATCAAAGAAGTGTTTAACAGGTCATAATTGAAGTGTGGACAGTTGAAATCCATTTAGTCCTGTTATATACCTGGTAAATTGGATGCTCCCGTGTGTGTGTGTGTGTGTGTGTGTGTACATATACACACATATGTATGTTACCTTTTCTAACAAATTATACACTCAAACATGTATACAGTTGGATTTTGGACAGACCACTTTATACTGTAATAATAAAATTACTTTCAGTATTTTTAACATTTATGGAGCTGAAATGAGATAATTTGGAGGTCCAAGTAAAGGGCTTTCTGTGTAATACAATGCATCAACAAGGGTTGTGTATGTGTGTTTCATTTTTTAAAATGTAAAGGGATTGTTTTAGCTGTTGACGCTTCTTTTGCAGCGGAAACTGGGAGACCTAGCCAGTCTCCATAATATAATTGCCCGATTGTGAGGTATAAATGAGGGCAGCTTAATTTGTGTTTCACCAACTCTCTCTGTAGATTACAAACACTCCTTCATGTTCAGCAGCACACTTTTTTTTTTGACAGGTTATGTGTTGATGTCTGTAAGTGCCTGGGCTTCCAATAGCTTGGGTTCTTAACCAATCAGCACAACTTACTTTAAGAAATGTAATTAGCCTAGAACCAAAGTTAATTAGCTTTTAAAGTTGTCTGATTCTCGGGGTTTCTTGTTTGCTGCTACAATAGCAAATTGATTTCACTGTGGTGTAGTAGATAGAACGGGGGAGCCAGGAAGTGTGTAGTTGTTTTACAGTTTGTCCTGCAGATTGAATAGTTAAAATTAAGTTGGACAGCTGAGGAGTTGAGGATTTATGAGTCACAGCTGACCTGTTATTTGGCTGAATTGATCAATTGTTCTGTGGAAGCTACCTAAATGTTTTCTGTACTGAAATCTGTTTCTTTTTTTTTTTTTTCTTTTTATAACTCTGAAATTCCTGCTAGTGAACAAGAGTTGCAGCGTGTATTGTCAACCTCAACACAAACATTTGAAGTCTCATAATGTACTGAATGGTTACCACCTGTTCTTGGTGTTACAGAATCTTCTAGAGTGTTAACAGTGGTTCATATTTTAAGTTAAACATTTGGTTACTCTGAGCTTTTGTCTATCACTGTTTCTTTTTCTGGGATATACTGGTTTAAGATGAAGAAGGCTTTGCACTATTTGCTTCGGGTTCTGTTAGATTAGTAAAGGATTTTCTTGTTAGAAAAAAAAAATTTTAACTGTTACATCTTTCTGAAGACCTTCGTATATTTTGGAGATTAATCCTTTGTCCATTGTTTCATTTGCAAATATTTTCTCCCATTCTGAGGGTTGTCTTTTCATCTTGCTTATGGTTTCCTTTGCTGTGCAAAAGCTTTGAAGTTTCATGGTGAGTGGGAAGCTGCTGCCTAGCACAAGATCAAGATGCTTTTTGATGACCTAGAGGGATGGGATAGGGAGAGAGGGAGAGAGGCTCAAGAGGGAAGGGATATGGGGATATATGTATACGTCTAGCTGATTCACTTTATTGTACAGCAGAAACTCACACAACACTGTGAAGCATTTATACTCCAATAAAGATGTGGGAAAAAAAAAAGACCTTCGTTCGGCATCCTGTAGATCAGATGAGGGAAATATTATATTGCCTCATCAATTTTTTTTTTTTTTTTTTTTGCTATACCTAAATCCTTCCTAGAAACCTTACAAATATTATTACTAAGAACACCAAGTGGAAGAAACATGGTCTCTTGGGGGTGATGTGCATGTACATTTATGATCTCGGCCGTTTGGATTGTAGAATCCAAGCAGCCTGAGAGACGGGGGAAAACAACATTAACCAAAATCTGTAATATTGCATTTCTTTCCCATCTAAAAAAGCTGCAAGAGTAATAGTGCCTTCCCTACTCCATTAGGTCTGACTGGATCAGGTATGATCCACAGAAATAATTGTGCAAGCAAAGAAATCTGGATTTTTATCCTGTCGAACCTTTTGCTCGCTCAGCTTCCTTTAGACAAACTCTTGATTTTACTCTAGATCTGGAATCTCGAGAACAAGTAGGCATGGAGAGTGAAAATAAGCTGATGTCATAGCGGCCACTTAACTGGTGCTCCAGATATGACCCCCAGGTTGGAACTCAAAACACAGTGCGTACGTGTCCTGGTTTGCTGGGATACTCCCAGTTTGTACCTGTCATCCTGGCATCATCACTAATAGCATCCGCCTTTCACTCTAAAAAGTGTCCCAGTTAGGACGGTAAGTTACGTGGCCCCCCTTCTCATGTCTGATCCTGTATCACTAGCTTTCTTAACTATAAACATGTTTGCCAGCTTTAAAAAGTCTATACAAAGGACTAACCCAAACCTTTGCACAAAAAGGATTATCCATGCTTCGAAACATTCAGCAAAAGCAATTTCTAGCCTCTCTTTCTCTGACCCATTCCCTTACCTAAAGTTATTCAAAATGGAACAGAAGTTTCCTCGCTGTTTTTAGTGTGTTAGTACCCTGCTGGGCACCTTGCGACAGGCTAGCTCATTAACTTACGTTTCTTTTTACGTGTCTTTCTAAGCAGAATCTCTTGTCCTGGGAAATTCCCGTGGACGGCTTTGTCTGATCACCCTTCCTCCAGCACGTGGGTTCAGTGTTTGAGGACCCTGAGACCAGATTTACACAGCTGCCTTTCCCTTCAGTTCCGTTAAATTCATGAAATAACGTTGCCCCATTCTGGAAAGCTCAACTAGGTGGCTCAGTTCTGTTAAGATTCAGCTAGCGCGTGTCGAGGGCCAAAAAAATGATCTGATGGCGCGGACTTTGTTCGTCCTCACACGGCCCGCGGTGAGACAGTAACAGCCAGAGTCCAGCCAAGGTATTAATGATGACCCCAGGGTGCCCACCTATATTTTTGAATTTTAATCTCTGGTATGCTTTTTTGTCCTCTTCCACACTAATTGGTCTTTCTCTTTTGGTGCTGGAACGTCAGAGGATTTGTGCAATCTGTGTTTAAAATCGATTTCCTGATTTTTAACATTTATACCCAGCTGTTTGTTATTCAGTGCAGCCATCAGCATCCAGGTCTCAGTGGACCATGTAATGTGCAGCTGTAGCCAGATGTAACGCTTTTGCTCCCTAAATGTTTCCATTAGAAGCTTAGAGAGGCAGGCTAAAGACGGCTGATAACCAGGTTGCCGGCATTAATTTACCCTCTGGAGCTACACACATTCTGCCTGGCAATTGTATTTCACGACCAACAAGCAGAGCAGCATCCCTGGTAGTAATGTTGACACTGTATATATCAAGTACATCCACACAGATATGAAAGGTACTTGTACCGCTAATTCAGGCGGCAGGAAGCTGTCTGATCTGCATGCATAAATACTCTGGAAGTAAGGTTGCTCTCAAGAAACGTCAGCCAGGATTCGTATCCAACCTTGGCCCAGATTAAAATAGGTTCATAAACTAGTCTCTTGAAGAGAACGTTTCTTGGGAAAAATAATTTTAGGATCATTTCTCTGCCGTCTATAGTCAAACCTTGTTTCTAATTTGCATTTATTATTCAAATCTGTGTTTCCTTTTGTATTTGTATGATGTATCTTTGTTTAGAGGCTACAGCTTCTACTAAATTTAATTACTTCCCTCGGAGGCTTTAACTTGAGGGCAGCTTCTATTAATTGTTAATTACATTCCCCGGCCATTTACACAGCAAAGGTGCAGTTAACCAATTGAGTGAGGGTCTCTTCTGTACAGTGATAAGCGACTTCTCCAGTCTCAATATTTATGTTTCTATGGGGACCGATTTTTATTTCTCTAATCTTATCTTTTATTAAACATAAAAGTAGACATTCCAGTGATATATTGGCCATTCCTATGATCCAGTGTTGTTGTATATCCCAGGGAAGTACATGGGAATCATATTTGGCTCTGTGTTGCCATCTGGTGGTGTATTGATCGTTTTTTAGCCTTCTTAGACCAGTTTCTGATGGGAAGATGGTACCCCAGGGTCTGTTCCTTTCTTAGTTTTACCCCACAGCCTCTCTGGGGATTTAAAATTAGCCTCTTTCCCCACTGGTGGCCGAGGGAAGTATCACTATGGCTCAGTGTTTCTTGTGTCATTAAGTACACACTGCATGTCTTCTAGATATTAGGCATCTTGCATTACTCAGTCTTTGATTCTCAGCTTGTCGTTCTCAACCTTGCTTTTCTTGACGGCTTATATCCTCAACTAACCTGTCCAGCCTCGCTGGGGTGGGGGGAAAACTATGTCTCAGCGTTTGATCTGGGTTTCTATCTGGGTGTCCTTTGGTGAGCGGTGTTTCTGCCTCAGTGGCCGGGCTTCAAGTCAATCGTGGGAGCTGGTGGATGGAGGCCGTCTGCTCGTGACGGCTGCTTCCTGAGTGAGAACCCTTGAGTTGGCCGCAGTTCCATTTCAACAGTTTATTAAGAGCATTATGAATCTCAGGAAGGGTTTGGTAATTTACTGAAAAAACAGTGAGAGTTGTTTGTTCATTTATTTATTACATGTGATATTTCACAAGATGAAGTTACCTCCCAGCCCAGGCTGGGCTATTTCATTTCTTACTGACATTTCTGTCTCCTCTTTGAAATGGATCTGCCATAATAGTTGGTTTCCGTGTCATGATGTGCTTCTCTTCCATAGCCTCAAAACTTTAAAAAAAAATCATAGAGGTAGAGAGCAAGAAAGAGCCAAGCTATAGGTTGAATTAATGAACAGGACAAAGTGGAAAGCATTAAATCCTTCGTTATCGAGGAGCTAGCTTAGGTTTATAGCAAAACCAAAGTGATGTTAGTTTGTGGTTTTTAGTGGATTTTGTCAAAATGCTTGACAGTGGAGAGGGGGAAGGGTAAACTGGGATGAAGTGAGAGAGTGGCGTGGACATATACAGACTACCAAATGTAAAATAGATAGCTAGTGCGAAGCAGCCGCATAGCACAGGGAGTTCAGCTCGGTGCTCTGTGACCACCTAGTGGGGTGGGATAGGGAGGGTGGGAGGGAGATGCAAGAGGGAGGAGATATGGAGATACCTGTATATCTATAGCTGATTCACTGTGTTATAAAGCAGAAACTAAGACACCATTGTAAAGCAATTATACGCCAATAAAGATGTTAAAAAAAAAAAAATGCTTGACAGTGCCTAGACCTCCAGTAGATAGCCGTGCTAAGTTAGAAATCTACCATCTCTGATAGCAAGAGATGCCAAAGGCAGGCATGTGCAGTGCTGTCTGTCCCTCAGCTGCTAGAGGTGGCTGCCTCTGGAGGGACCAAGCCACACTGGGCAGAGAGGAGCCTGGGTCAGATTGGGGCATGGGTGGGGAACGACCCACTTCAGCCTCACTGGAGAAATGACTTCCCTCTACCCCACCTGCATTCTGGCTTCTCTTTGTGAAATCCTCTTGCATCTGGCCTATATTCTTAAGGTTAAAAAAAAAAAAAAAAAAGCTTCTAATTCTTAGAAAAGAATGTGTGGAAGGTGATCTGCACTGTGTTATATTGCCAGGTTGTGCTGGTGGAGGTATGTGGTGTGTGAAACTGTGTGGCTTATTAAGTTATTGATATAGGAGGGTTGTCGACTTAGGCAAGGTGTGAAGATAATCCTATTAGAAAGTGATTACTCTTCTACCGGAAGTGCATTAAAAGAGTTATGGTGCTGGGACAGAAGGAATCCTGACAGAATTTCTGGGATCAATTCAATATTATGCAGTACACAGCCATCAAAATGAATTCTGGAGTGAAACTTAGAATATCCATTGCAGCACTGATTTCGTACATATTATACCCATCCATGTAGAGATCAGACATAGATTACAAATGGTCGTGGGGTTCAATGCTCTTTCTTAAGGTTTTTTTTAAATTGAAGTAGAGTTTATTTATAATGTGCTAATTTCTGCTGTACAGCAAAGTAATTCAGTTATACATATATATATTCTTTTTCATATTCTTTTCCATGATGGTTTATCACAGGGTATTGAATATAGTTCCCTGTGCTAGACAATAGGACCTTGTTGTCTATCCATCTTATATATAATAGTTTGCATCTGCTAATCCCAAACTCCCAAGGATTATGGTTTTAAAATGTGCTATAACCTTTTGTATAAATGTCCCACATAAAACTCTTTTAATATTTGAAACCCCCATGTATGGGCTTGAAATCAGATAATTAGGCTAAATTATACAGGTTGGGTTCATTTTTCTTAAAGCATTTCTGGCAGGGATGAAACTCCATTATTAAACGTGATTTTGGAATTAAAACTGGAAAGCTTTACAGAATCTTGGAAGCGGAGGGAGGGGTAGCACCTTCGGTGGGAAGCCGACTGCCTTGCCCTCCCATTCCATCCCCGCCCCCACCGCCGCCTCCCACAGCCGAGCACCCCGTACTCGCCTGGCATCCTGTATCTGTGTGCCCGCAGCAGCATCCTGAGTCCTGTTCCACCTCTCCCATTAGACTATGGTACCCTGAAATCGGAAACCAAGACTCAGTGAGCCGACGCCCACAGCACCTAGAACTTCATACAACTGAGGGGGGGTGAGGGTGCGTCACGTTACGTGAAAAAGAAAGAAGAGTCGAGAACTAACATTGCTAGGATTGAAACGAACTGAGCAAATTCTCCTGGAGCTCCTGCCATAGGCCAGCCAGGGTGTGGGACACACAGGCAAAAAGCATGTCATCGGAGCTGACATCGGCACTTCCTGAAATCCTTGAGTTCAGATTCTTAGGGCACCAAGCTGAGTGCCCTAAAACTGGACTTCAGGACTCTTTGGCTGTGGACTTAGTCATTGACCTCTAGAGGCACCACTTTGCCTTATTTGTCCAGGTGTACGTTTGAGTCCTTACGTAAGTGTTATGAACTTCTAAATGCACATTATTACAGAAAAAAAATTTAAGAATCACAAGTTTGTTTTTAAAGCTTTATTGAAAGCCACTCAGTGGAAAATAGGTGTTAAGTGTGCTTCATAACTCTGGTCATTGAAGTAGGAACTTGCATACCAGTGTTTCAGGCTAGTTTAATTACAGAATAAATATATAATTATATATTTCCTACATTCTACACTTTTATGCCAGTGCCCTGGAGGAGACCACAGGCCCAAGCAATTCAAATATGCAGATAGAGATTTTTTTTTAATCCTTTATGACTTCAGAACATAATATACATTGAGGGGCTGGGGCAGGGAAGATGGTGGTATTATTTTCTCTATTATGATTTTATGAAGCTAATATTATTATGTCACCTCTACAGAAAGGATCTCAAGGACATTCTAGGGATCGAGAAGAACAAAATATGTTGATCGGGGCTATTAGAACCCAGTTTTTAATTGAAGATTTCCCATTTTCTGGGAGTTCAGTGTCTCTTAGGAAAATGTAAATTTTGAAAAAAATGTATCATTTCCATGTCATTGGCAAGGGGATGAGGTGATTCTAAGGGAAACAGGGGCAGGAGGAAGTGAAAGAAATCCCGTGCCAGTGCAAAGCAGAAGGAAAGAGTGGCATTCCTGTATTTAACTGCGTCTTCATGGTGTTCTCTGTGCAAATTGTCTCCAACAATATGGAGATAATTCAAAACAAGCATTCACAAGACTCAGACACAGTGTTTTAGAGAAGAAATAAAATAGGTTCTGTTCTGTAAACACACCAACTGATGGTTAGTGCTTGATAAGATCTTAATCTGCTATAATATTTTCACATCTGATAAATTGCATCTATAATTGAAGTAACAGTAGTTTATAGGAACTTTAAAGGTATGATTTGTATGGAATTTTAATTACGGAGCAACAGAAACAGTGAGCCACCAGGAAAAACCTATTTTATGCAGTATTTCCTGTGTAGTAGCTTTTTTTTTTTTTTTTTTTTTTTTTTTTTTTTTTTTGTGGTACGCGGGCCTCTCACTGTTGTGGCCTCTCCCGTTGCGGAGCACAGGCTCCGGATGCGCAGGCTCAGCGGCCATGGCTCACGGGCCCAGCTGCTCCGCGGCATGTGGGATCTTCCCGGACCGGGGCACGAACCCGTATCCCCTGCATCGGCAGGTGGATTCTCAACCACTGCGCCACCAGGGAAGCCCCTGTAGTAGCTTATTGTGTTGCAGCTTTTTGTCATTCTGGTCTGGTTGGTCACTCCCTTTTCCCTGTACGATGACTTTAATTGTTGTTTCTTGGCTCAGGCAGGCATTTAATAAATATTTGCTATGTGCCAGTGACTGCTTTAGGCGCTGGGAGAACCCTGCATCCTCCAGTTGTAGCCCCGTTCATAGAAACGATGCGTTTTTACTTGCCTCCTGTTTTGTGAGTTCCCTTCTTCCAGTCGTTTCACCTTCTACTTTGGAGAGTTTTCCATGATCCAGCTGTGTTGCACCTGCTGTTTACCTCCATCTCTGTGATAGGTTATTTTAGGTGCTCTTCTTCTAGCGTCCTGCTCTTAGTAGTGTCTTAGTTCTGGGTGCTATAGCAAAATCCTGGGTGTGTAAACAACAGACATTATTTCCCACAGTTCTGGGAACTGGGAAGTCCAAGATCAAGGCACTGGCAAGATTTGGTTCTTGATGAGGGCTCTCTTCCTGGTTTGCACACAACTGCCTTTTTGCTGCATCCTTACATGGCAGAGAGAAGTTCTGACGTCTCTTCCTCTTCTTGTAAGGGCACTAATTCTATCATGGGGGCCCATCCTCTAATCTTATCTAAACTTAATTAGCCCCCTAAAGCTCCACCTCCAAATACTTTGGGTGTTAGGGCTTCAACATATGTATTTGGTGGGGGATACAAACATTCCATTCATAACAGATAGTGATACCACCAAGACATAGAAGCATACCTGAAAGGAGGTGGAGCAACCACAGCCTATACTGCTAAGTGGGATAGAGTTAGGAAGGTGATAGTATAACACCAAGGCCCATCAGCTATGAATAGTGGTTCACTATTAACACACATTTTGGGGGATTTCCCTTTCACGTTTGGAAAGCCATATCAGAGGAAGCTCCTAAACCCTCTTGTTTCACAAGGCTGAGAAAATAACATGAACATTGCAGGTGTCGATGGTACTGAGATTGTAAGGCTTCGTGTTAAAAATATGACTCATATGTCTTAGTTTTCTTAACACATGTTTAATTTCTGTTCAGTCAAGTTACAGGAACTTTTCTCATGCAGTTTTCCAGATCATTTTCTTGACAAAATTACCTTATGTAAAGAGATCTCTCTGGGCCCTTTTCCATGATGTGTACCCAGTGTGATCTCTGTAATCCAGGACATAACAGTAATCCCTTTAAAATTGAATGCATCCCAGAGATTTTACAGTATTTAAGCTGATATATTCGGACGTTCACAGCCCTGTTACTATATATAAAAAGAATTTTGTCAGGGTTTTTTGGACTTTCATGTATTTGGTGCATACCTAGCTACACCTTTCTGAGATTAGTTCCATTATCCTCTATCTGGTTTTCACTAAAATTATGTTATGAACTCCTTGGGGAGTCCGTTATGGGTACATGGTTAGCAGGATAAGACTAGAACGTTTGTGATGAACTGTTTTCATCAGAAATATGATCAGAATCTCATTAGTAAAATGAAATGAAAAGGAAAGCTGGGGGCTTAGCGTGGGGTTGATATTTCAGGAAATTACCAAGAGGTTGGTTTTCTGTTGGGCGAAAAAGGGAAATTTTATATTTATGACCTGACCTTTCATATTTCTGTTATTATTCCACAGTAGACACTATATTTAACTCAGAGCTTTTGAGAGCATGAAAACATTGCTGTGAGTTGAATAACTTTTAACTGGGAAATCAAAGGTCCAGGTTCTTTGGAAGCCAGGGTCATAGTCAAGGTGGAAATGAGGACACAGTTGGCAGGCATCATGGCCATCCCAGTGTACAAATGACCTGACAGTCCCCCTGGACTTCACAGAGTCACACTGAGTTTCTCCTAACAATAGATTTCAACCTGGTTTTCTTTTTGTGTGAGAAACTGTGATTGGCTCTCACCCCACCACCACCACCACCTGGCATCCCCCAGTGTCATTGGTTTGGTTTGGTTTGGTTTTACTGAGATAGTCACCCTTCTGAAGTGTGTAATTCAGTGGTTCTTAGTATATTCACAAAGTTGTGCAACCATCATCACTGTCTATTTTCAGAATTTTCATCACCTCCAAAAAGAAACCCTACCTTACCCATAGCGATCACCTCCCAGCACCCCCTCCCAGTCTGTGAGCCCTGTGCAACCACTCATCTGCTTTCTGTGTCTGTGGATTTGCCTGTTCTGTACATTTCACATAAATGCAGTCATGCAACATGTGGACTTCTGTGTCTGACTTCTTAGCGTAATGTTTTCAAGGTTCACCATGTTATAGCCTTTGTCGGTATTTTATTCCTTTTATGGCTGAGTAGTATTCCATTGTATGGATAGACCACAGTTTATTTGTTCATCAGTTGACGGACATTTAAGGTGTTTCGGTTGGTATGAATACGGCTGCTCTGAACATTCTGTACAGGTGTTTGTGTGAACATATAGTTTTCGTTCTCTTGGAGATACAAATAGGAGTGGAATTGCTGGGCCATAGGGTAATTCTGTGTTTAACTTTTTGAGGAATTGCCAGACAGTTTTCCAGAGTGAATGCACCATTTTGCCTTGCCACCGATAGCGTATGAGGTTCTAATTTCTCTACATTCTCACCGACTTTTGTTACTGTCTGTCGCAGTTTTGCTCTCAGTTACGTTTATTTTGTTGATGAGACGTGTAGGATATAGAAGGTAAGAGTCAAACCCTCAGCGTCATAGGTAGGGCCAGGGATGGGATTTGTGTTTCCTGATCATAAGTCACTATTTCTCTGCCACACTGTGTTGTAGGAAAACCAGATTGTGGAAAAATAATGATTCTGGAATCGATCTATTTCTGTATCCCCACCACAGGAATGGAGCGTTTTGTTTCTTCATTATCCAGTTGTGTGTCTCCAACCTCAACCTTTTCTCTGAACACTAGCCTTGAACAGCCAGTTGCTTCCTTGCCTGTCTCCACTTGGGTGTATACTCGGCGTCTCAGACTGGGCCCCAACCACACTCTTGCTCCTCTCCTCACTCCATTCCTCATCTCCCTGAAAGGTACCCAGGTGCTCAGGGCCAAAGCCTAAAATGCTTCTGAACTTCTCATCATCCAGCCCATCACCAAATCCTGCCAGTTATCCCCTAGTCACTTCTATTCAAGCCCCTTCGTTGTCACTCCCTTGACCAAACCACTGTCATCTCACCCAGACATCCTCTCTCACTGGACTAAAGATCTTGCAGATCCTCTGGTTAACCCCCACCACCAATGGCTTCTTTTCCAACCTAGAAAGAAATCGAACATCCTTACACTGTCCTGTAGCCCTTGACTGCCCCACACCTCTCAGTTCCTGCTGTTTTCTCCTTGGCCTACTCTAGCCATCCAGCTTCTAGCTCTTAGCTGTCCTCCGAAGATGCCAGTGTATGTTTATTTGCTTATTTGTTTATTTTCTGTCTACCTATTGGGATGTAAGCTCAGAGATAGCAGACACTACATATCTTGGGTTTACTGCTCTGCCCCCATAGCCTGAGATCGGACTTAGCACGTGCTGGGCCCTCAGTAAATCACTCTTGAATGAGCAGGTTATTTGTTTCTTCCTGGCATCATTCAGAATCGTTTTGCTGTTGGCCTGTATTGGGTGAGCTTTTAATCTTTCCTACATTTTGCAAAAAGACTTCCCTATAATTGTGTATAAATTTGTGCAAGCCTTTCCATGGCACAGTTCCTTCGTATATAAATTTGCAAGCATGCTAAGCAGGTGCTTTGAGACCTTATCTGAAAAATGTTTTCCGCCCCGAGTACCAAAGATTATGATTATGTTGTCATTTTTATTAGGCTGGTTTTAATACATTACAACAGTATGGACCCTATTAGCCAAGTATGTGATAATCTCCTTGCATTATAATACCCTAGGATATAATATTGTAATGTAATAATATCTTATTACAGTGCTCCTGCTGATAAAGATCTCACTTATACACGTGTAGAGTTCTAGTAGTTTTTTTTTTTTTTTTTGGTGGTACGCGGGCCTCACTGTTGTGGCCTCTCCCATTGCGGAGCGCAGGCTCAGCGGCCATGGCTCACGGGTCCAGCCGCTCCGCGGCACGTGGGATCTTCCCGGACCGGGGCACGAACCCGCGTCCCCTGCATCGGCAGGCGGATTCTCAATCACTGCGCCACCAGGGAAGCCCTCTAGTAGTTTTTTAATAAACATCCAGGGGTGAGAATCTGCTGTTGAGAATCTTGTCTGCAACATAAGATACCAAACAGGGTATCGACAAAATATATCCATGTATGTAAGCTGAACATGCCGAGTTTAATTCATTCATCTTGCTGTGCTGCACATCATTCCTTAAAATTCCGCATTGTTCAAGTGCCTTCCAACCTTCCTTTCATCTGTTTATTCCATGTCATGTAATTGCCAAAAATAAGTGAGGCTGATATTAACTTTGGTGAAGATAATGTTCCGTGCCTTCCAGTAGACTAAATAATTCAAGAGAATATGATGCAGCGGGGAAGAACTTGCTTTTACAGTCTGGTTTACCTAAGTTTGAGTCTTTAGTCCTGAACGCACTATGTACTGATGAGACTGTCTCTTTCTAATCTGCGATTTCCTCATCTGTAGGAATGGAATGAGTAACTGTAGCCACTTCCTGAGGTTGTGTGAGAGTTAAGAGAGATGATTCATTTCAAGTTCCGGGCTCGTAATAAGATGTGCAATAAATGTTAACTGCACTTATTAGTACTATTACTATCTTAAAACATTTGCACACTCTGGCTGAAGAAATAGTCATTCTAGCATGCTTTGCTGAAGGATATCAGGTAGAGTAGTAAAAAGGGTTTTAAATAGGGCAATAAAATGCAGATATATTCCCTTTGCTTCCCCCCCCCACCCCCCCAGCTGTATCTCATTCAGCTCCTGGAAAAAGAGAGCTGGGCTGCTGCTAAACACAATGTAACAAAATAATACAGAACGAGACCCCCCCCCCCCCTTAAGGTAACATGTTTATAGCCTATTTAGGGGACAAAAATGGATCTTTCTGTAGCAGGGACTCTGGCCAGGACACTCAGAATAACCATTGACTTCCGTGCTCATTTAGCTGTTATAATGGGAGTTCACATTTTCTCCCTCTTCTTAATCTAGGCCTCTGTGGGTGGCGGTGAGAGAGCAAACCCAGAATTGAAAATGCCCCGGGTTTGTTTTTAAAGGCAGGCGACCTGGTCACGAAGAGTCTGCACGTGCAGGGAGCCTACCCGAGCTTTCCAGACTCTCTGCTCAGTTCTGCCGTCCAGCTGCTGCTTAATGATTTCATGCCTCCTCAGCTAGACTGCTGAGGCTCTGAGACAGAACCGTGCCCCAGAAGCGCTGCAGGGCTTGGTGGAAACCCTGAAAGCCCATCCCATCCCCAGACTTTCTGATTCAGTGGTCCAAGATGGGGTAGAGAATTTGCATTTCTGATGAGCTCCCAGGTGTTGCTGTTGCTTCTGGGCAGATCAGATGCGAAGCCCCGCTGCAGGCAGTTGGAGATCTCTCCAGGCTGCCGGCCTGGAGCTGGTACAGGGTATAAACTCAGTACATATACTTGTTGGTTCGCTTCGTCTGAGGCCACTGAGGTGAAATATAAAAGGAAGATAAAATATATTAAGGCTCTCATTAGGTGCCCTGCCTGATTCTCATTAAGACTGTCCTGATTTCTTTTATGTCCTGGGCATGTGGGCTCAGTGCTCGTTTTCATGGCTTCTGGATCCCTGATGTGCTGTTATTTTCAGCTAGTCCAAGGTTCTCCTCATTTCCTTTCTCAAGTCTCTCTAGACAGAACAGTAATCATAGACGTCGGAAGGAATTCTCAGAACCAATATGTGCATGAGAATTCTTTTACCTCCCAAAGAGCTTCTCTAAGTCCCTTGTTATACATCTCATTTCACTGGTCCCTCCACCCCCTTAATGGAAAGCCAGAGCCCTTGGCTTGTGACTTCATTTTCTAAGATTTTAAATTTGATTGGAAGTGCCTTCACTAAGCTAACGTTTGTTGGAGTCCCTGGGGAGAGAGGAAAATGATTTATAGGGAAGTGGTGTAAAACCAACTGGACTTGTAGAGGAAGGATTGTTTGGAATTATATTGCCAAATTCATTGTTTATTTCTATCTCATTTTTCTGAGTGCAAGCACTTGGGTATTCCTTCACCAGAAAAGAATTTTAGGGGGCGGTTTTGCACATCCTTTAAAGTTCTGTTTGAACATCAACAAATTTTAGAGGAAAGTGATGTGTTCCTTCAATAAAATAGAAAATAAAAAATCTGTCTCAGTTTCCACGGACCCATTACCACTTACAAGGGAGTCTCCTATGCAAAGATATTAAAGACCTTTAAATATCTTTTCCACTGAGTTTCTGAGTACAAGTTTCAGTCTTTGCTTTCAGCCAACACATGAGTTCAGGTTTTAGATTAGTGTTTTGCAAAGTAGGTTCCACGGAACACTAGAAGGATGTTATATGGATGAAAAGGATTCAGCGGCAAAAGTAAAGCTTAGCAATCACAGGTTTAAATAAAGTTAAACAAGTATCTTTAATTCTTTATTCAAGACTAATCTTTAATATGGGTTTTAGGCCTTGTGGATATGGGAGAGGGGTGTTTCTAGACTCTTCGACGTGGGAGCTTTTGGTAGAGCGTCTTATGGTATTAGTGTTATTCACAACAGACTTTGGGGAGTACTGTGTGAACATTCAGTGTACTGTCATCGTCTTGGCTTCCTAAAGAAGCCTCAGAGGTATAAGATGTAGAAAGCTGGTCTTCTGTGCAGATACCAGCAACGTAATTTTGGTTCCTTTTGGAAGCAGAAAAAAATTTTAATTCTTTTGTAGAAAATGTACAGAGCTAGAGATGCTGTTTGTCAGTAATTCTGTCACTACTGAAGGCCAAAGTGCCTACACTGAATGCTGATTTCTGGTTAAATTTTCCTAGAATGTAAAAATTTCACATTGCTGATATTTAGACAAAATCCCACAGCCCGGTCCATCCGGCATTCTATGGCTAAATGTAATTCTAGGGTGAGATCATGCAGAAAGGTCATGGTTTTTTCCCTCCCCTCCCAGATGTCAGCTTTCAAAATCATGGAAAAATCAAGTTAATAGTCATTTGAAACTCAGTCATTCATAATTTAAACAAGCCCACGAAGCCGAAAGTGCACGTGTAAGAATTGTTTCTTGCCGGTTTGTACATTTCCAAGTTCATTGTTCTCCCTGTATCCCTCCCCCCAACACCCCCAAGGCTGTATTGCAGTTAGCAATATGCTGTGTGTCACCCCATTTTCTTAGTCACTAGGAAATGCCAAGGAAGTATAGTTTGGGCTTCGGCGGAGGCTATTAATCTCCGAGACACCGTCAAAGGGAAGGAAGTTTTATAGCCGTAGGACCCACAAGAGAAAAGTTGCCTTTTTGTTTCCTTTGCATTTGGGCTGTTGCCACTGTTTAAAAATTGGCAATGAACAGGATGTGCATTTTTAGTTGTTGCAAGATCCCACTTAGACAAGTGGTGAGAGATGAAACCACACATAGACTTGATAAAGAGATGGCTGGCTTTCTGAAGGTAGGGCAGTCTCACTTATTTTGTGCTATTCAGCTTTTCATTTCAGGGGGGCCGCCGGTGACAGCAAGTGTACTAGTTACACCCATCCTAGTTTGCTGTCTTATCCCCACCTCCGACCACCCACACATGTGAGGGATATTGGCATCTGGGAAGAGTTAGATCACCCCCATTTGACGGCAATATTATGCTTGTTAACATCCACCGAGCTGTGAAAACACATGCGTAAAACATGGAAGGTAGAATTTAAAAACGTTGTCTTCTTCCTCTCTTCTCCAGGGGCCATCCAAACTTTTTCACGTGATCTGTCACAGAGCACTGGCATTTTCTGTTGCAGCCAGTCTGGTTCTTATTCACTGAGTGTAATTACGAGTGTAGGTGTTACGAATTTGTTGGTTAAAAACCCCCAAATGCACACGCACATAAATATGTTGCATGTAAATGTTCTAAGTACAGGATACCTAATTTAAATGAATGACAGGGAGCCCAACATTGTGGAATTGTCAGGAAAACAGAAATTAGACATTTTACAGCCCTTTCTTGGTCTCTGCTTGCTGTCTTTTCTGTATTGGAAGCCAGAGGAGCTACAAAATCTGTACAGGATTGAGTGGGATCTTGGGTGTAACCTATTACCGTGAAAAATTGGCAGGGAGGAAATCACTTCTTGTTTTCTGCATGTGCTTATGTAACCTTGAACACACTGTTCTGTTAAAAAGTCTTTACTTTTCCCTTGTTAGGAAAAAAAATTTAAAAAAGAACAAACTTCAGCCCTGTTTTTGAGAGCTGTACTTGTTTGTGTGCCTTTTTAATTGTTTTTGAAACTGCATCTGTGCGAGCTCCCTCCCCCCTCCCCCAGCTTCCCAAATGTTGGGTTGCAGATGTGAGCCTGGCGGGCAAGTCCCAGCAGCTTGACTTTCAGCGGTGTTTTAATTCTTTGGAAGATGACAGTGTGCTCCAGTGTGCTGGATCCCATCACCTCTTCACTACCCAGTTCTGATGTCAACAGGGTCATGCTCGGCTGCATGCCTTGCTTGTATCTAATCATTTTATGGCAAACAAGATGGGGAGAGGTTAAGGACACAGCTATGAGCCTGGACCTCTGGTTTTCCCCAGCCTGGGTCACTCAATAATCTGCCTTTATTTGGTGCTTCTCATTATTTCCTTTCCTTTTTCTCTTCCAGCTGGATATTTTTTGGGTCTCTCCTGTCCTTTGCTTTCACTCTGATCTCCTCCTTTTTCGTTTCCAAAACAATAAAACTTCCTGGATCATCTTGTTTCTGCATCTCTCCTTTCCTCGTACCATGCCATGCTTCCAGTACATCCTTGGACTCAGAATTTAGCATAGAAAATGGTCCTTAGGGAACTGGTTCATTATGAGGTCTTGCCTGCCTCCTTCAGGTGGTGGGGTTTTCTTTGTTTGTTTTTTGTGTGCACTTGGCTGTTGGCGGGGGCAGCTGATCAACGGGACAGCCTTCACAGACTGTCTCCCCGCAGTTTGGAGGAGAATAGGATATGGTAAATGGAACTTGGGAAGGACGTGAGATGCCCTCTCGGATGTCCGCAGCCCTACGTCCCCACAGAGGTGTGATGACCTTGGCGGGACCCCTTGCCACCAGTGGCTCGGGAGCCCGGAGGGCCTACAGAGGCAGCTGGCACTTCAGCGGCGGCCTCAGGACCTGGGGCTCAGCCAGGCTGCTGCAGCCGCGGTTCCCCCGGGATTCCCGACTAATGGGCCTCCTGATAAGGGCAGGGACCCGAATGGGAGAAGTTCGTGAGCCACAGATGATGTATTTCTCTGAGAACAGAATGTTGTCTGTGTCCCGAACTCTTTGTCCCTGCAGTTTTCAGAGAGAAATCCAGTGGAATGGGCTTAAAAACATCTGCCTGTGTTGATCTCATTGGAATGGTGAAAGAAAACGCAACGTTTTATGTTTTCTCTTTAACATTCTGGTTTATCATAGGATACTGACTATAGCTCTGTGTGCTGTACAGTAGGACCTTGTTGTTACCCATTCTGTATATAATAGCTTACACCTGCTAGCCCCAACCTCCCGGTCCTTCCTTACCCTGTTCCTCACATCCCGCCCCCCTGCCCTTGACAACCACAAGTCTGTTCTCTATGTGAGTCTGCTTCTGTTTTGTAGATAAATTCATTTATAACCTATTACAGATTCCACATATAAGTGATATATGTTTGTCTTTCTCTGTCTGACTTACTTCACTTAGTAGGATAATCTCTGGGTCCATCCATGTTGCTGCAAATGGCATTATTTCATTCTTTTTTATAGCTGAGTAGTATTCCATTGTATATATGTACCACATCTTATCCATTCATCTGTCAGAGGACCACTTAGGTTGCTTCCATGTCTTGGTTATTGTGAATAGTGCTGCAGTGAACAGCAGGGTGCATACATATCTTTGTGAATGAGAGTTTTGTCTGGATATATGCCCAGGAGTGGGATTGCAGGATCATATGGCAACTCTGTTTTTAGTGTTTCGAGAAACCCCCATACTGTGCTCCTTGGTGGTTGTACCAGTTTACATTCCCACCAACAGTGTAGGAGGGTTCCCTAAAAGGCAACATTTAAAGACCACCACGGGGCTTCCCTGGTGGCGCAGTGGTGGAGGGTCTGCCTGCCGATGCAGGGGACACGGGTTCGTTCCCCGGTCCGGGAAGATCCCACATGCCGCGGAGCGGCTGGGCCCACGAGCCACGGCCGCTGAGCCTGCGCGTCAGCTCCGCAACGGGAGAGGCCACAACAGTGAGAGGCGCGCGTACCGCAAAAAAGAAATAAATAAATAAATAAATAAAGACCACCACGATCCATTGTTTGGCTATCACGTGGGTCTTGGGGTTCAGGCACTTCTGGGACATACACGAGATGGTTGACAGGACAAAGAGGCAGAAACTGGCGAGTAGGAGACTTGTGTGTTATCAGAACGTGGCCTTTCTCGAGCCCAGGATGCTGGGTCTAATTTGGTTCTGCTGGACTGGATCGGCTGCTGGGGGCACTCTCGCTGCCTCACAGCTGTGCCGATGCCCCGTCTACATCATAGTCCTCGGTTGGTTTTTTCTTTCGTATTGGGTTGAGCATGTTGTTCCTTAGAGCGCGTGTCCCATCAGTCCTCATCTCTCTGTCCCTGGACCCTTTTGCAGGGTGCTTTCCCCCCGGCATGGCTGGATCAGTCATCCTAAGGCCGTCTGCTTCTTCCCAGCACCCCCGTGCTTGCCCTCAGCTCTCCCGCGGCGCTCAGAGCTCTGCAGACTGCTGTCTCTCTCTTATCCATCACCCCTCTACACCCACTAAACCACTTGCCAGCCTTCCTGCCCTGTCCTGACTCCTTCTGCGGAAAGCTCCTAAGAGTGTGGGCAGGACAGTCCAACAAACGGCCCCCGCACCCCACCCCACCCCGCCCACAGAGCCTCACCTACTTCCCAGGACTGTGTCTGCTTTCAGCAGCGAGACCTGGACACGTGAAAGCAGGATAAATACTCTGTGATCCGCTGTCCCCTTCTTTAAAGCACAGGGACCCTCTTAAATGCAAGAGCTGGGGTGTCTGGGAGTGGTAAGGATTCAAAGCTAAAATCGCCATAGGCTTTGGTTTCTGGTTTTTCTTGAGAATGGCTCTTGAGGGCTTCCCTGGTGGCGCAGTGGTTGAGAATCCGCCTGCCAATGCAGGGGACACGGGTTCGAGCCCTAGTCTGGGAGGATCCCACATGCCGCGGAGCAACTAGGCCCGTGCGCCACAGCTACTGAGCCTGTGCGTTTGGAGCCTGTGCTCCACAACAGGAGAGGCTGCGACAGCGAGAGGCCCGCGTACCGCGTTGAAGAGTGGCCCCCACTTGCCACAACTAGAGAAAGCCCTCGCACAGAAACGAAGACCCAACACAGCCAAAAATAAATAAATAAATTTAAAAAAAATACTTTATAAAAAAAAGAGAACTGCTCTTGAAAAGCTTAGCCTTTTAGAGCCTTCTTAAAAGAAAACTTGTGATGGGTTGCATAGGGGCCACGCGATGATGGGGATGCTGTCTTGAAAACATCCTTTCTGCTTCATTTCACACAAAATGCCTACGTACATTTTGAACATTGCAAACAACTGATATGTATTCAGTTCTTTCAGTTATCCGTTTATATATTATTTATGGAAAATACTTAAATCCAGCAGGGTCCTCGCTTGTATTCTTTTGGGGTTGCCTCTTCAATTCATCTGGCTGAGATAAAACATGATAACCTTAGCAGTACATGTTTATGAAAGTCACTCAGGACTTCCCTGGTGGCGCAGTAGTTAAGAATCTGCCTGCCAGTGCAGGGTACATGGGTTCGAACCCTGGTCCGGGAAGATCCCACATGCCCCGGAGCAACTAAGCCCGTGTGTCACAACTACTGAGCCTGCACTCTAGAGCCCATGGGCCACAACTACTGAGTCCACATGCCACAACTGCTGAAGCCTATGCACCTAGAGCCCGTGATCCGCAACAAGAGAAGCCACCGCAATGAGAAGCCCGCGCACCACAACAAAGAGTAGCCTCCGCTCGCCACAACTAGAGAAAGCCCACATGCAGCAATGAAGACCCATGCAGCCAAAAATAAAATTAGTTAATTAATTAATTTTTTTTAAAAAAAAGAATATACGTGCCTCTGGACCCAGCAGTTCTATTTCTTGGAATTTATCTGAAGAAAATAAATAAACTTAAAAAATCAGATGGTGCCTTCCCAATCAGATACTGCATTTGAATTACTTATTTAATGTATATTAAGTACCTACTAAGTGACAGGCCCCACACTGTGGGCTAGGGGTTCAGCATAGATACGGTGACTGCTTTTCTGAAGCTTACACTTGAGAGGAAGGCAGATATTAATCAAATAATTACACAAATATATAATTCCAAGCTAGTTTACAGTGGACAGACAAGGGATCCAGCTGAATTGCGGGTGGAGCTGGTCCAGGTTTCACTTGGATGAAATGTTTAAGCTTCAGGTAAAAGATCTTCATGTTGTCTTCTACACAGGATTACCCTACGGTTTCATGACCTTAACTGCTTCCTAGACTTTGAAGATTTCTGTTCTCGTGTGTTGCGTCTGTGTGTTTGTTGCTGCTGTCAGTAGTTTTTGCTTTGCCAGATTGGGTCTGTAGACCATTTAGGGGAAGACGGAGAAGACGTAGCAGTAGAGATCATTACCTTTTTTCAAAGACATTGCAAAACGAGTTCAGATAATCTAGTTTTTAGTTACTGTGATCCCACCTTTCTTGATCCAGACAGCTAAGAGAGACTTTTCTTTATACTGTTAGCAAACTCTACGTTGTTTGACCTGAGAAATCACCAGATTGCCAAGTACTGAGGCACCTTCCTCAGGAGCTGATCGTTGTTGCAGGGGTCTTGGGTTCTGCCCGTGGCTTTATTGAATGGGACTTTTACCCTGTCCAGGCCCAAGCAGTGCCATAATAAAAAATGAAAAACTAGCAGCAGACAGAGTGTAATTCACTTACCGTAATTGACTGGTCTTGTTGATGGTTGGTGTTTTCTGTGGATCCGTGTAAGTGTCTCTGGCAGTTAACCTTGTAGGATCCTTTAAAAAGAAAGCCCTTTCACAGCCATTATCTTGTTTGATCCAAGCAACAACTCCATGAATTTAAAGAGTCCTGTTAATATAGTGAGATTTACAGGGAGAACTTGTAGCCCAGGAAGATGCAGTAAGTGGATCCAGGTGATCCAGCTAGTAAAGTCACAGAGCTGAAGTCTTCTAATGTCAAAATCTAGTATTTTCCGCATGGGGACACAGCCGCTCCATACTAACTCTTTAGAGCTGTTTACTGTCCTTAGAGTGAAATCCCACATGATCTTATTTCACTTTCCTCCTGACTGGAGCCTGAGTTGTTTTTTTTTTTTTTTTTTTTTTAATATTTTCTTCTTTGGGACTTCCCTGGTGGTCCAGTGGTTAAGAATCTGTGCTTCCACTGCAGGGGGAGCCATGGGTTCGGTCCCTGCTCAAGGAACTAAGATCCTGCATGCCGCATGGTGTGGCCAAAAAAAGTGTTTCCTCCTTCTTCAATATAATCTTGTAGTATTGGGTTTATTGCTTCAGAGATTTTTGTTTTATGGAAAACCAAGGTCACATAGCACAGTAAGTTGTATTCTCACTGGTTGGAGGAGTCCTTCAGAAGAGTCCACTTCATCTGTGCCTTTAAATTATCAGCCACAAATCCTGTAATTATGTGACACATTCTCTGGAAATTTGCATTATTAATTATTATTATTTACAGTCACTTTCCCAACAAAATATCACACAAGAGCATTCTTTTGTTCCTTGGATCAACGGTCAATTAGTTTTTCCTCCCTAGACCATCTCTTCGGTTACGTCAATGGCTTCCCTGGTCTTGTTCAGATCCTTTCCCTGCAATCACTGCTGGTGTTTTCTTTCACCTGAGACACATCCAAGGAAATAAAATACATTTAAATACATTCAAAATCCATTTCAACTACGTGTGGTGGCTGGATTAGGAGGAAGTATCTCATGGTGTTATCTTTTTCTTGTCCCTCTCTATTTGTAGGCTAACATAATTGTTTTTCTTTGGCATCAACAAATTTCCATCATTTTTGTTCCAAGAGTCACATGTTTAGAAAAGACTGAACCAGTTTCTTTGCACATCCGGACTCTGCTGTATCAGCTCATCTTGAATTTACTTTTGGCAATTTTGTTGATAGTTTTTGATAGTGATAGTGTTATAAATAATGGAACTATTGGATAATTTGGAAAATAGAGACAAGCAAATACCCATTTTGATATAGCCTAAACATAGCCGCTATGAATTTTGATGCATAATGCAAATTTTGATGCTGATATCTTTAGAAAGCAGCAAATTCTTGGACTTGACTCCTCCAGTTGTGAGGTGTGATGAGACAAATGTATGTACAACTGGTAACGCAGAGCCTGGTACACAGACCTTGTACAAAAGATGCTTCCTACGGTGATTTCTTGCAAAGCTGGTGCATGTTTATACAGCTGTGGTCCCAGGGTCCACAGCCATGCCTTTCCTTCCAATAAGCTTTTCTTCACCAAAGCTTTGATCTTTCGTCTTTCCTTTTCTGATTTTACCATCCCATAGTTACTGTGATATCGTTAGGAAGAGGTTGATATTTAGGGCCGTGGTTCTTAGGCGGGGAGGGACATGCATAAGGTTGCTAAGATTTTATTTTGACTAGGAAGGGCATTTAAAAAAATATCATTGGCTTTCATCATCATTTTTAAAAGAAGTAGACAAACTCAATGTGCAGGACTAGCTTTTAAAGTAATTTCAATCTATGAAAAATCTGTACAGTGTCCTAATTGCTCTCATTTCACCATGGACTGGAGGGAACTCTATGAGCTAACACTGCCTGGGTGAACCATGAAAGTCAAATGAAGGTCAGGATAAGAGAGTAAAGATGCTGTTAAGGGAGGATTGTAAACTCCCTTTTCTAGTGTAATCTATGAGATCTAAATCCACGGTCTAGCTGTAGTAGATAGTAAAATTGATTGAATTGTTGCTATTACCATAATGGTCATAACCTGTATGCCATGTGTTCATATATCATTTATGCAAATTTCCAGTTGCCCAGGTTAACTGAAAAATGTATTGATGGGAAAGGTGTTGTCTTGTTTCATCTGTCTTTTCTCCCTGGATACTTTACTAGCACAGAGTGACTATAGCTGAAAGATACACACACATTCACACAAAAGAAGTAGGTAGACTCTACATGTGTAGAATGCCTTTAAAAGTCCAAGTTGGTCCGTTATTATCCTGTACTCAGTACTACAATTTCATCATAATCAGAGCACTTTATAGGACAAATTCCTGTTTCGACCGAGTTTCTGAATTGGAATAACTGAAAGAAAGAACAATAAAGGGAGTGACTTGGCTAGCAAAACGTAATCATTTTGTACAGCATAGTTTTAACAGAGATACAGATATGGCCAGCTCACTCCAGTGCATTTCTCCTTTCAAAATGTTTCTTGTCCTCCGTGAGCCCTGAGCAGGCGAGCGGGATAGATATACTGGTCTTAGAAGGTTGTTAAGATTTGGTCTAACCCTGACGCTCTGTGTAATGGGTTCTGGAGAGGAAAAACAAAGCGTTTTTGATAAAACTGACCTAGTTTTGATCGCAGTTGCTTCCGCAAACTCTTGATAGCGCTAGAAAGCATGGCAGACTCCACGAATCCAGGCAGATGCCAGCTGCCCTCTTGAAAGCTCTGGCCTGTGAGTTTTTGCTTTTGTTCCTTTTCCCCATCTGGTGTATCGCCTGTCCAGCCACTTCTAAAGGTTCTTTTTCAGTCCCAACTGCTGTATTATTTAAATCCCATTTACTGCACTCACTACAAGCAAGGCTGAAATCTGCTTCTGTATTTGAAAATGAAGCTTTAAAAGCAGCCAGGGGAGTCACGCGGAAGAGTAGTGATTTTGTGACAATGGCCTAAATCCAAGAAATGCATTTAGAAGGAGTTTTTGTTTGTTTTAGGCAGAATTTGTTTTGTTTGTCCAATGAAAATGGAGAGTGCTGAACTCCTGTATAGATTAAAAAAATCTCTGTAGGAAACTGGAGATTTTTGTTATAGGTAGAAATATATGTGCACCATGGTACTTTATATTCCACAATTCTATAAAACTATTTAAAACATTTTATAATCACAGGAACAAATTATTCTGCATATAGAGTATGTCCTTTCACATTCCATATTATTTTATGGTTATTCTATAAATGGGGCCTTTTTGTCCCTATAGGATTTGAACGGTTAGAATTAATGGGTAGATATTCTTCCTTTTCTAAAATGCAGAGCTGGGGATGGGTGGCTAGTCGCATGCTCTGTAGTTTTTGTAATCCATCAGGTTATAATGCTTTATTACACTTGTTCATACTTCTCAATACTGTGACAGTCTCTGTACAAGATAAAGAGAAGTGTAAGGTGAGATTAAAGCATAAATTCCATAAAATGAACTCATGATGCAAAATGAGAGAGAGAAGGGGAGAGAGAGGATATGCAGTTGGATCTTTGAGGAACCTTCATGCAGGGAGGGAAGGTATTTGAATTGTACAGGAAAGGGAGTCAAGGGTTCTACATGGTATGCGTAAGAATGAAATGTTTGCCAAGTGTGCTGATTGATTTCTTGATAGAAGCATCACAAAATGTCTAAGAGGAACCGGGGTTGGAGGATTCCGTTTCATTCACATCGTAGACCACTAGTCTCCGAAGAGGTGTTGAAGACTCTAAGAGCCAGTGCTAGAAGAAAATCATGCAAGCAGGACACTCCAATCAAAGAAGGAAGATTGAAGGAAAAAAAAAAAAAAAAAAAAGGAAGATGAGTCTGAAAGGCCACACACATTAAAAATGATTGTAGACTGAAACGAAGAAACCCAGAAGTCCTAAGACTAGGGGAATTTGACATACATGGAAGGGTGGGGGGCCCTTCGGAGTAAATCAGGCTCCTACCCACACCCTTCTGGAGGGGGCCTCCCCTGGGGGGAGGAGAGGGGGTCCTCACCAGCTGGGTGAGGTATCAGTCTCCTGCTGTCAGCTGAATCCCAAAGGTGGGCCCTGGGGAGGCCATCCTAGGACAGTTAGCACGCAGCCGCACCCGCAGACTCTGGTGCCGGCTGTGTGACAGGGAAACGGGCTGCCCAGCTGAAACAGTGATCTCCAGAGGCAGCAGATCCAGCCCTGGACAGAACAAGAGGTGCCAGAACTGACTTTCAGGGAGACGCCAGCAGGACTGGTGAGGCTGGGCTCTGAGAGGCGGCAGGAGCGGGCTGCCTGCCCAGGAAGGGGATGCAGGGCGAGCTCTCCCCGCTGCCCCAGTTCTGGTGCTCTGGGAGTGGAATTCCACGCCGGGGGGAGCAGCAGCTTCTGTGAATGCCTTAAAATACAGCCAGGTAACTACCTGGAGAAACTTTTCGCTTTGCTGCGTGTTAATCTAGAGAGAACGGGAGAAAAAGGAAAAACCAGCTAATGGCATAATAAACAAGTACTCACCATGGCACTCCAAGAAGGAATTCCCCGGGCAGGGCCTTGTGGGGGAGGATTTCATTTAAATGTGTTAATTATTAAAGGCCAGTGCTTGGCCTTTATGGATACAAATGCTAGTTTTGTGCTCAAAGCCATTGAAATATTATTCCTTTTTTTTTTTTGTTTCCCTAATGAAGTTCTTGAAGCTTGCTTACAACTGTGAGGCCCTAACTAGGGATGATGATTGTTAGGGTGTTACTTGGGGACATAGGAGCCTGTATTCTTTTTTTTTTTTTTTTTTTTTTAAATATTGGAGTACAGTTGATTAACAGTGTTGTATTAGGTTCAGGTGTACAGCAAAGTGATTCAGTTATACATACACATGTATCTTTTTCAAATTCTTTTCCCATTTAGGTTATTACAGAATATTGAGCAGAGCTCTCTGTGCTCTACAGTAGGTCCTTGTTGGTTATCCATTTTAAATATAGCAGTGTGTACGTGTCAATCCCAAATTCCCAGTCTATCCCTTTCCCCCTGGAACCATAAGTTCATTCTCTGTGAGTCTGTTTTTGTTTTGTAAATAAGTTCATTTGTATCATTTTTTTTTAGATTCTGCATATAAGCTATATCATATATTTGTCTTTCCCTGACTGACTTCACTTAGTATGATAATCTCTAAGTCCATCCATGGTGCTGCAAATGGCATTATTTCGTTCTTTTTTATGGCTGAGTAGTATTCCATTTTACCTACGTTACCGCATCTCCATTGTCCATTCATCTGTCGATGGACATTTAAGTTGCTTCCATGTCTTGGCTATTGTAAGCAGCACTGCAGTGAACATTGGGGTGCATGTATCCTTTCGAACCATATTTTTCTCCAGTTATATGCCCAGGAGTGGGATTGCTGGGTCATATGGTAGCTCTGTTTTTAGTTTTTTTAAGGAACCTCCATACTGTTACAGGAACCTGTATTCTTGCCTATTTCTCCAAGGCCCAGCCTCATTCCTCTAACCCCTGTTATCACAAAGATGCATTTTAAAATACGGCATCCAGTGAGATCTTGTCATTTGCTAGCAGTCCATCAAGAGAAACGATTACATTTAGCAAGCCTAATTCTGCTTTTGACTGTTAGCAAGATGCAAGTTAAATTAAATGGAATTTTTCTTTGCTTCTCTCTTTTTTGGGTGTTAGTCTTGGATTGCCTGGGAATCAAAAGGAGACTGCACAAAAGGAAAATCCTTTATTCTCAACCAAATGGGAATATATTATTTGAAGGAAAAAAAATATCTATATCTAATGTTAAAACCCTCTCAACCTGGAACCCCCGGAGAATGCAGCATGCCCTGGTTAGATTTTAGTATTTCAGCACCATGCAAAAGACCATAAATAAAACACAAGACCAGGTTAGCCTGAGCTCAGCCGTGCAGTAGCATTTTAAGTACCGTCTGCAAATTGTCCTACAGGTGGAATCTACCCAGATCTCCTGTGTGTTTGTTTGATGGAAAGTTTTAAAGTCCTCATTGCAGTGAGTTACATCATGTTTGCTTCCCATTTTACTCCTGTTGGTTTTAAGAGCTCTGTTTTAATGCGTTGTATTCAAGGATAAAGCATTATTTTTCAACCATACATGTAAGGCAGTGGGTGAGGCATTGCTTCCTGTATTTCACACGTGAGAAAATAAAGCTACGGGCAGATGAAATGATGCCTTCAGGGCCCGACACCAAGGAATAGAACGGCCCCTAGAATACAGGCACACCTCAGAGATGTTGCAGGGTTCAGTTCCAGACCCCCGCAATAAAGCAAGTCACGTGAATTTTTTGGTTTCCCAGTGCATATAAAAGTCTGATAAGTGCAGTAGGTCTAAAAAACCAATGTACATACCTTAATTTAAAAATACTTTCTTGCTGAAAAAATGCTGAGCCTTCAGCGAGTCGGTCTTTTTGCAATAGTGACATCAAAAATCACAGATCACCAGAACGGAAAGAATAGTAATGAAAAAGTTTGAAATATTGCAAGAATTAGCAAAATGTGACACAGAGACATGATGTGAGCAAATGCTGTTGGAAAAAATGGCAGCGAAAGACTTGCTCGATGCAAGGTTGCCATAAACCTTCAATGTGTTACAAACCAAAACAGTATCTGCGAAGCACAGCGAGGTCAGATCTGCCTGTCTAGGTGTTCTGACCCTCATCCACTGCTTTTTCCTTTCTGTTGCAAGACTTTGCCACACAATAATGCTGTTTTAATGAATCCGCTAAAATAATATATATTCTGATCCTTAATCCGTGATGATCTGATTTGAATCTAATGTCTTTCAGGATGGCCATCCTGTGCTTGAATTTCTTAGTCTTTCCAGTGGGCTAAATAATGTGGCCTGCCTCCTAAGGATGGGGCGGGGTTGGAGATATTTTACTAAAGTGAAAGCGAATTGTTAAGAGCCCATACTAAGCTGGTGCTCAGGAAAGTGGCGCCTTTCCGCACCACGAGGGGAAGTGTTTTGCTTCTGTGGCTGAGCCTGTTGGAGGGAGAGCTGGGGTGAGAGGGGGAGAACATCCCAGGTGACCCCTTTCATTTCTCTGCATCAAGGTTTTGCAACCTTGAAAAAAAGGCAAGAAGCCCAAAGAAAAGATCGGAGCCACGGCAATAAGCACATGGCCTTATAGGTAAGCTATACGGACAGAGGAAGGAAAGCTCAGTGAATTCCATTGGCCCAGGGAAGCGTGGCCCCGGGCACCGTGTGCAAGAGCCTCCGAGTGGTACTTGCGCTTAAGGAAGCTGAACTCCTCAAGGCCCCCCCAGCCCATTTTATTGAATGTGTGACGTCCCTCCAATGTGCGACCTTTCTGTCTCCTGACAGCTTGCCTAAAGCAGGGCAGAGAACCTTTGCGTTATCTACAAATAAACCATTTGCGTTTATATGATCAAGTGCAAGTTTCAGCCTTCAGAGGCTCGGTACAGGTACTCAAAACCAGTGGTCATGGCCGTGGATCTTTTTCTCAGATTCTCTTCCTTTAACAGCTTATCTGCAATGCTCACCTTTGAAATGAGATGTTTGTGCTCAAAATGGAAGAGGAAGAGAAGAGAGATCTAGACCATTTCAGGAGAGGGCTGTTGACTCTCTGTGAAGGGGCAAGCGCAGGAACTGGACGACTCTCGTTTCACTTTGTCTTAAGTCTCTGAATAACAATCTTGGTGGTTTTCCTTTCTTCTGATACTCTAGGTAAGATGGAATCCACCTGGTAACTGAATTCCGCCCCCAGGTCCAGAGGGAACCTCCCTCATAAGGCCTCCGGGATAGATGGCCCACCGGACCCAGGGACCCGTGGACAAGTGATGCCTTCGTGATCGGAAGGGCGTTTTGCACCACCGCCCCAGTGCCAGATGTGATCATTACAATTGGCTCATTTCAGGAAAAGCATAATTTGGATGTATTGTATACGGTGGGGTTTCTTCACATCCTAATGTTCTCCGGTTTCATAGCCTCGGATCTGCTGCTTTGAACTCTCTCCTTTGCCTGGAGTTGGAGTGTCCTTCTTGGATGTACCTGGACATAGAATAATTAGGGACATGCTCCATGCAAGGGGTGGTGGTGGGGGCTGCCTTTTCCATGTTTACTCCCATTTGATATCTGTGAAGTGATTGGAAATCGTTCAGTGAGAAATGCTGATTTGAGATGGCCCGGCAGCCACCATAACACTTGTGGCTTATCTATAAAATCTAGGCACAGAAACGTGTAAACCTCAATATTTAAACTGTAGGATTTTATTTATCAATTTTTATTTATGAGTTTTCATTTGAAAGTATCACTGTGTGCCAGGCACTGTGCTGAACAGTTCTATTTGAAAGTCACTTGGGATCACACTTTAAGTTAAAGCCTCATAGTTCTAAGGTTTACTTTTTTTCTTTTTCCTTTGGCTGCGTTGGGTCTTTGCTGGGCTTTCTCCAGTTGTGGCGAGTGGGAGCTACTCTTCATTGCGGTACGCAGGCTTCTCATTGCTGTGGCTTCTCGTTGTGGAGCACGGGCTCTGGGTGCGCGGGCTTCAGTAGTTGTGGCATGCGGGCTCAGTGGTTGTGGCTCTCGGGCTCTAGAGCACAGGCTCAGTAGTTGTGGCGCACGGGCTTAGTGGCTCCGTGGCGTGTGGGATCTTCCTGGACCAGGGCTCAAACCCGTGTCCCCTGCATTGGCAGGCGGATTCCTAACCACTGTGCCACCAGGGAAGCCCTAAGGTTTACTTTTTGACTTGATAGTAAATAAAATGTTTTAGAATATACTTAGCGATTTTAAATTTGGACATTCCAGTTCTTTTGGTGTGTTAACACAAGTATGGCAGATGTCCTTTAAAAGGGACACTACTTTTTTCTCTTTTGCTTGTCAGTATAGATAAAACATTATTATATAAGAAGGTTTAGATTTAAGAATTCAATGTTGTGTAGGTAAGTGGTTTTCATTTTTGGCTACACATTAGAATCACCTGGGTCATGCTTTAAAAACACCGATACTAGGCCATCTGTATGTCTTCTTTGGAGAGATGTCTATTTAGGTCTTCCACCCATTTTTTGATTGTGTTGTTTGTTTTTCTGATACTGAGCTGGTGAGCTGTTTGTATATTTCGGAGATTATTCCTTTGTCCATGGATTTGTTTGCAGATATTTTCTCCCATTCTAAGGGTGGTCTTTTCGATTTGTTTCTGGTTTCCTTTACTGTGCAAAAGCTTTTAAGTTTCATTAGGTCCCATTTGTTTGTTTTTATTTCCATAACTCTAGGAGGTGGGTCATAAAAGATCTTGCTGTGATTTATGTCAAAGAGTGTTCTTCCTTTGTTTTCCTCTAAGAGTTTTATAGTTGTATGGATGTGAAGTGGGGGAAGGTGGGGTGGGATGAACTGGGAGATTGGGGTTGACATAGATACACTAATATGTACAAAATAGGTAACTAATGAGAACCTGCTGTATAGCACAGGGAGTTCCACTTTGCTGCACAGTAGAAACTAACACAACATTGTAAAACAACTCTACCCCAATTAACAACAACAAAAAAACCCACTGACACTAGGGTTCCACTCTGACCAGTTAAGTCATCCTTTCTGAAAGGAAGAGCCTGAATATTTGGGTTTTTTAAAGTGTGTGTGTGTGTGTGTGTGCGCGCGCACGTGCGTGTGAGGGGGGGGTGGGATTTGTGACTTCTGCATTCTGTGTAGATAATCTGCTACAGCTCGCAAGGAGGTGTCCATCCCATGGAGTTATATTCACTGAGTTGAAGTACAGGAAACCATTCATTGAGTCTGTTCAGCACATCCTTTGAGGGTCTCCTCTGTACCAGGCTCGATTCCGGCACCTGCTGGAGAGAGTCTTAGTCCCTTCCTCCGGGAGTTTATATTTCTTGGTTCTTGCCAAAGATGATTTATTGAGTCTTGTCACTGTCTGAACATACCACTAACAGGGTCCTTTGATTTCACTGATCACTTTAACCTAACTCTTGGGTCTGGGCTGGGTGGTCAGAATCAGTTCATGGGCTTGACTCTTTCTCTGACTTGTGGATTTTGTTTCTCCTCCCCCATATGCAGTATTTTGGATGAATTCACCATTTTCAGCAGGTTACTCTCTACCTGCACTCCCCTCAGGACTGGCCATGTAACCAAGGAATTGGATTTGTTTGCCTGGCATAAAAAGACAAATAGTACATTGCTTATATTTTTCAAGAACCCTAAAGCTTTAACGTTAAAATCAAACAGCATTTCTTGGTTAAAAAAAAAAATAAGACTTTAATACTGTGCGAGAAGTAGTAGGTAAGCAAGTGATATCAATTAAATGATAATGATTCAATTTAAAAGTAAACCCATCATTCAAGAATGAAAGAGTTTGAATTATTCAGCATTTTGTTCTGCTTCAAACCGAGTATAATGAACACAGTCCCTTGTGTATCCTGATACCAATATTTTATCTCTTCCCCATCCACCAATAACTATCTAAAATCTTGATATATAGAGCATGAACACCAGAGATAAAATGCACATTCAATTAGGCAGAGACTCCTAACTGACCCAAAAAGCAGTTCATTCATGAGGTAATGTGACCTGCAGTCATGGAGATGGAAGTGTGTTGCTTGAGCCAGGGTAAGCCTGGCATAGTATAGACTCTCCAGTGATCAGAGAATCAACAGAAATTAGCCCAGGCAGAAAAATATGGCAAAAGCTATGCAGACCTGGTCTCAAGTCCAGGAATATTTCTTTCTCGAGGCGTGTGTATCATTTGTCACCTGGGCTATTCCTGGTAATCCTTTAAAGATCATCTTTTATTAGCGTGACGTGCCTTGGTATCAAAGGACTTGAGCATTTAAGCGATTTACATATTTTAAGGTTGGTTTTCTGTTCATAATTTGGGAATCACAGTTTCCATTAATGAAGGTTTCCCGGGGCTTCCCTGGTGGCGCAGTGGTTAAGAATCCTCCTGCCAGTGCAGGAGACACAAGTTCAAGCCCTGGTCCGGGAAGATCCTACATGCCGCGGAGCAGCTAAGCCCGTGCGCCACAACTACTAAGCCTGTGCTCTAGATCCCGCGAGCCACAACTGCTGAAGCCCGTGTACCGCAACTACTGAAGCCCGCGCACTGAGAGCCCGTGCTCTGCAACAAGAGAAGCCACCGCAGTGAGAAGCCTGTGCACCGCAACGAAGAGTAGCCCCCACTCTCTGCAACTAGAGAAAGCCCACGCACAGCAACGAAGACCCAATGCAGCCAGTTAATTAATTAATTAATTAAATCTATTAAAGAAGAAGGTTTCCCCTTTGGAGATGGTTGATGTATGCTGGGATTTGGGGGTATTCACACGTTGGACAAGCCATTGCCGTCACCAGCACATCTATACCTCTCCTGGAAAGTAATACTCTGCATGGCGTATCCAAGGGTACATTTCTTAATCATGATGATTCCTTTTGCAAAAATGTGAGATTATCTTTTTTTTCCCTTCAGCTTTTTTCTAGTAGATTTGACAGTAAGTTCCTACATTGCTGAAGCGGCATTCCTTACCACTGAAGCTATTTCAGATGCTTTTTGGAAAGAGATGGGAAGAAATAAATTCAGTATACCGTTTCGTTTACTACCCGGCAAACAACTCATGTGATGGTTTCTGGGATCATTTGATTTATAAGGGGCTTCGGTAGTTGTTTTTGATAAATTCATGTCACAGTGGAAGAAGGGCAAGGATGAGCTTTTCCTCTTCAAACCTTAGGGAAAAACTTAGAGGAAATCTAAAATATTAAGGTCAGGACTTACTCACTCAGTAAATGTTTATGGATCCGCAGTGAACAGGACAGACAAATCTCCCCACCCTGTTGGAGCATACAGTCCAGTGGCGGAAAGAGAGGATAGATGCTAAATGTAACAAGTAATTTACATGAGAAGGTAGTAAGTGCCATGGAAGGAAAATAAAGCAGAGCAGGGAGACTTGGGAGTGCCAGATCGGGTGGGGGAAGGCTCGTAGTTTTAAATTTATTTATTTGTTTATTTTTGGCTGCGTTGGGTCTTTGTTGCTGCACCTGGGCTTTCTCTAGTTGCAGAGAGCAGGGGCTCCTCTTCGTTGCCGTGTGTGGGCTTCTCATTGCGGTAGCTTCTCTTGTTGCGGATCACGGGCTCTAGGCGCTCGGGCTTCAGTAGTTGTGGCACGCGGGCCTCAGTAGTTGTAGCTCGCGGGCTCTAGAGCACCGGCTCAGTAGTTGTGACACACGGGCTTAGTTGCTCCGCGGCATATAGGATCTTCCCGGACCAGGGCTCGATCCCATGTTCCCTGCCCTGACAGGCGGATTCCTAACCACTGTGCTATGAGGGAAGCCCAAGGCTCGTAGTTTTAAACCACATGTCAGAGTGGGTTTCATCAAGGAGGAGTTACTGGAACGAAAATAGGAAGGAGGTATGAGGGGTTCAGCCAGGTGGTCACATGGGGTGAACCATCTGGACAGAAGGTACATCCAAAGGAAACAACAGGAGTGTGCCTGGTGGGTTAGAGGAAGACCCAGAGGCAGGTGTGGCTGGAGCCGCGGGTGTAAGAGTGGTCACAGAGGTCCAGACCATGTAGGGCCTGGCGGGCCTGTACGGACCAGGGTTGATTTGAGTTCCATGGAAAGCCTTTGGAGGTGTTTGAGCTGAGGAGTGATTGGTCCAGCTTCCCTATGTGTCTTAGCACCCATCTGATGTTTGGCGGTGATTTCTCTTTTCCTTCAAATCTCATATCTTCTCTGGAACCACAAGCTCCTTCCTTCATTTCTGAAAATGATAGTGACGACAGCTACCATTTACTGTGTTGGCTAAGCTGCCAGTGACAGTATGTGGATTAATCCCTGTGTGACCCTTAGAAGCTGAAGCAGTAGACGGTCTCATCTCCCTTTTCTAGGTAAGGAAACTGAGACTCAGAGCATAAGGGGCTTGCCCATGGACCCTGGGACACACAGTGACAGAGTCAGTATTCAAGCCTGGGCACTTTTCTCCTGACTCCTGGCTCTTAACCACAGTGGTGAGCACCCTTGCCCTCCCCTTCCCACCTCATGCCCAGACCAGCTGTTCCACAGCCCACCTCGTCGTCACCCTCAGGCCCCCTCACCCTTCTCCGCAGACCTGGTTGGCTGAGGCACCGTCCGAGGCACCCTTGGGATTCACCTGGGTAGCGCTACATGTGTGTCTGCTGGAGGTTGTGAGAAGAGACGTTGTTGCTTTTGTCAGAGTCATCAAATTACACTGGGATTTAATCAAATTACAATCTCCCAATATATCATAGTGTTGTTTCCCATGTGCCAGGTGGTGGGAGTGGGGGGGGAGGGCGGGCAGGGACCCATCTGTGTATAGTGGACATGGGACCCGTAAAACACACACACACACACACACACACACACACACACACACACGAGACCACTGGTGTAGATGTTGCTGAGCTGTCAGCACAACAATTACAGTGCACTCTTGATAGCTACTTTTGCCAATAGGTGGAAATTACACCTTGGGAGTTGAATTTGTGACGTTCACTCCTATTTCCCTTCTACATCCTGCCGTTACTCACTTGGTGTCATGCTGACCTTTTTATGGCTGTTAATGATGTCATCTCATGAATTCTGTTTTGCATTTTGCAAGGCAGAGCCCAAGCATCTCATAGAAATGTATGAGGCCAAGAAAGTTCTAAGGAGGAAGCCATTTAACCTCTTTTCAAGAGCACATACATGTGTGCACACTTGACAGGTTTAAAAACATGGGACTTGCTTGAAGCCATTAGATTTTATGGGAACAAGCACTGATAGCCAGTGGAAATATACTTTTCAGGTGCTGGTGAAAGGCAAATCTCTCATTGGGGAGCTAACTTTCTGAATTTTCCGGGCATGTGAGATGTGTGAGATCCAGAGCCCGTTGCTTGCTGGTGTTAATATATTGGAGCTTTTTTTTTTTTTTTTTTTTTTTGCGATACGCGGGCCTCTCACTGTAGTGGCCTCTCCCGTTGCGGAGCACAGGCTCCGGACGCGCAGGCGCAGCGGCCATGGCTCATGGGCCCAGCCGCTCGGCGGCATGTGGGATCTTCCCGGACCGGGGCACGAACCCGCGACCCCTGCATCGGCAGGCGGACTCTCAACCACTGCGCCACCAGGGAAGCCCTATTGGAGCTTTTTGTTTTCTAACAGAAACAGAAATGCTGCTCAGTCATGTGTGGCATATAGTCCATTTTAAAATAAGGTAGGGAGAGTACCAGCTTTACAGAAAAAAAAATTTTTTTTAATCTATTGATTTAAATTGAGTCATTGCTTTTCGGACTATACCACCCAGTAACTGTTGTTTCTAAGGCAAGAAACTTGATGTTCTCTGTGGCTGTAAAGGAAAGAGAACATGGTTCCCTGGTGTGGGGTGAAATAGATCACAGGTTGAGAGATCAGGCATGAATGTGAATCTCTTTTTTCCTGTGTATTGGTTCTGTGATCTTGGGCAAGCTAGTTCACCTTCTGAATCCCAGTTTCCTGTCTATAAAATGAGAACGCTCATATTCACTTTGTCAGATGTTGCGAATTTCAAAGCCAAACAGAGCAATTCATGTAAACCACCTGCCCCCAGTAGGTACTTAGTAAATCTTCTCCTTCACTGTTGTCAAGGATCATGCAGTCAGGGGTGTGGGGCGAAGGGGAGAATGAAAATATATAATAATCTTAAAGGGAAAAATTATGAAACAGTTCAGAAATTATGGGCAATTACAATTATTTCACAGAGTGTGGTGAGAAAATCAGAACTGAGTTGGGATCTCTTTCCCTAATATCCCTCTTGAGAGCCTACTGTGTGCCCTGCTTGATTCCAGGTGCTGGGGATGGAAATCAGACATAGGCTCTGCCCTCATAATCTTCACTGTTTTGTGGGCGAGCAGACATGGATTAGATACTCATACAGATCAATCAGTGACACATTGGGACTGAGCCGGATGGAAAGGCACTTTATTTTAACTGAGACGATACTCAGCATAGAAGGCAAATCAGGGAATGTGAAGTGTGAGGCAGCTGGGCTGGAAGGTTTGAATCCCGCTCTTCCTCTTCCCAGACGTTTGACCGTGGCCTTCTCTGAACCTCAGTTTTGTCATCTGTAACATGGAGGGAATAGACCAGCCTCACAGGGCTGCGTTGAGGAATAAACTTGAGATAAAGCACGTTGGGCCCCTGGTCCAGCAAAACGTCATGCCCTTCACAGCTTGATGACAAGAATCAGTGCATGTCCCAGAGGGGGGCTTGTACAAAACAAATGTAGACAAAGTGAGAAGATTTTTATATATTTGAGTCATAGAATTTGGAAGCTTGTGATTTTGAAAGACTGTTTTAGAGGAATAATTTCCAGCCTCTGTGCCCCAAGCCCCCGAGGGGACTGCAGAGTAGTTAGCAGAAGTCCTAAAATCCTTGAGCACACCAAGCATTATCTATAGAGGTAATATGTGTGTATGTGTGTGTTATAACATTTGTCCGATCCATTTTGTTGCTACTTTGAGCAGTAAAATAAATGATTTTGAAACATATTACTAAATTGAAAATACATCCTTCTGTATATTCTCAGTCATCAGGTACCAAAAGATTCAACTATTATCACATGAGGGAGCAAAAAACTTTAAAAAAATATGTTCAAAAAGGGTAGGAAGTACTGTGCAAGGGAGTGTGGAAAAAAAACAGCCAAAGATTGGAAATTACTTAGTGACTTTGGCTGCTAGCCTGGTTCTCCGTTCTTGGAAAGTATGTCAGCTCCATTCTGAAGTCAAATGTCATCATTGAAAGGAACACCTCCATTCTCAAAATATATTGGCACTGCCTTAGGAGCAGCATGGAATTGAAGGGAAAGATTTCCAGCTGAGTTCTGGTGTTCTTTCGTTTCCGTAACTAATATTTGGCGTGGAAATATGACTCGCTATTCTTTGAAACAGGCGAAAAGATGCCTTCCAGTTCCTGCAGTCACCCTGTGACCCGATGTTATGGCAACACGAGTGTAAGCAGAGACAAAGCATGCAGTACAAGAATACATCCAATGCAATTGAGAGAGAAGTGGCCGTTCTGTGCCCCCAAAAGGCATGAATCATGCATCACAAATCAGGGTGATCACATGGGCACCGCTTTGTTTGAACCTCTGTGTAGGAAGACACCCATTTCTTTAGTAAAGACTCACCGGTGACCTTGCCCAGCCATAGGTACTACGGGTCATTCTTACGTTCAGATATCTAAAGCAAAACAATCTGATGGTCTCTAAGTGGCATTAGCCGGTAGTTCATTTTAAGTCCTATATTTGAATTGTGGAGCTTATTTTCTCCTAGAAAATGGTTTACAGGTAGGGTCCCCATTGGGCTACAAAAAACAAAAAAACAAAAAAAAAACCCTCTTGGACTCAGGAGGGAACCAACCGAAAGCTGTTTTTGGTAATATTCTAGTTTGCTGCTGTTACTGTGGGAAGATGTTCCTCTGTCCCGATCCCTTGGCCTGAGAAGTGAACCACCTTTCCCCTTACCACGTGGTTTTCCCCTCCTTCTTTGGCAAGTACATCGGAGTAGCAGAGGTGTTGGGGGAGCCCCCAGGGTGCGCTTCTGCGTTTGTAAGGGGTGCTCATAAGTCATCTGAAGACATGCTTTTATTCCTGTACAGAATAGTGAAAGAAAGCATAATGCCACTCCGCCGTTTTCCTTCAGCGTTCAGCTCACCTCTCTCACACACACACACACACACGCACACACTTTTGTTTGTTTGTTTGTTTTTTTGCGGCACGCGGGCCTCTCACCGCTGTGGCCTCTCCCGTCGCGGAGCGCAGGCTCCGGACGCGCAGGCGCAGCGGCCATGGCTCACGGGCCCAGCCGCTCCGCGGCACGTGGGATCCTCCCGGACCGGGGCACGAACCTGTGTCCCCTGCATCGGCAGGCGGACTCTCAACCACTGCGCCACCAGGGAAGCCCCACACTTTTGTTTGTTTGTTTGTTTTTTGCGGCACGCGGGCCTCTCACCGCTGTGGCCTCTCCCGTCGCGGAGCGCAGGCTCCGGACGCGCAGGCTCAGCGGCCATGGCTCACGGGCCCAGCCGCTCCGCGGCACGTGGGAGCCTCCCGGACCCGGGCACGAACCCGTGTCCCCTGCATCGGCAGGCGGACTCTCAACCACTGCGCCACCACGGAAGCCCCCACACACACTTTTTAAATTAAAAAAAAAAGTAACTGCGGGTCAGTATGAGAGTTGCTCAATGGAAAGATTATGCTCTATGATGCAGCACCTCATTAAGGAGTAAACATTGACTAGGTGTGGAGTCCCCGTGTATAAGAAAGACGTGATCAGGAAAGTTGGAGAGAGATGGTAATTTGATCCTCAGGAGCGGTCAGTTGGAGTGTTTTATTCTATCTATCAAGACCTTTAAGAAGCTCATAAGAAGGCTGTTGTGTAAATAAAGGGGGTTATTGCTGTGAGTCTAAGTATTGATTCAAATGTCCAGACCCTAAAAAGTGAATATATTCTCTCCTTTGTTTCCGTTTGATTTACACTTAAGAGACCTATCTTTGGGGGATAAAATATTTGCAGCAAAGCAGGTGACACCCAACGGCAAGGATGAAATGGAGTGAGAAGCCGTAAGGATTCTTAGGAATAAAGAGTGATATTGATAAAGAAGCCAGGCAAGCAGATACTATGAAATGATGGCTGGGAACATTCTAGGCAAGAAAAAAGTATTAGCATGAGAGCAAAATCTCAATTGACCAAAATCTTTAATTTACTGCTAACATTAACATCTCAGAAGGAGCAAAGCAAAAAAATCTTTTCTTTTTTCTCCCTATTTTTGTTAAAAGCTTTCTTTAAAATGATGCACCAGCAAACTATTTGAGTGTGGGGCAACCCTGATTATTTCAGAACATAGGTTTTTTAAAAAACTCTTCAATTATTCAGAAAGAAAAGTCATGATCCCTTGTTGTTTTTTTTTTTTTTAAAGGCTAGTTAGATTGCTGATAGACATAAAAAACAAGTTTATTTTCTTGAGTAGATGGAATATTTATTGTCATAGATGGAGCAAGCTTGTTAATGGTATGGGCTGAGCTTAACTAAAGCAGGCCGACTCCGGCTTGAGGTAGAATATCGAGGATACAGAGAATGCTGTATGGGGCCTTTATCGTAGAATCTGAAGAGATAGTCAAAGAGTGCAAATTTAGCAACAAGCAGAAAGGGCCAGAATTTTGTGTTCAGACCGTAAAGAGAAAAGGCAGATGCTGTGAGAGTCCATTTGCCCTGCAGGGAGGTGGCCTTGATATACAGCAGGAGCTGGATAAATGTGGCCTGAGGGTTATACATGTGTTGTGCTGGTTTCATATCTACAGACACATCTGGATCCACAGCTACTTTTCAGTGCTTGGGTGTTTTCTTAGGTGAGAGCCTTATAGCATTGTTGTACAATCCAGAATTAAGTAGTGATTGATAACCAGGAAAGCTTGAGTTAACGATGTAACATGTAGCACCTAGCATTCTCTCTCAAGGGAACCCTGCTCTAGCTGAAACTGTGTCTTAGCCTCTCTGTCGGTGTTTGCTAAAATGATGTGGGTTCATTAAGTAAGAGTAGATGAGACAGGAAGCATTGCTTGGATCATAGGCATTATCTGTTTTCAGCTTCCTTAAGCCTGAGGAAATTTTTAATTACCTGGTTTGAGCCCCACAGATCAAGGCATTGGTCGTCTGTAGTTGAATTTCAGGCTTACAGGGGGTTAACCAGAGGAGAGCTTGTCTTGCAAATCTGACTTGGTTATTGGTAACACGGAGCTTTCCAGAAAGCAGGTTGTAGTAAACGAGAGAGTCTGGGCAAGAGGTCTTGGGCTTGAAGATCCGATCCGCCTTGGAGTTCTTGCTCTGTCATTCATGGCTCTGTGACCTTACGTGAGTCACTGTATTTTTTTTCTGGGCCTCAGTTTTCTCACCTATGAAATGGTAATTTCCCAAGTCCTTTGCAGTTTTAAAAAACCATTAACTCTGAGACAAGTTAATGTCTCCTGGGTGAAGGCGGTTCAGACAGTGGCTAGGGTTAGCATTAGAAATACCAGATTGGTTGTAGAAACAGTCCGTGAAAAGATGGGAGTGATATGTGAACATAGAACAACAAAAGGCTTCTCCTTGGCTAGTTTTGTTTTAATCGAAGTTTTTCATCATGATGACAATTGTTAGTATTTTCTTCTTTCTTTTTAAAGCCAAAGTCAGGTTAAGAGAACAAATACTACAGTGGAAAAAAAAAATCCTAAATCATCCCAAGTGGGTCAGTTCTGATTCGTGTCGTTTTTAAGGTGTTCTTTAAGGCTTTTGTAACTAGAGACTTGACACCATAAATGAGAACAAAATATCAAAAGTAATTAGGTCAACCTGTCGGTATTAGAAGCTTCTGTCTTCCAAATATGCAGTCGTTAGTGTGTGTTCTTCTGCCTCCTGGAAAATGATGCAAGTCCTTTCTGCCCTATAAAAATATGTATTATTAGTTCTATTAGCGAAATTTAAAGTTGAAACTGGAAAATCATTAGTTTCAAAGTTAGCTGTTTATTGCTGAGCATGTGAAACATTCTGATGCTCTCAGAATCGAAAGACCAGGTGGGCCTCTGGACAGATGAATTATGAACTATTCCCCCATAATCTTTACCATCCAGTACACAAACATAAAACTGATTTCACTTTTATGGACTCCAGTCCCATAGCTCTAGAAGTTACTGTGTGAGTAGAAGAAAAATTTGGAAGACAGTAGTCTGATTTGCAAACTGCTACATCAGGATTGAGACATAAATCATACTTATAAAAGCATATGAGGAGTTTTGCAGCCAAAGCCCAAAATAGTCTTTGAGAATAACGTACCAAAGGGAATGGAAAATACAAATTAGTTAGGGAAATGACCTGCTTAGGTTGACTAGAGCAGGCCATTTCCTGCTAGTTCAAGGTCATTCCCTCTTATAGGCCTTGAGGTCTCATCCGTGTGAGTTTTGAACACTTTCCCTTGGAGGGCACTTCCACAGTCTAATAACTCGAGGTATTTGAAAGCTTCTTTAAGACAGTCAGCCTAAATTTTCTGTTAATTTCCTCTTCCAGTGTCTCTGTAATTGCTCTTTCTCGTATTATCCTAGAAGGAGTTTGCGGGGGAGTGCGTGCAGTGGGTAACAGAGTTCAGCGTTTTCTTCTTGGGTGCTACAAATTTCACCTTTCACAAACTTATGCTTTGCTCAGAGGAGAATGAATTTACTGCTTTTCCAGGGCTGAACAAGTTCTTCCCATAATAAAAGTACCCATAGAGACTAGCTTGAGCCCGAGTCCTGGATGATAGAGGTTGCCTGAATGTATTTATTTTTTCGCTGGCCTCACTTGAGTGCTTGGCTCTATTTCTAGAGCCGCCAGCTTCTTTTATCTGGAACCTCCTTCCTCCCTGAAATCTCCATCTTCCAAAATCAATCCATACCCCCTACACATTTAGTATTCAGAGAGGCTGTGTAGAAATGTAACAGGACAGTGTTATGTGCCCATCACAAGCTTGCTGAATGCATAATGATACCAGATCACCAAAGTGGGTGCTTCTGTGTCTCATGCACTGCCTACAAAAATTAGAAAAGTAACGCAGACCATTCTGTGTTCTCTTCTGTATTATGTATTCTTTTTTTTTTTTTTTTTTTTTTTTGCGGTACGCGGGCCTCTCAATGTTGTGGCCTCTCCGGTTGCGGAGCACAGGCTCCGGACGCGCGCAGGCTCAGCGGCCATGGCTCACGGGACCAGCCTCTCCGCGGCATGTGGGATCTTCCCGGACCGGGGCACGAACCCGCGTCCCCTGCATTGTCAGGCGTACTCTCAACCACTGCGCCACCAGGGAAGCCCTGTATTATGTATTCTTGACCTCCGTGGGAAAGACTGTAGACCATGGGATACATAGATAGGATCTGGGAGTGGTGGTGCTCTTGGGCATGTCCACGTCTTTCAGAATCGTACTCTTCCCATCTTTAGTGTAAATGTGATGTGAGTAAAGAATTAAATAAGCAAACACTTTTGGACCAGAAGAGAGTTGTTTTGCAATTGATTAATTCACTTGAGCAGATCGCCACCCCCCTTTCGGCTGTTTTCTGCATACCGTGGGTACGGCTGGGGTGCAAGAGCCTTGCAGTCCTTCGTGAACTGAATGTCTAAAACTACTCTTCCTCCCGTATTTTACCTCCCTGCCCTCTCTGTGGTTTTCAGGATACACTTTGTACGTATTGGCCTAGAAGTGAAAACAAAAACATTCTGAAACTTGTTCAGAATGGGTGGAGAAGAAGGCATCTGGAAAAAACATGTAAATTTTATTAATGTTTTGGGATCATCTCAAAGTCCTATCACCTAAGTGATCTCTTATTCCATAATTTCTTTATATTCTGTCTGCAGACTTTGATTTTAGCATATTACCAGCTTTGGGGGGTGATGTATAGCTATCCCCTCAAAAATGTGGGGAGACTGCAGATCCATGGAGTTTAGCTACTCAAAATAGAATGAGAAGTGGTCACTTAGCCCTCGAGTCCGCTTTTGCTGTCACCTGGCTGCATCATTGTGTGTGGTCAGAATTATCCTGATACAGTACAAACAGCAACAGCATTTAGTAAGAAAAACTAGATCACTGTGGGATCAGTTAATTGCTCATCATTTGTACAGCTCATAACATGAAGAAAAAATGAATCTGGCTGAGTAATCAAGAGTGTAAACCACTGTTAATTGCTCCCAGTTTGTAAATGTCTTGGCTGTATTTGTGAGAGCTGGTAAGGTAGAATGAAAAGGGTTTGCGCTTGTCAGACACTAGTTCAGATGCTGGCTTTGCTACTAAGTGTCACCTTAACAAGTTCTTTAACCACTTAAGCTTTTTGACCATCTAAAAAAATAGAAATAACATAGGCTCATTATGAGAATTAAGTGGGGTAATGTATAAACGGTCCCAGTAGGGACCCGATTCGTGTTAGTTCCCTTTGCTTTTCCTGTCTTTGTTTAAATAAATCTGTATATGTACAAGTCTTTCTACTAACATCATTAATGGATTATTTCTTAATCAGTGCCAGGTTTCTGACCCATAATGATTGCTCAGTAAATGATCACTGAACACGTGAGTGGATGATGATGTATATTTAGTGAGGTGTGGCCATTGTTACTTCCTCTGTTAGACAAGAAACATGGAATTTGCAGTTTCCCCAAGATTACCCAGAAAATGAATTAACTGCCTACACAGGCATCTAGAAATGTACAGCCCTTGTAAATTTCAGGCAAAGCCAGTATTAGACTTGAACGTGCCTGTGTGTGTTAACCATTACCTTCTTCTCCATCAAACACTCATTTTGTGAAAATATAATTTGTGCATGGCACTGAGTCTGATATTGGAGGACCACTTCATTGTGTCTTACAGAGGGAACCTCATCTATGTGCTTAATTTATTAAATCATGCGATAAGGAGAAGGCAGTGCTCCAGAGGTGGAGGAGAATGGTGACCAGCCTTTGCTGGGATAGCCTTTCATTGGAATCAAAGTCCTAATATTCACTTATGAAAAGAAGATTGTGTAAACTGTGATTTGATCCATGTCTGTTGTCATTAGAATTAAGTCTAGCCAGCTGTCAGTTCCTAGAGGCAGGCGGCTATAGCTGTCTATTTCAGCATTCTCCTGCTTTCAGTTTCTAAGTTGGCTTTGTTAGATGAGTTAGTGTGGTGTTTATTTGGGGAAAAAAGATAGGTGTGTGTTTGAACTTCTCACATGTAGCTTGAACATCCATTTCATAGGAATCAAACTTTTAAAAAATAAAATTATTCTTTAAATTTAAGGGGGCTGATCTTGAGGGGCAAGCCCAATCTTCTCATAAATTCTTTAGCACAGTGAAGAATTACTAATTTACTCTTTGTTCTTCTAGATGTGATTTTCCATATAGAGGGGCCTGGTCTCGTTAATAGCATCAGCTAGACAGTAAGATGCTTTGAAGAAGGTAACTTGTACTGAGTGATTTCCTATTTACTAAGTTGGTAGAAAGACCCAAGGCTTGTTGGTCAAGATGTCTCAATCTCAGTATCATAACTGAAAGAGTTCCTCTTGAAAATTCAAGTTGAACTAGCATCCAATTTCACTGTCTGGATTTATATCAGTCGAAGTCACACCTGGGACAATTCGAGTTTAAACACTTGGCTAAAAAATGTTAGGATGAGAGCATTTCCATTCCCAGTAGAATTTGTTCCCAGGAAAGATGGAAATTCTACACCAGGACCCCACTTCACTATTTTGGCACCACTGGTTCAAATACTAGCCAGAACCTGGAAAGGTTGAGATAGAAAAAAATAAAAGAATTCATTAAACTGCCATGTTGGAAGCTCTAAAAGGTTCTCATGGAGGATTCATTTAGAAATAGATGAAAATTTGAACAAGGGTATTTTGATTGATTGATTTTTTTTTTTTTTTCTCTCTGAAGTGCTTGATGGATTATCTTGCCCAGCCTGGTAAATGTGTTGCTAAAGGGTTTCCAGTGTGCGTCTCTTAGGAAAGAGAGGCTTTCAGGGCACGTTGGTTGTTTACTGACATATTTTCTCTAGATTCTAATTTCCCCATAATATTCGTGCTTTCTTCCGTACATTTTTAACTCATGGAAAAGAAAAACAAAACAAGCTTTATTCTGGGGCCAGTAGCATACCACCCTGCCCTACTTTTCTTTCCCTGGAGGGATTTTCAAATTTGCCTGTAACTTTGGCCAGTTTATCACAGAATGGTCAATAGTCCAGTGAACTGGGGCCTGGGACTCTGGATTCCTTGTTTCTGGTTGGACCCGGGGTTCTGTGGAGGAAAGGAATAAGGAGGGGAACACAAATTTCAGACTCCAGTCCTGTCCACCCCTTTACCCACCCTTCCCTCACTTAACCCCCATTGCTCTCTCAGAGTTCAGAACTCTAATTACTCCCCAAAAGGCACACCCCAAAATGATATCCATCCTTTAGCTCCTCCCAACAGAGGACCCTAAAGAAAAGCTGTCCTGTTGCAACCAGTGGGCCTATCTTTTGTTGAAATAATGGGAGAGATGAACTCATGACCTGGCCCAGATGGTGACATTCCTCTCCAAACTCTCTTCCCTCCAGGTTTTCTAGATTTCCAGGTCATTCAGCTATTTATTCAACTACAGGGTATTGGTGGCTGCTATGGGCACGGAGATGTGCTAGGTTTCCCTGCAGAGTGGAAAACATGGCGGCCTAGGAGTCACAAAATGTGAGTTCCAGGTTTCACTTTGCTACGAGTGGCTGAGTAACTGTGTAAATCACCCTGCCTGCCTGGCTGTCTCTCCTCTCATCTGTAAAATGAAGGGGTTACTTCAATAAGCTCTGAGATCCCTTTCAGTTCTAGAACTGCTGTGATTTTCTGATTACAAATCTCTTGAGCCAGTTATTCACATTTCCAAGTTTAAGCTGAAAGCTGAATTCTTTCCACGCTTGGCCTGAAGCACGTGGCGGCCTGTGAAAAGTTCTACGGTTTGAGACTTGGATGTCTCACCCGTGATACGGTAAACCTACTGACTCTAAGATGCTTAGTGTAGGGCAGAATCAGGGGTAGGGTTGGGAGAGAGAAATGAAGAAATCATCCTCTTGAATTTACAAGTGGTACAGTTCCCAAGCAGTAATTTCGGCTTTTAAACTGAGAGTCAATATATTGCTTAAAAAACTAGCCAATTCTCTGTTGGTGTAGAAATCTCTGACCCTACCTGATAATTAATTAACAGGTCTCTGGGAAAAGGATTTAAGGAAAAAAAATATTTTCTAAGTTCTGCCAAGAGAATATGGAAATTATGGTCTAGAGAGTATAAACCCCTTCAACGAACGGTCATTATCGTCTGACTGCTGAGGTCATCAGTACATATGCTTTTAAATAAACCCAATGATCCTCTTAATATCATTATGGAAATGCAAGCTCCAGCACATTAAAGGTATTCTATGGGGACGCTTTGCTATTCCTGTATTTTGCAAAGTGTGTTTTTAGAGGCTTTGACTTCTTAAAATTTCTACAAATATATACCCTGTGGAAATATTCAAAGGTACCTTTGTTATGGTTTCCTTCTATTCGTATAAAATTTCAGATATATTGCATTGAAGTTTACATTTACTCCTGGGGGTGTTTCTCCCCCTTAGTAACAAAAAGACCAAGCGTGGGACCTAAAGGCTTATGTGATACCATCACTGAAGACATTTGAGGTCATTTTCCAATTCTGTATTTTATCAATAGGAAAACTAGACCCAAAGATATAAAGTGCCCAGACCAATATCATACTGTTGGTTAGTGACTGACCTAGGTCTGGAAGCTAGGGTATTAAGCTCCTGAATTGGGGCTCACCTATTACACCCTCATCCTGCCTGTTGGAAAACGGTCCGGGAACTTACAGTTTTGAAGCAGTGTATCAGAATGCCACGAATCTCTAGCCCAGGAGATCTCAAGTACATTTCGACTGACAAATTGTTATTTCAAAAATAATAACAACAGCTAACATTTATGAAGTTCTCCTAAGCACTGGTATGTGTATTAATTCATTTAATCCATCAAAACCACTTTGTGATATTGGTACTGTTATTTTCCCCAGTTTACAGATGGGCCATTGAGGCACAAAGAGTATACATATGGGAAAGGGGTGCACCTTGCAGAGTAGGATTCTGACGCTGGCAGGCAAAGACTCCTTTGCCCTTAGCAGGTCCGTCTGCTTCCCCTAAATGGGATCTGGTCATTGGGTGCTTTTTGTCCCTGCCTCCCATCTGCCTTGTGTCAGGAAGCAGTCTTTGTAATTTCTTATCAACTATGAAGTTGGGACCCTACAGAAGCTACACTGCCGGAGTTTCATTTGGATCCTGGATCACTGTTCCCTTTCCAGAGAGGCGTAGGGCACAGAACTATCCTGCATCAGTCCAGACATTCAGAACAAAGGTATGTTGGCACCACAGCCGTGGTTTTGCCATCTGCAGCAGCCCTGTAGCTGTAGGGCAGGTCCACGGAGGAGAAAGTATTGAAATAGCGTCTCTCTGCTTGAGCAAGTGATTGAAACTCCCTGAGCATTTGCAGCTATAGCACCCATATCTTTCCCTCCACCTAGGCTAAATCTTGACTTTGGGACAGGACTCTTAGTGGACAGTCCATGCACCCTGGAGGGTATGAGCTAAACACTCCCTACTTGGGTCTTAAAGCAGGATGAGGACTAGACTGCAGCATCATTACGTATAACAAAAGGGGATCATTGGAAGAGGCGGGGCTGAGCTCTCCCCAGTATTTGGTAACATTGAAAGAGCGTTTCTCCTCTTCCACAATTAATCCATGTCTCCGTTTGCACGTGTGAGAAGAACTCCTGACAGCACCAACAGCACAACAGGAGAATGGCCCAGCTTGAGCCATAAATCTTCCTAGGCATTCAGCGAGTGCCACAGGGCTCATTAATCTTGATTATTTCCCATAATAGATAACTTCACAAATCAGCTATTATTCCTAATCATGCACATAAAGATAACAACGGATGGGTAATAGCTTCCTGCATGGCGAGACCAAAATAAAATTTCATCTAAAAAATGTTTCTGCACATTCCAGGGGGAAGGTGTTTTCTGCCTTCTTAAAGGGGCAGCAGGAAATGGAGGAGCAGCCACTGAAAGCGAAACTGATTGTCGCGGGTTGGGTTTTTTAAAAGAATTAGGTGTGTTTGATTTTCTTGGAGACACTGGCCGGCTTGTGTGTCACTGTTATCACTGCGAGGTGGGTTTGAGAGGCATTGGGCCACAGGAGAAGAGAGAATTGTGCAGCTCCAGCCTTCTAGAAGGAGATGGAGGAGAATACCCAGGAAAAAATAGAAAGCACGGGGATGATATCTTGTATCTATGAAGTTCACTTTGGGATTTCAGGATTTTTGCTGAGTTGGGTGAATTGCTTTACATTCCCAGACTGTGTTGATCGCCACAGGAACGCTCTTCAGATACCAGCTACCAAGCAGAATGAATAGTAATAGAAGGGTGTATGTGTGATGAGAGATGGGTTTCCTACATGTTGGGAGAGTGTACAGATGGTAAAGTGTTTTGAACACGTGACACTAGGTTATCTTAAACCTAAAAACTCCCAGGTCTTTGGCAAGGGGCAAAAACACGTATCTAATTGTGCTGGAAAGAGGGCTCACTAAAGTCACCCAGGTGAAGGACAGTAGCAACCAGCTCCCCCTCATAAATGATGCATTTCTGGAGGCATCGCTGTTGACATGGGACATGACTTTATTATCCTATAACGACAAGCTGCACCTGTCTATCATTTTAGTATCAAAGTGCCAGTGAATTTCAGCAGGGCCCGGAACGAGACTCATCACATTTATGATGAGATTTGACTCCACATTATTCAGTCAGTAGGAATAATTGACCTATCACAACAGCACATGCCCACAGAAACAGGGGCTTATAGCCTTTTAAACCAACCAGATGCTGGATAGCACTGGCTAAAGTCTGTTCTTCTCCAGGCACCTAAACTTAACATTTCACTCTCACTCTCAGCTTCTCTTTTTCACCTGAAGGGAAGGTGTTCCGTTCCAGAATTTCCCAAGGAGGATCTGGAGGTGGTCATTCCCATGGCCTTGTACTTTATTCGTGTTTATTAAATGTTAAGGAAGAAGAATTTCCAGACCCAGTGGTTCGACGTTTTCCTGCCAGCAAAGTCTTGTCTTTCTGATACAGTCACAGAAATGACAGAGAAACTGAATGCCCTTTATGTACAAGGCCAAGTATTAGGCACTGGGACGGAGAGATGTCCCAGACATGATCTCTGCTCTTGACGAATGGGGCCGTCCCATAGAGGAGACAGGATGTGAAAACAGACATTTGTACAAGACAAAAAAGGTGTGCCCGGGTGAAGGTGGTAGCTAGGTGCTGAGGACATTTGGCGGAGGGAGAGCTGTGCATTAAAGGAGGCACCAGCTTATACCCATGCCCGTGAGAGGAAGAGACACTGAGGCAGAGTGAGCAGCATGAGCAGGGCAAAGCCGGGGCAAGATGGTGGGCATCTCTGTGAAAAAGGGGAGACAAGACAGAGTGTCAACTGAGGCCAAATTAGAGAGGACTTTGAATGCAGGGCTAAAGAGTTTGGATTTTTCTCCGTACACACTGGAGCTCTAATTATTTTTTTTTTTCTTTTTTTTGCTATTTCCACTACGACGCCCCAAATTACACGCTTAAACCCCACCCCCTCACTATGCCCACCACTTCCTGAAAGCCACATCCCTAGACAAACTCCGCCCCTTCTACTCTAAGCTCCTCCCACCTTCACACTGAACCCCTTTACCCCCCTCAACCCCAATCAGGACCCTTCAACCTAGGGCCCTCCTACCATTCTCACTGAGCCACGCCCCCTTGTAAACCTCACCCCTTTGCCTAAGCTCCTCCCACTTTTACCCACAGTCCCGCCCATTTCCACTCTAAACCACGCCCATCATTGCTCCGCCCCAGCCACCACTAAGCCCCGCCTCCTCCCCACCCAGTCGCCCGCGGGACTGAGCCCCCCTCCCCAGTCAGCTGGAGGACCCAGGCCCCTGGAGTCGGCCTTTTTGTACCCCTCCCCCCCGTCCCTAAAAGGTCTGGCCCCGGGCGCCCGGGGCGGGGGCAGGTCAGGCTAGACCCGCAGTGGGGCGAGTCCACCTTGCTCGTACGGAGCGGGGGTTCTGGAGCCCTGAGGCGGCCCCGGGAGGCCGGGAAAGTCAGTCGGCTTTCCTCTTTAATTACTTACACCTCCCTCTGGGCGCCGACATTTTGGGCAGCGGGGGTAGCGTCACTTCCACCCGGGGGGCCCCTCGACTTCCGCCTCGGCTCCCTTCTCCCCCGCACTCCCCCTTTCCCCCGCCTTCTTGGCTTCCCTCCTCCCCGCCGCCCTCCCTTCTCTCTCTTTCCCGTCCCTTTCCCAGCTACTCAGCTCTAATTATTAAAGGGTGTGTAGCAGGGTAATGACATGGTTAAACCTGTGGTTAAAGAGATTAGTATTAATTCAGCAATAGACAGAATCAATTAGAGAAGGAAGAGCATAGGAGTAGAGCCCTTGTGTGTACTGCTGCTCAGCTCCACTCTGAAAATGATCATGTGTCTCAGCTGTGTGGATGGAGAAGCTGAGAAGACAAACGCCCTGGGCAGCAGGGGGAGCCAGGCAGAACTGGTGGTTTGTGTTGGGTGTATCAGTTACCTATTGCTGCATAACAAGTCATCCCAAACCGCGTGGTGTAAAACAACCACATCACTCTGGAATCTCTGGGTTGGGAATTTGGACAGGGTATAGGGATGATGGCTTGTTTCTACTCCATGGTGTCTGGGGCCTCAGCTGGAAAGATTCGGATGGCTGGCAGTGACACCCTGGGCTGGGGATGGGAATCACCCCCAGTTTCTTCAGTCACGTGTCTGTGTCAAGATAACTCTGGACCCCGGTTACAGTGGTCAGGACAGCGTTTGATTAGTGTCACACTATTGCAGTACGAAAGAGTTCAGCATGGACGGAACTTCACTTGGATTTGTACAGAGTTCATTGCGTGGTAGTGACAGAGTGTGGGAATGGAGAGGGGGTAGGTAGGGGCGTCGGTAGAGTTAGGGATATGAAAGTTACAAAGAGCAGGAAGGAGGGTTTTGGTCCACGTGAAACCCGTGTGGGTTTGCTAAGTGGCGCTTAAGGAAGTTAGGCTACTACCCTCCCACAGAGGCTGGGGTGTCCACAGAGACCCTATCTTCAGGTGTTGGCTGGAATAAACAGCAAATTCTTTGGGCTGCCCTGACCTTTCTCTGATGGGCACTTTAAGTGGGAGGGGGAGGGGGAGGGTCATCCTAGGGACACGGTCTTGAGCTGTTAGAAACACTCCACAGAGTTTGTTCAAGCCGTTATGGGCCAGGGTAAGGCCTAGTCGAGGAAGGGCTCAGAGGAACCTGGCCCGGGTATGCGCAAGGAGAGATTCTTTGTCATCTGACGCATAGGATTCGGTTACCCAGAAACCAGCTTGAGCTGGAGACAAAGCACATACCTGGCCTCTCCACACGTTGGCGTGGCTGCCAGGTGTTCAGAGAGGGAAGGAGAGCTGCTTTAGAGGGGAATGTTCCAGTACAACCAGGCCAGAGCTGCACGGTCGTCTCCAGCCTCGCCTCGAAAGTCAAACATTCCCTTGGCTGTAAGAAGGTCATTAAGGCGAATCCTGATTCAAGCTGAGAGAACTGGGCTCCCGGTCTGGGTGGATGGAGGTGGCGAGGTCACACTGCAGAAGAGCAGCTGGGCCGGGGATGCTGACCGCAGTCACCTTCAGGAAACGCAGTCTGCAGCAGCGGAGGGTGACAGTTGACAGCAGCAAAGGAGACTAAGTCAGTTTTGCACCTGATGGGTGGGAACTGCCCATCGGGCTTTGGAGGTGAAAAGGGCAGAAGGATTGAAAGTATAGGAATGATACTCCAGACTGGAGAAGGTGAAAAATGTCAAGGAAGAGGGTCTGTGTGGAGAAGATCGGGCACCCCGCGTTGAGAAGGAACCCAGGCAGGGGCGCCATAGACTCGGGAGAATACAGTCCTAGAAGCTGAATGAAGAGTTATAACAAGAAGTGGTAATTTGTGATCTTGCAAAGGGTAGTTTCGGTGACTGGTGTAGATAGAAAAGCCAGGTGGCCAAAGCTTGGGTTGTAAGTGGATGGTGAGAAGGTAGAAGCCTGAGAGTAGCCTGTGGGAGCATTAAGCTCTGATGGAGAGAGCAAAGGGGCAGAGAGACTTAACAAGATAAAGAGAAGACTTATATACGCACACACATATTTGAAAGAATAAATCGTGTTTTCTTTCCAGATTAAGAAAATTATCATTCGTGACTTTTGGAGAATACAGAGTAATCAGAGTAAATCATGTCTGACCCTCGATATTCCTCTTTTGTAATTTGTCTTCCTCCTCCCAATTAAAAAAATCAGAAGAACTTCTGTGTTTCTTCTAGTATTTAATAGTTAAAGAAGAAATACATAGGTTACATGTTCGGGTATTTTGACGGTCATCAGGGAGAATACAGAAAAGATGCATTTGTGATTTAGAAATGTAGGTAATGAAGTGATCACATTATATGATAGTGAAAAATTAGGAGCCACCTAAATATACAGCAGTGATAGAATAGCTAAAGGGATTATGGCATCTCAACTTAATCGAATGTTTTATAGCCATCTGAAATTAGAATAATAATTGGGAAAATGGCTGATATTTATTGACTATTTTCTATTTGCCAGAACTTGGAGACGATGTAAGTGATCAAGTACGATTTCACAACAGAGCTTATGAGCCTTAGGCTTTATTCGCACCTACTTATAGATGAGAAATTGATACAGTCTGAGTGAAAAAATCAGATGCGTGTGCAAGCGGATGTAAAAAAACTTAAAAAAAAATACAAGCTGGAAATAGATCAAAACACCAATGGTTGTTTTGTTAGAATGAGGTCCTGTGTTTTCTTCTGTTCCCTGAATTTCCTGTGATTCGATCATGTTTTTTAAAAAGATGAGATTGTCACCTTAATCAGCCTTAGTTTTGCAGCCCTTAGGGCATGTGTGCAAGCTCACATGTAGTCTTGTAAGTATCAGGGATGGCGGATAGATACCTTCTGAAACCTGAAACCTTTCAAAGAGGATGATTTCAAGGAAAAAGGTATCAAGCAGTAAGCCCACGGCATGAACGTTTGGTGCTACATTTGGTCCTACATTTTGTCCCACTGGCTTCCCCAAGTAACATGACTCTAGGACAACCTCAAATTCAGGCTGTGCTTTGAACAAGGTGCTGTACCTGTCAGGGCACTGAGGGTGTTCAGTGAAATCACTTGTCTCTCGGGTGACGGTGGCTGAGGCCGCTGTCCCTCGGGAGCTCTTCCGCAAAGCAATGAAGACTTGGTGAGAAACTCGGCCTCCTTTACAGAAGTTCATCATCCCCTTTCGGCCTTGAGAGAACACTGACCCACAGGCCCAGTGCCTAGAAGAAACGAGGCCACCGACACGTGAGACCGCCCCTCCAAGAAAATGAATGTGCGTTGCCTCTCCTCTTAATGCCTCACTCACCTAGTTGTTTTTTTTTTTTTTTTTTTTAAGATGCAAACCATACTTGCTGGGAGATATTAAAATGCAGCTCTCTGCAGTCAGATGAGTGCATTCTCTGATGATTTGGGAGCAATTCGAGGAAAGGCTAAACCAAACATGGAGGCAACCCCCCTCCCCCCCACCCCCTCCCGCAAAAGGTTTGATCCCCCCTGCACTGGCCTAGTAGCTTCTGAACTCATTTTGTAAAATTAAACCTGTAGGAAAAACCCATAGAAAAATGGAGAAGGGTAAGCAATAGAATTCTCCTGAATGACCACAAGTGAGCTTACCACTGTCAGGACTTTCACAGTGAAATTCTCCATCAGGCAAAGAATGAAGGCGGGTCAAAGATTGATCTCATCAGTGAGGATACTTGTAAGGTGGTCATGGAGGTTTAAAGAGCATTTGAGGAACTTTGTGTTTATAAGGCATTTAGAAAAGAATATTAGATTAAAATGTCTTGATTATATATTGAACTGATTAATTTCCTAGACAACAGTACAACCACAAGCTTTGGGGTACTCCTTTCAACTGGACCTAAATCTAGAAATTAACCTGTAACTTCCAGTCAAATACTAAATAGCAAAAAAAAAGGCACACATATTTTCTAGAGAATTGACTAATCCTTGGCCTGTTAAACAGTGCCCCACTGTGACAATTTAAGGACATGCTGGACTCCCTCCCACCTTATCTTGTTTGTAAGTTTTAGGTCATTTTTCTTAACCACACAGTTTTCAAGTTTTTCCCCTCAACTTTTTTCTAAAAGTTTTAAAAAATTAACACAGCTTTCAGCTCCCTTCATCAGAGGGGTCATGATGACCAAAACAGAGTCAGGCTCTTGCCAGGGGGTCCTGTGGATACTGCTTCAGCCTTTTGCACCCTAATTTCAGGCCATGTCATCTTGGATTGATAAGTACTTCAGCCTCACAGCTGAACGAATGTCCCTCCGCACGCACGCACGCGCATGCGTGTGGGACCCACATATCTTACTTTGCAGCCGTCACTGAACTTGCGACCTCACTTTGCACTTCTCCATTGAAAAAGGAGTTGCATTTCCTGGCATTTCGGATGCTGCCCAGTGTGTCTTTCAGTGTGTGTGACAGGAGGCCGTGCTTCCTGATTGGCGTCAGTCTTAATTTTCTGTTCTGTCATGGAATTAGCATGCCAACGGATGCAAAATGATGGGTCACTTGTAATTGTCTCCTCTAGCTTTTTTTTTTTTTTTTTTTTTTTTTTGGGTCGGTTGGTATGTTCATTTCCTTGACAGGAGGAGGAGGAGTTAATGCTGCTGTCAGTCATTTCGTGGGACACTTGGCCTGTTCCGTTTTCAGAGGGTGCTTCTCAGATGATAGGAGTTTGGTGTTTGGGAATTAGTCAATGTGCAGATTCCAAGGGACTGTTCCCGGGATTGGAGCTTAGACTTAAAAAGTCCTGACAACCAGCATTTGTTTGAACCTCCGGGTTCCTGTGTCCTCAAAAAAGGTACTGTGAAATTCACGCAGGAATCGATTGTAATTTATTTCAATATTTAAATAAACACAGACTGCACAAACCAGGCCTGTGGAGGAAGGAGGGGGCGGGGGGGAGAAGGAGGAAGAACAGTATCAGAGATGTTACAAAATCAAACCAACAGCCATGATGCATATCCCAGCTTTGTAATTTTAACAAATCACTACCTTCATGTCATCAAATTGGGGTATCATGGTGAAACTGTTCTAATGTATCAGGCAAACTTTTAAACAAACCTGATGTTGATAATAATGTCCGTATACAAAACGATTGAGCGATTTTGAATTTACTAGGGAACAACTTTTTTACTTACATTATCCAGGCCCTTTTTCTTCCCCCAACTGAATCAGCCAGTCGATTCAGTTCACTTGGCCCAAACTGTCACTGTGGTCACAGCTTACCACTCATTTCTTGATCGCTGTTTTACAGCTAGAACCCCAGAACGGCGTATTAATAAGGTCATCCTGTGATAGAATGATGGTAGGCTCAGACTAAATGAACTCTTCTGAGGTCGAGTCCGTATTTTCCATCATTGTCATGGGCAATTAGTAGCCACTTACAATTGGTTACAGTTCATTTCTGCTAATGGTATTAGGATGAGAGCCTACTGACCACATGATAATCCAAGGGTTCTCAGACTGGATGTCCAAATGGTAGATTGGAGGCCATTTCCTTTTTTTCAGGTCAGTTTGGAGAACTCTCTGCGGATTCCAGTGCTTTATTTGTTCTCCTGTTTATGCAAACGTGTCTTTATGGCAGATTAACTTGCTGGAGACCCAGCAGCCGGACTGAATCGAATTCCAGAGCATTCACTTTATGCTAAGTACACGACAATGACAAAAACTGCCTGTTATCCTAGAAATCTACGGTTCTGTGTTATTCTTTTAAAATGCCGTCGTTTCTAAGAGTAGCTTAGGAAGAAAAGTGTGTCAGGGTCAGCCGTGGTTACGGAGAGTCTGGTTACTAAGCTGCCCGTTTGTGGGCAAAGAGCCACATTGTTTTTTGAAACCACCTTGTCTGTCTCCTCCTGATTCTTATTATAATGAACTTGGAGATGTTTAGCAGATCAGGTGACTGAATGTTTTCCAACCTTCTAAATACTGAAGTGGGAGACAATAAAGCTTCCATAGCAACCAGGCTCTTCCTGAAAACATGTTCTCTGGAAGGGGGAAAAAGCACCAGGAAAGCAAGAGCCACATCTCTGTATTAAATACATTCTGCTGATTGATTTTTTAAGGGAAAAAAGGGAGCGTCTCAAGCACTGTGAGATAGGGCTGCCTACAGTGTGATCACGCCAGGGTGTCTGTCATTTGGTTTCTGAATCTTCACTAGGCAGCCTCTGTCCCTGGCAGATAAAACTTTAACCATCAGATAAACATATGTGAGACTCGCTGGTCTAAACTCCTAGAGTAGGGATGCTGGCAAGCATCCTAGTGCCAGACCTTGAAGGATACACTGCACTTGTTTTAATTGAATATCATTTTGGACATTAATTAATGTGTCCATTCTCATTTCCCCAAATGGCAAATAATGATGTGTGAAAACAGTATAATTACATTTTGATATTTTGGGGTAGAGTCATAACTGGATTCGATTTGCTGTTGATCTTGGCAGTAATTTATTCCTATCAAGCATTTATCCTTTTTAATGGTACTCATGTTCATTTTCTGTTTCTCTTCTTAACTCCGCACCGAGATGGGCGCTGGCCCCGATACGTTGCCCTGTCCTTCTTGGTAGAGGGCATTTGCAAAATGGAGTTTCTCTTTGTGCCAGTGGGCAAAACACTTTGAGAATCTCGACCCTAAGAGAAGCTCACGCATGCACACAGGGACACTCACCCATGCAGACTTACTGACCAGAGTTTGTGACTTAATTCAAATGAGAATTCTTGCTGTGGGGGTGGGGGTGGGGGCGGCGGTGGGGAGGGAGAAAGCAGCAGACTGTCTGGTTGTCTGCAGCATGATTCCAGAATATGTCGTGTGGATTGAGATCTCCCAGCACCCTCAGAGTTGCCATCTGTGATGTGGCTCTTGCTCACCTTTCACCTCCCCAGTGTGCGCTTATTTTCTCCATTCGCTTGTGATGGTTTACCTGTAACCAGGATGCAGCCCAGGGACGTTTTAATCCATGCCTTGCAGAGGGTCAGGGCCGCTGGGGTTTACCAGAGGCACGTAAACCTCCGTCTCTTGCTCACATTTTAACTGTGACGAGGCATTGTCACTTGGAAACGGCCTCCCAGCTGGGGGAAAGGCCTCATTGCCTTTCAACTTGAAAGAGGAAGTGCTGGAATTTTTGTTTGGAGACCAGAAAAGGAGAGTGAGAGGCAGACACGTGATCCTCCCCAGCAGGAGAAGCGGGGCTGTCAGCATTCATCATCACTCATCACGGCAGGAGATGCTTTGAAATGAAATTCGTACAAAACAGGAGACCAACACTTAGAATCCAGAGGAAAGTGACGAAACCCCTTGTGAGATTCCCTGGTGAAAAAGGATGCATATCTTTTAACTGATCTGCAGAGTAAAACTATTAAAAAAAAAAAAAAAAAAAAGCATTTCCTTGGTAGCTACAATGTGCTTTCACGTCTTGCCATATTTAGTCTATGCTGTCATTGTGAAAGTATGTCTGGGCATCTCCCTCACACCCTTGGATATTAACAACCCCTTTTATCTCCTCTTGCCTTTGTGCTGATATCAGATCTGATTTTACAGACAAGTAGCCTCATATTGACCTGCATTTATGCGAAAGGCATTAATGCACCAAATGAGGAGGAGATACATTTACTTCTAGCTCTAAACAACCAACGCTTAAATAATGCATTCCAGCAAGGTAATTTAATAGAACAGCTTTCTTGAGAAGTGCTGTTATGAATGGATGCTGCATTTAAAATATCCATTTTGTTGCCTCCCTCCTACTAATTACATCTTTCTTTGTCTTCCCTCTCATTTGCATCCCTGAAGTGCCAGAGAGGGAGTCTGGTGGGTGGTTTTCCCTGTTGCAAATCCTAGTGTTTAGGAGCAGCCCCTGTGCCGTTGACTTAAGCTCATTTCTGTTCAAGGAAAACTACCTTTCCAAGGAAAAGACGCTCGTTAATCGCTACATCTGATTACAGAGAGGAATAAATCACTGAAAACAAATTTAGCATCTTAAATAAAATGGAAAATAAAAACAATTAACAATCAAAGAGGGGGAAATGCTGCCATCTCACAAGTCAGGTTCCTGGGCTAATTGAAGGGTCTCTGGAACCCCTTTGCAAAGAATTAGGCCAAAATGATTCAGAAGCAACTTCAGATATGAGCAGTTCTAACCAAGGATCTCTTGGAAATGAGGAAGCCAAGCCACAGGTAGCCCTTTCCCTTGGGTCCTGTAGGACCTACTCACCCTCTTTTCCTTCTTAGCCCCAGGATGATGGAGGTAACTTTCAAATCACTGCAGCCCTATTCTAAATAAACTGGAAACGAATGAGAATTTCATACCTGACCTTACTCTCAAGAGGTCCGAAATGAGCTTATTACTAACCAAATCCTTCCTCTCCTGCTTGAATTTCTTTAGTCCTAGTAGCTTGTGTCTTCAAACGCATGCCAGTCTACTGGAGTTTAAAGCCAACAGTGAAATGAAGTTTTTAATCACTGGTTCCAGAACACATGGTCTGAGGAGTATTTGTTGTTCCAGGCACAGTTCTCCTGATCCAGTTTGAAGTTGGCAATTTCCGTATTTCTCTATCCAGTGCAATTTAGTGATTTAGAATCTCTCCTATAAATATCCCAACAAAAGCAGGGCTGGTATTTCCATGCATTTTCATGATGTGTGCCTATGGGTATTGTATAAAAATCAGGAGCATAAAGAGAATTATTTCATTGAACTGTTAACATAGGAAACTTGCCTTTAAAAATGTTTATATGGCATCTTTTTGACTGGATATCCATAAAGAAGTTCCTTTTGCTTTTCAAGTGCTTTGTCTAATCTTGATAGAGATGAAGAAAGGTCAGAAGGTTTTAATTTGTAGTTGGGAAGGTTTAGGAGAAGAGTGGTAGGTAGGAGATGGAAATCCGGGAAAATGAAAACACCCAACAGAATGTCCTACTTCATTCTTTCCCTTTACCTGGAAACTACTGACTCCCACTTTAACAAGTTCCACTGCACTCTGAACCCTGGGACCAGGAGATTGGAAAGAGTCCAGCGTTCCGATTCAGTGGCTAGGTCTCAAGTCATCTGACTGACTGTCCGGACCTTCAGCCTCAGTTCTGCAATCTGTCCCCACCTCTCTTCTTTGTGACCAGGTGCCCACGTGAAGCATGTCCTGTTCTTCCATTCCTGCTTTGAGGATCCTGCTGGGTACCTGGGTTTCTCTGGGGTCTCTGATACCATGCTCCCCTGCTAGGGCCACCCCCCTCACAGTGGACGCTCTGTGATCAACTGATAAACTCTGCTACCGTAATCACCTGTGATGGACCTTCCCCAATTGACCACAAGTGGGTGTCTTTGCCAGCCTCTGGCCTTCTGGGGTATCACCCCTCCTGCCACCAACCATGAGATTCGAACACACCAAGTCTCATGAAGCTGGGTACTGTCCTTCAGTGAGTGAGCTTCAGGTATTCACGTGAACACTCTGCAGAGGTGATGAGGTCTTGACAGGGAACGTGGAGCTTTCGAGTTTTGTCTCTTGGAAGGGCGAAGAGTATTGTACATGCCTAGATTTTAGGTTGAGTGGACCACCAAGTAGGACCGTGATAAAGAAGCTGGTGAGTAGAATGGCCTTTGCTGTGGATGGAGACAGGCCCTTGGAAGCATTGCCTTTTCTTCATGAGAAGCGTCAGGACCCAGGGTGCTCTCGCCTCGGGCCCCGCTTAGCAAATAGAGGATGTGTCTGCGTATTTGTTCTGCTCCGCCCCCTTCACCCCCCACCCCACCCCCACCCCCCCCGGGGTCAGCTGCAGTTGGACTGAAGCTCAGGCCGCAGTGTCCTGGAGAGAAATGAAGAAGCAAGCCTTGAAAACAAGAATTACAGAGGAAGCGGGGCAGGCGGGCGGGTGGTGCGGGGGGGGGGGGGGGGGGGGGTGGACTCAGGAGAGAAGAGAGAAAGAAACAGATAAGAGAGTGAATAAGCAGATGACAAACACTGACAGCCCCCTCTAGCGCTTTAGAGAAGAGACTGTCTTGATGGCTCTCTCTCATCAATGTTTTTTTCTATGTAAGACAGTTCATTATAGGTACGAATATGTGTAATGAGTATATTGTTTTCTCCGTGAAAATAGGAAAGGCCCCGCTCAGAATTGTCGGCTGGATCTTTCTCTTCCGTGGTCGGCGGCCTCGGTCTGCTCCTCGGCGGTTAATCCCTTTGAACGGATGGGCAGCTGATCTGTCTGAGGCTGGACCCTGCCAGGCCAGGGGTGAGAGCAGACAGGTTGCACACACCTGTTTTCATCCCCCTGGTCAGAGAACAGTCCAGGAAGGGAATACGTGAGGTTGGTTTCTGTTTAAAATGCAGGTCACGGACAGGATTGTAAATGGGGTTGTATTAGGTGAAACACCAGGATGACTTCAGGGGGGGAAAGTTTGGCTACAGACTTAGGACCGTCCTCCTGCCGACAGTGTCATAGCTCTTTACCACCAGCTATCGCATCTCACAGGACTGCGTGAGGTGCGCCCTGATGAGGAAACGGATACCCTCACCTTTCCAAACCGCAGGATGGAGCCCAGGCGGCTCTGCTGTTCAGTAAAAACGATGAAGAGCCCCCATCCATCACATTGGACAGTGTGGCGTATCTGAGGAGCAAAGAGCTTACACAGTATATATACTTGGCAATAAGTCACAAACACATTCGTATTTTTTAATTATATTTTTGAAGGAGAAAAATCTGCTTTTCAATAAATTCTGCCATGGCTTTCCTCCAGATTTTATTACTCACTTAAAATTACCTTAGGGTCAATTTTTTTTTTCTTCTCTCCTTTGGCTCTTTCCTAGGTTTCTGCCGAAGACAAATACATTTTGGAGACAAATTTTAAAAAGAGGACTAGCTTATGGGCGTAGGATTCCAGATTGCCTTCTGTTTCTGCTTTCGGGTAGTAGTGAGAGAGCTGTTAACACCAATGTATTCAATTAACTTTTACTGAAATTTTGTAGTCGCTGTTACTCATGATTAGGGAAAATTATTTCTCAACACAGTCCTGTGTTATTACCCCTATATATTTGGCTTTTCTTTGTGAAATATCTTATTTCTCTTCCCTGCTGTGTAAATTACAGTCTTTCTTATAAATGGTAGGTTGATACCGTTTTCAGTGGTAGAATTCTGAGTTTATTATGTATTACACAGCCTGTCATGGGAACTCTGTGTTCCTGCGTTTTTCAGTACACAATGTATATTTACAGTGCAAGATGGCCCAGGATCAAAAAGTTGGTGCTGGGGACTCTCATAGCAGGGCGATGCTAATTGTAGTAACTAACTCTTCTCTCTTCTTCTCCATTCCTAAGACATCGACACGTTATTCCTAAGTGACATGGGGCTTTCTCTGTGTAGGGCTAGATTGGAGCTGCTAATACATCAAGGTGGATTATACTGTCTAAAAGAAGGGGACTTTCCAAAGTCTGTGAAATTCATCCTTATACTGGCAAGGAAAGATGACACTCAGCCCCACCTTCCATTCTTCACACCCCAGCATCAGTTAAACATTAAATCTAAATCCACAAATGCCATAATGTACAGGGGTTTCCTGCCCAGAAAGAGGTTCCATAGCATTTTATAGCATGAGACCTTTTTGGAGCAGAGAAGAGTTGCCAGCATGCAGAGCCATTCAAACCCAGTGAACAGCACCCTTGAGGGGCCAGAAAAAGCCAACTTCCTTTCTGTGTTGGTTGAGATGGGAGGTGTCAGATACCAGCTGTCTGGTTTTCTTCTCTTCCTTCTGGGAAACAGAAGGTTTCCTTCAATGGAACAAAATCCACATTAGGATGTAGATGGCGTAGTGTTGGAAAACCTGGCAAAGAAGGCACTTGCGCCACTGAATACCTTTGGTGCTATCTCGTTTGATTGTGAGACTGTTACTGCTTCTACACTGTTTTGTTTCTGAATCTTGCATTTCTTTTCATTGGACATTTGAGAGAGATTTAGAAGGGGAAATCGATACAGCACTGTGCTGGATTGTGGGTGGAGGGAGAGGGAGGGAGGCGTGAATGTTGGCCCCAGGGTGTCTCGTGTACTTGAATGAAAGATGGTGGTAGCCAGTTGGAGAGCCAGTCGCTTTGGGGGAAACATCAGGAGGATTGGGTTTTAGGTACACTGAGAAAGTAGCAATGCTTGGAGACATCCAAGTGGAGATGGCACATCAAAGACTGCATGTCCAGACCTGGATGTCACAGGAAAGGCCGGGGTGAAGATGCAGATTATTGTGGCTGTGTGTGCCCAGGAATCATTTCAGACGTGCCTGTGATGAGGTTGCCCAAGGACTGGTGAGAGGAAGAGGAGCCTGCACGGGAGACAGAGGAGGAGGAGCCCAAGAGGTCGGGGGTGTGGTGGGGGAGGGGGTTCCAGGACAGCATGAGCCACAGAACCCCAAACAGGAGAGCATTTCCGGGTCAGAGAAAGTGACAGCCTCGGGCATGTAATGCACGGCTTTCTCTGCTAATTCAGGCCTAGTCAGATGTTGGCAACATCATAATGGAAACTGCTTCGTAGAAAGTCAGCTGTGCGGTCTACACAGCAAGGATTCACCCTTCCCGGTTGGCTGACTGGTTTATTTTTACCAGTGTGACACACGAGAAAAACTTCCAGCCTCTACATACCAAGCATCACGTCTCCCCAGCCTGGAATAATTTTGCTTTAATATCATCCTGTGGGAAATGAATCTAGTTTATTGCTCCATTCTTTCTATCTTATATGGGGTCATAATGATCTTTCCTTTCGTTGACAATTTGGATGATGACAGGAAAATCCTGGGAGAAAGCATCAAACGCCCCTAATAAAGTGATAGTCCAGATCTAATAAATGTATTTTTGAACAAGTGTTTTTGCTTCCACATAGAAGCAGCAGGGCCCTTTACTGAACTAATTATAATGGTGGGACTATTGATAGCACTACTCTGGTTTTGAGTGGAGGAGTAGAAAGAACTGGGCCTCCTTCGATTTTATTTACCGTATTGAAGTTTCTGACATTGAAGGTTTGATGCTCGCTATTAGATCAGACTATAATCCAGTGACTCCACTGCAGAAGCAGAAATGCATTCATCAAAATAGCCATGGTTGTTTACTAAAGCTTTTCCAGTCCATGACAGAAATAGACCCTCAGTAGATTTCAAGATATTTCCCCCAATATGCCAGTTTTAAAATCATTGGCTGGAAGAAAAAGGCATTAACTGGTTCTTTTTGGGGGCATGAGGTAAGTAAGAATTTTTAAGTACCTCAGCAAACCTGGGTTCCTGAAGTAACTTTACTTTCCCTGTATAAACAACTTCTGCTGTCTCAGGAGATAAAACAAAGGCACATGCTATTGATTTTTTTGGCAAGTTAAAGTTTCTCTTAATCCTTCCGTGAGCCTTATTTTTAACTAAAGAGTCTTAAGATTTTGAAATACATAGATTTCCCTTCTAGCATCAGAAGCAATTGCCCTTAAGTTCTGTGGGGGCTGTTGGCTACTTGTCTCTGAAACTCTGGGCCCACTTTCCCGTCCAGTCCCAACTTCAGCCACGCTTGTGGCTTTAGACATTGTCCATACTGTGGGTATTTCCCAATCTTTATCGTAAGCCCCACTTTTTTCTTGAATTTCAGTAATTTTCTATGGGAAACTCTACCCATCTGTTCCACGGACAGCCAAATCCCATGTAAAGTAGAACTCCCCTCTGAATTTATTTCTCCCCAGAGGTCTTATAAAAATCACCCAAGCAGTGCATCAGAATCATGCTTAACACCTTGTTCTCCCTTGCTCCCCATAGCTCATAAAACCCTCAGTTCTATCAGTCTTTTCTTCCTAATAAACACATGTTAAAAAGTCAGTCCCCTTATCTCCATCATGCGTGGACAGGCCAACTCTCCCTTGCACGATTGCAGAAATCTCTTCAACCACCCTCCCTGCCTCTAAACTAAAACCTGGTGCCAGCATGTCACCCCCTACTCAAAATTCTCCATTGCCTCCCCTTTGCCGACCGGATAAAGTTTCACCTTCTTAGCATGTCCGAAGGGCACCTCACAGTGAAGCTCCAACCTGCCTTTTTCCAACGGCTTAGTTGGCAACTTGCATACACTCTTCACCTGGCTACACAAAACCGTTTATCAGAATTTGAAAAACTCCACATCTTGTCGCAGCCGACGCCACATCATGCTTCCGTCTTTGAGCGTCTGCTTGTCATTCAAGATTCAATTCAGATATAACGTTCCCCTGATGGCTTCCTGTACTTCCAGAGCTAAATTTTTCCTTTTTTCTATTCCCGTGACATTGTATAAGCTTCTAGTGAATACATTTTTGGGGTCTGTTTTTATTAAAACTTTACAAGAGGCTTTAGAGCCTAGTGCTTTTTAAAAGCACAGGCTTGTAGTGAGGTGGATGGACCTAGAGTCTGTCATACAGAGTGAAGTGAGTCAGAAAGAGGAAAACAAATACCGTACGCTAACACATATATATGGAATCTAAAAAAAAAAAAAAAAAAAAAAAAAGTCATGAAGAACCTAGGGGCAGGATGAGAATAAAGACACAGACCTACTAGAGAATGGACTTGAGGACACGGGGTGGGGGGAGGGAGGGTAAGCTGGGACGAAGTGAGAGAGTGGCATGGACATATATACACTACCAAATGTAAAATAGATAGCTGGTGGGAAACAGCCACATAGCACAGGGAGATCAGCTTGGTGCTTTGTGACCACCTAGAGGGGTGGGATAGTGAGGGTGGGAGGAAAACACAAGAGAGAGGAGATATGGGGATATATGGATATGTATAGTTGATTCACTTTGCTATAAAGCAGAAACTAACACACCATTGTAAAGCAATTATACTCCAATAAAGATGATAAAAAAAAAAAAAAGGAAAACACACTTCTGAGACATATCAACCAATTGCAATTTATGGACTTTATTATTTGGACCTTATTCAAACAAACCGTTAAAATCTTTTATAAGCTAATTGGGGAAATTTGAACAGTGACTGAATATTTCATAATGATAAGAAATTACTAGTAATTTTTAGGTGAGATAATGACACTGTGGGTATGTATTTCATGATAAGCCCTTATCTTTTAGAGATCCAGGCTCACGTGTTGATAAAAGACATATGACTGTTAAGAGGTTCTTCAGAATACCTCCGCGGCAGGTGAATCGGAAGTGTTGAACCTGGGCAGCTGTACATGAAGGTTTATAACAGGGGTGTGTTTCTTGTCATATCTGTTAGAAATTTTCCAGCCTCAAAAGTTTTTTTTAAAGTTTGAAAATAATCATTCAGATTGTTTAAAAAAAAATTTTATTTTAAAGCACAGGCTTTTGGATCAAATAAACTTGAGCTTGAAACCTCATTTCACCTTGAACTAAGTATGACGCTCAAGGTATGTGACTCCTGTGAACTTCTTGGCTCATCTGTAAAATGGAAATCATAACGGTACTTTTCTCAAAGGGTCATCATAATTACCTGAGATAAATGATATAAAACACTCGGCACATTAAAAACTGCCCCTGGTATATGTTTCTGTGTTGTGGTGGTGGGTGGTGCTTCTAGATCGTGGGCTCCAATAACTGGTCCTTAGTAGAAGTCCAACGAATGGTCAATGAATAGAGAACAAGTGGTAGATTCACATATGAGTGTAGTTTGGTTGTCCCAAAGATTTAAAAAAAAAAAAAAAAAAATCTTCTAGGACGTGATATGGGATTAGAAGGCTAACAGATTATCAAGTAATTTAAAATTTGGATGAGTGGAATTTATAATAACCCCTGAATTTATCCTCTCCTGAAATGTGAGAAATCCAGGTTGTGCTGTTCATAGTTGTTCAGCCTGCTTTTATTCAGCAAAGCGTGAGAAATATTTAGATAGAGAAATACGGACCATATCACCCTTTTCCTCTTAGCATTTGGCCTGCAGCATTGGTCCAGTTATTACTGATCTTGACTACTGTTCATATCATATCATACGTGTTGAAAGTGCCACAAATGATGTGAAGTTGGAGAAAAGTAAATTTTTAAAGGGTTTATTCTAGTATTTCTAACTTATTTGCTCGTCTTTTGCCACGTGCTATAAACTGCTATAATCCTTTGGATGATGAAATTTTAGAATCTTTGGATAAATTTTTAAAAATCTGCGTTTCAGCTTCCAGGAAGCTTCAAACAACATATTTTGATGAGGTTGACCTCATGAACTTAACATATTTACCAGGAATATGAGTGATAAGAAATAACCTTGAACCAAGAAAAAAATTCACCAAATGAACTAAGGGGAAAAAATCATTAAATGCAAGTGACAGTGCATTTTCCAGTAAAATGCTCTTCGGGGTCTATAAGTATGGGAGTCTCATGGGAAAACGATAGGATATTCAGAACCTTAGCATCGGTGTGTGTCTTTGCGTCTAGACTGGCTGTGTGGCACGTGGCAGACACAGGTAACTTAGGACTGTGGACTCTCAGACGCTGCAACAGATTCCTGGTGACAGTTTTGTAATTTCCTCTGAGGGTCCACAGTCAAAGAATGAAAACCCGGGTTCAACTGAAATGTAGTTGGGGCCAAGCCTTTTCTTTCCAACCCTAGGATTTCACGATGAGCAAAATTAAAACAGGGATGCAAATCCACATCCAGATGGGTTATGTGATGGGGAGTACAAACTTTAAGTCCAGACAAATCAAGTTATCTCCTAATTTCCAGTGGGTGGAAAATAAAAATAGTCCTTTTTACCATCAACAGTGGTGATTAAGGGCACAGAATCTGGAGCCACGCCATCTGGGTTTGCAGCTTCCTTTATTTGTGAGCTTGAATTAGTTCACTGCTTGGGGCTCAGTTTCTTCATCGGTAAAACGGAATAATTAAGTGCCCATCTCAAAGAACCATTGTAGAGATTAAGTGAGATAACGTGTTTGTTAGCACATTTCCTGGCACAGAGGAAGAAGTGGGCGCTGCCGTTGCTGTTACCTTTCAGGATGAGTCAGCCCGGATGTCATTTACTTCCGAAACGCCAGTGACCTCTGATGACATCTTCAGCCCCTGCCTTTTCAGACATCCAGGTGTATTTTTCAACTGCCCACTGAAGGTCGACTCTTCATTTGCTTTTGGTCTATGCCTACCTCTGTGTGTCCATAACATAATTCATTTTCTCACTCCCCACTCTAAATGTTCTCTGCTTCCCCTAGGACTTTATCAGTAAGTCACTCTCGGCTCTTCCGGCTCTGGCACACTGGCCGCCTTGCTGTTCTGCGGACACCTAAAGCATGTCTCTGCCCCAGGGCCTTTGCACACGCTCTTCCCTTGGCCTGCAGCGTTCTTCCCCAGATACCATCTTGCTTGGGGGCTCCCTCACTTGATTTGGATTTCCTCTCCAAGGTTAGGTCTTTATTGACTCCTCTTTACACTGTTACATCTGAGTCACACTCTAGCCCCTACCCTTTTATAGACTTCTTCCTTACCATTGCCTGACTGGTAGCACGTTGTTCACGTACAGATCCTCTTTGATAGGAAAAAAAAAAAATCAAAACAAAGCATATCTAAGTAGTGTCTGAATTCTTTGGATAGAACATTGTTACTGGGTACCAGGGCTTTCTATTTCAAAGAATTGACATAGGTCCTAGTCAGTCCCACATGTGTACATTAGCAGATGTGTCCTGATAATTTTGAGAAGGCCACTTTGTAGACAGACGTTAAGTGAGAAGGAAGGTTTAAACTCAGGGCTTAGTCATCCTGGCACTTTTAATATTAGTCTTAAAACATAGGCACTATCTTCATTTCTGTGGAGCTGTGAGAAGGGGACAGGAACCCAGTATCCTCAGAGCACTTGAAGTTAAGCTTTTAAGCAAAGATGAGAAAATTAATAAACGACACAATGAAGGGATGCTAGGTGGAGTGAAATGGTTCCTCCTCGATAGAAGAAGATGATACCTGGGAGGGGACCGGGATTGGCACAGACAGTTGTATCTACTTTGAAGGGGGCACTGGCCCTTGGGGACCGTGACCATCCAGCGTGCAGGCTTCTCCTCAACTCAGGCTGACTTTCCGAAACGTGGTTCTGGAACCTCGTCAGCTTGAATGTCTTCCAAACACAGAAGGACTGGGCGCCTTTCCTGTCCCTGCCCTATTGCCTCTGCTGGTTCTGGTCCATTCCATGGGGCACACACAGCTCCTCCAGAAGCGCCCCCTTGAAGTGGGCTCATGCTTGTTTTAAGCTCAGACTGACACTGTTTTCATGAGTCCTGTGATAACCAGTTTCCCATGTGGCTGCACAGCAGACCATCCTGCCTGGAAGCAAGTGACCAGCAGCAGCAGTCCGGGTGCACAGCAGGGTTGGGTGAGGCCTGCGGCAAAGCTGAGGGCTCGCAGCTGCTGCTGTGGGAAGGCAGCCCGGGTGGTTCAGGCAAAAGTGGTGTGCGGGGCCTCTGTCTCATATTTTTCCAGACACACACACACACACACACAGACACACACACACACACACACACACACAGACACACACACACACACACACAGACACACACACACACACACACACACACACACACACACACACACACACACACACACACACACACACACACACACACACACACACACACACACACACACACACACACACCCTGAGCCACCGATAGCTACCTCACTGTTCTGAGTTTGTGAGTCGAGGCAGCCAGCCTGTCAGAGGCTGTAGGAACCTCAGCATATCAGAGAAGGGCGATTTTAGTTTGAATCTGCAACTTCCTACAATCTCAAGCATTTCCTAAATACTTACTGATTGAATGTCACACTCTATTTTAAGCAGACACATGTTTCTAGAAGTTACGATATCTCACTTCTTTCATGTGTCCTCTTTGGAAAGTCTTTTAGCCTGGTGTTTTGGCTTTTTTGCCCTTGATCATGTCCACATTCCACTTTTCACAAGATGCAAGAGACCCCCCCCCCCATCTACAGCTGGCTTCCTGCCCCCCCTCCCCGTCCTTCCCATTCAGGTGCCCAGAGGTGGTTCATAGCATCATTCCCCGCATTCATGGCACATCACCGTCATCATCCGGCCATTCAAGGACCCTCTTGTTTCATTCTGTTTGCCCCCTTCGCCCCCGTCCCCATCCCCTTCAGAGGTTACCACTGTAATGCATTCAGCATTACTTTAGATGTATGTGTGTCCTTGGAAAATATTTACCTGCATGAATGACTCATAACATACATCCATGGGAGTATAGATTGCGGTTCCTTGTTTTCTTTCAGTCAGTGCTGCTTTTAGAGCTACTTAGGTTTGGGGTATGCATCGTATTCCTTGCTTCTGGCTGCCACATGGTATATACCATCCTGTAAACTTGCCATGGTTTTATTTATTCATTCCCCTAGTACTAGTCACCCGTAGCTGCCTCCAATTCCCAAATATTCCAAATCCTGCTCCGATGAACATACATATCCTCGTATGGTGCTTTGTGGGCGCCTGGTGGGTTGTTTTTCTCAGGATTGTGGGGCAGGAGCCCACTTCATTTCTCCACGTACAGGAGATTGTTTGCCAGAAGGACGGATCCAGTTCCTTCTCCCAAAGCTGTGAACAAGCCTTGCTGTCACCCTGCAGCTGCATGTGGCACTGTGTTACTTTCTGGCTCTAATCGGGTAGCTGTATCACTGTCCTTTTAACTTGGCATTTCTCTGATTACTAGTGAGATCAAGCAGCTCTTTATATACCTCTTAGCCATTTGGATTTTTCCTTCTATGAATTTCCTGTTCATATTTTACATACATTTTTCTATTGCATTTCTTATCTTTTTTCCTTGATCTCTTGTGTAGTCTGGATATTAATCTTTTGTTCATCTTTAGAGATGGAAGATATCTCCTGTCAATTTGTCTATGGTATCCTTTGTTGTAGGCAGATCCATCCTTTTCCTTTATGAGTTTTAAAAAAAATCATATTTAAGAAATCTTTCCTCATCTCAAGCGATCAAGAATAGTTTCTAGTAGCTGTTTCGGTTTGCTTCATGGCTGCACTTTATATCTAGACCTTGACAGCATTTGGAGGGGAGGTTTGGGGGATTTGTCTTGTTTTTATGGTGAGGAGGTATTGATCCAACAGTTTCCCTCTGTGGTAAATTAGTTTCTATAATACCATCCCCTAAATAATCCATCTATTTCCCCCTAATTTGTGTTGCTACCTGTATCATGTAACAAGTTACCACATATACACGGGAACTGTTTGAGGACCCTGATTCTGTTTCTAGAACAGCAAACAGACTTGGGTATCTTATGTACCAGGAACCCCAGCGCTCCATGCACCTGGGGGTTGGACTCGGAGTTTCCGTCTAGAATTACAAAGCTGAAAGGGCCTTTCCATGTAATCCACTGCATGCTCTCATTTTCACATGAAGAGTCTGAAATTTCGAGGTCACCGTGCTCAGTCCCGTGCCAGTGGCAGACGCGGGGCTGCGACCAGGTGTCCCCCAGCGCTGCCCCAGTGTTCTCTGAATTAGCCCAGGCTGCCTCCTGCTCTCCAGGGGCAAGCACGTTGGTTTTCCGCCTCACTTTCTACTCCTCCCTGTCAGTTTCGCGGGTTTCGAGCGACCTCGTTAGGTGACCAACAGTTTCGCTATGTCAGCTGGTTATTACCCTTAACTACTGGGTGCAGATGCTTTATATTTTTCTCTCACTTTCTCCCTCCCTCCCTCCCTCCGTCTCTTCCTTCCCAGTCTAGGAGGCGAGGCAGGCTGGAGAGCAAAGATGACAGGAATGGCATTTTGGTGCTTTGCAATTTTAACGTATGTCTCAGAAAAATTAATCTGACCGTCATTCCTTCCGAGATGCACTGTGTCTTCAGATACATTACAAAGATCAGCTTCTCTGTGAAAAATCGCTTTTTTTCTTTCTCTCTCTTTTATTGAGTGGAACAGAAAGAAAATGCTATGGGACAGAAAGACTTGTCAGAAGCCGTTCAGCCTCTTGCGTGTTTCCCCGTCCTCTCCCGAAGTCTGGGGCAGCCCGCTACTCAGGCTCCTGCATTATCCTTTGTTTTTCCTCTCACCGCAGGGAGGGGTATAAAAATGTTACTTTGTGAAATAGAGACAGAAGCACTTGAAGGGGGGGGGGGGGGTAACATCCTGAGGCAGAGAATCAGCGGGGAGGGAGGCTCTGGTGAGGCAGGAAGGCAGCCAGTATGATCCTGACCATGATCTCTGAGGTCCCAGCCATTCTCAGCAGTGCACCAAAGAAGGGCCACATCTTGCAGAATACCAGAGGCAAACGTGCCAAAGGGAGAGCGCCAGCGGGTGCTGTTTCTACTCATGTGCAGGATCCGTAAGTCTGATCGCGTAACCCCTGAGCACTTGGACACCTTGACCCCTACGAACAAGGCAGAGAGAGGCCCTTGGAAATGCAGCACAGCCCCATGGATGCACAGCCAGGTGTGTTGGGAGCTGGGCTGGCAGATTGGAAGATAACGAGCCCAGGCTCCTAATCATTTCCATGATATTGTCTGCTTCTGCACCCAGAGCTGTCAGGTGGAAGTGATTTGCAATCCTTTGATGAAATAATAATATGTAGCATTTATTAACGGAATGATTTTTTTCCGCTCAGAAATCTTCTGGCCTCTTAATAGTAATCTCCATCTTTCTGCTGGGTGTTTTATTTACTTCCTAATTGTCCATGTTGAAGATGGGGAAAATGACCTAACAGAACTATTGCACAACTTACCTATCTGCTAGCTAGGCCGTCTCGCGATAGCTAGAAAGATAGTAGCCACAGGCCATTCTGATGCTTTTGTAAAATGATGAACGTTCATCAGTGTAGTTAAGGCTGATTCCTAAAAAGCAGCAGCTTTTTTCCTTTGCTCCACATTCAATGAAAGCTGCCTCATAAACTAAGAAATTTTTTTTCTTCCCAGCAAAGCCGAACAGAGTTGTAAAGGAAAGCTATTTTCAGTTATAAAGACGATTTATTTTTCTTTAAATGGGGAACTGTTCCTGGTTTATGGCTTGGAGAGGATTCTAAATGCTTGTCTGTCTGATGTGAAAGCATCCTCTCTTTCACTAACCTTGCGTCATAGAAGTTATAGATGTAAAATGATCAGCATCATAGGAATGAATCTTACTGGGCTGTGTCTGTAATACAGTCAAAATGCCCTGAGTTTATGGTGGAGACATTGGAACTCAGAGTGTTTCCTTTTAGGCAATTTGAGAACAAGTCAGTACCTCAGACGGTAAAAATACATTTTAGAAAGCCACCTCTCATATAAAGCAGTAGAGTTTGCATCTTATGAATTTGGTGGACTTACAGTAATCAAACATTTGGGGTAGGAGAGACCTGTTCTCTGACAGGAAGAGTCAGTGCAACCTGTGTGGTAAGCTTGGCTTTTGTAAAGCAAACACGCTAAGAATTTGGGGGATACCCCAGAGTAGCTTTGTTTAAAAGTCTACTTACCTGTTGATTTCTTGTATCCATTTTTGGTTTTCAAAGGGGCCTCCTCCATATTTGCACCTTGAAATATACATGAAACACTGTGGCAAAATTTTAGAAATGTCCCATATCCATGCAGTTTCTGAGCTGACCCTCTTCTCCAAACCACATTTTTTTATTAGATGCTAATGTCCTTTCAAGAAAATCTCACTTTGTAGGTTCTTCCATATTCTTCTTCATCTCACGCATGGGGATAGTAAGCTTTTTCATTTCTTTAAGATGTATAGCAGGAAGTGGGAAGCATCCAATCATGAACCAGGGATGCATACAGAATGGGTTATAGGTTGAGATGATGGGTCATTTGATACGAGAAAGAGGATCAGAGACTACAGGAGTTGAAGAAAGGATGAATACAAATTGATGATATCCCTTTTGAAGTATGTGTGTGTATCCCTAACTCTGACTTTATCCACATACACATTTGAATTAGAAGGACTAGAGCTGTTAGTTGAATCGACTGTTGGTTCATCAGTTTTCCAACTGGTAATGGAAGTGAAGGTTTCGAAATGGGCTATATTTACTGCTTTTTTGTTAGTTTATTATTTTTTAAGAAGCGAAGGAAGAAGTGGATGTGGTGGATAGCCAGAGAGATGCCTTTATGTTTATTTTAAGGAGAAGGAATTCAAGTGGCAGTAAACTACAGACAGCAATATTTATTTTTTGGGGGGGGGGGGCGGGGAAGCAATAGTAATAACCAGTTCTCTGTCAGCGTCTGGGAGGCAAGCAAAGTTTGGGCAGCAGAAGTGATTTAAAGACAAAAATAAGGCTAGTGAAAATGAAATCATGGTGGAAGGTAGTTTTGAAACAGAGTCACAATAAGTAAAAGCATTGCATTTCCACATGTGTGGCCCATATCTGAAGCCTCTGCTGCGACTGCAGAAATACTTTATTTTCTTACCCCCCCCTTATTTGGAAAGTCAATGAACACGGAAATGCAATTTTCAATTGCTCAGTAAATCAGTACGTTCCTATTTCAAAATATAGGTGGTTTTAACTTGCATTCTAACCTAAATTTAGGCCCTGGAGATTCTTATCAAGGTAATATGAGCACTTTATGTGTCTTGGGAAGTGTTTCCAGAAGGAAAACTAAGGTTCTGTTACACTCAGTGTTACAATGGCCTTTTCAGGTGTTTTAAATTCAGTGAGAATCATTATGACTTTTAATACAATTATCACCACTAGGTGGTGTGTGGGGAATTGGGGGCATGGACCACGATGGGATCCATTCTCCTGGCTGCCGTCACTAATTGGCTGTTAAGGGAATATAGAAACGTATCAGCCAGTGGAGGAAAGGGGATGGTAACATCCACTGCGCTTTTCTCATTAATTACATTTATGCTGGTTATAGAGGGGTGGAGGTAACCACGGCAGGAGACATGGCCTTCCATACGTGGGCCTGTAAATAGATGTGGAATACTGAAACAGGGAAGTGATGTTTGCATGGTATAAATGTCCTGTACCAGAAGCAGGGATTTTTTTGTTTTATTCTATTGGACTAGTTGATTTACAATGTTATGTTGATTTTTTTTTTTCCTGTACAGCAAAGTAACTCAGTTATACATATATACACACATATATGTATTCTTTTTCATATTCTTTTCCATTGTGGTTTGTCACAGGATATTGAATATAGTTCCATGTGCTATACAATAGGACCTTGTTTATTCATCTTATATATATAATAGTTAGAAGCGGGAATTCTTTAAACCAGAGACAGAAAGGATGGAGCTGGATTCTTAAGAATCGCTTTTTAAACGTGATGATCTGTCTTGACCTGGGTCCCCAGCCAGGTCCCTTTGTGCCCAGTTCAGGGTCCTGGTGTGTCCCCTCCACGCAGCCATCCCAGGAACATTAGAAATGAAATCAACGTTGTGGATTGACAGGCGTCGTTTTCCAGGAGCATCACTTCTTGATTTCTTCTTTCTTACAGTGATCTGGATGGACATTAGGGAATCTCTGCTGTCAGCAAATGCACTGGCTTCAGGCTCTGTGTGTAACATCTTGTGTCTGGCTTCCTCTAGACCGAAAATAGAAGTGGAAAGAATTATAGATGGCTCAGTTACAATAGTAATTGGGCAAAAACAGCTCATAGCAAATCCAATTCTGGGAAGCACATCTATGCTCTGATTATCACGTTCTTCCCTATTTCTCCCGCTTAATTTTTTAAAATGTGATGTAAGAGCTCAACTGAGGATTCCCCATTTCTCATTTGTCTTTCTAGTCCTAATGCTTAGTGAGGGGCCCAGTGCACAGAAAATACTGAGAGTAGAAACAATAAATCAAAAGAGTGAATAATGATCAAAATGACCTTTAAAAAATATGTATACAAAAACCCTCGTCTCTTAGTGTCCACAAGAATCGTAGGCCAATGATACTTATGTAAAATACCAGGATAAAACGGATGGGAAGGGAAGTTAATAAAAACTAGCAGCATCAGTAAATCTGTAGCATGTTGAAGGCAATTTGACAGTTCCTGATGTTGTACCAAATCTTTTGATAATACCAGATTCGGATTTGTCACAAGTCACTTCGTGGCTATTGGAAACTAGCTGACACTCTTACTTAGCTACACCCTCATTGACCCATAATCAGAGGAGGACTTTCAGTTAAGACGCGTGGATGGAATGTCATTGCGGCCAAGCACTGCTCTGTGTGTGGAGTTGAGCTAGTGGATGGTGGCAGTGGGTTTTGAAAAAGCAGAGGTTCTTAATAAGTGACTGTCTAGTTGTCATGCGTGGGCAACGGCCCTTTCCTTCTTTTGGCTTGAGAAATTTAAATGCATCCGAAGGTCTTAGACCTCACAAACATGTTTATATTCTCAAAATACCATTTCCCAGTCTGAACACCCACAGCAGAAGATGCAGTAATCTTGGTAGAAGGCATATACTTTTAAGCTCTGATTAGCCAAAACATATAACCAACGCATCAAAATTATATCTGCTTTTTCTTTAAGGTCATCAATTCAATGGGTAAATGACTTTATATATTGCTGTCCATTTTGTATCACCAGTGGGTTCCCAACAGGTAGCCTGTAGCTTCTGGCACGTAGTAGAGACTTAAGAAACATTTTGGAGTGGTTGAATCCAGTTACACACCTAGGGAGTAAAAGTGGCCCTACATCAATGTGTGGAGACCTGCGTGTTGCCAATTACCTAATATGCAGATGAACCACGTGACTTTCTGGAGGTCAATGAACTAGAGCAGGAAGATGTCTCTAGTGCATACAAACGCAGTTTTTTCAGCTTTGTTTTGATGGGTAACATTAGTTCAGACAAAGTCAGAAGCCTCATACTAAGGGATTTTTTAATGGGTTAAAAGGACGTGTGTCTTACTCAGCTTGTTATATCCAGCCCAGCAGCTGCCTGCTGAGAATCAGACACTGTAGGCGTTGAACAGATATTTGTTGGGTTGTTGAAAGGGGGGAGGGGGAGGACCGTATTGGATCATTAAGAATCCTTGCCCTTTCTCACATGGAAAAGGAAGGACTTGCTTGCTTGCCCTAGGAGGGAGCTGGGTTTGTGAGTCACAGGGATCCATTCTCTGTATCTGCTGAAGGGCTGTCAGATCGGAAGGACATTCAGAGACCTACTTGTCCCTGTAGCTATTCATCACTGTTGATTGGCTCCGGTGGCAGGGCGGCAGTATTTTTAGAGAAGCGAAATGGAACGGAATTTCTTCATGTACAGAACATTAGCTGATCCCGTTACTCAGAGCTACTCAAAAAGTCAGAGCTGACACTCAACTGAGCTCCAGAGGAAAAACAATCGACCTAAGAAACAAAACCCCAAAATGCGTGATGAAAATATAGGTAGATTTGAGTTAACTCCTCACCCCTGCTAATCCAGTTTGGTGCTGTCAGTGGGATTAAAAATAGAATTTTCATAGGAAGCGATTTTATGTGTCTCGTCACCGTATTGTGGAGTGAAAAATAGGTTGATTTTCCACATCTTACATCACCCTCCTTTGAAATATACCTGACATTTGTGCTCTGAGAGTTAGTGTGTGGAGACAAAGCAGGAAGGACCTTTGTCCCCTATAGCATCCGGCACAGTGCTAGTATATCCTAGTCTCCAAAAGATAAACACAGGAAAAAGCAAGTAATTTTTTTAACATCTTTATTGGAGTATAATTGCTTTACAATGGTGTGTTAGTTTCTGCTTTATAACAAAGTGAATCAGTTATATATTTACATATATCCCCATATCTCTTCCCTCTTGCATCTCCCTCCCTCCCACCTTCCCTATCCCACCCCTCTAGGTGGTCACAAAGCACTGAGCTGATCTCCCTGTGCTCTGTGGCTGCTTCCCACTAGCTGTCTATTTTACGTTTGGTAGTGTATGTATATATGTCCATGCCACTCTCTCACTTCATCGCAGCTTACCCTTCCCCCCCACTGTGTCCTCAAGTCCATTCTCCACGTCTGCGTCTTTATTCCTGTCCTGCCCCTAGGTTCTTCAAAACCTTTTTTTTTCTTTTACATTCCATATATATGTGTTAGCATACGGTGTTTGTTTTTCTCTTCTGACTTTTTTCTCTCTGTATGACAGACTCTAGGTCCATCCACCTCACTACAAATAACTCAATTTTGTTTCTTCTTATGGCTGAGTAATATTCCATTGTATATATGTGCCACATCTTCTTTATCCATTCATCTGTCAGTGGACACTTAGCTTGCTTCCATGTCCTGGCGATTGTAAATAGTGCTGCAGTGAACATTGTGGTACATGGCTCTTTTTGAATTATGGTTTTCTCAGGGTATATGCCCAGTAGTGGGATTGCTGGGTCCTATGGTAGTTCTGTTTTTAGTTTTTTAAGGAACTGCCATACTGTTCTCCATAATGGCTGTATCAATTTACATTCCCACCAACAGTGCAAGAGGGTTCCCTTTTCTCCACACCCTCTCCAGCATTTATTGTTTGTAGATTTTTTTGATGATGGCCACTCTGACCAGTGTGAGATGATATCTCATTGTAGTTTTGATTTGCATTTCTCTAATGATTAGTGACGTTGAGCATCCTTTCATGTGTTTGTTGGCAATCTGTATATCTTCTTTGGAGAAATGTCTATTTAGGTTTTCTGCCCATTTTTGAATTGGGTTGTTTGTTTTTTTTGATATTGAGCTGCACGTGCTTGTAAATTTTGGAGATTAATCCTTTGTCAGTTGTTTCATTTGCAAATATTTTCTCCCATTCTGAGGGTTGTCTTTTCATCTTGTTTATGGTTTCCTTTGCTGTACAAAAGCTTTTAAGTTTGATTAGGTCCCATTTGTTTATTTTTGTTTTTATTCCCGTTTCTCTAGGAGGTGGGTCAGAAAGGATCTTGCTGTGATTTATGTCAGAGTGTTCTGCCTATGTTTTCCTCTAAGAGTTTCAGAGTGTCTGGCCTTACATGTAGGTCTTTAATCCATTTTGAGTTTATTTTTGTGTATGGTGTTAGGGAGTGTTCTAATTTCATTCTTTTACATGTAGCTGTCCAGTTTCCCCAGCACCACTCATTGAAGAGGCTGTCTTTTCTCCATTGTATATTCTTGCCTCCTTTATCAAAAATAAGGTGACCATATGTGCGTGGGTTTATCTCTGGGCTTTCTATCCTGTTCCATTGATCTATATTTCTGTTTTTGTGCCAGTACCATACTGTCTTGATTACTGCAGCTTTATAGTATAGTCTAAAGTCAGGGATCCTGATTCCTCCAGCTCCGTTTTTCTTTCTCAAGATCGAAAAGCAAGTAATTTTTTTAATGGCCATAATCCTATGGGATGGCATTAGCCATTTCTCAGATAAAATCCTTTTAATTGAAGGCTCTACAGTAATGTATTTGAATTGCTTCTCTGCAAGAACTGAAGACCGCAGAAATTTATAGAGCATCCTTCAGAAGATCAAAGGACCAGGCTGTATGCAAAATTAACTGGCAATAAACGGCCAGGTCTCCTCCAAAGCAGATCCTTTTCAGCACTCTATTCTTTGAATTACTTTTTGAAGCTTGATGATTTTTAAGATGCAACAGTTCCTCTGATGAGTCTGTTAGGCTTATCAATGTCTATGTTTATTCACCTACATACCATATATATAAGGCCTCCAAGGCTTGGGGGTCTATAACCAAAGACTGACTATCAGGGTTGCAGGTTTCAGGCCCGATGCCCTAGCACAGCAGGTGGTGGGGTGCCCACTTTCTTGGATCAATCCATGTAATTATTTGATAAAATTTGTCAGTGGTTTTCCCAGCTGTGTGGGGAGAAGCGTGATCCTGGTGAGTCTGGGGAACACATTGGATGCTGAGTCGTGATGGCTTTGCTTTTGAAAATCGATGAGGAGAGAGGCTCCGTGTTCCTGTCGGTCATGTGGTCAAGAAGGGTGTCGGGATGAGTCCAAGGAAACTTTTAACAAGGTAGTAGGGAGGCGATGTCTCTTTATTAAAAATTCATCAGAAAGTTGTTTATGCCAGTTGGAGAAGAACCTGCAACATCCTGGTAGAATAACTGATTGATTTAACCAACACATATACAGCATTAATTATATGGCATATGTTATTCTGAATGCTTTACAAAAATTAACTTACTTGATCTGCATAATAATTACATGAGGTAGGTTCTGTTATCACCTTCATTTTAAGGATAAGGAAGCTCGGGCCCAGAGAATTAAGTACTACTCCAGGATCACACAGCTGGTAATGGCAGAACTTGGGCTTGAATCTGGGTGGTGTGGCTCAAGACTCCAGGCTCAACCCACTAAGCTATGCTTCCTCCAAGTCATACAAGGCGCGATTTGTGAATCACCTTGACAACCAGCCATAGAGTCCCTCTAACCCAACATATTTTACTCCTTTATATCATCTCTCTCTACTCACATCTTAAGACCATTAAGAGATTTTGCTGAACACCAAGCGTGCTGGTTTAGAAGACCTGTCTTTGAATGCTGACATCTAGTGACCATATGGCTTGGGGAGAGTCGCCTGAGTTACTCTCATTTGCCAAATGGGTACAGTGATGTCACAAAAGTCAAAATGTTCTGTGCATGCAAAGCGTTGTAGAAATGGGCCAGGCGTCATTCCCAAAGACAAGCGGTTCTCCGATGACGGCAGGGCTCGAGGGGGTCTCGTTCTTTTCCTGGATTTCCAGCTTTCCTGTTACTCCCTGCCAGTTCTCTGGAGGCCACCTGGAGACCTGGGTGTCACTTGAGGTCATGCTGTACAACCTATTAGGGGTTTCTGTTTAACTCTTTATAATAGTCGTGATCAAAACAAAGACTGTGGATGTGACAGTATCATGAAATGAACATGATCCCTGTTCACATTAAAATGGGGGACAGAGTCTCCATTCCAGGTGATAACACGTTGGCCCAAATATTTTTAAACTGGATGACTCTCCAGAGAGAGGAGCGGCCCCGCCCCTGACCCCAAGCGATGCCATGCTGGACCTCCCAGCCTCGGGCTCTGGTTGAATGGCGTTCATCTCTGCTTCTGGTTCTGATCTTGTACCGGCTAACTCAGGCATGCACAGCATGATGGGGCCGTGTCACGCCTCACAGCCCTTTTCTGTGCTGTCCTTTTATACATTTTTTATAAGGCAGAATGTATTCAGAGCATTCTGCCCCAAAAGGCATTTTGCTCTGATGGCTGTACAGAAATGTTTATTCTCTGGTTCTATGATTTTTTTTAAAAAAAAGGGTAATCACAAGCATTTAATTGTCTTTGATGTTCTACAAATAGTAATTAAAAGCTTTTTTTTTCTTTGCAGTTTTGCAGAAGTATAAGCATGTCTGTGAATGAAATAAATAAGGTCTTGTGTCAAGCCCGATGTGCCCAGCAAAGGGGATGTGTTTTAGCAACGTCCAAACCCAGGGCTTGTGGCCCAGTTGCATAAGTGAGCCCCGTTTAAATGTGTGCTCCTTCCTTATTCCTGTTCTCAGTCTTAATCCAAGGTGCAGTGTAGTGTTTTCACAATGTTGCCTTCTCTTATTTCTTCTTTTCAGTGCAAGGGTCATGCCCTCCCAAACCATATTCATCTCTTCCATTCCCAAAGCTTTGAGTGACAGCACTCCTAAGATAAGGTAATTCTGTTAGAAGGTTAGTATATTCAAGAAATAGTTTGCAATGTCCCCATTTCATGGAGAGAAAAATTGAGGCACAGTAGCCTCTGATCTTTGCATAGTCTTAGAGCTAGCCAGTGGGAAAGCTGAAGTAACTCACTTTCAGATTCTTGGCCTTGGATTTTCCCCACCAATTCAACAGCCTCTCATTTGTATGTCCAAGAGCAACGTTAAACCAGCTCCATGCCTTAGCTCGCGCTGTCTGAGGATGAGAAGATCAAAAGCTTGTCATGTTATTTTACAGCTCAGGAATCAACTGCTCTTGTCCTTGAATCACTTGAGCAGGAGACAAGGAGGTCAGCAAACCCCGATTCTATTTTGGTCCTGACCAGCAACTGGTTGTTTGACCTTTTGCAAGTCACTTAACTGCTCTGTCACTCTCTGTGAAATGAGGATGGAGGAGCTCTGGTCCCCTCCCTGTCTCCGAGGGTGACTCTATCAGGAAAGGTGAGAGGAGATGCTCAGAACAGGCTGCCCAAGGCACTTGCTTGGGCTGCCCTCCGGTTGACCAGATACATAAACGAGGCTGAAGCTAGATGGGAACCCATGAATTTTCAATAAGAAGATGTGCCAGAACAGCAGGGTCGTAACCTTGACACCTTCCATCTCCCTGAGTTAATGAAGGTGTGATGGTCCAGAGGTGTGGTTTTTTTCCCCCTGAAACTTGCGATATCTCGAGTAAACTTGAACAGGTAAATTTAGGAGGGTCTGGTAACATAGGGCAATAGATCGAGCTGGGGAAATTCAGTGGACCTGCTTCCTAAAAGTTAGGTTTTCCTTTACCTCCACCTGTCTTCCTTGAGGGACAGTTGCTGTCAACCAGCTACCGAGCGCTTTCTTCATGGACCCTTTCATAGCACTTTAAAAAAATTGTTTAAGAGAAGAAAAATTCTATTATAACACCAATCAAATTTATGGTTCCCTCTCACATAATCTAACCATTAATAACATCAATTTTAGGAGAAATGTATTCAGAAATGTCATGTTTGTACTATAAATCTTTAGTTTCTTTTTATTGACAAAGTTAATATATTTTAATATTTAAAATTTTTCCCCATAAATTATATTTAAAAAATCAAAAACCCCAATAAAGAAACGGGCAAGGGATACAAATAGGACTTTCACAGAAGAAGAAATGCCAATGGCTAATAGATGCATGAAGCTGCTTTCAGCATCCGTAAAGAGCAAACAGGATGGGTATATTTGGATTCACATCCTGACCAAGCTCCTTAGTTAGCTGTTGGATTTTTTTTTTCCTCCTCTTTTTTGTTTATTAAGGTATTATTTACATGCAGTTCGGTTTAGTGAATAGTGATCATTGTATACAGTCACGTAACACTGCCCCAATCCATTTTATCCCTTTTTTATGCTGCAGTTCACCAGCAGCTAATTTTCCCGATCATGCAGAATTTGGTTGGAGCCAGGTACGCTGCTGATGCTACAGGCGAAGGGAGAGGTTCGTTCAGGTCGGCAAACGTCCTTTGAGCCCTTGTGTGTCAGGCACTTTTGCCGGGTGCAAGGGATACTGAGTTCATGGAGTTTCTGTACCTATAAGAGTAAGCCATTGCAGAAAGAACTTGCGTGTATTCAGTCGTTAGTTTACACCTTGACGAACGAAAGAATATCTGCTTACTAGTGTCAGGGAGCAAGATTTCTCAAGGGGCCAGACTTGCCACACTCCGTGTGCTTCTCCCTTCAAGAAGAAAAACTTTGCTGGGTTTTGCGCTAGGTTCTCCATGTTCTAACAGGATTTCATTTCCGCGATTTCATCATTTTGAATAAGAGGAAATTTACCAAGAGAAATCAGACTTCAGATGTCCTTCATCCTGTTTAAAGGCACTCTCACTGCCACGTCTTTGAAATTGACATTCCTGTAAATATCAAGCATCTCCAAAGACCCACCTCCAAGTACCAGATTCCACTCTTCAAAAAGCAGAAGGCAAATGGAAAAGCTCCATTCAGCCAGAAGATTGGAAGAGGCTGTGCTTTCATCCTTCCTGCATCTGGAGCCTCTTGATTCATCCTCCAGCCTCCCCACCCGGTCCAGCGCCTCCATCCACTCTGGTGGGTGGGCTCTTGATTTCCTGGATGACTATCTGGGAAAGGAAAAGGGCCATAGCCAGCCCTGCAGCAGCACTAGAGAGAGTGCCGAGGCTCTTACAGATCCTTCACTGGCGCTCCTGTCTGAAGCCTGCAGTCCTTGAAGTGCAAAATTACGGCAGGTGCGGTTCAAACGGTGCACAGATTGGCCGACCAGTGCCTCTCGAATCAACAGTTTTTAAGCATGTCCATCTGCAGAGGCACCGAGAGCTTGCAGGTAGCTGTGACGCCTGTAAATGAGCTCAGAGTCTCTACAGTTGCTGTGACTTAGCTGCCAAAGCGTGTTGCTGTTGGGGACAGAAATTGCCGACGTGACCCAGATCTGGTACGAGAAGTTGTGAAGTCGACACAGTTGGACTTTTCAACTCAATGCTATTTTTGCAAATTCAGAAATAATAAAATTCCCACCAATTTCCAGGCATAGGAAACCAATTTCTCCCTTGATGGGTCCAATTACATGGTTGAAATAAAATTTTAAGACCTATCTTAGCGTTTTCTGAGGCTAGCCCCTCTCTGCGGGCTTGTGAATATATACACATGTCAGATGTTTGCGTATTTGTAGGTCTGGGCCATTCGTGTGAAAGGAATTAGGCAAATTCTAGTAGAATGCGAGCCGTGAAGCAGCATTTTCTCCCTTGGGGCCCCCATCATTCCTTCTCTGTCTCCCCCTCCTATTCCTCCTTCCCTTCCTCCCTCGACAAATATTTGAGGCCCTGTACTAAGTGCCAGATTCCATATTTTGCCAGGGATGCAAGAATCAAAGAAAACAAAGCTGGCTTGTGCTCTCAAGGAGCTGATGGTCAAATTGAGGCAGACATTAGTCAAATAACCACAAAAATCCACATAGATTACAAATTCCAGTAAGCACGTTGAAGAAAACGTGCCCAGCGCTGAGAGGTTCATCTTTCCTTGCTGCCTTTGACTTTTCACTTTGGGGGGGGAAGATGCTTGTGCTGTTTGTTTCTGAAGGAAGGGCTTTTCTGACACCATCTTTTGGGAGGTCTTATGCTGAGTACGTAGAATCCATCAGGCAAAGAGAAATGCTCTCACGACAGGGATGCATGCCTGTAAAAGGCAATTATTATGCCTTTTACTGAGGAAATTGGCTTCTCAAGGAAGGGCTCGTGCAGACTGATTGCCGGGGCGGGGGCGGGGGGGTGTTTTGTCCAAATTTGCCAGTTCACCGTATGGCCGAGCATGATGGCAGAATGTGGGCCCAGTTTAAAAGGTCTGGTGCATTTCACATCCAGGCGAGATGGTCCAGGCAATTACAGCATCTCTGGGAACTGCCTTTGGTTTCCACCCTGCCTTCCGTCATCTTTTTTTTTTTTTTTTTTTTTTTTTTTAATTTTTGTGGTACGTGGGCCTCTCACTGTTGTGGCCTCTCCCATTGCAGAGCACAGGCTCCGGACGCGCAGGCTCAGCGGCCACGGCTCACGGGCCCAGCCGCTCCGCGTCACGTGGGATCCTCCCGGACCGGGGCACGAACCCGTGTCCCCTGCATCGGCAGGCGGACTCCCAACCACCGCGCCACCAGGGAAGCCCCGTCATCTTTTTTAAGAAAGCCACTGAATGGAATGTCCTTTTTTTTTTTTTTAAAGCGTAGCATTGATCAGCATTTGGTTCAGGGTCTTTGGAAGATGGATGTCTGCGGCAAGGCCTGGGCTGTCGACCTGGCTCCTTTCTGAATGCGACAGTCTGTCATCCCAGCACTGGGCCTAACAGTCTTGTTTTGCAGCTTTACTCACTCAACTATCTTTTTTTTTCCTTGCAATAATGATGGCAACCATTACAATAATATAAACCACTTACTAATCAGTTTAGTAACCAAGGACAGCTGCTTTACACAATACAGAGCCAAATTAAGAAGGCTTTTATGATGTTCCGAGATTGCCTGTTAGACAAAGTCAGAAAACCAAGGGGTAGAATCAGTTGACTCTTTGTGCCAGTTTGCTACCAGCTGTCCCCCCGCAAACAGTGACTGCCCAACGCCACCGAGCTGTGGTGTTGCCAGACGTCTTCAGAAAGTAGTACTGTCCCAGAACCTTCCTAACTTGACAACTTGTAGGAGAAATCAGAGCCCTCTTTGTCCCTCCTCTTAGGTCAAGTGGTTGGAAGTCAAGAGGTTGTGGGGAATAAATTGTCTCATGCAGATGTGTGAAAGCTTTATTTGTATATATCAAGTAGGGAGGATGGCCAAGCTCAGTAGGTCGCAAAATGTAATTTTCTGTCCCCAGGAAACTTGCTGTCTTGGACACAAATACAAGAAGATATTTTAGAGTCAGAAATTGCTGGCATGGAAGTAAATAATTGATCCATGGGTGCTGGGAGCGGTGCTTCTCAGCCAGTAGAAGGCGGCGGGCATTGGAGCATTTGCCCTAAGACCTAGTAGCACTAGGTGCTACTGTTAAGATCTGGGGCTGAAAGGTACAACTTTGAATGTCCGTATCCCTTGAGTGGCCAAGAAACAGAAGAAAAACAAGGGCAGGTCAATTTGACGTCTGGAGTTTCCCATTTTCCCCTGCTCCCCGAGTCTCCGGTTCCAGATGGTGGAGGGAAAGTCACAGATGTTAAGGGTGGAGGCATCTTCCACAACCAGGAAGATCCTCGGTCCCCACAGTGTCCTGGTCCATAAGGACGTTCTACAAGGCCACCTTCAGGTACATGACATGAGCAGTTTCAAGGCCACACACCTCCATACACGTGGCCAAAGCTTCGTAGGTCGTGCTTTCCATCTCGCAGCATTTTCGATCAGCCCTTCACGGTTATCGTTCCAGACGCTGTTTCTGTTCCCCTCGTGCAGTGACCATAAAATCCATACTCCATCAGGTGTAAGCATGGAGTTGAGAGTAATAGTCCAGAGGAGACAGAGCTGTGACTCCAAGGCAGACCTGGCAGGTTGGAGAGCCCAGCCCGGGAGGCTGGCTTTTGACTGGGGGTGAAGGACAGGAGTTAGGCAGTGACCTCGGTGATGTCCCTGGTGCTGAAAACCATATTGGGGCAATTCCTTAACGTTGTGGGGGAATCCTTGCTCTTCGTGGAGAAGAACCAGGTACTTCCGTCGTGTGGGACAGCGGCCCGCTTGCTCCAGTGAGAAGGCTGTGGACAGTGGTAGATCTCAATCTGGGTGTACTTCTGCCAGACCTTAGTCTCTGGTGAAGCACTTCTAAGGAAGCTGAAAGACATGGAAAAAATTTGGAAGCTAATATATACAGAAACCTGAAGATGTGTCTTCTCTTCCTTCCCGCCGTCCTTCCCTCCCCCCTTCCCTCCCCCTCTCTCCAAATGCTGAAAGATTAAAGATCTCTGTGTATACACACACCTCATGTGGTCATGCTTGTTACTCTTGATGACTTTCCTGTGAAATGCGATTGGTTCCAACTGTGTTCATGCCTGTTTAAGAAAAGGATGGTATCACTTAGCTTCTTTATTCCTAATAAAGGTGGAAATGGGTTGGGATAAAAGTTGCTCCGTTGAAAAGAAATTGCAGTACAAATACACATGTAATTCACTTCAGGTGTTTCATATCTAGAACAAAAACTGATTCAGCATTTAAAAGGGTGACCTTAAAAGGCAGTGTTTAAAATTTTCCAAAATTTAGTGATCATTTATGTCGGGCGGATAGGAAATGTGATAAAGTATTGTCACTCTTTTATTCATTCATTTATTCAACACAGCTTTGTGGATGCTCTGGGCCAGACACTGTGGTGGGTTCTGGGTATATCAAGGCTCCTATGATACTCTTGGCCCCCACTCTCAAGGAGCTTACAGCCTGTCACCGTATATGAAGTTTCAAAAGATATTCAACAGCTTGAAAATCCCTTTGATACATCTTCATAAATTCCTTTTCTAGTTACTTTCTTTAGCTTTGGACAACATCATATTTCCCTCAGATTCACATATGTGCATTTTAAAGAAAAGCATGAGGTGGTTTCTTATAGACTAGGATGGAGGAGGAAAATGCTGACAGAACTTCTCATTCTTTGGAAAACAGGTAGATGCCAGAGAAGCATGGGGTGGAATTTCCCCACGTGTTGCATGAGATTGTTTTACAAGTTACTTCGATCTAAATGGCTTCCTTTCTAATAGGAGCCACTTAGCTGGACCATTAAGGATGACGGTTTCAGGTTCCACAGGCTTGCTCTTGAAATTGACCTGATCGGTGGTGGAAATGAACAAGAACGTACACAAAAGCGGGGTGAGGACCTCCGGGCCCCAGCCGAGTGCAGACCGTGAAACAGAAGGTTCTGCGCAAACCGACCACTGAGCACAGAGGCTCGGGGAGGGGAAGGAGAGTCCTGTCTCTTCTTGGCTGTAAAGTTAATTTGCTTAGACATACATCTGAACTTCTGTAAGCCGGGTATTGGGGTGATTTAATGACCTTTGTTATTTATAGTGTGGCCGTAGCGGGAAGCCCCTGAGTAGGAGACTTAGATACAGAGAGGCAGGTTTAGGATGGATAATTTGGTGAAGAAAATGAGAGTTTCACGTGAGGAACCGAATGGCTGAGAGGATAACTCAGCCTTCACAACTCAATTTTGAAGACTCCTCCGGTGAGGGATTGAGTTCTTCCGTTCACCACCCCCCCTTTTTAAATATTTATTTATTTATTTTTGGCTGCACTGGGTCTTCGTTGCTGCACACAGGCGTTCTCTAGTTGTGGGAATAGGGGGCTACTCTTCACTGTGGTGCGCGGGCTTCTCATTGTGGTGACTTTTCTTGTTGCAGAGCACGGGCTCTAGGCACGCGGGCTTCAGTAGTTGTGGCACGTGGACTCAGTAGTTATGGCTCGCGGGCTCTAGAGCACGGGCTCAGTCCTTGTGGCGCACGGGCTTAGTTGCTTCACGGTATGTGGGATCTAACCAGACCAAGGCTCGAACCCGTGTCCCCTACGTTGGCAGGCGGATTCTTAACCACTGCGCCACCAGGGAAGCCCATTCTCCCTTTTTTTAATAAACCGATAATCTATTATTGAATAATGTGCCGCCTTTGTTTCGAGTTGCTCTAAAATGGCACAGTGGTCCAGAGTGGATGCCGTTCAGATAGCAACGGCAGCATATTGTCCCCCTGCCTGTCACCTCTTGGTTTTGCCACACCACCTCCTCACTTTGTCACTATAGCCTTAAATCCCTGCCACCCCCATTCAAGTGTCGACTTGTTTCCTAAAACTCATCTGTACTGTTTGTTTCTGATGTCTTCCTTGGCAACTTAATTTGTATGTCTGCTCTTTTTCAAACGGAGTCATACTCAGCGCCACCTCTAATTTCCCGTTTTTAAAATCGCAGCCTTTGCTGGGTTCGTGCAACTTCTACCAATGCAGACCGTTCATCTCATTCCTCCGTCAACACCCGCTTATAATTTTCGGTGTATTTCCTCAAACTTTCTTTCCATGTCTCAGAATAAGATCTTTCTGTCCATTGGACAGAAAATGGGAACTCCTAGGGCCCTGGTGGCTTGCACCAGTTTACACCACCTCTGAGTAAACAGAATGTTCTGTCGAGAAAACAGTGGATGGAAGGTCCACTCAGTGATGGAGACCCATATCTCAGAAGAAAGGAATACCTGCACCTAAATTTCCAGCTCTCCATTCTGTATTTATATCCATCATCCTTCACAGCTTTTTCTCTCATAACCAAGGACTCTCTCCAGAGCTCCGTGCCTCCCCGCATATGTGAAGCACCTGCATTTTCTCTCTCACGTGATTTCTCTTATGTTTCAAGATTTCAGCAGTTGACCAATAGTATATTTAGAAAGATATCGTCAGCCCTTGCAAAGCGGGTTATAATATTAAGCAGACTAGGAGTCCAAGAGGAGTTTGGCATATTTCCAGGATAACTTGATACATACAAGTAGATATGCAAACATGTGTATATGTATTTGTAGTTATATCCAGGGATCATCTTTTCAACTGTTTTCTGGAAAAAAAAAAAAAAAAAGGAAACACTGGGGATGTGTATTTAAAAATTGTCTTTCCCTTGGTTAATTTTGGCTCCAGCTAATTGATATTCTTTGTACAGAGTTGTGTGAAAATCAATGATGTGTTTTGATTGTGACTCGTGACGTAGGATGATTTTGATTCAAAATGGAATGTGTTCGTAAGAGAATGGGAGAAGATGGTCCTGTCTCGGCAAGCAGAGTGTCTTTGAGGTTTGATGAATTTCGTGACGTGGCCGTTGTTGGCTGTTAGCATGTTGCATTTCCCACGGCCTTCTAATCATCTGAGCGTTTGCCTCCGCCATTTATTTCATACCCCAGGGAACGTTCTCTTCAGTATCAGGGCTCATTCATACCTTCAGCCATCTTTCCACAAACACATACTTTATGCCAGCGTTGCTACGTCTCAGAGTTTTCATAATGCTTAAACCGTTTGGGGAACAAAACTGTCTCGCGAGGTGAGGAGGAGATAGGAGCTGGAACCGTCACCTCCTCTTCCTCCTCACTCACCTGGAAGGTGTGTTTTCTTATGCTGATGCCCCTCAGCACTTTATTCTTCTAAGGCACTGACCTCTACTTTGTATTAAAAGTTGAGAGATCTGAAGTATACTCAATATATACATATACCTTCATATATATATATATGAAGGTATATGTAACATGTATTTTTATGAATGGCCTTGAGTTCTGAAGTGTAAATAATTTTCCTATTTCTAACCAGATTACATATTTTGAGAGTGCAGTGTATTTTTTATTCTTTATTCCCCACAGCATTACTAGAATAATCTTATGCGTTTGTATATATATGCACTGCCTATGTGTATTTGTTTACATGTATGCATTTGTATATGTGTATTTGTGTATGTGTATGTACTTGCATATGGGCATTTGTATTTGTAAATGCTGAACAAGTAGTTGTTGGGTGAATGAGTATTACTGCAACCTAGTCTGTTTTTTTTTCTTTTTTTTGTGGTATGTGGGCCTCTCACTGTTGTGGGCTCTCGCGTTGTGGAGCACAGGCTCCGGACGCGCAGGCTCAGCGGCCATGGCTCACGGGCCCAGCCGCTCCGCGGCATGTGGGATCTTCCCGGACCGGGGCACGAACCCGTGTCCCCTGCATCAGCAGGCGGATTCTCAACCACTGCGCCACCAGGGAAGCCCCCTAGTCTGTTTTTAATCCAGTAAATGTCACAGTTCCTTTTTTTCTGCTCTGCCCTTTCACTACTGGTTTACACAAACTAGAACTTGAAACTCAGAGCAAGGTGATCCATCCAATGTTAGAAATGTGACAAACCCATAAAACTGCATCTTAGCACATTTGCTTATTAACAGAGAGATAGTCAACAAACACCCAAGACGAACTCGGCCATCGTTACCTGTGTGTTACGGTATTAGACCAAAAACTAATGGAAAATAATTGAAAATAACTTGCAATCAAATTGCAATTCCACTGAAAACAATAAAACAGCTTGAAAGTTTGGATATTTGACTTCTTTGAAAACTTGGCAGGACAGTAACTGAGTAATCGAGTTGGGTATAATGTTGACATGATACCTTAGAAGCCCAAGGAAAAGAAGACAATTTTGAAGATCATGGTGCCCTTTAAGCATGTTCTGAAGGAAGCCAGCTCTCATTTGTTGAGCTTCATAGAGGATACGCTGTACCAAGAAGCATGGGAACTCCTGGGGCTCATTATGGACATTGTATACGTGGTCACTGAAGAAAGAGTATCATGACATTTTTGTGGAACTCCTGCCCAGTTTTAAGTTCTCAGATTCATCATCCCAGCTGAAAAGAGGTTCCTCTTAGCTGCCAGGGGTTATCTTGCACCTAACAGACCTGTTCTGAAAGCTGACTTCGATGCCCAGTCTTCATAACTGGTTTGTAAAGTCCCGAAATATCAAATAACAACCAGCGTAAATTTTGTGGATCAACAATCTTTTGCCGTTCTTGAGGGTCAGGCCCCCTCCCATGCATCATCTTTGTCATGGGTTAATGGATTCGTGACATAGGATGAGATACTCTCAGCTATGTTGAGGTTGCATAAAATGTTATAGATGGGCTACGCTTTGCAGCTAGCTGTAGCTCAGTAGTCACTTGGCCTTGGTGAGTTTTTCTGGGAAAAAGTCTCCAGGCTGAAAGCAAGAAGGTGATTTAAAGGATTGGTCCAACAATCTAGTTTTGTAGGTGGTTCGTCATAAAAGCTGGCTCTCTCAAAGCACTGGCTTTCTGTTAATTCATAGGTAAAACTTAGAACAGATTTTGAGTAATATTTTGGATGGATATTGAGTTTTATGTCCTGTATTCGTGGACAAAACTTGATAATTTTTTTAAAAAGTAGAAGACTTGGGGCTTCCCTGGTGGCGCAGTGGTTGGGAGTCCGCCTGCCGGTGCAGGGGGCACGGGTTTGTGCCCCGGAATGGGAAGATCCCACATGCCTGGAGTGGCTGGGCCCATGGGCCGTGGCCGCTGGGCCTGCGCGTCCGGAGCCTGTGCTCCGCGGCGGGAGAGGCCACAGCAGTGAGAGGCCCGCGTACCGCAAAAAAAAAAAAAAAGTAGACTTGTGGTTATTCAAACTTTTTTTTTAACAGGAGGTACAGTTTATGTCCGTGTGCAGATCTGTGTCCAATTTAGTTATCCTCAGGTTATCCTGTTTTATCCACGTCCCTTGCCTCTCTCCTTCCTGCTTTGTTTTTAAGAATTCACTGCCAGTTAAATATGTCCATCATGGTGCAGTCAAGAACAAGGAAGAAAAAGTAGAGATGATCTACGTTACTTCTTGCAGAAGAGGTACTTGCCGAAGATCTAATATTTAAAATAAGCTCCTAGGGGCTTCCCTGGTGGCGCAGTGGTTGCGAATCTGTCTGCTAATGCAGGGGACACGGGTTCGAGCCCTGGTCTGGGAGGATCCCACATGCCACGGAGCAACTAGGCCCGTGAGCCACAACTACTGAGCCTGCACGTTTGGAGCCTGTGCTCCGCAACAAGAGAGGCCGCGATAGTGAGAGGCCCGTGCACCGCGATGAAGAGTGGCCCCCGCTTGCCACAGCTAGAGAAAGCCCTCGCACAGAAAAAAAGACCCAACACAGCAAAAATAAATTAAAAATAAATTAATAAACTCCTACCCCCAACATATTCTTAAACAAAAATTAAAAAAATAATAAAATAAAATAAAATAAAATAAAATAAGCTCCTAGGTAAATTTTAATTATGGTTATCTTCTCTATTTGTACCAATTTTTATAAGCAGGTTAAGCTTTTAAGAGGGGAGAGGAGTGGTATGCAAGAGGGTAGACTCTCAAGGGAAGGAAATCCGGACATACTTTCATCACAGTGAGGCTGAACTGGCTCAAGAGCATGGCCAAGGAAGGAAAACAAACCACCTTCATAATTCAGCAAATGTGGGCCATCCAGGTAGTAGCTTAGAAACCCAGCTGATCCTGAAGACTCATGGGAGTGTGTATTAAACAGTGACAGGGCCCAATGAAATTGTCTTTGTGTTATAAATGTTCAGTTGCAGGAAGTTACAGCTCATTCAAGATCTCTAATATCCATAATTCAGTCTGACAGCAGCAAAGTCACTCCACCGGCAGAAGACTGAAATAGGAAGCGGTGCTAACTGCCTCGGAGAAAACGTGACACGGTCTCAGCTAGTCCCATGTCCAGGGGGTGTCATAGAACACAGGAGAACAGGGCCACCAAGGGGACCTTTAGGTCTTTGTGAATCATGCATCCAAAATATTGGTCATCTGTACAGTGACATGTGCTTTGTTCAGGCACCAGCAGACTTTCTCGGCCTCACAACAAGACAGATGAGGATTCTGAATAATCTCAGGGGGGGTACTGGTGATTCCTTGTGTCAAACGCTCGGTATAATGAAGGTGGTGGCAGAAACGTTGGGCTAAATGTGAGTGATGAAAATGCTGTGAATTAAGAAATGCTGTTATGTTTGAAAGTATAAAACTGGAAGGAGCTTAAAAAAGACAGCTGGGCTACAAGTGTGCTCTCTTCTAGAATTCCAGTGAGCTTTTCATCATCAAGTAGGAAAGAAGGAAATGTACAAGTCTAAGGAAGAAGGCGAGCACATCTCATTTCCCCTAAAGAGATCCTGGAGTGCGCAGGGAACCGTGGAAGAAGAGGGCAGCCAGATAAAATAACAGGTTTTTGGAGCCCTGAATTGACAGAGGTCAAGAGTTTAGATTTTTTTTAACTATCAGAATCTAGAAAGCTAGAGCCGTTAAGTGCCCTTCATTCAAATATTGACCCCCTCATTCAAATACTGACCCACGATTCAAATGTTGACCTTTCTCATCATTGAAATACTGATTCTTTGATCCAACAGCTTCTTCTTTGGGACCAAAAAGAACAATAAAAATACAAGGTTCTTCGCGTTTCACCATTTAGAGGCCTGTCCAATGACGCTGTAATCAAAGGTGACAACAGTGATCACTTTGAAAGGGAAGTCTTGTTCATATGTGTACAAGATATAGAATATGTAATAAATGTCTGAACAAAAGAGCAAACATCACATTCCTTAAAAAACAAAAGGGAAATTAAGTGTGTAAGGCTACCCTAGGAGACATTTCTATCACTACCATCAGTGAGTATCATTAACCCTGCTTTGTAGAGGAAATCTGAATCTCAATAGGGCCAGGCAACTTCTGTGCTGATCATTTCCCACCGTGTAGCACCTGCCTCACCTGTAGCACCTGCCTCACCTGTAGCACCTGCCCCTCGCTTCGCTTTTGTCTCCACGCACGCGGTGTCTTTTCCCCAAGGGTCCAGTAAAAGACACAGCCTCCTTACAGAAGAGGAGTAATTCCTTAGGGCTGAACCTGCAAAGGACTTTGAAATCTTTAAAGAATGCCCCCTCCCCAGGTTAGCAAGTGTTGAACAGAGGCTGTAAAATTCCGTATTTGCACAACAAATCTTGTATTTTCACAGTTGCCGGTCACGATTAGGTTCTCTGTGTATTTTCTGCTTACAGTTGTATGTTACTGGGTATTTTCCGAAGCGCATAGAATTACTAGCATAGCAATCCTTGCATGTGTTTGGCTAAGGATGTCAGTTACCCGTCTAAAGAGAGATGAATACCACTGTCCTTCCCTCTCTCCTGCCTGAATGAAGGGCGTGTTGCAGTCAAGCCCAGCACTGAAACCAAATGAAAAAAAGGTGCCGCCCTGCAGGAGAGCTTTTGCCTCTGCCCTTTTCCAGTGAGTGTACAGGTACTGTTCAGAGAGCTGTGTGTAGATCCCACAGATCTGCTTATTCATAGTAAAAAGGTGTGGTGGGTTTGCTCTTGGGCGCTCTGGAAGCACCAGTGCCGAAGGAGCAGGTAGTCAAGTGTTGCCTCAAAAAATGTGTCCCCTTGGGAACTGGAGATCACCACAGAGAAGGCTTTCAGTCGAACTGGTTCTTACCTGACCGAAGGTGTGCGGCATTGGGTTTGACTGTGCATCAGTGTGGGTCTTCCAAGGCATCGTGTGCTTTTCCCTTTCAGCATCTCTCATTCTGAGTCACCCACGGGTGAGCCGGACCTCCATGCTAGGGGCTGTATGCCTGCTTTGTTTAGACTTTCTAGATACCTGCTGAGGATTGACCAAGTGAACACTTGTTTCTAAGTTTCTGTGCTTCTGTTGGCAGCGAGATCTGAAAAGTAGAGCAGGAGGAGAGAATCAGGAACACATGGGTAAAGTGTCCTTCCTCATTGCCTCCACCCACGCAGAGAGAGTCCTCCTGGTGGGCGGAGGTGGGGAGATCTGGCCGTCTCCTTTTCAGTAACTGAAATAACTTTGGCCAGTGACTCCAGAGGATATAACCCAAATCACGGGGCCTGGCGTCAGCACGGTTGGAAATCTTACATTCTCACGTGATCTTCAAATGCCAATTCTTGCAGCTTCACAGAATTCTAATAGGTTAGGCGTTTATATCGACTGATGCTTTGAGGGGTGGGTGACCCCATGGGAAGACTGGAATCCCTGGTTCTGACTCCCATGCACTTTCCTACACCAACCAGTTGTGGTATAATGTGCTGTGATATTATTTTAAACATTCTCTTAACTTGAAATACTGCCTAAATTTTTTTCCCACAGTGCCCTTGCTGTCTCTGTGCTTATTTCAAAATAATTTATATACAGCTTCTATATTAACCTGTACACCTTTTTTTTTTTTTTTTTTTTTTTTAGCAATTTCTCCCTTCCCTGACATGTCTTTTTTGGGTACATGACATGAAGTAGTTTGGTTCAGGAGCCAGGACCAAGTGCATGGCTTGTACATTATGTTTCTTTTGGTTTGTCAAAATAAAAAGGACTCATTTTTTAAAAAGGCAATTCTTGGGCTTCCCTGGTGGCACAGTGGTTGGGAGTCTGCTTGCCGGTGCAGGGGACGCGGGTTCGTGCCCCAGTCCGGGAAGATCCCACATGCCGCGGAGCAGCTGGGCCCGTGAGCCATGGCCGCTGAGCCTGCGTGTCCGGAACCTGTGCTCCGCAACGGGAGACGCCACAGCAGTGAGAGGCCCGCATACTGAAAAAAAAAAAAAAAAAAAAAAGGCAATTCTTCCAATTTGACTCCACAATAGCTCACAACTTAAGAAACAGATTTTCTAAAATGAGAATTTTATCAGTGCCCAAGAAATATGCTCCAAGTAAAACCCTGGCCTTTCCAAGAAATGTTGTAAACATCCATAGTCATTTTTTCCTCCATCTCAAGGGAAAATAGAACCTTAGGTCACAGACCAAGGGGTGCTCTAAGCTGCTGTGTACTTCTAAGTGTTCTCCTTTATCTTTCCTCTATAAAATTCATCATTATACTGCTCCCCTGAATTTTGGTAAAATAGCGTGTGTTCCCCTGACCAAAGACCTTGTGCAGAAGTCCTGGCAGAAGCTAGAATAATGTTGGTGCTTTTGTCTAAGTTTGGTCTCAGGTTTCTAAGTACCAGCATCCCTTGGGGCAGGCGTATGTGGATTCCGGGATCTCTCTCCAAATCTATGGAATCAGACTCTCTGGGCATGGAGCCTGGTATTTTGCACTTTTACCCAGCTTTGGGGTGATTCTTGGCCCTTTGCGAACAACTAGATCCATTCAGCAAATATTCATTATGGCCTGTAACATACCAGGCACCTCCTTAGATCCTGGGAATAGAAAGACGCACAAAAACGGATGCGGATCCTGAACGTGCTGCTTGATACTTGTTTAGAAATGTGACGCGGCCTTGGATGATGAGGTTCAGAAAGATGCCTGAAAACCTGGAGCTGACATGTTCAATCAATCAGCCAATTAGCCAGTATTTATCCAGTTGGTAGGGGAAAGGCACTGTGCTGCTCACTTCAGGTGATGGAGAGTGTAACATGGTTTCCAGGCTTCCAGGAGCTTCCAGTCTGGTTGGGAGAACAGCATCTGAAAGGTTAAATAATAGGAGAGGAGTCGATTAATTCACTACTACAAGGAAACCATCATCTAATGCATGATTAATCTCTAAGTGAGTGATACTAACAATAACTATTGATGTCTTAAGTGTTACTCTTTCTTTCCTCTAAGTTTCCTTCCATCTGGATTTTTCTCCATCGTGAGTCCATCCTACATCTAGAATTCCTCTTAGAAAAATTTAATGTATAATATTAGATAGTCACTAAAAAACATTTCATACCGTAGAATGTTTGGGATTTTTGAAACAGACTACCTCTGCTCAGATCATCCTGCTGATTTAAGATTATCCAGCTGTAAAGGAAAGATTAATTACCTAATTATGTAGAGGTATACTCAGATAAAACACTTTTTTTTTTTTTTTTTTTTGGCAGTACGCGGGCCTCTCACTGCTGTGGCCTCTCCCGTTGCGGAGCACAGGCTCCGGACGCGCAGGCTCAGCGGCCATGGCTCACGGGCCCAGCCGCTACGCGGCATGTGGGATCTTCCCGGACCGGGGCACGAACCCGTGTCCCCTGCATCGGCAGGCGGATTCTCAACCACTGCGCCACCAGGGAAGCCCAATAGACACTTTTTGATTCTCAAAATGCTACCTAGTTTGAATATGTGTATATACATATGTGTGGCCTATTTGTATGAGTGTGTGTATATTTACCTATGTATATATTACATATAAACACATATGAAAAATCCAAGGAGATGGAAGACAGGCTTGGAAAACGTGTGATTCCAGAATACATTAAGTCAACTGAAAGTTATGATATAGGAACTTTTTGATCATTTGAGATGTTAGAGATTGCTACGGGTTGGCTTTGCAGAGGAAACTAGAATATCCTCTCTTGAGAATTTTGAAAAGGCCCGAAGATTAGAGTGAGTTAGAAATGTTCTGTGTACTACTCTCCAATTAGCTCTCCTGGGATGACCTGGCTGTGATTTAAGTACCCCGAATTTAAGGCACATTTTGGGGAGTTGGATGCTTATAAACCCCAGAGGGCAGAGGCTGTATCAGTGCAGTGGTTTAATACTTTTGAGTCAAGATGGTTTTTGCCAGGCTCTCTCCCTTTTCTGTGTGACCATGGGACTTAATTCTTAGATTCAGTTTTCTCGTCTATACTTATCTAAAAGGGATATAGAAAATATTAAATAAGTTAATAGATGTTAAGCCTTTACCCAAAGGTCTGGCATAAAATTAAGCTCTCAAGAAATATGAACTCTGATTATTGTCATCATCGTTTATTGTTTGTTAGAAGGATCCACTGTATATTTATTTATTTGCTTTTCTCTAAAAAAGTAAGACAAATTAGATTCTACAAAATAACACACTGGCCTTTTTCCACCACCAAGTTCTACATGTATTTCAGCAGGTGGGAAAACTTTTTAAAATAAAATTATCCATATTCTTTCCGTTATCCAGAATCTTGGAATTGTGGAGGCAAGCTTCAAATGTGTTTCCTTGTGATCCATACCCAGAGGAGAGTATGACTTTACACGTGCGTTATTTAGTAACACATAGTGCATATACCCACCAGTATACCATCCTCAATTTAGGATGATAAAAATAATTGGAACAAAGTTAACAGAATGTAACAATTCCCATAAAAGAGGCCTGGCAATATTGACAGTACAGGATGTTGGGATTTTCACTTCCCAGCAGCTGGGGTTTCTTGGAGCTGTTTACATGTCCAATATTAGAACATTGCTAAAAGATAAACTGAGACACAGGATGGAGTCACCTTTGTCTTGAGGCTCAGGCCTAGGACCCAGAGGGGACCTGGCCATTCTGGATGACATTTCCCAGGTGGACCATTCAATTAATGTCAACGAGCCAGGCCCAACTTTGAGCTGAAACACAGGGAACTTCTGAGAAGTTGGGCGGTTAAAAGCCACATGACTCTCACCTGCTTGTCCTGTGTTTCTTCCTGGAGAGACTTTATTCACTCCACAGACACATGTTCCAAGAGCATAGAATGTTCAGGGTTGGGCCGGGTGCATGGTGGTTACCAAAATGAGCCTGACCCTCAGAGAATTTACAATCTAACAGAAAGCAGTAGCCTGAAGACATGCTCCCAGATTTCTGTTTTTAAAAGGTGTGGGCAGGTGTCATCAAATGCCTTTGAATGTGTATCAAAACCTTGTCGTTTTTCTTTGGTGCACCAAGATACTAAAACGTGTTCACACCATCTCTTGAGAAACAGAGCTATGTTCTCCCTCCTAAACAGTCTATAATGATTTAAGATGGAACCTTGGGTGCTGTGGTCGAGAAAGGCCGTAACTTATCAAGTCTAAGTGAAAGGTAGTGCTTATCGTGTAACTCAAGCCTGGAACGTATTGAAGGCATTAAGTGCAATGGTATGTGACTGAACTGATGGGAATTAATGTGTAATTACTGTTTTTTACAGTATGGTTATAGTGATTATGGTCTATTTATTCTATTTTCCTTTGGAAATACAGTATAATGTAATTATAATTAATAACTCTAAAGATAGGCTCATTTACTTAAGTCATGAAAATGAATTACTGTCTTCCCATCGAGAATTTTTCAACTACCCCGTATAGAGTATCTACAGAAACAGTAATGCTTCTGAGAATATTACATGTAAAGAAACTGAAATGAATAAATGCTGAGTTGATGCTGAAATTAGTACAGTTTTAAACAATGAAAAAAATTATCAGAATTTTGTAGTTTGCTGTTATCTTTAAATCCTTTTAGATGTTTTGTGAATCTTCACCTTTTAGTTTTAACTACAAATTTTTAAATTACAGAAATTACATTTCCAGAAAGCTTGTCTTGGCAAAATGTAATTTAAAATAGTTTTAAAACCATGAGATAAGAAATCCAGGATTATTTTTGAACCATTAATCTACTTTCTGAGAAATATTTTTAAATGACTAAAAAACCTTCATTAATATTAATGGCATTATGTTCTAAAAGGGGCCATATTAATGTTTCCTTATAAATATTTCAGTTACTTTTTAAGGATGAAACTTTGATGCAGATTATGTGATTTTTATGTAAAAAGGAAGCCTACAGGGTAGAACTTCGGATCACCAAAGTTTGTAAGTTATTTCATTGCAGTTCATATGTATGTTTTCCCGTTATTATTCTGGTAGCTTCTTTAGGGTGCAGTGACTCCGTGGGAGAGCTCAGAGGAATCCTGAGTCTTCTAGGTTTATAAAACCTATCAGATCTTTACCTTTTCCTCTTTCCTCTTCTCTCTCCTCCCACCCCCCGTATCTAGTTCCTTATCGTGGAAATTTCATTCAAGTGCCTATTCTTTATCCCCCTTTTCCATCCCCAGCCCCCCAAATTAGGCCTCATGGTTCAATTATGTTTTCTTCAACAAACCCCCTTTCAAGTCATACCCACCAGTCACTCAATGAATTCTTCCGTTCTGCCTATTTACATCGCTTCCTCACCACCTTCAATTTCTCATCAGTGTTCTTTTTTAGGAGGTTAAAGTCAGACATGGCTTCTTGGGATTTTACTTAAAGTAGAAATAAAAACAGACATTTCCAGTTTTTATAGGGCGGTGAGCCTAACATATTGATATTTTGGAAAACAGCCTCACAGCTTAATCAATTAATCAAAAATGCTGAACAGTAACTAAACTTGGCTTAAAAGAAATCTAGTTGGCAGGTTTTTACTCTTCCCTAGTCGTAGGAACCCAAAAGGTCAGGAATCACATTTTTCTATTTTAGAGTTATTCTTCTTTTTTTTTGTGTGTGTGTGTGTGTGTGTGTGTGTTACGCGGGCCTCTCACTGTTGTGGCCTCTCCCATTGCGGAGCACAGGCTCCGGACGCGCAGGCTCAGCGGCCATGGCTCACGGGCCCAGCCGCTCCACGGCATGTGGGATCTTCCCGGACCGGGGCACCAACCCATGTTCCCCGCATCGGCAGGCGGACTCTCAACCACTGCGCCACCAGGGAAGCCCTAGAGTTCTTCTTCTGATGAGGGTCAGCTTTCTGCTACCAAGTACGCGTCTCCATGAAATACTGCAGACGTGGAATAGTCTTCCCTTCTACCCTGATCTACCGTTTAGCCTCAGACAGGTCTCTTCAGTGGTTATATTCACTATGATGAGATGCATTTCATTGTGTGAGAACATATTTTTAATCCTTTTTTTATTATTATTTTTGGCTTCATTGGGTCTTCGTTGCTGCATGTGAGCTTTCTCCAGTTGCAGTGAGCGGGGGCTACTCTTTGTTGCGGTGCGTGGGCTTCTCATTACGGTGGCTTCTCTTATTGCAGAGCATGGGCTCTAGGCATGTGGGCTCAGTAGCTGTGGCATATGGGCTCAGTAGCTGTGGCTTGTGGGCTCTAGAGTGCAGGCTCAGTAGTTGTGGCGCACAGCCTTATTTGCTCTGCAACATGTGGGATCTGGCTGCCAGGCCAGGGATTGATACCCGTGTCCCTTGCATTGGCGGGCGGATTCTCAACCACTGCACTACCAAGCAAGTCCCATATTTTGAATCTTAAGAAATATTTTGATATGTAGCAAAAACGTACAAAATACTCAGTTCTTCTGTCACGTAGATGTAGCTCTTTGACATCTACTGTCTTTGCGTGTGTTAAATTATAATAATTTTCTGGAATAATACCCATCGCTCATTTCCAATAAAAGCAGAGTTGCTAACTTTATGTTGTTTAAATTCATCCACAGTCATTCATTCAGTACAAAAACCGTCCACCCTCGCCCTGTGCCAGGCACTGTGCTGAGCTCTGGGAATGCAAATCCCAGAGGGCCTGATCCCTCTGTCAGGCAGCTCCCTACCCTCGGGGCCGTGTGTGTGGTGTGTGGCCCTGTGCACAGTGCTTCCTGGCCTGTTCAGGAGCTCTAGGGACTGGAGTGGGAGAGAGGAGTTCTCTGAGGAGTGTGTCAAAGGCAACTAGGATTTGGCCGAATGAATGGAGCTGGAGGACGGTGGAAGAGTGAGTCCGGTCTATGTGGGACCAGCGGGTCTGGAGCAGACTTTGAGGAGCAGAGTGGTGACAGAAAGGCTCTGGAATGAGCCACAGACTAGCTCCTAAAAAGCCTTGATCTTCCCGAAAAGTTTGGAGATTATCTAAAGGAGCTGGAGCAACAGAGGCAGATTCACAGCCTTAAAAGATTCCTTTGGGGACCAAGTGGTGAATGAATGACTGTGTCCAGACTAGACAGCCCTGGAGTGGGAGGGGGTACAGAAGCAATGGGCCGTGGTTCCTCAGGCCCTTTGCTGTGGACTTTGAAGTGCAAAATAGTCAATAAATGCATATTTGTTTAGATCCCGATGTGCCTCCATAGATGAAGTTGAGAATCCAAAGATCTGTTGGACCTGGATCCTGCCCTCAAGACACTTAAAGTCAAATCAGAAAAATGATCCCATAATGTATGGTATAGAGTGTTTTAATCGTTTGCAGAGGACTGTCACATTCAGTATGTCTTTTGAGACTTGAAACAACTGTGATCTGTCACATGATTACAGACAACATTTCATTAGTGAAAGACTGTACCCTAGATTTCTCCATGTCTTGTGGGCCTATTTAGAAGCAGTGGAGCTCCAGCTCCAACCAATACTTTGGCCCCATAGCTTGTGGTCCTGCCACTATACCGGACTGTATAAATAATAAAAATCCAATAATTAGGTAACTATCTAAGATGAAAATATATGGGATACATAAATTGTGATTATTCATCAGATGGCTTTATGAAGACGGCAACTCTGTGGTGAGTTTGGAGAAGAATGAATTATTGTGTGTCTTGAATGGCAATTTGCTGCTTGATGGAGTAGGAAGCTAATTCTGGGCTACAGAAGTGAATGAAGAGAGAAACAGAGGCAGACGATGGGATAGAAAAGTTTGTGCCGAGGGTTCTTGCAGGGGAAATAGGGAAAGAACTGGAATTTTCATTTGGATCCAATGGTGAAGAATTTGAATGTCAAGATTAAAAGTATATGGGCTGGGCTTCCCTGGTGGCGCAGTGGTTGAGAGTCCGCCTGCCGATGCAGGAGACACGGGTTCGTGCCCCGGTCCGGAAGGATCCCACATGCCGCGGAGCAGCTGGGCCCGTGAGCCATGGCCGCTGAGCCTGCGCGTCCGCAGCCTGTGCTCCGCAACGGGAGAGGCCACAACAGTGAGAGGCCCGCATACCGCATAAAAAAAAAAAAAAAAAAAAAAAAGTATATGGGCTCTCCCTGAGAGAGTGGTGATCTCAAGGGCTTAACACATAAGTAGAAAAAAAGAACTCGGCAGTGGTGCAAGGAATGAATGGGCAGGTGAGATGGAAGGCCAGGTCGTTTAGGAAGAGATTACAGTAAAGCCAAGGCATGTCCTCCCTCCCCTGGGAGAACTTCCTTCCACCTGCTTCTTCATTTCTTCTGTTCTGTCTCATGTGCCTCTAATTGTCACGTATGCATTCCACGTTTCTTCCGTATTTGAGATGATAAAGATATTTCCCTTAGCCCACCGATTCCCAAGCTGGTTCTTTCTGTCACTTTTTTGTAATCCTGACATCGAGTTCAATAAACTATTTTGATGCTTTTTAGTAATCATGATTCCAGTATAGGATTACCTCGTTTTATTGCATTTCGCTTTGTTGCACTTTGCAGATAATGCATTCTTTTTTACAAATTGAAGATTTGTGGCAACCCTGTGTTGTCAGACGACAGTTAGCCTTTTTTTTAGCAATGCATTATTTTTAATTAAGGTATGAACGTTGTTTGTTGTGGGTTTTTAAAATAAATTTATTTATTCATTTATTTATGGCTGTGTTAGGTCTTCGTTGCTGTGCGTGGTCCTTCTCTAGTTGCGGCGAGCGGGGGCTACTCTTCGTTGCGGTGCACGGGCTTCTCATTGTCGTGGCTTCTCTTGTTGCGGAGCACAGGCTCTAGGCATGCAGGCTTCAGTATTTGTGGCACTTGGGCTCCATAGTTGTGGCTTGCGGGCTCTAGAGTGCAGGCTCAGTAGTCGTGGTACGCAGGCTTACTTGCTCCACGGCATGGGGGATCTTCCCGGACCAGGGCTCGAACCCGTGTCTCCTGCATTGGCAGGTGGATTCTTAACCACTGCGCCACGGGAAGCCCTGAACATTGTTTTTTAAGACATAATTGCACACTCAATAGACTAACAGATGTATTGTGAACATAACTTTTTTTTTTTTTTTTGCGGTACGCGGGCCTCTCACCGCTGCGGCCCCTCCAGTTGCGGAGCACAGGCTCCGGACGCGCAGACTCAGCGGCCATGGCTCCACGGCTGGGCCCGTGATCTTCCCGGACCGGGGCACGAACCCGTGTCCCCTGCATCGGCAGGCGGACTCTCAACCACTGCGCCACCAGGGAAGCCCTGTGAACATAACTTTTATATGTACTGGGAAACCAAAAAATTTGTGCCATTCGCTTTATTGCAGTATTCACTTTATTGCAGGGTCTGGAACCCATCCGCAGTTATCTCTGAGGTGAGCCTGTGTCCTGAAATTTTCAAACCCTTGAAATGCTAGGTACTTGGAAAGAAACACATTTTCACATCTTTCCAGGTCCTGGGGACCCTACCACTGCAGCTTGAGGTCTCAATTCTTTTTCCTTTCTCTTCACTTTACCTGTTGGCCTGGCTGACTTACCCTCCAGCCAGATAATTCTTGCCCTTACTGTGTTGCTGCCTTCATCAGCACGTAGGATATCTGCGTTTGGAATGATTTTCACCCCAGATAAATCAGTTGGAAGTTTTCTAATACGCATGCCACTTTTTTTCCTCTTCTTCCCTTATTTCTCATCTGTTGCATCCCTCACATTGGTTACCTTAGCCCTGTGAATACCCGGCAGTATTTCATGCTGTTTATTCCCAAGTTCAGAACCCCCATCTGAGGCACCAGTCTAGGTCTTCCCTTAACCTTTTCAATGCTTTGCCGAACATCTCTTTATATTTGGAAATCTAGAAATAGCTTTGCATAATATGGTCATCTTTTATTCAACTGTATTTCTCTGCGAAGCCTACCCCTGACTTAAAACAAAATCAGAGTGGGGGTGGAATGTCTTTACGTTATTCCTCAAAAAAGGGAAACTGTTAAATAAAATACACAGACATGCAGGAGTCAGCTCTTTGAATAATACAGTATAGTCACGGCACCGCCATACAACAGTGGCGTCCCTGTATGGCCCAGGAGAGCTACTTACAGCATTTCCAGTGTTAATGCCCAGTTGCGTGTAACATTTTCATTTTCAGGTTCACTCTCAAAGCGTCTGGTTGGTGTGCTTCATATGGGCATTATTTCGTGAAAATGCCACATTTCCTGACATTGGAACGAAGTTTCAGTGTAATTGCCTCTGAAAGACAGTCTCAGCTCTGCGTTTACAGCTCAGTACCTTGCTTGTCTGTGGCAAGGTCGGAAAAGCTGCAGGCATGTAAGAGAAGAAGAAAAAACATCTGTCCCCCGGGCTCATAGTGATTTTTGTATTGGGGCAAGGAGGCAAAATATCCAACTTATAGTTTGATGTTGCATTAATAGACTTAGCTGTGGGATGCCATTTGCTCAGGACAGAACAGAGTGCTACCTGCAGAGTGTTTACTCTTTGGCTCCACAAATGGGCAGTATGTAGTTTCCAGTAGAATCATCCTGCCTGTTTTACTTTGTTCTGCAGACTCCTTTGTTAGTTTGATCTTGAGCAAGCAATTTACAAAGGAAAGAAACTTGAGGAACAAATTTACAGAAATGTTGATTGATTTTTTTTTTTTTTTTTTTTTTTTCTTAGAGCATCTTCTCAACCCTCTCTAGCTGTGAGGCCTTCATAGGGATATGCTGATTGGCGGGCAGGGGAGTTGAAAATACACTACACACCGAGGCTCCCTTGTTGATTTCTATGTTGAAGCCAAGGCAGCTTGATAGAACTTGAATTTGACTAAATCCAGCCACTTAGCGTAACTGTCTGCATTCCCCACAATGCAGTAGCCCAAGGTAATCTGCTTGTCAGGCACTTTCCTTTATGATCCCAGCAAGTCCCACATTCTGGAAGCAAATGTTGTATTTACCATAATCCATGAAAGGAAAAAAGCCCAGGCTAAAAATACGAAACAGAGCAAATGTAAAACATTGCTGCCACTCCAGTCCTGTAATTGGTCCATAAATGAGTCTCCGGCATCTGTGTGGCAGAGATACTTTTATGTATCATTGAAAGAGCTGGCTGTGCTTCAGATAGGTTTGCAAGGGCATCAGGATGCATAGGCAGCTCTGCAACACCTTTTGTGCTGACCAAGCAAATAGTGGCAAGTTGTACGTAGGATTCCCATGTTTGCAAACGCTGTTGCCTAGTGAGTGATTACATTTAATATGAGAATTAGATAGAATTGTTCACCCAGAACCAATTGGTGGGGTGGAGATATGAAAGGCTTGAATTGCTCGGGGAAATCTGTATTCTCAAATCAGTTACTGAAGAAGGGTGAGGATGCTGAGGCAGGAAGTAGAGAGAGGAAGTGAGCTGTGGGGAGATGCATGGTGACTGCAGAGAGAGGGTAGTAAACAGCGCACTCCCTTTAACCTAAAAGTGGAACAGCCACAGCGAAGCCAAGTAGAAATCCAGGCAGGCCTCTATATAGTAAAAAGAAGTTGTTTATTTTTTTTTCTGTAGCATCTTTGTCGATATTAGTTAAGTTATACTTAGCGTTCTGGGTGCTTGGGGTGTCATGGCTCTTACATACTGCTATTCACCTTGTGTGAGCAACAGTCATTCTTTATTTATGCGTTTTTCCATTTTCCAGCTATTACTTTAAAAATCAAAGAACAATGAGAAGGCACCTACACTCTTTCCACACGTGGTTTAACATTTAAAACAGCTCACTTAATCCTCAGGGCAGCACACGGGCCTCGTTGCATTCATTCTCTAGCTGAAGGACTTGGGTAACTTGCCCAACTAGAAGGCTGCAGAGCTGCGATTTGAACTTGAGTCTGGCTATCATCAAACCCTCCCTCTTTTCCATTGATTACACTTCCTAGAAATGTTCTATAGTATTTTATAGGCACTCAGGAAAATAATCAATTATGAATGAATGCATGATTCAGATAATGATACCTTATTAAGTAGTTGTTTGTTTTGTTTTGTTTTTTTCCCTGTACGCGGGCCTCTCACTGTTGTGGCCTCTCCCGTTGCGGAGCACAGGCTCCGGACGCGCAGGCCCAGCGGTCATGGCTCACGGACCCAGCCGCTCCGCGGCATGTGGGATCTTCCCGGACCGGGGCACGAACCCGCGTCCCCTGCATCGGCAGGCGGACTCTCAACCACTGCGCCACCAGGGAAGCCCTAAGTAGTGTTTTACATGTATTCATAAGGAGGAAACATTTTTGTTACAGTCTAAACAAGGAACTTGGTTTGTTTTCCCTTTCCAATTTATTATCATTCCCTTGTGCAGCCTGTGCATCCATCAGGCCACGAATGCATCCTTAGCCGGCCGAGGGAAATGAACCGCAGAGTGGATGGGTGAAGAGCGTCTGGCTCTGCGCACCACATGCCATTAGTCCCCGCCGGCCACGTGTTCACGTGCTCTGTCTGTCTCTGCATGGTTGCTCTTCACGTTCCTGAAGGAAGGAATCTTTCCTATCGTTGACTAGGTCTTTTCAGGATTCTTTTCCTTCTGAGGCCAGAGGCACCTGATTCTCCCTGTCAATAGATAACTCATCTTCCTTTTACAGTCCACAGCCGCAAACCAAAGTGTGTTGATCCTTGTAGTAGTATCTTTTCCTGATCTCCCTGATGACATCGCTTAGGTGAAAAAATATAAAGCAGTTCAGCAGCCAGCCCAGGGCCATGGCAATGAAGTCAGAGCTAGATTGGATGTGTTTATTTAAAAGAAAAAGGTGGACCCCAAATGGTAAATGTAGCGTTACAAATTAGTATTCAGCTTTACAAAATGGTACTTCAGATTTATTAATGCCTCAATAAATGTTACTAGAAGTCATTAGAGTTTAAGGTCAGTACCTGAACTAAGAGACAGATTACCGTATTCTAGTTGTTTATCGCATCCTTCCATCCATCCCTCCATCCATGCATCCACTGCCGATTCCTTGTATGCGCCAGGCTCGTTGCTTAAGCACCGAGATGCTCTAGGGTGATGACCAGGGGAATGAACAGGTGGTGATGGATTCGAGTGAAACTAGTACTTGAGACTTTCAGGTTTTTGCTTTTGTGAAGGAATGATACCTTGGGGAGAGGAATCGCAACTTTTCGTTTGCTCTTAGGGAGGAATCATCAGGATGCCGGCAGTGGTGGTACGGACAGAAAACTGTTGGCTGGCCAAGTCAGAAAGGTCGCAGTTTAGTTGATTGCTGAATGTTTAAAGAGCTCTTGTTTTGAGATTGTTAGCTTCAGAGGCAGAAGTAATTAAAAACCAATGCTACTTCCCTCCTTTTTTGTTTCTTTTAATATGATGGGCCCCAAGAGCTTCTGTAGTCATTAAAAAATAAAAGGCTCATGCAAAGCTTGTCCCCATAAGCCTTTTTTGAGTGTGGCCCCTGTGCATACAAATCAGGATGTCTGTTAATTAAGTAGGGTAAGAGCTCCGTGTTTCGTAATCACGTGGCAAGAACCGTGAGGAAGTGCATTTCTCTTGCGTGGAGTGTGACTCTTAAGTTACAGAAACATATGTAATCCTTGCTTGCTGATTTTTATTAGGAGGAAATTGCTCTGATTGTCCTTATCTCCATGGCATAGCTGGAGAGTTCAAGTTACTGCATCACTTGAAAGTTTATTTTTATGAACACCTGACCACAGTGTGTAAAACTGCCATGTAGAGCCATTCCGCGGTGTCACACGTGGGGAGATGACCTTCCTCCCAGCCGGAGAGTGGTCACGGAGGCAACCTAGTGGCTTCTTTTCCTGTCGAGAGCCACACATCAGAAGGACTATTGGCCTGACAGTGTCAGAAATAGTGTACAGGTGTTAGGTTCAAATAAATTTTACATTAAAGGAGGACTAGAGCTTAGCACCGTGGGAGCTGCCAAAAAACACCTGTTCTTGTTTATTTGCATAAGTTAAGCAGCAGTGAGACTGGACGTGGTATGGCAAAGGACTTGGTTTATTGAGAGACTCCGGTGCTTTTCCTAAATGTTCATTGAGATCCCTTGTATTAAAACTAATAGAGTGAAAGGTATTCCCACCATCCCCAAGTCGATATGTTTAGCATCAAAGAGAACCCTAGGGGGCTTCCCTGGTGGCGCAGTGGTTGAGAGTCCGCCTGCCGATGCAGGGGACGCGGGTTCGTGTCCCGGTCCGGGAGGATCCCACATGCCGAGGAGCGGCTGGGCCCGTGAGCCATGGCCGCTGAGCCTGCGCGTCCGGAGCCTGTGCCCCGCAACGGGAGAGGCCACAACAGTGAGAGACCCGCGTACCGCAAAAAAAAAAAGAGAACCCTATACCGTGATGCGTTGTGCTTCATTTAGATTTTGCCAAAGGTGGTCCTGGAACTCATTTACACGGCATGGAACAGATGGAGTTGCTTTTGCTGACTGGTTAGAATAGGCATAGTGTAAATATTAGAAGAGAATTTTGCCCAATCTGCTTCTTTCTCCTGTCTTTAACCAACAGAAATATAGGGCTGTAAATAATTGAAGCTGAGACTCATCTAGCACAAGAGACATACATGAATTTTAATAAGAGTCTAGGACAATTGATACTTTGGCTGGGTGGCAAAACGGTACACCGTTGATATCTTGGGTCCGAATAACATTGTGTCCTTTCTAATTCCTGAGATGCTTGGCTTCCTAAAATGGCCACGTTTATTTAGATTACGGACCCATTTAGAGTAGTTTTAATAACGTTATGGTTTCACACATAAGTGATTCCATAATTTATTTCTCCGTCGGGGTTTTTGAATGTTGGTGTTAATTAAGAAAAGGGAAAAAAGGCAATATCTCCCTCCAGTCAGTGAAGTCAGTTGCCCTTGCTGTTGTCTTAAAAACAACCCCCAAAACAGCCCTAGTAACCTGTCAATAATGACCGGTTAGTAAGTCAAAAACTGGCTTAGTAAATCTTACCATTCCAGGTTCACAGGTGACCTGACTCCTAGCTAGAACCCATTTATCACGAGTGACCCATTGACAAGAGGGAACCTTCTGCTGATTTCCGGTCCCTCCCACCCACAGCTAAATTACTAACCTGCGTATTAAGGAGATTGCCTGCGTCTTCATCAGCTGGTGCAGCTTGACTTTCCCACACAGCGGAACCCACAGATCTTGAGGTTTTAGGGCACCTAGATGAAAATGCCCCAAGAACAAATTCTTTCTATAAATACAGTACGCATGAAGGTGAGCCCCGTGGCCAGACGAGGTAGGATTTCCAGACTCGGTGTCTGAAATGAACACCAAGGGTTTGAACTTTCTCAGTGTGGCTTCAGGACACCTCTGGCATTCGTCTTAGTTCTGGATCTTTCCATGCTCTGCACTCACAGTCCCTGCGTTAGGGGGTTGGAGCGTTGCCAAGCTGTCCACTGACTTCACGGTGCTTTGGGTTGCTAATGAAACCTCTGTGTGGAAGCCTCAGAACCAAGCTGCTGTCACAGCGTGTGTGGGGTCGTAGGTACGTAATTAGGAAGTGTCCTCATCACCTTGCCCACCCTCGCCATGTGAATACCCTCCGTCCCGAGGTGTCCGTTCACTCAGGTGTATACTGTCTAGTCAGCGGATTTCCAAATAATTGCGTTTCGGGTGTTCAGTATATTCACAATACTGTGGACGCGCGAAACGTCACACAGTTCCGTTTCCCGGGGGAGATGTGATTTCCAGAATTGGTACCAAATGACCCAGGGAGGGGAGCTAAAATTGTTTTCAGAGCCATTTGGGTGGTGGTTTTTAATACTTTTGGATCTTCCTGCCCTTGATACATTTTTGGGTTTCAGTATCAGTGTATTTCAGTATCGCGTTGTCGGTTTCAGTAAGATAAGACGTAAATCTTTTCAAGTAGTCTTGCTTTCCCTCATTCTGCCTTGTAGAAACAAACCAACCGACAGATGGTGATTTTCCCAGTAAACATGGAGCTAAAAGCAGGATCCCAGGTATCACCCCTCCATGCTTGTCATCTTTATTGTTGGGTACAGTTACTATCTCCGTCCATGTTTCCAGCGTAGTGAAGCGTGTCCATTTTCATGTGAACATGAACCCTGTCGTCCCAGGTCCTAGAGGAACTGACTGTCCATTCTGCATTGTTGGAAAGGCTTCTTTCATGGTCATATTTTAATGATTCCATTGATGCAGGACTTCCTCTTCAATTTAATTGGATTTGATTGCCTTATGCCATTGTCTATAAAAACAAGCATACAACCCTAGAATCTACAGATCAGCCAAAGCTGAGCTGCCTGAATGTAGTCAAACCTCTCAACATTCAACAACAATAAGAAAAACTTAGGTAGCAATTTGTTTTCGGCTTTCAGTTCTGAACTCCAAACTTTTAAAGCTGTGCCGCCCTCGAATTATCATCATCTCCTATTTATTTCCCGCGTATATAACGTCCTTCTCCTCAAGGAGTCTATTTAACAAATACTGTCAATTCTGGAAAATTATGATTGTAATTTTGTTTGCCCCCATTTAGAGCTGTCATTTTTAAATTGAAGAACTATAGTAATATGCTTTGTGTTGTTGTTATTAAAGACAACAGTAATTATTTCAACAATTTAAAAATACCCACAATAATCATTGTAGGTGACTTTTCAGCTTCTGTCTTTGACTCCCCAAGACCTTACAAGAGTGATGGTGAAGTTGTGAAAAGTTTTACCAGAGGAAAAGTAAATGAGGAGTCCTAATCATGAACCCTGACAGGGTAAGGATATTTAACTAATGAGACAAAGGCATGCTGTTTATAATCTGTTTCCATGACCACGGATGTTTCCTCACCCAGTTTTTAGTAACATAGTATTAGGATTTGATTTACAACTGAAAAGTTTTCGATCTCAAGGTCCACAGTCCAAGTTGAGTTATTAAATTTAAACCTCATGACTTTTCCTGTGTATCCCCTGGATTCAGAGGACCACTTCGGCCCTATTAAAGAATTACATTGCTAGTGTTTTGGGTTTTGTGTGCTCTTGAATTGTTTTTCCTTTCATATCTTTTCACGTCATGGGTGGGATAACAGGAAAAGAAACCAGGGAGTATGAGAGTACGTCACAATATTATAGAGGTTTGTTGTTGTGGTTGATAGTTTTTGGCTTGTTTTGCATTACTTTGCCTTGAGGTAAGGATACATTAATTCCTTGCAGTGGAGTGAGGTAGAGAGGCTTCTGAGCTCTGGAATCCTCTGTCAGCTTTACCACTCCTGCAGATGTACCGTGACGCATGCCCGGGGGACACTGTGTATGGGACCCCTGACTCAGAGAACCAGCTTGGCCACAAGAGAGCTGAAAGATCTTAGTGCCTTGTGAGCTAAGCCTTAACCTAAAAGGAGGCCTGAGGCTGTTTCTTCTGGACCAAACTCTGACTTGAATCCCTGGGTCTTCACATCCTCATGGTGAATTCAGTTAGGGAGGAAAGAACATAGGGAAGCTCTTAGGAAACTCAGGATTACCTTTCTTCTCAAAACCAGAGCATCTGGCTTAAGCCATTCCTGGATCTGCCATGCTAGATCTTGCAAAGCTGGTAGAGGGGGGCAGCCCTAGGGCCCTCGGCACCAGCCATGTGGAGTTAAGAGAAAAAGCAACCCTCTGGGGAAACAAGCACTTGTAGCTTCTTCAAAAGCTGCACCAAAAGTTCCTACCCTAGCACCATGGTCCAGTTATATCCTAGACCTTGGTTTGACGCCATTAATTTTCCTCCTGAAGAGAGGAGCTGGGAGAAGGGAGGGGAGTTACGAGTAGTTAAGGAGCGTGCTATGGAGTGAATGTTTCTCCCCCAGAATTCATACGTTGAAACCTGTCGCCCAAGGCGATGGAATGAAGTAGATGGGGCCTTTGGGGGGTGATGAGGTTATGAGGGTGGATCCCCCATGATGGAATTAGTGCCCTTATAGAAGAGACCCCAGAGAGCTCCCTCACCCCTTTCACTATGTGAGGCCAGAGGGAGAAGCGGCCATCTAGGAACTAGGAAGCAGGCTCTCATCACACTCCGAATCTGCCAGTACTTTTATCTTGGACTTCCAGCCTCCAGAACCGTGAAAAATAAATGTCTGATGTTTATAAACCACCCACTATGTTGTATTTTTGTGATACAGACAAATACGGGTTTTCAGCAGCCAGCTGTTCCCAATGCAGAGGTGTAGCAAAAAGCGTTGCCTCACCCCAGAAAAACATAGTTGTGTAGTCACTTCAATAAGGACCAAACTTTGGACAGAAGAGAACATTGTGACACCTTATTCGAGACATTGGATATTCAGTTGTACGAGCTACTAAACAATGAGAAATGGGAGGGCAGGGACAGTGTCTTACTCATCATTATGTTCTGAGCACAGTGCCTGGCACTCAATGAACAGCGGTTAAATAAGTGAACAGAAACATGGTGGAATGAATCAAATAGTAATGGGCGCTATGGCAGGGATTGTTCAGAGAGCATGAACTGTGAAGGAGAAGTTTATATGTACCGGTCTTCCTTGTGTCTTCCTGGAAAGACTTTGATTTGCAGAATTGTTACCCTTTTAACTTTTCAAGGTCCTTGAGGATGTCCATGAAGAAAACATACAACTTTTGTTCCATTCTTAAATCATCTTTTCCAAATAAAAGGAAACTTATTTTTCCTTCCGTTGCTTTTTATGGAATCTTACCTTGAACTGTGCTGTTGTTCACCATCTCACTGTATCAATCGGTGTACTCGGAATGCATCCAACTTACATAAATCCATAGTTGTGCTTTTTTGTGTGTGAGCTGACAGATACTTCCTGGTCAAGTTTCAGTGGCACATGTTGGGCTGTAGACTAGTCAAGGATAGTTCTGGATTCTGAATTCTAGAAATCCAATTATAGTTATCCAGCAACCTGGGGAGAGGAGCAGGAGAGGGGGATGCATCCATCCAGTTACCATAAGGTTGGTTGTAGCATATGTCTCTGAAGCTCACAGTCTGTCACCGTCAGACTTAGTGAGTTGAGCTCTTAGCTTCCAGAAAGAAAAGGGATTACTTTACCTACATTTTAAGAAAAAATTCTCTCCACTGCTGGATGAAGTAAGGCATTTCTGGATGTCAGCTAAAGCATCGAGAGCCATGACTGGTGCCTCATTTTCCGAAGAAAGCAGTGGTTACTTTCTTTTTTCTTGTTCAAGTTGACCCACCAAAAACTTAAGCCACTCCAGAGGGGTCTCTCCCCGCTCTCTCTTAAATGCAGATAGATTGATATTTAATTTTTAATATTCTCTCCCGGGTTTTTTGACAGGCTATACATATGCTAATAGAAATAAGCTTATTATTTGAAGCGCAGAGCTGCTTGTCACCGAAGCTTCATTAACACTGTTATCACTGCCTGACATTTATCTTATAATTTTCTAGAGCTGACTGTTGTGTCTCCATGGAAACCCAAATTGCAATTGAAACAAGTACGATAATAAAGGCATCCGCCGAGATTGACAGCGAGCAGAGCCTGGTTACGTTTTGTGATGGTTCATTCAGTAGCTACAGCTCGAGATAGAGATTCTTGCACTTGGGGCGTTGAGAATTCACTCTCCCGAGTCCCATGTCCCACCTGGCTCCGCGTAGACGGGCAAGTTTACCGTGACCTCCCTGGTTCTCGTGTTAGTAATTAGGTCGCTCACTTTGACTGTCATCCTCTCAAGGCGTCATGAATATTAGATGTAATATTAACCGTGATCCTCTTTGGATCCAAGAGGAAATTCTTGCTGGATGCTTTTGACACTGTGCGGTGTCGGCCAGGCCTTACGCTGGCACCTTGTGGTGCCCGAATGGATCACTTTTGGACACGGGGGCAACTGCGCCAGCTTTGTGTCATCTTTTCCCCCTTGATATCGAGGAACCTGTGCTCTTCTCAGTTCATGACTTCCCATCAGTTTGGTTGGTGCTTCAAAGCAAGGAGTCATGGAACTGGAGTGGGTCCAGAGTGAATTAATCTGAAATTAATTTGATTCTGAAAGACTCCATCTGGCTGTGTTTGGGAGAGGCAGTGAGACAGATATATAAACAAATGATCATCTGTATTCATTGTGCCAGATGTAGTGTCAAAAAATGAAGAAATGGCTTTAAAAAAAATCAGCTATGGGGAATTTTGATATGATATTCAGCCTCGTGGAATAACAGCCTTTATAATTTTGCACATAATCCTATTTATATTCTTATTTGTTTAGGGGCTTAGAGCTGACGGTGTGTTTTTTTAGGGAATAAGCAAATTAAATGTCAGATCCTATTTTAATTGGTGATTTAAGATGCTAAATGGAATTTATGACATGCTGAGAGAGAGAGAGAGAGAGAGAGAGAGAGAGAAGGCCTATAGATTTCCGAATCAGAATGTGGTGTTTGGTATTGATTTCATCTTAAGAAGTGATTTAGAGATTTAAAAACTAGCAAAGTGGAATGTCATTTGGACTTTGTCTTTTGAAATGGAGTTTTGTAGCATGACAAGCCAGCATGTTTGTCTCATAGGGAAACACACAAAGCGCTGACATGCATACAGTTCTGGAGGTCATCTTCGAGTAATTACACAAACTTGGCAAAGTTCTTTTTCCATTGCTTTAAGCAGACTATCAGAGAGGCACATGTTTTGGATTGCTATCTAGGAATTTAGTGCAATCCCTCTAAAACCTGTCATCACCTTTTCTTATGTTGGGACAGAAAGATCTAAAAAATTCATGGTTAGTCCCGTGAATGATAACACAATCATCTATTATATGGGCCCTTTATTTCTCATTTTCAAACCTCAAGCATCATGTTTTGTGATGTCTTGAAGAGAAATAATTAAAGTTGGCTGCTTGATCAGGCAACAAACATAATTTACTTTGGAAAAACCAACTCCCACAAGAGGAACGACTCATCTCTGCCCCAGTCCTCACCCACCTCTCTCACTTCTCCCAGCCAAAAACCAGGCAGATAAAAATCGATCAGAATACTTAATAAAAATTAATACCCCCCCCCCCAAAGTCAAAGCATCGCAGCAAAATCGGTTGCTGCATGTGAGGACAGCAAATTAGATGGTCCACAAATGTTGAGTTTTGATGCTCACAGCCGTTTTAGAATGAGAAAGTAAAATCTCCGCTACCTGGAGCCCCCGCAGGGAGGGGAGTCAGTCTGATTAGCAAAGTTTGTAGTAGAGTTAAAAGCTTATCCTTAAGGGCAGTGATTCTCTTTGTTCTTTTTTTTTTTTTAACATCTTTATTAGAGTATAATTGTTTTACGATGGTATGTTAGTTTCTGCTTTACAACAAATCTTTGTTCTTATTCGGAAAGACGTCCTAACAATAAATTATATATTTCCTTGGGTCCTTAAACAGAATTTGTTGAGCATAATGTGACCCTGTAGATGAGACATGATAGTCGTTACACAAATTAATTATTCTGCTGGGCGGCTGTTCTTGGGAACTCCTGGAGAATGTAAGTCAGTCCCAGCTACCTACCAACATAAAACAAGAAATCTTTGAGTAAAGGATTGGGAAGCTCCCCCAAAGGGCTTAAGGGGCATAAACATCAGGCCAGAAACTTTGTGAAATATGTTTTGACTGCTCTGGTGTCCTTTTTTAAAAAAAAAAAACTTTTATTATTATTATTTATTTTTTGGCCACGCCGCACAGCATGTGGGATCTTAGACCCACACCCCATGCATTGGAAGCACGGAGTCGTAAGCACTGGACCACTAGGGAAGTCCTAATGTCCTTTTTTTTTTTTTTTTTTTTTTTTTTAGTATTCTGGTTTTGGCATTTCACAATCATGAGTTGGAGGCATTATCAGAAAAAAAGTACATCTGAACCTCATATAAATGGCAAGTGCACAGAAATACACATCTTTGTTCACAAATGGATTCTGTTTTCTGATCTAAACTACGGTCATTAATATGACATAGTTAGTTCTTATTAACTGTCAACTTTTGGTTTTCCAGATCAGTGGAAGGAAACAGCAGCATTACTGCTCTCCTCTGCATTTATCGTCCAACCTTCTACTGCTGGCTGCATCCCTGAGGCTGGCATTCAGTTTAAGTTGTATTCCTTGATTACACATCATTAATGACTGAGGAAGGTAGGCCAGAGGCAGGTTGAGGAAAGAGCAGCCTGAGATTAAATTTTGCCATTGATAAATGATGAAGTGAATAATGAATGGACAGATGATCAATATTTAATGGAAGGATAAATAGAGTTCTGAATACGAGGCCAGCACAAAGGTCAGTGAAATCTTGGTCCTTTAGTCCAAAGTAGGAGAGCCCCCTGAATGGTTTTGCGACGACATTTTATCATCAGAATAGTCAGAGTTAGGACAGTGCCTGCACCAGGACAAGTGGACCCAGTGGGCATTTCAGGGAAAACAGGCCCGACTCAGTAACTCGTTGGTTATAGGTATATTGACCCCCAGGTTCAATACAACAGTTCCGGATGGGATAACGTGGTTCTTTATGATCGTAGTGATGGATTGTGTAGTGTGTGATTTAATGTTGACAACTTCTAAGACTTCTCGCTGTATTAAATCTATTCATTCAGAAAATATGCATTGAGGTTATACTGAGACTGAATTCAAGGCACCGTGCTGGCCTTCTCTGAACGCCTTATTTAGAATTGGGCCCTGGCACCCAACCCTTCCCATCTCCCTTTCCTGCTTTATTTTTTCTCCATTGAAATGATCTCTTTCTAATCTCTTAGAAGATTTACTTAGTTTGCTCATTTTATGCCTCGCTCTAGAATAGCAGCTCCATAAAGGCAGTTTTACCTGATTTGATTCAGTGTTTTATCACCCAGCGCCTTGAATAATGCCTGAATGGTGGGGTCACCTCAGAAATGCGTATTGAGAGAATGATTAAGACAGCCCTGTCCTCAGGAATTTCACAGTTTCACCATGTGCTGAATTGGGGGCTCAGTTAATGACCGTTTCCGTAGGTTCAACAGTCAGAGGAGGGGTGGGGTGCAGGCCAGCAATCACTCTGTCATGTGCGTGTTCTGTGTAAGACGTTATTCCTGGTCTCGGATCCGGCGTGGAGCAGGGGGCAGTTGGAGGCAGTAAGAAAAACAGGGAAGTTGAACGTGAAACCCAGCTGGAGGAAAGGGAGACGGGAAGAGGTTATTTGTAAAGGTGCCGAGATCCAGGTGGTTCCAGAGCCTTCCGCCAGCTGTTTCTGGAGAGGGTCAGATGGGAGGGTTGATCAGACGAGACCAAGGAGAGTAATAGGGACAGGAATGCTGGAGGGGGGTGACAGCAGAGGAGTTAGTCCAGAGGCCAGGGTGAAAAGCGGAGCTGGAAGGGCTTCATGGACGGAATGGGCTTCCAGTTGATGGCCTTGGCAGCAGAGTTGGGACCCTGGGCTGTCCCCCGAGCTCAAGGGTCAGCAGTGCGGGTGATGGCCGTCCAGCCATGGGTCCACGTGGCACTCTCTCCAGGTGGCTCAGGTCTCCTGTCTTGAATGTATGGTCCGCGGGATGGGAGACACCTGTGGCCACTTTCTGTCCAGGCCCAGGCCCCTTGCTGCAGTGGTTTTCGTTCAGTCTCACTGCCAACTCAGGGATAGCTTATCATCCTGTGTCTCTGACTGTTGCAGATTCCGTTGACAAATTGGACAGCGAGGGTGTAGCGTGGTTCACGATGCTGATTGCCTGTCCCCGTGGCCAGATGAATCCCTTCTGGCTGGCTGATGGCAGGCCCGTGTATACTGCTCTCTTCTGGGCCTTAGTGTTCTGTGGTTTGATTCTATATTGTACATATGGCTGACTCTGATCAGTGGCTACTAGTGGCTTAAGGGCATAAATTACATATGTCTCGACTCTCTCTCCTTCAAACCCAGCACCATGGGACTTCCCTGGTGGCGCAGTGGTTAAGAATCCACCTGCCAATTCAGGGGACACAGGTTCAAGCCCTAGTCCGGGAAGATCCCACACGCTGCGGAGCAAGTAAGCCTGCGCACCACAACGACTGAGCCTGCGCGCTAGAGCCCATGAGCCACAACTGCTGAGCCCACGTGCTGCAACTACTGAAGCCCACACGCCTAGAGCCCGTGCTCCGCAACAAGAGAAGCCACCGCAATGAGAAGGCTGTGCACCGCAGTGAAGAGTAGCCCCTGCTCGCCGCAACTAGAGAAAGCCCGCGTGCAGCAATGAAGACCCAATGCAGCCCCCCCCCCGCAAAAAAAAAAGTAATAATAAAATTTAAAAATCTTAAAAAAAAAAAAACCAGCACCGTGCCTGACAAAAGGCAGGTCCTCAATACCTGAGTAAGAAAAGGGCTTTGTGTGCAAATAACCCTTGGGGGCGGGACGGGGGCAGGCGTAGGGGTTTGAAATCCCACAAAGGTGAACCATCCACTTTCACTACCAGTATTTCTTCAGTGGATGGAGAGTGTTGTGAATCCGTCCTGATTGCTTTCTTTCTCTTGCATAAGTAAGTCGAGGCAAAACATTGTCGCCAGCGGTGGAAGCAGGAGTTGTTTGCCTAGCAAAGCACAGTTGCTAAAGCCCAGGTGCAGGGTACCAGGAGCTGTGTCGTCACTCTCAGCGTACATCCCTCGTTTTCATCACCCGCTGCCGGAACGTGAATAGGGGAGAGACATTTTAGGTAAAAATTAGTTTTCGGTTTGGGAAGTTTGGACCAGTATTGAGTTGTCCCTCACACCCGTCTTCATTTCATAATGATTCACGGGTTCAGTTACTTAACGGAGGCCAAGCCAGTGTCTTCTCCGTCATCCAGAAGGGCCAGTTGCAAGTGCTTGCCCAAGCAAACAGGTGAATTCTGCAGCATTTAGTGGTGGGCAGGTGAATCAGCCTGGGGGCACCTAGAAGGGGTGTGCGCCCCGAACCAGTGCACCCCCTCCCTGGCCACCGTTGGCTCATCTGTACAGCGGGGGCAGGAGCGCTGACCTCGGCCCTTGCAATGGGAGGATTAAGTAACGTGTGCTCCAGCAGCACTTAGAAAAGGTGAAGCCTGATATGAATCTTCTGAGTGATGATTATTTCCCTGTTGCCGTTTCTAAAAGTTCATCTAAAGAACTCTCCCATACAAATACCTTCTGCTCTCTGCAGTCCACGGAACTATTTCTGATAAATCACAGAAGGAAATGAGTTCCCTGGGCGGGGGCTGTTCCGAGCTGATGCCTGACTGCCTTCCCAGCAAGGGCTGTGTGTGTTCAGCCTTCAGGTGCCCCCTGGATGCCTCCACATTTACTTCTTTGCGGGGGTTTTCTAGCTTTCTGCTTTTTACTTGCAGTCAAGTTGAGATAAGCTAATAAGATTTCCCCTTTCCCTGGTGAGTCCAGGCACCCGTGTAGTGAGGCCTTTTCTGCGGGAATGATTTCCTACAAATCAGGGTTACATTTTACCCTGGTAATCAAATGGATAACTTTTAGACCTGCATCCAGATGCAGTCCTGCATGACCTCCAGCCGTCCGGTGGAACGCCCATCAGAAATGTGTGCTTTCCTAGTCATCTGTGAATGAAATCGATGTGCTAGCCATTCTGTAATAGATTCTATTTCTTTTCAAATTTTGTCAAAGCCCAGGGATGAAGATGTTAACATGTGTGCGTACTTACAGGAAACTCGAACTTTTCTAAAGAGGGGCACAAACTAATTTATTCACTATTTGACCATTTGGAGAAAGGCTTTGCCTCCTTCGGCGACTTAGGGTATTATTTGATCCGTTTCATCTTCTGTGAATTCACCAGCTGATCTGCAGAAGTCTCACCTCCAAGTTTGAGGGCCCCGTCCTGCTACCATTCTATAACTGGTGGAGACATGACTCACAAAACTTTGGCTGCATGTGAGAAATTATATCCATACCTTCCAGGTAAATACAGGAATGGCCTCGGTTTCATCATCTGATTGCTGGGTAAACTGATATCCAGGGAGTTTTGTTAGGCCTACCAGAATCTAACACAAGGATCCCGCCGACGGAGAGCCATCTGTATCGGTGCAGTGCAGAGGTGCCGTGTCGAAAGGCAGGCACGGGAGATAGAGGTGTTCTTCATGGTGACCCCGAAGTGGTGTGTTTTCAAAGGGAGCTGCAGTTCCCAGAGCTCGAGGTTGGATGACAGCCAATGCCTCTTCTTAAATGGAGAGGGTTAGGTTTAGAGTAGAAGGTTGCACCTCCGGAGAGGGGCCCCTCTCTGATCCCCGGAGAGCAGTGGAGTGACAAAGAGCTGATGCTGGACCCCTCGCACCACGTTGCCAATCCATCGAGGAGAGAATTCGGTTCTTACATAGTAAGCAACAACAACAGGGACAGCGTGGAAGGCTGTTAACGTTACTGAATTTCACACCGTTCTGTTGCCACCAGGCCCACCGCCAGGTTCTTCCTGCTTGTGCCTCACGCAGCTCAGCCTTGGAGAGCTTCCTGCGATCGCCACACAAAGCCTGTTTCTTCATGGGCTATTACTTAAGTACAAGGGATATTAAACAATGGTCCCCGGGCCCTTCGAAAGAGTGGCCTGTCTGCTGACTGCAGTTGAGATACTAGGAAGAGTTGGCACAAACTGAGAGAGAGGATGCTCTGGCAGCAGCCCTGAGCGACCAGCCACTCGCAGAATTAGAGAAACTAACAGCCAGATGGGAACTGTTGTGTCTCTTTGTTTTACAAGTGAGGAAACTGAGGTACAGAGTGATTACATGATGAGCCTGGGATCCCACAGTTAATTGCATGCTGAGCCAAGACGAGAACCCAGGCCAGCCAGCCCACTGGCTACCTCTCGGGTGACTCAAGCAGTGGTGTCATTTTCCTGGCCCTTCATTTCTATTTTCCCAAAACAACTATCTGATGAAATGTTTTGGTGAATCTCAACTCCTATTTGTCTTTCAAACAAACAAACAAACAAAAACTACTTATATTTGCATTTAGAGCTATTTAAGTTTAAATTAATTAAAATAAAACTTAAAATTCCATTTCTCAGTTGCCCTAACTTCATTTCGAGTGTGCAGTAGCCACATAACACTCGTGGCCACCATGTTGGATTGCGTAGGTTATAGAACATTCCCATCGTTGCACACAGTTGGCAGTACTGATGCAGGATATTCCAAGGACCAAAGTAAGATGGGTTGAAAAAGTATGGGAGTAATAAGATTCTTTGTAACTACCAAGGAGATTAGCTATCTTTTATTCAAAATTTCTCCAAGACACGGCATCTTTTTGTGATGTTTTCAGGTTTGTATATCTTCTGAAGGTGGCATTTTATGTCCTCTTTTTCAACTTTTGTAAAATTACTTATAGCCACTTGGCATTTCTCATACCCATTTTGTAAGTTTGTTATTCTTCCTTTTGTATAGATAAGGGAGATGGAGATATAATGCAGAAGGTTGCTGTCCAATGAGCAAGATAAAAGAATAGAAATATCAGTTCTTCTGTTTGCGTTCTCCAAAAAGAAACCTGCATTCACTGGACCTCATGAAAGCTTGTGTCCTGGAATATACAATAATAAGAATACATTGAATTGATTATTGTAATTTCTGTAATATTTTGCTGCTTAGAGGAACCTCAGAAGATTTTGCATATCCTCTGTTGGTCTAGTTCTCTTTACTCGAAAATAGAGTAGGGAAGTAGGTCAGTGCCAGTGCTGAAAGCAAAGAGTAAGCACCATCGTTTTTCTCCCCCAACACCCTTATATTTTCGTCTTGGCTCTGAGACTAATACCACCAGTGCCCGCTGGCTTCGTGCTCTTTAACTCGTGGTCCAATTCCATATGGCGTCTGTCCTGGAGGAGCCTGATAGTTGGCACTTTGCCAAGAGCAAAAGTGGAATTGGCGTCCAGGATAGTATTGTAGTTTGTAGGTGAGGTGCCAGCAGAGAGGTATGGCTTGTGTCTCGGGCCTGCCGGTTTCCACTGAGTCCAAGGGAAACACCACCCTAGAGAAACCCAGTTCATGGAATATTAAGCAGTAACCATTGGCCTTTATTTCATACTGTGTCCGCATTCTGCAGACACCTCTTCTTAGGGGTGTGACATTGAAGAAGTCACTTTACCTCTACGACTCTCGATTGCTTCATTTCCAAAACAGGGATAATAATGTCATCTTCTCGGAGCTGTTGTGATGCTGTATGTCCTGTACCTGGCAAAGTTTTCTGGCAAAGAGGAGGCTCTCGATAAATATTTGAATTTGAACCTAATTCCTGCACTGTCCCGGAGGCTAGGGAGTGTGGGGGAGGGAGCTAGTCTAATTTTCTAAGCCCGAGATCACATTCCAGTAAATAGAAGATCTTACTGAGAGTTTTACCGAGAGTTAGGGTATCTGTTCCCATAATTACGCCTCTGTGTAGATCGAATTGGTTTGCTGTGGCCTCTGGCAGGTACCTCGAAAGGTTTAACTGTTAGACACATGATTTCTGGCTTCCTTAGAAGTGTCAGCACTTGCAGCCCCATGAGGACAAAAGAAGTCAGTAAGTCTCTGGTAGAAATGAGTATCAGCTGGGAAGAAAGTTGGGAGTCCAAAGGAGGAGGAGCTCTCACACATCAGAACAAAGTTACCCAGGCTGCTGCAATACCGTCAGCATCCAGGGCACGGGATTCAGCAGCACAGGGGTCGTCAGTGGGGTACCACCACTGATGCTTTGATCTGGAAGATGTGCTGTTGTTGTTGTTCATTTGACTGCACCGGGTCTTTGGTGTGGCATGCAGGGCTCTTTTAGTTGCAGCATGCGGGATGATCTAGTTCCCTGACCAGGGATCAAACCCGGGCCCCCTGCATTGGGAGCGTGGAACCGTAACCATTGGACCACCAGGGAAGTCCCAGATGTGTTATTTTGAATTTGTGTAACAACTAGACATAGTTGGATTTACTTAAGGGACGGCATGCTCTTAGCATTTGATGCGAATCTTTGGAACATTTGTTTGCAAAATGGGCAGGTAGTGGGGAAAGGAGGCACGTATGGTTGAGAGGTACTCGTCGATGTGGTCCGGTGGGAATAGAGAGGGAGGGAGGCAGTCAGTGGAGACGGAGACGCGTTGTATGATCATGGAGAAAATGTGGGTTGTAAGGTAGCCTTCATGGGCTCTTAAGTTCAGTACTTTGCGCCCTAATTCCAACACAGAAAGAGGAAAGATGCGTATATGTGTTTCCAATAGTGCCTGTTACTTGGCAGTGTGGTTCCAGGGAACCAGTAGGTCTTGCTCTTGGCCTTGACTTCTCATAGATTTACCATAAGCTGTTCACTCTCAGCCCAAAGCAGACCTGATACAATACATGGCCACATGATGGTTTAGAAATGTTCTGTTCTCTGGAGCCCATTGGGCCCAGGTTCAAATTCTATTTCTACAATGTATAAGCCGGTAATCTCAGAAAAGGAATTTATTTCTTAGACGTTTGCATCTGGAAAATAATACTTTCTCATAGAGATGTTATAAGGATTAGAAAAAACGTATGTAAAGCACCTAGCGTGGTATCTGGCATATAAGTGCTTGCTGAAAGATGCCTATTATTATTATTATTATTATTACTTAGGATATGAACTGTGTTTGAGTTCATACTATGAAAAAATTTGGATTAAAAAGTAGACTTGTGATGGTCACTCATTTCTAGTGCATTACGAGTGCACAGAAAAGATGAACAATGGAAACAGCTAACGCTTATTAGACACTTACCCGGGGCCACGTCCTGTACTAAGCACATGGCTATATGAGGTGGAGTCCGTTTGTTACCAGTTTACAGATGAAGAGTCTGAGGCCCAGGGCGGCACAGTTAGGAAGTGGTAGTGCCAGGATTCAGACCCTGGGCCCCAACACTCCTCTGCCTCAGGGTACAAGAGATCTAAAGGCACCTGTGAAGGATGGCTGGGGGCGGACAGGGATTATAAACACATACTCACCAGCATACAGACCAAAGGGCGTAAACCCTCTTTGCAGAGTCCCTGCCTTTATGCACCTCGGTGAGTGTGTATTTTTTGAGAAAGTAAAAATGGCCCCTCATTTGGAGACCCGTGAATGCTTGCTCTAGATATTCGGACCAGTGTGCTGCTGCCTGAACCCTCCGTTGTATTAACCGTGCTTTGTGCAGACGAGATGCAGGAGCCCCATTTTTTGAACTTCCGTTCTCTGTTAGCTGGGACCTGTGGCAATGCCTTCCTCTTTTCATTCTAGCTGCTTGTCAACAGCGGTAACCACAGGCCCTTCCTGTCCCAGAAATAAGTCTTGCCACAGTGTCAGCGAGCTGTGAATGCTAACGTTCTGTTCTGCGTGGGCCTTTGCCAGCTCCACCCTGCCCGAGCTGGGCTCCACGGGGTTAAAGTGTTTATTGAATTCCCAGAGGGTGATTTGAAAAGCAGTAGAGGTGCACGGGAACAAGATTAAATGCTCACACTCGAATCTAAGCAGGCATTGCATTACACCTGAGTTGTTGAAGGAAGATTTTGTGCTCAACATTGTATTCGGCAGAACATTTTTTTTATAACAATATGGTTGATTAGAGAAAGCTCTGAAAGTGCTTCAAGTTTATCTTGAAGCACTTTATCTTGATTGTTTATCTCAAGGGTAAAAACAACAGAGTGGTAAATTGGGGGATAAGAAGTAGAAATTGAAGCCAGGACCTAGTGAAGAGTATTTGCCATCATTTTCCTCTCGGGATTAAATTGAATTCAGGATTTCTCCTTTCCATAGGTTTTATTGTTTGTTTGTTTGTTAGACATCAGTGTCTTCCCCCGCCCCCCCGCCCCCCACCCCCCGACCAAGGGCTCAGGACTACCCTAGTTTCACAGCAAATTTTAGGTGCTGTGATGGGTTTTGATTGAAATAAGGAAGCCTACTTAAGATCTTTGAAAACCTTCTTACTGTTAGCCTGAGGCTACAGTGAAGTGACCATTTGCAGTGAAGTTTTAGTCCATGTGGCCTTTTCTTTCTGCCTTCTGGGCTGGAGCCTGGGGGTTGAGGGACAGTCGTGGACAAGGCTCTGTAGGTTCTACGTCTGCCGAGTTTAAGTGCATTTTACTGTATTTTCACAGGCTGGGAATCAAGAGCACTGTACTGCAGATGAATGCTGCTTAGGGCATTCAGCCTTTCACTGGGCAGAGTAGGTGGGTTTAGGGTGCATTGGTGGGGGGGGGTATGCGGGGGAGACGGAGGGTATGTGGTTTTGCTTTACTATATACTGCAGCTCAGATGGGGTGGGGGCGGAATCCAAGTAAAGCATAAACACTTTCATCATCCTTTTACATGATGGTGACTGGAATTGCACGTCCTGAACAAGCACTGTCTCTTTCAAATAAGGGTTTTGGGAAACAGCATTAAGGAGGATTGATATGTAAAAGCGTATGATCTTGCTCTTTGTATCGGCCCCAAATATTTACTGAAGCTAGGAGAAGAAAAGGTAGACTTTCCTCTTTTCTCTCCCAAACGTGTGGTTGTTTAGAACTCAAGTGCAACATCTGGATGTCAGATATACACAGAGAGCAATTTACGGAGTGTGAAAGATTTGAAATATTCAGTGTCCTTTAGCGGGAACTCAACTTTCTGGGACTGCTTTTTTTTTTTTTTTTTTCCCCTTCCCGGCACAAAGCAGGCAATTCTGAGATCGCCTTTGCCTCTCTGAATTAAACCCTTTGTGCCCGGGTCCCATAAACAACGTGCTTTTTAAATGGAAGCCCCCTCCCCGCCCGGGCCCTTTTCTCCAGCGTGGGCAGCCAATCGGCTGCACCCAGCCGCATTGCTGGAGCACTTTCCCTTCTGAGCAGCAACAACGTACTAATTTGACGCACGCATGGATGCCTCGCGCGCTCTGCAAATTCATCCCCAGCCCTTAGTCATCTGACGGACTGCCGAGTGTTTCATTTTCTTTTCATGTGACTTTATTATTACCACCTCTCTCCTCTCTTCCAAAAACCTCGCCAAAGGGGTGGCAGGGTGGGAAAGCCAGCAGAAAGCCAGCCCCGCCTTTCTTTCCACGCGAGAGCCAGCGTGGGGGCTGATAACGCTGTGGATGCTTGATGGCAGCCTAGCCAAGCGAGACCTGCTGTTAACTTGCAGCTGCCTCCCGAGCCGGGTTTCAAGATGTCCACGCCCCGGGTGACAGCCGGCAGGGCGCCGCCCGGGGTCGGGCGGCGATACTGAACAGCAGCCTGCAGTGAGAGCTCTCGCCGCTGCCGCCGAGGAGCCACCTAATGGTGCCTGTGCTTTGTTTTAGTTCATCCCGTTTCCACGACTCATTAGGCACTTTGCCCCGTGCTCCTCTTCCTCCGCCTTCCGCCTCCCCGCCCCCACCCCCGGTGTTCGGTCTTCCTGTCCCTCGCCGCCCTGCAGCCCTAACTCTGGCTCCCGCTTCCCTTTTTGACAGTAACGGCACAGCCAACAAGATGAACGGCGCTTTGGATCACTCAGACCAGCCAGACCCAGATGCCATTAAGATGTTTGTCGGACAGATCCCCCGGTCCTGGTCGGAAAAGGAGCTGAAAGAACTTTTTGAGCCTTACGGAGCTGTCTACCAGATCAACGTCCTCCGGGACCGGAGTCAGAACCCTCCCCAGAGTAAAGGTACAGATAGTGGGGCGCGCGCGCGGTCAGGGGCGCGCGGGGCGCCAGGGCGTCCCGGGAATCGCGGGAGGGAGGAGGGCGAGGGAGAGCCGCCCGCTACCCCTGTGCCTCGCGGCCAGCCGGCCTCCTCCCCGCGACCCCCCGCCCGCCTGCTTCCCGGGCAGGTGGACCAGATGGCCTGGGATGCGGGGAGGGAGAAGCGGAGCGGGGGCGGCGCGGCCGCGCCTCCGTCCAGGCGCGTGATTCCTCCCTGAGGTCACTTTCTAGGCAGTGGCTTGCCTCTCTGAGGAACAGAGCAGAGCTCTTTCTTACCCCTACCTTTCTGTTACTGCCCATGTAATTACCGCTGCATTTCACTTTTCCATAGGCTGTGGGGATCTTGAAGTACCTTATAAACAGTGATAATCACTGGTGTAAGGAATAAAGGGTACAGTTTTAGGAGGGACATTAATTCTTGGGGTCTAAATGGAGATCATTAAGTGAAGTGTGCCTTTGGGGGCGGGAAGTAGCACCCTAGTGGCCTGAAATAGTTAGCACACCTTCAAAAATGCTTCTGGTCTACGCCCTTAGCAGTGGTAAGATTCACATGTACAATCTGGTGGCTGTGACTGCCTCCATTTTAAGATGAGAGAGTGATTCTGGGTGGGGGGGGGGGGGGTACAGTTATTAAAATAGAGGCCGGAAACCTCTGTCCAGGTTGAAGCTTCTGGCTATTGGAGTCACCCTTTGTAAGCTCTTTGTAGACTTCAGTTAAGATATCTCCTCTGCTGCTACCATATGGTCTCCGTCCAGGTTTTAACCTCATTTTAGTGATTTTGTTCTTTCGCTGGTCTTGATCTCTTGGTTTTCGTACCGAGGGCTCCTCCTCCATCTCCTTGTGGGTCTCACAGTTGCTGTTTCTCTGCCCCTTGGCGTTTCTGTCTGGCCTGTTATTTTATTTCTCTGTTGCCTCTCACAAGAGCTCCTGCAAGCTCATTGTTTGCCTTGTACACACACTTTGGTTGAGCATATGAACATCAGCCCATACTCCTCTCTGAGCCTCTTCTCCACTGTCAAATTGAAGGGCTAGGGCTAAGTCATTGTGAAAACTCTCATGTTCTCTGACTCTGAGAAACGTTGGTCCATTTCTTGTTCCCAGTAGTTACTGAGGTCTGATTGGACTTTTTGGAACCTGTTAAGACATTTTAAAACCCCTAGATCATGTCTATTTTATAAAGGTGAACAGACATGCCTACGTTTATAGGACTCTCCTTTTCTATCTCAAAACCTATCATGTAACACCAAGAGTGTTTTCAAAAGAATGTGTTTAAGAATTTTGTTATCACATACTTGACTGTCCCGTAATTTGAAAAATGGAAAATTAGATATTTAAAAATCAAGAGGATTAAAAACATCACAAATTAGGGCAGTGCTGGGACTCTTTATTGATCATATCCCTTAACTATTTACCTACGTGTTTCCCGAATGGAGAAGACTAGAATCGGTTTTAATACTTTCACAGTATCCAAAGGCAGTATAACGAATGGGCTGAAGCTCAGGACTCAGCAAAGAAGGGCCTTCCCACCATCTAGAATGGCACCCACAGAAAACTAGGCCAGAGGCAGTAAACCAGTGCTTGAGAGCAGTAACCACAGTTCATCCTTGACTAGGAAAACGTGCCTGCAAATTTCAGTCTATTCAGCATTTTTCAAAATGACTTCTGACATAATGATCAAAGCTCATTTATTGTTACGATGCCTTGTTACATGCGTTTTAGCTTTTGATTACATGTGTCCTACTTCAGCCAAAAAGGCCTTTCTCGAAGTCAAGTAAATGCTTATGCCTGGCCTAGTTCTTCTACCATTTGCTCTCTTTTCCCCGATGTTCCTCCGATCAGTATCTTTACCACGCCGTATTTGTGACTCTGTATTTTAACTCCCTTCACTAGGTCTTATATCTAACTTCATTTAAACAGTTTGCATCAGCTCAGAGTCTTGGAGGGAAAGGGAGGCCTTCTGAGGGAATTTACTTTTTTTGAGCCCATGCTGCGTACCAGGCTCTATGTTAGGAGCATTGCATAGTTTTCTCATTTACTTCTTACTGGAATTCTGAAAGTAGATGGTATTAGTATCGTTTTGCAGATGAGAAAACTGAGGATCACAGAAAGTTAAGATAGATACAGCCCAGTTCACCCAGCTAGTAAGCGGCATAGTAGAAATGTGAGCCCAGTTCATCTGTCTTCATGGGCTACTCCATCTCGCCTCTCAGGGAGATGAGGCCAAAACCTGCCTTGGTCTGCTTTATTTCAGGGTTGGGTCAGAGGCCTTCTCCTTTCCCTAAGGATTCCCCAAGTGAAAGGAAGGAATTTCACCCTTCAAGATCAGGGTTGATTTTGCTTCTGTCTTTGTCCTTAGTTTTTATACCCCTGGGTCGAGATTGTACATCACTCCAACTCATGGTATCATGGGATGGAAGTTACAGATGAAATCATTCAAATCTTACCTTTGGAAATATAGGTCAGTTCCCATTACTGTGAACTCCAAGTCTCACATCAAATATTGCTTGAAGTACATGGGCTGTCAGCCAAAGCTTGAAAGGGTTTTTGTTATACAGACGTCTCTGTTGTAATGGTGTTTGTTGTGATGGGATTTGAGCTGTATAATGACATTCCTCTCGGAGGATTACAGCCCTTAGACGCTTACGTGTAGAGATCAAACGCCACCACTTTTCTTTACACTGAGACCTATGTGTGCCATACATCATTTGCCCGTTCATAGATAAGATACGACCCCACGTTTACGTTGGTTCTGGCGATCAACAGAATAAAATTACCCTGTTTTCCCAGGGCTGATGTCAGAGCCTCAGAAATTAGAAATTTGGAGGCTGTCTCTCTAAACATGGTTTAAATTATCTAAGGCTTTTAGGATGGCCTTGATTCGTTGCCTTACTGACATAAGCGGTTCCAAGGAAAGAGACAAAATCAGGCTGTTACCTAATCCAGGTGAATTAGGTTTTTCCTGTCACTTTGTATTTGATGTTCTGTTTAATCTTGAGGCATAAAAACTTTGTTCTGTTTTTGAAAGTATCCTTTAAGAGTTAGAGGCTAAGCTATCTATTTCTTCTCTCACATAAATATATGTGTTGATCAAGCAGCCTCAGCAGCTCTGGGGAATCTGGCTCGGTAAACCATCCCACCTCCGAGGACCTAGGGAAAGCGTGTTTTATTTAGTGGTTATTGGTCAAGTCTAGATAAGAATATATAGTAGTGAAGAGCATGGCTTTTGAAGTCAGCAAGCCTTGATTCGATTTCTGGCTGTACCGCTTGCTACGGGTTGGCCTTGGGCACATTACTTAATCTCCCCCGAAAATGGAGACAGTCCTCGTAGGGTTGCTGAGATAGTGAAATCACGTGCTTTGCACAGAACTGGACTGTGGTAGGAGCTCGCTCTGGTGGTGGTGGTGATTACATTGGTTATTATTATTATCACTGCCCCCAAGAACTTGAAATCTAATAGGGACAATGAGGTAAATATATACACAGGTAACCATAATATAAAAGAACATGAGATAAGAGTAATCAAGAAAGAGGTGAGCGTATTTGAACTCTGGAGGTTCAGGGGAGGAACGAATAACTTGTAACTATGGAGATAGGGGAAAAATGGCATCTTTACCAAGTCTTGAAAAAAAAATAATAATAATAGGATTTCAGTAAGTAAAGACAAGTAGACACACTGGCCTGTTTCTGGCGTGGAGGTGAGAACATTCAGGGCGGGTTCTATGAGTTCTCCCAGAGTTCAGAGGAAATGTGAAATAGAGGAAATGAAGGAAGTGGAGAAGATGAGGACGCCTAGAAATGAAGACTGGGGCCGGTTCCTAGAAGACTGACTTCTCAGGCTAAAATATTCGAGTTTTATTTCTTAGACAGCAGAGGGTCTGTGAAGGTATTTCAGCAACAGGGAAGGTGGCCAGGAGCCTGGCGTCGCATGTCAGGGAATCTGTGGAGCCCAGACAGGGCGCTGTCATGGCAGTGGAGAGGGAGGAACCAGGTGACACAGACATGACCGTGGTGAGAGGAAGGGGACTTAATAACTCCATTGGGGCAGTGACAACTGGGAGCTTTTGGCCTAACTGGGAGGACTGGGGAAGCAGTCAGCAGGTGGGAGTGGACAGGGAGAGGGGTGGTCAGTTCAGTTTTGATCGCTCTGAGTCTGAGGTGCCTCGGAAGAGTCGAGCAGGATGCAGGCCAAGGAAAGCCATCAGAGGTGGTGATTGGAGGACCTGGGAGCGTTTCAGAAGGTTGGGGAAGGTCGGGAGAGAGATCGTGTCGGTTTCTGTGCGGGGCCGTGAGTGGATACTGCCCTCTCTGGGAAGTCAGCGCATGAAAGGAAAGAGATCTTAGATGCAGGACTTTTCATTTTGAGCCAAAGGTAAGAAGATGGAGCAAAACAAGATAGTGCACGTGCAACGGTGAAGTTCAGGATCCTTGAAGGGACGAAAGGAATGGCTGAAGAGCACATGTCAACGGATGGAAAGATGCTTCATTCGAGACAGTGGGGCCTTTAGCAGGAAGTAACACCAGAGTGAGTCTCGGTCTAATGAGGGAGGTAGACACTCGGTCACAGATGCCCTTGGACTTCTCAGGAGGCATTATGTTTCTGAGAAGTCTGGGTGAAATCAAAGGCGTAAGAAAAATGATGTAAAATGACTGTTTTGGAAAATCCAATAGGGGAGAGAAGAAGGGGATTATTGAGCGGGAGGGTGCAGTTACCCCTAGGTTGTGTTGATTTACCGCAGGCCCTGGCGGTGTGGTTCTCTGTCCGTAGCGAGTGAGCAGGGAATGTTGGGCTGTGGAGATGAGCAAGAGAAATGTGGCTGAAGATCAGGAAGGGTATTGAGTGTGTCAGAATGTTCACTGAAGCTGGTAAGGACAGAGGGTGGCTCGGGTCTTCTGGAGAAGGAAGAGTTGGGGGCTGGAGGTGGTGAACGAGGTACAGTGGAAGGGGCGGCAGGTACGGGAATGGGGGTCCAGTGACACCAAACTCAAAACCTCTAGGCAGTAGATGAATTGTGTGCCTTGAATCATCACTCTTGAGGTTTCCGTTTTAATCAAAATTATACCTCAGGATCCCAGCGCGCTGAGAAAAACCTACCCTTTCATGAATGCTAGTTATACTTCGTTAAGTTTGAATGCTTAGGTATCACTATTCTGATTTTACTGGAAGGAACTCTGCGGAGCCTGTGCTGAGTGACCAGAATAGTCATTTGACATTTGAGCTGGAAGGTAGCAGCAGACCCTCGACCGTAACAAGTGCCTTGCCCGTCACATTTTTACTGTCTCTCTTTGGTGACTTCTCAACCAAAAGAGAACTAGGAAGGGGAAGTGGCTTGTGTCAACTAGCGCTCCATGCCACAGGCCTGAAGAACAGAACTTCCTTTTTTCTTGAAATGTGCTTGGGAGCTGTGGCATAACCGCCGTGCAGCTGCAGCCCTTCCAGCACCTCGAGTCCAGAGTGGGTGGAACAAAAATCACATTCACAGCTCCTCGGGGGAAGGGTGATTACCTTTCAGTTTCAAAAGAGCAGCTTTTGCCCTTTCATCTCCCGGTTGGGCAGCCTACAGTTGGTGTGACGCCAGGGACGGCCCTAGACAGCGGTTTGCCTTTGGGTGATTTCATCCTTCTCCCCTGCTCCCTCCACCCATGTTGGGTGATGACTGAATATGAGTCGTTTCTTTCCTTCTCAGTGCCCTTACTTCAGTCTTCAGGAATTCATTCACAAAATTCTAAGTTCAACCTCCTCTCTTCCCAGTTCAGCACGATGGCAGAGTTGTTCTGGAGGATGAGATGAGATGGCCAGGGGACACGAACAGGGGAGGCAAAGAGGAGGAAAAGACGGGCGGAAGGCGCCAAAGCTAACTGTCCTTATTTCAGAATCTGACGGGACAGCCCTCTGGGCTCTGGCAGCATGAGAGCAGGCCCTGGAGTCGGGGGACCCATAACTGGTGTTTCTTATCACAGATGAGTCTGGAGAACCAGCCTCGATCTCCGTGTCTTTGCAGTATTGATAATACCTACCTCCGAACTGCTGTACATGTTCAGTGAAAGGACAAAGGTGGATGCTGCTGGTAGAGTCCAAGGAGAGCTGATAATCTTACGACCTTGATGATTCTTCATAATGTGAAAGGCTTGTAAAGAGCACCTTCGACCTTTTTATTCAAGGAAGAATATTGGGGGTGGGTGGGGGGCTGGGGTGGGAGTGGAGAGAAGCTCATTTTTGTCTTTCTTGCCTTTGCTTTCTTCCCTTGAGTAGTAGAAATGTACTTGGAGCCAGTTTATTTAAGTGCTGCCCTCTTGAAATCAGTAATTGAGAAAGAATTCGGAACGCAGGAAGATGAACCAATTTGACATTTTTAACGCACACAAGTCGGGGATAGGATTTCTGCCCTAAATTTCTTGCAGACTAGGGTGGCTTCCCTAGATTGTCTGGGATAGCCCGAGTTATGTTCGTGCTGCCTCGGGGGCCCACAGGAGGGATGCTTTCACCCTGAATTAATTTTTTTTTTATTTTTTATTTATTTTCTTTATTTATTTTTGGCTGCATTGGGTCTTCATTGCTGCATGTGGGCTTTCTCTAGTTGCGGCGAGCGGGGGCCACCACTCTTCAGTGCGTGGCGAGGGCTTCTCATTGCGGTGGCTTCTCTTGTTGCGGAACACGGGTTCCAGGCAATGCGGGCTTCAGTAGTTGTGGCTCGCGGGCTCCAGAGCACAGGCCCAGCAGTTGGTGGCGCACGGGCTTAGCTGCCCCGCGGCATGTGGGTTCTTCCCGGACCAGGGCTCGAACCTGTGTCCTCCTCACCGGCAGGCGGACTCCCAGCCACTGCACCATTCAGGGAAGCTCCTGAATTAATTTTATGTTAACAGAAACCTCTGTGTAACGGATCGTGACATCCTTTTATCCTTTCATTGTTGGCTGACCGAGATCCTGCAGGATAAACGTAAAATGCCGTCAGAGGCTTTATACTCGTGCAAGCAGGGATCCTTGTCACACCCTTGGGAGAGGTGGATTCATCGGTTATGGCATAGGGTTATATCTTTTTTAAATTAACAATTCAAGTTTTTGAAATGGAGTTTTAAATTATTTTGGCTTACGCAGGCCACACCCATGGAACTGATTGAGGTGAATGAGAGAGAAATGTCAAGTGAGCCTTGATTAAGTTATAGTGAGAAGGAATCCCTTTAAACACCCCATACTCTGTGCTGCGAGATTGGGCTGTGCTTGTCTAGGTCAGCCTGAATTTCTGTTACTTAAAGGCCGGCATCTACCCTGGCAGGTGGTGGTATCTGTCCTGGGTACTTTTTTTTTTTTGGTGGTACGCGGGCCTCTCACTGTTGTGGCATCTCCCGCTGCGGAGCACAGGCCCCGGACGCGCAGGCCCAGCGGCCACGGCTCACGGGCCCAGCCGCTCTGCGGCATGTGGGATCCTCCCGGACCGGGGCACGAACCCGCGTCCCCTGCATCGGCAAGCGGACTCTCAACCACTGCGCCACCAGGGAAGCCCATGTCCTGGGTACATTTTGGTCCTTACATCTCTGGAGGGGCAAAAAAGAGGAAGGAAGGGTAGGAGAGCGATCCAGAGGACACACAGAGCAAGCCGGCAGCAAAGAAGAAAGGAAATTAACCTAAGGTTGCTTCTCACCATTTTGTTTTCTTCTCTGTCTGGGACGCCAGCTGGTCCCTAATCATCTTGTCCCCGGTAGATTTGCATTTCTGGAATTAAAGGGGCAGAAGAATAAAGCAAACAGGCTCTGGACAAAAGGAGAATGGGCTTTTGGGGTAGAAACTTGCCATGAACAGTAAATCCAGGGTTTCATGCCTTCTGTCTGTCTGAATCCCTCCAACACATGTTAGAGGTTGGCTGAAAAAGGCAAGTCTAGGTGATATCACAAATCACATTTCCCACGGCCGCATTGACAGTTTGCCTGCCCGGAGGTCCAACTGGCCTTTTTATTTGCACCCAGTGAGGTTTCTCCACATTAGGGATGCTCCATCGTCTGTTATGCACTTGTACCACTCTGTGTCACCATACTGTGGGTCATTATGAAATGTTTTTGGAAATGAGAAGTCCAGTTTCCTAGCCAGAAAGGGAAGTGCTCCCTCTGGGGTAATGCTGCTAGTTACTCTGCAGTACCTTTGCATTGCCTGGGAGTGGCCTTAGCCTGACTCTCTTCTCACTTTCGCTCCAAGGACACCAGATAGTCGGGCCATCGGGTTGAAAGGGTGACTTTCTTCCTTCTTCAATCTTGGCTTCTAATTAAAATTTACAATCAACTATAGTTATATTATATTTTAGAAATGTTCAGAAATGCTAACATTACAAATATAAATAAAATCATTACATACCTTATGAACCATTAGCTTCATAGATAATACATTATCTTTAATAATTCCAACCATGGTAAAATGTGCCATGTGGTTAGCACAGTTGGCTCCCTTTTTTTAATCTTGTGTTCGTAGATTCTTTTTTTTTTTTCCAGTACGCGGGCCTCTCACTGCTGTGGCCTCTCCCGTTGCGGAGCACAGGCTCCGGACGCGCAGGCCCAGCGGCCATGGCTCAAGGCAAGGGTTCAACGCTCTGCGGCACGTGGGATCTTCCCGGACCGGGGCACGAACCCGCGTCCCCTGCATCGGCAGGCAGACTCTCAACCACTGCGCCACCAGGGAAGCCCCGTAGATTCTTAAAAGACTGAATTTTCACCTTGGACCTATGGCCCCAAATGCTACCAAGATTTAGGCATGAGATTTTTATTCCTTGTCCAATTTCACTGATCCTGAAACAGTCCATGCTCGTGTTTTCCTATCTGATATTGGCTAGCCCAAACCTCTTATTGGAACAGCTCTTCCTCCCTTTGGACCTGAGTACGTGTGATGGAAAAAGGAACGTGGGGAAAAAAGGCCTGTGTGGAATGATGGATTATGATCATGTGGATTTCACAAGCTCCCTTTTCACTGAGTCACATAGACAAACACGTAGGTAGCAAGCAAAAAAGCAGGTTTGCTATTAATGGAAAAAGGAGTTATTTGGCTGAACAGGGGCAGGTTATAATGGTAAAGACTAATGGGTCCAGGAGAATCGGGATGGCAATTTGAAAGCCACAGAAATTGATATTAGGATCAATATTTTTTCACTCTGTATGTAAATGACTGAGAACGATGTCCCCGATATAGTATCCACGTCCTGCCATTAATTCAGATTAGAGAAACGCAACTGGAGAAATATACTTCGGGCAGTGATCAGTTGGAACAATAAAGGAATATAATTCCCCCCTTTCTCTTAGAGGATCATAAATTGGAATTCGAGAAGTGAATCAAGAGAGTGAAAGAGAATATCCACCCATCACCCTCTTGAAGTGACCCAGAATCTGATCGTTATAAAACGTTTTGGGGTGTGTTAGACGTTTGTAGGACAAGTTCACAGCCTACATGTGGATGGAGAACTGTCTCTTCAGAATCGTCTTTGGCATCCTCTGTGCTGTTTCGTGGTCTCTTGCCAGCCAGGTCTTGTTGCCTTCTTTTCAGTTTTAGGTGAAAAAAAAAAAAAAAAAAATGTCCCCCAAACACCCTTCAGTTTAATGGAAACCACATCACAGAGGTAGAGAGAGAGACCTGATCATGGGGAGGGGGAGGGGTGTAAGAAGCAAGGTTTCCGACAAGAAAATGGTCCAAAAATGGCCCCCAAATGCTAAACATTCCAAACGAAGGTGCCAGACACCAAGTGTTAAGGAACAGGTAATTCACCACTTTTCACAGCGAACTTTTTCGCTTCTATCTAGGCCACAGTGCCTCATGCGAGGGAATGTTATTGAAGTTCCATCAAGAAGATGGACGCCTTCCAGAGGCAAAGCAGCACGAATCACAAAGGTCCTGGAAGGTGCGCCCGTATGGAAAGGTCCTGGAGGTTAACTTGAAAGCCCTGAGAGCGTGGAGTCACAAGAATGAAAAGAGAGAAAGGCTGGAGCCAAACATAAAAAGAGAGATTGTGCTCTCCAAAAGAAAAAAAGAAAGTTAGAAGAGAATATGATTGAAGTCTGGAAGATGCTAAAGGGCAGAGTGCGGCTATATATAGATAAGCTCTTTCAATTAATGCTAAACCCCAGGATTCTGGGGCTTAGACTTAAAGTGTTGGCATGGCAGGCCAAGTGTAGAGTTGGAGCCAAACTTTTACACAGAAGAGGTGGGGAACTTAGAGAAAAGGATGGAAGTTATGGTGAGGGTGGGGGGCTTCACACCTCCTTCTTTTGTAACGGGGCTATTTGGACCTTAGGGTAACCTTGAAAGCCCCAGGTCCCATTTAAAGTGGAATTTCACCTCGAATTTGAAAAGACGAAAGACGTGGCCCAGAAACCTAGCCACGGGTTTTTACCAGAGGACCTGTTACATGGCAGGAAATGCTCATCGGCACCTACTGTGTGCAAGGCCTTGTGTTGAATGCTGAGAACATAGAGATGAACAGGCCACGTTCTGGGCGCCGCAAGGAGAGAAAGCATTGAATGTCATGAAAGGGGGGACTGCCCAAGTCGCTTAGAAACATCCAGCCAGCTTGGGGCGGTCGGTGTCCACTTGGGGTGCGTGTGTGTTGTCTCTTTCGGAGCAGACGCTCAGGAGGCCCCGCGAGCAGAGGATCCTGTGCCGTTCGTATAACAAAAGTGAAGTGAGAGTTTTGGGGGACCCCGAGGTCGTGCGCTGGTGGGAGTCTGAGGGGTTTCCTTTCAGCAGTGCACCTCCCCAATATGCCCTTTCCCCTTTCTCTTCAGATTTAGTCTTCCTTCTTCTTTCTTCTCCCTGTGGGGAATCGAGGACCAGATTAGCCCAAGTTTTACTCGGTCAGCTTTTCTGAGGGGTCTCCGTTAAATCCAAGGGCACGCACTTTGCAGCTTCCTGTTGGCGTAACCGAGCCAGTGGTCGTGCAGCAGCTGGTCCTCACTGTCCCCCCCAGTGTCACACTGTTTGGCGCCAGGTCCTGAAGACACAGCCGGCCCCTACCTGATGGAACTGTTCAATACATCCAACGCGAATGAGCCACTGATAGCCTGACCCCTCATGGGGGAGGTGTGTGTGTACATGTGTCCTGTGTACAACACACACACACACGTATGTTTTGAACTTTGTGGTTAACTCGAAGTTTATTTCTTTGAACACGGTTTCTTCAACTGTCTGTGGTATTGCCCGTAAGGTAGACTACATTATTTCTAAAATATTGGCTGTAAATCGCCTCGTGCAGTGCCCGGTGTAGGGTGGGGACTGAGTGAAGCCTGTAGGTAGTGTATAGTAGGTGTGGGAGGAGACAAAGATGAGGAAAGAGCCCAGTAATGGCCTCTTGATTTTGTAAAACCTGTATCTAATAGGAAGGGCTGTTTTAAACCTTCTGATGCTTCTTTCTCAGTGAGTTTGCTAGAACATGTACAAAATTTACACCTGCATTATGTGGCGAAAAAGGACACGACGGCATGAGACGGGACGGGTAGTCAGTAAAAACCAATGATCTCTGGCAAAAGAGGGTAAAATTCGGTAAAACAAATATTTGCAACTCAATCAGATTTTAGAGGGTCTCCTATCGATTCCAAGCCTATGTAGTTATTCAGAATTCTGGATCCTAACATGCCCGGTCTTGAGGACAGCAGACTCTTTCAGAATAATTCTATGTCTGATTATCTTGCTTTGGCCCCGATTCCCACGGACATTGTATAGTAACTGCAGGCCTCACGTCGTAACTGCTCAGTACATTGGACTGTGCTGAACATTGTACTAGGCTTTCTGTTTGGGGGTTTTCAGGTTTGGTTCGGTTTTGTCTTTGGCACTCCGACCTTTCCGTATGATTGGTTCAAATTTGATGTTGCATCTAAACTACCATCAATAGGATGTTACTTCTGAGTTATTTTCAAACATTTATCCCAGTGCCTTCACTCTTTTTTATGCAGCCTGTCTTGTTTCCAGCTGCACTCAGTTTTGAAGATGGTTGATTGGCATTAGAGGGTCATTTTGTGACCAATAGTGGAATAAAGTTGCCTGGTTTTCATGGCAGGAATCTCTAGGCATCCTGCACTAACCATCCTCCAGAAGATCATTTTCACACAGAGGCTAGTTCTTAACCCACCCCCACCCACTACCAAGAATCACCACTTGTTTCAGAAGCCTGTATAGGGTAGCTCATTTGGCACATGACCCTTAATTACCATTAAGGTGATTATTAGAAGAGTCACCACTTTGAGAAGGAAATAGGTGTATTAGCTAACGTGAGCTTTCATGCACATTAACACCTCTCTCTAAAAAAATTGTATTCCTAAGGCATCCCTTACGTGGGACCTACATTCTGTTGAGTAGAGATGTATTGTAATAATGGGTACCAATGCTGAACAGGTTTTCCGAGGCACTTCTGTTAGGCTGGGAGGAAACAGACCAACTTCGCTTTGCTCTTGAGACAGAATCAAGTCCCTGAGCTGCAGAACAGCAAGTAGGGCTTTTGTTGCTTTAATCTTCTGACATGTCCATGCGTTCGTTGTCCAGGTAGACGGGACCTTTGGAGGGTAAAGGACCATTGATCTTGCCCTTTCTTTTAGCATCAGCCACAACTTGTTCGTTTGGGGCGAGAATGCTAGTCACTCCCAGGAAGGTTGAGGAGAGGACCGTTCTCAGCACCCTCTGCCCCAGACATAGTCCCTAATTCACACTGTAACCGAAGCTGAGGAGAGAGTATGGTGGAGACTGTCATCTCTGCCAGCCCCTGACTGAAGTCAGCATGCCCTGGGGCTGGTCTTAGAAGACAGCCACTTGGGCTTCCCTGGTGGCACACTGGTTGAGAGTCCGCCTGCCGATGCAGGGGACGCGGGTTCGTGCCCCGGTCCGGGAAGATCCCACATGCCGCGGAGCGGCTGGGCCCCTGAGCCATGGCCGCTGGGCCTGCGCGTCCGGAGCCTGTGCTCCGCAATGGGAGAGGCTACAATGGTGAGAGGCCCACGTATCACACACAAAAAAAAAAAAAAAAAAAAAAAACAAAACCAAAGAACACAGCCACCATGTGGCTGCATAAGACAAAACCCAGTTTGGAAAAACGTTGCTTCCCAGTAGGGTAAATGAGACGGCATCTGAAGCGTGGGTCGAGGTGTGTTGTAAGGGGCTCGATGGCGCCGTAAACACGGATGCACCTCTCAGAGCCGCTGCCATCCTCCCTGCCCCCTGTGCCCCCCAGGAAGCAACGTGGTCCAGCAGAACAGGAAGATGCAATTCCCACGCCCCATCCACCCTCCCCTGGCCAAGCAGGCTGCTGAGTGTGACGCTCTCTTTGTGGAGGGGCCACCTGTCTAATGAGGACTGGATTGTGACCACCAGTTCATTTGACAGAGGCCGCCACACAGCTGCCAGATGGTGACAGTCCTTAGCTGTTTTGCAAGTCCAATGTGGGTCGCGTTCCCCTCTGGAGGTAGACAACGGATGGTTCCCTCCACCCAGCCCACGTGCTTGCAAAAGGCCGGGCTGCCAAGAGCCAAGGCTTTGCTCTCATCTCTTTGAAGGTAGAAAAAGACTTAAGGAAGTGTGATGAATAAAGACACATTTTTTGAATCGACTTGCTGGGTTTTCCTATCTTCCCAATTGTTCTCTAATCTGTCCTCAGGAGCATGGTGTTGAAGTGGGACATGTCAGGCTTTTACGCCACAGATTAAACTCCCAGGCAAATAAACTTGTGACAGCTTAAGAGGCAGGGAAGAGTCTCCGGCCACTGGCAGAGTTTGATTATCCAACCTGGACTCAGGAGTAGTCGGGGGGCCTGCACGTAGCTTCAGGATGCCCTGCCGGGACGGCTCAGCAGATAGGAGGGGGACCTGCCTCTCCGTGGCTTTCTCTTCACCTGCTGCATCAGCTGAAGAGCTGCACTAGGACGTGTACAGCTATATTGGTCAGACGGCCCTAGCAACACAAAATTCTGTGTCGACACATAGCCCATCACGTGTTTGCGATGAAAACGCTATATTTTTAGAACACTTCAAAGTGAGGAAACCGTTAAAGCCCTATCACATCCTCCCCTTACCCTCTAGCCACTTCCTCTGCACCCCCCAGGAAAATTGCCCCCATTTTCTAGAAGAGGAGCCAGAGACAAAGATTAAGTGATACTTCGAGCAAAGCTGATGATGCCAGGGAAAATTGCTGATCTCGTCTTAAAAATCTAACAAACGCTTTGAGGTTGTTTTTCTAAGGCTTCCACTCCTTTTACCTACACCATGTGGGTTCCATATGACCTTGAATCTAAGCCTTAATATTGCATGTGGAGTTCAAAAGACAACTCAGTCTCCCATTTTCTTTCGTGGCATTCATTCAAATAATAATAGGCACATAATACTGTCTTGTAAAAGTCAAAGCTCCAGGCACACTTTGAAAATCTTTTAGAATTTCTAATACTTATTTTCATAAGTGTCTTTCATCCAACTCGCTGAAACTGCTTGTTAGCAGACTATATCTTTTGTATCTCTGCAATTCCCGTGCCTAGCTCAGTGCCTGGCATGGACTAGGCGATCCCAGTTAGCTGTGGATTGGGTAAGTGAAGTATTACCTCTTTTGGGCCCCACGCTGACTTACTCATTTTTACAGAGTTACTGCTGAGAAGCAGAGAGAGGTCTTCATCCATCCCTAGAACATGTTTTGAGAGCCTTATGTGCTAGGCAGTGTGCAGTGTGCCAGGGATACAAGCACCAAAGGCATGCCCATGTCCATGGGGTACTCAGAGTCTACAGAGGGGTGGGGTGGGTGCACAAGGGCTGTGTGTGTATGAGTGCAGTGGGGAGAGAGTCTGTACTATTCTTCCTTTTTTCCCCTAAAAGCTCTCTGACCAATTAAAGTTAAGGACGACAGCAGTGTACAGATAGGGGAGGGACTTCTGAGTTGTCCAGCTCGTATGGCATCCCGCCAGGTACGTGCTCAAAAGCAAGCCTTCAGCTCGGAAGGCTTGTCAGGTGTTGGGAAGAGCTGTGCCCACCATCAGCTCTCGGCACTGTTCCAAAACAAGAAACATCCACTCTGTGCCCGCTCATCCCCAAGTCATCTCTGTCCACACCCCCAAATTCACAGGGCTTGGGTGTTTCTTAGATGAGGCTATATTTATTAGTCCATATATGGTCCTCAGTCGTTTGGGGCCAGAAGGAAAGAAAAGTAGATCGAGTAAGTGAAAGCGTTTCGTAAATTGTCCAACTCCACATGAATGCGAGGTGTGTTGCTTAGGTGTGTGTATTAGGTGTGCTTTTCCTGGTTTAGGCTGATCGCCGTGGAGTGTTTAGCTGTTGTGTACTCTTTGCCTGCAAAGTAACATGCCACCTTGCGGTCAAACGCTGTGGAATTGCATGGTGGTAGAACCAAAAGGCAGCGAGGTTAAGTGCCTGCGTTCTGACCCCCACACACACCTTTTTTTCTTTGTGTCACCTGATGCCTCCGTGCCTCAGTTTCCTTGTCTGCAAGATGAACAGGGCTGTTACGCAGATGCAATGAGATCATACAGATAGAACACTAAGAACAACATCCAGCACGTAGTAAGCTGTTGTTCTTCCCAGTCTACTCTAGATGGGAAAACTGAAGCACGGAGAGGTTAGGTGAGCATCACAGTTCAACATGGTCTCCCAGCAGCAGCTGTGCATGCAGCCTACATTCAAAACAAACTGGCCTTTCAGTAAAAGCAGGATCAGTTCTCAGTAGTATTGACCATAATAGTAACACCAGCTAGTATTTATGCAGAGTACTTGATATGTACCAGCTCCTACACTAAGGGCTTAATATACAGTGTCTTGTTTTAACATATATTCTCCCAACAGTCTTTTGGGGCAAGTACTATTTATTGAGCCCATTTTTATAGCAAAGAAACCTAAACTTACAAAACGAACACATATAAATAAGTGGCAGACAGGGAATTGAAACCTAAGTAGTTTGTCTTTAGAGTCCACGCTCCTAACCATTACACTGCCCCGCTTCCTGGCTTCCTCCAGCACTCTGGATTTGCCTCTATTCTTGGTGCTTATACTTACTAATTATAAATTGTAATTGAAATTACTAATTGAAATTGTGTTTTTCCCCCCCAAAATGTGTACCCCTCTGGAGTGTGAGTTGACTTTGACAGCTCTGTATGCCTACCACTTGGCAAAGTGTGTCGTATCCAGTGGGTGCTTAATAATGTTTGTTGAGTGGTATTGAATTATTTCCTGAACACTCCTTGGATATCAGCTCCCATGCCTTGAGTCCTTCCCATTTCCTCAAACTAGAAGTATTATTTTTTCTTTTCCCAATTCCGATTGTTCATATTCTGGCCTTTCAGAGTCTAGTGCAAATACCATTCCATCCATAAAGGCTCCTTCTGGACCCCATCAAAGAGTAATGTCCACTCCACTGAAATTCGTGTGTCATTGCGGCCCCCTCTCCCCATGTGCATTGCTTTCTGTATCATGCTGCAGTAGGGTTTGCACTGGTCTTAACAGAACTTGAAGCTTCTGGAAATCGAGAGTTATTCAAGTCAACTGGTATACCTCATAGAACCTCATAGAACTTCATACAGTGCCTTAAAACCATAATGAACACCGGTTGAGTGAGTGCAAAACATTCAAGAGAAAGGGATATTTTCCCCACCAGGTGATTCTACCTTTTTTGCTTCTTTTTCTTTTCATGGCACATTGAAGTAGAGTGCCCCATCACATCCCCAGTTTTGAATCAGTTGGTGGGCAGTCAATGGAGTATGAAAAAATATTGTTTCAACTGGGGCAACGGAAGGAAGAGAATCACTTTAGGGTGTCACTGTAGTGTGAAAAACTTTGACATTTGAAATAAAATATGGAAGGAGAAAAACAGTTCACTGTGTAGTTGGGGTCTCTTGCCAGCAAAGACTTGGGCATGCTCTCCAAGCACGGTGGCGTGCTCACCTGAAACCCCGCCAGACTTACAGATGTTTCCTTTGGCTCTGGTGTGACGAGCCACAGCACAGTTCTCAGGAACAGTTCCATTCTGGCAGGGATGGATGTAACAGGGAGTGGGGCGGCAAGCAGAGGAATGACTTCATAGGTCTCCTCCGTTCCGAGTCTCTTAGATCCTGTGGTGTGCACTGCCATTTCCCTTAGAGTGTTCATACATCACTTTATTCACTTAGTGCCAACACATACACAACCTTTTTATGAGGCTACGAAAGCTCCACTTAGCACATTTTTGGAACTCTGTGATAAGTTTTACCTCTGGTTGTGATCCTAGAAATTCCCCAAAGGTCACGCATAGGTGAATGGAACTCTTCCAGACTTGGGTTTTCTTCCTTCAAGATTATGACACAGAAGAAAATGTATCCACCCAAGGGGAATGAGGGAGGAGTACGAAGTTGAAGAAAGGGTGGAGAGTCCAAAGGCTGTGTTTCTTGCCTCATTTCTCCTCCCGGGTTTTAAACTGCCCCTTGGAATGAGATGATCTGGCAGCATACAGCATGTCCAAAATGTGAATTCACCCACTCTTCTTTGGTAATCCGTTGACGATTAATGGTGCCATCTTCATTCCTCTCAACTGGTCGCCAGATCTTCACCTTCACATCCAAATCTTGTGAATTTGAGTCTTTTGTGTTCTCAGAGCTATTCTCTCCATTCCTACTACCACTACTCTTTGCACTGCTTTCTTAGGATATTGCAAGTAACATCTCAAATGGTCTTTTTTTCTTAACAGCTTTGTTGAGGCACAATTAATGTACAATAAACTTCACATACCGGAAGTGTAAAATTTGATAAGTTTTGGGCTTCCCTGGTGGCGCAGTGGTTGAGAGTCCGCCTGCCGATGCAGGGGACACGGGTTCGTGCCCCGGTCCGGGAAGATCCCACATGCCGCAGAGCGGCTGGGCCAGTGAGCCATGGCCACTGAGCCTGTGCGTCCAGAGCATGCGCGTCCAGAGCATGCACTCCGCAGCAGGAGAGGCCACAACAGTGAGAGGCCTGCGTACCGAAAAAAAAAAAAATTTTGATAAGTTTTAACGTAGGTGTACACCTGTGAAACCATCACCACAATCAAAATAACAGACATATCCATCACCCCTAAAAATGTATGCATCTTCCTCAGAAATCCCATCCTCCCTGCCCTGCCCTGCCCTCCCCTCCACCACTGATCTGCTTTCTGTCACTGTAACTTGCCAGTTCCTACAATTTTATGTAATTGCAGTCATGCAGCATGTGCCTGGGTTTTTTTTTTTTGGGGGGGGGGGGGCTGGCTTCTTTCACTCTGCATAATTATTTCAAGATTTAATATCAACAGTTCACTTACATCAGTAATGCACTCCTATTAATTGCTAAGTAGCATTCCTTTGAACGAATATACTGCAGTTTTTCAGTTCTGTTCATGGGCATTTGGGTGGTTTCCAGTTTTGGATGATTAACAAATGAAGCTCTTAAAAACGTTCATGTTACAAGTGTTTGTATGCTTTTGTTTCTCTTGGCTAAACATCTAGGAGTGGAGTGGCTAAATCTAATGGTAGGAGTATATTTAACTTTTTAAGAAAGTGCCGAAGTGTTTTCTACAGCAGTTGTACCATTTTACAATCCCACCAGGAGTGTGGAGTTTCAGTTCCTCCACATCCTCGCCAACACTTGGTATAATCACTGTTCCTAATTTTAACCATTCTAATAGGTGTAGTGGTGTATGTCGTTGTGGTTTTAATTTTCATATAACTAAAGATGCTAAGCATGTTTTTATGAGCTTATTTGACACCTATATATCTTCTTTGAACTGTTTGAATCTTTTCCCAATCTTGAATTGGGCTGTTTCCTTATTGTTGAGTTTTGAGACTACAAATCCTTTTATCAGATCAATGTTTTGTGCATATTTGCTGCCAGTCTGTGTCATGTCTTTTCATGTCTTTTCATTCTCTTTATAGTATCTTTTCAAGAGCCAAAGTTTTTCATTTTGGTGAAGTGTTATTAATTTGTTCTTTTACTGATTGTGCTCTTGGTTTTGTATCAAGGAAAATCTAACTCACAGTCACAAAAAAAGTGATAGTTTACTTCCTTTCTAATATAGGCACTTTTTTTTTTCTTGCCTGCTTGCTCTGGCTAAAATCTCCAGGTCAGAGTTGAATAGAAGTAGTGAGAGTGGACATCACCATCGTGTTCTTGATCTTAGAAGAAAATCATTCTGTCTTTTACCATTAAGTATGGTGTAAGCTGTAGGTTTTTCATAGATTCCCTTTATCAAGTTGAGAACATTCCCTTCTCTTCCTGTTTTGCTGAAAATGATTATGGAGAATGGATGTTGGGCTTTGTCAGTTGCTTTTTCCACATCTGTTGAGGTGATCATATGGTTTTCTTTTTTAGTTTGTAAATATTGTGAATCACATTGGCTGATTTTCAATGTTAAACCAGCCTTGCATTGCTAGGAGATAAACTCAACTTAATCCTAAGGTACTCAGCTTTATCATAAGGTACAATCCTTGTGTTCACTGGATTCTGTTTGCTCAAATTTCAGAATGTGTACAACTGTATTCAGAAGGAAGATTGTTTTGTAGTTTTCTTCTAATTTCTGTAGCTGATTTTGGTTTAATGTAATCCTGACCTCGTGAGTTAGAAAGTATTCCCTCCTCTTCAATTTCCTGGAAAAGTTTGTTAAGTTGTATTATTATTTTCTTAAGTGTTTGGTAGAATGCATCACCTAAGTCATCTGGAGCTCAAGTTTTCTTTGTGAGAAAAAGAAGGTTTTTTGTTTCTCTGGTTTTTTTGGCTGTGTTGGGTCTTCGTTTCTGTGCGAGGGCTTTCTCTAGTTGCGTTGAGCGGGGGCCACTCTTCATCGCGGTGCATGGGCCTCTCACTGTCGCGGCCTCTCGTTGCGGAGCACAAGCTCCAGATGAGCATGCTCAGTAGCTGTAGCTCACGGGCCCAGTTGCTCCACAGCATGTGGAATCCTCCCAGACCAGGGCTCGAACCCATGTCCCCTGCATTGGCAGGCAGGTTCTCAACCACTGTGCCACCAGGGAAGCCCCAAAAAAGAAGGTTTTTAAGCACAAATTCATTTTCCTTAGTATGTATGAACCTGTATGTACTAAATATATATATATTTTTTTACGTATAAATGTACCTACAGGTCTATTTAGGTTGTATATTCTTGAGTTTCTCTCCTTTAGAGAATGTCTGTTTCATCTAAGTTGTCAAATGTATTTGCACAAAGCTGTGTATAATATTCTTTTATTTTATCCTTTTACTGTCTGTAGACTCTAGTGATGTCATCTCTCTCATTTCTGATATTAATAATTTGTGCTTTATCTCTTTTTTCTTTATATGCCTGAAAGTGTCTCAGTTTTATTTGTCTGCTCCACGAAGTAGCTTTGGTTTTATTGATTTTCTTCATTGCTTTTGTTTTCTCTATTTTATTGATTTTCACTGATTTTTATTACTTTTCTTCTATTACCTACTTTGGGTTTAATTTGCTCTCATTTTTCTAGGCTATAAAGGTGGAAGCTGAGGTCATTGATTTAAAATCTTTCTTTTCTAATGAGCATATTTACTGGTATACAGTTAACCTAAGTACTGCCTTACCTACATCCCACAAGTTTTGATATGTTGTGGTTTCATTTTCATTCCATTCAAAATACTTTCTAATTTCTTTAGAATTCTTCTTTGACCCGTGGTTATTCAAGGTGTGTTATATGGTTTCTAAATATTCGAGAATTTTACAGAGATTGTTCTATTATTGATTTCTAATTTAGTTTTATTTTGGTTAGGGAACATAACATACATTGAATGGCTCGCAGACTTACAAATTTATTGAGACTTGTTTGCCCCATAATATGGCCTATCTTGGTGAATATTCTATGTGCACTTGAAAAGCATATGTATAATGTTGTTCTTGGACCGAGTGTTCTACAGATGTCAGTTTGGTTGATGGTGTTGTGCAGAAGTACCCTTAACTGATTTTCTGTATATACTATCAGTCAGGCTATTGAAATCTACAAATATTATGGTGGATTTTTCTATTTCTCCTTGCAATTCTGTCAGTTTTTGCTTTATGTATTTTGCAGTTCTGTTATTTGGTGCATAAAGGTTTAGAATTTTTATGTCCTCTGGATGAATTGACTTATTATTTTGAAATGGTCTTTATTTCTGGTATTATCCTTTGCTCTGAATCTATTTTGACTGATGGTAATAAAGCTGCTCAAGTTTTCTTTTAACTAGTGTTATAAAGTGTATCTTTTTCCATTCTTTCACTTTTAACCTATTTGTGTTTGTATAATCTAAAGTGCATTTCTTATAGATAACAGACAGTTGGGTCTTACTTCTTTTTTAAATTACTGTGACAAGTTCTACCTTTTAATAGAAGTGTTTACATAATTAATTAATACGATTGTTGATAAAGTTGATTGTAAATCTGTCATTTCACTGTTTACTTTTTATTTCTCTCATCTGTTCTTTTTTTTTTTTTTTTTCTGGGTATGCAGGCCTCTCACTGTTGTGGCCTCTCCCGTTGCGGAGCAGAGGCTCCGGACGCACAGGCTCAGTGGCCACGGCTCACAGGCCCAGCCGCTTGGCGGCTTGTGGGATCTATCCAGACCGGGGCACGAACCCATGTCCCCTGCATTGGCAGGCGGGTTCTCAACCACTGCGCCACCAGGGAAACCCCTCTCATCTGTTCTTTATTCTCTTTTTCTGCCTCTTCTTAAGATTATTTTTATTCTGTTTTCTCTCTTTTATTAGCTTATTAACTATCAGATTCTGTTGTGTTATTTTAGGGGTTGTCTTAGGGTTTATAGTATAAATCTTTACCTTATTACAATTTACTTTCAAATGATAGTGTAAAACTTCACGTATAATTTGAGAACCTTACAGTAGTATACGTCCATTTTTTCCCCTCCCACACTTTATGCTATTGTTGTCATAATTTTGGTTTTACATATGTGGTAAAGCCCACAATACATAGTTATAATTTTTGTTTAGGTGGTCCAATTTCTCTTAAAGAGATTTAAATAATAATAAAAAATATCTTATATATTTACCCATGTAGTTACTGTTTCTGGTGTTTTCCATTCCTTTGTGTAGACCCCTGTTTTCTTCTGGTAACATTTTCCTTCTGATGAAAGACTTCATTAACATTTCTTATAAGGTAGGTCATCTGTTGTATGTCTAAAAGCAATTATTTTGCCCTTCTTGAAATATATTTTCACTGGATATAGAATTCCATGTAGACAGATGTTTTGTCTTTCAGTATTTTTTTTTAATTATGTTTTCCAGTTCTATTGAGATTTAATTGACATATAACGTTGTATTAGTTTTAGGGGTAGTACATGGTGATTTGAAATATGTGTACATTACAAAATGATTACCACAGTAAGTTTAATTAATACCCATCACTTTGTATGGTTATAGTTTTTTTCTTGTAATGAGAGCTTTTAAGATTTACTTTTAGAAACTTTCAAGTATGCAATACAGTATTAACTAAGTATAGCCACCGTGCTCTACATTACATCCCCAGAACTTATAACTGGAAGTTTACCTTTGACCCCCTTCACCAGTTTCACCCACCCTCCAGCCCCCATCTGTATCAGCCACCGATCTGTTCTCTGTAGCTATGAGTTCATTTCTTTCATTATTTTAAAGATCCACTGTCTTCTCAACCTGTATTTTTCCTGATAAGAAACTTGACATCATCTTTACTACCTTTGTTTCTCCATATGTGAGTCTTTTTCCCTCAGTCTGCTTTTAAGATTGTCTCTTTATTACTGGTTTTGAGCAACTTGATCATAAAGTGTCTTGATTTCATTTTCTTCATATGTCTTGCACTTGGGCTTCATTGAGCTTCTTGGATTTGTGAGCTATAAGTTTCATTGAAATTGGAACTTTTCCAGCTCTTCCTTTGTTCAGATATTTCTCTGTCCCCTTTTTCTCTCCTCTCCTTTGGGGACTCCAGTTACTCACATACTTGGGCACATGAAGTTGTCCAGTAGCTCACTAATGTACTTTTCTTCTTCTTTTAAAATTCTTGCTTCTTGCCGTGTTTCACTTTGAAACACAGTTCACTCACTAATCTTTTCTTCTACAGTGTTTAATCAGCCATTAATTCCATCCAGTCTCTCTCATCTCAGACATTATAGTTTTTTAATCTCTGTAAGTCCATTTTGGGTCTTTTTTATACCTTTCAAATCTTTACTTACCTTTTGGAACACACAAAATACAGGGATAATAACTATTTTTAATGTCCTTGTCTGCTAATCCTAACATCTGTAGTAGTTCTAGGTTGGTTTATTTTTCTTTTAATATTTATTTATTTATTTGGTTGCACCGGGTCTTAGTTGCAGCAGGCGGGCCCCTTAGTTGTGGCATGCGAACTCTTAGATGCAGCATGCATGTGGGATCTAGTTCCCTGACCATGGATTGAACCCTGGCTCCCTGCGTTGGGAGTGTGGAGTCTCATCCACTGTACCACCAGAGAAGTCCCTAGGTTGGTTTAAATGAGTTGATTTTTCTCACTACAGACTGTGTTTTCCTTATTCTTTGCATGCCTGGAAGTCTTTAAGTACCAAGGTACTCATACATTATGAAATTCATCTTGTTGGATGCTAGATATTTTTTCATTCCTTTAACATTTTTGAGCTTTGTTCTGCAGTACAGTTAAGTTAGTTGAAAGCAATGTGATCCTTTTGAGTATTGCTCTTTTGATATATTAGGTAGGTCTGAAACAATACCCAGCCTACAGCTAATTATTACCTACTTCGAAGGTAAGGCTTTCCTGATTTCTCTACCCAGTGTGCCATGAATTAGCAGTTTTTCTAGTCTGGCTGTTGAGAACAGCCGTGTTCTTAGCTTTTAATCCTTTGGGATGGTTTTTCCGTTTCTGGTCTTTGCTGGTTTCTTTTCCCAGGTAGACTGATCAGTACTGTACTGAATACTCCAGGGACCCTCTGCAGATATTGGGGGTTCTCTCTGTGTAGCTCCTTCCTCTCCATTACACTTCCTTGTGAATTCTAACTGACTTGCCTCCCCCGGACTCTCAGTTTAAATCAGTTCAGGATGTCTACCACGTTCTACCTGGCTTTCCTCTCCCTGTAACATAGCCTGGAAACTCTAGGGACGTCAGCTGTTTTCAGCCTGGAAAGCTACCATCTAGACCAGAAGCAGAGGTCTGCTCTTCTGGATTATATTTTTTATCCCTGATTCTTTTCTCAAAATGCCTTCCTCTATATCCGGAGGAGTCACAATACTGATTATGGTACATGAACATTTAATAGGACCATATAGCCTAGTAAATAAAGCCCAGATTCCTTGGCCATATTTTTCATGTCTTGTAAACCATTCTGTGTTTTTTCTATTTCCTTTCATAATTTCCATTCCTACAGATCTGTTCTTTATAAGGTGGAATCCCTGTACTCCATGTCTTTCTCACAACAGCCCGCCTGCCTTCCAGACCTGCCATTTCCTACAAAGTTTCATCAAATTTCCAGGTTGAAAATAATCTCTTCTTTCTCCAAACTCCTATAAAGACTTATTTGTGCCTCTTTTATTCAACCTGTCACCTTCTAATATGTAGTAGCTTATTTACATACATGTCTTATCTCCTCTATCTCTAAATCCCTTGAGGACAAGATTCCTGTCTCCTACACATGCTCTTAGAAATAATACAATGTGTGCATTTTAAAGCGATCTGTAAATGTCCATTAAACACACATTTATGGGGAATCTTGGGAATGAACACTGAACAGAGGTTGATGAAATTTTAACCCAATGATAAAGAATATCCTAGGTAAAAATAACTGAGGAGATTGAATGTCTACAGAATGCTTCAATCCACTCTTAACTTAGCTGATACAACCTCTTTCTTCTCTGTGTGTCGGCCTACAAACAAGAGGTGCCCTTGTCCCTTTGAAAGAAGGACTCTGAAGTCAGGGATTTTTATATCACTATCTTTGTCTTCCCACAACCCAGTACTGTACCTGGTTCAAGAAATAGCTGTTTAATCACAGCAGTAACTCCCAATGGGAGGTCCTCTCCAGAGAATTAGTCTTTAAAAAAAAAAAAAAAAAATTCCACAAAATAGACTGGACCCTGGATGTGGTACAGAGAGCTTTTGTCTTCCAAAATCTGTCTGAAATACTGTAAGCATTCAAGGAAAGAGAAAGCATGAAATTAAATGCTGACGCCCTGGGTTTTCTCTCTTTATGAAAAGCCACTGAAATGATTCCACTTATATGAGGCACTTAAGAGTAGTGAGATTCATAGAGACAGAAAGTGGGGTGGAAGTTACCAAAAGCTGGGGGAAGGGAAAATGGGGAATTGTTTTGTGGGTGCAGAGTCTCATTTTGGAAGGATGGAAAAGTTCTGGAGGTGGATGGTGGTGATGTTTACACAGCATTGTGAAAGTACTTAATGCCACAACCATATACTTAATGGTTAGGGCTTCCCTGGTGGCGCAGTGGTTGAGAGTCCGCCTGCCGATGCAGGGGACACGGGTTCGTGCCCCAGTCCGGGAGGATCCCACATGCCACAGAGCAGCTGGGCCCGTGAGCCATGGCCGCTGAGGCTGTGCGTCCAGAGCCTGTGCTCTGCAGCGGGGGAGGCCACGACAGTGAGACGCCCGTGTACCAAAAAAAAAAAAAAAAAGTGTTTAAAATGGTAAAGTTTCAGTTACATATATTTTGCCACAATCTAAAAGAAAATAAATATCCATTGGAGGTCCTGGTCATGTTTATGGAAGAATCATAGGTAAATCTGGGTTTAAATTCCAGTTCCAATACTTACTAGCTGTGTGAGGTTGGGTAAGTGGCTTGCCCTCTCTGAACCTGTTTTCTTATCTATAACTGGGGCCTAAAGTATTTAGAAAGTGCCTGGCCCAGCCTGTAACATAATGGGCACTCACCAATGTTTGTCTTCTTCTTCCCTTTTCAGCATCCTAAGGAATGTCTTCTTACTTTGAAATTCCTGCCTTGGTACAGGCTTGGAGAGTGAAGGGGGGGCAAGGGTAGTGGCTTTGGAAAAAGCAAAGTCCTCTGGACCAGGACTCTCCATGGGAACAGCTCCCAGCTGGCGCTCTCTGACCCGTCAGGGGGCACAGAACAGGGACGGCACCTCACAATCTCAAGTCACCAAAACTTCTGGGGGAAATAAGAGCTCGGGGTAACCCTCTGCCTCCCCTTGTTTTTCATTTCAGTGTGGACTCCCCAGGATATATACCCCCAAGCACCCTCATTTTCAAAGCGTAGACTGTTCCCAAATCATCAGACTTGGCTTCTTTTTTAAATAAAATATAGCTATCTGATGTTACATTAGTGTTTAGACGTCTGATCAAAGCAATTATCCGAAGTCTGAATATAGAGAAATAAATCTCCAGTAAAAGAGGAAGGGGGCTCTCTTCCTATTTCTCTGGTTTATATTATTCTCCTGCCCTCCCCTCACGTGCCCATGTCCTGGCTTTATGTCTCTTCAGTCTCTCACAAAATCGACAATCCAGGGAGTTTTCCTGGGGAGGGGCAGAGTCATCCTCACTCGGTGGGTTGTACTGTTTGCCCAGAAGAGCCAGTTAGTAGTGAGGGCTTGTCGTCGGCTCCTCTCCGGCCCCGTGTGCCTTCGTGTAAGCTCGTGCATCGCTTGTGAGGACCGTCTGTCCCAAGTGTACAGCTGTGCCCCCTTGGGCTTTGATCTTGTCAGAGACTCACTCACGCGGAATAGGGCGCTGGTCATGGTTTACGTGGGGCTGCAGCACAGTCCCCAGATGCCCAGCTCCAGGCACTGAGGAAGAGCCACCCCCCGAATGAGGACCCCTTCGTCCCGGCAGGGTCGGAGGCGAGATGCAGGAAGTTAGGAAGACCAGCCGCACGGCTGGGTTATTCTAGCAGGGGTGTAGGGCCCCAGCTGGTGTTGCCGCCCAGCGAGCCACTTCCCCCACGCTGAGGAACCCAGGGGCGGAATGTGCCGTCCCCGTCCGCGCGGTCCTGCCCGGCCCTGCCACCTGCTCCAGCGGGCTCACCGTTGGCGGGGCGGCCGTGTCGCCCACACACTAGATGTAAGGGGCGCCGGGGCTCCACGGAAACCAACCCCTCTGCTGCTCTTGAACCTCTCTACCCCCGTCACAGCACCCCCATGACAGTCTCCTGTACCCTGACAAGTGAGCCCTGTTATTTTGGAAAGGTGTCAGGGACTTCGAGTTCTGATCCAGACTAGGATGAATCTCCTGTGTGACCCGGAGTAAATCGCCCGCGCTCTCGGAGCCCTTTTCACGAGGTCGATAGCTTTGCAACCCCCCTGTGTGTATGTTGGAATCACCTGGAGAGATTAAGAAGCAAAAGCACCAGTGCCTGCCCTCCACCCTCAGGAAAAGTGGATCTCTTTCCTCTGCAGAAGGGCCCGGGGAATGGCTAAAGATGCTCGGGGATTCTCGCCTGCAGCTAGAGCTCAAAGGGCCAAGTTAGACAGGGCAAGAACACTTTTGAGAAAGTGGAAATCACTCCTTTAACTTAATTTGGTGTCACTGTCGTTACATTTTCCACTCATTTTGGTGATGACTAAGAATTTTGACCCAACCGATGTAAAGATGCTGTGATCATTCATGACCTTAACGTTGCTTCCAACGCCCAGTGCAGGCCATTTTTGAGTTAGAATTAGGTGTTTCACTACCCTAAACGCAAACACCCCCAAATTTTGAGCCTCTCACCACGCTTGCAGTGACTTTTCTGTGGAGTATCGTAATAGCCTTTCCCTGGGAGACCGTGGTCTTACAGTGGACTGGGAAAGGCGTCTCCACGCTTGGGGTTCCAGGAAGCACTCCTTCCCACTTGGAAACCCCTGAGGCTCCTTCAGGGAGACAGGTGTCAAACATAAGGGTAAGGGAAAGAATGGTTTTGACGGATATGGCAGTTAACTTCAGCCTCGAAATCTTTCAAGGAAGGGTCTGCAGGAAATCACGGGTTTATGTGAATGTGAAAAGAACAAATGGAAAGTTTCACAGTGGCAAGATAAATGCCGTAATTATATTTAAATGAGTGCAGAAGAAAATTTCACCACAAACTACATTAACTAAAGAAGGTTTTCAACACTGGGGTGTAATTGAATTAACATTAGGGTCTGTGTTTGGGCTAGTGCCTCACTGGTTCTGCTTGGGCCCAGTGCCCCCTTCAGCAAAGCATTCCTGTTCGTTCCACTCAAGGACCGGGGTGGGTGTGTGCATCAAACCCCCCTGATGGTGAATTTTTAGCAGAAAATACAACACCTTATGAGGGTCTAATACGGTTTGTGCTATGAGGGGAAAAAAAAAATGCAGGTTTAACAGAAAGAATATGATCTTTTAAGGCACTGTTTGACTTCACGTGTGTTTGCATTACTTTGTTGAGGGAATCACTTTTCCAAAACAATGCTGTAACGCATGTGCTTCTATGGGGCTTTACCGTTACAGCTTTATAAAGTATTAATTCCCAGTATAATCCTGGGAAGGAGGCTGTGAGGTATCTAGTCATCCTCATTTTGCAGATGAGAAAACTGAGATTTACTGTCACAAGTAACGGTCACATAGCTAGACATTTGGACCTTTGGGGACTGGACTCATCTTAAGACTCTCATTTTGGTGCTTTTTCTGTCTTATGAATGTTCACGTGGTTTTACTTTGAGCTTTAAAAAGTAAGGATTTTTAAATGGAGTTTTCATTTTGAAGTGAAAGCATGAGAAAATTGAAAATTTTGAAATAAGAAAATCAGCCTGCCTTTGCCCAGTAACCCAAATATGTCTCCACCTTTGCATTCATCTAGCTCTTGAGAAACATCAAGTCCTTTTCCTGCAAAGGGCATCCTGAGACATTCGGGATCTAAAAAACTAATCGTGGACAGGTAGGAAGAAAAGTAAAGCAAGCTGCGTTAAGAGAAACTGCCTGGATCCTTGAAATAAACTCTTCCTAAATCCACCCCCCCCAGCCTTTTGTAATTATTAGCAAAGATCAATGACACCATAATATGCTGTTTTACTAGGAATATATTGTTGAATTTTAATAGATACTCACTGAGTCAGATAGCAGTTTCTGAACCCCAAAGAATGTGACGTGGGTTGCAGACACCCATAGGTATTATTTACCATGGAGGAGTTCGGTTCAGTTTTTAGTTGCTGTCTGTTTCACAGCAAACAATACACCCTCATTTTTTTTTTTTTTTTTTTTTTTTTTTTTTTTTTTTTTTTTTTTTTTTTTCCGGTACGCGGGCCTCTCATTCTTGTGGCCTCTCTCGTTGCGGAGCACAGGCTCCGGACGCGCAGGCGCAGCGGCCATGGCTCACGGGCCCAGCTGCTCCGCGGCACGTGGGATCCTCCCGGACCGCGGCACAAACCCGTGTCCCCTGCATCGGCAGGCAGACTCTCAACCACTGCGCCACCAGGGAAGCCCCCACCCTCATTTTTTATGGTGCCATATGGGTTATAAAAATACTGATGGCTCTTTGCTGGATGAGTCATAATCTCAAGAAGGAATGGAGGTGAACTTTGATCTCAGTGGCCTCTATCCTGAGTTATAATTTTCAGTGGGTCACTTTTAGGCATGCTGTGCCACTTGTCTCATCTGGATAGAAGGGGGACAATAGTGCCTTTCCCTGCACAGTTCAGAAGGAGCTTTTGAAGTGCCCTTTTGGAAACCATAGAAATCTATGATATTTATTGTCAGTGTTTCACTTGGAACTTAAAGTCACCTCCTATCACACCTCTAGGTGTAATAATATCTCTCTTTCTGTTACAACCGAGTAATGTCACACTTGGCACTTTTACTGTCCTTTTCCTAGAATATCCCCGTAGTGCTCGCTAAGAGTGTTAACTGCTCTTTGCCTCCTTTTTTCTGCACCGCAGAGAGCACACCGGGCACCGCGAGATTTCGTGCAGTAAATAGGCAGTTCTGAACAGCAACGAGTGAAATTCCGGCATTCCCTGACCTCTGCTTCTGTGCTTTTTCTGCATCGGGTCACAAGGCTTGATAGCCATGCTTAAGTATCATTTCTTTTTATCCCAATCATCAGACTTGGTTCTACCTCTGCCACACACACCCCTCCAGGCCAATAGCAAAGCGTACGGAAAGCAGCGTCATCAAGGAAAATAGGATAGGAGCTAGATCATGTTTAAAGTTTTGGCTGGCGTCAGATTGGAAGTAGGACACAAGTTAATTCACCATTACCTAGGTACTCCAAACCAAGCTCAGCTGGCAGGCCTTAGCACCCCAACTCTGCATTTGCTAAAAAGTGGAGGAAAAAGGAGCCGCGATCGCTAAGACGATAACCAGCCTGTTTCCAATCCAGTAATATTTTACATGAACTGGCACTGGTAACCATATATCACTTATCTTCTGAATCCGTGTTTCACATCGCCTCCGACTTGAGGCCAAGAACAGTACGGCTGTGCCAAAGAGTGGGTGGAAAAATAGCCTTATTGTTAAACCTGCGTTGAAAACATAATGGCTCCTCGAACGTCCCCATTCACAGATATTGTCCACGGCCGTTATTGCTCTTCCTTCAATGCGGCAGATCAGAGTTTTCGTGTAAACCTGCTCTGTCCACGTCTGTGGGGCACCCGCACCTTGGGGAAAAGCAGTAGCCCCTCGAAAAGGGCTTTATCCTTTCCATTTCCATATGGTTCAGATCCATAAGTGGGCTGTTTCTCTTGGTTAGCAGTGTGTGATCATATACACCCATAAAGGTGGCATTTAGAGTCATTTGGACCCGTCATCCCATGGCGACCCTGCAGAGCCCGCGGGTGTGGTCGGCCCCCTTGTCGAGGACAAGAAGGGATGGAGAGCGATTTCCCAAGAGCTGCTCAGCTTCTGCAGCCGCCAATCCAGGTTTATAAACAAGCAAGTTCAGACACCCTGTTTGATAATGACTTCCATCCGCAGAGGCCTCGTTTCCACATCATCGTCCCATTTGTTCCCCCATCACGGCCCTGAGAGTACACGCGGTTGGGGCTGGCGTCTTGATGGTACACTGAACGGGAATCTGTGATTGGAGGTGGTCAGGGACTTGCCCAGCTGGGAGACGGGGGACGAAGGCCACCGCCTTGGACTCAGGCCAGTGGTCCTGCTGTTGGACCAGGCGGACGGCTTCATCCAGGGGCCTCCCATAGCCACGTGGGACACCTCTTTTCTCCTGCGTCAAAAAGGCTTTGTGGTTTCGGAGGCATCCATTGTCATCCCAAGTCCCGGTTCCCATGAAATGAACAGATACTAGGGTAGCAAAGCAACCCTTATCAGGTGTCACAGGGAAAAGAGAAAACAAAAATCACTCTCTGTAGTCTCCAGAATCCAGCTTGGCGTCCAGGTTGCATGATACCTCCAAGGAAGGCAGTAGTAGCATTGATCGGCCGTCTCTCAAAGAGCCACTTTTCTTTTAAACAATGCAAGGTGGAAGGCACACAGACTGGCCTTTGGGCTGTCGTGCCCAATATGCTGAATAGAAGCTTGCTTCTGTTTGACTGACGTGGTCAGTGGCACAGTGGCGGGGGGGGGGGGCAACTCTTAAAGCTTTATTCCCTAGTGGGTGTCTCATACTTAGGTGCATGTGCACAAAATCTGTTCCTGCCTGCTTTATGGGTAGATATTTTACTGTGGATTTTAATTCATGCCTTTATGAGGAATCTTCTGTATCTTTTTGATGCTGACAGTTTTATTAAGGCTATTTCTTTAGGTTTTGTTATTACTCCATTAAAAATATATTGTTGTGGCAGCTTTGAGGCAGTTGCATAATACTCTTTTTTTTTTTTAAATACACAAGCTGGATTAAAATGTACAGTAACTGTCACCTGGTAACCAGACCCGCTATAACTATGTCACCATTTGCCAGTGATTTATTGCTTTAAATTGGAATCAGCTGATATTTGATTCCACAGTTTTGAACTCTGCGGGGTTAATCTGGAGCCCGCTGGTACACATGAAATAGTTTTATCTGCTGGTCTAAAACTGATGAAACGTTTAAAAGATGGCTGTGTACAGCCATCTCTCAGTGTTACAGCTTATTCCGCTCGGCAGTATACAATCTCCAAAATAATTATTCTGCTGTAGTTAAAACATGGGAACCGAATGCAGCCACTGATAAAAACTGCATTCACCAAGGCCTTTTCTAAATTGGATAGTTCTATTTTGTTATCTTCTTAGAGGGAAAACATGGGTTGTGATGGTCAGACCTCCTGGGAGCTTGAAAGCTTAGGGCAAGGCCTGGGAGACAGAACACTTAATCTATTGTCAGTGACTTTTTCTACCTTTGACCTTTTGTTTTCAGATAAACTTGATTAGACTAGACTTTCATTCACTCATCTGGATGTAGGTAGGCTCCTTGGAAATAAGGATACTGATTCTTAGAGTTTTCTTTTGTCCTAAAAGCAGTCAAAAGATATCTAAAGTCAGGAAGATTTGAAAAAAAAATAATAATAAATTCCAAACCGGTGTCCCCTTTTTAGCATTCTCCTTTCATCACCACGTATTGAAGAAGACCTGAAAGGGAAAGGTTATTTGGTCAGCTTCAGACCTAGCATTTTCTACAAAGCTCATCTGAAGGAAAAGCATCATAGTTTTTTTTTTTCATAAACTATGTAGTCTGTAGGGATAATAACTCTGTTTACAAAGACGTTTGCAAAAATCCATAGACAACTTATTGATGTTTCGAGGAAGACCCAAGACTCAGAATAAAATCTTTTATGTAACGGTCTGCCGATGAGATTACACAACTTGTCTTTGAACTGAAAGTAGAATGTAAGTTTCTCAGTTCATGAGAAAAAAGCATACAGTGAATTAATTGTATTTGGAGCACTTCTTATCTCGTGGCCCAATGACAGTTTCTCTGTTGGTTAAGGAGGGGTGCCTCATGTATAGGGGTTTGTAGAGGTGGGTGAGGTATCATGTATGGTCGTGTGGTGGTGGGTTTTTTTTTTTTTTTTTTTTTTTAAACAGGTGAGAGATTATCAAGGAAGAAATGTTAGTTTTCTTAGAACCCGAGAATATTGTCTCTGGTGCCAACCTCTTGAACTGAGGACAGTGAGAAGCCATTTGGTTAAGAAGACAGTGCAAGATGCTTCCTGTTTGTTTCTGTGATGATGTACTCTTCCTGATTCAGTTGCTCATCACCTCTTGGCTGCTTCTTTCCCTCTTGAATATATAGTAAATCACTCCCAGACGGACTCCTGTCCCTCCAGCCAAACACTTCTTCTGTTGTTACTTGAACGTGGGCCCCACATTGTATTGCTACCCGGCTAGAGGCGTCAGAAGTAGATGTCAGGCTTGCACGTAGAACAGGCCCTTATATTACTGCACTGTCCGGAGTCTGCACTAGGCAGGTCGGGCTTGGAGAGGCGGATCAATGGGTGTGGCCCCCCTCCCGGCTGAGTACGCCTTCTCTTGAAAAATATATTTAATTACACAGAGTCTATTTCTAGTCACAGTTAAGTGCAGGCTTCCCAGACTGCACTCAGCTTGTCTGTTAGGAGGGGGAAAATGCCATCAATATTTCAAAAGCTGCTGACAGGCAAGAAGTTAGGCTTGATGGCTGGAAATTTAGAATTTTTTTTTTTTTTAAACTCTCCCTGCCATCTCTGCATGGCTTCCCTAAAGCAGTACTGAGGAAGGCTTAACATAGAACAAGGGGTATGATGAAGTCTGATGAGAGAAAACCAGTCAGAGTCTTCAGGCTCCAGATAACCTAGGGGTGCCCTGATTGGATGGCCTGCATTTCCCACCTGGGAGCTTTTCAGCACAGCCAGAGCCCAGAGACACCCTGGCACCGATGTCGCGAAACTGGGTCGTGGAAGGTGCATTCCAGAGAATACATTTGAGGGCAGATCTTCCAGGGACAGCTTTTGAGGGACCTTCCAGATTTCTGGTTGTGGTTGGAGACAGTGAATGATGTTCAGACACACCCAAACTTCCCAGCTATTGCCTTGGCAGTCCTGTGAGAGGTTTGGGGCGGGGGGGTGGAGTAAATGAATTCTTTGGAGCCACTCTAGAAGCTTTAGAAGTAGTTTGCAAGAACCCGTTAGCCTATATGGTTTCCACGCTGCCTACAAACTGTTCAGGAATCGTGTTTCCGTGTAGATATCTCTCATGTCCAACCTCACCTTCACCTCCGTTCGAAGTACGAATTTTTCTTTGTCCCTCAGTCACAATGCTAAAACACTCAAAGCGTCTTCTTAGCGCAAAGATACTTAGTATTCTGTATACTTCTTTAGATTCGCATGAACTCTCAACCAACGGGGATAAAGGAAAAGAGGTGAATTTATTAAATTTTTAAAATACCTGTTCCCTAGATTTTCGTAGGCTACACCTTGATATCGCATATATTCGGTTTTATTTGGGCATGTGCTTATTTTTGTGAATTATTTTGGAGGGATTTAAAACAATTGCAGATCTACCTAGGCACCAAAAGGATTTGGAGACACCCCTTGCCAGCCCATAACTCAATCCAGGAAAATGATACAGAAGATGGCCTCCTTCCTCTGCCAACTTGGTCCAGACCCCTTGAAACCTCTCCAGGTCCGATTTCTGTACCCACCTGCACAGCAGGCCCTGCCTGGTCCCCAGACCCACTGGAGATGCTAATAGGTTGGAGAAGCAGTAGAGGGAAGGGGTGGGGGGATAAACCTGAATTGCTGGAGCAGCGCTTTGAGAAGTGGTAACAAAAAGAGAGAAAAGATTGAAAGAGGAGACAAAAAATTAACTTGTGTTGGTGGACTAAATCTCACCAACTAGCAGATGAAATGAGGAATCATTTAGCGATGTGGATTGAAATGTTAGACTTTCCTATCAAGATTACATCCTCCTGTGAATCTAGGCAATTTTGCCAAGTGGTTTGTTTAAAAAAAAAAAAAAAAAAAGAGTATTCTCACCACAAAGCCATTAAATACGGGTTTAAATGCATCACTCACTTTATCTACCTGATTTTTCTATAGCTGTCCACCAACTTCTAATTTTCTGAAACCAAATTCTAAAGCACACTCACTTCGATCCTTCTGGTGTGTTTTTAACACAGCTACCATTTGATGTTGTAGTAACCAGGAGAGGCTCAACTCCTATAACAGATAGGCCTAAAAATGTATTAGGAGTCCACACACAGAAGTTTCCTTCTTGCTCATGTCAAGAATCCCTTCTGGGTGTTCTGGATTGGTGGCCGCTTTCCTCCACGTGGCAATACAGGGAACCAGCCTTCTTCACCTTGTGACTCGGCCTTCCCCTGGGTTTGTTGCTACTGCTGCTGTTGTCGTTTGCCATGTGCATCCATCCAGAAGGAAAGGAAGGAAAATGTGGAAGACTTACATCTGCTCTTTTAAAAGGCCTGGCCCTGAAAGCAGCAAGTATCACGTCCCCTTAGACTGTATGTGGTCACGTGGCCTCACCCTGCCCTCTGCTGCAGTCCTGACCCCGTGGGAGGAATGGATTTGGGTGGGCAGCTGGTGGGCTCTGCCACAGGTGGTGTTTCCCAGGCTCCCCAGAGGATAAGAATCGTGGGGGACACTTGTACAGATGACCAGACCTTGGCCCTGAAAATCCTGATTCCCATGGAAAGGACCTGGGTCGGTTCCAAGGAATTTATACACAAGCGACTGTGATCTTCAGGCAAGTTTGAGAAACACTGTTTTAAGATGTAACTGGATTGTGGAAAGGTATTTTGTACATTTGTTGCAGTCTTAGGCTGAGAATGCCATGTTGTAAGCAGACCCAACTCCTGACACTTTAGTCTTTGGATTTAGCTACAGGCCTCGCTGTATAGACAAGATTATGCGGTGACTCTTGCGTGTAATACTTACACACCTGTCCAAACCTGAATTTTTCTTCGAATTAGCTCATTGCGTCACCTAGTTGATCAAGTTCACCAGTCATTTTGACCCAGTTATTTTTATGGTTTGTATCAGCTACTTGGCATATATCCATTTATGACAGCTCTTTCACACATAGTTCACTGTCTAAGACTGACAAGGAAAGAACTCATCGGAGTTTTGTCCCCCTCCTGTCGTAATGTTGAATCCTTTAGAAACCTACCATCATGGAAATTAAAAGTATAAATATATTTGACGAATAGTGGTTGAATTATTTCTCAGTGACATCGGTCCAAAAATGAAGGCTGGAAGGCTGCTCCACCCAGCCTTCCAAATGTTCCAGAAGAATGACCCGAGATGTGGGGAATTCCATTGGTACTTTCCATGGGGCATTTGAATCCTACACTGCCTTCTCCACGCTACCCAGCAGTGATGTGGACCTCGTCCCTTTCGACAAAGTGGATGTGCTCGGGGAATTGAAACCAACTTTAGGATTACTCTTAACACGGTTATATCCAGGAAGATAGCTCTTCCTCTCACTAAGGTAAAAAGTATTCCAGGACAGTACAGTCCATGAAAAGGTATTTGCAGTGGCCACTATTTAGATTGCTTGAGTTATTGATCTGTTCATGATAGAATAAAATAGAGAACTCACCACGAGACCCTTAGTGGTGGGAGAACATCTCTTGTAACTACAAAGCAGTATTATTATCATTTGTTATCTGCACAATTAGGGAGCAATAGAGTACAGCAGAGGCTTCGCCCATACCAATGATCTTTGTTGCCTAGAGCCTTTTAGCCCTTTGCGGAGTGTTTTACAACATGCCTTTCTTCCTGCCCCCACCTTAATCATCGTGTGTGTTTGTCTGAAATCCAGACTTCCGTTCAAAAGGGGCTAAAGACTTGGAAATCCATCTTCATCCAGTGATCAGAGGATGGAATGGGAACCTGCAGGGTATTATTTCCTTTCTCCTTTCTTCTAAAAGGTTTAACAGAAGAATAAGTGTCACTGGCAAAGATTGAGGAAAATGAAAGTTCTTAGATCAAATACTACGTCAGCGTCTGTGCAGGGTGAGGAAGGCTGATAGATGGCATGTTATTCTTGAGTGAATCCCAATGGCTGCTGATCAGCCAGTGTGTAGAGTTTTCCATAATCTTGAAAGCAAGGAGAGATTTCACCTTTTCCCCCTGAAGTTTTCGAGGGAGAGAGTCTCTGGCGAAGAAGATGAGTCTTCTCTCTACCTGCTAAAGAATGAGCAGTCAACTCTGCTGCTAAATATTAAACACATCAAGTGCAGGGACCGTGTATTATATTTTTCTTGGATCCATCATCAGTTAATACTTACTTAATTTCCTGAGAAATGGGAAGCCACGCTTGCTATTTATCTGGGTTGAGATTTAGAGCAATGAGGAAGCATGGTGTTCTTTTTTTTTTTTTTTTAAACACCTTTTTTCTTGAAGTATAGTTGATTTACACTGTTGTTATTTTCAGGTGTACAGCAAAGTGATTCAGTTATACACACACACACACATATTCTTTTTCAGATTCTTTTCCATTATAGGTTATTACAAGATACTGAATATACTTCCGTGCCATACAGTAGGTACTTGCTGTTTATTATATATATATAGTAGCGTGTATCTGTTAATCCCAAACTCCTAACTTACCCCTCCTCCCCGCCTTTCCCCTTTGGTAACCATACGTTTGTGAGTCTTCGCCTGTGAGTCTGTTTCCATTTTGTAAGTAAGTTCATTTGTATCATATTTTAGAGTCCACATATAAGTGATATGACATTTGTCTTCATCTGTCTTACTGCATTTGGTATGATCATCTAGGTCTTTGTCAAGAGTGAGATTGGGGGGCTTCCCTGATGGCGCAGTGGTTGAGAGTCCGCCTGCCGATGCAGGGGACACGGGTTCGTGCCCCGGTCCGGGAAGATCCCACATGCCGCGGAGCGGCTGGGCCCGTGAGCCATGGCCGCTGAGCCTGCGCGTCCGGAGCCTGTGCTCCGCAACAGGAGAGGCCACGGCAGTGAGAGGCCCGCGTACCGCAAAAAAAAAAAAAAAAAGAGTGAGATTGGGGTTCTGGCTTTGCAAATCCAAATACTTCCTCTCTGTGCCTTAGTTTCTTTTGCTGGAAGTAGGGACTTAAACTGTATGATTACTGAGGCCCCTTTCCGTTCCACTCTCCAGTCCAAGATTTAAATTGGATCACAGTCAAATCTGGACCAGCCCTTGTCGAAATTACAATGCAAGTGAAGTTTTTGTTTGTTTGTTTCTGGGTTTTTTTTAATTTATTAATTAATTTATTTTTGTGTTGGGTCTTTGCAGTGCAAGCACTTCTCATTGTGGTGGCTTCTCTTGTTGCAGCGCACGGGCTTCAGTAGTTGTGGCACGTGGGCTCAGTAGTTGTGGCACGCGGGCTCTAGAGCACAGGCTCAGTAGCTGTGGCACACAGGCTTAGTTGCTCCGCGGCATGTGGGATCTTCCCGGACCAGGGCTTGAACCCATGTCCCCTGCATTGGCAGGTGGATTCCTAACCACTGCGCCACCAGGGAAGCCCATGAGTGAAGTTTCTTTTTCCCCAGCCATGAGAGTTTTTCCATGGCACTTCCTCATGCCCCAACCCTGACATTCTCACTGTGTATACTCTTATCAAAGCCTGTAGTCAGAGATTAATTTATCCTCCAGTATAAATCACTGGAAAAATAGATCATAGTGTTGTTTTTTCCGATGAATTTTTGTTTTAATATAAATCTGAGCTTCAAGCCATAAGGATGAAGCCCAAAGGAGGAGAGTCAGGGCTGGGAGAGATCTCAACGGAGAAGGGGCACGTAGGGTTTACCTGCGACAGCCCGGTTTTCATCTGTTGTCCCAGAATAATGACTAATATTCCCCCTCCCACTCTCCAAATTCTGGATCATTCTAGATATAGAAGAAACCTTTACAGTCCCCCCAAAATGATATCAGACAATGGAAGGAAGAAAACAAGCTGACCGTTCCTTCATGTTTTCCGTGTGTCCAATTCTGAACTTGATACAGTGTATACATTAGCTTACTAAATGGATCGGTCAAAATCTGTTTCACCTAACCATCAAACCACAGCTACCTCAGGTCAGAAATGACTGGCTCTACCAGGGTCATTTCTCAGAAAATGGATTCAAGAGTATTGCATGGACCGTCTTCATCGCCAGTAGCCCAAATCAGGAAGACTCACGACACATGAAGTCTAAAAACTGTTTTGCTGTGAGGCGAGCAGATGGGAAAAGGCCCTGAGGACAGTCAACCCATGAGTATTTCAAAAGCACCTACAAGCCCAACTTCATGTTGTGCCTTGTGAAGGGCGGGCACCAAGGAACCTTCAGAAGCGGCTCCCTGCCTGCAAAGGTGGTCCTTAGGTGGCATGATAAGGAAGTAACAACTGAACCAGTGTAGCAGGTTCACTGTAGGGGACAGCAGTTCATCAAGCAGGCAGCGATTTTTTTTTTTTTTTCTTGTGTCTTATCATTGCGTGATGGCAACTCTCAAACTGAAATCCAGCTGCTGGGAACCCCTCTTTTCAGGGGGTGCCTAAATCTGTCCACAGTCTCCTTCCTCACATGTCCCTTCCTCTCCACTCCTGATCCTGACATTTAGAACCCCACCTCTTCATGCAGAGCCCAGGATCACTGCTCTTGTTTCTTTTCCCCCTCCCCGCCTGCTGTAACATACAGGAAAATGACAGGTCCGTGGTTAAAGTTTTATAGTAATGAAGCCCAGGTAAGCTCATTAGACAGCCACAGGGTTTCTTTCAGAGAACTCACTGTTTTAGGGAATTTCTGCCTCTTGGGGGAGTACCATCAAGTGTACAGTTGGGGGTAATTCTGTTGTACTCTGAAAAGGAAAGTCCTCAAAACGATCCCATTAAAATGGATTGACTGTTCAGAGGCCATGTAAATGGATGTCCGGGGTCCTCAAGGGCCGTGCAAATGGGCGGACTTGGCCAGTTCCAAGTAATTACTTCAGAAAGCAAGACAACAAAATCAATTCTAAACCCTGTCACCGGGTGTATGGTCGTCACTGACAAAAGAGGCTCGCTTGCCTGCCTTCCATCCAGAGGCCAGCGGGGAGCTGTGTGAAGTTGTGGCTGGCGTGTGAATGCTGCCTTTCTGTACCTCGGGGGCTTTTCTTTTGTTAACTCATCAGGATAATGCTGATTGTCTGTCACCTGCCTTGTAGGGAACCTGCACAGGGTCTGTGTGGGCCAGGGGCTTTTTGGAGGAACGTAACAGATTTACAGTGGGCAGTGATCTCTAACATTTATTAAGCACGTCAGTGTATATACCAGGATCTGTGGTCTATATACGTTTTCATAAATTACCTTGTTTAATAACCCTGGGAGAGAGCTGCTGTTACCCCGTTTTAAAAGTAAGGAAAAGCAGCTTAGAGAGTTTCAGAAATGTGTCCAACACCCAGTCCGTCTGAAGTGCTAGTAAAGGACGACTGCTTTACTCAAGCGAAGCTTTATGAACAGAGCAGGGAGGAAATATCCCGGGCCACTTTGGAACCTGTCATAGTCTCTGCCCTGAGAACTCTGGGACCAAGGCTGCTTGCCTTTTATCACTAGAACATCAATTTATACTTGGCCACAAAAGTGCAGTTCTTATATGATTTCTGCTGTTCCCGGCAATTTGTAAAAATATCTCCCTCCCTGATCTATATGCACATGAAAGATGCCTTAGTTTTCATGGGAGTGGGCGAGGCAGTTATAATGCCCATAAATATCAGCTCTCTGGAGCCATCTGCTACAGGAAGAGTCTAAAATAAGGACAGATCTTTACTTGAGCCGACATACAGTTTCTGTAGCCAATGAGCTTGCCTCCATTTCATTTTGACCCGTAAAGACCAGCATGAGGAAGTAAATATGACTTTCCTCGCCCCCATAACAGGAAAAATACCTTGGCTCTAGTCTGGCTTGAAAGCCTCTTATAAAAGAGTCCAGCCCCACCTAGAACGGGCCCATAAGAAGTTGGAATACCAGTGATACCACTGGTAAGTGCTAAAGTGCTGAGCTGTATTTTATTCAAGCCGACATAAGGGGTCTGAATGTGTAGACCTGGCAAATACAAGGTGTCCGGCCATCAAAGCAGGACAGTGAAGTTGAGACTTAAGAGAGTGGTCTGGCCAGGAAGCATCTCCTGGCCCAGTGTGCTGAATTGAGAATCACAGGAAAATGACTCTCATTGCCACCAGACTCCTAATTATAACACCATCCTGTCCCCAGGAGAACGCATACTACACAATAACCTTACACCAGAAACTTCTTTTTAATGAGGTCCCTCGGTGCTTTTGAAACTAAATCCTTTTTAATTGGAGCTATCTTCTACCACATTTAACCCTGGGACACCTTCCTTAATCTTTGTCAAGGTATCCTGATGAACTCAGCCTGAGGCCTTGCTCAATCCTCTGGACCCTTGGAGAAGAAGCTTTTGCTGCCATGCCCCCTAGAACCCTCTCTGCCACCAAGACTCGTGGGGGACTGACCAGCCCAGGAATTGGGGCCAGACACACTGACTTAAGGGAGACCACCCATACTGGGTGGTCTCCCTTAAGTCAGTGTGTCTGGCCCCAAGTATGGCCTTCTTGTTGGCTCGTCGTGTTCAACCTATTTTTTTCTTGCCTTGAAAGAAAAAAATATAGCCCTCCCTCCTACTCCCTCCCTCCTACTCTAGAATTAATATTTTTAACATACAAATTAATCAAATCCACAGTTTGCTTATTCCCTTACATTTCTTAACAAAGAAGACTGCTTGCCCTCTACATTCTGTCCCCATGACTCCTTGGCAAACACGCAGGGCACCGTAAACTCACCTTCCAATGCTTAGAGCAGAGTGGGAGCCTTTAAGAAACAGCTAAGTGCAGTGATTGTCCCATCAGGGGAAAGGAGTGACTTTAAAATTCTTCAGATACTTTTACAGCTATTACACTGAAATGGTTTAGCCTAAGTGGCTTATTTCAGAGGCCCAGAGAAAGGGGAGGAAGCAGATTCCAGCAATTTTGCCCTTGATATCTTTTCGATCTGTGTCCTGCAGTTGTTGGGATTTACATAATAATTGGTGAAGAAGTATTGCAGTACACACAGATCCATGCACATCCCTCCTGGTTGCTTTCCCAAAAGGCTTAAAAATGCGGTAGATTTAATCTAGGTCAAAAAAAAAAAAAAAAAAAAAAACACGAAAGAAACTCCATTTGCCTGGCAGAGGATTTGGAGAGCGTGCCTCACTTCACAGGGCCATGGGAGTATCAGGAGATGGTTCCTCCAAGAAAAGTCACCAGGGCAGATTGTGATCTTGTGGCCAGTTAACCGACTGTGGTCCCAGCATGTCAGGTGGGGAGTCTCAGGAAAGGGTGTGGGGTTGCACAGAGCCCCGTGAGATCGGCGCTGTCTCCCTGGTTAAAAAGTTGGCACTGATTTACCATCTAGGAGTCCTCCTGCTGGGGACATGAGTCAGGGATCTTGGAGGAGCATAGGATCTGCACCCCAGGCAGCCAGAAGTCATAAGCACAGCTCCTGCTTTGTCAGTGAAATTCCCTGGGGATTCCCTCGGGATTGCAGTTGGTGGGCCAAGCAGTGGTGTCCACATAATTCAGGTACTGAAAGCAGAATGAGGGCTCCATCTGCTTCCTAGGTAATGGCCAGATGGTATGACTTTTTACATCAGGGTGCCCATTATATGAAACTCTGTAAAAATAAGCTAATTGGATACGGTTTCATTAAAAGTTGATTTCTACAGGATGTGGCATTTGTATTGGGTAGCTGTTATTCTCGCTCTGGAAGTCCCACTTTTACATAGAGAGGGGAGAAAAGTGCTTTGTCTTAGAGAAAACTGTTAGAAGTTTAAAGCAGGGGAGGGGGCTTCCCTGGTGGCGCAGTGGTTGAGAGTCCGCCTGCCGATGCAGGGAATACGGGTTCGTGCCCCGGTCCGGGAGGATCCCATGTGCCGCGGAGCGGCTGGGCCCGTGAGCCATGGCCGCTGAGCCTGCGCGTCCGGAGCCTGTGCTCCGCAACGGGAGAGGCCACAGCAGTGAGAGGCCCCGCGTACAGCAAAAGAAAAAAAAAAAGGGAGGTTTGGGGTGTAAAAAGACATTTTCGGTGACATGAGAGGAGGTTGAAGCAGTCTTGAGCATCCTTCAAAGGAAAGCAGAACCTATCGGGTGGTTCATGGCAAATTCTCCTATGATCGGCATTAACTTTGAAGGTGGCTCTGAACCATTCGTTATGTGGATGGTTTTGCCTTCGCTCTGAGCTACTTGTGTGATTGTGGGCTTTTGGCTAACATGCTATGAGAGGGGGATGGAGAGTTGGGTGACTCGAGTTAATTGTAAAATTCTTTGATTCTATGGAACAGGCATAGAAGCCAAGAGAAAGATGACACGTTAACTTCCTCTAATTTTGTTTTTCTTTTGAGTCTAAAGCAAAAAAAAAAAAAAAAAAAAAAGGGCTGCAAAACAAAACCCTTTCATCTTCTTGCAGCTTCTTACCATTTAAGGAATTTCTGCTTCACTGCAGAAATTCTTCTCCTTGATATCTCAGTTGATATCATTACACCCACCTTGGTGCAGCGTTCAAGTTCAGAGGGGCCACGATAAGGAAATCATACTAGGGAATACATAAATGTGTTTAGCAGCCAGGGGACTGAATTTTATTATTATTTTTTACTGAAGTATAGTTGATATACAGTATTGTGTTAGTTTCAGGTATACAGCAAAGTGATTCAGAGAGACAGAAAGATAGGTAGATAGACAGATAGTGATGGATGGATGGGATGGATAGATAGAGTTCATAGGCAGGTAGATAGATTGATTGATTCTTTTTCAGATTCTTTTCCCTTATGGGTTATTACAAGATATTGAATAGAGTTCCCTGTGCTATAAAGTAGGTCCTTGTTGTTTATCTATGTTATATATAATAATGTGTATATGTTAGTCCCATACTCCGAATTTATATCTCCCCACACCTTTCTCCTTTGGTAACCATCAGTTTGTTTTCTATGTCTGTGAATCTGTGTCTGTTTTGTAAAGAAATTCACTTCTATTGTTTTGTAGATTTCACATATAAATGGTATCATGTAATATTTGTCTTTCTCTGTCTGACTTCACCCAATATGGTAATCTCTAGGTCCATCCATGTTGCTTCAAATGGTAAAATTTCATTCTTTCTTATGGCTGAGTAGTATTCCATTGTGTGTATATGTACCACATCTTCTTTATCCTTTCATCTTTGATGGACACTTAGGTTGCTTTCAGGTCTTGGCTGTTGTAACCAGTGCTGCTATGAACATTGGGGTGCCTGTATCTTTTCAAATTGGAGTTTCCATCTTTTCCAGATATATGCCCAGGATCATATGGTAGCTCTAACCTTAGTTTTTTAAGGAAGCTCCATACTGTTTCCCATAATGGCTGCACCGATTTACATTCCCACCAACAGTGTAGGAGGGTTCCAGGGGACTGAATTTTAAGTGCAGCTTGTGACATCAGTAGCATTACGTGTTAAGTCCCATCTTACATTCCTCTAAAGCAAGCCATGTTTTGAGGACAAAGTAGAAAGAATAAAGAAAGACTTAGGACCATGGAGACCCCAAGTTAATAACAGTACATTGGATGTGGTTTTTAACCGACAGTGCCAGTTCTTTTTTTTTGGGGGGGGTGGACTTTAGGCTGAGGAAAGGGATCCATCCGTGCTTCTCCAGGGGACCGGTTTGCCTCCTGTAGCATCTGTGTTCTTTGGAAGGATGGCATTTTGCCATTGTCCTTTTCCTCAAGGCTCTTGAGGGTCGTCTTCTAGACCCCTGGAAGGTGGCTACTTTTTTTTTTTTAAGGTCAGTGCTAAGTTTACTTTAACAATTTAATTCAGGGGATTTTTTCATGGGGTTTTTGAACCTTTGACTGCCTTGTAGAAACTGAAAGTCAAGGGTCTTGGCGGTGGGTAAGCCCATGGTTGATAGTCAAAACCTCACGTAGCATGTGGGAGATTCACTTGAGCACAAAGTGCACCGCTGAGATCAACAGCCTTCAAAGAAGCATGAAATTCTCTACACAGTGACTGAGTTTGGGGGAGAAAACAGATGATAAGGGGAAGCAACAATGAGAATTCCATCCTCTTTTGACTTAAACCGTGCAACTGACTCGACACGAAGCCAAGATCCCAACTGCAGTTGGACTTGTGTAAAGGAGGCACTTGCTTTGCTTGCAAATGTGTAGACAAAAGAGCTTCATTCACAGAAAGAAAAAAAAACCGTAGCAGGTTCAGTCATTTAGCCTCGCAGGGCCTTGGTCTCTTGATCTGACGGCCCCTTAGAATTCAAAGGCAGCCTTTAAAGGAATTTTCAGTTTACACCATGGTGACCCTGTTGCTGTCTTGAATTCAAATACAGCTTGAACTGAATCTCTCTGCCGGCACTATTCCTTTTTTTTAAAGAAATAAATACGTACAGGGTTCAGTCAGCACATGACTTTTCTGTGGTTGTTTTCAAGTGTTTATTTGTGTAGGTTTTGATAGTCATGCAGATTTCTTGTACGAGATGTTGAGTCACCTTGAGAACGTGGATGACCCCTCTTTATACCCCAGGGACAGAGTTGACTTGGGGAGACAGGTGTCCACGTACACAACACCAGAAGCTCCGAACGTGAAGTACTTTTTATTTTACCAGCTTGGCCACGGCATTGTGGGAAATCATTTTTTCACCTTCTGTCCTCTATCCTCAAGTTGTCTAGTTGTTTGTATTTCAGAAAACATCCCACAATTTCCCATATTAAGATATTACTGAAAAGTTGCATCAGAAAAAGTATTAACAATCAGGACTAGAACGTTCAGAAAAAGGCCCTATCTCCCATTTATGGGAGCAGCCTTTCAAGGAGAGGGAGCTGGTGGCTCCAGGAGAATCGTGAGGAATGTTCCACTAGACCAGCCGTACGTAGGGCTGGCTTCCTGTGCCATTGAGAGTGTAATTGTTGGCATGTGACCTGAAATTTCTACCCCACAGCGGACAAGTGACTATTTCAATAATTGCAAACCTTTCAAGTCACTGACCTCCCATCTTCATACCTGGATTCTTTAAAACAAACACACAGATAGAGTAAAAAACTACCATGCTGTCCATATTTTAGAGCCAAAGACTTAAAACTGTCTTTTTATAAAATGGTGTCTTCAGAGCATCAAACCTTAGTTTCCTTCCTCCCCAATTTGGTAACCTCAGAGAAGTTTCTTGGACAAGTATGGTGTCAGTTTTCTTCAGGGCAGAACTAATTTTAAAATCTGATTTCGGTACCATTCTCTCGGGCTGTGTCTACACCGCCCTCCACACGGAAGAACGTAAATTAAGTGCTGTTTGACTCAGGACAGGCCATGGTATAAACTGGTTATCTCTACATAAGTAGTGCATTTTTTTTCCCTGTGAGTATTATTACCAAGAGTTTCCAAGTTAGGCTTTCCAAGAGAAACAGCTGTGGTTTGAAAAGATTGGTGATAATCCAGATGGTTTCTTTTAGGATAAGTCTACTTGATCATTTAAAATTAAAGTCTTTCAGTAAAGTTGAGTGTCTTCTTGATGGCTTTAAATACACTACTGGAGTGTGTGTGTGTGTGTGTGTGTGTGTGTGTGTGTGTGTGTGTGTGTGTGTGTAGAGAGACCATTGGCCTGTCTTTTTTGAGGCTTTATCTTTGGAAACAGCAAAAACCTCATCACAGTGTCTCAGATTATTCAGCAGTGAAGCCAGCAGAATACCTGAGGGAATTTTTTTATGGCAGCAGAAAATATTTGTGAGGAAATATAGTCAGACACCAACTACCCTATTTGGAGTAGGAAGCTCTTGGCATTTCTGAGAATTACCATTCTCAACTTGCGCTACAGGATGGTCTAATCATATCACACAATTATGATCCTGATGACACATTGCTTTACAAGCTGAACATGGGCAACCAGATTGCTGAACTTGCCAACTTGTGGGGATCGGGGCCATCGAAAGCTCCCAGTCCCCCTGACTCGTTCCCTTGGGGCCCTGCGTCCCCTGGGTGCCTCCTGACCATCCAGAGATGCTCACGGTGAGGCCTTCGCAGTGGGCACTCTGCACCCCAGGACCATTCTCTCTAGACCTTCTTTCCCGTCCAAACAGATCTGTCTTAAGTGGGCTTCCTAGGGGTCAGCCAGGTGGTCAAAGTTGAGCCGCAAAATGAATCCATGGGGAGTTGGTAACGGCCAGTGAGCTTTCATGTGATACCTCCCTGCAGTGTGTAGACTCTGCAGCATCTCTTGGGGTTGAGTACAGGAGTCATCACTAGTGGGCCTGTTAGGCTCTACATAGGCCTGAAACACTGATATTTGGTTCTGGAATCACCTCTCGAGTTTTACCCCCTAACCTGTACTGCCTGTGAATTTAAAGAGCCATGGTGAGGAGTAAGGGGATGGGCCTGATACATAGACAGGCAACAGGTGGATTTCTTTATTTTTTGCTCCGAAATCCAGAGCTCTTATTAACACAGTGAATTGTTGAAACTCTTGGAAAGTGGGATGCCACAAAGCCACCTGGGCGTGGGACATCATGGTTATGTTTCCTAAGCTGGCTGCTGCCACTGGCAGAAACTCCAGAGCCAGTGGATAGAGGTGGCAAGAATGATAAAGTGCGAGTGCTTATGAGACGGTGTCAGACGGGTAGTGTAGAAAAATGTGAAGCCGCACAGGAGGGCTGAGCCTGGCTGAAGCTTTCGGCTCTGCCCATCCCCGGAGTCCCCTGGCAGGTGGCTTCCCATCTGTGACATGGAGCAGGCCTTGCTCTGTACTCCACAGGAAGCAGGGAAAGCGGATTCTGGGAGCGATGCTGACACCAGAGGGGGTGGTCACCTTGGGTGCACGTCGCAGCCGCCAACCGTGTGTCCGGGGCTGTTGTCGGCATTTAACCACCCACCTTACAGTGATGTTGGAAGCAGAGCCTGGTGGAGGAGGGAGGTCTGTCCCCCCGAGTCAGACTGCTGGGCCATCTGGTGTTGCAGCTGACCTGCAAACGAATCCGGTAAATTTCAGACCTGAGTTACAGCTGGTGCAGGGAAATCTAAAAGCCAGGTGGTTCCCTTAGCAGCTGTCCATCCAGTTAGGATAAGCAGGAAAGAAAATTCCAACCCTGTTGCACCTCCACGGGTTTTCTAGGACCTAGAGTCGCTCCCTGGCCTTTTGCCGTGATGATCACCATCTCAGGGCCAACATGAATGATGTTTCTCCCGTCCTGTGTGGCGATGATCTCTGCAGTGAGTCTAAGATTTTAAGTGAGCATGTCAAGTGATTGACTACTAAAAAAGTCTGTGGTTGTTTAGCTGGGAGAGTACTCATAGAAGCAAGAGTCTGTGAAACACATTCTTACTCTGGAAGTGTCCGGACTCATGTCCCATCGGGAGAAGAACACAAATGGCTGACTCTCAGATGAATGTTGAAATTGGGAGTATTTCTACCGCAGATTTTCTGATAACTTAATGAAACATTACTTTTATTAAGTCAAGTAGTATACATGCTGAATGAAGTGCAAGACATTTTCAGCCCAAGAAAGGGAAGGAATAATGTTGACTGTTAAAAAAGAATTTATTCTGAATGAGACCCTTTGGTTATATATCCATGTAGGGTGTTTTTTTTTTTTTTTTTCAGGGGGAGGGAGTGATAGGCAGACCTGGTTTGTGTGTGTGTGTGTGTGTGTGTGTGTGTGTGTGTGTGTGTGTGTGTTTGTTTGTTTGTTTGCAGTATGCGGGCCTCTCACTGTTGTGGCCTCTCCCGTTGCGGAGCACAGGCTCCGGACGCGCAGGCTCAGCGGCCATGGCTCACGGGCCCAGTCGCTCCGCGGCACGTGGGATCCTCCCGGACCGGGCCACGAACCCGCGTCCCCTGCATCGGCAGGCGGACTCTCAACCACTGCGCCACCAGGGAAGCCCATGTGTGTGTTTTATTTAAATACATTTATTTTATTTATTTATTTTTGGCTGCATTGCATCTTTGTTGCTGCACACAGGCTTTCTCTAGTTGAGGCAAGTAGGAGCGGTGCTTACTCTTCATTGCAGTGCGTGTGCTTCTCACTGCAGTGGCTTCTCTTGTTGCAGAGCAGGGTTCTAGGCACATGAGCTTCGGTAGTTGTGGCACGAGGGCTCAGTAGTTGTGCCTCGTGGGCTCTAGAGCGCAGGCTCAGTAGTTGTGGCGCACGGGCTTAGTTGCTCCACGGCATGTGGGAATCTTCCTGGACCAGGGCTCCATCCGTGTCCCCTGCGTTGGCAGGCGGATTCTTAACCAGTGCGCCACCAAGGAAGTCCCCAGACCTAGTTTTTATTCACTGCTTTAGGGGTGATGCAGCTAAAGGAACTCAGGTATAGAGGAAGTAAGGTATTTTCCACTGAGTCATTCAGGAACCGAATGTGTGAAACCAAAAGACGTCTTGGGGTGAGATTCCCCCAGAGCCCCCATCTTGGTGCGAGTGGTTCATTGCGTGAGGGTGCCTAGCTGAGGCTACAAGTCGGGGCAGAAATTCAGCCCGAGCTCTACTCACTGAGCCTTGGGGCTCTGCCCACCTGGAGATGGGATGCCTCCTGCAAAGGTCCCAAGTTGGCTTGCCAAGCATGGCCCCTGTGGAGCTGAGCTTCGGGCTTGGGGGTCGGTGAGCAGTGAGGGGTTATAGGCGTGTCACCAGTGGTGTCCAGGATACTCTTCTGTGTATTACCACTAGCACTGGAGCTTCGAGGGGCACGTTCTTCCAAGGTCTTTGTTTAGATGGGACTAGAGTAAAAGAGTTCAAAGCTATGCACAGTTCAAAGAGGATGTGTAGTGACAAATCCCTGATTTCACCCTGTCGCTTGCATAGGCAGAGTGGACCCTGGATGAAATCGGGAAGAGTTCGAGATTCGGAATGTCTTTCCATCTCCCTTCTGTCCATTAAGACTCCTCTGCATTCTTGCCCCTCTTCACCCCCATCCCACGCTGCTCAGACATCAGCTTCAAACTTGCCCTTTCTCAAAGCAAAACAAAACCACCACAGAAACCACCTTCTGTTCACTAGGAACCTTGTTCAAGAGGGAAACACTTGAAGTTGCCAGATTCAAGGTGTAAATAGCTAGGAACGATTACATATTACCTTCCTCAAGGGTAGCATTTTAATACTTAAATAGCAAATGAACTGTACCTTCCCAGTGGAATTCCAGGCTATGGGAAGTGGTAGGGATTTTGTTTGGCTGTTTAAGGCAGGAAGGGATTCTTTATTCCTGACACCACTATGTGTTGGGTCCACAGTGGCCCAACAACAAGATTCCTTCAGTTTACAGCATCTTTATTCTTCGTTGCTTTTATCTTATCATGTGTCATTCACAATTTCCGTTCCCTTTGTCATTACACTGTTCCTGTAGGCCGACCTCAACTTTTCCTTCTTAGCTCTGAGCTTGGCCAGACTGGCATTTGTTTTCCTTCTGCTGAGATCATTCTTTCTTAATTGCCTTCTATCCAGGCATGCAGACTGCCTTATGACTTCTACTGCATCTGAAACCTTCTATTTTTTAAGTATCACACCCTCAAAATCTACCTGCTTGAAAGCATCAGATTTTGTAGCTTCGATTTTGAAGTTGAAGTTCAGAGTGTCCTCATTGCTTGCTTACCCAGAAGCCAACCCCATAAGCCCAGGAGAGAGAAAGGAGAGCTTACTCAGAGTATGGTTGTTAGAAGCTTTGGGAAGACAGAGATGATGTCTTTCCCTGTTTTTCTTTTCTTTTCTTTTTAATTTTACTGAAGTATAGTTGATTTACGATGTTGTATTAATTTCTGCTGTACAGCATAGTGATTCAGTTATACATTCTCTTTTTAAATGTTCTTTTGCATCATGGTTTTCTTTCCCTGTTCTTCTTTCTGTATCAAGCCTGGGGGAATATAATTTTTCTTCCTCTTAAAGTGATTACGATGGATACTAGAAGCTGGGACTTGACTCTGCTGTTTAAAATCACTCCTTGACTTGAAGCAATTCCTACAGCTTTTCTGGGCTTAGGTTATGCCATTGAAGCTGGCAATCACACATTAATTTGATCAGTTCAGGAAAAAAATCTACCACCAGGCAGCATGGCCAAATGAACTCTGGTCAAAGAACTCAAATAGCTGAAGTGGGAAGCTCATATAAAAAGGAACACTCTGTCTATCTGTGATTCTTTAAAGACACGTCATAATTTTCGTACTCCTCCATCATGCAAATGATAGACTTTAAGAATTTCTGATCCTTGGAGGCGTGGAGTTTTTTAAATGCCGAGGAGCTATGATCATACTCTCCTTTGTCCAGGAGGTGGAGGTCTTACATATTTAATCTCAGTAGACTCCAGTGGAACCAAGTATTTGACAAGGTTCCAAGTTGTTTTTTTTCCCAGATAAGGAGGAAGCATATCTAGTTTGGAATGTTGTATGGATGGTATTGTACTTTATTTTCTTCCTTTGAATGAGTTTTGTTTTGAAAAGTAGATGCCAGTGTATGATTTTGAACCTTTGATGGTTTGTGATGCCAACTTCCTGCTCTCCAGCTGTGCCACGTTTCTTCTGTTCTTGGTCTTACTTACGTCATTCCCCTAAATAGAGCCAATGTTGATGCCTTAGTGCTGTGAATTTCTCTCATGCCACTTGCTGTACTTGGCGTTTGAGGACCTCTCAAGGCTCTCTCCATCTCTCCAAGCATTAGGATAAGGATCAGGATGAAATATGTACAATCTGGCTGACTGCATCTCTCTGCTGTTTTTTCTGTTTTTTTTTTTTTTTTTTTTTGGCGGTACGCAGGCCTCTCACTGCTGTGGCCTCTCCCGTTGCGGAGCACAGGCCCAGCGGCCATGGCTCACGGGCCCAGCCGCTCTGCGGCATGTGGGATCTTCCCGGACCGGGGCACGAACCCGTGTCCCCTGCATCGGCAGGCGGACTCTCAACCGCTGCTCCACCAGGGAAGCCCTCTCTGCTTTTTTTCAACCCAACTCATCCAAGGCAGCCCAGGTCAGAGGCAGCATCTTTTTTTTTTTTTTTTTTTTAAATTTCCAAAGTTTTTGTCCCTTTTTTCTAAGCCTGATTGTGCTAAGAAACTATATGCTAATTAATAGATAATTAACCGGTATCTTCCTCTGGTTTAACCACATACGTTAACCAGTATATTTAGATACAGGTTGAAGAAGGGGTCAGCCATCCTTTAGAATGCAGAAGGAATGTAAACAGTTTTCAAGACCATTTTCTTTGGTGGAGGGAGTTGGTTGGGAAGAGGGTATATGCTGGTCTCTCTTGGAGGGTCCTTCAGCCTGGACTCCCATCAGCTCTGAGAAACGAGGAATCAAGAGTTTACCAGTTGACATACCACAGCCGTATTTAATATACAGGACAGAGTCTGCAAACATGTTTCAGCATATGCGCACTGCATCATAGCTTACTTTCTCAACTGGCTAAAATAGCGAACAAACATTGCGTGTTTCATGTATAGAATTTTGCATTATTGTACTATGGTGGAAATTAAAAAGAATAAAGCACAATCCCAGCTCCTGCGGAGCTTATCATCCAGCTGTCTAAACCTTGGAGTTGAGAAAGTGTTTTAAAAGGGTGACGTTCTAGAGATACTCTTTAAGAAAACGATAGTCGATGTAAGTTTTTGCCATCGTGCTTGTGATTAAGCACTTCACTGGGCGCCGTGGGTGCACTGCCAGTGCTGCTAACAACCCACCCGCCACCTCCCGCCCTCGTTCCTGAACAGCTGGGTTCCCCGTAGTTGGTGCACAATTCGGAATTGACTCCCCAAAGTGGGGAAAAGCTAATAAACATGATTTAGGATGAAAGGTGCTGTGTAAACGCTTGAGCTGTTATTACTGTTCCCGTGCACTTTATTTTTAAATTGTGCATCCTTTTAAGTAGATGACTCGTTCGCCCCAGTCTCCATTATATCGAAGCAAAGCATTCACCGAAATTTCTAAAACCTTTTCATTTCTCTCTGTAGGTTGTTGTTTCGTAACATTTTATACAAGAAAAGCTGCACTTGAGGCCCAGAATGCACTGCACAATATTAAAACTTTACCTGGGGTGAGTCGGTTTACTTTTGTACCAAAATCACTTTATTGCTTGAAAATGCTCCTTTCAACTGAAGGTTCTAGTGATGGGCTCTTAGTGCCAAAAATGACTTTGGGCTTTGGAGGAGGGTGTGCTGACCCCACCTCCCGTCCCCCCCCTGCAGCAGCCAGAGCAGCTGGCCAGCCCCTCAAGAAACGCTGGCATTACCGCTGACAGAAAGACCTCTCAGAGAGTATGTCCCCTGGTTAGAAAATCCGAGTGACCCCACTGGCTCACAGTGGCTGAAAAGAGGACTGGGTGGGCTGCAATTGCAAAATGGGGGGAAACTCCACACACACACATGCACAAGAGGAGCAAATGGAAAAGGAAAAGCTTTTACTCACCAGGAGCCTCTTTTCAAATTTAGTCCTTAGATTTTTCTTTTGAAAGGACAAAAATGTACCCTGCACAGCCATAATATTCAACCTCTTAATGGTTTCTAAACAGTCAATGGTGGTTAACAAAGTCAATGTTTTAATGCCCAATTTGCGGCTGCATGTCGATAGAGAATAGAAAATACAAAGCTTACAATTTTTTTCCATTTCCTTCCCAGTAATTTTGGGTACTTGGTACCATTCACTAGAAATGAACTGATGTGGGCTATAGTTACTTCATCAGAATACATGATTTCTGGGGGGGCTCTGACAGTTTTATCTAGTGTATGCTGGTATAAATATCTCTGTGCTGTTGGGATATCTTCCCTGTTGACTCAAATATCAGGGATGAGTTAATTTAATAGCATAATGATTTGTGTAGGTGATAGTGAAGAACCTCGGGTAATCAGTGCTGTGTTAATGATTTTATTGGAACCTGGTTTGATAATAGTAAAAGAGAGATAACATGATGTCCCTAATGTTTTCAGCGTATAATTCTAACTTTTTATCATTCATCTGTCGTGCTAACCTATGTACACAAGTCATTTGATACCCTGTCACCCCCAGAAAAGGTAGCATTTGTTTAATTCACCTTAGCGCCATTGAAAATCGTGTAATATTTTAGAGACAAGACAGTCAGTACACGGTTTTCAAAACATTAGCTTCGTAATAACAAAAAAGTAATAAGTTATGAACCTTGGTCTCAAATCACACCACTTTGGTTTTCCCCTTTTTGTGTGAGCAAACCAGAGAGACAGTGGTTCAGAAAAGCAAGTGTGATACCAGAATTCTCCCTCCCAATTCAACTGAACTACTTCTCCCTGAAACTCCTAAGGTGGTTTTTAGTCATGGAGATTTTACTGGGTCTAAGTGCTTTGCCTAATGATTTTTTAAGTATCATTTCAGCTTCATTCTCTGTATACATGGAATTTTTCCAACGTAAATTCTAGGAGGTTGCAGCATTAGGTTACATTATTGAACGAAGCAACCAAGTTAAATATTTACTGGAAATACTAGAAAAAAAATTTTTTTTATTTCCCAGGCTCCTAATCCACCCCAAAACCCACCTGGTATTCCTTCTTTTAGAAAGAAATACTTTACAGTAATTAGTGTACAAAATCCCTTCTTGGTATGTTTTTAAAAATTACTTGATGATAATTTGTTATTTAGCATTTAGGGTGTATAGAGGCCACATCACATCCTATTTTAAATTAATGCAGAGCTTGGTTAATTTGAGTTCATCACCTCCACTAGGAGGGACATAGCTCTTAACATGCAATTTTCATACGTGAAGATGCTCCCTAGAAACCCAGAAGTAATCTGATGAATGGGCCATGTTGAAAAACCTACAGATGACTGATGAGTTTCCTCCCATTTGGGACGTCTTACTCTGACCCTTTTCTCAGCAAACAAATAGCATCTTCTGTGTTTAAAAAAAAAAAAAAAAAAAGTTGCCCATGTCTCTTTTTCACCTTAAAAATTCTGCATGCAGAAGTCAGGGATGGTGATTTTGGAAACCTATTATTAAGGACGAGAAATCTGGGGTTGGAAAAAGATGGTTTGTGGATTGTTTTCGGCTTTCTTTTTATCCAGGTCAATTTCCTATGCCCAATTACTTGAGGTGGGATAAATGAAAATGTTGAGAAGTCAGGTCTGATTTGTAAGCTCCCAGCCTTCACGGTGCACACAGTATCGCTACATCTGCCATTTCAAATTAGCTGCATGGGAACAGAGTTCCACATCTTGCATTTATGAATTGCCTTTATCTGATCAGCATCACCCTTAACAGCTCCAGGAAGAACATGAAAGTGGTTTCCTATCAGCTGGGAGCTTTGGTGGGCAGGAAGAAAAGGGACCAGATAAGAGATTAATGCATATTCTTGGGGAAAAAAAATATTACAGGGTGCCTTTCTGTTTGATTACAAGCCTTGGAATTAGTCAACATTTCCATAATTCGAAACCAATATACACCTGTTTTCCCACTGTGACGTGAAGGAACAACTTAATTTAACAGAATCCCTGCTGTGCTAAATCTCTCATTAAATACCAAGTGAGTTCGGTAATTTAAAGTTGTAACACTACTATTTTAACTGGTTGCCTTCATATTATGAAATTAATAAGAAATTAATGATGCACTTTGCCATATGCCTTCAATTTCCTTCTGAATAAAAATACAAGGGATAAAGAAAAATGCATCACCAGCTGACACTTTAAAGCTTTTCTGGTTGTAATCATTTCTCCGGTGGATAAAATCCATTAAAAATGCACTTGCTGCCTTTTTTTCTAAAGTGTCCACAACTTTCTGTTTAAAACAAGATCAAATAGTGCTGGGTGTTTGGTTGGAGGTTTCTTCCCTATTTAATTTTCTTTTGCAGTTGATGTGTTTTGTCATAGTGGAGCTTTTCATCACGCAACCAAACTTGGTGAATGTTGAGAGACTTTTCATTCTTGAGAGAAACAAAGAATTTGGTTAGTATGGGAGAGGAAGAAAACCTGATGGGATGTTCATTTATACAGTTGGATGTGTCTGCTCTCAGATTTTTATATAAAGGCACCCTTCCTCCCATGTCATGTATGGATTACAGAGACCCTTTCTGTGGTGAGGTATAGGGCGAAGCATCTGGGCCTTACTTAGCAGTGCAAAGTCATTAAGGACACATTTCTCAAGCCTGTCTCTTACCATGTGACTGAGAAAGATTCTGGGTCTTACATCCTCTGAAATGCTCAACATAAATCCTAGAAATACACTACTCGAAATTAAGGGAGAAAATTCAGGAGCTCAACACAGGGAGCAAGAAATGAGCTTCGGAGGGTGGGGAGGTCCTTCCCCTGGTTTGATCATGCTCTGCTCTAGAAATAGTGGTTTGACACATATGCAACAGATCAAATCTTAGGCACGGTGCCTAATTTATTACTGACATTTCATTAGGTTAACAAATCACTTGTGATAATCGGGTGCCTGCTGTGTGCCAGGCAGCAAAGCTATACAGTCACACACACGCCCTTGAGATCCCTAGTGAGTCTGTGACCATGTCTGCACAGAAAGCAGAGCTTGATGAACCATTGGCCTTGGTACCGACTTGTTAGACTTTCTCCACAGCTGAACCATTGGCGTTCTTGGGCAAATCTTGATTGCCTGTCCTTTGAGGACGGAGCCAATCAGGCTAAGAGATAGCTTCCTTTGTTTAGGGTTTCAGGCAGGCACAACCTCACTGGTGGAATTATTCAGGAGAAATATCATCGTCTGCCGTTGTGTTTCCGAGAGAGAAAACCCTGTGAAGGCAACTTGCAAGATTCATTTTGTTTTCACTGACCTAATTTGGCTTAATTAAAAAATAAAATAACGACCTCAGCGGAGGCACAGGAAAACTACCACGATCTCTTGAGTAATCAGATGTCAGGGCCAAATAGCCCTGTGCCAGTGACAGCACTAGGCCTTATGCCATTCTTTTTTTCAAGGTCTTCACACACATTGTCTCTAGCAATCAGGCTTTTTGATTGAAAACCTCCAGCAGTATCGTTAGAGCATTCACCGTATAAATTAATTAATTAAGGATGTAGTAACAGAGAGGAATACAGGTTTGAAAAAGCTCTTAAATTTTAACAGCAAGGAGGAATCAGAATCCAGATGTCTTGTAGAATATTAACTGCAAATGTCTTCCAGCCATTTTCTCCAAGTCTGCCTTCCTCCTTTCTTTTGAGAGTCACTACCAGTTTTATTAAATGCAGTTTGTATTAAGGAGTTACAGCCCTCAGAGCACATTTGTTTAGAGCACTCCATGTTAGCAGTGGCAGATGGGAACGACACATAGATTTGAGAGATAAAGACAAATGGGCCTGATCCAGCAGGAAGAAGCTGTAAATAAAATGGCCTCTTGGGCCGTGTGTGTTCACCCACATGACGTGAATGGGCCCCTTCCTGGCTGGCCCTGTGTGGGTCGACAGTCCTCCCCGGCAGCCTTTAACACAACTCTCCATGGAATAGTTCCCCTGTGTCCTCTAAGAGTGGAATGCTAGGGCTTGATTTCTTTCAGCAGAACAGCAGAGGCTCTCACTAGGACCAAATTCACTTTGCCCATGGTAATGCTTTGTGAGGTGCTCATTTACTCTGAACCACCTCTTCTGATTATTAATATGTATTTAATGCCTTTGTTCTCAGAGCCAGGAAGATTATTTTATCATTATCATCATCATTATTATTTCTTTCATAAAAATCTCTCAAACCCCATCTCTTCATGTCATGGAAATTTCCCCTGAACCATCCCATTTGAATCAAAAAGAAGTGTTTTTCCTCAGGCGCCTTTGATTTACAATTATTAGTTGATTTACAGTTTTGTGCTCATCTCTGCTGTACAACAGAGTGATCCAGTTATACCCATATAGACATTCTTCTTTTCATGTTCTTTTCCATTATGGTTTATCACAGGATATTGAATATAGTTCCCTGTGCTAGACAGTAGGGACCTTGTTGTTTATCCATCCTATATATAATAGTTTACCTCTGCTAATCCCAAACTCCCAGTCCTTTCCTCCCTTAACATTGTAAATCAACTATACCTCAATTTTTTTTAATTAAATGAAAAATTTTAAAAAGTAATGATAAAAAATTTTTTTAAGATTGTTAGGGAAAAAAAAAAAGTCAAAACATCGGTCCGAACAGATTTGAGGCCCTAAACTCACATGCCGTGTAGGACAGATATTCATACCTTCATTCGACAGATATTTATTGCATTGTTACGGTTTCCCAGGCACCATCCTACATACTGGGGACTACAGTAGCTACCGTGATATTTATAACTAAATCTTCAAAAAACAAAGCCAGCCAGTGTGCTTATGTATGTTTGATGTTTAATAAATAACTCTTGGTTATTTAATGCCTGAGTGAGTTAGTTTAATAAAATACTTCTAGAGGAGTCAAGTTTTATTCCAAAAATGATCATTTTGCCCCAATGCTCCAAAATGTAAGATGCATGTAGGTTTGTGATTCCATGTGTATATAATGATAGTTTGATTCACGTATAGAGATCTATATATTTACGTATATCTCTGTATACCTACAGGATAGCTAAAACATTCACACACGTCCACATGTGGATATCAATTCAGTCAAATAAATACAGGAAAACATAGCAGAAAAATCTCATTTTGTGTTTGGCCTTCCCACATACTCTTCATTGCAATGTAGTAACCTTTCTGACCTTTGACTTCATGAACTTTATAATTCTTCACGTTGGTAGGTTGGTTGGTTTTTGCTTCGATTCAGGATCATGGCTGATTCATAGGGTGTGTCTGAGGGCACTTGACAACTGTCATTTAATGATGATAATCCCTGCCTTTCCACCTTCTTAAGAGAAGAGTAGGCGCTGAATGAGATAATGTATGTAAAGCTTTCCGAGGCCCTGAAGAAATGGGCTTGTAAGACATTGTTTCCACTTGACAGTTTCTGTAGGCATGAAGTCTTCTTGGGTAGCAGCCCAACAGATAAAATGTGTTTGCTGGGGAAGAAATCAGGACACCTTGATTTGGGTGTACATTCTTCAGATTTACCTTTGCAGAATTTGGCCAGGGCTGAACTAGTTGGCCTTATAGGACTGCCCCCGAAGCAGCTATTTCCCTGCTGTGCCTGTGTTCTTTTACCCTAATACTCAGTCCTGCAGAAATACAAGCTAAACAGACGTAAACCTTTGCTGTTAAGATGACTTTTTAAAGGCCTGTGGTGGAGAGCGCCACCGTGCGGCCGTGGAGGAGCTCCTGGGAGGGGTGGGCGCAGAAGCCCCTACCCACCTGCGGAGCCAGGCCAGTGTGAAGAAGGGCTTAGGCTGTAGAACCGGCCCCAAATGGGTCTCAGCCAGGTGTGGCAGGATTGCTGGTCAGCTCACCGGTTTAGACCCGAGAAAGTTGGAGGCAGGAAGAAATCCGTGGCCTGGTGCTTCCCGGTCTGCTGGCCAATCCCAGGGGATCTGGAAAAGCATATTTTAGTACTTCATAAAAGGCCGTTGGTATATATAAAATAGATCACTAATAAGGACCTACTGCAGAGCACAGGAAACTCTAATCAGTACTCTGTAATGACCTATATGGGAAAAGAATTCTACAAAGAGTGGATATATGTCTATGTATGACTGAGTCACTCTGCTGCACCGCAGAAACTAACACAACATTGTAAATCAACTCTACTCCAATAAAAAAAAAAAAATTTTTTTTAAGGCAGCTGGAAACTGTCCATTTCACCCACCATAAAGTTTTACAATGCCACCCGAATAGTGGGCACCTCTGCTTTGGACTGACAGACAGTTCAGTAACTTTGATTGGCCCTTACTGATGTATGACTTTGACTACCTAAAATGAAAAACCAGTTACTTTTAAACTATGGCCCTCTCAAGACAAGGAAGCCCAAGGGAGAAGACTCATGAGGGGTCCTTAGTGGTGGCGAGTTGAAACTGGCTGAGGCGGGCAGCCCAGGGTTAAACCAGGAGCAGCTGCACCCCTTTCTGGTAACAGAACTCGGTGGAAGGCCTTTTCCGGTTTTGTTTTGCAAGCGACATAGTCTCAAATACCAACCTAACTAATAGGACGGTTCTGAGGGCTTATCAGAGCCAGCGTGCGTGCGAGCTAGCACGGGCGCCTGGCCAGATGTGCGTTGTCACCTGTGTCGTGTCTTAAGGAACGTTGGTCTCTCACAGTAATAAGTGAAGGCACGAGGGGGTGGATGGCACAGCGGCAACAGGAGGTCATAGTTAGAGTTTATCATCCCTCTGTGATATGTCAAGATTCCGTGGGGAATATTTGGTTCACTTACACAGATCTCATCTGCCACCAGGTTGATAAGATTTCATTCAAGAGAAGAATGTGGGGAAAAGCCATGAATTTGACTAAAGGTCTGGATGGAATCACAGAGGAAAGGATTATGACAGTCAGATGAAAGGGGGAATTTTTTTTAGAAATAAAGTTAGAAAAGAGTCCAAATTCTGTCTTTAGAGTACGCAGTCTCCGTGAGAATGCATCACCCAAAATATGCCTGGCGTGCGGACAGAGCTTGACTCTCACGTGTGAGCTGAGCCCGGCTCAGGAGACTGTCCAGTGGAAGTGGGCTGGCCAGCTCAGAGCCTCCAGCCCTGGGCCACCAAAAAGTGTATGACGTGGGGAGGTGTGGAGAGAGTTCGGCCAGGAGCCCCAGGGTCCTTCGCCAGCCACCAAGAAATAGAGAGTGGCTGAGCTGGAGCCAGGGAGGCCGGCGTAAGAGGGAGCCTTGGCGCTCCTCTGCTGGGCCGGATCCAGTCTGGTTGGGAGCAAGGGAAGCGGACCGGCCACTGGGAGGGAGGAGGGGGGGGCAGGGACAGAAGCTTCACGTGTCCTCTGCTTGTTGTATGCGTGGACCGTCACAGTACACCGGTGCTCAGGAAGCATCATTAGGATTATGACACAAGCTATTAAAGTTGTTCTGATAATAAAGCCGTATTTCAGGCCCATATCATTCCTGCTCTCACTACCCACAAGTCACCGAGATGAAAGGCTGGACAGTCAGCAGCAGGTGCGGGACGCTGCAGAAAGGGGCACCGTGGCCACTCTTCTCTTTTGTCCCCTTTATCGTTCCTGGCCGTTGGTACCTCCCATCAGTACTCAAAACCCACATGTGCGCTGCCACCCCTTCCTCCACCAGCACTTCAGAACGCTCAAGAGTCCATCCTTTCTTCATTCCAAGAAGGGAAGTGGTTGGACTGGAATGATTCTCAGGGTCCTTTCCAGTTCTGAGCAAATGTTCTTGACCTTCTATGCATTGGCTACATTAGCGGCCTATGGAAGAAAACCCAGCTAGATAGATAGGTAAGTAAGTAGATGGGCAGGAGGTAGATAGGTGCCTCTGACTTGACTCGCTCCAGGTGTGGCTTAGTGACTGTGGAGGACGTGGCACAGACACGTGTGGACCATCCAAGCTGTGACGCTCCACTTTGAGGTTCTCGGCACATCGGCCCCTCTCTGCCCTCTGGTTGGGAACCGGCCGGGGGCTCAGCAGTCACGATGCTCCCGCCAGGGAACAGAGACGGGGAAGGGAAGGCAGCGAACGCCCTCAGGTCGGCCTGATTCCTTGCTTCCGGCCTTGCTTTGCTTTGACAAGGGTGTTCAGCCTAATGAGGCTCCAGGATTACTGGTGGATTTCCTTTATCTGTTTGGTCACTGTCGCCGGTCCACACGGATAAGTGAGCTGCCTGTGTTTGTAGATGGCTTTCTGGTGTTTGTTTTCCCTCCTCAAAGCATTTTGGGTGATGTATCGATAGCATCCACCTTGTTATACGGAGGACACGGAGGCTGCAGAAGATTAAATTAACTTCTCTGCCCTCCCCTGGCACGGCAGTGACAGAACTAGAATTAGAGGGCACAGTCGGTCAGCCTCCCCAAAAGCTTGGCCTCCTGACGGGGGATTTTGGCCCGATGCTCCCCGCCTCGGAGGGAGCAGGGTGCGTGACCCAAGGGGCCAACACGGCGTAACAGTGAGAATCGGTACAAAGTGACGACTCTTTGTCGGCGGCTCAGGTATCAGGCCCCCGACGGAGGCTCTCGGGATGTATACTTTGCAATTGTCACCGCCGCTCCACGAGGCGTGTGTCATCCATCCCCTTGCTGGGGAGGAAGCTGAAACTCAGAGAAAGGGAGTCACTTGTCCAGGGTGTTGTACAGCTGGTAACTGGGAGTTGACAGTCAGATTCAGACCAACATCTCTGGCACCTGTAGACTTTGCAGCCCACTGGTCGGGGCAGAGGCTTACAGGTCCTAAGCCCCGTTGGGCCCCCCTGTTTCAGGGGACCTCCAGCAGGAAGTGTGTTCCCATCCATGGCTTCACTGATAAGCCCCGGATGACCACCGTGGCTCCCCGTGCAACCGTCCCGGAGACAGATCTGAAGCCTCAGCTCTCCTGCTAGCCGTGCCACACGGCAACCTCACCTAAGGGCCAGAGTGCCTGGGCCCGGGCTTTCCCTCCCCAGCAGCCGGCCGGGCGCCCCATCTGCAAGTCGGTCCTGTTGCCACGAGTTGGGGCTCCCAGGTCCCCTGAAACTGGGCAGGCGAGGCAGGGTTTGCTAGTAACCCGGGTACCAGGCGACTGGCACCAGGCCCTCTAAGAGCGAGCCGCAGATCAGAGGCAGTCGTTGTGGTAAGAGGAACCGCTTTGCAAGATGATTATAAATGCAACACTTTCCTCCGGAGGAGTGTAGCTTTACCAACATCAGCTCATTAACATTCAGGTTATTAGGGTTCTCTTCTTTATCTGCATCCCTAGGCTCTTGGTCCCAATCCGTAATCTGCATTCTAATGTCCTGTCTCCATCCAGCTGGCCTCCCCGCCCTCCCCCATCTCCGGGCTCCACATCTGAGGGGGGAGGGCAGGTGGGGGCCTGGGCTCATCTCCAAAGATTAAGCATAAACCCTATTACGTGCCGCCCAAAGCATGAGGCAGCAGGCTGTGGCCGTGGGAAGCAACTTGGAGGGGTTCCAGCCCAGCCTCCCTCCCCCAACCCTGCGGCCCCAAGGAGACCTGGGGGCCTTTATGGAACAATCAGACTTACCCTCTTACTTTATGCATGAGGAACCAGGGTCTGGGGTTGGGGGGAGGGGGTGAAGTCTGCAAAACCATCCAGGCATCTGAATCCTCTGCTTCTGAAAACGCGGGACCAGGCTCCCCCCCATACAAGGGCACTTAAATATGCAGCAAACACTACGGATGGGGTTGTCCATCCTCCCTGAGCAGCCTCACCGAACAGTCACTGATGTCCTCTTGGCCACGGCAAGCTGAGGGCAGGGGGGACTAGGTCAGCGGATGCTTTGCCATGAGTCTGGGGGGCTCAAATGTCCTTCCCCCTGTCCCCATCCAGTCATCTGCTCTGTGCTCCCCTTTTGTCAAGAGGCAAGTTAGGATCAAAGGCTGAAGGATCGTTGAAGATATTAGGGCAGTTCATGTGGTTAATTCGGTCTGGTCATCACGCTGTGATTTCTGTGTTGCTAAGAATGTTACTAAGTGGAGGATTGTACAGGCTTAGACTTTTGTCCCCTCTGCCGCTGTCTTGGTCATGGGACCATGGGACCCTGGACGTGTGGGGTTCTGAGACCAGGAGTTCGTTCTGTGCTCTCTAGGCCACCGATATTTCTACGTTACTGTCCTCCATCAGGGACAGGAAGGACCATGTAAGAGCAAAGAACAGGTTGCCTGGAAACTCACCTCGATCCCTGGAAGGTCCATGGGGTATGTTTCAGGCTGTCCAATTCCACGTGTTATGCACTTGCCCATACACAGACTGTATCGTCATTTCTTCAGAAGAGCATATATTGATAGTTAAATACATGCCAGAAAGCTGTGCCATATGTTTTGCATTAAGCGGTGTATGGGGGCCAGGGTACATTTGATGAACGGTCAACAAGTTGTGTGGATCAGGAAAGAGAAAATTCATTGGTGTCCTTGCCTATATCCTTCGTCTTCGGTGTAAAGTCAGACCAGTGGTTGTTAGAACCCCAGGAGGAGTAGGTTTCTAGCAAATTTTGGTTGAGTAAACCTTTTGTCTGTGTGCCTGATAGTCTTCATTGGGTTTCAGAATTTAGATAATTTTAGCCAAATAATCAATGTTCAATTCATAAAAATCATAGTAATAGTGAACATTTATTGACCACGCCTTCTGTCTTGGGCACAGTGCCAAGGGCTTTTATATATGGCTGAGCTCCTGTTAGTGATACAATACTAGGTAAATAATTAGACAGTGAGTAGTCATTTGTTTTCTCACTCTGGTTGCCTTTTCACCTCGAAGTCCATCACTCTCAACCCAAGAAAGTTTAGGTAGCTATGGCTCTTCGAGAAAATTTGACAAATCAGTGAATATCTCTTACGGCTAATAATTTCCCTCCTCCAGCTGAACTAGATGCAGGTTAGATGGGGAAGACAGCTGGCAGCTAGTTTCTGGTTGAGCTTCTCCTTGTCGTCTTCATCCATTGCCAATACCTGGTTTATGATTTACTAATATTTATAAGCTATCATTTAACGAGGCAGAGGGGTGTTAGCCCAGATTTCGGTGAGTTCTAGCTTACATCCCTCCTGCTCACGGAGGCATTAACTATAATCACAACCCCTGAAAAAAATCTCACAGATACTGTTGAGTCATTTAGCAGAGAATCTCGATCACCAAGTTACTTAAGTCACTCCTGAGTCAGAGTTGCCACGTAAAACCCCTGGAGGTCATTGACAAAAACTATCATTAGTAAGGAAAATAAAAAGTAAAAGCCACAAACCTAGGAAATCCATGGCAAATTTCAGTAGGTTTCTGTTTATTTGAACGTTGTTCTCTGAGTCAGCAGAGGAACACAGGGCATGTGGAGGAAAATAGACCAGATCTGATCATAAGTGCTTGTAGAAACAACACCACCGTCCAACCCCCTCACTTTATGGTCGAGGAAACTGAAGCCCAGAGAGGTTAGGAAGGTCACACAGCCACTTGGCGGTGGACATGGGACCACTCATGTCTCCCAGCTCTGCCCCTGTTCTTTTCAGCACCTCATGTCCCCAGAACTTCTCTCCAAGATGATGCCAAAAACATTTTAAAGAGTCAGAAATTCAGAGCCCAGATTACCAGTCTGTCCGTGGATTACACTCTGTGATATGAGGTGACTGAACATGGCGATTCCTTTTCTCCTTTCCATTCTCTAAGACCCAGAGAGATGATGATAATATTCTTCCTGGCCATTTACCTAAAATGATAGGTGAATGAGATGAATCTATACAGGATGGAAGAAGCAAAAGGAAAGTCCTTAACCTTTAAGTCCACTCGCATCTATAGCTGGGGCAGTGATTTGTAACCCTGGCTGCACGGCAGATCCCCCCCGGGGAGCTTTTGAAACTACACATGCCCAGGCCACACCTCGGGCAAATTAAGTAAGAATCTCTCGAAGCTGGGAGCCCAGAGTCAGTATTTTTAAAGTTCTCCCAGCGACAGACAGGCAGATTAGAGAACCAAAGCTGGGTGAATGAATCATCTTCAACCCCCAGGGACGGGTGGCGGCGATTAACTGTTTCCTCCTTCCACTGTCCATCCGGATGCCTGGGAGAGCCCTCCCCTGCCGGTTATCCTCACACAAGCACAGCACAGCCTTGCTACTCAAAGTGTGGTCCATCAACCAGTGGCACGGCCATCATCTGGGAACGTGTTAGAAATGCTCTCCAGCCCCGCCCCAGAACTGCATCTAAACTAGATCCCCGGATGATGCATGTGCGTAGTATGTGAAGTTTGCTGCTTACTCCTCGTTAGGAGCAAGCCTCACCTGTGCTGCTCTGGGAATCTATCGCAGTTCCCTTTAAGATGCTCTGGATGTGTGTGCATACACACCTCTTGTCTGTGCTGAATTGATCTGTTTGCTCATCTGAGTCCTGGGTGCACCAGAATGACCTGACTGTCCGGGACAGGTGAAGAAGGAGCTAGAGAGGTCACTGGCCGGAGGAGGGGAATCCTTTGTTCTCCAGCATCCATGTTTCTGGGCACCTGTATTTTTCTATCCCATCAACACTCGAAGACCTGCCGGAAAATCTCCCATGAATGAGACTGACACAGAATTCATGCATCCCGGACTGGAAGAGGACGAGTGGAGTGGGTGCTGTCTTAAGCCTAGTTCTGTTCTGAAGCACGAAAAGCGATTTCTGCCACAAAGAGTTAATCTGTAATACCCGGCAGCCCGGCCCCACCTCGTAGGAACCATTGTCTCGTAGTATCCCCGCTGCTTCCATTCGTGGACTTGAAATGCCTTCCCAGGAAAGCAGAGTACTTGCTCTGCTGTTTCTCTTGATAAGCCTGAGACACAAAGAAAATGTAACCACCACCCAAACGCTAGGGTGGAGTAGACTGTTCTCCTAATAAGAGATGCTTTATGTACCTTGGTGTACCTGTACGTTTCTGCAGTTTGGGAGGCTTAAAATTTAAGGAAGGTCATCTGCCCTACAGAGTCATTGTGAGATTTCCTCTTGAGTGAGTTCTTGTTTTCCATCCATACTTCTTACAAATCTGGAGACGTCCTTCGCATTTGGGCTTATTCCTAATCCTCAAACATCCTAGGTAGCAGTCTGTATGCACAGGGTCACTTGTTGCTACATAAAATGAAAACCACGGCCAGCCTTTCCCGAAGTCACAGCTGTCTCTTGTCAGACCACCATCAAAGCATCAACTGGCTGGTTGGCCAAAGAAGCAGCCGAGAGTGGAGAGAGCAGCCAGGCAGGAAGGGAAGCAGGTGGGACAGGACGGGAGGTGCCCAGAGGAAGAAGAGTTTGGTGCAACACCTGCTGATGGTGTATTTAGACCCGAACAGAAAAGGCGACCCAGAAGGAGAACACGCGATGCAAGAGGAAAACCTGGACCAGGCTGCCTTTGGACCTGCCACACACACCTTGTGCTGTCTGTGTTTAGCACAGGCAACCGACTAGCTCGTGAAGAAGAACTCCCATCAGCTGGGTTTGTATGCAGTTGATACATGCTCTTTCATGCTCACCTTCCTCTACCCATCTTTATATTCCAGTCTGATTAGAGCTGGATTAATAGATTGGAGCTAAAAAAGAAAAAAAAAAAACA